>NC_133387.1:192966497-194216497 GCF_047511655.1 Castor canadensis
TAAGATGCCAATCACTTTCTGAAGGGTGAGGGGATAGGTATATTTTGGGAGGGCCAGCCTTCATCTCACTATGAATTTGAAGTCTGTCCTATGGTTTCCTGCCATTCACATTCATTCCTCATACTTTCTTTCTATCATTTTCGGTAATTTAAATCCTCTCATTGTGTTTTGGTAGGGTAATCTAATTAAATGCTTTTAATTTTTGTTGGTATTTTCAAAGAAACAACTTTTGATTTTATTGATTTTTCTCTACTGTTTTCCCATTCTCTATATTAATTATCTGCATTCCTACTCATTATTTACTTCCTCTTTCTTCTTTAGGTGTTTTTTATTCTTTTTTGCTTTTTTTAGTATCTGAAGGTAGAAGTCTAGGTTATTGATTTGTGACCTTTCTTCTTTTTAAATACAGGTATTTGCAACTATAAATTCCTCTCCAGGCGCTGCTTTATCTGTATCTCATAGGTTTTGGAATGTCGTTATCCATCTCAAAACATTTTTTATTTTCCCTTGTGATTTGACCTTTTGGTTACTTGGTTACTTAGGAGTGTGATGTTTAATTTCCACATACCTGCGAGTTCCCCAAATTTATTTCTGTTTTTTTTTTTTAATTTCTAATGTCATTCCATTAGGGTTGCAGTACAAACTTTGTGTGAGTTCATGACTTTTAAGTTTATTTTTGCAGCCAAGCATGTCGTCTGTCCTAGAGGATGTTCTATGAGCATTGAGAAAAATGTTTGTTTCCTTACTTTTGGGTAATGTCCTATAAAAGTCTGTTAGATCTAGTTGACTTATAGTGTTGCTCAAGTCTTTTATTTCCTTTTGATGTTATATATATATATAACATCAAATATATATATATATATATATATATATATATATATATATATATATATATATATATATCCCACAGTTTCTTAATCCATTCATCAGTTGTAGGGCATCTGGGTTGTTTCCATAGTTTGGCTATTGTGAACAGTGCTGCAATGAACATTGGTGTGCAAGAGTCTCCATTGTATCCTGACTGGCAATCCTTCAGCTGTATGCCCAGAAGTGTTATCACTGGATCATATGGCAATTCTAATTTTAGGTTTTTTTGTGTGGTGCTGGAGTTTCAACACAGGGCCTACACCTTGAGGCACTCTACCAGCCCTATGAAGGGTTCTTCCAAGACAGGGTCTTAGGAACTATTTGCCCAGGCTGGCTTTGAACCACAGTTCTCCTGGTCTCTGCTGCCTGAGTAGCTAGGATTATAGGTGTGAGCCACTGGCACCTAATATTAGTTTTATTTTTTTATTCATTTATAAACTAATATTAGTTTTTAAAGGAAACTTCATACTGCTTTCCATAATGGTTGTTCTAATTTACATTTCTACCAACAGTGTATAAGGGTACCTCTTTCACCACATTCTCACCAGCATTTGTTGTTAACTGCCCTTGAATGGCCATTCTAACTGGAGTGAGAGGAAATCTTAGTGTACTTTTGATTTGCATTTCTTTAATGACCAGGGAAGTTGTGCACTTCTTCGTGTATTTATTGACCATTTGGACCTCTTCCTTTGAAATTTCCCTATTCAATTCGTGTGCCCATTTCTTCATTGGGTTTTTGATTCTTTGGGGGCTGAGTTTTTTGAGTTCCCCGTAGATTCTGGATATTAGTCCCTTACCGGATAAAAAGCAGCAAAGATTTTTCTCTCATTCTGTGGACAGTCTCTTGAGTCTAGTGACTGTTTCTTTTGCTGTGCAGAAGCTCTTTCATTTGATGCAGTTTCATTTGTTTTTTCTTTCTCTTAGTTGCTGAGCCATTGAAGTTCTCTTTAGAAGTCATTTTCTATGCCTATATGCTCCAGTGCACTTCCTACTGTTTGAAAATATGGAATGCTTCACAAATTTGCGTGTCATCCTTGCTCAGGGGCCTCGCTGATCTTCTGTGTATCATTCCAATTTTGGGATATGTGCTGCCGAAGCAAGGATTCTTTTTTCAATTTTATCACGTATTCATGTATTTTGAGGTCTATTGTTAGGTCCATGTAATAGTTTTCTACAACTGTGACAAAATACCTGAGAAAATCTACTTTAAGGAAGGAAGATTTACTTTGGCTTATGATTTCATGGGTTTCAGCCCATGGGCACTTGGCTTTGTTGCTTCTGGACCTATGAAGAGGCAGGATGTTGGGGGGGGTGCAGTATGTGGTGGAGAAAAGCAGCTTACATCATGGTGGCCAGGAACAAAGAGAAAGCTCATTTTTATAACAAAGCTCCTTTCCCCAATCTGTTAAACTATGAATCCATAAGAGGATTAATTCACCATGACGTCAGAGTCGTCATGATCTAATCACCTTCCAAAGGTCTCATTTGTGAACACTTCTGCATTGGGGACCAAGACTTCAAGACATGGGCTTTTGGGGAACATTTAAGATCCAAGCTATCACAATGTGGGCTGGTGGAGTGGCTCAAGTGGTAGAGCACTTGCCTAGCAATCATGAGGCCCTGAGTTCAAGCCCTAGTACAGCCAAAAAAACCCAAAAAACAAATGGTGCTAAGCAGTAACAGTGCATAAATGATTATAAATGTTATATCTTCCTAATGAATTATTTTATTATAAAATGTTTCTCTTCATAATCTCACATTATTTTTGTTGTAGTATATTTTGTCTGATATTAGTGTAGGTGCTTCAGCTTTGTAATGGTTGTTTTATGCAAAATATATCTTGTTTTATTCTTTTACTCTTAACCTATTTGTATCAGAATTTAAAATATGTCTCCTTTAGGCAATATTTTCCTGGTTTTGTTTTTATGATCCAGTGTGACAGTTTCTGCTGTTTAATTATATTGTTTAATTCATTCATATTTAAATATATTATTGTTATAATTGGATTTACATCTGCCATTGTCTATTTTCTACATATGTCATGCATTTTCTTCTTCATTTTCTCCTTTCTAGCTTTCTTTTGCATTAAGCGAATAACTTAATTTATTTAATTATTTCTCCCTGATCTTAACATTTATTTATTTTATTAGTAGATGCTGTAAGGATTACCAAGTACATAGTAGTTTATCAGAATCTTCTTCACAACCGTACTTAGTTTCAATGAGTATAGAAACGTTAACCTACTTAGCTCTATTCTAGCTTTCCCTCTTTGTGCTGTTCTTGTTATACAGATTGTGTTTAATATATGTTACAAATATAACAATGTCTTTACTCTTATTATTTCATATGTTATGTCTTTTAAAGTGTGTGTATATGGGTGTATATATATATATAATGATATATATATATATATATTATATATATATAAAATGAGAGAGATATTTTAGCCTTATTTGTCACTTCTGGTTGTTTTAATTTGTTCCTATTGTTTTGGGTTACCATATGAAGTCATTTTGTTACTCTAATTCAGTTTGTTCTCATCCAATTCCTTTGTGCTATTATTGACAAACATGTTATATTTCTTATAATTTCTTTAAATTGGTTAAGAGAAGAAAGGAGAAGGGATGTACAATTATAGTATATTAAAATTATTTGGGAGTACTGTTACATGTGCTCTTTGGCTTTTTTGTATAGATATATATTATTGTTTCATGAAACTTGCATTTAGCTAGAATAACAGGTCTGCTAGCAATGAATTTCTGTTTTTGTTTATATGGAAATGGCTTTATTTCATCTTCACTTTTCCCCCAGCTTTATTGAGTCATACTTGAAAAATACAAGTTATATATAATTAAGGTGCATAATATAATGTTTTGATGTATTAATATGTTGCAAAATGACTACCATAATGGAGCTAATTGATATGCACATCACCTTGCATTGTAGTGCTTTGTGTGTATGTGTGTGTGTTAAGTGTCTTATGTGTTGAAAACACTTAAGATCAATTTCCTTGACAGATCTCAAGTATACAATGAAATATTAACTATACTCACCATGCTGAGTATACATTAGATCTCCAGAACCTATCCAGCCCACGTAACTCTTCTCCTTCTAGTAACCCAGTTATATGCATTTGATGTGCTCAGTGGTGTCCTACATTTCTGTGAGGTTCTATTCATTTTTTCTTCACTCTTTTTTCTCTGTGTCCCTCAGATTGCATAATCTCCATTGATCTATTTTCAAGTTCTCTGATGCTTTCTTCTGCCAGTTCAAGTCTACTGTTGAGACTAATGAATTTATTATTGCACTTGCAGTTTCCTAATTTTCATTTGGCTCTTTGTTATAATGTCTGTCCCTTTATTGATATTTTTCTATTTGCCGAGACATGGTCATTATGCAATCTTTAACTTATTTTAAAAGAAGCATTGCTTTTTTTAGTTCATTGAAGATATTTATTATCACTCTTTTACATTTTTACTGAGTCTGCCATCCTGGCTCTCTTAAAATTCAGGTCCAGTTACCTGATTTTCTCTGAGTATTTATCTATATCTTTGTATGTCTCCTAATTTTATGTTGAAAAAAGACATTTTAGATATACTGTAGCAACTCCGGATATTGATCTCCCCTCTTTGTGACTGTTCTGTTTGCTTATTTGTTTGGTGACTTCACTGGATTATTTTAGAGAAGTTGTTTCTTTCACAGTATGCCATTTCTGATGTTATTCTTCAAAGGGCAAAGTTTCTAGCAGGGTTCTTTTTGACTGTCTCTTCCTCTGATCTTTCTGTTAATCTGTCCCCCCTCTACTGATATCACATCTAGCTGTTAGTGTCCTCAAGTTGTTGATTTATTTATTTTCAACAAAGGCTGGGACATAAATTGCTGCACAGTCTTATCCAATTATAAGATTATGTCAATCTTTTAGCTTTGTCCCAGCTTCAAGAGGGCTCTTCACAGGTGTCTGTTCCCTACTTCTCATATAAATTTCTAGTTACTGTTGTCTCATGGAGCACCAAAATTGCCATTCTTTTTGATTGCTCCTTTGGGCTTGAGTTTTATCTCAACTCAACTACCCTGTGTTCCAAGAAATCATTGTTACTGGGAAAAGCTTCTGGGCTCTCTGTATTTTTGTCCTGCCTTTCCTGGAGCTGGTGGAGGACATTCCATGTCTTTGGTAGTGACAACTCTGCCTTATGACTAGGGTTCTCTGGGTAGTGCTACTTCTGGCCTTAGCTTTTCTGAGCTGGTATGTAACCTCTGCCTTGTGAATACATTGGGGCAAGGCTGACTGGGCCCTAGTATCTTCACCTTCTATTTCTGTGCTGTTGCCTCTTCACTGAAAGTGATGTCTGGGTAGAGGAAGGGAGCATTTGCTTTCTTAGGTGTGCTAACCTAAACTCGAATTGAGGAGGGATGAGAATTGCTGACAGTATTTTCTTTTCAGGGAGATAACAAAGTCCTTGACTAGGATCTGGAGGGAGATGGATCCTTGTTCTCAGCTATTCCTGCCAAAAGTGGAGCATCTGCCACTCAGAGCTGGGTGTGGGGTTGGTGGAAGAGGGAAGCAGTTCATGATTCTGCTCTGGACTCTCACTGTTCTTCTTTAGATTTTGTACGTTGCCTTCAATAAATAAATATTTAGTTGTTTTATGCTTTGAGACAATTTCCAGTGCGTTTAAAATTTTTAAAAAGTATGCTTCACCAGTTACGGTTGTTTGACTGGAGAAAACTTCTGTGGAGCCCTTTATGAAACCATTCCTGAAGTTGCTCCTCTCAACTACACGTTAATACCTTGTAAGAAGTATTGGTAATGAAATCAGAGCAAAGAAAATAATGAGAAGCTAAAGAATATGAAAGGAAGTGGTAAAACCATATTTGCAGAGTTTGGCCCAAAATAATCAATGGAAAAAGTACTATGAAATCTGGGACACACACACACATAGTTATTAACTCATGATGGCTTGTCCTGTGATTTTTCCACTTTCTCTTTTTTAAAATTATTCATTTATTCATAAGTGCATACATTTTTTGGGTCATTTCTTCCCCCGTCCCCCTCCCCCACTCTCTTCCCCCATCCCCCTTAACTTCGAGGCAGAACCTGATCTACTCTTATTTCTAATTTTGTTGAAGAAAAGACATAAACATAATAAGGAAGACAAAGCATTTTTGCTAGTTGAGTTAACGAAAACTATACAGAAAGATTCCTAGCATTGCTTTTGTGTATCCATGTGTTACAACCCATGTTGATTCATCTCTATCTGATCTTTACACTGGTTACTGATCCCCTTCTCATATTAACCTCTGTGGCTTTAAGGATTCTTCTGTATTAGTTCCTCTGGAGTGGGGACATCAAACATTTTCATGTTTTGGGTTTTCTGCCTATTCTTATAGATCCCGTATGTGCTCGCCCCTTGTCATGTGACCCAAGTCCAACAACATTGCTGTATTTGCCCTAGATTTAAAGTCTGCATATGAGGGAGAACATACAATTTTTGGTCTTCTGAGTCAGACTAACCTCACTCAGAATGATGTTCTCCATTTCCATCCATTTACCTGCAAATGATAGTTTCATTCTTCTTATGGCTGAGTAAAATTCCATTGTGTACAAGTACCACATTTTCTTAATCCATTCGAGTAGTGGGGCATCTTGGTTGTTTCCATAACTTGACTATTGTGAATAACTCTGGAATAAACATGGGTGTGCAGGTGCCTCTGGAATAAACATGGGTGGAGTAACCTGTGTTGCATTCCTTTGGGTCTATCCCCAGGAGTGGGATTGCTGGATCATATGGCAGGTCTATGTTTAGATTTTTAAGAAGCCTCTAAATTTTTTTCCAAAGTGGTTGCATCAGCTTGCATTCCCACTAGCAGTGGATTAGGGTTCCTCTTTTCCCACATCCTTGCCAGCACTTGTTGTTGGTGGTGTTTTTGATGGTGGCTATTCTAACAGGGGTGAGGTGGAATCTTTAGTGTGCTTTTGATTTGCATTTCCTTTATGGCTGGAGATGGTGAGCATTTTTTCATGTGTTTTTTGGCCATTTGAATTTCTTCTTTTGAGAAAGTTCTGTTTAGTTCAGTTGCCCATTTCTTATTTGGTTCATTGATTAGGAGAGTTTAGTTGCTTAAGTTCCCTATATATTCTGGTTATCAGTCCTTTGTCTGAAGTGTAGCTGGCAAATATTTTCTCCCACTCTGTGGGTGGTCTCTTCAGTTTAGAGACCATTTCTTTTGTTGTGCAGAAGCTTTTTAATTTTATGAAGTCCCATTTGTCCATCCTTTCTCTTAGTTGTTGGGCTGCTGGGGTTCTACTGAGGAAGTCTTTGCCTATACCTATTAGTTCCAGAGTGTTTCCTGCTCCTTCCTGTAATAACTTCAGAGTTTCAGGTCTGATATTTAGGTCCTTGATCCATTTTGAGTTGATACTAGTACAGGGTGATAAACATGGGTCTAGTTTCAGTTTCTTGCAGATGGGTAACCACTTTTCCAGCAATATTTGTTGAAGAGGCTGTCTTTTCTCCATCATATATTTTTGGCACTTTGTCAAAAATAAGGTGAGTATAGTTGTGTGGATTCATATCCAGGTCCTCTATTCTGTTCCACTGGTTTTCATGTCTGTTTTTGTGCTAGTACCATGTTGTTTTTATTACTATTGCTTTGTAATATAGTTTGAAGTCAGGTATTGTGATACCTCCAGCATTGCTCTTTTTGCTCAGTATTGCCTTGGCTATTCACAGTCTCTTGTGTTTCCAAATGAACTTTAGGGTAGATTTTTCAATCTCTGTGATGAAAGTCATTGGGATTTTGATGGGCATTGCATTAAACATGTAGATTGCTTTTGGTCATATAGACATTTTTACTATGTTGACTCTACCTATCCATGAGCACGGGAGATCTCTCCACCTTCTGTAGACTTCCTCAATCTCTTTCTTAAGGAGTTTGTAATTCTCCTTGTAGAGATCATTCGCATCCTTCGTTAAACTTTCTCCTAGGTATTTGATTTTTTTTTGAGGCTATTGTGAATGGAATTGTTTCCATATATTCCTTCTCAGTTTGTTTGTTATTAGTATATAGAAAAGCTAATGATTTTTGTAAGTTGATTTTGTATACTGCCACCTTGCTATAGCTGTTTATGGTGCCTAAGAATTTTAGGGTACAGTTTTTGGGTCTTTAAGGTATAGGATCATATCATCTGCAAATAAGGATCTTTTGACAGTTTCTTTATTTCTTCTTCTTGCCTAGTTGCTCTGGCTAGAAATTCCAGTACTATGTTGAATAAGAGTGGGGATAGTGGGCACCCTTGTCTCGTTCCTGATTTTAGGGGAAATGGTTTCAGTTTTTCACCAGTAAGTATGATGTTGGCTATAGGTTTTTCATATATAGCCTTTACAATGTTGAGATACATTCCTTCTATTCCTAGTTTTCTTAGAGGTTTTATCATGAAGTGGTGTTGGATCTTGTTGAAGACTTTTTCTGCCTCTATTCAGACAGTCAAGTGGTTTTTGTCTTTGCTTCTATTGATGTGCTGTATTACATTTATAGATTTGTGTAGGTTGAACCACTCCTGCATCCCTGGGATGAAGCTGACTTCGTCAAGGTGTATGATCTTTCTGATGTGTTGTTGGATTCGGTTTGCCATTGTTTTCTTAAGAATTTCTGCATCAATATTCATTAAGGAAATTGGCCTATAGTTCTCCTTTTTGGAGGTGTCTTTGTCTGGTTTTTGGTTGAGAGTAATATTGGCTTTATAAAATGAGTTAGGCAGTGTTCCTTCTCTTTCTATTTCGTGGAACAGTTTTAAGGAGGTTTGGTATTAGTTCTTCTTTATAGGTCTGATAGAATTCAGCAGAGAATCCATCAGGTCCTGGACTTTTTTTTTTTTGGGAAGCTCTTGATGGCAGCTTCAATTTCTTTTTGTGTTATGGATCTATTCAGGTGGTTAATATCCTCTTGGTTCAGTTTTGGGTGGTTGTAAGTTTCTAGAAATCTGTCTATATCTTCAAGATTTTCAAATTTATTAGAGTATAGACTCTTAAAGTAGTCTCTGATGATTTCCTGGATTTCTGTGGTGTTTGTTGTTATCTCCCCTTTTGCATTTCTGATTTTACTGATTTGGGTTTTTTCTCTCATTTTAGTCAGGTTTGCCAGGGGTCTGTCAATCTTATTTATTTTTTCAAAGAAGGAGCTTTTTGTTTCATTGATTCTTTGTACGTTTTTTTCTTTTTGTTTCTATTTCATTGATTTCAGCCCTTATTTTAATTATTTCTTTCCTTCGCTTGTTTTGGGATTTGCTTGTTCTTGTTTTTCTAGGAGTTTGAGCTATAGAATAAGGTCATTGATTTGAGATCTTTCTGTCCTTTTAATATATGCAGTCATAGCTATAAAAATCTATGTTCTGGTAGGTCATGTTTTCATTTTCATTAACTTCTAGGAACCTTTTAATTTCCTCTTTTATTTCATTAATGACCTATTTGTCATTGAGCAATGTGTTGTCCAGCTTCCAATTGTTTGCATGTTTTTTACTGCTGTTTTTGTTGTTGATTTCTAGTTTTAATGCATTGTGATCAGATAGAATGCATGGTATTATTTCTATTTTCTTATATTTGCTGAGGTTTGCTTTGTGCCCTAGGATATGATCAATTTTGGAGAAGGTTCCATGAGCTGCTGAGAAGAATGTCTGTTGTGCAGAAGTTGGATGAAATATTCTGTAGACATCAGCTAGGTCCATTTGATCTATGGTGTGATTTAGTTCTAGGATTTCTTTATTGATATTTTGTTTGAATGACCTATCTATTGGTGATAGTGGGGTATTAAAGTCTCCCAGTACCACTGTGTTGGAGTTAATATATGCTTTTAGGTCCTTCAGGGTATGTTTGATGAAATTAGGTGCACTGACTTTGGGTGCATACAGGTTGATAATTGATATTTTCTTTTGGTTTATTTCCCCTTTTATTATTATGGAGTGTCCTTCTTTATCTCATTTGATCAATGTAGGTTTGAAGTGTTTTGTCTGAGATAAGTATTGCTACCCCTGCCTGTTTTTGGGGACCATTGGCTTGGTAAATCTTCTTTGAGCCTTTCACTCTCAGGTAGTGCTTATTTCTTTGATGAGGTGGGTCTCCTGTATGCAGCAGATTGTTGGGTCTTCGTTTTTAATCCAGTTTGCCAGTAGGTGTCTTTTGATGGGGGACTGTAGTCTGTTAACATTCAGTGTTAGTACTGATAGGTATGTGGTGATTCCTGTCATTTAGTTGTCTTTGTTGTTTAAGGTTTTGATTGTGTGCAGCTGAATCACTGTTACTCTCTACTTTCTTTGGTCAGGTCTGTTTAGTGTTCTGGAGGCTTCCTGTACCTGAATGGGCATAGTTTTCTCTAGATTTGAGAAATTTTCTGTTATCATTTTGTTGAATATATTACGTATTCCCTTTGCTTGCACCTCTTCTCCTTCTTCAATGCCCATGATTCTCAGGTTTGGTCTTTTAATGGAGTCAGTGAGTTCTTGCATATTCCTTTCACAGATCTTAAGTTGTTTGACTAACAGTTCTTCAGTTTTTCCTTTAACTGCCATTTCATCTTCAAGTTCTGAGATTCTGGCTACTGTTTGTTCTATTCTGCTGGAATGGCCTTCCATTGTCTTTTGTATTTCTGTTTCATTCTTTTTTCTGAGGTTTTCCATATTGTTGGTTACATCCTCTTTAATATTGTCAATTTTTGCCCTTAATTTGTTTATTTCTGTGTTTATGGTGATCTCTGTTTCAGTTTGGTGTTTATTTAGGGCTCCTATGATTTCATTTACTTGTTTCTGTGTTTTCTCATATTCTTTATTTTTGTTGTCTTGTGATTTCTTGAGTGTCTCCTGTACATTTTGGTTGTTGACCATGTCTAATAACATTTCTATGAAATTCTCATTAATTACTTGTAGGGTTTCTTCTTTCAGAGTGTTCTTGTGGGCTTTGTTGGGTTCCTTGGTATGGTTTATCTTTGTTTTCTTGGAGTCTGGATCTGGGTATCTGTTTTCTTCATTTCACTCTAAATCTGTACTACTTTATTTTTTGGGGGAGAATGGTTTCCATCCCTTTTTCTTCTTCCCATATTTCCACTAGGTACCATTTCTATCCTAGACTATGTGTTATTTAGTATTAGCTGGGTTACAATACTAATACTAACAAAACCAAGAAAGAAGGAGAAAAAAGAGAAAGAGAAGGAGAGATAAAAGAAAGAAAGAAGAGAGAAAAAAAAGTGAAAAAATGGGAGAAATGGTGGGTGATCAAACAGCAAACCAGACTACCAATCCCTTAAAGAAAGGAAAAAGAAATACCAGTTCTGGAACAGTAGAATTGCAGATGTAGTTGTTCTGATGTTACTCCTTTAGCATCGAGTCCTGTCTGTGTCTCTTAGGCAGGTTTGGAGCCTTCCTGTGGTGGCCTGGGTGGGAGCCTGGTGGAGCGGTTTTCTGGCAGGCCTGTAGAGCTGGGGCCCAGTGTAGCCTGAGGGGTGAGGATCCCAGCAGGGTAGAGAAATGGCTGTCTCATGTGGGGCTGGTGACCAGCTGGAGAGGTGGGAATCCTGGTGGAGCAGGGATGCGGCAGGGCCTGAGCAGTGGGGGTTCCGGTAGGGCAGGGAACCTGTGGGGCCGAGGGGTGGGGATCCTGGCAGAGTGCAGATCTGGCGTGAAGCCAGGGCCCTGCGTGGCCCAAGGGGCAGAGATCCTGGTGGAGCAGAGCAGTGGCACTGCAGGCCTATGGGGTGGGGACTTGGCAGGCTGACTGTTCTTTTAGTCGATCGTAGGGTGGAGAAGCCTTCCATGATCTAGGGGTTTAGAGTGCCCTACTTTCGGCTCTCCCTTGTGCTTTACCTTAGCCAGGTGCGTCTCCAGCGTCTCCGCAAAGTCCCTGCTTCACGGAGCTCAGCAGTCTGTGGCTATGTCCCGGTCACCATCTTGGATCTCTCTCCACTTTCTTTGGTAAGAAAATAGTGTACATTTAGAAGAAACTGTACTCTACGTTATAAGTTTTGATCTTTTTCCAGGCTAGCGTCATGTGGTACAATCCATTCTTGTGATGCTGTTCAAAGGCTGAGCCACAGCTCCCAGTCAGCCACACTACCCTGGGGTAAGCAGCTGATGGCCAGTGTACTCTGTGCTAAGAAGGTTAGATGCAGCTGTATTAAATGCAGCTCTGACTTGAGATATTTTTGGTTTACATATGACATGTTTATCAGTACATAACTGTCATAAGTCATGGAACACCTTTATATATCTCATACTTACATGTCCACAGATCTCAATCTCCTTTCTCTTTCTCTCTCTCTGCCTTAGTGAAGATATACTGAAGGAGAAGTTCCCTCCCATGAAATACTCTAGGTAGAAACTATAAAAAGTGTTCCAAGCCTATGTGAGGTACATAATACTCTGTAATGAAGCCAACACAGAGATAAACACATGAAAAGACTACCATGCTCTAGGATGTGAATTTTCAACATATAAAAGATATCAATGTTCCCTGAGTTAGTTAGCAAACTTAAAGCAAAATAACGTCATGGATTTTTTTTCTGGAGCCAGACAACTTGTTCATAAAATTTGTTTTTTAGGAATTAAAGATACTATCCAGGAAAATTATGAATGGAGGAGTCCTGAGCTTACCAGAGAGTAGAACATGCCTGGAAACTTTATACTTAAAATAGCTTGGCATTGGAACAAGATTGGATAGACAAGTGCAATAGAATAAAAAACACAGTGGTCAACTAAATTGGATATGAAAAACTAGAAATTGATATAGGTACATTGCTATCCTCAGATGATTAGAGAAATAATTAACTTTAAATAAATATATTGTGGCTAGCTGGACAGTTGTATAGGCAAGGAAAATTGGTCCTTTATACCGTTCATCAGAAAAAGGATATAAATAGACCAGATTTAAAAGTTAAAAACTACAACTATACAAGTACTAAGGGGAAAAGGATCAATTTATAACATGAGAATGGACAGAACTACCCAGCACAAAATCTGTAAACAATCAAAGACTGATTCATTTGATTATTCAAAATTAAAAGGATTTTGAATTATAATATTAGTAAAATATTAATGAATATTTTGAATTAATGAATATTAATGAATTCACACTATACATTAAAATATCTTTAAGCAGAAATACATATACAACAGGTTAGGTTATATATTGGCAAAAGATATTATGATCAGAAGCTCACAGAAACCTAATTCTGTATTTCCCCTGTGAGCAATAGTTTAGGATCTCTCATTCAGTGTTCTGGGCAACTATATAGCATATAACTTCTGAAAACTATGAGATCCAACTGTACATACGTGTACATACATGGATGCAAATACTGCCTAGCCTGTCCACTGAAAAGCCCTAGGGAAAAATGGTTACTTAGGAGCAATGGGCACTCTTTTTAAAATTTTTCTTTTTTTCTCTCATTTTATTTTGTCATTTTTACATTTACTTACATGTGTAAGCATTGTTGGTGCCACCTTCCTTCTTCCTCCCCACTACTTCCAGGCAGAACCTGTTCCACCCTCTTGTTCTCTGATTTTGTTGAAGATAAGATGTAAGTAAGACATACCATTTTGCTAGTTTGGGATAAAAATAGCTATACAGAGAGATTCCATGCACTTGTGTATTGCAACCAACACTGGTTCATTTCTACCAGACCTCTTCACTGCTTCCTGGTCCCCTTCCCATAGTGGCCTCTGCCAGTTTAAGGTCACTATATTCTCTCCTATACACTGAGCACATCAAATACATTCAAGTTTTGGGTTTCCTTTCCTTTCCCTATTTCTCCCATGCATGTTCTCCCCTTAGTGTGTGACCCACCTCCAATAATATTACTGCATTTGTTTTGGGTCTATAATCCACATATGAGGGAGAACATACAATTTTTGGCCTTTTGAGCCTGGGTAACTTCACTTAAGATGATGTTCTCTAGTTCCATCCATTTAATTGTGAATGACAAAATTTCATTCTTCTTTGTGGCTGAGTAAAATTCCATTGTATATAAATACCACATTTTCTTGATCCATTCATCAGTAGTGGGGCATCTTGGGTGTTTCCATAGCTTGGCTATTGTGAATAGTGCTGCAATAAACATGGGTGTGCAGGTGCCTCTGGAGTAACCTGAGTCGCATTCCTTCAGGTATATCCAAAGGAGTGGGATTGCTGGATCATATGGCAGATCTAGGGATTGTACTAGCTTATGTTCCCACCAGCAGTGTATGAGGGTTCCTTTCCCCCCACATCCTCACCAACATTTGTTGTTGGTGATGTTCTTGATGCTAGCTATTCCAGCAGGGCTCTGGTGGAATCTTAGTGTGGTTTTGATTTGCATTTCCTTCATGGCCAGGGATGGTGAGCATTTTTTCATGTGTTTTTTAGCCATTTGAATTTCTTCCTTAGAAAGAGTTCCATTTAGTTCAGTTGCCCATTTCTTAATTGGTTCCTTGATTTGGGGGGAGTTTAGCTTTTTGAGCTCTCTGTATAGTCTGGTTATCAGTTCTTTGTCTGATGTATAGATAGCAAATATTTTCTCCCACTCTGTGGGTGGTCTCTTCAGTTTAGAGACCATTTCTTTTGTTGTGCAGAAGCTTTTTAATTTCATGTGGTCCCATTTGTCCATCCCTTCTCTTAGTTGCTGGGCTGCTGGGGTTCTACTGAGAAAGTCCTTGCCTTTGCCTACTGCTTCCAGAGTATAGAGAGCAGAGTAGGAGAAGCCTATGAGGACATAAGCACAGTTGTACTCAATGTTCTGCAGGCTGAGTTCAGCAAAACCCCAGAATTCTCTTTCCTCCACTTCCCAAATGGTAGGGTGACAGACCTGCACCATCAGACCAGGCAACAGTCTGAAAATTATAACCCTTTTTCCTCTAGTTGCTCTCCTTCTCTTCCTCCTCCTTCTCTTTGTGGTGTTGTGTTTGAATTCAGAGCCTTTCACATGCTAGGCAAGCATGCTACCACTTGAGCCATGCCTCCAGCCCCTGTAATCACACTTCTGAGGGTCTAGCCTAAATAAAATTTTAATCAGTTCTAGTACTTTTTATACAAAATATTTGTTGATGCTTAGTTTGTTGAAAACACTTTGAAAAAAATGTGTAACAGTAAGAAGTTGATTAAATTAACATGGTTACATTTCTAATTTGAAATTATTCAATCATTGCACAGATTTGAAGTTCTTAGTAATTGAGAAAATTCTCGTTATAAAATTTGAAAAAGAGAATCCAAAATACAGTTATGCCCAGTGTACAGTATAATACTAATTTCCCATCTCTCTATTTTTGTAATCAGAAAAGTCAGAAAGGAATGCATCAAAATTTTAACAGTACAATTGTAAAGCTAAGGCACAATTCACAATTGTGAACATGTAATCTGGGCTAGATAGGGAGGTTCTGTCTCCAAAAAAAAAAAAAAAACAGTGTTTATCTCTATGTGATGGATTACAGATCATTTTATACCTGTCCATTCACTATAAATTATTCATTAAGTATTTTCTTCTACTGTATAAGGATTAAGAAGGAGCACACATTTTTTTCACACGGAGTTGGCAAACTGAATTAAAGCCCATCAACTAATTGGCCCAGAAACTTCTTTTCTGAGATGTTTTTTTTCTCTTTTAGAAAACTAGTATAGTAATTATAATAGGCAATTGTAACAAAAATTAAGTGAATACATTGTCAAATGTTGAACATTTGAATGTTGAACTTTTCCCTCTGACAACAAATCTTAAAATTTGATTTTACTCTTCTTGTTTGCCTCTCCATCCCTTAAATGAACAACAGCTTGCAAAGGCTTATAACCCTGTATAATCAACCTAAGGAGAAAATTGATTCTAATATTTAAAAACATCTATTTTATGGTTATTGTTTGTGTTCTCTTTTACAAAATAGCTTAACTTTAAGCTTAGCAAAATTCACTCATTCATATAAAACTACTGATTGTTTTCTATGTGGAAGGATGGTGTTGGTGTGAAACAATAAGTCAGGTGTAGTTGTTGTCATGAAGGAAGTTTCACTGAAGTAACCAAAAAATGCATAAACATGCAAGGTTCAGTAGGGAGTGTAAGTGGAATTTTAGAGGTTAGACGTTGCTTATATCTGGAAAACCAGGGATGGTTTCATTGAAGAAGTTGGTGTTTGAGGCAAGACTTAAAAAGATGTATCATCTAAGTAAAACATTACAGAAAGTAAGCACAAGTTGAATATTTTGGTATGTTTTAAAGTTTCACTTTAGTTTTTAATCAAGTAAAATTATATGTCTACAAAAATATAGAGAAGAATCACTAATAAAGGTAATTTATTTGGGAATAAAGAATAGAGTTGCAATCCAGGACACATACACATAGGCTGGGCAGCCCTCTGGTATGTCCAGAGAACACAGGAAAGGTTGGAGGTTTTACCAGGATAGAGAAATCTTCCCAGGCTGATTGAGAGAGCTGGCCAGCTCTGCTTGGTGAGAGGCAGCAGTTGCTATGTAAAGCTGGTCTTAAGGTTGCAGTTGGCAGTTCTCTCAACAGTTGCTAAGAAGAAAAAAGAGTCTTAAAAATAAGTCAGGCTGTTTCACTGGATTATCCTAGCAGGGAAGTTCCAGAAACAATTGTTCATGACCTGAGGTTTTTCTCCCTGTGGCTTTTCAGCTTTATTTTAGATGGATATGACAGAATGTTTTTATTGGTATGCTTAATTTTCACATATGCAAAATAACAAAAATATAGGTTTTTTTAAATTCTACAAACAACTCTAAAAATAATGAGTGGATCACAGCCAACATGTACTTTGGGCATAGTGAATTTTATGTAATTTGACAATGAAATTCAAACTGAATATGAAGATATTTTTGTCTTCTAAGTTGAGAGAGGTTTCAAGAGCTCTCTTTTCCAACTAATTTGTTTATACTATCTGACACAATTGGTAAAATTTCTCTCTGTGTGAACCATGATTTAGGTTTGGTACTTAATGATTTTTGTTGGTAATAATTATGTGTATGCTTTTGCATCCTTACTGCCTTGTCTCCTACCTCAAAGAGTTTCAGTTATTTTAAAAAATTTGTTTACAAAATCTCTTGAGTACCATTATCCTTCAGTTTTGTTTATTCACATTTTAAAAGTTCACCTTGACATCTGGTATTAATAGCTTCTTTTGCCCTTGTCACGTATAGGAAATTGTATGATAATGACTTCAATCTCATTGTTTCCATGTTTCATTTGACAGATTTTGGCCTGATGTTACTGTGCAGTAGGTCACATTCGTAATAGGCTCAGTTTGAAAAATTTGGTGTCTCTTGTAATTGGCCAACAGAAAAACAGAAGCCTTGCTAATAATTCTACACAGTATATACCTACTTGAAATAGTGTTTTAGGAAAGTAACCTGTGAAGATGTATATAAAATTCAGGAAGGTAATTGTGTAGGTCTTGCAGTCCTTGCTATGATGGAATAAGGGCTGGAGAAAGTTTTGCAATTTTGATTAAATATTCCACAGGCTTTTCAATGCAAAGACAAAGAAACAATGCTTCTGAAGTGCCAAAGGGGAAAAGAGTCCCAGGACTCTTTCAGAGAAACTTATATATGCTATCTCCTTTCACATATGCAACTTTTGTCTGTCTGTGGTCCCAGGGTATTTGTTTTTGAGACAGAGTCTTGCTATGTAATCTGGGCTGTGCTCAAATTTGGGATTCTTCTTCCTCAGCCTGCCAAATGCTGGGATTACATTGCTGTGATTACAGATGTGTGCCACTATGCCCAGCAGAAGAAAGGACCAGTGTATTCTTAAAGAGTAGAGTTCAGGGCTGGTGGAGTGGTGCAAGTGGTAGAGCACCTGCCTAGCAAGATGGAAGCCCTGAGTTTAACTCCCAGTACTGAAAAAAAAAGAGCAGCAGTTCAATAAAATGGTATCTCTTACACTCTTTTCTTTTATCATTTGTATTTTGTGTCATTAAAATGTGTGCTACAGAGAGAATCTATGAACTGTTGACTGCAACATAACTGTAGAGTCAGCTTTTGGACAGAAAATGTTACTTTCCTGCCCAAGTTAAATAGTCCAAGAAGCTCTTGATTTCTGAAATACCTTGACAAAAATTAATAAAACTTTGGACTTTTCATCAGGAACTTCCAAGTAACAGTCTCTACTAGTAAAATGAACATTTTTCCTTCATGATTTATTGGTGTCTCTCAGCTCCTGAATCATCATCTGGGAGATTTATCTCTGTGAAATATGCAGTAACAGAATTTATTATATACTTAATGCTTTGCATCAATCTTTCCTTTCAAATTGGTAGTTTCCATTAAAATGTTTTTTAATGATAGGCAGCAGGGCATACCAACCTTCTATTAGTTATCTTATATGCAGTGAATATTAAGGTGCTGATCATCATTTATGGAATGATATTTCATTATAATTACTGTCATTTAGAGTAGCTCAATGTCATATTGTACATTGGATGCTGTATGCAAATCAACATCTGAATATAATATGTGTATTTTAGACTTTTAAATGAAAATATCATAGTAGCAAGATAAATGCAACCCATTTCAATTTATTCTAATTTTTCCATTAATCTGTGAAGTCCTATTTGGAATCATCATAGCATGAGTAAAAGCATTATCTTTGAAGTGGTATGATCATATGTGAATAACTGTGTGGCTGCGTGCACATTATTTTAACGACCTGGTATTCTTCTTATGTGGCAGGCATAGTGGAAGGTTCTGGGAATGGAACACAAAGAAAATAGAACTAGGTTTGAAGAGTGAAGTAGAGGTATGGCAAGCAAAATCTCAGAAAGTTGTTGAAACTAAATGAGTTAACGTGTAGTCAGTGCACAGACTAACAAAAACCCAGTTGCTTATATTGGTTCTCTTTTTTTCAAATGTTCTCTTATGGAGAACATTCTATATAGGGATAATTTGGTATTACTCCATATTGTCATGGTAAATCGAGTTCTGCTGAACACAAAGTCTTACTTGTACTCTGAACTGTTGTATCTCTGCCTTCTCCTTACTATGCATGTTGGGCTTCACCATGGAGAAGCAGTTTTAAAATATCTGATAGAATTTCCTGCTTACTTAAATGAATTAATCAGCTGCCTTTCCTTTGAATGTAACTCAAGGCAATGAGAAAGAAGGCATCACTGAGGTGCATTAAATTATTAGCTGGTTTAATTTTTGAGAGTGTACAACTATACCATGTATTCATAATTCTCAAAGGATATTAAGTAGCAAATAAACTACTTACCGTTAAGACTACTAAAATATCTCAACCTATTATGGTCTGTTAACTTTCATCTCTAAATATTCTAAATGAGAACTCATTGGACCACAAGAAAATCAAAAACCAAAGAATTTGAATGTTCATTGTAGTATATTATGTACTATTAAAAGACAAAGACATTCTCTGGAGAGGTTTACTATAGCTTAGTATTATAACTATTCTTTGAAATTCAAACATCTGCCCTGGGTAAGACATCATCTTTGAATACTTCACTGAGCTGCTTACTTACCTGGCACTTAGACTCAAAGTGTGCATGGAAAATGCAACTCGTGGTAGAGAATGGAGTGTAGAAGCCTACAAGAAAACGTAAATAGGAGTGCATATTTAAGTTTTATCTACCATATACACTTAACTCTCTCCCTTTTGTAACCAGTATTCTATCTTTTAAATGCATGGTAATTGAGCACAATCAAGTGGAATTTTGTTAAGGTAGCTTACTAGCCATATTTTAAGGGTTGAGGTTCTGGAATCTTTATAACAGCAAGTAAAAAGTAGACAAGAGCAAGATTGCCTGTACTCTGTGGTGCTAGCATTTGTTTTCCTTATTTCGAAGGATATCACTAAGATTTATGACTTTTGTGTGTCTAGTACTGAGGATCTAACACAGGGCCTTGTGCCTCCCCAGCATGTGCTCTACCACTGAGCTACACTCATAGCCCCACAACCAGTGTATTTTCACACAAACCAGTAACTGTTTGAAGGGAAAAAATGTTAAGTATTTTCATAACAAGTGATCAAACTTAGCATTTCCAGTAAGATGTGATGTTATGTCTTTCTTTTTCCATCTGAATGTGATATACTGAGAAGCTCAGAACATCACCTACATAATATGCTAGCCAAAATTATTTTGACCTGAGTCTACTCATGAGAAAACAATCTAAGTTGCAAAACACACTGTAAAAGAAGTAACCAGCCCTCTTCAAAAATGTCAGTGATAAAGGAGCTGATGAACTGGTTACAGTAGACAAGGCTAAAAATCTGTGACAACTAAATTCAGTGTGTGATTCTTAATTAATTCCTTCACAAGAAAAAGAAAAAAGAAACTAGCTAAGAAAGGACATTGCTGGAACAACTGGCAAACTTTAATATGGACTATGTTAGTTACTAGGTTTTTTATTTCTCTTAAACAACACAGAGTTTCCTAAGAGTCATCATTGCCTTGTGGTTATGTAGAAAGTAGGAAAATACTGTTTTTCTTTTGTGATATACTCTGAAGTATTCAGGGGTAAAGTGTCAAAGTCTCCAAATAGCTGTCATATTATTGAGAAAAATATGCATATAGAGAGATAAAGCAAATTAGGCAAAAAGTTTAAAACTGATGAATCTATGGGAAGAGAAAGGAAGTATTCAATGTATTTTTCCTGCAGCTCTTGAATGTGTATAAAATTTCAAAATAAAAAAATTGGAAAATGCACGTACAAGTCAGAGAAAATTAGCAGCATAAATAATTTGAGTTCAGTTGTTATCACTTATATCAGTCTCTTCTCATTTTTTTTTCTTTTTTGGTGATACTGGGGTTTGAACTCAGGGCTTCACACTTGCTAGGCAAGTGCTCTACCACTTGAACCACTCCTACAGCCTTTGTTGTTGGGTTATTTTAGAGATTGAGTCTCATTTTATACCCAAGCCAGTCTCCTATTTTACATTTTCATCTGTCGCTGCGATGACAGGCACCACCACTGTGTATAGCTACTGGTTGAGATGGGGGTTTTGTGAACTTTTTGTTGAGGTTGGCCTCACACCATGATCCCCTGATTTCAGCCTCCCAAGTAGGTAGGTGGCATATGCTGTTGGCCTGAGCCACCAGCATGTACCTCAATTCTCGTTTTAACAATTATTTCTTAATGCCATTTTTTCTATATGAATGAAATCTATAGATAATATAATTTATTTGTATGCATAATTTTAAAAATGGATATAGTGCCTTAAGGGTACTGTAAGAGAGAACAAAAGATTATATTCTTCAGTAGGTTAATGTTGGGATGCAATTGCACTGTTTAAATGATGCCTCCCAATTTCCACAATTTCCCTTAAGGGAAAGTACTACTCCTGATGTGAGCAACTGGGTTAACTGCTTGTGTGGCAGGGGTGTGACCCTGAGATGTTATTGAGATTAAAACATGACTATGTATGTTTGCTGAATGGGTGAAAAGGTCCGGGGTGAGTTATCAATGTGTGTGTTAATTTGGCTGAAAATTTTGGGTTTAGGGTCATGTTGGGAGGGAGAATTAGTAGGTGCATGAATTACAGATGAAGTATGATGCACAGCGCTATAGGTTATCTATTTTCCTACTTATTTCACCTAGGTTTTTTTTTTTTTTGAGACAGTGTCTTGTTATATAGCCCAGGCTGGTTATAAACTCATGATTCTCCTTGCCCCAGTCTCCTGAGTGCTGGGATTATAGGTGGGTACCACCATGCCTGGTTATTTTCCATATATTTTGTTTTAATGGGAGGAATGATGCCTTAGGTAAAAGTTGAGAAAGTTACTTTTCTCCCCTAGGATTTTAGAGGAAGATGTCAACATGAATGCATTGTTTGTACATTGATATGCTAACAGTACAGCTGAATGCATTTTACTTTGTTTTCTTTGGTTTCTTAAAGTTATGTAATGGAGGAAGTTTTTCCCTTGCTTCTGGAAGAAACTTGGCAGGATTGTAGCTTTTCTGTTTACTGTTAGGTAACACATGTTAGACCTTTAGGCAACTCTAAGTTTCCCTGATTCAGTAATTTTAAATGTGCATTCGAGTATGTTAGAAAATCCTTCATTCCAAGTAAAGACTGCCACTTCCTTCTTACCGTGCAGGTGGGTTCTGTGATGGTTAATCTTGGTTGTCAACCTGACTGGGAGTGAGAGACACCTAGAAACATGGTAAATCATACTTCTGGGTTTGTCTCTGAGGGTGGTTCCAGAGATGATTGGCATTTGTGTCAGTGAACCGAGGAGAGAACACCTGGCCTGAATGTGGGTTGTGCTGTCCAGTAGGCTGGGTCTTGGATGGTAAAAAGAGGAAGAAGGGAGAAATGTGCATGTGCATGCATGCTGGACTCTTCTTAAGTGGGTGCAGTTTTTGCTGCTGGCATCATGCTCAGTTGTCAGGCCAAATTATTTAGCCTGTGAACATGGACTTGCACCAGCGACTCTCCAGGGGCTTTCCAATTCTTCAACCTGGGACTTTGCTGCATTGTTGCCTCTTGCTCTGAGTTTCCACTTCTTGGACTGAGCAGCTACTGGTTTTCCTGGCTATCCAGCCCACAAATGGCCACCATGGGATGATCCTGCTTCTGATCCTATAAGCCAATCTAGTAAATCCCCTCTTGTAATTTATGCACATTCTATTGGTTCTGTTCTCCTAGAGAACCCTAACTAATACAGGGCCTATGTAGATTGTCCTCTACAATCTCTGGAAGAGGACCTGGCTGAATTTTTTTCTCTTGAATAGTCAACTGTTCTTATTTCTGACTCCTCCAGAGGGAGTAGCAACTTGGAGTGGAGAAGAGGAAAGGAGAACAACTTTTTTCTGAATAGGTCTTAAGATGACTTCAGGCTCTCTGGGTCTGGCAGATGTTGAAAGTTGAGTGTCCTGTGGCTTCTTTCACTTATTTTGGTGGTTCTCCACTGGACTGTCTGATCATAACATGTGTGATGGACAACCACTTCCTTGGTTGTCACTTGTCTCTCCCTGACTTTCTGGCAGGCTCCAGGCTATCTCTTTTACTGTGACCCTCATTTAATCCCTGGAAAATACTTGAGTTCCTGCCTCACCCATCTGTGGGAATTCAGGGCAATCCCAAAACAGTTGTCTCTCTTTTTCTGTCACCAGTGGATCATCCAGTTGCTTGTGTTAGAATGATGAAAACATTAGAGTTCTCAGGTTGGTGTCAGACTGTAGTGCATTATTTTCTCCAAACTTCAGAAACTTTCCAAGTGATCCAACTGAAACTCCTCTCTACAGGCCAGAGGTGAAGGGAGCAGAGATAAACCTTTGCCCCTCTCATTTGAGAAGTAAGTGACTTTCACAGCACTCAGTAGCTCTTTCCAAAGAAATACTTTCACAAATCCACTCTGATTCTCCACTGCCTTGATTCTTTTATATCTTTGGCGTGACTTTAGAGTCATATTAACTTCATTTTAAAGGCTTCATCTTGTTCTGATGCCTTTCTTTGGAATTTTATCTGTTTTGTGGGGGAGGATAAGTGGAAAAGTCCAGTGTAACATTTCATTCTCCCTAAGTTCCCAGGTAACAGTACAAGTGAGGTAAGGAAGCTAGAGATGGTGAAGTCTTAAAATTAAAATTTAATTTTAGATTCAATGACTAGCTATGTGATACTGGACAAGTCACATTCTTAAAGATAACATATTGATAAGCTTAGTGTGGGTGGTAAATAGAATAGTCTGTAAATAATTTAGGCTGGAGCATAGTAAGTACTCCATGCTTGTAGTTATGTTATCCTTGTCAGTTTTGTATAGAGCAAAATTCTACTTGACACCTTCAGATTTGGCAGATTTTGGGACATCAGAAGACATTCCCTTGGAATGGATGTTGACACTTTATGATGGGCACCCAAAGAAAATTTTTCCAGCTACTCATCCAACAAATTTTTTCCAGCTACTCATCTCCTTGTTGGAGATGTCCAGAATCTATAGGGAACTCAAAAAACTCAGTCCCCAAAGAATCAACACCCCAGTGAAGAAATGGGCACATGAATTAAGCAAGGAATTCTCAAAGGAAGAGGTATAAGTGGCCAGTAAGTACATGAAGAAGTATTCAAATTCCCTGGTTATAAAAGAGATGCAAATCAAAGCAACACTTAGATTTCATCTCACCCGGTTAGAATGGCCAGAATCTAGGGTAATAACAACAACAAATGCTGGTGAGGATGTGGCAAAACAGGAGCCCTTATACACTGTTGGTGGGAATGAAAATTAGTATAACCACTATGGAAAGCAGTATGGAAATTCCTCAAAAAACTTGTGATAGAATGACCGTTTGATCCAGTGACACCAGTCCTGGGCATCTACCCAAAAGAACATAAAACAGATACAGTAGAGACACTTGTACACCAATGTTCATTGCAGCACTATTCACAATAGCTAAGCTCTGGAAACAACCCAGATTCCCTACAACTGATGAATGGATCATGAAATTGTGGCATATATACACAATTTCTAAAAGAAAAGACTGAGACAAATGGGGGAGAAGCAATAATTAATTAAATAGTGATTCAGGTTTCCTGAACTTCAGATGGATCATAAGATCAAAGGCGCTCACCAAGTATGAGATCAAGCTAATGAATATTGGCCCATATTTAATATTTAGAGTTTCAAATTTTATGAGAAAAATGTAAAAAAATCACTGAGGATAAAGAAAGTATGTAATCAACAAAAGAAGAATAATCACATGGTTTCAGACTTCTCCACAATATTAAAAGTTTGAAAACTGCAGCAGCAGCTACAGAATTTTTTGGGCAATTTTTAAACCCGAAGGCTTTATAAACAAGTTTCATACAGGTAAGAAATGTACAAAAATAGACAATACAATACATAATACAAAAGAAGTACCATTAAGCAGTGAAGTCATTAAAAGATAATATCCAAGAAACTGCTTTGAACTGTGGTTTTGAAACATGTTACTTAAATATTCAACTTGAAAATGTGTAATAAATACAAATTGTTACCTGATTAATTCCTAAGATATGTGAAAGACAAGTTACGAAGAACAAAGTAAGAAAGGGCGGGGGGAATAAATCAGCTGAATTTTAAACCTTCCGTCAGTAGGTAGATAAATAATGGACTAGAATTATTAACCATGATAGACTCTCTCATCTTCTCTATCCTTCACATGAGCACATTACCTCTTCACCAGGTTTCACCCTGCTCTATTTAACTGTCAAACTATTTTCTGTATTTTGATGACATGTGAAGGAAAAGTACACAGAGAAGAACATGGCCAGAAATATGGAAATGAGAGAGACAGGAGTGGTTAAAAGTTCTTCTCTTTTCAGAGACGTAGTTAGATGAATTTAAGTTTTTTTCCCCTCTTGGGGTTTGTGTTGATGAGTAAGAAGCTCTG
Source organism: Castor canadensis (assembly GCF_047511655.1). Lineage (NCBI taxonomy): Eukaryota > Metazoa > Chordata > Mammalia > Rodentia > Castoridae > Castor > Castor canadensis. Next base: position 192,991,703 of record NC_133387.1, read on the forward strand.
GAGAATGAGGGAGATTAGAAAACTGGAGAGTTAAGTTTTCCTTAACTCCTTTAAAGGATGTGTTCTTGGGGTTTATGCATTAGAACCTCTATATCCTTTTAAAGATGAAAACAGAAGATGGAATTCTTTTTAAAAGACTCAGCTGAGTCTTAAAACACAGCTAACATTCTGATAAACTTTGCTTTCATGAAGCTGTGCAGAGAATGAGTACAAATTTACTCTTAGGAACGCACCTGAGGACTTGTCTGCAATTATGGACTGAAAGAGCAACATTCAGCTGAAATTTAGACGAAAGTCATTGCTTTGTCACTGGGTCAAGAGCACATTATTACCATGTCTGACAGGTTTTATGACAGTAAGAGAAAGTTTGGGAGCTACGATGGTAAGTGGATGACAACAGAAACTTCCTAGTGGACATGCTGAAGTCTAGTGAATAGTGTTTGACTTGGGAATGGAAGCTGCAGCTGGAAACTTAATATGGTGATACGGACGTTCACTAAATTCAGGAAGTCTAAAGTAATCTTTTAGAAAAAGGTGTGATGAAAATTATGCTTTTCTTCAATATCTACAGATGTCCCTTTTCTTAAGAAGTTAAGAAAGTTAAGCTCCTCAGAGGAAGCTAAAATCGGGTATGAATCATTTACCTCACGCCAGGACTGAATTCCATGAGGACATGGCAATGGCTATGTGTCTGAATTTAGAATCACTGAGAGACTATTTGCCAGAAATGGAAAGTCACGTGTCAGAAATAGAAGGAAATGATTTTTCATCATGGTTAGAGTAGGTTCAAGAATTCAGCATCGGAGAGTTATTTCTACCATAATATTTCTTATGGACATAAAGAACTGAGCTTTTTGTACAAGACAGCTCAGAGAGGATGACAAACTCTTCATAGTCCGCAGACTGAACCACATGGATCAATGCTTCAAAGTGTGTGTGTGTGGGGGGGTACAAATAATACTTTATTTGATATGTTGTCATGGAAATGTTTGTTCAGTGAATATTTTTTAGAATATTAAGATAATTATAAACTAAACTGCAAATACAATCACTCCCACTAGTTCCTGGAATAAACTGATTTGACTTCAGTTGAATCTATAAAGTTTGATACCTGCTGGGATCATCATAAGAAGACATTAGTAGGAACACATTAGCTACAAATGCCAGATAAAAATCAAATAAGGGAAAGACTCCACAAGGAGTTGAAATGCAAGATTTTCTTTTTACTTCACATCTGTGGTATCTGGACCACCTTATGAATGGGCACTTAGTGGTAACTACAGGAAAGAGTGTGGAAAAACTAATTGCACTTAAATGTTGCATAATGAGCTGTGGGTGTAGCTCAGTGGTAGAGCACTTGTCTAGCATGTGTGAGGCCCTAGGTTAGATCCTCAACGCTGCAAAAAAGAATCACGTGATTTCAATTAGAATTTGCATGCGTGCTTACTCCTATTTAGTATATATTGACAAAACTTACAATATAAAATTCCAAATAATCCTAAAAAATAGCTTTGATGGTGCAAGCACACATTTTCTGTAGTGCTTACACACACAATCTTTGATTAGGTATAAAGTATGAAAAAACAATAAAACTCTCTGAGCATCAGTTTCTTCACCTGTAAAGTAGAGAAAAAAAATCTACCTTAACACAAAGGTGTGTGTGTGTGTGTGTGTGTGTGTAATACATTCCAGAGGAGAGTGCTTAGTGAAGGATATTTAATCTAATTGCGTTATTATTATAAGTAGTAGTAGCATTACAGAGTTTTAGATTTATAGCACTGGCTGACATTGATTGAATACTAAATAAGATTAATGGTTATTGTATTTTTATCCCACAAAAATGGATTGTGGGTAGTCTTGGGGAAAATGGCCACAGTGTGGGCAGTTAGAAGATGCAGGTATAGGTCAGCAGAAACGTAAAAGTGTAAATTTTGAACTGTAATTCAGAGGATGGGTGCTTGCTGGTGGAGAGGAGTAAGAAATGTCTCTGTGTTTATAGAACTAGGAGATCAAGAGAACAAGATCATCTATGATCTAGAAGTATTCAAATTAAAGAGAAGAGTGAGTAGCAACCTTGAGAACCTTCAGCCAGAACTGTTACTCTCCCTGGTTGTACACCTTGGCCTTCTCATTCTTTGGTTCTGTTCCTGGGTCTTTGGTTGTTTTCTATTGCTGTAACAAAGTATCTGTAGCTGGGTACTTAAAAATAAGAGAGGCTCTATAGTTCACGGTTTTGGAGGCACAAGTCCAAAGTAGGGTGACCCTTTCTTTTTTAGTCTCTGGCAAGGGTCCCCTTGGCTCCATCCCGACATGGTAGAGGAGTGGACAAGGAAACTGATTTGTGTAGCAGAGATCATGTGAGACAAGAAACCTGAAACTGGGGAAAGTATAGTATTTTTTTTTTTTAAATAACAACCCAGTCTCATAGGAACTGGAGTCATATGAGAACTAATTAATTCCTTCCAAGGTCATCCCTTTCCCAGACCTAACCACTTTCTACTAGGCCTCACCTCTTTTTTTTTTTTTTTTTAATACAGATTTTTTTTTCTTTTCATTCAGTTTACAAAGACAGATTTATTGAGGTGTAGTTTACCTGCAATAAAATTCACCAGTTTTAAATTTCTTTTTTTTTCTTTTATTATTCATATGTGCATACAAGGCTTGGGTCATTTCACCCCCCTGCCCCCACCCCCTCCCTTACCACCCACTCCGCCCCCTCCCTCTCCCCCCCACCCCCTCAATACCCAGCAGAAACTATTTTGCCCTTATTTCTAATTTTGTTGTAGAGAGAGTATAAGCAATAATAGGAAGGAACAAGGGTTTTTGCTGGTTAAGATAAGGATAACTATACAGGGCATTGACTCACATTAATTTCCTGTGAGTGGGTGTTACCTTCTAGGTTAATTCTTTTTGATCTAACCTTTTCTCTAGTTCCTGGTCCCCTTTTCCTATTGGCCTCAGTTGCTTTTAAGGTATCTGCTTTAGTTTCTCTGTGTTGAGGGCAACAAATGCTAGCTAATTTTTTAGGTGTCTTACCTATCCTCACTCCTCCCTTGTGTGCTCTCGCTTTTATCATGTGCTCATAGTCTAATCCCATTGTTGTGTTTGCCCTTGATCTAATGTCCGCATATGAGGGAGAACATACGATTTTTGGTCTTTTGGGCCAGGCTAACCTCACTCAGAATGATGTTCTCCAATTCCATCCATTTACCAGCGAATGATAACATTTCGTTCTTCTTCATGGCTGCATAAAATTCCATTGTATATAGATACCACATTTTCTTAATCCATTCATCAGTGGTGGGGCATCTTGGCTGTTTCCATAACTTGGCTATTGTGAACAGTGCCGCAATAAACATGGGTGTGCAGGTGCCTCTGGAGTAACCTGTGTCACAGTCTTTTGGGTATATCCCCAAGAGTGGTATTGCTGGATCAAATGGTAGATTGATGTCCAGCTTTTTAAGTAGCCTCCAAATTTTTTTCCAGAGTGGTTGTACTAGTTTACATTCCCACCAACAGTGTAAGAGGGTTCCTTTTTCCCCGCATCCTCGCCAACACCTGTTGTTGGTGGTGTTGCTGATGATGGCTATTCTAACAGGGGTGAGGTGGAATCTTAGTGTGGCTTTAATTTGCATTTCCTTTATTGCTAGAGATGGTGAGCATTTTTTTATGTAATTTTTGGCCATTTGAATTTCTTCCTTTGAGAAAGTTCTGTTTAGTTCACTTGCCCATTTCTTTATTGGTTCATTAGTTTTGGTAGAATTTAGTTTTTTAAGTTCCCTATATATTCTGGTTATCAGTCCTTTGTCTGATGTGTAGCTGGCAAATATTTTCTCCCACTCTGTGGGTGTTCTCTTCAGTTTAGAGACCATTTCTTTTGATGAACAGAAGCTTTTTAGCTTTATGAGGTCCCATTTATCTATGCTATCTCTTAGTTGCTGTGCTGCTGGTGTTTCGTTGAGAAAGTTCTTACCTATACCTACTAACTCCAGAGTATTTCCTACTCTTTCCTGTATCAACTTTAGAGTTTGGGGTCTGATATTAAGATCCTTGATCCATTTTGAGTTAATCTTGTTATAGGGTGATATACATGGATCTAGTTTCAGTTTTTTGCAGACTGCTAACCAGTTTTCCCAGCAGTTTTTGTTGAAGAGGCTGCTATTTCTCCATCGTATATTTTTAAATCCTTTGTCAAAGACAAGTTGGTTATAGTTGTGTGGCTTCATATCTGGGTCCTCTATTCTGTTCCACTGGCCTTCATGTCTGTTTTTGTGCCAGTACCATGCTGTTTTTATTGTTATTGCTTTGTAATATAGTTTGAAGTCAGGTATTGTGATACCTCCTGCATTGTTCTTTTGACTGAGTATTGCCTTGGCTATTCGTGGCCTCTTGTATTTCCATATGAATTTAACAGTAGATTTTTCAATCTCTTTAATGAATGTCATTGGAATTTTGATGGGAATTGCATTAAACATGTAGATTACTTTTGGGAGTATCGACATTTTTACTATGTTGATTCTACCAATCCATGAGCATGGGAGATCTCTCCACTTTCTATAGTCTTCCTCAATCTCTTTCTTCAGAAGTGTGTAGTTTTCCGTGTAGAGGTCTTTCACATCTTTTGTTAGGTTTACACCTAGGTATTTGATTTTTTTGAGGCTATTGTAAATGGAATTGTTTTCATACATTCTTTTTTGGTTTGCTCATTGTTAGTGTATAGAAATGCTAATGATTTTTCTATGTTGATTTTATATCCTGCTACCTTGCTATAGCTATTGATGATGTCTAGAAGCTTCTGAGTAGAGTTTTTTGGGTCTTTAAGGTATAGGATCATGTCGTCTGCAAATAGGGATATTTTGACAGTTTCTTTACCTATTTGTATTCCTTTTATTCCTTCTTCTTGCCTAATTGCTCTGGCTAGGAATAGGCCTCACCTCTTAATGGTTCCACTGCCTCTTACACCTCCACACTGAGGACCAAGCTTCTTCCATATGAACCTTTGGGGACACACTTAAACCATAGCAGTTGGGGTCCATACATTTTGGCATATCTTAGGTGGAAAATTCCATGAATCTCACATGTACTCTCGACATTGTTTTCCCCTAAGTCCAAATTCCAGTCTCTGATTTTATCCTCTCAGGTATTGGCCACAGTTTCTGGTCTACCTAGAAATTCTCAATATGGCATATATGTCTTCATTTTACACACACACACAGGATGGATATATCTAGACATATGATGTATGAATATGCACATAAACATTCCTTTGGTGAAGGATGTCTTTATGGTTTCTAGTATGGTCTCAGTTCTTTGTCTTGAAACAAGAAGTCCTTTAATTAAGAAGTTACCAGTTTTAGGAGTCTCATTGACAGTTTGTACTTAATAAGTGGCATTTTACAGTTATAACAAATCATAAAATATCAAGTTCCTTGGCAAAATCTTCCACCCGACATAGGTCTCTGGGTTTATATTTTTTATATTTTTATATATCTTATAAAATTCATAATTTTATTCCAGTGTTTCTGCTTTTTAGGGGAAAGGAAGGGTAGAATCCAATAACTCTATTCCTCTAGGTGGCTGAAGTTAAGAGGAAAAGTTTTTCTAAGAACACAACTTGGATTCTGTTGTGAACTCTCAGCAGATGAGCTATGTCAGTGGCGAGTTCAATTTAATCATTACCTCATTTGTCTCATGCTAAGTCTTTGCCTCCACCTTTCTTCATCCTTAGAAAAACCATCAATCTCTTCATTTGAGTTTTTAAATCAGTTCCTTCTAGATTCACATCAAACTAACACAGGAAATCATGTACATTGTATAAAACAAATACTCAAAATTAAAAATCTGATGAAAGTATGAATTAAAACTAACTTAATCCTAGGCTTCCAAAAAAATTAAGTCTACAGTGCTAGAAAGAAAATTTTATTCCTCTTTTTCTCTTTATCTGGCAGAGGATTTGTCACATCAGATAATAATGAACCCCAAACATTATTACTATTGAGATTTATTAACACGATTATATGAAAAAAGGAAAACTCCAGCACAACCAATTTAAATATCAGTGTTTTAGGTATTTAAATACTAAAGTGGCCAGCAGAATTACAAAAGCTGCAATGGTATTTTGATTAGAAGGCAATTGAAGACTAACTCCACTGAAAAAACCAGCCATTATCATTATCATGTTTGTTAAAATTTACTAAGCATTTCCTCTCTGTCATATATTATGCGAAACATTTTTCATGCATTACCTCACTCAATTAGATTAATATTCTGAATGTTCATGATAGTACTACCCCTAAAGTACAAAGGATGAAATGAGTTTTGAGGGGATAAACAATCCCAGTTGCACTAAGACTACCACGTTGCCAGATTCCAAGGGCACCATCGTATCACTGACTAGGAAGTGGTGTTCCTTGGAGCTGAATAGTTTGCACTTTGCACAGTTAACACAGTGGTCCTATAGGTAACATGTAGAGCTAAAACATTCAAGTTCAGATCTTCATGAATACAGAGACCATAGGCTCATTGTGCTATATAATAAATGGAATTGGGAGCCCAGATAGGAGGAACAAGCAAGTCATGTTGACAGTCTTCAACCTGAAATCTGAAGGTAGCTTGTATACCTTCTTATCTTCCCATCTGGCAGTAAAAGTGATCATACTCACCTTTTCCTCTTATCCAGGGCCCTGGTAAGCATTCATTTTCTACCTGCCTTCAAAGCTGTAATCCAGGAGGACTATAATCTAGTCATCATTATTATAATGAGTTCCTTTAAAAAATTCCCTTTGAGCTCGTGACAAACCTGGTTTATTCTTAATTCTATATTATTGTTGAGGGACAAAGTTTAGATAATTTCCCATATTTATTCTAACAATAAAAAAGCGCCAGGGTTTTAAATATATCTACCTTATTTCAGCATACCTGCTATGAGACTCTTGAACCTTAAGTTGACCAGAAGCATGCACAAGTATGTTCTTATAATCTAATTCTATCACATTTCCTCATTGGCTATCTAAATCGTTGGCCTTTTGAATTTCAAATTAAACAAAATAGTCTACACAATGCCATAACAGCATTCATTGTCTTTCAAAGCTAAGGATAGACAATAAAAAGTCTGGCATTTTAATTAGATGCTTGACTTCCTGTGTTTTTCAGTACCAAGTTAGCAAAGCTGAATAATAGATGAGTTTGATTTGACTTCAGACATCCCCGCCCTCCAATTGCATCATATTAGACAATATAAGAATGCAAGATGAGAGCAATTTTATTCATTTTCTCTTTAAACTATACCTTGCTATTCTGTCCCTGTAGCTATTCCAGTTCTCTAAATATTTTTCTATTCTTTTAGCAGCACAATGATGCTTGTCAGTAGAGTACCTGTTCTCTTAATACATAGCTATTTTCTAAGATGCTGCTATTAGAAAATAAGAAAATGAGGTAGTAAGAGTTCAATTCCCCAGTCTCTCCCTCCCTTTCTTTTCTTTCTCTCTCATATATGACAAGTGAGCACTATGGTGGTGGGTCTGGGCTGCACTCATAGGCCCATGGGACTAGGAAGCCTTACCCATTCTCAGACTGTGCACAATCCAATTGGATTATTGTTTTAGGAAGGTTAGATAGAGAGGGAGGATCTAAGCAACAACAGGTAGAAAAAGTAAAACTCAGACACAAAAATAAGGAAACCAGGCATACACTAGAGAATTTGAAGCAAATGGTGGGAGTCAGATCTAAGAATTAATTCAGCCTTGTGTTAGGTATTATATTGAATTATAGACTAGACATTATTCTACCTTCAGAAAAGCTCAGATATCATGGCAGCTCTAATATATGGGCACATTTTAGAGTAAAGGTCTGTATGAGGTATTGTGGAGGAAATTAAACTACTTGAGGTAGATAGAAACAGGAGGAAAGTCAGGAGCCATTTAACAGGGAAAGAGACTTGGGAACTGAGTCTTCAGGGATGAATCAGATTTAAATAAGCAGAAGGGAGAACATTCTAGTTCTAGTGTCAATTCACCAAGTTGTCATATAGTAGATGGAGATGACAAAGAATTTGGAATGATTGTAACCCAGGTGAAAATGGAGGAGATCCAAGAATTGATCTTGAGGTGGTAAGGTGGAAAGGAGCAAGGATGTAAAGGGATGTCTATTGTATATCCAAGAGTCCAGTTTTATTTGTGGGTAGTGAGAGTAACTAAAGATTAAAGACAGAGTACAAATGGTCAGATTTGTTGTTCAGAGACAACCTTGGCACCATGTGGAGAATGCCTCAGAATGACCTGACAAAAGAGAAAGGACATTGCAATATAGTCTATTCAAGACATGTAAAAGATTTGGACTATGATAGTGATAATGGTTGGTAAAAGATATATTTGAGAAATGTAATTTTGAAAACAGTTCAGGGATGAAGCCCAGATTTTGGATGGATGAACAGGACACAGGGGGAATTAGGAAAGATGAATCTAATGAATTTGGTTTTAGAATTTTTGTATTTCACAAGCTCTAGAGTATCCAGGCAGACATTTTCAACAGCTAAACAGACATCAGGAAAGCAGCAATTATGTAGATAAACCTGAGTATCAACTACTGGAAGGCAGCTGAGTCAATAGCCTGGATGAAATCAACCAAAGAGGTGCTCATAATGTAAAAAATAAAGACCAGAGACAAAGCCACAAAGAAAATATAAAAGGGCAGAATGGAGAAGATATTGTTATGAAAGCTCATCATGTGAAAATTATAGGAGTGGTATTCAACATAGCTGGAATTATCTGAGAGGAAGTGAGATGTTGAGAAGTATTTGAGCATTTGTTAGATTTGACAGCAGTGGTCTTAGGTAGAGTATCTCAGTGGAGGGCCAGTTTTGGGTTTGGAAGTAAATGAAAAGTAAGGTAGTCAAGATTGTGACTATTCAATTTTTTATAGATGCTTAACTATGAAAAGAAGGAAGAAAGTTATAATAGCTGGATAAAAAAGGCAGGTCATATATTATTTTCATGTAACAGAAGACAAAATAAGCTCCAAGAGGGTATAAATTGCCTAAGGTCAACCACTGGTTAGTAACAGAGTAAAACCAAGTCTCTGATATTTGGATTCCCAATTCAGTTCTTTTTTCCTTGCCCACCTGAGTATTTGAAGGATCACCCAGTGCAGGTGACATGATCTTAATCAGAGAGAGTATGTGTGACTTTGTATTTCATCCAATGGATAAAGTATAATGGCAGAGAGTAGGAAAACGGAAGGATTGTTTTCCCTTTTGAGCTGAACTTATGAAATGTGGACAGGAAAACTTCATTTTAAGCCTGATTTGGAGTGTTTTCTTGGTTGGTGTGAATATTCCTGGTAGCCAACTCCTGTTTCTCCTTTGCTGTAGCTTTCACAGCCTTGTGCTTCCCCAGTGATTTCAGTTCATGACCTGACCAAGGTTGATAAAAAGTAAATTACATTCTCATGTATATACATATTACAGGCCAATTACTTAGATGCCTGAAATACTTTGTCACTTGGGCAACATGCATTGATGAAACCTTGTTTCCTTGATTAAGAGAAGCATTTTATTTGGTGTTTTCTTTAGAGATTAAAGTAAGTGCTTTTGCAATGATGAACAAGTGTTTGGAGTCAGAAAAGCCATCTGCACTATGAGAATTACATAAATGCCCCTTATCTCATGTAAAGATAAACCTCACACTTAGACATAAGGAAACTGGGTCCTGCTCCTAATTCAGGCATTGTAAGCTTCAGTGAATATTGCTGGCTCTCCTCACCATAGACCCGATTCCTAGAGCTACAGTTAGATGCAGTGCCTTGCAGTGCTTGAAGACAAGTTCATCTAGAAAGATGGCATGTACCTTAGAAAGAATTAAGGCAATAAAGTGTTTTAGCATATCTCATGAATGACCCTGGCCTAAGCGTGGACTTTTTTTCATAATAATCCTTGTCCAAATATCTATTCCTCAAGCTGCTGATTTGCCTCTTCCAAGAAGAAATAGCCAGTTAATGAAAGATACTTCCTGGAGTTATTCAGTTATAAAGAACAAAATCGTGTCATTTGAGGGAAAGTGGATAAAACTGGAAATCATCATGTTAAATGAGGTAAGCCAGACTCAGAAATTTACAACAAGTATTGCTTGTTTTCTCTTTTCTGTGAAAACTAGAGGAATAAAAGATGACCTGAAAGTAGAAGGGGGACTATTAGAGAAGAGGAAGGGAGTAAGGGGGAGAAAGGAGAGGACTCGATGGATACGATCAAAGCATATCAGATGCATGATGAAAATATCCCAATGAAGCTCATTATTCTGTGTCATTAACATGCATTAATAGAGGTGATATTTCTTGGGATAAATGCTAAGATTCTTAAGAGTAGTAATCTTATTATAATTTTGTAATTACTAAAATCATTAATAAATTATTATTACATATAATAGTTAAATTATAATTATTAAACCATTATGCACATAGTTGTATGCAATAATTCTTATAATTCCATAGATTAATTAGTGTTATAAGTTTGTTTAGCATAGTGTCATGCCCAGTAAGTAGTTGATGACTAACTTCATCTCATTCAAGTTTCCTCAGTTAATTAACTGCAATTTTTAAGTTAAATTAATGTCCACACAATCAAAGTGGTACTGATAAGCTTCCATGAAAGCTGCCTTGAGGGTCACTGGTGGAAGAGCCATGCTGAATGTGATACGGCTAAGGAAAAAATATGACAAAAGATGAATATTTCCCTTCAAAATGTTTAACTTTTTTTTGTCAGTTGAATTTTCTGTCTATTTACATCTGGTCACAGTGAGAGACAAAGGTGCAAATACAGTAGATGTTCACAAGCTTTGCTTATTTTATGGCCAATTAAATATTTTGTGAAATAGGAACTTAGCAGTGTCAAGATTTTCTTCTTTCTGCCTTCTGAAGTTCAGTCCTAGGCCAGCCCCAGTTGTTGGCTGACACCAAGATCTTATCCCATTCCTTTGTATCCTTCTATATTAGTAGGAAATACATTTAATATTAAAACCCCTAAGTAGAATCCAGGACAGTTTGTAATTTTTTATGAACATAAATTTCCTTGAATCAGATACCCTTCATTGGCTTTCAGCTTTGTGAAAAATATTCCCTTCTACAGTTTCACCTGCCAACCTCTGGCCTGTCCCTGGCCCTGACTGAAAAAAAGTACTTGAATTCAGATAGCTAACAAAGCAAGATTTGAAGCTGCAGTGGAGGTGATAGCACCCTGAAGTTCTTCCTGACTTCACAGCTGCATTACAGCTGTGCTCAAAATCTTCATAAGCTATGCATCCAAGCAAGGAATAGTAATTGACGAACTATATTCACAGATCTTATTGGGCAACGTGGCTTGAATCTAATTTCCATTCATTGCTAGAAAATGCAGGAAAACTACATCTTTGAAACAACAGGAAATTTTTCCATCTGTAAAGTGAATGACATTGCTTCTTAAATGAACACATCAGGCAATATTCAGATCTGTGTTTTGGTCAATAGGGAACAAGCAAAGCATTGTACCTGACAAAACAGGTGCTTAATAAGTACTTGTGAATGGAATAAAGGGAGAGTGTACCTTGTCACTGAATTTCCTAACCTGCCTCCTGCCAACCACTGTATTTTAAACTTATAAAGAAACGAGTGCACTTGAATGTCATCTTCAAAGAAGTTGCTATTCTTTCCAAATTCATTTTTTGGTGGCTCAAAATTTGGTGGCTTTGAAATTTGTCCTAAAATTTCAAAGGAGAAAAGCAATAGGTCTACGTCTCTCCCATTCTGTATAATTAGCCTATCAATAATTTCAAGTTGGTTACCAACACATGGCAAAGATAGAAAGGAATTTCTAAACTAAGCCTCCATTTCTGGCTTCTTTTTATTTTTTATTCCCTAAGAAAAATTATGAAAATTCCAAAGGCTTCTGGACACTTGGTAGCTAAGATCAAATGAAACACAGAAAATGATTCTTCACTCTTGGAACAAACTGTAAGACTCTTTTCCAAATATAAGGGCTGTTAAATAGGACATATGCTGTTGCCTTCAAATTCCAGCTAAAGCCTCAAAGCAAAGGATGATAAGGGAGATGTAACCACACTTTCTAAAAAGAGATGGTAGACCCATCCACACAGGGTACGCAAAAAGATAGTGGAAAGATAGCTGTCACTCACCTCCAGCCTGTGTAGGAGGAGACTAGGAATGTCAAAAGACATTTTGATACTTTATGAATGTTGAATAAGTGAATGAGGAAAAAGAGTGGCATAAAGTAATGGAGAGTGAGACTAAAGTTAGTGCAAAATTGAACATACAGTTGCAGAAAGAGGGTTTTCAGTGACAGAAATGGGTACTACACCATGGGGACACTGTTCAGTCACCTGAACTTCTGCAAGAAAGAAAAAAAAATTGATTGTGAATCCTTATAAATGGATTCACATATGGAATTATATATTCCCTAATGTTTCCAGCATGTATGATGTATTTGACATGCATACTTGAGTGTATGTTTGCAAATTCATGTATATATGTAACTTGTATATTTACCGGGGTTCCTTTCCTACACACCATGGCCTCACCAAGCACTTTTTTTCCCTACTGCCAAATCTCTCAGCCAAAAAAGGAAGACTGTTAGAACAAAATAGCCTCAACATTTGCAGTGCTTATGGAATTGTTGAAAACCCAACTACTGCACAGGATGTCATGTGAGAATTTTTTTTTGTTGTCCCTGGAATTCCAAGTTAGGAATAAAGGGTTCAACATATAGAAGTATTCTAAATCCAGGGTATCATTAAATTGGCCCCAGCAATTTATCCATATGGTTTATTTAAAAAATTCTAGTTCAGTGAATTGACGTTGCATTAATCTCTCTGCTCCTTGAACCCCAGGCTCTTTTACTTCTCTTTATGCTTAACATACAGACAGACCTAGGTGAGGACAGGCTGTTGTTGGGAAGTGTGATGTGTTGTGTCTGATGACATTGTACTTTCTGCCCTCAAGACCTTGCTGGATAGAGAGCTATGGGGAATGCTGTCCTTCCCTGCAGTGAAGGGCCCAGGGGAACCACCTGTAAAGATGAGGGAGAGAATTAGAAGAATGAAAAGCTGGCTTGTTGTCCTCCAGATAAACATTGGCTCTGTTAATCTGCCTCTGTGTTACCACAGCCAGGGTGGTGGTAGGGGACAGGGAAGGAGAATAAGGAAGGCTATCTCTTGGTGAGGCAACTTTCAAGCAAAGTGGGCTCTAAACTTCTCTATGTGTAGGTGCAGAGGACAAATCTAATATTGGGCTCATGGACCCCCAATATCATACCTCACAAATAGCTTCTGAGGTCTAGGGTTGCTGATGGGGAGCAGTTCCTCCTTAGCAAGATGTTGGAATGACTACCAGCCCACAAGAAACCCATAGACCAGGTCCTAGAATCATGGCCTTGTACATTCAATGAGGGAACTCCTCAGTTTGAGAGAGGTTGCTTTTCTTTCTTCTCTTCTACCCTGACCTGGAGAAGGAGTGGGAGGCAGCATGGGAGAACCAGACACGCCCCCTCCTCCACTCCAAGTTGCCAGAACCACAAGGTGAGACTGCGGAGGGAACAGGGTAGGAAAGAACACTGAGTCATATATGAAATTGAAGCTTAAAAATAAACAGGGCTGATGCTTTGATGATTTTGAAATGTCTAAGACATTTATGAAAATTAAAAGTGACTACATTGCTATGGAACCCAGTCAAGAGAAAAGATGGGTTTGACAAAGTACCATCTGGTGACTGTTATTAGACAACCTGATTTCTTTTTTTAATCCCAACAACTGACTCTCCTCCATACACTGGTTTGCACCATTTGACATTCATCTCCCTGGGAAGCCACCCTGATTCTCAGGGGGAAAGCTAATCTTTTCCCAGTTGTTCTTTAAAACAATTGCTAATGGGTGACAAATTCTGCTTTTCAAGGGACAGACTTAAAAAGGTGCTTGTTAGCAGTTGATATGTAATGGAGTGCTTTCTAATGTAACTTCATTTAGGGCTATTTTTATTTAATGAACCCTGGAAAGCTATAATGAAGCAACACAACACTGTTGTTTTCACACAGTTCCTGTGAAAGAGAAATAATACCCAGCCATGGCACTTCAGCATGCTCAGCAAAGATATGAGAAAACTGGTGGCTGAAGTTGGGTTCTAGCCAATAGTAGAAGCTGCCTGTCCATTCAACATCCGTACAGCAAAGAATTCATAATTTCAAAATTGATGAATTTAAGAGAACTAAAGTTAGGCAGATGGAAGCCACAGACAGGGGAGTAGGTCTCAGGAGTGATTTATCTTCCTTTTTTTCCCTCTCCTGTCTCCTGCCCTAGCCTGTCTAGATCCCATTTCTTTTCTTTATTTTATTAACTATCTCTTTTCCACTCAGTCTGTCATCACTCAACTAAAAGTGATATTTCTCCATTGCTTAAATAAATTATAAGTGTAACAGGTAGCCCATCAAGGCAGAAATTAAATGGCCCCATTGAGGAAGGTTCTTATTAAATGTCCAAGGTGGAGACCACAGGTCACTCAAAAGAATTCTCATATTGGAAAGTGTCACTTGGCAGCCTCAATTTATTTACGTACAATTAGGCCACTTTGAGAGGTTCCTTCAGTTCTCCGAGTGTGGGGGAGCCAGGCCCCTTGTCTTAGCAGGTGGATGTTAGAAGGCCTTATTGAATTTTTATTGGCAGAAAAAAATGCCATGGCCCTAAGGAGGAAAAACAGTAGCTGTGGGTAACTCTAACCCTGCCATAGTAGGTAGCACTGCTTCACCTAGCTTGTCACTAGGATGTGACTGTGAGGGTAATCTCTGGGCCCCAGTAGTATCCCACTGAAGCTGTGCAGAGTCTGAACCTGGTATCACTGTGGGGAGGAGCCTTTGGGATGGGCAGGCTGTTGCTTGGATTGACTGAGAAGAAGAAAATAAGCAGCTTTACAAATAAGCAGCTTTATTCATTCACACTACTTCCTTTAAACAAGATCTACTGTTAAGTTCTTCTCTACTTCTGGATGAAGTCTTGAGTAGATCCCATAGCTTATCCAGTCATCTTCAGGCATTAATGACTAATGCCATTTGTTGGATATTAAAAGTGCAAACCAGTCTATTGTAGAAACTTTGGTTTTTCATCCAATTCAAAGTTTCTCCCTTTCCCCAAGCTATTCTCATCCAAGCTGAGAAAGCTGAACTAGAAAGAACGTCATGGCAAGGATTCCTCATGTTCTTCTCCCATCTCCATAGGCTGAGTTGTCTCTGGCTTCTCTAGAATTGAAGCAGGAGAGAAAAGAGAGGTGAGAGAACACAAACAAAATAAACAAACAAATCAAAACCCCTCACTCATGTCTTGGTATGTATGGGGGTGTCAGATGCTACAAAGTTGATCTTTTCCTCATGAAGTAGTTCTGGGAGGTCTCTTTCTTGCAGGTCCTGGGTTCAGGGACTTCCCTTTCTGACTTCTTAAAATTCATCCCATATAGCCGGGTGCCGGTGGGACCTCCAAATGTTAGGACCCGGAATCCTATTCCCCCGAGAGACAGAGAGCCAGGCGTGAATGCAATCAACAAAGCAGAGTTTATTGGGCTGGCTAGCCAGGGTCGAGCTCCCACACGGACACGCAGGACCGGTTAGGAAAACACGACCCTGAGCCTCTTTAGGGGAAATCTTATATAGACCGCGGTGGCGTGCATATTTTCGTTATCAACATTGGGCAAGCAGGCAGAGCACATCTTGCGCGTACCTCACATCTTGCGCGTACCTCACATCTTGCACATACCTCACATCTTGCACGTACCTCCTGCTCACATTCCTCACATTCTATATGCCCTAACCGCGCCCTGCCGCATTGCTTATCTTATCTACACGGGGTGTTTGGTACTGGTTTCTCCAACAAGGGGGTTGGGGCCCGCTGAGACCTCCTATTCCTTTCACCAGTGACTCACACCTGTAATCCTAGCTACTCAGGAGGCAGAAATCAGGAGGATCGCAGTTCCAAGCCAGCCCAGGCAAATAGTTTGTGAGACCCTATCTCAAAAAACAAAAACAAAACCCTTCACAAATACAGAGCTGGTGGAGTGTTTCAAGGTTAAGGCCCTGAGTTCAAGCCCCAGTACCACAAAGAAAAAAAAAATCATACTATATAGGTTCCTTTCAGGGTCACTTAGTCCCTCCAGATGGTCCTCTTAGTTTGCATTTCTTTCAAAAATGACCCAAATCCACCTGATTTCTGGAAACTCTATATCCTGAGAGGTACTGCTATATTCTGAAACTGCAGTCCATTCTCAAAATAACTCTGGTTCTTTGCTTTGTCATTGAAGGCTGCTCCAGTCAGCTTTTCACTTTAGAATAGCTTGTGTCCCCTCCTGCGAACTCCAGGAGAAACAGGTCACATTCTCTGTGACTCCCTGAGCCTCCCTCTCCTTTCCTGAGAAAGGAGTCTTATGCCATAGCACTCAGGCAGCTTCTGTTCTAATCATAAATCTCCCCCTTGGATGATGGGTCAGGTGAGATTTTTTTGTACTTGATCTTAGAGGACACCCTAACAAGTTTGCAAATATTGTTATTTCTTTTTGGGAATGACTAATACATTTGTGTGGGTACTTAGGATCCTTTGTTCTCAGCTTCATAACATCAGTCATAACAGAAAACAGGAAAAGAGCTATTTTAATACCATTTTGTACTAAGATGTATTGGCAAGAAGCATCAGTTTCAAGTGAACTGGCTCACCTCTTTTCCCTCTGCCCCTGATATTGGAAGAGCCCTGACTCTTGCTTTGAGTGGAAGAAATCTTTGAGTTCTGGAATATCTTGTGGGAGGAAGAGCCTCAGAAGGGAGAGACTAGACTTCTTGTTAATGAATCAGGTGCTACTTAAATAAGTAATTAGAAAGGTAAAAGCGTATATGACCATATTTGCAGTCCAAGTTTGTGAAATAGTTCACATGGTTTTCTATAGTTTCCACAGATGCTGTCACCTGGGGGTAAAAGCCAGGCCACAAAACTTCTTTTGACTCATACCCCATCTCTCCCTACAGACACTTCAGACCACATAAACCACAATTGCCCAGCATATATGATTTCTGTAAGTTATCAACAAGTATTTTATGGGAACTCTGTGTCTATTGTTTAATCACATTTTTATTTCTTGCTTTGCAAAGCTCCTAGGACAGGAAGCAAGGAGCCAAACATGCTCCTGACATGGCTGAGGAATTTCTGTTAATGTGCTCGGCTGTGGTGTAGAGGGTGGAAGTTATGTGCAAATTGTGGGCCATGGAGTTTAAAGGACTCTGTGATGTTGACGCTGTAGCACTCTTCAAAGTTTTCATGGTGGCAGTTAATAGACAGTCATGTTTGTAGCAGATGAAAAATTTATTGTGGAAATGGCAGTCTGGGACAGACAGAGAGACCTGTGAGGAAGCTATTTGTTCACTTCTCATGTTTTTAAAATGTGTGTGCCAGTCATTAGAGATAGAGCAGCAAGAAGAACAGTCACAGACACTTGTAGTCTAGACATCATTGGAAATAATCACATTCATAAGTATGCAGCAGTACTGATCTTAGTCAACTGGCTTGGCATTTAAAATTTTTATTCAAGTCAGCTTGGAATTAAATTAGGGTTGCTATCCTAATCTGCACTAAGAAATTTGATAGCACTTCTTGCCTGCTCTCCTTACACGTCCTCTGTCCCCCATTAAAGGATACAGACATTTTGTGCTACCTAATGTATTATCTGTATACCACAGTAATGCCACCTGTTCCCACTGGATCTTTCTGGTGGGTTACTGCTGCCTAGGTCCCTTGTGGTCTGACACTGTGCTCCTCGCAGGGTGGGGAAGCTGTGAGGACAGATGCACAGGTGCCTGAGATCCAGCCATCCTCTCAGAGGTCTTATTGCATCCCTGGGTGCTGGCAGGGAGTGGAGTGTGTGCTAGGCTCCTCTCTGGCCATCCTGGCTGTTTCTTTGCTCTTATTCTAGGCCTCCTCCTATAATTGTATCAGTGGTTCAAGCTGTAAAGGAATAAAAAGCACAGGAAAGTCTGGGTTGTTTTGAGGAATATAATAGGGAAATTTTAACACAGAACCAAGCATAAATTAATATTTCAATAAATTGTCCTGCCTTAAATAAGTAAATATATGTTATAAGTACTAGAAAGTACTATAAAAGTATAATAGGGGTGGGAAATCAGACAATGCTTCTCTGAGGAAATGCCACTGAAGTTGAGACCTGAGGAGTTGTGGGGACAAGTTATATCCTAGGCAAATGGACTGTATTTGTTTCCTCGGCTGCTGTAACAAATTGCCACAAACTTATTGGCTTAAAATGACAGAAATTTATTCTAACTGTTCTAGAGGCCAGAAGTCTGGAATCAAGGAGTTGAAAAGGCTGAGCTCTTTCCATAGGTTCCAGGGAAGAGTATGTTCTTTTCTAGATTTTGTTGGCTGCAGGTGTTCCTTGGCTTGTGGTCACATCGCTATCTACCTTGGTCTTTACATTGCTTTGTCCTCCTTTCACTTGTTTGTCTCTTGTTAGCCAGGCATGGTGGTTCAGGTCTATAATCCCAGCACTTGGGAGGCTGAGGTAGGAGGAGCACAAGTTGGAGGCCAACTTAGGGTACAGAGTGAAATCCTGTCTAGAAAAACAAAACATTAAATAATACTTACCAGTGGATTTATAGTCCAGCCTGGTAACCTAGGATAATTTCATGTCAAGATCCTTAACTTAAGTATATCTGCAGAGGCCCTTTTTCCAAATAAGGTCAAATTCACAGGTTCTGGGAGTTAGGGTGTTAGCACCTAGGGTATCATTTTTGGTGGGCACCATCCAACCCACTATAGAGACTTAAATTGAGTCTCATCCCTGAATTCACAGTAGTTCAACCCTGGATCACTCTTTTAACATGCCATGTAGTATTTGCATTATTAGCTTTTTTTTGAAGATACTTTGTACTTCCAGAGTATAAATTTATTGAAGGGAAATAGTAGATCCAACTATTTTTGTATCACAACTTCCGTCTACAGTGTTCAGCACAGTATCTGCCTTAAATTCCCTGCAGATGCAGAATCATGTCCACTCCAAATAGTTGGTGAAAAAGTAAGGAAATGACAAGTTGGAGAGTAAAATTAACAGAAGGTTCATAAATGACTGAGATTACTCACCCATGGAAATCTTTTCAAAGGGGAGGAGTCTGATGAGGGTTTCTGATAAGATCAGGAAGCTTCTGTGCTCCCAGCACAGACTGAAGGTGCTCTCCCTGAAAAGCAAGACATCAATTTAGAATGTAGCTAATGAAAGACAGCCTGTCATCATGGACATAGGGACATGTCAATCTTGAGGGTATATTGTAATGACTGAAGTCTTTGGTGACTTTAAGGAAAATCGAAGAAGCAAGTGTTTGGTAAGAATATGTGATTGCTACTCTTCCATTGTCACAGGCACAGAGATGTTGTGTTGGGAGGATATGAGTCCTCTATTCATGCCCAAATGTCATGCCTAGTGCTATACCGGTGTAAGACCTGCAACATCACCCAGGTTCCTTTGTTTGGTGGCATGCTTACCACAAATCTCCTGGTGACAAGCTGAATTCTCAGGTCATTTGACAGCTGGGGTGAGGTGAGAGGAGTGGGAGGGAGGACTGAACTCTCCACAGTGGATGAGAGTGTGCCAGTCACCAATGAGCTCTGCTTTCAGTCCTAATTAAATCCGCCATCATAGCAGAGTCTTGTGAATTTGAATAGTGGGAATCATATTTAAGGATCCTATGATCTTTAGGAGGATTTGCCACCCCTGGTATAAGGTGCTGATCTCTTAGTTGTCCCCCTATGAAAAGGCCCATACTCTGGTGTCCCACCTCTCTCTTTCCCACCCCTGAGGTTTGCTGTTTGGAGAGTAGTTGACTAGTAAGGCAGGGGAAGAAATGGCAACCCATAGATAGGGCTCTCCCGGACAACTTACTTGTCTGCTGAGGAAAGGATGAGTGAAACAGGGAGGAAAGAAATAGAAGGATATTAGGGAAGAATGCATTGAAGTAAAGTTTCTGATGTTTGATTGACAGCACATTCTTCCTTTAAAGGCAGGGAGATTGAGACAATAATGGTCACAGATGTAGATCGGAAATAAGCGTCTATGGCTACACAGTCCTGGAGCTCTCTTAAATGTTCTTTAAGAAGCTTAGCTGCCTTATTTCCATTGGGTCCCAGTAGCAATAAGGAAAATGCTCTTGGATTTATAGTCACATTTCATCTACTTAAAAAGCCAGGGGAGAAATGTTAAAAAAAATAAAAGGAAAGAAAACACACTTGCCTCTAACACAGCCACTCTGTTTTTAAGCAGATGCACATTCAGCTGCAGACTTTGTTTTCTCCCCCAATTAGTCTACAAATGAGTAACTCACAATTTCCATTTGCATGGTTCATTTTGTTTCCCAATGAAGTAAATGATTATTTCTTGGTTCAAAGAATGTCTTTTCAAGGACACCAGAGGCTGATAGCATTCTAATCCTTTAAAAATGAAAAACTTTTGCTTATAGTAGTAAAATCAACACTTTAAACCTGAGATTCTCAGGTGTTGGCCTTTTTACCTCACTAGCTCTGGTGCATGGATAACTCAACAATATGCCTGCACTGTCCCAGGATTTCTCAAGAATGTGGTGAGACCACCAAGGGAGCCCCCCTCTTTGGTCACCTATCACCCCTGGTAGTTGACCTACAGCCTGTGAGGTGATCTGGTATGATGCATGGCCTCTAAAATTCAGGTGTTGAGACTTAATGGTCAATGAAACAGTTTTAAGAGGTGAGGCCTTTAAGAGGTTAATTGGTCATGACGGCTTCTGTCTCATGAAAGAAGCTTCACAAAGCCTTGCCTTTCTTGCCTGTGTGTCCTACTGTGTGAGGACACAGCAATCAGGTACCATCTTAGACAGAAAGACTGTGCCCTTCACCAGATACCTAACTTGCCACAACTTTGATCTTGGACTTCCAAAGTCTTCAGAACTGTGAGATATAAATTATTGTTTCCTATAAGTTACCCAGTCCATGGTATTTTGTTACAGCAGCACAAATAGAATGAGACATGGATTCTTCTCAAAAAGGAAGAAGCTGGGTTGGTTAGGATTCTATTCTCCAGATCTTAAAAGGGGGAATACAGAGCTATTTAGACAGTTGGTACTGGAATCAGAAGCCGATGAGTAATATGGAAAGAGATCTATTTGAGAATCATGATGGGTCACAAATAAGTCTCATAAATGTGTAATATTAAATAGAAAAAAATATGTAGTAGGATTGAGTTCAAGAAATCTAGTAGGAGTGGGAAAAGCAGCATGTGAAGAGTTGAGTTATGTTAGGATGGGACATTTGCATGACGATTCGTGAAGTTTGGAAGAACATACATGGCACTTGATTCTAGACTTACCTTCCATTTTCATGCTCCATTATAACATTGTAACTCCAGGATGGAGTTTCATTTGCCTGGTGCCTATCACTCTTCATGGTCACCTGGCTAGATTCCAGTCTCCCATTCCATTTTAAAGAGTTCTGCATTAAGGTCACCATTTTGGCTCTGCTGTTCTTTTTTACTTGTTTATTTATTTATTTTTTGAATTACAAATGGAATTTATTAGCTTGAGCACCCATGTGTCTACAGATGGGGAAAGCTTCAGAGTAGGTTTCCAGTGGGATCCTGCAGTCTCCATCTCTGCCAGTCCCTCTCTTGTGCTCTCTTCTGTGAGTTGCTTCCCTTCTGATGGCAAAAACAATGACCAGCAAGTTTCTGGGGCTGAACAGGATAAGGGACTTTTCTTTCCTCTAACTTCATAGTGAATTCCTGGGGTTCATTCCAGTTTGACCAACTAGGGTCATGAACCAATAACCCTGACTGGGGATAAGCCAGTCTCAACTTTACTTCAGGGGAAATGTAACTGCTGAGGATAGCAGTGTTTCCCACTTTCATACATTGTAGCCTTTGAAATGCTTAAAACCATCAATGGGGGCTGGAGGCATGGCCCAAGTAGTAGAGAAACTGCCTAGCAAGCACAAGGCCCAGAATTCAAACTCCAGTACCACCAAAAAAACAAGAACAAAAACAACAATTCTGGGTCAAAATTTGTAGAATGCCTGCCTAGCAAGTGTGAGGCCCTAAGTTCAAACCCTAGGACTCCAAAAAAAAAAAAAGGAAAAGAATGGGAATAAAAGAAAGGAAAGAAAGAAAGAAAAAAAAATCACACCCAACCACCCATGGTCTCCCATGACAATGAGAAAAGAAAGTGTCAATCTTGGCCGAGGAGGTCCTGCATGATCTGACCTATGTCTATTTCTCAAAACATCTCTTAAATCTCCCTCTCTCCTCCCTCTCTCCTTCCTTACACTGAGTTTCTAATTATTCAAAAGATCCAAATTCCTTCCCAACAAGGACATCACATATGCTGCTGGACCATGCTCTGAGTGGAAGTTTCTTCATCCAGTTTTCACCTAAGGAAAACTTACAGGTTAGCCTTCACCAAAGTAAACTTACAGGTTAAGATAAAGACAGGAATTTTGAAGTAAGTATTTATAGAGCTATATGAGAGAAAATAGGGTTAGTGGTGGAGTCAGGGAGAAGAGTTCAGGAAAGTACCTTTCTAAGGTGGTAAATCAGATTTAGTATCTGATTCTCCTGTAGCCTGAGAGCTCTATGAGGGCAAGGGCTTTCCTATGTTTGGTTTGGTGCATTATTTGTCATTGCACACAACAGTGCTGACCCATAGTAGCTGCTCAATATACCCTTACAGATTGACTAAATGGATGAGGTCAGTGTTACTACCCCCACATTCCAAGACTGAGATGATGAAGTTACTTGTCCTCTGTCAGTGGGACCTTTGAGAGGTGGCTGAGCCAGGGTTAGAACCCAACTGCAACTCCAAAGACCTTATCTACCACAGAGGCAGTCTCCCAAAGTGAAGCCATCCATATGTGGAACTGTGCTTTGGATCCAAGAAGTAAGAAGAGCAACCTGACTCAAGCTGAACCCCGCCGAAATGAGTCTTAGCTTTCCACCCCTGCCTCTTGGCTCTTCATTTTGTTCCACCTAGAAACCCTTTCCTCTCTTTCTATGTCTGTCCAAATCTTCCTCAGTGTTCAGATATCATTTCCCTTTATCAGTTAATTCCCTCCTCGAGAGATGGGATCCTATCCTGTTTGTATTTGTGACCTCTAAAGCACTCAGCATAATGTCTTGCTTAAATATGGTTGGTGCTCGCGAAAATTGTAAGTTTGGATTTTGGAGCCTTGAATTGTGCTGTCTTCCTCTGGTATGTTTCACACTCAGTGGCAATATTTCTGATGATAGCTCCCTTTTTTGTTGATGAATGTGAATTAGAAAAACACTGCTTGTTTTTCAGGCTTGTTTCTGCTACAGACGACCACTGTTCAGGGTGGTCGTCTACTCTATGCTTTATTAAACTCGGAAAAATATAGGCTATTATATATAAATATAGATTTATTTTTATGTACATACATAAACGTAAGCAATTATAAAGTTTGATGACTGTCTCTTGAGGGTCTTATAGCTGCTGTGTTCTGATTGGCTTCCCCATGTTGCTTTCCCTGTTCCAGCTTTTCATGTTCATACAAATGCATAGCTAATAGTTTGCCAAATAAATAAGGGCAAGAGAAACAGAAAAATGCACTCCCAACACTTCCTGTAATAATCTTGTGCCAAAATCTTTTATGATCCAATTATTTTACTCTTGGTCGGTAGGCTATAAACCAAGACAATACACTAGATGGAGCTTGAGCTTGTCCCTTTGCAGAAAGTCCTATACACATAGGATCATCAGGAATGGCTTGATTACTGTGTGAATTCCTGGGGAACTTCTATCAAGACGCAGGCCTGAACCCTGTTATGGTGGGCTGCACCCTCTGCTATTTGTGTTGCTATGTGGAACTCTGTACCCCAGAAAAGGCAAGACTGAGCTACAGAAAGAGCCTTCTCTTTTATTTTCCAGAAAGCAGTTTCCTTGAATTGTCCCTGTGTGATGCCTGGCTAGGAAATGTCCTGGTTCTACTTACATCGTGACATGACACTGAGTGCAAATATAAAGCATGGTGATCCTTGCAAGCCTCACGGGAACAACCTGACCAATTCTATTAGCCAAAGAGAAATAAAGCTTTTTAGATTACTGTCATTTATTTTATAAGGCCTTTGTTGTGCTTGTCATTTAAAGAAGAAAGAAATCTCTAATGAAACTTCCATAATACTGAGTTTAAATGACTCATGTTACTGCCTAACTATTATAAAGCTTTTTGGTAGAATTCTGTCTGGCCCTAATTGAAGTTTATAGAACCTTTACTTTCAAATGCAATAAATCTGTCATCATCAGGGAAGCAGTATGTGGGCCAGGTATTCTGATGGAGAGGCTGAGGATGGGGTCAGGCTAATGTCAACACAAGCAAGCGCACAGGCTGCTGTGAAGCCAAGAGGAGGCCAGGCCTGTGGTGCATTCAGAGTGAGTTCTTAAAGCAGGAAGGCAAAGGAAGTCCAGGCTCACTCCACAGGACTTCACGACCCCTCATCCAGACTCACCAGTGAGCTGTTATGTGTGTATGCGTATATCTGCACTGTCCCCAAATTTTTCACAAGTGGGTTCAATACCCCAATAGACATGAAGCAAAGTTTAGAAAATCGCACCTTTAAAATCTAGGAAATGGTAAATTTAAATCTTTTATTTTTGTTGTAGTGCTAGGGATACTTTAAATTTTATTTAAAAAATAGTGCATGTACATTGTAGGACATTTAGTCGATAGAGATAAACAGAAAGGAAAAATCAAGTTAGTAGATTATTTCATCATTCATAAAACATTACCATACCCTTTAAGCCTGCTCTGCACATGTAAACATGCAATTTCGATAGGGAAATAGCACCCCTGTGGTTTCAAAACCTTTTACTTCACATGATATATCATGAACGCATTTCCATGCCATTAAATGTTCCTTTGAAGCATAAAAATTTGATGAATATAAGATTATTCCATTTTTTAGGATTGTGTAATAATGTATTTTGGCAACTTTATATTATCAATATTTAGGTTATCTTAAATTTCCATGTAGGTAATGAAAACAATGATTAAAACATTTTCCAATTTGATAAGTAAATAGTAACATAGCTTTTATTTTAATTAATTTAATACCAATGAAGGTATATAGGTTGCCATGTGTGATTTGGTCACTTAAAGTGACTAAAAGTATTCCTTTTGTCCCCAGTGGGTCCTTTTACTATATTTATACTGATGTGTTTATTGTTTTCTCACTGATTTTTAAAAAAAATTGGTATTGATTTCTTTGTTTTTCTTTTGGTTTCTTTTTTCTATTTTTCTCTTTCTTCTTTTTCTTTCTCTTTCTCCTCCCTACCTCCCTTCCTTCATTCTCTCTCCCTCTCTCTCTTGTTTTTTGCAGTACTGGAGTTTGGTCTCAGGACCTTATACTTGCTAGGCAAAGTGCTCTACCACTTGAACCACACCCCTGGCCTTTTTTGTTTTATTTTTTTTTTCAGAGAGCCTTGAGCTTTTTCCCAGGCCTGCTTTGGATGTGATCCTCCTATCTCTGACTCTTGCATAGCTAGGATTACAGGCATGAGTCACTATGATGGGTGGCTTCTTTTTTTGTTTATTAGCATATATTAGTTGCACAGAAGGATTTCATTGCAACATTTACATATGTGCTTACAATGTATCTTAACTATTTTTACCAACTACATCATTCTTCCTTATCCCCTATTCCCCCCTTCTTAGAACAATTTCAACATATCTTCATGTGTGTACAAAGTTCATCAACTGTTCAGTTCTTTTGCTTATTTATTGTTTGGTTTACATGTTCTTTTGGTGTTTAATTATTTCAGTTCTTTATACATTCTGGATATTAATCCTTGTCAGATGAATAACTGGCAAAGATTTTCCGTTTTTTAAAATTATCACATTATTGTCATTCTGGGGGTACATTTAACATTTCTACAAGTTCTTACAATATATCATAATTGAATTCACCCCCTCCATCTTTCTTCTTTATCCTCCCTCCCCTAGCAAAGATTTTCTTCTGTAGCCTGTCTCTTCACCCTGATACAATTTTCCTTTACTATGTAGAAGCTTTTTAATTTGATGCAATCCCATTTGTCATTTTTTTCTACTATTTCCTGAGCTATTTGAGTCCAATTTGGAAAGCCATTATGTCTGTATCTTGAATTACTTTCCCTGTGTTTTCCTCAGCAATTTCAAAGTCTTTACATTAAAGTTATTGATTCACTTTAAGCTGATTTTTATACCTGGTGAGAGATAGGGACCCAGTTTTAGCGTTCATATGTGGATGTCCAGTTTTCCTAGTGCTATTTGTTAAAGAGTCTGTGTTTTCTCCAATGTGTACTTTTGGCACCCTTGTTGAGAATCAGGTAGCTAGAGCTCTGTGGCTTGTTTCTGGGTCCTCTACTCCATTGATCTACATGGCTGCTTTTGTGCAGTACCTGCTGTTGTAATCATAGCTCTGTAGTATAATTTGAACTCATATATTGTGTGAGGCAAACATGATAACCACTACACTATGGAAACCCATTTGAAGTCATATCTTGTGATACTGCTTACATTGCTTTTTTTTTTTTGCTAAGGATTACTTTGACCTTTCAGGGTCTTTTGTGATTCTGTATGAATATAGGATTATGTTTACTAGTGCTGTGAAGAATTTTGATGGGGATTGCCTTGAATTTGTAGTGGAATGTGGCTATTTTCATAATATTAATTCTGCCAATGCATGGGCATAGGAAGTGTTTCCATTTTATGATGTCTTCTATTTCTTTCTTCAGTGTTTTTATAATTTTCATTGTATAGTATTTCACCTCCTAGTTAAGTTTATTGCTAGGTAATTTTCTTGAGGCTATTGTGAATGGGACTTTATTCCTAATTTCTTGTTGTTGATATATAGGAAGTCTACAGATTTTTGTATGTTGATTTTGTACCATTTTACTTTTCCAAAAGTGTTTATTGGAGCTAAGAGTTTTTTGGTGGAGACTTTAGTCTTTTAAGTATAGAATCATACATATCTGAAAATTTGACTTCTTTCTTTGTTATTTGTATCCTTTTTTATTTCTTTCTATTATCTTCTTGCTATGGCTAAGAATTCATGCATTATATTGAATAATAGTGGTGAGAGAGGTCACCCTTGCTTTGTTCCTGACTGTAGAGAAAATGGTTTTAGTTTTTCCCCACTTAGTACAACATTAGCTGTAGGTTTGTGTGGCAAGTCTCTTCCTTCCTAAGAGCCTTTATCACGAAAGGATGTTGAATTTTCCCAAAGGTTTTCCTGCATCTATTAAGATGATCGTGTGATGTTTGTCTTTTATTCTGTTATATGCTGTACTATGTTTACTGATTTGAATCTGTTGAACCATCCCTGCATGTCTGGAATAAATCTAACTTAATCATAGTGTATGATCTTTTTAATATGTCATTGAATTCGGTTTGGAAATATTTTATTGAAATTTTTGTATTTATGTCCATCATAGAAATTATAATTTTCTTTTTAAAATACATATCCATATCTGGTTTTGGTATCAGGGTAGTACTGGCTTCATAGAATGAATTTGATAGTGTTCCCTTCCTTTCTGTGTTAGGAATAGTTTGAGGAGCATTAGTGTTACTTCTTCTTTGAAGGTCTGGTAGAATTCAGCAGTGAATCCATCCAGTCCTGCGTTTCTTTTTGTTGAGAGACTTTATTACTGCTTCAGTCTCGTTACTTGTTATCAGTCTGTTTAGGTCATTTATCTACTCTTGGTTCAATTTTAGCAGGACATATGTGTCTAGAAATTCATTCATTTCTTCTGGAATTCAAAGTGAGTGGAATATAAGCTTTCAAAATGTTCCCTACTAATCCTCTGGATTTCAATGATTTCGGTTATAGTACTTCCTTTTTGTGTCTAATTTTTATTAATATGGGTCTTCTCTGTGTTTCTTTTTGGTTAGTTTGGTAAGGGTTTGTTCCTTTTGTTTATCTTTTCAAAGTACCAACTTTTTGTTTCATCAAGCCTCTTTTAGTATCCATTTTATTAATTTCCTCCCTGATCTTTTTAGTATTTTTCTGTCTATTAATTTTGGGTTTGGCTTGTTCTTATTTTTCTAAGACCTTAGCTTTCACCATTAGCTTATTTATTTGAAGTTTCTGTTTAATTTAGGCTTTTGCTATGAATTTCCCTTTTAGTGCTGCCTTTTCTATATCCCAAAAGTTCTGCTTTTATTTTCATTTGATTCTGGGAATATTAAAATTTTTCCCCTGACACAGTGATAATTCAAAAGTGTATTATTCAGTTTCCATGTTTTTGTATGGGTTTTGTGGTTTCTTTCATTATTGATTCCTAATTTTATCCCATAATGATCTTATAAGATAGAAAAAATTATTGCAATATTTGTATATTTGTTAAGATGTACTTTATGGCATAAAATGTGATCTATTTTGGAGGAAGTTTCATGGGCAGCTGATAATGCATTTTCTGCAGTTGTTGATTGGAATATTCTGTGGATGTCTGTTAAGTCCATGCTAGCCTTGTTTTTCTCCATTTACTGGGGATTGAACCCACTACCCACCAGCCCTTTTGTTTTTGCTTAGTTTTTGAAATGAGGTCTTAGTATATTTGCCTGGACTGTCCTTCCTCTTGCCTCTGCCTTCCAAATTGCTGAGATTATATATAGGTATGTGCTACCATGCTCAGCTTATGTCCATTTGATCTATGGTGAAGTTTAACTCTGAAGTTTTCTTAATTGATTTTTTTTTGTCTGGAAGGTCTATTTATTGACAAGCATATGGTATTACAATCATCCACTGTTGTATTTGGATCTATGTGTCTTTTTATGTTGGTTGCACCAACATTCGGTACATACATATTTATAAGTGTTCTATCTTCTTGATGGATTGTTTCCTTTATTAATTTGTGGTGGCCTTCATCTCTTCTGAGAAATTTTGAAGTAAAGTCTGCTTTGTCAAGTATGAGTTTAACAATTTATGCTTGCTTTTGGATTCTGTGTGCTTGGAGTGTGTTATTCCATCCTTTCCCTTTCAGTCTGTGTGTGTCTTTGCCAGCAAGGTGAGTTTCTTGCAGACAACAGTTAGATATATTTTTTAATCCATTATCCAGTCTGTCATTTGATTGGAGAACTGAAACTATTTACATTTAGGGTGATTACTGACAGGCATGTACTAATTTCTCCCTTCTTCATCTTAGAGGTTTGCTGGTGTAGCAAATTAATAATGTTTGGTTTTTTCCTAATTCTCATTTTTTTATCATTTCTAATGAGATTTATTATTTCCTGATCACTTTGCTTATATCTTTCTTTATCTTCTTTGTGTAGTGTTCCTTTAAGTATATTATGCAGTGCTGGTTTACTTTTCATGAATTGCTCTAATATATGGTTATCATGGAAGGTCTTTGTTTCTCATTTGATCTTAAAAGATAACTCTTCTGGATACAGTTATCTTGCTTGGCAGTTATTTTGTTTCAGGGCTTGAAATACATCAATCCATGCTCTCCTGGCCTTTGCAGTTTCTATTGAGAGGTCTGCTGTTACTATGATAAATTCACCTTTGTAAGTAATTTGGCACTTCTTTCTTGCAGCTTTCAGTAGTCTTCCTTTGTTCTTTACTCTTGGAATTTTAACTGTAATATAACGTGGAAAAGTTCTCTTCTGGTCATAAATGCTTCCTGCACATGGATGTTCATTTCTTTTCCTAGATTTGGGTAATTCCCTGCTGTAATTTCACTGAATAGGTTTTTCTGTGCCTTAAGTCTGTATCTCAGTTCCCTTTTCTTTACCACAGATTAATAGGTTTGATCTCTTAATCATGTCTCAGATATCTTGAATATCATGGTCATGGTTGCTTTTGAATTTTTATTGCTATTTGAATGTAATAATTTTTCAACCTTGTTCCAATCCCTGTAATTTTTTTCCATTTGTCCTGTTTTATTGGGGATGTTTCCATTCATTTTTTTGTTTGAAGTTCTCATCAAAGTCTTAAATTGGCTTCTTTACTTCATCTGTTTATTTGAATCTTCTTTGAGGTCATTAATCATTTTTAAAATGAGACTTTTAAACTATGAAGTTAAAAATTAATAAGGATAAAACTAATAATAATAAAAGAATGAAGTAAAGGAATGGGTAGGAAAAATGAAGAAAGAAAGCAAGGTTAAATAAAGGAGAAAAAAAGAATAGAAGAGGGATAAGAGATAAAAATATCTGATTACAAAATAAAGAAAAATGCATAAACAAAAATAGATGAAGATAAGAATAGGAATAAAATTAAAACATAAAATATTTTAAAAAGTGAAACAAAACCATATTAAAATCAGTAAAAACAAGTTTAAAATATGATAAAGAATTGGAGAAGCTTCCCCCCCCCCCAGGTCCTCTACTATTGGAATCTGCCAGGTTCTTTTGTGGGTAGTAGATTGTACCTGAAGCTTATTGCAGTTCCTCTGTATTCCCACTGTGCAGGTCAGTGCTGTATGTGGGCTGAGGGTCAGGCCAGTGAAGGGTATTCTGTCATTGTCAGGCCACATTCCCTTTTGTGGCTTTATTTCTTTGCATACCATAAGTTGCTGCTGGCTCCCATGAGCTTTGTATTCTGTAGGTTGGGTAAGTTCCTACTTGCTCCTGAGCCCCTCTACCCTACCCCAGTTTGTGCTCCCAGGAGCAGTGCTCTTCCAAGCTAAGGGGTCCAAGTGGAGAAAGCAAACACAGCACTGAATTCATAACTGGAGAGGGAGAGCCAAGGGAAAATGGCACTCTGCCTGCCCATCTCAGTGCTTTCAGACCTTAATTAGTAGTCAACCACCCTGTGGGAGGGAGGCAGCTGGGCAAATTGAGTCAGTTGCCAAAGCTCCTGCTTTGGACTCAAAGCTCTTAGCTTCACCCGGAAGCAAACCCCATTTGGCAAGGAAGGAGTTTTGGAGGCCATAATCCAGAGGTATTGATGCTGGCTCCTTGCCACAGAGAATGCCATCACTGACCACCACTTTGGGTTCATTCCACAGTCTGGGTTCATTGCTGCTGAACTTCTCAGGGGTCTACATCCAACCCTCTCATTCTGGAGGACTGCCTCTCAGGACCATCTCCCTCCCAGATTCTCTGGGAAGGCTCTCCCAGGCTCCTTGAGCTGTGATTCTTCTTTGTTTTCAGGTCAGTCTCAAACAATAAGTGGCCCCTGGATATAGAACTCTGAGATGTGGGGAGCGGCACAATGGACAGCTCCAGTTTCAAAGCCTTGGTTGGTAGGGAAGCTAATGGTCCTGTTGGTTTTGAACACAGTCACTTGCTGAAGGGGCTGTAGGACTTGGGGATGCATACCAGCAAGAACTGGGAGAGCCTGCCTGAGGAGGGACTTATATAAAACTTTTTAAGGGAGAGTTTGTTGAAATGGGAGATTCTTCTCTTATTGATAGTTAATGCCTTCACATTAAAAGAGGGTTCTTCATGATATTGGAATGGCTTTTGTAAGTCTGAAAGAAGAAATGGCCCATATTAATGAACAAATAATTTTCAGTGTAGAAGACTTAGAAAATGAAAGATATTTTTAAAATTCTCTAAATCTCTTTGTCCTTTGCCAGTATTTTGACATACTACTTTCTATTTCTTTATTTGTGGTCATGTGAACATACACACAGACATGCTAAAATAAAAACATATTTCTATAATTTCTATCCTATTTTTTTAAGAAATTTATATTATATTGTTAGCATATTCCTCAAATACAAATATTTCTGGATACTAGCACTTCTAATTTTAGCAAAGTATTCCTTATGGGATGTAGAGATCGCTATGAATGATTAGCCAACACTTGGCTCAATTAGTTGTAAATAGGTGGCTTGGGGAAGAGACTAGCATCACTGAATGGTTGAAGAATGGGAAGCCTGACACAATTTGGACCAATGAGATATTAGAAAAGGCTTTTTTCAGGTAGATTTTAGGGAAGAAACTCCCTTGCCTGTAAGAGAGAGCCAGTGGAAACTAGGTCTTTTCTTTTGATGGATGGGCAGGGCAATACTGGTCTGGAGACTGCCTTAGGACATTGAATCAAATCAACATAAGAAAGAAATAGACATATGGAGAACAGCCAAAGCAAGAGAAAAGCCAGAATTCAAGCAGAGCTCCAAATAAATGGTGTATAAAGCTCATTGTATTTTGTTCTTCCAGTTAGGGAAGTCAGTAAAATTCTTTATTATTTGAGGTGGTTTGAGTTATTTATAGCTAAAAGCATTATAGTGAATACATGTGGAAGAGTGGGCCCCAGTCTTGCTTGATTCAATTCTGATTTCTGAACAACAGTAAACCTAGATCTAGTGTAGCTTAGTAATAAAAGCACAGGTTTTAAAATCAGAAGCACATGAATTTGAGTCCTTATTTTGCTGCTAGCATGTAACTTTGGAGAAATTATTTATTCCCTCTGAGCATCAGTTTTATCACCTGCAAAATAAGAATGATAATAATTACTCCACAGAATTTTACTGAAGTTAATTATTGCTACCCAAGGTGGTTGGAGACAGAATCAACTCCATCCCCAGGTTTGAAAATAGCCAAAGTCTGTTTAGTCTTCGTTGATATTTTTAAGCACAGCATTTTTTGGTTTATAAAAATAATCATTACTTGTTGAAATTTTGTGAAAAACATTGAAAAAAATTACTTTTAATTCTATTACGCTAAGCAGTCAGTATGGGTTTTAGCCTTCTGGCTTAAGCAGTAACCACAGAGAAGATTAGAATTTAGAATTCTTTATCTGATCTGTTGAGGGTTGCTTTTACAACCTGGTCAAGCCACTCCACCTCTGCGTGACAGGGGAGTGCTGATTTCCACACCTGGAGAGCACAGACTGCCTACCTAATCATGGAGGGCAGGCCTTTAGCAATCTCACATCTCCAGAGGGCTGGAGAGTTGTTGTTTCCCCAGTGTTTTGGGTATTCGAGTTCCAGGGAGCACAGTCCCTTTCATATACTTAGAAACCATTCATAGGTGTTCAAGGGGAATATTATAAGTAGAGGCACTTTATTGGTTTTCAGGCAGTTTGTTTGCTTTGCTTTTTGGCTTATTAGTACGCTGGTTAAGTGCAAGGATTTTTCCTATTTAATCCTGCTGGAGCAATCTGATGCAGGAGGATGCACATCTTGACCCTTCATTGTCTGCCTCTGAGTGGGAAACCTTGGTGTTTCAAAAGGCAGTTCAATTTCAGATTGTTCACGTTTGTAAGGAACAGAAACCCACAAGTACAGACAACGTCGGAGGAGGCATTCTGGAGATGAATTCCAGCTTACATGAAGGAAAGGAGACCTGTTATACTGCCGAGGGGATCATGATTCGGACGAATGAATGGGGCCTTTTCCAGAGCAAAGACCAGCATAGTACTCAAATATATTGAACTGAGTACAGAACCAGCCCAAAAAGCCTGGGTAACTACGCCAAAACACCAAATATTCCTGTGCATACAGGAACAGGCTTTTTTTTTGCACCAATCTTCCTTTCTCTTAACATCTTACCATACAAAATTTCTTTTAGCAACTCAGATGCACCATACAGTCTCTCTGTGAACTTTCGTTTTTCCTATATGCTGTTATTATTATTGCTTTTATTATTCTGCCCTGGAATGTTTTTCTTTCCCAGGTTTGCCTCACTAACAAATCCTACCTAACATTCAAGCATCAGCTTCAATGTGACAGTCACAGGGGGTCTTCAGAAGAGACTGATTTTGCTTCCCACAGCACTCTGAACTTCCTGTCATGGCATAACTGTATATCTTACCTGCTTCAGCAGGATGCTCCATTTTAAAAAATGTGCATGCTCTAAGGAAGAGCTAATTTACAATTGTATCTTACTCCGAATAAACAGTTCGAACTCATTCACATTAGCCAGAGATGTGCAGTAGCATCGCAGCCCTGAGCGTGGCTCAATGAAAAAAGCCACTGAAAAAAAATAAAGTACCCAGATGTCTGAGTATGTGTGTTGTCTAACACAACACAAGGCTCTCCTTGGGTTTTTGTCTCTATGTTTTGCTGTTAATCTTTTTTATTAAAACCAGGAGGCAAGGCTCACCCCTGCAGACATCTTATGAATTTCCCCAAGTTTAAATGGGACTCAGCACTCAGTTTACCTTGGCTGTCTTTCACAGGCAAAGGGAAGCTACTGAACTTTGGGAGCCAAGGCTAAGAAGACAGGAATGTTGATCAGAGTCAGAAAAACTGTTTTCTTTGTTACCTTTGACCTGTCATGTGATCTCACGTCTCCCTGAGAGGGAACAAGTGCACCTACCTGGTATGAGATAATCCTGCTGGTTATAAGAAGCATCTTCCTCAAGCATCATTTTACTTGAAAAGTAATTTTAAGCATGGTTTTTAACTAAAACACACAGATATGATATGGAGGTGGTTAAAATTATGCATATGCTAGAAAATCCCTGTCCCAGCGTACTAAGAAATTTCATATTCCTGATGCCCCACTATGAAAAGTTAAGGTTTTTTTTTTTTATTATTTATTAGGTGAAGTTTGAGTTGTATTAATTTAGTATTTTTTTTACCCAGGTTATTTACCTGTTTTGGAAACTTTGGTCACTTAAAAAAAATTGATAAGCCAGGTGCTGGTAGCTCACATTGCTAATCCCAGCTACTTGGGAGGCTGAGATCAGGAGGATGTAGTTTGAGGTCAGGAGGATTTAGTTTGAGGTCAGCTTGGGCAAATAGTCCCTGAGATCCCATCTCCAAAATAACCAGAGCAAAATGAACTGGAAGTCAGATCAAGTAGTGGAGTGCCTACTTTGCAAGTGTGAAGTGCTGAGTTCAAACCCCAGTTCCACACACAAAAAAGAAGAAATAGACAAAAATTTTATGCATTCATGGTATGCCACATGACGTTTTGGTACATGTATACATCATGGAATGGGCAAATTCAGCTATTTAACATGTATTATCTCACGTTGTTTTGTGGTGAGAATACTTAAAATCTATATTAGCAACTTACAGGTAGGCAATACATTCTTGGTAATTAAAATCACCATATTATACAACAGATTTCTTGAATTTATTCTTCCTGTTTAATTGAAATTTTGTGTCCTTTGAACAACATCACCCTAATCCCCCTGTCCTCAGCCTCTGGTAACTACCATTTTACTTTTTGTTTCTGTGAGAATTTTTATTCCACACATGAGTTCATGTGGTATTGGTCTTTCTTTGTCTGATATATTTCACCTAATATAATGTCCTCAAGGCTCATCTATGTCATCACAAAGGACAAGCTCCTTCTATTTAAGGCTGAAGTATTGCATTGAGTGTATATATACATATGTATATATGTGTGCATATATATACATATATAGTGATTGAGTGTGTATATACATGCATACATATATATATATATATATAGTGATTGAGTATGTACATACAGGCATACATATATATATAGTGATTGCATAATCACATAATCATAATCACATTTTCCTTTGTTCATTTCTTGATGGATACTTAAGTTGATTCCAGATCTTGGCTATAATAAACAATGCTGCAATGAACATGGGAGTACAGATATCTCTTTGGCGTATTGATTTCAATTTTTTGGAGATATATCCAGCAATGGGATTTCTGGATCATATGGTAGTTCTGTTTCAATTTGGGAGAAGTCTCCATACTGTTTTCCATAATGGCTGTACTGATTTGCATTCTTACCAGCAATGTATAGGCACTCCGTTTTCTCTGTTTCCTCATCAGAGCCTGTTATCATTCATCTTTTTGATAATGGCTATTTTACTGGAATGAAATCATATCTCATTGTGGTTTTGCTTTTTACTTCCCTAATAATTAGTGATGTTGAACCTTTTTTGTTATACATATTTGAGTTTGTGTTGTTTTCTTTTGAGAAATATCTATTCAGTTCCTTTGCCATTTTTTGACTAGATTGTTTTCTTACTATTGAGTTGAGTTCCTTATATATTTTGAATGTTTAGTCCTTGTTAGACAGATGGTGTGTGCGTATTTTCTTGCATTCGTTGAGTTGTCTCTTCACTCTGCTCATTGCTTCCCTTGAGGTCCAAAAGCTTTTTATTTTGATACAATTCTATTTGTTCATTTTTTTCTTTTTTGCCCTCTTGGTCAATTTAAAGGGTTTTTTTTTTCCCACTTGTAGAAGTGTTCTACTGAATGATGGTAATCATGCAGTGCATAGAGACATTTAAGATTGATTAAAATAAAACAAAATTAGAATGCTAATCCTGAGTGTTTCTAGCCACATTGCACATGTACAGCAGTCCCATGTGGACAGTGGCTACCACATTGGAAAATGCAGATTAAACATGCCATCATTTCAGAATGTTCTGTTGGTTAGAACTGGTACAGAGGTGTTAAGTAGAGCCTTGGTGGAAAACCAAATAGGTTATGTGCTTTACTCTGAGGGTGTATTTTGTAGAGTTTTCGGGGTATGCAGTTGAATTTCCTGCAAAGATCAGACATATCTAGCAATTTAGATAGGCTCAAGAATGTTATCTGATACCAACAACAGAGTTTTCCTTGTTCGAGGGTGAGTGATTATGAGTTCATCCTGGTGCTTATGACCTTTCTTTTGTACCAGTCCCAAGCCCAACATTGATGTTGGGTTCCAGAAAAACTGGGGGTGTGAGGTAAGGTTGACGTTCATTTTCACTAACACTGTGTGTATAGAGAAGCATTGTCTTTTACTTCATCACAGAGCTCCATGTAAGTTGTTGTGCATATTCCATGAAGTGAATCCTAGGACCAAGATGCCAGTGCTTAGATTTACTAAACAGTACAATTCATGAAATTTGAACTTTCAATTTATTTCTATTCTACTTTTTTGGATAACAAATAAAACAACAAAACAGCAACAACAACAACAAGACCACAGCAACAAGTAATTTGTGTTGATTCACTTTCTGAGCCATACCCCAGAAAAGTGTAAGCGCCTCGTTCAACTGAAGCATTTTTCACATTTCTAGTTGGGTAAACAAGCAACATTTGGATGATCTGGAGAAGCTGGGCTCTTCAGCTATGGGGCAAGGACAGGACTGGGCTCTTCTTAACCCAAGAAAGTGTGTGGCCGTGGCCTCTTTATTCAGATTCTTCAGGGAAGTTTAATATAGTCATTACTCTTAAGTTGAGGTACCCTTTCTTTCCATCAGGAAGAATGACCTCTCTGACTGATTGGGGACTGGTCAGAAAGTGGCCAAAGAGGCAGAGGAGAAAGTGAAAGAGGCCATTTGTCAGTTGACTAGACTTTTTCCTGGACACTAAGTGATACCTGCTGGGACTCTCAGAAATAATTAGAAAGAGGGCAATGGGTCCTGGTGATAGTGGCTTGATAGAGCTTCTTAATGACTGTTTAACAAGCAGAAAAAGACACAACAAATTCACAGGTCCTGAGCAGTTGTTCCCATAAGCAGTGGCAAGAAAATGATAATAAGAAAAAAGATAAATGATATAGATATCACTTATTCCAGGTACTTTGATTTTTATTTTTCTTCTGGAGAAAGGTTTGTCTTCAACTATACTGAATTCTTGCCTTGACCCTTACTTCACTCCTGTGTAAAGAGAATTGACTTCTCTTCCAGAAAGAATTGAGCCTGAGTCTCAGCCCTTCTTTTTCTCCTTTTTTTTGGAGTGGATACAATTACCTGAAAACAGTATATATTCTTGCAAACTTCCCTATGTAAATTTGAAGGAGCAGGCAGAGTTTCATGTGACTGAGGGTTGGGGGAGGTTGGTGGAGACTCAGATCAATCAGGAACTGTGCAGCATAATGTGTAACTCATGGCTCCTTTGGCTCAGAGACTTCTGCTGCCTTCCCCAGTATTAATTTTATCAGTAATAAAAGTGATATTTTTATCTTCATACACCTAGCTTCTTTATTTTTTCATTTGGTTTTTAACTTGGGTAGGAGAAAGAGGGTTGTTACTAATTTACTCCTTTATAGCCTCAGAAATATACATAGATCATTTCGGTATAACATGCATTTAGTAAGAGATAGGCACAAGTGTTACAGAGGTACAGGGTGGGAGGGGTACGAGGCAGAAGCTGGAGGTGCATTTCCAGAAGGAAATGACATGAGCTGAATCGTGATGGGTGGAAATAATTGGGAGAAAGGACGTAGAAGAGGTATTGTGGACAAAGGCATTTATGAAGTCACAGAAATTTGAATATCATGGAGTATGGAGGGAAAAGTATTTTGATGACTCTAGAACTTAAAAGTGATGTAGAAAGATAAGTTTTAAGAGGTAAGTGGGGAACTGGTATTGGAGGACTTATGTACCATGCTAAGGAACTCATATTTCACTCTGAGCAATGAGTTATTGCTGAGGGGTTTAAATAAGGGAGGTCAGATGTTTACTTTAGATAGATGACATTATGGAGGATGGATTTAAGGGTCCAAAAAAGAGTGACAGGGAGACCAGTTAGGAGATTGCTTTTGTAGTTTTGGAAATGAAGAAGACCAAAATTAGCGTAGGTTTTCAGACTCAAGAACTTTCAGAATATTAATCTGCAGAACTTGCCAATTGGTGGAATGTGTGTGTGGGCTGGTCTAGCATCACTCTTAGTTTTTTGGGTTGATGAGTAGGTAGACGGTAGAAGTGCTGTAACATTAATAGGACATTTAGGAGAAGGAGAAGTTTGGAATGGAAATAGGCAGAAAAGTTAATATGTTCTATGAGATTCAATTTGGCTTATGTTAATTTTGAAATGTTTATGGAACTTGCTGTGACTGTGTCTAGTAGGTGATTGGACAAATGCATCTGAACATGGACTGGTCAGGGCTAGAAATACAGATTTTGGAGTTATCAGCTTAAAATGATAATGCAATGAAGTTTTAAGGAGATATGGGAAGAGAAAGGATCAGTGAGCCAAGTACAGATCCTCAGTTTTACTGGGGAAAAGAATAAGGCAATGGCAAAGACTGCTGTTATCAACCGTCTCTTCTTTGTCTCCTGGGCCAGACTCTAATGGAGCTGGGCTTATGTACAAGAGCATAGGTGAAGGGAGTGCCATATTCAGGTTAGTGCTATACCAGATTCTTCTAAAAGTTACTGTTTCTTGGAGAGGTAGACTTTTACTCTTCTTATCGGACTGAAAATTTCCTTGTTTAGTCACTTATACTTCGTGAAGGTAGGAAGAGTAGCTAACATAATTATGCCATTTTAGAGTAATCATTGAGCCATTTTGCTGGAGATACGGTGTAGAGGGATAAAGATGAATTTGGGCCTATCTCTCAATATTTTTCTTCATTCTCTGGCTATCAACTAGGTTTGTGCAGCTGGATGCGGAGGTAGCTTCAGTTTGATTTGCAGCCAAGATATCTCCAGAGCTCCCTGGTACAGCATTAGGAGTTTATCAAGTTGAAGATCTCTAATTAGTTCTCCTATCCAAACTGCATTTTCCAGGTCAGGCCAATCTTATCCTCTGAGGTTCTCAAGCCCTTGCCTGGCCAATTAATACAGCTAGTGCTTTAAGTTGCACCTGACTACAATTTTTTTTGTGTGTGTTCTCTAATAGCTAGACACCTGGTGAGTATGTAAGATATGAAAAGTCTATTCTAATTAGCAATAGTAGATCCTTAACTCCCCTAGTGACACAACTAACCACTGCATGTTTAAGAAACTTATAACTCACTGACATTGCTCACTATTTACTTTGATCTTCAAAGGAATTTTGGCTGCTCTCTCTTCTCACTGTAGCTGTTATTTCAGAGGCAGAATTGCCTGGTAGGAGGAGAACTGAATCAAGCATTTATTAGCCTGAAACTCTAAGTGGATGATTCATCAGGTGGCCTGAAGCTGAAGGGGAAGGGGAATAAATTGGATTTTACCCCCCAAAATTCCTAATATTGACAATTACGGTGGAACGTAACTAATAACCATCAAATTGGATTTAGATGACATCCTGCAAATAGGCATTCTTATGTTTCAGGTATTCTTATGCAGCTTGGATATGAGAACAAATAAGAACTCTTTGGGTCAGAAGAGGCTAAAGGACCTTGCCAAGATGCTTGGCATCTCTGTAACATTTGCTATGGTTTGGATATGAAATTTCCCCCCAAAACCCATGCATTGAAGACTTGTTCCCTGGTGCAGCAATGTTCAGAGGTGCATACTTGAGACGTGACTCGATCATGAGCGTGCTAACCTCACCAATGGATTGACCCATTCCCATTGATGAGTTCATAGCTGAATATGCTGTTAGGAGTGGGATCCAGTTGGAGGAAGTAGGTCTTTGTTGGGGGTATGTGTCTTTGATGGGTATTTTGGGACCCTTCCCTGCTCTCCCCCTTTGCTTCCTGGATTCTATGAGCAGCCTCTCTTCCACACGCTCCTACTGCCAGACATGGAGCCAGACATACACAGTCTGAAACCTCTGATACCACAAACCAAAATAAATCTTTCCTCCTTTAAGTTGTTTTATCAAACATTTTTCTATAACAATGGAAAGGTGACTAACACAGCAGGCATAAAGGTCCGGATTTTCCTCAAGAGCCTCTAATGATCAGCCAGGTGTGGTGTGGAGAGCATTTGTAAGTTGGGTCTTCATACTGCAATGTTGTTATTAATGACGAGTTAGTAAAGACACAATTACGTAATTTGGAAGTTTGATATTTCAACCCTTTTCCACAAAGAGCTGAGTAATTTTCCTTGAGGATATTTAAAAAATATATCCTGAGTCCTCCTACTTTTTAAAATCTTCATGATATACTTGGGTGAAATCAGTCACCATAGTTTACTCTTTTCTCCTTTTTTCCATAGCTCACTCTTTACTTCCCTAATTAGCCATTCTCCAAACAAAGCAGCCTTTTGAAAAACCTAAATACATGCAATTTCTCTGATTAAAAACCCACCAGCAACTTTCTGTTTTATTTAGAAAATATCAGAGCTGTTTACCATGGCCTACTGGGATTCACAATTTTGGTTTTGACTCATTTTCTATTTCTCCCTTATGTCCATGAAGTTCTAGCTTCATTGTCTTCTTCTTTCCTGCCATTGGGCTTTGTACTCATTGCTTTCTTTTCCTAGAAAGAGCTTCTGTTAGTTGTTCACATGTCTGCCCCTTTGTTCTTCAAGTCTGAGCTCAACTTTTACTTCCTTAGGGGGAACTTCCTTGAGCTCCCTTCTTTTCTCCAATTACTTTTAAAATGTCAACCTGTTTATTTACTTCATAAAATTTACAATAATGGGAATTTATCTTGTTATTCATTCCTTTTCTTTTTTTCTTTTATTATTGTTGTACTGTGGGAACATTGTGGCACTTAACCAAAGTTCTTACAATATATCATAGTTGAATTCACCCCCTCCATCATTCTCCTTTATTCCTCCTCCCTCATTCTTAGAATAGTTTCAACAGGTCTCATTTTTCCATTTTCATACATGAGTACATAACATTTCCACTACATTCAGCTCCTTCACCCTTTCCTTAATAAATCCTCGCCCCTCCCATACTGGTACCAATAAGCAATGTTATGAAAAACAGGTTATGCTAAAGGGAGGTCACTAATAGGAGAGGAAGGGTAAAGACAGGAAGTTAAGAAGGTGAACATGGGCGATGAACTTTCTATACAAGAATGAATATAGAATTTTTAAATCAGTTGAAATCACCATAAGAAGGGGGCTAAGGCAGAAAGGAGAAAAATAGAGGACATGAGAACCAATTTGGGTTATATAACATACATACATGGAAATGTCACAAGGAAATTCCATGTAGAGCTATCATTCCTTTACTTGTTATGTATCTCGCTTGAGTAGAGTGCAAACTCCATGAACGCGGGGACTCCCTCAAAAATCTTTGTTGATGTAATTCCATCAATATAAAGATATCAGAAATTATACAAGCATCAGCTTGAGTTAATTGAGGGTTTTTTATCCCTCAATTTACACAGTTGCTGGTGGTAGTTTCTATGGACACTGCCTGAAAGATAGGGGGCAGGTAGCACCCAACATAAAATAAGTCAATTGCACTGCTGAAATGATATTTTGAAATTCTTAATATGGAAGAAATATTTGAAAGGCAAGGGGCTGAAGAAATAAAATGGTTTTGAATCTGCAAAACTTGGCTTTGTAGATCAAGAGCCAAAGCCTTGCGGAAAACAGTATACAGCACATGCTGAAAACAAGAGATTTAAAAGGATACATAGATGGGGTTAAAAACTAGTTTTTTACTCCTGTTTTTATAGTATTGGGATTTGAACTCAGGGTCTTGCACTTGCTATGCAGATACTCTATCACTTGAGTCACACCCCCAGCCCTTTTGCTTTATTTATTTTCAGGTAGGGTCTCTTGTTTTTTCCTAGGATTAGCCTCAGACTGCATCCTCCTACCTATACCTTCCTATTTAGCTAGGATGGCAGGTACCACCACTGTGCCTGACATATTGATTGAGGTGATGTCTCACTAATTTTTTCCCAGGCTTGTTTTGAGCCACAATCCTCCTGATCTCTACCTTCTGTGTAGCTAAGATTATAAGCTTGAAACATTGCTTCCAGCCTCTTTTGCCCCTTGACCAACTGGGAGGCAATGTAGATCAACTGAGAGGAGGAGAGAGAAAGGCTAGAAAAAGAGGGGCTGGAGTCCAAGCAATAGATATGGATCCTTTACAAAGCCCTGGCAGACTTGGAGATTAGTGATTATTAATGGACTCAGGCCCCATTTCGTGCTTGAAATTCTGAGGAGAGATAAACTCACAGGAGGCCATATCCAAAATGCATGCAGTAGTGGTGGGTGCTATGTACACATGGTGACCAGGCATAGCATACAGAAGGCCAGGACTACTGCCCACTTCATCTTGACCCTCAATGTTGTTCATGGCTGTAGTGTGAATGAAGAAGTGAGTTGAGAAAGGGCTAGAAAACTAGGAGGAAGGAGGCATGTAAGAGAAGTCCACATACACTCTCAATGGGGATGAAATGGGCAGAGAAAACTCTAGGGTTCTTGTAGGGAGGGCTGTTAGGTACAATGGGAACAGCTGACAAGAACCAGGGCCATCTGAACAGAAGCCAGATAGACAGAGTTTGCAATGCTTCCAGCCTCTCTCCCATGGTGCCAGGATGATACAAAGCCTATAGTCTCCTCCATAAACTAATTAAATCCCTTGGAAAGAGAAGGTAAAATTAAGGAAGTATTTGGGAACCCTAAATTAACTGATTATTCAAGCCAGAAAGAGTCATTTTGAGTTTTAAAGTAGAAATAATTTGATTTATTTTGAATTGCAAGACTTGGTTTTCTGCCACTAATGAATAAGTAGAAGCTTGGAAGCTAACAATGTCCATTTATAAGAAAAGTAGTTACAGTCTTGTAAATCTGAGTCCATGACTAGATTAAAATCCATATTCCATAGGATGTTCAATTTGAAATCTGAATGTTTACACAAGTCCGATGGTGGGTGTCCAGCAAATGTGTTTGCATCCTGTCTTTTTTTTTTTTTCTAATGCAGGTGCTCAGAGGACTTTGTGACACTAAATGAGAGAAGTAGGTCAGGCTTCTTGTTCACAGTCAATGCCATGATTAAGGCAGAATTTGGCTTTTCTTTATTTCAAGGTTTTGGAAAGAGAGAAAACACTTTTTATGGGATTTAGAAACATGAAGTAGGAAGAAAAATTTTCCAGATAACTTTGTTGTATTCAGCACTTTTTAAAGAAAACTTACTGCACTAAGAAAAGTCTGG
Organism: Castor canadensis; assembly: GCF_047511655.1. Classification (NCBI taxonomy): domain Eukaryota; kingdom Metazoa; phylum Chordata; class Mammalia; order Rodentia; family Castoridae; genus Castor; species Castor canadensis. Next base: position 193,035,381 of record NC_133387.1, read on the forward strand.
GCTATAATCAGAATAAAAGAAGGAATAGGGTTTACAAGTTGAATTAGGAAATAATTCTTGGCAGTACAAAGTAAGCTCCCTGTTTTCCTAAGTGCTTGTTTATGGATCATTAGCCACTTGACAAGAGATTGGGAGAAGACAAACTGAAAGCTAAAAGACTAAGGACAAAAAGCCAATTGATGATGACTCATAAAGGAAAGAGACCCTCTTGGTGATTGCCATTCATTGGGAAAATAGAATTTGATTTACAAAGTTATCAATTAAAATTCATCTGTGGAATTGGCAGACAGATAACCTTTTAGTAATATCATTTCTTTCTTTTTTGATATTTCATTTCCAAATTTAGGAAAATTCACTACAATAACCTACAAATCTGGCACTATCTTCTTAACTTACCATATAACTGTTACTTTGTACCTGTATTTGTGTTGGGATCATCCTGGAAAATATGTAGTAATGGAAGAGTCCTATGTATTGGTTATAATACATGTGTTTTTTTGTTATTGGACTTTAGTAAGATTTCTGTTGTCTGGATCTTGTCAGAGTCATTTTGTCTGTGTGTTCTTTTTTATACTACTCTAACCTGGGAGGCTCTTGTCCTATGTCTTGCATTGCCTATTCTGTGCCATGACTGTACTGAGCAAGATGTAACTTATACTAAGTTAGTGCTCAGAAAACCCAGTAAAACAGCACTCTCTTGAACTTTCTCCCCCTGTTCTAACAGCTTCTCACCCCTCTACCCCCTTAAATGTTGACCCTACTAAGCAAAACTGGAAAAGAAGTGAATTTTTTCTTCGAACAATGAGGTAATGATGTAAGAGGGGGCATGTTTTTAAAAAGTTTTTATACAATGAAATATTATTCATCTTTTTAATCTTTTTTATTATTGTTATTGTTATACTGGGGGTACACTGTGACATTTACCAAAGTTCTTATAATATATCATAGTTGAATTTACCTCCATCATTCTCCTTTATTCCCCCTCCCCCATTCCTGGACTAGTTTCAACAGGTCTCATTTTTCCATTTTCATACATGTGTACACAGTACTTGCACCATATTCACCCTCCCACACCCTTTCCCTACATCCCCCAGTTGGTGCCAACTCCCCAGGCAGGACTTGTTTTGCCTTCTTGTTCTCCACTTTTGAAAAAAAGACATTTTTGTGTAAGACAGCTATACAGAGAGTTTCGTTGTGACAGTTCCATGTATGTGTATTTTATAACCTGGATTGGTTCATCCCCTCTGTTTGTCTCCTTTCTACCTTAGTCCGAACTTATGATGATTTCAACCAGTTTAAAAATAGGTCATTTTTTTGAGGTACTGGGGTTTGAACTTAGGGACTTACTCTTGCTAGATGGGCACTCTACTACTTGAGCCACTCATCCAGCCCTTATTTTTGAATTAGCATATATTAATAATAGGAGGTTTGATTATTTTAATTCCATACATACATACATACAGTGTAATTTGAACAAGTTCACCCCCCCGTTATATTTTCAAACAGTATTGGATGGGTTTCATTATGCTGCATATATATGGAGAGAGAGAGGGAGAGAGAGAGAGAGACAGAGAGAGAGAGAGAGAGAGAAAGGACTTCGATCCTTTTTATAAGAGGGATATGGTGGTTTGGTTATGTTGATATGGCCAGTCACATAGTGAAATGATTCATTACAAAATTGGGAGACATTCTGAAAACCTCCCTAATGCTAAAGTTCTTTCCTTTATTGGTGCTATTACCAGCTACTGTTGAGTGAGCGTCTCCTCTGTGGCAGACACAGGATCATTGCACCTGCAATTACTATATGACTACTGTTACTTCTAGTTTTCACATGAAGAGACTGAATTAACCTGTCTTATGCTTCTATTTTATAGGTGAACATCAGTCTGCAAAGAGTGAATAAAATTACTTTAGTTTTCCATTCTGGAGTCAAATATTGAGATTCACATGGTTTTACATTAGGAGGTTAAGGATTTTAAGAAATTTTTAGCAAGTCTAAGACTCATTTGCCAAAATGTAGCCCATGAAATGACTCTATTCAGTCCTTAATTATTCTCATTTGATAAAGCTTGCCTGTAAAAGTTGAAGAAGAAAATGCATATGCTTCATCATGTAGCTTATCATGCATGCAATGCTTCTAGGCATTTGGATTTGGACTAGAGACCTGCTGGAGCTGCCCACTGCTTTCAGGCTGGGAATGGAAATAGAGAACACTTGAGCTGCAAATTCAGCCATGTAGTGGATTTTGTCATTCCATCTGGAATCCTGGAGAAAAACTGATGCTACTTGTTGGGAGAAGCATGCAAAAATCAGATCCCAAAATCTAAACCAAAGTCTGCTTCTTGAAGGCAAAAGATGACTTTGAGGTTTATTTTTGGAGTCTCTGACTTCGTTTTTTCACTCTTTTTCTTGTTCAGACTACACTGCCTGACATCACTCTTGCTCCACTCCTAGCACCCTTATATTGACATTGGTGCTCTGTCATCTAATTCTTTCCTTCTTGGAGACCATGACTGTAGTAAACATATTTTGTAGAAAAACTACTTTACATGGATTGACAAGATATTTGCATGTGTGTTGACATGAAAGTCACACAAATCACTATTATAAGTACAGTTATAAATATATACAAATCCTGATTAAAATTATCCTCTTCCTTATCCCTTTCCCCCCATACCTACCAACAATTTTTTTTCCCCTAGTCTACTGGTTTCATATAGAAAACAGATTGGATGAAATTATAGTCTTTAAAATGTCATAGGCTGCCATAGTTATTAATGTTTTATGAGTGAGTCTTGGATCTCTTCCTTCTTCTGGAAACCTCACTCTTTTTCATTTGGTGATTTTATTTCTATCTCCTCCTGCAGGCACATGAATTAGATGGGAGTTTTATCATTTTATGACTTACTCCTTGGTCATAGTGATTGGTTCATAGATAAACACCTAATCTAGGCTGATCAATTGCATTATTCCTTAGGATTTAATTTTTTTGTTTCTTTTTTACTTTTGGGAACACTGTGATCTCTCTCTTCCCTGGTTTTTGAGGGTAAAAGAATATAATCCCTTTGTTGCTATGTCCATGCTTCCAGTTGTAGAGTTTGCTTAAAAGAAGCTGACACATTTGAGAGTTAGGGAGATTCCAACAGGTATGAAGTTCCTAGTTCCAGTTTTCTCTTTGTTCAGTTCTACTCTTGCCTTCCTGAAGTTTGCTCATATTAGCTAACAAATATATATATCTTTCACCTCTCTCCCACCCCCAATTTTTCTTAAATATCAGCCATTGTTCTGAATAATACATTTCCATAAGGAAAGGAATCAACTCAAAAAATGTATTTTTTTTCAAGAGTGCATGGTCAGTGAAATTAAAACAACACTTTTGGTGACCTTTGGGGAAAGATGGCAAATGGAAGAGAAGAATCCTGGAGCTGAGTGACTACACTAATGCCTCCCAACTTCTACCACACCACTGCTAGTCTGTGTTCTCACTGAAAAGGCTGCTTAACTGAGGATCTTTAGAGAACTTAGAGACAGATGAACTGATGATAGCAGTGCTCAGTTGCTTCCTGAGAACTTTAAAGGAAACTAGAAGAAAAGTAGGTAAACTTACATGAAATGGTACTTCTATATTCTGCCCTATGAGTTTGCTCTCTTATGTTAGGGTTTATTCAGTGAAAAATCTTTGCATTGTCATAGAGGATGTGTCTATGGGCCTGCCCAAGCCAAGGATTTCTTAACAGCCATGTAGCCTTTCAGTTGAGCAAAGCCTGGGGTAATTTTTCTTCTTTTTCTAAAAGGAACACCAGCTTTATAGCCCATTGTGCAGAAAGTTCTCAAATTGGGGCCAAGAGTCCTGGGAATGACAAAGTCCCTTCTTGTCTCTGAATCTTTGAAACTGACCCCTGGGAGAGTAGACGTGCTTGAGCTAGGCCCTGAAGTAGGTAGGAAAAGGCTTACTGATAAACCAATCCACTTAGAACAATGTTTAATAATTTGAAGAGCATCAACGGGTACTCTCCTTGATCTTCTTTCTTTGAAGTCTATTAGGTATAGCTGATTTTGAGACATCCTCACTAAAAGTCTGTTAACAGCTGGGCATGGTGGTACATGCCTGTAATCCCAGAGCTCAGTAATCTGAGGCAGGAGGATGGATGGTTTGAGGCTATCTTGTGCCATATAGCAAGACTGTGTCCCAATTTGACACTGGGGTTTCATGCCTATAATCCTAGCTACTTAGGAGGCTGAGATCTGGAAGACTGTAGCTCAGAACCAGCCCAGGCAAATAGTTCATAAGATCCCATCTCCAAAATACCCAGAACAAAATGGATTGAAGGTGTGGCTCAAGCAGTAGAATGCCTGCTTTGCAAGTATAAAGCCCTGAGTTCATACCCCAGTCCCACCAAAAAAATATGTGTTTGTGAAGCTCTCTGTCCAAGAATGATCAGGGCCCTGGTGATGGTCTCTAGAAGCAGTATAATATTTGATTAAGGCATTCAAAGTGTGTTAATCAATAGTGCCCCAATGTCTAGTATGGTTTCCCTCAGAAAGAATAATAACAGTAACTTTCTCTGACCAACTGTTATGTCCAGTTGCTCTTTTAACCATTGTACATGTATTACTTCATTTTATTTTTACAGCCATCATATCAAACAGGCACATTTCTCACATTTCTCACCACAGTTTTATGAATAGAAGAAAACTGAAGCATGATTTATATGACTTGTCCAAGGTTAGTGTGGCAGCTCATCTCCTCCAAGTTGAGTCTTCTTATGAACCACACCTCTTGGTCCTCGAATTTCTGCTGGTCCTGTGACTCACTTTTGCCCAATAAAATAGGGTACAAGTGATGCTGCATGATGTCTAGATATAGTTCATAAGTAGTCTTAGAAACTCTTCCTGACTCTCTTTGCAATGCCTACTTTTGAGACTGCCCTCTCGAACACAGTCACCTATAGGAGGTACAAGAATTCAATGGGAGTCCTATGTGAATGTGTTCTGGTTGATAGAACTAGATGATGTACCGTTCATAGGAGTCTTTTTTACATTTAGCCCAGTGGAGCCTTGAGAAGACTGTATCTCCAGTTAATATCTGACTTCAACTGCATGAGAGACTCTAAGAATAACTCAGCAAAACCAAATCAACTCACAGAACTATGAAAGATGGTAATGAATATTTGTCTTACAACATGGTATTGGCATACACACACACACAGACCAATATAATACAATAGAGGACCCAGAAATAAACCCACACATGTATAACCATCTGAGTTTTGACAAAGGTACTAAAAACATTAGTTGAAGAAAAGACAGCCCTTTCAACAAATGTTGAGGAAAACTGGATATCCACATGTTGAAGATTTAAATTAGACCCATATCTCCCACTTTGTTAAAAAAAAACTCAAAATGGACCACTTTAATGTAAGACCTGAAATGTTGAAACTATCAGAAGAAACTTTTCAAGATATAGGCAAAGCAAATATTTCTTGAACAAGACTCCAGTAGCTCAGGAAAGGGAAGGGGACCAAGGGAGAGGTGGGAGTGAAGGGGACAAGAGAAGGTAGAAGGGACAAACTTGATTAAAGCATGATATATGCAAATATGGAAATGTTACAGTGAAACCCATTAATTTGTACGGTTAATGTGTATAATAATTACTATACACATGGTACAGGTAGCTCCTGTACCACTTATTGGGCTACCTGTGGGGAGGTAAATAGATTAATAATACCCAAATTAATTTTTTTTGTTTGTTTTGAGACAGGGTCTTGCTATGTAGCCTAAGATGCCCTTGAACTTTTAATCCTCCTGCCTCAGCCTTCCAAGTACTGGAATTTCAGGCATTAATCACCATGCCTAGCTCTAAAACAAATTTTTAGAAAACCAGGGATGTCTATTTATGTATGTATATATTTGTTTGCTTGTTCATTTAGTGTTGTAAGGGCTGAACTCAGGGCCTTGCTAGGGAGGAGCTCTACTACTTGAGTCATTTTGTCAACAATTAATTTCACCTAATTTCAAGTCAAACTATATTTCTTTGTGCCTCAGACATTGAGACATTTATATTTGCAGTTTTTCCTCTGTTCAATAGATAAATTCAAGAATATAGTATGACAGTCACATAAGACATCATATGTACACTACTCATGTAGGATTGAGTGTGTTTTCTGAAAGTCTGGTAATAGCAACTACAGTGGTGTTTTACACTTTTACATTTATTGCTTCCATGATTAACCTAAAGGCAATTCTGTGACATGCATCACTGTAAGTCCTTTGATGTGTGAATAAGCAGTGGAAGAGAAGAAAGGAAAAGAATTTATATCTAGAATCATGTTTCAAGATGGGCATATTTCTCAGATGGCTTCACTGCTAAGTCCATCTATATCTAATACTGTATGTATAACCAATCACCCCATGCCGTAATGGCTGAAAGTGATAACAATTATTCATTAACTCTTAGAATTTTTATAGGTCAGGATTTCAGATAGGGTACAATGGGAATGCCTTATCTCTGCCTCACAATATCAAGGACCTTGGCAGGAATGCTTGAAGGCTGGAAGCTGCAATCATCTTGAGTCTCAAGTACTCACATATCTGGCAATTGATGGGGGTCCTAGCTGGAGCTGTCAGTTGGAACTGCCACATGTGGCTACTCTTTATGGCCTAGGCTTTTTAAAAACGTGGTGACTGGATTACAAGGGACATCAAGGAGAGAGGGGGAAGAAGTTGGGGAAGAGAAAGAGGAGGCTATATTTTGTTTATGACTTAGCCTGAGAAATTATGCAATGACACTTCTTTTGCGTTGTGTTGGTGGAGGCAATTACAATAGTCAGCCCAGATTCAAGGAGGTGGTGGGTCAGATAAAGATCTTACTTCTTTATGAGAAGTGTCATTGTCACAGTGTAAGAAAAGTACCTAGAATGGAATATATGTATGTGTGTATGGGGTGGGGGGAATAGAGTAAACTCTTTGGAAAATGTAATGTCCCAAAACTAAATAAGTTTTTTTTTGATAGGCCTTCAGAAAATTATCCTTATGACTCATTTAGTTCCAGAATCCTGGAACTAGGTGGTCTGGGTGCTTTATGGCAGCTAAAGTGATGGGAGGAATGGAGTCCTTCAACACCTGACCTTTAGCAGTAAGAGGAATGTGTGGAAGATATTATTCAACACAAGGAAAATACACTCAGCAAAGCAGAGAGCACTGCAGTGTCTGAGAAAGTTATTGACTTCCAACTCCGGGGAGACCTGCAAGGTGCTTCCCAGGTCAGTCACAATGCTTCCTTTTTCACTTGATCTCCTGTATAAGGGGCACTCAACTCGATCACAGCTCAGGAGGGGCTCTAAGTGTCTGAGAGTATTATAATTTCTCAAATAACTCACTTGGAAGCCAAATGTTGGTAAGACTTCACACTTCATCTTTATCTTCCATTATCCACACCAGATAATATCCCACCCTTTCTAATCACTTATAAATCAAAACATGTTTAGTTTTGCTATTAAAATCTTGTCTGAAAAGATGAAAAGTAACAATATTCTTTTTTTTAGTCAAGTGGGATTTTCCATCAAGGTAGAGAAAGGGCAGGTTGTGAGTCAGATAGATATGGTGGGAAGACTGACTCTGATATGTGTTATCATGGGATCTCAGGCATATACTCAAAACTTTCAGCAAGCTAGCAAAGTCTTTGCATAGTTGATTTACAGAAAATTAGAATGGTGCCTTAAGTCAAGTGGTTAGTATGAAACTGGCCAAAGTCACAAAAGTCTCAAAGAAGATGCCAAAAATTATGCTGTGCACAAGCAATTCCCATTTGCCCACCTCATGCCCATTGGCATTTCTCATTAGCATGAGAAAGTCTTATGAATGAAGTAAGCCACAAACAGGGGATGAGCAATGGGCAGTGCAGGAAACTCCATCTGCAGAAGTAGGAGGAGTTTGGAAAAGGTCTGAATATTAAACTCCTTCATCTGGGCTCCAATGTAATGGTAAATAAGAGAGAAGATTGAGTGATTGAGAACTTTCTGGGCATTGATCATGTCTGTTTGCTTGCTGGGGCCCAACCAGTGTAAATTCAGTGTCCTATCTGAAAGATGAGAGAGTTCTGTGTCAACTGTCTGGAGCATTCAGCAATGATTTGCAGCTTCCCCTTCAGTATGCTCACTGTCATTGCTGCTGCAAGTGTGGGTTTTCCTGAGGTGACAGGGTATGGAGAAGAAAACTGTTCTTGAGGATGAAGAGAACATGTTTGAACTTTATTTCATTGCTCCTTAGTGTGAGGAATGTCACATTATTTCCTTCATCAAATTGATTCTGGCAAGCATTCCTTCACTTATGCATTTGTGATACTAAGAAAAAATTTCCAAAAAGAAAGAAAACAAAAGCCTTTGATATTCATAAGGTGGTCTGGCATTTACAGCTAGACCATATTAATCTCCTATCAGATATAAACAATTTCACAGACTATCAACCTCAGACAAGGTCACCCAGAGACTCTTCAACAAAATTAGAGATAAGGGCAAAACAGTTTCTGCCTGGAAGCGAGGGAGTGGGGAGGAGAAGGAGGGGGAGGGAGGGGAAAAGGGAGGGGACAGGGGATAGGGGGGAGAAATGACCCAAACATTGTATGCACATATGAATAAATGAAGAAAAAAAGAAATTTGTCCATCTCATATAGTAAAAAAAAAAGGTCACTCAGAGGTAAATGAGATCAGGGTTATGCTGATAAAACAAGACAAAACAAAAGCATTTTTGAAAAGCACAGACAAAAATAAGGTCACTGTGCCTTTCACAAAATAGCAAATATCTTTTTTGGGGGCGGGGGGGAAGAAATGAGTGATTATTAATTCTCTAGCTATCACAACTTTATCATTTTTCTAGTGTGTCTTCCTAAATTAGACATTTGAGCTATCAAATCATTGAATTGCCCCTGCCATCTAACAGTACCCAACGGACGGCGAATTCTGACTTTTGTAGACTCCTTACTCCAAATCACTCCACCAAAACCCCAGTCATTTAACAGATTTCTTTCATATGTTCTTGTTGAAACACCCCATAGTTCTCCATAGTGTACATTCTCCCTTGCCACAGTGAGCAATAAAACCCTACTTGTTTCATGCACGTGAACTCATGATGGACTTTGTCTGAAGGATATTTATTTTATTTTATTTTATTTGTTGTTCATTTATTCACATGTGCATACATTGTTTGGGTCATTTCTCCACCCTGGCCCCCTCCTTCACCATTCCCACCCCCTCCCCCTCAGTTCCAGTCAGGTCCTGTTCTGCCCTTATAACTGATTTTGTTGAAGAAAAGACATAAGCATAATAAGGAAGACAAAGTGTTTTGCTAGTTGAGTTAACGAAAACTATACAGAAATATTCCTAACATTGCTTTCGTGTATCCATGTGTTATGACCCATGTTGATTCATCTCTATCTGATCTTTACATTGGTTCCTGATCCCCTGCTCATGATAACCTCTGTCCCTTTAAGGTTTCTGTATTAGTTCCTCTGGAGTGGGGACCTCAAATGCTTTCATGTTTTGGGTTTTCTACCTATTCCTATATCTCCCATATGTGCTCTCCAATTGTCATGTGACCCAAGTCCAACCACATTGCTGTATTTGCCCTAGATCTAAAGTCTGCATATGAAGGAGAACATACAATATTTGGTCTTCTGAGCCTGGCTGACCTCACTCAGAATGATGTTCTCCAGTTCTATCCATTTACCTGCAAATTGTAAGATTTCATTCTTCTTCATGGCCGAGTAAAATTCCATTGTGTACAAGTACCACATTTTCTTGATCAGTAGTGGGGCATCTTGGTTGTTTCCATAACTTGGCTATTGTGAATAGTGCTGCAATAAACTTGGGTGTGCAGGTGCCTAAGGAGTAACCTGTGTTGCATTCCTTTGTGTATATCACCAGGAGTGGTATTGCTGGATCATATGGTAGATCTATGTTTAAATTTTTAAGAAGCTTCCAAATTTTTTTCCAGAGTGGTTGCACCAGATTGCATTCCCACCAGCAGAGTACAAGGGTTCCTTTTTCCCACATCCTCGCCAACACATGTTGTTGTTGGTGTTTTTGATGATGGCTACTCTAACAGGGGTGAGGTGGAATCTTAGTGTGGTTTTGATTTGCATTTTCTTTATGGCCAGAGGTGGTGAGCATTTTTTCATGTGGTTTTTGACCATTTGAATTTCTTCTGTTGAGAAAGTTCTGTTTAGTTCAGTTGCCCATTTCTTAATTGGTTCCTTGATTTTAGGAGAGTTTAGTTTCTTAAGTTCCCTGTATATTCTGGTTACCAGTCCCTTGTCTGATGTATAGCTGGCAAATATTTTCTCCCACTCTATGGGTGGTCTTTTCAGTTTAGAGACCATTTCTTTTGTTGTGCAGAAGCTTTTTAATTTTATGAAGTCCCATTTATTCATTTTTCTCTTAGTTGCTGGGCTGCTGGGGTTCTATTGAGGAAGTTTTTGCCTATACCTATTAGTTCCAGAGTGTTTCCTGCTCCTTCCTGTAGTACCTTCAGAGTTTCAGGTCTGATATTAAGGTCCTTGATCCATTTTGGGTTGATACTAGTACAGGGTGATAGACATGGATCTAGTTTCAGTTTCTTACAGATGGGTAACCAGTTTTTCCAGCAACATTTGTTGAAGAGGTTGTCTTTTCACCATTGTATATTTTTGGCACCTTTGTCAAAAATTAGGTGGGTATAGTTGTGTGGATTCATATCCAGGTCCTCTATTCTGTTCCACTGGTCTTCATGTCTGTTTTTGTGCTAGTACCATGTTGTTCTTATTACTATTGCTTTGTAATATAGTTTGAAGTCAGGTATATTAAATTTATTAATATACCTTTATTAAATTTACTCCTAGGTATTTGATTTTTTTTGAAGCTATTGTGAATGGAATTGTTTCCATATATTCCTTCTTAGTTTGTTTGTTGTTGGTGTATAGAAAAGCTAATGATTTTTGTAAGTTGATTTTGTATCCTGCCACTTTGCTCTAGCTGTTTATGGTGTCTAAGAGTTTTTGGGTAGAGTTTTTTGGGTCTTTAAGGTATAGGATCATATCATCTGCAAATGAGGATATTTCGACAGTTTCTTTACCTGTTTGTATTCCTTTTATTTCTTCTTCTTGCCTAATTGCTCTGGCTAGAAATTCCAGTACTCTGTTGAATAGGAGTGGGGATATTGGGCACCCTTGTCTCATTCCTGATTTTAGGGGGAATGGTTTCAGTTTTTCAGCGTTAAGTATGATGTTGGCTGTAGGTTTTTCATATATAGCCTTTACAATGTTGAGGTAATTCCTTCTATTCCTAATTTTCTTAGAGCTTTTATCATGAAGTGGTGTTGGATCTTGTTGAAGACTTTTTCTGCATCTATTGAGATGGTCAAGTGGTTTTTGTCTTTGCTTCTATTGATGTGCTGTATTACATTTATAGATTTGTGTATGTTGAACCACCCCTGTATCCCTGGGATGAAGCTGACTTGATCATGGTAGATGATTTTTCTGATGTGTGGTTGGATTCAGTTTCCCATTATTTTATTGAGGATTTTACATTGATGTTCATTAAGGAAATTGGCCCATAGTTCTCCTTTTTGTAGGTGTCTTTGCCTGGTTTTGGGATACATGTACTACTGGCTTCATAAAATGGGTTAGGCAGTGTTCCTTCCCTTCCTGTTTCATGGAAGAGTTTAAGGAGGGTTGGTATTAGTTCTTCTTTAAACATCTGACAGAATTCAGCAGTGAATCCAGCAGGTCCTGGACTTTTCTTTTTTAGGAGGCTCTTGATGGCAGCTTCAATTTCTTTTTGTGTTATAGGTCTATTCAGGTGATTTATATCCTTTGGTTCAGTTTTGGATGGTCATAAGTATCTAGAAATCTGTCCATTTCTTGAAGATTTTCCAAAGTTATTAGAGTATACACTCTCAAAGTAGTCTCTGATGATTTCCTGGATTCTGTGGTGTTTGTTGTTATCTCTCCTTTTGCATTTCTGATTTTACTGATTTGGGTTTTTTCTCTCCTCATTTTACTCAGATTTGCCAGGGGTCTGTCAATCTTATTTATTTTTTCAAAACCAGATTTTTGCTTCATTCATTCTTTGTATGTTTCTATTTCATTGATTTCAGCCCTTATTTTAATTATTTCTTTCTTTCTGCTTGTTTTGGGATTTGCTTCTTCTTGTTTTTCTAGGAGTTTGAGCTGTAGTGTTATGTCATTGATTTGAGATCTTTCTGTCCTTTTAATAAATGCACTCATGGCTATAAACTTTCCTCTTAGGACTGCCTTTGGTGTGTCCCATATGTTCCGGTAGGTTGTGTTTTCATTTTCATTAACTTCCAGGAACCTTTTAATTTCCTCTTTTATTTCATCAATGACCCATTCCTTCATTGAGCAATGTGTTGTTCAGCTTTCAATTGTTTGCGTGTTTTTTTACTGCTGTTTTTGTTGTTGATTTCTAGTTTTAATGCATTGTGATCAGATAGAATGCATGGGATTATTTCTATTTTCTTATATTTGCTGAGGCTTGCTTTGTGCCCTAAGATATGATCAATTTTGGAGAAGGTTCCATGGGCTGCTGAGAAGAATGTATATTGTGCAGAAGTTGGATGAAATATTCTGTAGACATCAGTTAGGTCCCCTTGATCTATGGTGTGATCCAGGTCTAGGATTTCTTTATTGATTTTTTGTTTGGATGACCTATCTATTGGTGATAGGGAGGTATTAAGTTCTCCCACTACCACTGTGTTGGAGTTAATATGTGCTTTTGGGTCCTTCAGAGTATGATTGATGAAATTGGGTGCATTGACATTGGGTGCATATAGTTTGATAATTGTTATTTCCTTTTGGTGTATTTCCCCTTTTATTAGTATAGATTGTCCTTTTCTATCTCATTTGATCAATGTAAGTTTTAGTCTACTTTGTCTGAGTGAAGTATTGCTATCCCTGCCTGTTTTCGGGGACTGTCTGAAGGATATTGGCAGAATTGAGGCAAAGGGATGATCATGTGAAATTTTAATATTATAGAAAGAACATTGTCTAATGGATCTTTCTTAAAGATCCTTTAACTCCTTCAGAGTCAAGAAACTTTTTCCAATTGATTAAACAGTTCTGTAAGCTTGGTGAGATGTGACATTTTCAAGATGATCCTTTTTTGAATAGATTTAAACACAATGACTCTGGGCTTAGTGCTCTCAGGGTTTCAACCTATTTCATGTTTAACTTAGTAGCCTTATCTCAGTATTATCCCTCCCATATACTCACTAAATGTCTTCATTTTTAAAAATTCTCTTAGAATCAGCTTCGTCATTCTCTGGGTACCCTCATTTATGCTCACTTTATTTGTAGCTAAATTATGTCTTGACATTTTGTGACATACTTTGATATTTGGACAAGAAAATGAAAGATGAAAAGCAAGATTTCTTTTTTTTTCTTTTTTTTTTTTTTTTTTTCATTTTTCTTTTATTATTCATATGTGCATACAAGGCTTGGTTCATTTCTCCCCCCTGCCCCCACCCCCTCCCTTACCACCCAATCCACCCCCTCCCGCTCCCCCCCTCAATACCCAGCAGAAACTATTTTGCCCTTATCTCTAATTTTGTTGTAGAGAGAGTATAAGCAATAATAGGAAGGAACAAGGGGTTTTGCTGGTTGAGATAAGGATAGCTATACAGGGCATTGACTCACATTGATTTCCTGTGTGTGGGTGTTACCTTCTAGGTTAATTCTTTTTGATCTAACCTTTTCTCTAGTTCCTGGTCCCCTTTTCCTATTGGCCTCAGTTGCTTTAAGGTATCTGTTTTAGTTTCTCTGCGTTAAGGGCAACAAATGCTAGCTAGTTTTTTAGGTGTCTTACCTATCCTCACCCCTCCCTTGTGTGCTCTCGCTTTTATCATGTGCTCATAGTCCAATCCCCTTGTTGTGTTTGCCCTTGATCTAATGTCCACATATGAGGGAGAACATACGATTTTTGGTCTTTTGAGCCAGGCTAACCTCACTCAGAATGATGTTCTCCAATTCCATCCATTTACCAGCGAATGATAACATTTCGTTCTTCTTCATGGCTGCATAAAATTCCATTGTGTATAGATACCACATTTTCTTAATCCATTCGTCAGTGCTGGGACATCTTGGCTGTTTCCATAACTTGGCTATTGTGAATAGTGCCGCAATAAACATGGATGTGCAGGTGCCTCTGGAGTAACAGTCTTTTGGGTATATCCCCAAGAGTGGTATTGCTGGATCAAATGGTAGATCGATGTCCATCTTTTTAAGTAGCCTCCAAATTTTTTTCCAGAGTGGTTGTACTAGTCTACATTCCCACCAACAGTGTAAAAGGGTTCCTTTTTCCCCACATCCTCGCCAACACCTGTTGTTGGTGGTGTTGCTGATGATGGCTATTCTAACAGGGGTGAGGTGGAATCTTAGTGTGGTTTTAATTTGCATTTCCTTTATTGCTAGAGATGGTGAGCATTTTTTCATGTGTTTTCTGGCCATTTGAATTTCTTCTTTTGAGAAAGTTCTGTTTAGTTCACATGCCCATTTCTTTATTGGTTCATTAGTTTTGGGAGAATTTAGTTTTTTAAGTTCCCTGTATATTCTGGTTATCAGTCCTTTGTCTGATGTATAATTGGCAAATATTTTCTCCCACTCTGTGGGTGTTCTCTTCAGTTTAGAGACCATTTCTTTTGATGAACAGAAGCTTTTTAGTTTTATGAGGTCCCATTTATCTATGCTATCTCTTAGTTGCTGTGCTGCTGGGGTTTCATTGAGAAAGTTTTTACCTATACCTACTAACTCCAGAGTATTTCCTACTCTTTCTTGTATCAACTTAAGAGTTTGTGGTCTGATATTAAGATCCTTGATCCATTTTGAGTTAATCTTGGTATAGGGTGATATACATGGATCTAGTTTCAGTTTTTTGCAGACTGCTAACCAGTTTTCCCAGCAGTTTTTGTTGAAGAGGCTGCTATTTCTCCATCGTATATTTTTAGCTCCTTTGTCAAAGATAAGTTGCTCATAGTTGTGTGGCTTCATATCTGGATCCTCTATTCTGTTCCACTGGTCTTCATGTCTGTTTTTGTGCCAGTACCATGCTGTTTTTATTGTTATTGCTTTGTAATATAGTTTGAAGTCAGGTATTGTGATACCTCCTGCATTGTTCTTTTGACTGAGTATTGCCTTGGCTATTCGTGGCCTCTTGTGTTTCCATATAAATTTCACAGTAGATTTTTCAATCTCTTTAATGAATGTCATTGGAATTTTGATGGGAATTGCATTAAACATGTAGATTACTTTGGGGAGTATCGACATTTTTACTATGTTGATTCTACCAATCCATGAGCATGGGAGATCTCTCCACTTTCTATAGTCTTCCTCAATCTCTTTCTTCAGAAGTGTATAGTTTTCCTTGTAGAGGTCTTTCACATCTTTTGTTAGGTTTACACCTAGGTATTTGATTTTTTTTGAGGCTATTGTAAATGGAATTGTTTTCATACATTCTTTTTCAGTTTGCTCATTGTTAGTGTATAGAAATGCTAATGATTTTTCTATGTTGATTTTATATCCTGCTACTTTGCTATAGCTATTGATGATGTCTACAAGCTTCTGAGTAGAGTTTTTTGGGTCTTTAAGGTATAGGATCATGTCGTCTGCAAATAGGGATATTTTGACAGTTTCTTTACCTATTTGTATTCCTTTTATTCCTTCTTCTTGCCTAATTGCTCTGGCTAGGAATTCCAGTACTATGTTGAATAGGAGTGGAGATAGTGGGCATCCTTGTCTGGTTCCTGATTTTAGAGGGAACGGTTTTAATTTTTCTCCGTTAAGTATAATGCTGGCTGTAGGTTTGTCATATATAGCTTTTATAATGTTGAGGAACTTTCCTTCTATTCCTAGTTTTCTTAGAGCTTTTATCATGAAATGATGTTGGATCTTATCAAAGGCTTTTTCTGCGTCTATTGAGATGATCAAGTGGTTTTTGTCTTTGCTTCTGTTAATGTGGTTTATTACGTTTATTGATTTTCGTATGTTGAACCACCCCTGCATCCCTGGGATGAAGCCTACCTGGTCGTGGTGGATAATCGAAAAGCAAGATTTCTTGAGGGGAAATCCAAGCTGTGTATTGTACCTCACCTGTTAATAGCTCACCTGTTAGCTTGTGAGTGAGACTATGAAGTAAAAATGTGATGTGGAGGGAGGAAGATTGGGGTGTTGGTAGTGATAATGAAGTAGAGTTTATTTTTCAACTGTTCTAAATTCTCCCGGATCCAACTTACACTCCATATTCCCAGTGTACTCAGCCCTCAGGTCAAATTTCCAGCGTCATGATTGGATGTCTTAGGGGCTAATATTAAATCATACTTGGATTTTTCTTCTTTGCTGTAAATAACTTCAGAACCCATCAAATATGTATTCACATTTATACATCTGGGACAATGTGCCAGAGTTTTAAAGAATAATCTTATAAATGATGTGACTCTTACAGTGATCTTTGACCAAAAGCAATAAGATATTGGCTGGCTTGATAATGAGATGACTTGATACTTATTCCAGCCTCAGTTTCCACAGAATGTAAATAAATATAAAATCACTGGGTTTTCTAGCAGAAAGTATATGAGTAAAACACATGGAGTGCAGAGCTATAAAACATGTAACTATATCCCAAAAAAGTTGATTTAAAAATGCTTTATGTTTTGACATTGTAGTGAAGCTATCAGTTCTAAATCCAGGTTATAGAAAAGATAAAGGCACGTAGGAGAGTGGGTTGATTCATGGTATCTGGTTCTTCCTGTTACTTTCCTGTGAGTGATTCTGTTTGACCCGGCTATTCTTACTGAGGGGGTTATCACCTTAGAAGTTCAGAGCTACACCTCCCATCCAGGAATCTAGATGGTATCTTAGATGAGGACCCAGAGGTTTAGGCTCTAGTTCTACTAAAACCAAGTTGAAATTCTTTGCTTTGTAGGAGACTTTTTTGTTCTTCCTTACTTTTTTCCATTGTTTCATGAGGAACTGGAACAAATGGTCAGTTAGAAGTCAGAGGACAGCACTCTTTGATCTACGTAAATTGCTTGGGTCCTGGAGATAGTACAGAATAGCTGAAGACTACACAGAGAGAGAGAGAGAGACACTGTTTTTTTGCTTTTATCTCTTTCCGTAGTGTAGTGGTTATCACGTTTGTCTAACACTATTGTTTGCTTTTCATTGATTTAAGAAATATTTTTTGGAACTAATTATTAGGATTTGGGCCAAGTAATGGGAATATAGTGGCAATTGAGTTTGACAACTTACTGCCTTCATAGAGATTAGTGAGGAAATAATAAAAGACAAACTTAGGACTGGCAGAATGGCTTAAGTGGTAGAGCACCTGTTTAGCAAGTGTGAGGCCCTGAGTTCAAACCCTAATATCACACACACAAATAATAAGAGGCAAACTTTGTAAGGTAGTTTAAGACATTTGGACTCTAGATGCAGACTGCCTGGCCCATTTACCAATTCCTTCTCCTGCTGTTTTAGGACTTGGCCAAATCACTTAGTCTGTGTATGATGGAATTGATTATGTTTTGATTGGGGAGGGAAGGTCAGAGATAATGGGAGCATAAAGAAAGGCCATCTAACCTAAGACTTGTGATAGTGGCTCAGGAAAGCTTTCTGTAAGAATGGAGCCACCAAGCTGAGACCTAAAGTGACCAAGAGTTGGCCATGATGCTGTAGGAGAGGGAGTGGAGGTTATTCTAGGCTGTGTTATACTTTGCTAGTTGTTCTTTAACCCCCATTTTCCCTTGCTTCTTCAGTTATAGAATTACAGAATTTTAGCTAGGACATGGCTACTCCAAAAAGAAAACACATGTACTCCTCATCTCTATTTTTTTTTTTCCTCCTCAGTGTGATGTAGTTGTGATAGCTGGTGCTGGAGTTAACTTAGACATGTAGGCCATGCATAGCAGAACACAAATTAGGTACAGCTCATTTCTGAGACTTTGCATTAGAGTTTCCATAGCAGTTCAAGACTGTAACAAGAAATAAAGTATCCTGCTGTCACTTGCAGAAGAACATAATTGTAATTAAGTCATGGGTTAGAAAAAGAGAAAAAAACCATTTATAATATCCAAAGGTGAGTGAGAGCATGGCATCTTCCTAGACCTGAAAATATTTGAGGATGGCTAAAGCATCAGTTAAAGTAGTGCCAAAATGACTAGAGATGTGGGAGGACTTGTGCATCTTGATAAGGACTTGGAACTTTATTCTGAGGAAAAATGTGTTGCCGAAGAGTTTAAAACAGGGAGATGATATGACCATGGCTATAATTTGGAAGAATGACTTCACTGTAGTGCGATGAATAGATACAATCAAGGCTGTTGAAGGGCATTAGGAGGCTCATGCAGCAATGCTGGGGAATGATGCTGGAGGTGTTAGAGATGGAATGATTGAGAGAGTGGGCCTAGGGGAAGGATCCGCTCTCAGAAATTCTTGTTCTCTCCACTTCACGCAAAGCATAACTCATCCTTGCCTATGAACCCCTGTTTCTATTTCCTTCTAATCAGAAGGAGGTATTTATCTACATACAGAGAGTTTACATAATATCCCCTCCCATCTGTTCTCCTCTGCCATGTACCGTATTGGTTTAATTTGTGCATGATAGTTTATTCATTAATTAACAGTCTGACTAGTTTCAGAGCAGCTTTCAGTTATACCAAGATAGTATAGCTAGCACTACCAAGATGAATACCAAGATGAACTAAAATTTATCTCCATATTCATTGTTTGTTCATTCATTTTCTTAAAAAATAGTGTGGTTACAACTAGTTTTATTGAAAATCCTTTAAGAAGAACTAACTTTAGAAGCAGGTGAAGAAGGCATGGCAGATCATCAATCTATAAGGGATACTAAAATATCACTACAAGTATTAGGACATGGAGCACAGGATCATTCAGAACTCAGGAGAGTATGGTGTGTAGTTGGTAGTGATTCTTTGTTAAGTTATCTCATGAAGAGGGATAACAATTCTAAAAGGGCACTCTCAGTTGGCCCCACAGATAATTGCTAGATTTGTTCCTAAGGATGGAAAGCAGGGATTTTTCTAGGTAGATCATGTAAGCCAGAGGCAGACGTGGATTACATATGATAGAAGAGACAGTAAGATCCTCTCCTCACGGTGTATAGTTTAAATGCCTTCTACTGTGAGAGAAAGCTTTATCAAGTTGCTTAGGCAAAAACATAGCTATCTCACAAAGTTAGATGTCCAGAGGTAGGGTAGGCTTTAAAGCGGTTGATTTAGCAGTGAAAAGATGGCAACAAGAATTCAAGTTGTTTTCTGCCTCTTCAGTCTACCACCTATAGTTCTGATAACATCATAAGCACAATTCCTACTGCTGTGGTAATAAGATAGCACCTATATTAATAGTGCAAGAAGGTTACATGATTCCTGGTTCAGCAAGCAGGGGCAGAAGTGGGGGGAGGAGAACACAACATTGATAGAATGAATCATTTCTGTTTAGTCTATTTTGATCAATTTAGAGCATGAGCATTAACTGGACCATTCACTTACACCAGAGAAATTTCATGAGCTCATTGCCTTATATCTAGATTCCTGAAATAATTCCTGGCAAAGATTTACCATGTTTGGCACAGACTGCTAATTACTAGTTGTAACTAGTTTCTCATGGAAATGATATTGCTTAGTTTAGGAGCATTTGGAAATTTGTAGAGAAATTTTTGGTTGCCATAACAATTGGGAACATATTGACATTTAGCGGACAAAAGATGATTAAATAGAATAGAAAGATTAAATAAAAAAAGTTATGATGGAGTAGCTCAATCAGACAAGTATTTTACTAGAACAACCAAAAAGTCAGATAAAATAAAATAATTTGTTTGGAGGGAGCAGATATTTGCTGCCCTGGTCAGAATTTGGACAACCAGTCTAGAAATAAAGTGAGTTGACATTCTGCAGGTCGCTTTTACTTTCAGAGAATTGACTGATTCTTGGCTTGAGGACAAATGGATAGGAATATGGGAAGAAGCTGAACATCTTTTTCATCACTGTGAGAGAAGACTTTGGCTTTCTACTCTGTGACCTTAGCTAGTATGACTTGAACCTGACTTTCTCTTTCTTCAGTCATCAGTGGCACAATGGAGTAACATACTGACTCCATTTGTGCTTAAAATTACCATACAGATGACATGCTGGAGAGGCTATACAGGCCAGTGTTTCTGCTTCCACCTGAATCTCATCTCAGTTTACCACAGATGAGTCCTGGTAATACTGATGCCACAGCATGTTAGACATCCTGCTCCTCGTCAATAGCAATAGAGTTTGGACTGTTATCTGCTCTTGAATTATCCAATTTTTTCTTAGGAACTCTTATGCTACTGTTTTCAGAGCAATGTTTTTAGAGTTGTGCCCCCTAAAGGAGATCCTATCAAGCCAGCCAACATTGTGTGCAACCAGAGCTTAATCCTGTGGGATAACTATAAAAAAGTGATTTATTACACACTGCACTGTTATCTCACGTAAGGGGAGATCCCAAAGGAATCCCGAGGGTCTGCCCGGGGGTAGTACTTTCCTATTATTTCTGGATTATCAGGCAGAGTGGTTCCTGAAAGTTCCTAACAGTTCTTCAGGCAGAGGGTTTAGATGAAAGCATTTATAAATTGACCAGAGTGTAAGAAAATGGCTCAGATAAGATCCACCACACCTGGGGAGGACACAGCCATTATGCTCATTAGCTTTGAC
Organism: Castor canadensis; assembly: GCF_047511655.1. Classification (NCBI taxonomy): domain Eukaryota; kingdom Metazoa; phylum Chordata; class Mammalia; order Rodentia; family Castoridae; genus Castor; species Castor canadensis. The sequence continues at coordinate 193,056,120 of NC_133387.1, forward strand.
TCTATGATCTGAGAGAAGGAAAGGAAAATGTAAGTCAGAGTACCACATGACAGTTTATGGAAGAGAATAATGATTTTAAAGTGGCAAAAAGATCATTCTTTCTTTTCTCCTCTTGGAAAAAAAAGAAATACAAAATTTAAGACAAGCCAAAGAAAATGAGATAGGACCATCTGTCATTCAAAACAAGCATGTTAGGATGAAAGGCAGATGAGGATTGGAAGGTAACTGGGCAGCAGGGAGAAAGTCAAGCCCAGGTACGTAGAGCAAATACTGATGAGAAATAAGCCAACTCACTCAGGTAATCCCCAGAAAGTTTTAGTAGTTGGCTAGCACCAGTGTCAAAAAGGTCCAGAGCTAGAGGAACAGATTAGTTAAGAAAATTAGATGAATTCCAAATTGGGCTAATAGGAATTTCAGAAAGAAATAAAAAATAACAGTGAAGAGAGTATTTTTTTTTCTTCAAGATGATCTCACTGTGTAGTCCAGACTGGCTGCCTTGAACTTGCTATGTAGTCTAGGTTGGCCTAGAACTCTTGATCCTCCTGCCTCAGCTTCCTGAGTGCTGAGGTTATAGGCATGCACCCACACACCGCACCCCAAAGAGGGTATTACACATGAGAAACTTCCCAGAAAGTAGGATAAGAGAATCAGGTATTTGGAGAGATTGTAACAAAGCTAGAGTATCAGTGTTTAACATGAAAGTGAACAACTCCAGAAGGTAAGCAAGAGTGAGGAAAGGAATCAACATAATCCTGTAAGAAATTCCCTATTACCAAAACATAGACATTCATTGATCGAAAATGCCTCTTGAGTATCCAGTCTAATGAACCAAAAGGAGATTCCAAAAATTTCCAAAGAGAAGAAAAAATGATTACATACAAATAACTGGCAATCTGAATGCTATTACAGTGCTCAATACCAATGCTGGGTACAAGAAGACAGATGGAGAAGGTTTTTAAATTGCTGAGGGAAATGATTTTCAACATAGAATTCTATATTAAGTAAAATGATTAATCTAGTATGAGGTAGAATAAAAGTGCCTTAGGCATGTACGATTTCAAAAATATATCTTCCAAGCATGCTATTTCAAGAAGATCCTGGAAGAAGTTCTTCACTACCTTGAAGACTAAAGAAAGACAGGTTGACCAGGGAAGTAGGGAACCTAACAGAAGAGATTCAAAGGGAGATCCAGGTTGACAGCTCTACTCTAAAGCTAGGGCCAGTCTAGTTTAGATGAAGAAAAGGAAAGGAATGGATTTAGTAGACTAGCAGACAGATCTAAGAGAAAAATTTAACAGTATTTCAAGGAACTTTCAGAGGCTGTAGAATGAAAATTAAGAACTTTAAAGACAAAATGAAATTATTTTTAACTCTAGGAAAAAGAAAAGTTGTATAAGAATGGAACCATAATCACAGATTGCTGTTTGGTCAAAGTAAATAATTTAAAACAATCAAATAGTGCTTTGAATGTGATTAAAAACCTTGAGGATATAGTAAAAGATGTGAAGTTCTTTTCTATTATAAGAACAACTCAGTAGATATTGTTTAAAATTCAAGAGATAGCAGTAATGAATAAATTATTTGGAAACACAGAGGCAATTATAGTCTATAAATAGCTAAGAGGCGAAGTGGCTGCTTCTAAGGACTGAGGTGAGGTGAGATGCAGAAAGGGTACTTCTGTTCCTGTCCATCATGGTCTTTGGGACCATACGCGTTTACATGCAGTGTTACTTTGAGAGAATAAGAGTGCAGATGTGTCCAGGAAGTAGAAAAATTTCCAGCAGAAGCATGGAGACCAGGGTGATCCCTGCTCATTTGAAAAACGTGTAGAGTCCAACCTGCTAAGAAAGAAGGGGACATGGGGAAGGGGTAGGAAAGGGTAAGTAGTAAGATTAGATGACTTGGATGAAGGCAAGAATAACTCAATCTAGGGATTCTGAAAATGGATAAGAAGATAAAACATTTTTGAATAAATGAAGTCTTCCCAAATTTCTTGCTTCCCTAATCCTTTTGTTCCTCAGTGCTGTAAAACAGTGATGGTGAGTGAAATTGATCCAACACTGGTAGTTGAAAGCATCTGCTTGGCATGGGCTGCTCTAGGCTGTACAGTCCTTTAGGAGAGCTCTAGTCTCCAACAGTGCCTGCAGCTTGCAATGAAGCATGGGCTCCTCTGAGACAGGCACTGTAATGAGGCTTAACACAACTTCAGTGTAATTAGCATCTTCCAAAGTTTTCCAACAAGGCAGGTGAGCTGATAATTAGAATAATCTTACTTGTCACATTTTTCTTAAAGTTGTTGAAGCCATTTTTTCCCAGGCACACTCTCCTTTTATATCTTTAGGAGAAGATTCAAGACAGATGTAAGGATAGGAAATGAATGAGTGACATTTTACTTTCCAGCCTTTTCTCATTTATCTGTTCTCACTGGACTGTACAGTTACATTCTGTGTTGTCTGTCCCCCACTTGTAAACAATAGGATGCTGTCTTTAAAACTGCACCCACTTTAAATTAGCATATGTTGTACAAGAATTATTTGGAGGCTGTTTTTTGCCTGCAAATATTTAAGGGAAATAGTTTCCAATATGTCAGGATGTTCAATCTCTGACTAACAGACAAAGAACCAATAATAGTCTGATGTATAGTAGGGTGACCATAATCAGTAATACTGTATTTTTTACATGAAATTTGCTACGAGAGTAGATCTCACCACACACACACTCACACCCAAACACATGCACACCACACAAATGGTAACTATGCGTGTTATGGATGATATTTTCTATCACGTGCAAGCAGAGAAAGAGCCAGCTATAAATTGGAATCCTTTGGCCTTGGTGGTAAAACACCCAGGTCTGCATTACTTTGTAATTCTGCTCACCCTGGGTTTAGCTCTGTCTTCAAACCATGAATAAGAAAGTCTTTCCACAAGTCCATGATTTAGTAAATTAAAAAATCCTTTACTAAATTTTTGGTTTTAGGCCTTAAAGTATACATTTGTCACAGTGATTCCAAGGACCTAAGTTTTAATGCCACCTTTAATTAACATACCAATTTGCAAAAATATTTATCAAATATCAGTTAAGTGCTAGGTATTGCTGTGAATACCCAGAGAGACTGAATCATTTGTCACTATCCCACCAGTGCCTAGAAATATAGAAGATGCATAATAAGTAAGACATCATAAAGTCAAGTATAATTTAGAAATGTTTAAAATATTTTATTCATTCATGTATTTGTTAGTCTCCCCACACAGAGGCTGTCTGATACGCAAAGGCAGAGGGTCAGTTGAAGACATAAAGACATTCACTTGAGGTTTTCTAAGTACGACAACACATATCAAAATGACAGCTGGCATTCAATGGGCCCTTTTTCTATGACACTCCTGGAGAGGAATGCCTCTCTCCAGCAAATGAAAACCAAATTGAATGACCTAGCTTGTAGGTTGAGGGTAAAGTGTAATTACTATGAAATGGCAAGTCGACTATGAAGAAGCCATCGTAGGTGAATTTTATATTTGAAGAACTCTTGTATTAAAAGTTGTGTGCAAGCCAGGCATAATGGTGCATGCCTGTAATTCTAGCATTTGGGGGATGAGGGCAGGAAGATCATGAGTTCAAAGCCACCCTGAGCTACATAGTGAGGCCCTGTCTCAAACAAAACAAAAGTTGCACATGGAGTGTCCAGAAGAGGTACAATGGCTATTTCTTACCTTACAAACCAGAGTATACAAAGGCTAAGTAATATTTCCAAGACCACACAACTAGTTAGCAGTGGATTGGGACTTGCAGCTGGATCTGTTCACTGCCTGGGTCCTGACCCTGTCCCCATATTTCTGCTGATTGCAGTCCTACACAACTCAGCAGGTAGAACTGTTGAGGCCCTTCATGTGCTGCTTCTACCTCGGCATTTAAGTGTTCATCCTCTGGAATTGGAGAACATCATTCTGAGTGAGGTTAGCCTGGCCCAAAAGACCAAAAATCGTATGTTCTCCCTCATATGCGGACATTAGATCAAGGGCAAACACAACAATGGGATTGGACTTTGAGCACATGATAAAAGCGAGAGCACACAAGGGAGGGGTGAGGATAGGTAAGACACCTAAAAAATTAGCTAGCATTTGTTGCCCTTAACGCAGAGAAACTAAAGCAGATACCTTAAAAGCAACTGAGGCCAATAGGAGAAGGGGACCAGGAACTAGAGAAAAGGTTAGATCAAAAAGAATTAACCTAGAAGGCAACACACATGCACAGGAAATCAATGTGAGTCAATGCCCTGTATAGCTATCCTTATCTCAACCAGCAAAAACCCTTGTTCCTTCCTATTATTGCTTATACTCTCTCTTCAACAAAATTAGAGATAAGAGCACAATAGTTTCTGCTGGGTATTGAGGGGGTGGGGGGGGAGAGGGAGGAGGCGGAGTGGGTGGTAAGGGAGGGGGTGGGGGCAGGGGGGAGAAATGACCCAAGCCTTGTATGCACATATGAATAATAAAACAATAAAAAAAGATAAGTGTCCATCCTCACAGCATGGTGGTGAGCAGAAAATGACAGCTCTTATGAGAGTCTGTGGTCTTCAGAAATAAAGGTCAGACTCTAGCACTCAAACAGCTGTGTGTACAGAGCTGTGTGTCATCACCAGCTAATCAACAAATTCTGGCCAGGTGCTCATGTGCTGCCTCTCTACCTTTCCTGGCTCTGTCCTAAACCCAGTTCCTCCACAATGAATGCAGCAGCAGCCTGGTTGCCTCCACTTTGCAGTTGTGACTGACTCTGGTTAAAGGATGCCCTTAGTTTTGTAGACTCTTTTTCAGTTCTCAGATCTGTTGGCCCTTGGTTCAGAGAAAAGGTAAAAAGAACTGCTTTTTCATCAAGGCTTATCTAACTTACTCATATTGCTTTTGCAATTCACGGTCTCTGTGATGCTTTCTGGACATTACTATTAAAAGTAACTCACATGCAAAAAGTAAGAAATCTGAACACTTTTTTTGTTGTTGTTATATTCAAGTGTTGTCTGGTTTGCAAATGCAGAGTCAGTAATAGTTAATATTAGTACTAAATTTTGTATAGTTCTTTATGACTTATGAACCAGGGAATCATTACAAGGTAATGATGAGGTAAAGGCCATCTCCCTTTATTCTTCAGAGGTGAGGGAACAAAGGAGGTGTTACATCATTAATTAATTGTTCATTCATATAGCAATATGCAGAATAACACAGTGTTAAGATCACTGATTTGCAATCAGACCAAACTTTGAATTCCATTTCTGCTGTTTTACCAGCTGTATGACATTGGCCACATTTCCTATCCTCAATAAACTTCAATTTCTTTCTCTGTGCATTGGGCTAGTCAAAGCATCTGCTCATAGGGCTACAGAGAGAATTAGAAGAGACAAGTCCTATAAAGTATTTAGCATGATATTTGTAACATAACTGTTGCTCAGTAAAAGTGGTGGCATTGTTATATTAATATAGCTACTTTTTAGCCTGCTTGCTGGGTGTTTTGATAGGTGTTGAATATAACAGTAAATGACACAGTCTAGAGCATATACGTGAATATTCACAGCTAGCAAGTAGAAGAGATAACAGATTTTGTTTCTTAAGCTTTTAACCAATGTAATTTTAAATGACTTAATCTCCTTGCAGTGAAGAAAAGTGAGAAATTAAGAGAAACACAAATGAAAGTGAGTTAGGAAAATGCTAGTATCTTATCAGTAATTTGAAGGAAAATGTCACTCCTGCGTCTGGGCAGAATTTCTTTTTCTTTAGGTAGAGGACATTCTGATTTCCAGCACGTGGACCAGAGTGCACTGGAGCGTGTTTGCACTGTGGCTGGCTGGTCCTTTTATTTGCAGAGTCATCATAAATTTATAATTTTCTGAGGCAGATGTTGAAATCCAGATAGCAAAATTTACCATGCTGTATTGCAAAAACTATTCATCTTGAATAAGATACCACATTGAAAACTGTCTTGTTTAACAGGCTTACAAAGTACTTATGGTTTCCATAGAAACAAGACTAAATCCTTCCTTTAATACAATGCTGGAGGTCTCAGTAGACCTGCAAAATATGCCATGAACTGTCAAAACAGCGCTTTTGCCAACATACGGAGAACAGCATTTGTTGCTCCGTCAAGCTGTCCTCGTGTGGCATGGTGCACTGGAAATTTCAGTTAAGGCTTGGGTTTTTACAAAGAAAATGCATCTCCCTTGAATGTTCTAATTCACTTTTTTACTGAAGTTCTCCACAGGCCAGTAACCCAGAATCAAATATAGTTCTTTTTTTATACACTCCACTTGCAACTTTAATAGAAGAGTTCTTTAAAAGCAAAATTCACCTGTTAAATGCAAAATAACATCTATTATATTTCCTCATAATACTTATAGATTCCTTTTCCGTTGTGATCATGCTACTTTTCCTCTCTTTCAGTCTCAAAGGAATTTGCACATGGGGATTATGTGAATAAGAATGTTGAGCAGGTGACTGGTTTGGGACAGTTCCCATTTTTGGCCTTATCACTTCGCTTTCTCAACTTCCCTGGGAGGGAAACGCAAGTTTGTTTCTTCTTGCTACTTTGTAGGTTAACTTCTCTTTGGTATTTGAATCATTGGGGCTGTGTGGTTTTAAGTTTTATAGCCAGTGATTTCAGAATCTCAACTTTCATTTTGTCAGACTACACTTTAGAAACTATCCTCTCTAAAAAGTCAGTCTAAACTTCAATTTGCAGCACCACTGTCTCTTCATTTCTTCATTTCTCCATATCCTCATATCTGGGATATGGAGAAAATCTGGGTAGCTAACTAGCTACATTCTACTTTAAGCTTGGTATAATACAGTGCTATAATAAGATTAGACACATGCTGCTTGCATCTGTGATTAAAATTCTAAATGACACTTTTACCTGCCCAAGGAGTTTTCTAACTAATCTCTTTAGTGTGTGGTTGATTGTTTTGCCCTCTTGTGTTTGCAAGGAGGCAAACTTAGTAAAACAAACACATTCCTCTGAGTTTTTGTAGCAGTGTTTGTTTTGTTTTTGCAAGCATAGGCAAAAGCAAAACAAAAACAAAATCACCACCATGGAGATGAGAGGTTGGGGAGAATGAGCCAAAAGCTGAAGAGGAGAGGAGAGCAGAGGATTTCCAGGGTGGGCTGGGAATCTAGTGTGGAGAGGGGCTAATGTAGATAGGGACCTTTTCTATCATGTTAAAAACAAAGAAGCAACTCAAGGCTTCCCATTACATGGCAATTTAAAATGATTTCAGCAGCCTCATTCTTCACTCTCCTAGTATATCATTGGGCCAAAAATTCCCCCAGAAAGCCTTGAAATCTACTGGAGGACAAGGTGTTATTGAGGTATAGTCTGGGAAGGGAAAGTCAACAATACATTAAAAATCCATCAAATGCTTGATCAGACTGTTACCTAGTAAGACCTTGAGGGAGAAGGGTTTGGAGGAACATGAAGGGACATATCAGAAAGGTTCAAAGATGAAATTGGCAGGGGACAGCCAATGGAATACAAGAAGAAACTGCTTGAGGGTCTTGACTTGGTGGTGGTAGTGGGGCTGCTTAGAAGGTAGCAGAATGATGAAACAAATCATGGAGTGCTCCCTGGTAAAGCTGTCTCATGTGCTCACTTCCTAGAACAGTGCACAGAGTAGAGTAAGCCAACATTGCAGGTTAGCTTCTTTCCTCCTCCTGCAGCTTCCTGGAGGAAAAGCCTATCCTGTAGCCTCCAGGATGGCTTTCCAGGACTTGACTAACCGGACTAAGAGGTACTTTGTTTTCTTGACCCTTCTGCATGGTCAGCTGTAAGATTCACATTATAGTTAGCAGCTATGCTTTCCTTACTCTGTACCCCACATCTGTGACCATGATCCGTGTTCAATGCCCTAGGCCTACACCAACAGCTCCCTTTGTGTGTGTGTGTGTGATATCATCCCCCTTCTTATCTACTCTCCATCCATAAGTCCTTGTGTCAGGGCCTGAGAAACACACTATTCTTAGAATTAATGAATGAATAATATAGAACCTGATTTTACATTAAATTGCTTCAAGTGTTATCATATTATTTCATTTTAAGTAATCTATTCCTGCAGAAAGTGTCAAGCTTGAAATAAGGATATAAAGAGAATTATTTTTCCCTTAAGAAATATAATTCAGAAATTTCCCAATTATGCTTTGCAATTTCCTGGTGGACTGCCTGACCCACTGTGCTGATCTCACTTGTTCTTGGGATTTTTTTCCTTTGGAATATTGTCATCAATACTTTTGCTTCAAAGGGGGCACTGACCCTATTTGATACCCCTTCTGGATGTGGACAATGCTCTTTGAAAAAGCTTCTTTAGAATGGTTGAGCTGAAAATCTGTACTTTGTATTAAATTGTCAGGGATGACAAAAGGGAAATAAAGAGTTCAAAATGTTGTCTTTAAGAGTGTCCTCACAGTTTTTTTTCCCCAATGTAGTCTGCAAAATATTGATTACTTCCATGTTACTTTTGACCCTGGAAATAGCTTCTCTAAGAGTCTGGGTCCTACATCTCTGATCTATTATCTATTATCTTAGTGTTCTGTGTTCTTTTCCTAGGTGACTGATTCTTTTTTTCCCTAGGTTATGGTTTAGTCACAGGACAGGGGATATTAAATGCCTCAGAGAGATTTCAGTTTAGAAACTGAGCTGAAAGTTGAATCTTTGCATTGAAGATGCAGAAGCCATCATGATTCTGGACAACACCACCACACTCTCCCAGCCTTCCATAGATTAGTTTTTATTTAAGTAATACATATTCAGTCTTTTCATAATTACACTTTCACATCATATTTACAATTTATGTTGTCCCAGGAAAGCTGGTAGTATATATTGTCCATATCTTGCACTTAGGTAAAACCTTTGACTTCTTCAAACATTTTCCAAAAAGTAATCAATCTTTCTTTTAGGCCATATTTCACCAGAGGAGTTGACATTTTCCAGCTACTCAAGAAACTGAAGATTTAGAGAATCTTTTCACATAGGAAAAGAAGAAATCTGACAATCTATGAGTTCTTCTTCCAGATCTAGCCTAAACACTTCCTGTGGGTCCATTGGAAAATTATCTAGAATTATTTGTGTAACTAGAAATGAATACTGACACCCTGAAAGGCTTGTGAGAGTTCATGGCTTGAGATGAATATTTAAGTGACTCTCTATGGGTGTGTCAACCGAGTTACAGAAGAATGATGGTTGATGCAGGCAGAGAATATACAGCATATACTGAATTAAGAAGTCCATGTTCTATAAACTCATCTCTTATGTCTTTGTGCATTTCATTTTTTTTCACTTTCTTGAATATTGCACCTGCTAAAATCCCAAACTTGCTTGTCTTCATTAGGCCAAGTAGATAAGAAATTTTTCCAATCATGCCTTTTAGTCAGTTATATCCTACACTCTAAGACACTCTTGGAGGAGTCCATTCTCTCTAGGTAGGAGTTGGAATCATACACTTCAAAGAATCTCTTGTTTTTAAAATGTAATAGCTCCTTTGTAATGGAAAAGCAAAAATGGAAAAAAAATATTCTCTTGAGCATTGTGCAGCTAATTTAGGAACTCTTCTGTTGATGGGCTTACACTCATTCTTTTGGGGGTAGATAAGGCACCAGGTTTGTTCATGTGGACTGAGGCTATAGGCCTATCCCTGTGGATCCAGTTACCAGGGTAGGCTGTCCAAGGACCCTAGGAATAAGTCTACCTGTTGACCTTGCCAGTTAGCCCACCAGAATCTTTGGATGGGCTGACTGGTGAAGAGTTGTCTCTATTGTAGCCAGTCTATAAAGCCTGGAAAAGGTGTCCACTTCTTCAAATGCATGGACACCAACACAAGACTTTAAGGATCATGGATAATCATGGAAATATGATATCACCAAAGAGGAAAAAAGAAAGTTCCTACAACCATCTCAGAGAAGTAGAGGCCTATGAACTTCCTGATAAATAATTTAGAATAATAATCTTAAAGGAGCTCAGTTAGCTACAACAGAATATGGATGAATGACTAAACAAAATCAGAAAAACAATACACGGACAAAAAGAAAACTTCAGAAACTAAAAAAACAAAAGAACAAAACAGAAGTTCTGGAGCTGAAGAATAGAACATCTGAACTGAAAAATTCCACAGAGAGCTTCATTAGAAGACTAGATAAATCAAAAGATTCAGTGATCTTGAAAACAGGCCATTTGAAATTATATAGTCAGAGGAACAAAAAGAAAAAAACTAAAAAGATCAAAGAAAGCCTACAAACCTATGGGATAAGCCAAGCAAATTAATACAGCATTATGAAAATTTGAGAAGGAACAATAGGAGAGAGTGCAGAAAGCTTATTAAAAAAATAAGGACAGAAAACTTCCCAAATATGGAGAGTGAAATGGACATTCAGATCCATGAATGTCAAAGAACCTCAGGTAGATTAAATATAAAGAGATCTTCACTGAAGCACATTGTAATCAAACTCACAAAAGTCAAAACCAGAAAAATTTGAAAGCAGCAAGAGAGAAGCAACTCACATTTAAGGAAAATCCCCATTTAAAAATTAGCAGATTTTTTAGCCAGAAGAGAGTGGGATGATATATTCAAAGTCTTGAAGAAACACACACTCACACACACACGCACACACAGAGAGAGAGAGAGAGAGAGAAAATGTGACAACCAAAATTACTATCCCTAGCAAGTGTCTGTCCTTCAGAAGTGGAGAAGAGTTAAAAGAAAATCTGAAGAGGTTCATCACCACTTGACATTCCTTACAAGAACGCTAGAGGGAGTTTGAATTGAAACAAAAGGATGCTAAGAATTTGAAAACATACAAAAGTATAAAAATCACTATAAAGATAAGAATAGAGTCAAATACAAAAAATACTGTAATGATGGTATAAAAGATAAAAGTATGAAAAATAACTTCAGGGCTGGGGGTGTGGCTCAGTGATAGAGTACTTACCTAAAACATGTGAGGACCTAAATTCAATCCATAACACCCTAAACCAGCCAATAAATTTTAAATAGCTGTAATAACTTAATTGACACAATAAAAGTATATAGATTGTGACATCAATCACATAATGTGTAAGAGGAGGGTAAGTTAAAAGATAGAGTTTTTGTGTGAGGTCAAAGTTAAGTTGCAATCCTCATGGTAGCCATGAAGAAAAAGTCTATAGTATGTAGATGAAAGAGAAAAGAATGAAAGCATACAACTTATCAAATTGCAATGGAAGGCAGCAACAGGAAGAAAGAAAAAAAGGAACTACAGAAAACAACAAAATGGCAGTAGTAAGTTCTTACCAGTAATTACTTTATATGAAAATGGATTAAATTCTCCAATGAGAAGACATGGAGTGACTGAATGGATTTTAAAAGACAAAAAAAAAAAATAATAATAAAAACAAAGCTAAGAACCAACTATATGCTGCCCACAAAAAAACTCACTTCAGCTTTATTGACACACATAGCCTGAAAATGAAGGGATGGAAAAAAGGTATTCTATGTAAATGATAATCAAAAGAGATTAGGGTGTTATACTTATGTTAGACAAAATAGGACTTAAATAAAATATTCACAGGGAAGTCTTTGGTCACATTTTATGCATGGGGAGCAGAAAACGTTTGTCCCCCTTTCCCTATTCCTCCCTACTTTATCCTGTTACACTAAATTTCATTCCTAATAAACTTTGCTATCATTTTCACTATAAAAATTTCACAAGCAACAAAAGGTTGTTATGCAGTGTCAAAAGGGTCAACATATCAAGAGGATATAAAATTGTAGATGTATATGAACCCAACATTGGAGCATCTAAATTTATAAAGCAAATTTTAACAGACCCAAAGAGAGAAATATACAAAACTACAGTAATAAGGGAATTAAATTCCCCACTTTAAACAATGGATCAGTCATTTAGACATAAAATCAATTAGGAAACAGAGGGCTTGAATAATGCTGTAGACCAAATAAACCCAACAAACATACAGAATATTCCAAGTAACAAAATACATATTCTTTTCAAGATCACATGAACAATCTCCAAGATAGGTCATACACTGGGCCATAGAAAAATCTTAATAAATTTAAGCAGCTTGAAATTATATCAAGTGTCTTTTCTGATAATGAAAAAAATTGTCAGGTAATGCATATATATTATTAGTTAGCCTTATCTCGCCATTCATAACATACATATTTCAAAACACCATGTTGTACACTATGTATATAAATAAATTTTGTTTGCTAATTACAAAGTATTAATTTTCACTATATACATTTCTTGAGGTGCTGGGGATTGAATGCAGGACCTTACGCATGTCAGGCAAGGACTCTATCGCTGAACCGCAATCCCAGCCCCTCCCCCCATATATGCAGTAGTAGGGTTTGAACTCAGGGCCTGACACTTGTCCCAGCCAATTTTTTAAAAAAAAAATCTTGTTATTTGTGACAATGAATGAACTTGAAGAACATTATGTAAAGTGAAGGACAAAAGCCACATGATCTCACTTATATGTGGAATCTAAGGAGGTTGAATTCATAGAAGCACGGAGTAGAATGGTGGCTGACAGAAGCTAAGGGTGGGTGGGAAAAGTACAATTCTTCAGTTATGCAGGGTGAATAATTCTGCATACTTAATATACATCATGGTGACTATTGTTAATTGAAATTTGCCAATAGATTAGATTTTAAATGTTCTCACCACATACACATACACAAAGGTGACTGTGAGGTTATGGATCTATTAGCTAATTTGTGGTAATCATTTCACAGTGTGTATCAAAATATGCTGTACACATTAGGTATATTTAATTTTTATCAACTGTACTTAAATCAACTGAAAAAATAATTAAAAGGGAAAGAACACTTGTGTGTATAGGTTTATCTTTCTGTTTTAGAGGTAGATAAGATTGCATGTTTCATTTTTTGCAGGCATTTCAGTGGAAGTACATGTTTCTAAAATTATTAGTGGAGCAATTCTATAAGGCTCTTTGGAATTTGCTTTTAGGGGAAGGAAATTAGTTCTCTTTTGTTATCAGTTATTAATAACCTACCATTTGGAGAGACCTGAATTTTTCAAGTGACTGATTTTGTTATAAATTGAAGATGCTCATCTTTTGTTCTGTTGAAGTGGTTGATGATTCTACACAAAATTCAAGTCACCAAGAAAATATAGGTGGGGCATACTTATCAAAAAAGAACAAAAGCCAGGCACTGGTCACTCACTCCTGTAACCCTAGCTACTCAGGAGGCAGAAATCAGGAGGACTGCGGTTCAAAGACAGTCCAGGCAAATAGTTTTGTGAGACCCTATCTCAAAAAAAACCTTTACACACACCAAAAAAGGGCTGGTGTAGGTCCTGAGTTCACATCCCAGTATCGCAAAAAAACTAACAAAACAGAAAATCATATTTATTAGTAAAAGAACAGTGAAAAATCTCCCATTTGGCTTGGTCTCACATTCATGAAGAAACTTATGCCAACTCTCTCTGGGTATCATTTTATGTTTGACTTATAAGAAATGGTGTGGAAGAGTAGCTTCATATACCCAAAAGTAGGGATAGAAAAGATAAGTAAAACACGACTCCACAAAAGGACACAGCGAATGCATGGACTTAGGTTAACTTTACTTGTCTTGGGGTTGGCAGAGTACATCAGCTACCCTTCAGCCATCTGTTGCTGTGATTTGAGATCAAAGCGCCAGTGATAATACCACACAGCCAATATTGACAGAGATTCTAGTTGGACATTACACTTGAGAACAGAGAGAGTTAGCACAGTCGCTTGAGCGAGAAGTGTTACTCCTTGAAGGACGACTGCTTGCTGACTTAGTCTCTATGGGGTTATGCAGGTTTTTTCCTTAACATCTTGACTTCAGCCAGAGCTGTTCTCTTTTTATGTCTGTTTTATATATCAAAACCTTATAAAGTATTTGGTTTAAAGGAGAAAAATTTCTGATCTCAAAACAGTCATGCTTCTTGCTGCTTTTGGAATGACCACGTTTAAAAATAGCACGTAAGTTAATTTGTTTTTTAAAAATCAAACACTTAACAAATTCCAGGAAGGAGATGGTTATTTCAAGATAAGTTCGGTTTATTCTTCTGAGAATCAGAATGCTTTTTGTAAGTTTAATAATAATTGTTAATTCTCCTAATAAAACCAAATCTTTTTTCATATGTTAAATTTGTTTGAAGGAGGGTATGTCTATGAAAATACAACTGAGCAATAACAAGTCTTCAACTTCTCTTCGAGACCCTAGCTCCACGTGCTAGCATTTCACTTTTCTCAAGGGCTGACTTACCTCTCTTAGTCTTTTCAAATGCATCTTTTCTGCAGAGTTTTGCCCCAAAATCCACCCCTTCCATGGATTTCTCTCTGCTGATAGACACTTTGGTTTCTTCATTTAAATTTTATTATAGAATGATTGATATGTATGTGTACTTTAGTACTTATTTGTACTGGAAGTATATCCTATTGTTATTTATTGTGCAATATCACCACCTGCACAGTAAGTAGAATGGAATTAGTGCCAGAGAGAAAAGAATTAGTTGTTACTGAGTGCCTGCTCAGGTCTAGGCAGTGAAATATATATCTTGCCACACCATTATCTTATGTGCAGTGTTTGAGTTTGTGAACTCTGGAGTTATATACTCTCTGGGTATAAAGCCTAGCCTCTCTGCATACCAGCTATGTTGTCTTGAATAAAATTATCCATGCTTCAGATATTATTTTTTATGTAAACTGTGATAATAATCTCATTTGGTTAATGTGAAGATTAAATAGATTTGCTCCGTAAAAGATGTAGAGTGTCTGTTAGATTGTAAACCCTCAAAGCATATTAAACATTACTATCAGTCCGAAGAGGAGCTATGGATAGACATTCTCTCCATTTTATAGGTGAAAAACTTGAGTCTGACCAGTTAAAGGAATTGTCCAAGTCTACATTCAACAATGTGGTTACCATTGGTAAACACATGTCATATGCTAGAACCTGAGCTCTGTTTACTGATCGTCAAATGTGTGCAGAATCAATCATGCCCTGCTACCTTACATTTCTTCTGCAGTTCCTTCCTATCTTAGCAATGGCAATTTGATAAACATCAGCAAGTATGTGTCAGTTAAGTTAGGTCATGAATATGATGGCACATGGCACAGTGTTCAAATACCACTTGGTACATTCGTACTACAATGGGAAAATTTAGACAAGTAGTTTTTAGAGTGATCTCAGGGACAAGAAATGTTGAATTACAAAAGGATGGTAAATAAGTGTTTTTCAACTATTTCTTAAGCATGAGATACTTTTTTGTCAAATTAAGTTTTCCCCTAAGTCCATTCAATAATAAAATGGGCCAAGCTGAACTTCTGTTCGGAGCTGGATGAAGGGACTATATCATCTCTGACTTCTGTCATCCCGTTCATTGCCTGGGGCCCTCTCTAGAATGTGGTGTTTTTAAGTAATCCTGCCCTTTAATTTTTTACTTGAAGTAAAGGAGGCAGAGAGAGATGAGTGATTGACTCAAGATCACAAATGTAAAGCTCGAGGGCTTGATTCTTTTCACTCTGCCTCAAGGAGACACCTAGTCACCTCTTCTACTTTTCCTGTCCTAAAGTCTTCTGGCTATTTCTGTCAATTGGCATAATGGAGAAAAAGAAAGTTACGTCTCTCCTATCCCAAGTAACAGAACATAAATGCAATTACCCACATGTGTCAGAAGCTTAAAGCTTTGACTTGTTTGGAGGCAGGGAATTACCAAAACAAAAGTTTTTGAAGGAGATCAGTTTTTAAAAGTCTTTCATTTGAATGGTTATATGAAATGTAAAAAGAATAAAATGAATATTTAAATTTCTTTCATGTGAAAATACATTTGAAGGGTTTTAAGTTTAAGAAGGTAGGAATATTAAGAAAGATGTCTGAGGGCTCAGATTTTCAGTGATCTAATTCTGGAATTATACTTGTTCAATCAGCTCTCCTTCACATTTATTATCATAGATGTGAGGAGAGACAATATGTTTAAGAGAAAAAACAATATGTTGAATACAGTTCCATCCTGCAATGTCCTAGTCACATCAAGGAAAAATCTGATAAATTGGAATCCAATTCATCAAGAAATGATTGATTTCATATCTTGCACTGTTGGGAGAGTTCACATAAATGTATAAAATTGAAATGGTGTGTATTCAACACACATTCAAATACCTTCCAGACACCTAGCACTGAGGATTTAAAGATGGCTAGAATCATGGTCCTGACCTGCACTCAACGGTGCAGTCTCAGATAGCACCCGCATTAACCGTCAGCCCTTGCACGCTGGAGGTTTGGTTTGAGCTGACACTAGGGAGGGAGTTGAGGCTTTGAGGAAAGACTTGCAGGGTGGCTGTGGAGGACAATGTGGAAATGTGTATGCAGAGAATGTGGGATCTTCATTCAGAGGACTATGCTTCTCCTTTATTGATTACTTGGCTTTGGACAACATGCCCAGCTTTTCTGGACCTTCGCTACCTTGCCTGTAAAATCAGATGAGAGCTAGTACCCGTTTTTATAAGTTACTAAAGAGGTTAATTAGGTTTTGAGTAGTGAAGTGGCTTATAAACCATGTAAATCTAAACATCAGTTGGGACTTTTTCTACCTTGCTTCTCAGTGGCTCATCTAAATGGTCCTCTGAGCTAGATATGTACTGAAATATACTGTTATGTCTTTAGGAATTTGTCCCCAAAGAGTTCACCAGTACAAAGTATTTCATGTGGTCACAAGCAGGGGTCAAATCATATCCAAGTCAATCTCCTACCATTTTACTGTCTTTCATCTCTCTGTCCTGGGCTTACTTCAGGAGCTAACTCCTTTTCTATGTATTATGTAAAATATCTTTTGTCATCTTGGAAAGCCTTGGTGTCAGACCAATAGTATGGTCCCTCCAAGTGCTTTCAAAAAGTTCCTCCAATGATAGAGCTTTCTTCCTCAGATGGATTCAGCTTGTAGCACTATTAAGTATTTAAAATCTCTTCTTGTCTAATACTATTCTAATTTTATTATAAAACATATAATGTAAAATTTGCCATCTCAATCATTTTAAATGTGTAGCTCAGTAGTTGTGAAACATCTCCAGAATGTTTTCATCTTATAAAACCAAAACTTTACCACCATTAAACCACAACTCCACTTTACATTGGAGTGTGTTCAAAACATTCCAGCATAAGAGTATTGCTGGGTTTGCTCTTTGAATAAAGGTGAGGTGATTGAGCGGTAAATGATGCATATGTTGGAAGAGGATGGAAAAGTCACATGTAGTTTGAATAAATGAATGAGTGAGTCAACAGTGAAGTAAGAATTTTATTATTCTATTTGGCCAGTCCTGTACCCAAGAAAGAATGTGAATACAATGGATTCTTCCGCACAAATAATCCTAGGATGCATAAATCAACCCAGAATCAAATTTCCATGGTATATCCAACTTATATATGAATTATGATGAATTTTCCACTTCCAACATCAGTCTTTTCTTTAGAGTCAGATAACTTCTTGCAAAAATCAATGACTTCAGGATTTTTGGATGAGATTCTTTTTTTTGGTTGCAAGAGACAGAAATTTATCTCAAAGAGAAGTAGTTAAAAGTTCTCAAGTTCTCCCACTTGAGCATCTTGAAAAACTTTTTCCTTATAATGACTAAGATGCCATCAAGCAGCTCTATGCTTTGTCTCTCTGAAGGACAGACATTCTTTCTCAGTTTTCCATGGGTTTTCAACAAATGATTGTCATTGGCTAAGGTTGGATCATGAATCCTCGTCTTGACCAATCACTATCTTCAGAGGCACAGGTTATTTTGATTGGAAAGCCTGGCTCACATGCCTTCAGGAGAGAGGCAGGAACACACCATGTGATGGGTGCACAGTTTTTTCAGAGGAGGACAAGGCATATAATGAAGTAATAAGGACTGAAAGATAATGCCCAGGCTGAAACAGTAGTAGCTGAAGAGTGAGTGAAGATTTTTTTTTTTAAATCATAGTTGGGGCTGCTGGAGAGGATGAACAGTGGCCCAAGTCCCTGGAAACTGTTCTCAACTGCCACTACAGTGTATTTATCAATTTATTTTGTGGAGGTCATCAGCTTTGTTCTTAATTTTTTTCTTCCACATGGTGAAAGGCTGTTTTAAAAGATGATGACTGTTATCAATACCATCATCACTTATAAATTTCAGTTTTGATTTCAAACACAGCATCACTGACAATGTTTCTTTGAGTTGGGAAGCTCTGTTTCTGGGGTGTCCTTTAAAGGAAATTTTACTCTTTAGATTTGTCTCTTGACAATGCACTCATGAGGGAGATATTACAGATTAGAAAAGAATGCCTTTGGTCTGTGGCTCTAGCAACATCCCAAAAAACTTTCCAAGCTGCTCTCTAAATCTTCCTCACCAGATCCTGTGTGACTCTGAGGTTCCATAATTATTACCCTTCACAATATCTGAACTCCAGTCACTTGGGCAGTGTGAGCTTCATCAGCTGTGGTAAATTAGTTCCAACAATCTCTGCTTGTCCATTGTGCTTCCTGTTCTCAGACCTGACTCTGATAGCTGAATTCAGCACTGCCATTTCCTTTGTTTCAAAGAGGCCATTATGAATTCAAGATTAGTTACCTAAGGGACCAATTAATCCTGTTTGGGGCTTCAACCTGTTCATCCCATTTGCATGCAATTTCATTTGAAGCAGAATGGTTATGAGTTTCTTCTAGCTACCTGGATATAGACCCAGGGAAGTAAAGCTTTAGTAGAATGCATGCAAGACACTACGTATATTTACCATGGTGATGGGGAGAATATATTCATTAAGTATAATCAGCACAGACACAAATATACATGCATAGGGATTTTCACTAAGATGTTCTTTTTAACAGTAAATACTTGGAAACAAATTTCTAATGATAGGAGATTATCTCAATAAATTACAGTAGTCTTTATTCAACAAAATCATTAAAATCAGTAAAAGAAAGATGAGGAAGCTTTAATATATATGAATATTTGTCAGTATTTTAATATATTTATCCATAAAAAATATGTGATTGAGTTATTGATTAGTCACTAACATAAGTAATTAATAAGGTGATAAGTACAATGCAATTTCATTTTTATAAAAATAAGTGGGTTTATTCATATATACTTTGAGGGGTGAGAGATGTGAACTTGGTATTTCTGTAAAGGCATTGTGGTCAGGGATTCAAGAACGCAAGGATTCTGCCTTGCTGATCATGTGTCTTTGTCATGATGCTGCTAATCAAGTGAGTGACGCTGAAAGAAGAGAAGGCAATGGTATCGTTCACCAATAACTGGCTAAGAGTCTAATTTGCCTTGTTAGCTCTCTGTTAAAAGACAGGGGAGAACACAGTTAAATCTTGAGATCTTTTAGTGGGAACTTTTAAAGTGACTCTAGGATGGCTGGCTCTGTAGAGCCTGTCTTGACCTAAGTTATCTACTCAGTTAGAAGAATAGATGGGACACACACCCCGTTTTGTAGTCTTTGGTTTCCTTATCACAGGATCATAGAAGGAAATGAGCCAAAGGGGAGAACTTGGAGTCTTCAAGGCATAATAACTTGGTCCACTGGTTAACTATGGCCCAGCAGCTGTTCTGAACTCTGGTCAATCAAATGTCAACCTCTTCTTCAGAGATGCTTGAGTGGCTCCATGTGTGGGTTGGATGGAGATGAGCAGTGGGTTAGATGCATTTTAGCAGAACATGCATGTATAGAAGGAAGGCTAGAAATACACCAAAATGTTCTGGATGGCAGGATGATAGCTGATCATGATTTTTACCAAATTTTTGATCGTCTATATTTTCAGTAAGCATTGGTTTCTTGTGTAATTAAAGTCACACAGGTACAAATTCAACTTTAATATCATTTTAAACAAATATTCCTATCTTCCAGGTCTAGCCAGTTCATTATCTAGATAAGACTTAAATAAGTTCCTTTAAGCTTCGATCATAGCTTTCACTGAATGACCATAACACTGGCTACTCTGGCGTGCCTGAGATGTGAGCACACATATAACCTGACTGAAACTTCAGGAAGGCCATTGAAAGAAAGCAAACAGATAATAATGATGAATGAGGGCTTCTGAGTACCAATGCCTGAAAAAGATTTGCTTAAATCATTTGGTCTCCATGACTCTGTTAATTAGAAACTGTTATAATCCCTGTCTTGCAGAAAGCATTCTCAAGGGATTAAATAAATTGCTGAAGCTCACTCCACTCGTGATTGGCAGAGTAGGAATTCAAACCCCTGAGTCAAACCCTCTGTGGGAGTTATGTGGCTATAAGAGGTTAGCCAAGACTTCACTGATTTGACTAGAAGATTCACAAATTTTATTCCATAGTATTGGAAGAACTTGTCATATTGAGTTGTAATTTGAGATCTTTGAAGATAGGGCTGTGTCCTGTGGTTGTCTCCCCAGCAATTACCACATTGCCTGACTCATAGAAAGTGCTCAGTCAACATTGGGTGTGTATTTAATCACCTGGACATGGGGACACACCAATTCCACAAATTGCAAAGTTCTACTGAGTCATAAGTAAGAGTTGAGAATCTATCTAAGGAACAGACTACTTCTTTCAGTAATATGATTCCATTGACAAAATATCTACCACAGGAAGTGTTACCTGGAAACACAAGAAAGGCATGGTCCTGGGCTTGGTTGTATGCAGGATTTATTAGATGTATCTCTGCTTTATAAGACTTTATTGCCTAAGGAGCCAGATATGAAATTAGTATCATACATTATCTATAAAGGCAACAGCATTTTTCTGAGTTGAATATCATGCTTGGTATTTTATGGAATATAGAAAAACAACATTGCTAGAATGCTGTTTAAAAATTTATAATTATAAAAGAAATACTTTTATTGCTTTGCTTTTTTCTTTTTAATTGATTAAATTATAAAAAATAATTTTCTGATAACCTCAATAATGCTTATTCCTACAAACAATTTTACTAATTTATTTTCTTTTTATTAAGTGTATCACATATTTGGTCTTATTTAGTCTGCCTAATAACACTCTGAGATAGACGCTATTACTATTTATATTTTATAGATGTGACCCTGGAATTTGAGGAACAAAGAACAGAATTCAG
Organism: Castor canadensis; assembly: GCF_047511655.1. NCBI lineage: Eukaryota > Metazoa > Chordata > Mammalia > Rodentia > Castoridae > Castor > Castor canadensis. Next base: position 193,077,223 of record NC_133387.1, read on the forward strand.
TTTGTGTATTTCAGTTATTTTAACTGAGAAAATTGTGAAATAATATTTTAGAATTTTGTTCAAAAATAAGATAAATGCCCCCATTGACTTCCAAATCCTGCATAGGTACATGTTATTACCAAAAGCCTTGTTTAGTTTTGTTTTTTTTTTGAGCTAAATTGTGTGATGTTGTTGCTAAGAATAGAAGAATCAGAGGGAGGTTGGTCTTTCCTGAATAAAAAAAATAGAAGTTGGATATTTATTGAAAGAGACTTGACTTTCAGCTTTCAGAAATGTCTGCAATCATGCACTTCCTTATTCCTTTTCCCTGACCAGTCCACAAAGGGACAGAAGATTCTGTGAAAAGCGACTGGCTTCTGTACAGGATACAAAATTTATTATTTCCCACGGATTACCACCCATCACTAGACTAAGGACTTCAATTTCACAAATATGGCTCTCTCTTGTGCTTCTATATATTTCTAGGTCCTGGCATTACATATCTAAACAAGGCAAAATAGGATTTGTGTTATGACTGACAGTAGCAGAAAGTTAAAAGAAATACCCATGAAAACACAGCTTTTATTTCAAGTGATCACTGGAAATTCTGAGGCAGTAAGTGCATGCTGTCTTCTCCAGATTATCCTTTGAAAACCCTTGAAGATATATACACAATTTGCAACAGCACTGGAAATGAATGATAAGAGGGCACTGTAGGGTAGCATTTGCGGAATTTCTAGGAATTGAAAAACTGATTTGATTAGATTGAGGAACAGTTCCCTAGGCTATGCATGCTGATCCTTCTATGCCAGACGGTTGACTCATTTTCTCTGTCTTTCTCAAGCTCAGGAAGAAAAGGGGTGTACTAATCAAGTAGGTCACCTCAATATTGCATAGAAAGTTTTTTCTGAAGTAGTAAAACTCTTTACCACTGTCCCAGAATTTCACCTCTTCCTCTAACTCAAGCATATAAATCATCTCTTTCTCCATTGACTTTATACTGCAGCTTCCAATACAAAAAGACAAGGGAGAGGAAGATATGCATTACTTTCTTGAATCCTGAGATACGTATTTAATTGCCTAATACTCTCCAAGAGTAAAGGAGTAAAATAATTCAACAGAGTCACAAAGCATGAATGTTTGTTATACAACATAAACTGGATTAGATATGTACTTATTGTTTGGTTTCTAAGTTTATATTTGAGATAAGTTATCTCACATAGCCCCAAATATCCAATGAAGAGATGCTTAAGGACACACAATTTGCCATGTCTGTTTGCACCACCTGACCTGAACAGATGTCAACTCAGTCAAGGGTCAATATAAACAAACAAGCAAAGAAAAGCAAAATAATTGAAACTATGAAAAGTTGTATAGCACCAAGAAGTAGTGATTCTATCCTGAAGCCTCAAAAGGAAAGTACACTTCTAAAAATTATTTATGAAAAGAAATAAAAGGATATCTAGGTGGCATCTATTTAGCATTCTCAATAAAAGATATGAAGGCATGACCTTTATGACCCATAAGTAATCAATAATAAAGAGAAGATGGTCTGGAAGGTAGTTGTCATGAGGTAAAGAATGGAAACAATTTCAATACATAAGAACAAAGCCAAATCATCTGTAGGAAGCAGATTGACAATAGAAAATGTAATCATGGATAAGGAAGGAAAACTTTCAAATTTTCATAGGTTAAAGCAGAAAGGAAATGTAAAGATGTAGAAGAAATAACAGCAAAAATCAAGAACTAAAAAGTCAACCCATGGATTTTAAGTGTTCGTGAATATAAGATCAAGATATAAATATCAGAAGCATTAATTTATATTTAAAGAGACATAGGATTTCCAACTATCTATAAATATAGGATCTCTGTGTCCCTTATAGTAAATTTAATAAATTAAGCATCTTAGAAAATAGACAAATTCCTTAAGACACATTTTTCAAAAATGGATACAATAATCACTACAAAATCTAAGCACACAGATATGTTAAATAATTTTAATTTCTAATTATGAACCATTTCTAACCTTATATTATGTTGCTGGTGAATTCTACTTAATGTTTAATAAAGATATCAATATTGCACAAACTCTTAAAGAGAAAAGATAGAGTGAGTGCTTGCTTTCATTCTATGGTATTATTGGAGTCTGCTCCCCTTTCCTGTGTGGGGAACAGGAAATATTTCTCTCTGTTTTTTCTTTCCTTCCACCTTATCTATACTTTATTCTGTTATACTAAATAAATCCTTGCTAAAACTTAAAAAAATAAATAAAATGGGATTATTGCTCCAATAACTTGACAAGATACCAAATTACATAGCAGTATCCTATCTATACACAGATACAAATATCATTATGCTCGCTCTCTCTGACTCTCTCTATATGTATTTTTTTCATATGTATATTTATAATTTGTTACATTATGATAAGCTGTGACCAAATCAACTTCCTATCAGGAACATAAGGTTAGCTTGACATTTGAAAATCAATGTAATTTATCAGGTTAATGGAAAAAATAAAAATATACCATTATTTTAATAAAAACACTTAACAAAAATCTATACTGATTCAAAATAAAAATTCTCAGTTAACTAAGATAGACAGGAAATTCTTCAATTTTATAAATGGTATCTGTGAAAACCCCATAGTTCAACATTGTAATTAATACAATTTATTGACTGTTTTTCCTTTTAAAACAATTATCTTTTCTGTCTACTTTCATTTAACCTTGTGCCAAACTACCAGCCAGGGGGAAAAAAGTGAGACATAATTTAGTAACATACAACTTGGAAAGAAAGAAGTAACACTGTATTTGTTCACAAATTACATGATTAGATACATAGAAAATGCAAAGGGGAATCTATAAACAAGTTCTGGTAAGTGCCTTTAGCAAGGTAGTGGGGATTGTGTCAAAGTATAATATGCACATATAATATAAATGCTTATAATATGCAATTTCTTATATATAAAGGCTTACACATATAAGATATATAATGTATATATATTAGTTAGATATGCGAATAGAAACAAGTGAAACTTGAGCCTTGTTTCACTATACACAAAGTAATTGGAGCTACGTCATAGATCTCAAAGCTAAAGCTAAAAACTTCTAGACAAAAAACACACACAAAGTTTTCTTAGCGAGGACACAGAAACCACTAAACATAAAGAAGTTATATACTGGACTCCATAAAACTTGAACATTTCTTTTACAAAAGTCACCCTCAAGAAAAGAGAAAGAAAGCGAGGAATGTGAAAGGATACTTACAATATTTTAACCTTACAAATGATGAATAAGTAACTCCCACTAATCAATACGTAAAAATAACCTAGTAAAAATTTTCATAAGGTTTAAAAAGGCAATATGTAAGTAAAGACAGCTGAATGAGAAAAGTCCCAACATCCTTATCATCAGGAAAATGGAAACAAAATCACAATGACCTACTGTTACAATGTGAACACCAGACTTGCTAAACTAGAAAATATTGACAATACGAAGTGTTGGTAAGGATATGGAACATGTGTAACTCTTGTATGTTGCACACATTTAGGAATTATGAATTTATCTCAATAACAACTGTTAACATTAAAGAAACTGATCATAAAAATAAAAGTATCAGGAGTGAGGGAAACAGTGAAATTAAAATATATGTGAGCATCCTTGCCACACAGTGGGAAGAAAGTCAAAAGTGACTATTTTCTTGATCTTTTAAATTAGAATAATGAAATATTTCTGTATAAGTTAATAAAAGAGAGAAGAGGGAAAGCAAAAATTCTCAAAAGTCATAGAAATAGCATATAATTAGAAAAAGAATAAATAGCATGCCACCATATGCTCACAGGAATGCTGTGAGATTTTTTTAAAAAATGAGGAAACACAGTGACGTCTTTCAGACCTTTGGGAACTACTAGCTCAAGGTCATTCACAAATTCAACAGTAAACAGAGCTACATTCCTTCTGATGACGTATCATCTTTGCAAAGCTGGGTACTATGGCAAAAAAAAAAAATGTGACAAAATCATTGTGGAACAAAAAGTAGGAGAGATAGAATTCAAAGTAATCCCAGATTTCAAGTCTTGCTCAGTCCAACGGGTAGAGACAACCCTGTGGCAGTCATCATCATATTTAAGAATGAGGTAAAAATAGTTTGTCTTTAAATAAAGAGTAAATACATATATAAAAAAGAATGAGACTTTCTTGCATAATCTTGTGCAAATAAATTCAAAACAGAGAAATTAATCTTTTTCTAAGATAGTTTTTCTGTTTATTTTTCTAAAATAAATTATTTCTAAAATAAGTTTTTCTTAGTAAATTGATTGGTTAGGGGTGGAATGCAATATTTACTTATCCTAGAAGAACATGGGAAAGTGTTGAGTTTTCACACAAATATAAAAATTCCAGGACAGATAATTTTATAGGAAAGTTCTGAGAAATCATTTAAAATCAAGTAATTTCAATGTTCCATAAATTATACCATTAGCATAGGAATCTTCCAAATTTATTTATGAAACAGGTATTATATTAACTCCAAAGCTGTCAAAGATTGCACCAAAACCAACAAACCAATCTCTTTTGAATATTGATACAAATATCTTGATTTATATATTAGCAAATACAATCAAACAGCATATTAAAATATAATTACCATGACCAAGTGGGCTTTTCCCCCAGGAATACAAAGTTGACTTAATAATAAGAAATCCACTATGTAATTATCATATAAATGTAGCTCAGCGAGAACAAAAAATAATATGGCTGTTGCTATAGATATCAGAAAAGCCACTTAAGGAAAAAAGTATTAATTTCTACTTTCTTAACATGATAGTGTATATACTGAAACCCCAAAGCCCCATTGTGATGGGGGAAATAGTAGACTTTCCTTAAAGTCAAAATCATGATGATGTACCCATCTCTTTACTATTTTTAACATTATTTTGAGATTATTAGCTAATGCAAATACATAAGATAAAGTATTAGAAATATAAGAATAAAAAGGGCTGGGGATGCAGCTCAGTAGCTGCTTGCCTAACATGTATAAGACCCTGAGTTTGATCCCCAGTAACAAAATCAAAATAAATTTTACAAGAGGAAGGAAAAGCTTATCTCTGTATTTGCAAAAGATATGACTTGGCCAACCAAAAAAAAGTATGAAAATATTACAAACAACAGAAGAATATTAAAATAGTAGGGAACAAAATTAACAGAGAAAAACTCATGAGCTTCAAAAGTACAGTAGACTCATTGAGGAGAAATAATGGAAGAGAGGCACCAAAGAAGATAAAATACTAGGCATAAACATCACAAAATGGTAAAAATCTATTTGGGAGGACTCTGAATATTAACACTCTTGAAAACCCACAAAACTAGATTAAAACAAATTGAAATATATGCCATTTTCTTGGATAGACACAATGTTATAAAATATCAGCTTTTCCTAAATTTATTTGCAAATGTATTAATATTTCTAAGAATGATACTTTTAAGTTTTCAGCAAGGTAAACTGATTGTAAAATGCATCTGAAGAACATACAAGGATAGTTTAGAAAACAGAAAAGCAGAGCAATTTGTGGGCATGGACCAGGTGGATATTAACACCCGCATCAGTGAAACAGTGCAATTAGATGCATATAGACAAGCAGACAGACTAACGGAAATATTCATAAACACTGTAGACTTAATTACAGAAGGTAATTATACATATGTAAGGTGCCATTTCAAATGAATGGGAAGACAGACAATGTGATATGTGAGATACAAATGAATCACCACAAAGGGAAAAATAATGAGAGCTAGTCCTCAAATTATAACCATCACAAATTCCCCACAGACCAGGGATTTAAAGGTAAAACATGAACCATACAATATTAGAAGAAATTTTGGATTTCTCCATTAGCTAGATGCTACCGTTTCAATCTGTAATATCCCTGCAAAGTTCTGTTTGTTAGGGCTTGGTCCTCAGTATATAGTGCTGTTGGAGATGGTAGACCTTTTAGGAGGTGAGGCCTAGTGGGAGGTGTTTGTGCCATTGGGGATATCCCCTCCAAGAGGATCAGGTAACCTCTGTCTTTTCTCTGTATCATTTTCTGGTCACAAGGTGAGCATTTCTGTGCTTCTGCCATGAGGTGCTATGGGCCGCAGCAATGGGGTCAATCCATTGTAGACAGAACCGTCCAAAACCATGAGCCAAAATAAATTTGTTCTCCTTTTAAGTTGATTTACCTCAAGTATTTGTTGTAGTGACAGAAAGCTGGCATTCTAGAAGTAGGTAAAACATGTCTAAATAAGATTGAAAATTCAGATGCAATATGTGAACAAATTGATAAACTTGAAAACAAAAATAATTTAAAAAAACTTACATGGCAAAAAATAAACCATAAGCACAATTTAAAAAATCCTAATAAACTGGACAATACTTAAATATTTAAAAACCTAAGGGTTAATATCCATAATATATAAAGAACTTCTACAGATGGAGGTGAAAACAGCAAATAGTCATATTGAAAAATAAACTAGAAAAAAGAACAATTTTAGAGAAAGAAAGGCAGATAGTTCTTACTAAAAAGATGATCAACTTTGGTTATAACAAAAAAATAAAATTAAAGGTACTATCTGATACCATTTTTCAAATGGCAGATTGGAAAAAATCCCTGTTGGACAGTATGTATGAATTTATCTTGACCCAGAAATTCTGTAGTCAAATTCCATCTCAACCAACACTAGTGTAATATATAAAGATACATGATCAAAACTATTCTTTTTAGGCATTTTTTATAATATCTATAGTCTGGGAAGAGCTGAAATGTTTATCAATAGGCTATGAAACATTCATACAATAGAATAGTATATAGCCAAATAAAAGAAAAGAGGAATTTATTTACAACTCTAACATGATGTTTAAGTTCACATAGGTGAAAAAATGTTGAGAATTGTGTGAAATCTGATCTAAGAAAGATGACACATTAAATGTGGGTTAAAAAATTGAAAGGTAAACTAAAACTTTAATGAGAGGTTATGAGTGGGAAAGGGAGGTGTTGGGTGATAGAAGGGACATTTCTTTAATGAGAACAATTTTTCAATCTTATTTGAAACCATGTAAATATTTTCTACAATTACAAAGTGAAGTGAAATTTTAAAAGCAATTTTTAATAATCAAAAACAAAATGAAATAAGCAAACTTAATTTTTTTATTATTCATTTATTCACATGTGCATACATTGTTTGTGTCATTTCTCCCCCCTGCTTCCCTCCCCCACCCTCTCCGCCTTCCCCCCTCAGTTCCAGGCAGGTCCTGTTCTGCCTTTGTCACTAGTTTTGTTGAAGAAAAGAGACAAGCCTAATAAGGAAGACAAAGTGTTTTGCTAGTTGAGTTAAGGATAGCTATACAGAAATATTCCTAGCATTGCTTTCGTGTACACGTGTTATGACCCAAGTTGATTCATCTCTAACTGAGCTTTACACTGGTTACTGAACTTAATTTTGTATTGAGTTAAGGGCACACCAAACAGAAAGGATTTCATGTGTCCTCTAGAACCCAAGTAATTTGTACATTCTTAGTGAGATATACTTGATATACAAAGAGCTTGGGAAAGTCTTCAGGTGTTTTTAAATAATTATATTGATAGCATTGCTTGTGTGTGACTTGTGTGTTAAAGAAAATGGGCAATTAGTGCCATGATCTTGAAAAGACGTTAATATGTAATGTTAATGAAGTAAGTAAAAATCCTGTCATTCTATATTGAATTTTAATCGTGTCAACTTTATATCATGATTTATTTTATCTTAAAAAAAGTGTACTTATTAGATCTGTCTACTGGCAACAAATTTACCAGCACCTGAGTTGTGTTCTCCAAATGCCATTTCCCTTGAAAAGGAACTGAGATTCTGAGAAAAATTGCAGCTTCCAGGTCTGAGGAGTGAAATGTGTAAGATGAGTCTAGAGTTGTGTCATCTCAGAAATCAAGGAAACTATTAAAGATTAATACATCATATTATAGGACTAGGAAGTCAACCTGAGTAGGATCTCACTGATTACTAGTGAGAAAATTTTGAGCATCAATGGAACAATTATTAGTTGAAACACATCAAATATCATTTAAACCCAACGTTTGTATTGTTACCAAAATTAAAAAGAAAAACAAAACTCACTGAGTTTTTAGAAGATACTAGTAAATCAACTCTTTATTTGGAAAAATTGATGAATGAGGGGAAAAATAAGATCTGGCTTTTCTGGGTACACTGTACTGCAAGATAACCAAGCCATTGTCACAAAGGAGAGAAGCAGAATAATAAATAGAAAAGAAATGATAAAATGAGAATACCTGTTACCATTTTGTAGCTCCTTTGTGTCCTCATGTGCTGAAGAGGAAGTTAACTATTCTAAAATTACTCAGTTCCCCTCCCCCAGGGGTCTATTCTAATTTTAGGAGTCAAGGTGAGTTGTGGAAATGTTAGTCACTTTGCAACAGAAAGCCTGCTGTCTTGGCCCAGACACAGGACACAGGAATCCTGTATTTCCAGGAATCCTGTATTTCCGGAAATCCCTGACAGAAGGGTAGACCAGATGTTTGATCTAATCTGGGCCAATAAATTCATTCCAATGGGGATTACAACACAGATTTTCTAATTCATGTCTGATGAATACTCACACTGCCATGTCAAGTGGCACCAGTGAAGACTAATGTAGAAGTCTAGTGTATATCCATTTTAATAGATTTTATTTTGTAGAATCATGAGCATGATTCATGAGCTATTTCATTCACTTAAATCTTTAATTAGCATTTTAATTAATATTTTAATCAACAAGTCATAATTATACACATATTTATGGGGCATGGTATGATGTTTTGATATATGTAAACAACATTGATTGATTAAATTAAGCCAATTAATACAGCCCCACTTCAATTACTTATCACTTTCTGTAGTGAGACATGAAATTTAGTCTCTTAGTTATTTTCAAATAAGCATTATTAAATAATTAAATTATCAAATAATACATTATTATTGATACCATCAACTTGCTGGGAAATATAGCTAAACATTTATTCTTTCTACTGGAAACTTTATACTCTTTGATTCTTTTCCCTGTACCTAGCTTCCTGCTCACCTTGCATATGATAACCATAATTCTATTCTCTATTTTTTTGGATTCCACATACAAGGGAGATCATGTATTTTTTTGTCATTCTGTACCTGGCTTATTTTACTTAACCTGATGTCTTCTAGATTCATCCATGATGTTGCAAATATCAGAAATTCTTTTACTTTTTAAAGCTGAGTAGCTTTCCCTTGTGTATGGAAGGCAGCTATGCTGACCACTATACTACCAATGCCTTCATTCCCTTGTGTGTGTACAACATTTTCTTTATTCATACATCTGTTGTTGGATACAAGTTGATTCCATATCTTGGCCATTCTGAATGGTGCTTCAGTGATCACAGGAGTGCAGATATGCCTTTGACATGTTGACTTCACTTACTTTGGACATATAAGCAGTAGTGGAATTGCTGGATCATGTAATAGTTCTAGTTTTCATTTTTTAAAATCCTCTTTTCCACAGTGGCTATACTAATTTACATTTATGTTAACAGTGTCCAGAGTTCCCTTTCTCCACATCCTTTTCAACACTTCTTTTTCATATTGTTTGACAAAAGCCATTCTGACAGGTGGGCAGTGATTTAAATTTGTATTTCCTTAATGATTAGTGATACTGAGTATTTGTTCATGTACTTGGTGGCAGTGTGTATGTCTTTCTTTTTGAAAAATGTCTATTCGGATCCTTTGACCATTTTAAATTTTTTTAAAGTATTGACTTGTTTGAGTTTCTTATATATTTTAAATATTAACCTATTATCAGAAGTATATGCTTCAAATATTTTCTTATAGTCTGTGGGTTGTCTTTTTACTTAGTTAATTATTTCTTTTGCTGGAAAGAAGCATTTTAATTTGAAAAAATTCCCATTTGTCTATTTTTGCTTTTGCTGCTATGATTGTGTGGTTATATTCCCCACAAATCACTGTCTAGACCAATGTTATGCAGCATTTCTTCTATGTTTTCTGCTAGTAGTTTTACATTTTCAGATCTTACATTTAAGTCTTTAATCCATTTTGAGTTAGTGTTTATATGGTGTGAGATAAGGATCCAGTTTCATTCTGCAGGTGGATAACCAGTTTCCCTAACACTATTTATGAAAGGAACTGTCCTTTCCTCATTGTGTATTTTTGGAATCTTTGTCAAAAATTACAAGTACATGAGTTCATGTCCGGGTTTTCTATCGTGCTCATTGGTTGGTGTGTCTGTTTTATACCAGGACCTTGCTGCTTTGATTACAATTGCTTTGCACTATATTTTGAAATTAGAGAGTATGATGCCTCCACATTTGCTGTCTTTGCTCAAGATTATTTTGGCTAGTCAAGTACTTTTGTGAATCCATGTCAATGTGAGGCAATTTTTTACTTCTATGAAAAATGCCAGTGGAATTCTGATAGAGATGGTATTGAATTGGTATGTCTTGGGGCAGTGTGGACATTTAACAATATTTTGTCTTTCAATACATGAACATGGGATATATTTCCATATTATTTGTGTTTTTTCAATTTCATTCTTTTTAAAAAAATTATTCATTTATTCACATGTGCATGCATTGTTTGGGTCATTTCTCCCCCCCTGCCCCTCTCTACCATCTGCTCCCCACCTCCCCTACCTCATTTCCAGGCAGAACCTGTTCTACCCTTATCTCTAATTTTGTTGAAGAGAAGATATAAGCATAATAAGAAAGACAAAGAGGTTTTTGTAGTTAAGGATAGCTATACAGAGAGATTTCTAACACTGCTTTCATGTATAAATATGTTACAACCCAAGTTGATTCATCTCTAACTGATCTTTACACTGGTTCCTGATCCCCTTCTCATGATCACCTCTGTTGCTTTCAGGTTTCTGTATTAGTTCCTCTGGAGTGGGGACATCAAACACTTTTGTGTTTTGGGTTTTCTACCTATTCCTATATCTCCCGTATGCGCTCTCCACTTGTCATGTGATCCAAGTCCAACCACATTGCTGCATTTGCCCTAGATCTAAAGTACACATATGAGGGAGAACATACAATTTTTGGTCTTCTGAGCCTGGCTAACCTTGCTCAGAACTATGTTCTCCAGTTCCATCCATTTACCTGCAAATGATAAGATTTTATTCTTCTTCATGGCCAAGTAAAATTCCATTGTGTACAAGTACCACATTTTCTTGAACCATTCATCAATAGTGGGGCATCTTGGCTGTTTCTATAACTTGGCTATTGTGAATAGTGCTGCAGTAAACATGGGTGTGCAGGTGCCTCTGGAGTAACCTGTGTTGCATTCCTTTGTGTATATGCCTAGGAGTGGGATTGCTGGATCAATATGGCAGGTTTATGTTTATATTTTTAAGAAGCCTCCAAATTTTTTTCCAGAGTGGTTGCACCAGCTTGCATTCCCACCAGCAGTGGATTAAGCGTTCCTTTTTCCCCACATCCTCGCCAACACCTGTTGGTGGTGGTGTTTTTGGTAATGGCCATTCTAACAGGGGTGAGGTGGAATCTTAGTGTAGTTTTGATTTGCATTTCCTTTATGGCTAGAGATGGTGAACATTTTTTCATGTGTTTTTTGGCCATTTGAATTTCTTCTTTTCAAAAAGTTCTGTCTACTTCAGTTGCCCATATCTTATTTGGTTCATTGATATGGAGAGTTTAGTTTCTTAAATTCCCTGTATATTCTGGTTATCAGTCCCTTGTTTGGTGTATAGCTGGCAAACATTTTCTCCCACTCTGTAGGTGGTCTCCTCAGTTTAGAGACCATTTCTTTTGTTGTGCAGAAGCTTTTTAATTTTATGAAGTCCCATTTGTCCATCCTTTCTCTTAGTTGCGGGGCTGCTGGGGTTCTATTGAGGAAGTCTTTGCCTATACCTATTAGTTCCAGAGTGTTTCCTGCTCCTTCTTGTAATTACTTCAGAGTTTCAGGTCTCATATTTAGGTGCTTGATCTATTTTGGGTTGATACTAGTACAGGGTGATAGACATGGATCTAGTTTCAGTTTCTTGCAGATGGGTAACCACTTTTCCCAGAAACATTTGTTGAAGAGGCTGTCTTTTCACCATAGTATATTTTTGGCACCTTTGTCAAAAACGAGGTGGGTATAGTTGTGTGGATTCATATCTGGGTCCTTTATTCTGTTCCACTGGTCTTCATGTCTGTTTTTGTGTTAGTACCATGCTGTTTTTATTGCTATTGCTTTGTAATATAGTTTGATGTCAGGCATTGTGATATCTCCTGCATTGTTCTTTTTGCTGAGTATTGCCTTGGCTATTCGTGGTCTCTTGTGTTTCCAAATGAACTTTAGGGTAGATTTTTCAATCTCTGTGATGAAAGTCATTGGGATTTTGATGGGAATTGCATTAAACATGTAGATTGCTTTGGTAGTATAGCCATTTTTTACTATGTTGATTCTACCAATCCAGGAGCACAGGAGATCTTTCCATCTTCTGTAGTCTTCCTCAATACTTTCTTCATGAGTTTGTAATTCTCCTTGTAGAGGTCATTTGCCTCCTTTGTTAAGTTTATTCCTAGGTATTTGATTTTTTTTTTTGAGGCTATTGTAAATGGAATTGTTTCCATATATTCCTTCTCAGTTTGTTCGTTGTTAGTGTATAGAAAAGCTAATGATTTTTAAGTTGATTTTGTATCTTGCCACCTTGCTATAGCTGTTTATGGTGTCTAAGAGTTTTTGGGTAGAGTTTTTTGGGTCTTTAAGGTATAGGATCATATCATCTGCAAATAAGGATATTTTGACAGTTTCTTTAGCTGTTTGTATTCCTTTTATTTCTTTTTCTTGCCTAATTTCTCTGGCTAGAAATTCCATTACTATGTTTAATAGGAGTGGAGATAGTGGGCATCCTTGTCTTGTTCCTAACATTAGGGAGAATGGTTTCAGTTTTTCACTGTTAAGTATGATGCTGGCTATAGGTTTGTCATATGTAGCCTTTACAATGTTGAGGTACATTCTTTCTATTCTTAATTTTCTTAGAGCTTTTATCATGAAGTGGTGTTGGCTCTTGTTGAAGACTTTTTCTGCATCTATTTAGATGATCAAGTGGTTTTTGTCTTTGCTTCTATTGATGTGCTGTATTACATTTATAGATTTGCATATGTTGAACCACCCCTGTATCCCTGGGATGAAGCCAACTTGGTCATGGTGTATGATCTTTCTGATGTGTTGTTGGATTCGGTTTCCCATTGTTTTATTAAGGATTTTTGCATCAATATTCATTAAGGAAATTGGCCTGTAGTTCTCCTTTTTGGAGGCCTCAATTGTGTTGAAGTACATTCTGTCCATATCTAATCTGTTAAGTATTTTTTTAATCAAGAAAGGGTGATGAATTTTGTAAGGCTTTCTCTGTACCTATTGAAATGTCCAAATGATTTTATCCACATTTTGTTAATATGGCATGTGTCATTTAGTCGTCTGCATTGGTTGAACCATTCATGTTTCCCATGGATCCTGTTTTCTTATGGGCAGATTATCTGCACAAGTTTTGAATTCATATTCTAAATATTGGAGACTTGTTTTCTTTTTCCTGTTTATTAATTTATTCAGTAATTTAATTATGTCAGTATGGAGTCTTGGATATTTATTTTTTACTTTGGCTATAATCCAGAACTACTTTGTCTATCTATCTATCTATCTATCTATCTATCTATCTATCTATCTATCTATCATCTATCTATCCATCTATCATCTATCAATTTATCTACTATCTATCTATCATTTATTTGCTATTTATTGCTCAAGCTGTTCTACCTTTAGCCATTGAGAGGTCTTTTACCTGGCTCCTCTACACCTCTGACATACTACCAGCAATGTGTATGCATGTTCTATGTTCTATCACTGAAAATACTTCTGACTCATTTTGTGTATTTCCTATTCTAGGACCAGAATCATTCATTTTCCAAGAAGACTTCATTTCTTTTATTGGAGAATGGTATTATAAATCAAGATCTGAGCAGTAGTTGAGCTCATAGTAACTAGTGTGTTTTGATTTTTTTCTTTTAGACTCTTACAGATGATACAGCAAAGAAATATATAAGTAAGTATACTAATGTGTATTTATACATGTCTATAATATTTTTATATGTGAATGTTTGTTATCTATAGTAAACATAAACTTATACTAATGCTTCCATTCTAGTCTAATCTCACTACCATATTAATCACTTAATTCTCCTTTGCTTATTGGTAAATTCTCAATCCCATAGTGAGAAACCTAGTTCCTATCACTCACCATCCATTTACTTTATTCTTTAACTCCAGTAAATACTTGTAGTAGGGTCAGAATTACTAAACCACATCCCTATGGAGAGCAACTTTATCAAGTCCAACACGGGGCTTTTGTCTTTTACTGAAATTCAACTGCATTCAGTAAGTCAAAGTTACTTTGATCAGTGTCATTTTCTCTTGCCTTATTCAGTGAGGCTGTTTCTTGTATTTATTATACAGTGAGATTCTCTTGTTGCAATCTGCAGTCCTTCCTGGGAACGTCTGACCTCAAATGATTTTTAAAATTTGTATATGTTAAGTTTCAAGCCCTTTGTGCTGCAAAGTTCTGTGGAGTTTTACAAACGCAAAATGTCATGTATTTTCAATTTATAGAGGATTTACAAATAAAGGGAAGTTAAATCAACAATCAGAACTATTTTAATTCTCTCTTCCTAATATATCTGTGGGAAGCATTTAGAATAAATGTACTTGATGAAAATTTTAGGGCCATCCTATTTCTATAAATCAGGTAGGATTTTTATTTAGCTTTATTCATCCCTTTACTTTTATGTTTCTCCAAGTCTTCAAATTCAAGCAATTTTCCAGTACAAGTTGCTTTTATTACAAGAGAAGAACATTTGGAGAGACAAAAAATTTCCTTTCAGATCTAATATCGTAAAATGAAAAATTTCCCACTTTTTCTCTGTTCAAATCTTCTACTCTTAGCTCTGCTTCACTTGGTTGAATAATAGACACAGACATCCAAAACTGATGAAACTTGGGATTTCCAGTTGAGAAATTGGCTGCTTTCTTTGAAGATTAACATACTACAGGAAAAAGGCATGATCTTCACAAACAAGACCTTTGCCTTTTGTGAGCACAAGGGTCAATGAGCACACAGTTCGAGCTCTTAAGGGTTCTCTTTATTTCAGTAGAGTGAAGAAGAAAATTGTCTACCTAGGCAGAGCTCATATTTGTCAGGTGTGATTTATGGCTGTTTATCATACTCGATGTTTCTTGTCTGTCTATAATACTGTGTGGTTTTGCCAAGTTTTCAATAATGAATAGAACCTGATTTGAAAATGGAAATGATTACACCAGTATATGTGAATGTGTATAGACAAAGACGGAGAAAAGGAAAAGAGTTCTTTAGAGGAAGGTATTTTTCTTGACTTGCTATTCCCTAAGCATTTTAGTCAGGTAGACAAAAAATTCTGAAAAATACCATTGACCAAATGAAATAGCTTATCACCTGGTGTCATTTTAGAGTATTATATTCAGAATGAGTTGCATCAACACCTATCCATTGTAGTTACATCTGAATTCAGAAATAAGATCTATGCAGGTCTCTCTGGCAACCCTCTCATCTCTGCAAAAACTCTTGTCTGTAAATCAGGATTCCTTGGCTTATAAGTTGATAGGAATACACAAGTGTAGGTGAAATCAATGGAACTAGTCACTGCTGTGGTCTGAATGTTGTATCTCCCTGAAATCTGAATGATTGTGTGTGTGGAGATAGAGCCTTTAAAGTAGTAATTAAGGACACATATGGGGCCTTGATTAAAAATACTTAGTATCTTTATAAGAAGAGCAAGATATACCAGAGCTCATTTGTTCTCCCCACACAAACACCACCATGTGCATGCCCTGAGGAAATGTCTTAAAGTCTATTTTGTAAGATGGAAGTATAGCCACTCCTGCTTGCTTTTGGATTCTTTTAGAACAGAATATAATTTTTCATTTTTTCACTTTAAAGTTTTGTGTGTGTGTGTCTTTACTGATGAAGTGAGTTTCTTGTTGGTAGCATAGTGTAGGGTCTTGAGAACTTTTTTAATACTATCTATTCAGAATTATTTGTACCTTTTAATTGGAGAATTTAGTTCACGTCCATTCAAGGTTATTAATAATAGTTAAAGACTTATTCTTGCCATTTTGTTGATTTTCTTCTAATTCTTTTGAATATCTTTTGTGCTCTTTGCCCTCTCTTATTGATCTTTGTGGTTTGGTGATTAACTGTATTTATAACATTTGCTTCTCCACATTTGCTCCTTTTCTAATTCTGTTTTGCATATGTGCTCTTAAGAAAGATTGTATACATTCACATGTTTTGATAATGTTATCTTTCTTTTGTTTCTGGGGGTAGTAGTCACTTAAACACCTATTTATTTATTATTGCCTTTCTTGGAAAGTCTTTACTTCTCCTTCATTTCTGAAGAACAGCCTTGCTGGGCACATTATTCTTGATGGATAGTTATTTTACCTCAAGACTTAGAACATGTCACTCCATTCCTTCATGATCTGTAAGGTTTCTGCTGAGAGTTCTGCTGTTAGTCTAATATGGTTACCTTTAAATGTGACTCAGTGATTTTTTTTTTTTTGCAGTTTTTAGAACTCTGTCTTTATATTGTACTTTTGACAGTTTGAGAATTATATGGTGTCATATTTTTTAGGGACTTGTAGTGTTCTTATATCTGGATGTCCATGTCTTTCCCAAGAAGAGAGAAAATTTTTGGTATTATTTCATTGAAAGATATTCATTGCCTTTCTTGAGGTGGCAATTTGGTAAACTGTTTTGGCTTTGGTTCTAGCCACAGTACCATAGTACAGTCTCCCTATATCTTCTCAACTGTAATCAATGAGTTTGAGCATGATGTGTGTGATTTCATGCTCAGGGAGCCCTTGTTTCCCCAGGAACCATGTGGGGAAGGGGGTCCTCTAGTGGTCCAGGTGAGTGTGGGACACATAGCAAGTGGGTGGAGCATCCACTGAATGGCCATTCCAGCACTGGAAATGGCTACACTGGAAACACAGAGCACAATGGATATTTCCTCAGCAGTGGTGGCACAACCTCAAGCCCAGCAGGTCTGATTAAAGCAGAGGCTCAGGCCAATTACATAGGCAGCTTTGGATGATTACACAGCATAGGCAGATTAAGGTGCCAGCTTGCCTGAGTACCTTGGTTAGGTAGCAGTATTGACAGAAGCATAGCTCCACCCCCAATATTTCACCTATGCAAAACAGCTTGAGATTTGGTAGGGGTGTGGAGAGAGAAGTCAATTTCTTTCTCTGGAGCTTCCAACTTGTCTCCAACCATATTTTTCTGTTGTTAAGGTTGCTGGCATGTTTACTGAGGCTGCTAGTGTCCACAGAAAAGGAGCTCCCTGGGATTCACCTGTATACATGTTGGGTAGTACCCCCTGGCTGGGGAGCTAGGGTTGTAGTCTGTAGTATGCTTAGTTCCACTCTCTAGTCCACTGTGCCATGTCTAACAAGGTTTCCAATGCCTTAAAAATGGAGCTATTTCTTATTCTGGTTCTTCTTTGTAAAGAAGGTGACCACTAGGAACCCCATTTGGTTATCTTCTTCTGTCATCTTCATTTTGATTCTTGCTTATTATTCATTTTAAATAAATCATTTTTGTCAATCTTTCTGTTATGTTTGGTGTCTCATTCAGTAAATCATATTAATTATTATACTTTATTATTAATTTTTATAGATAGCGTAAAAAACTTTCTCAGTTACTCTTAGCTTTTGCTCTTTCATGTCAATTTCGGAATCAGCTTGTTCATTTCCTCAACAGCCATGTTGAGGTTATAGAATATTATTGATTCTTAATCTTATAGCATTGCACTTCAGATTAATTTGAGTAGAATTGACATCTTCAGATGGTTGAGTTTTTCTATCCACAAAGTATATCTCATATATTCAGCCTGATTTAAATGTTTTGAAGAAAGTTTTAATAATTTTAAGTTAAGTGTTGAGTTCATGAGTGCTCATTTTGTGGTTATGCTTAACAATTTAGATATATGCATTAAGCATCAAATATAACATAACCTTTAAAAAATATGGAAATATGTCTTAAGTGGAATGAAGCCATTTAAAATGATGGTACAGTTACTGATATGGAAAGATCTATACCCTATTAACAAGTGAGAAAAGCAATTTCCATAATAGCATATGTTTGCTATAAGTGACATTTATTTAAATATATGTAAAATTATGAATATGGCATACAGAGATATTTTGAAGGCTGTAAAAATATAGAATAAGATAAAGACATATTTCAGATGGAAAAACACTCTGAAATGGTGGAATAAGGGCTTTTGAAAATTTACTACTCTCAAGAAGCCATGACAACACTGGGAAAAGTCAAAATCATTATTTCTGAAAATTAAAGGAATGAGACATTCTGAGAAATATTCATTCAAGAACATCAGCTAGATTGTAGTAACAACAGTAAGCTTTGTGAGTTTAAAGTTGCTCCAGTAACATCTCCCTTTCCCTTGATTTTCTGTAGCTTTAACAGCCAACACCCTCTCAATTATTATGCTACCAGTGGGGGTGGAATGAGCCTTTAACTGTCCAATACCAAGAAGTCTGATGCTATTTTACCTGTCTGGCAGCTCATTAAAATAAGAAAAATGTTCTATTCCCAGGGTTTGCTTTCATTTGATCTGGTTAATAACTCACGCTCTGTGAGCATTTGCCAAAAATAACTGGTGGTAATTGTCTAACACGGCCCAAGGTGGTAACCAGTTGGAGTTAGAAGAAACAGAACACAAAACTTAAAAGGAAAAGTTGGGAATGAGATTTCTGCATGAGGCTCTGTAAAGCTTCAAGGTATTCCTGTATGTAGTTTGGATACAAAGTCTCCCCTCAAAAGCTCATGTGTTAGAAGTTTGGCTGCTTGATGATGGGCTTTTGGGAAGGGATTTGATCATGAGGTTTTGACCTAATTTGTGGATTGATCCATTGATGGATTCATAAATTGATGGCATTATTGGGAGCTGGTGGAAACTTTAGGAGGTAAGGCCTACCTGGAGGAAGTAGGTCACCAGGGGCATGATTTTAAAGAGCATATCTTGTCCCTGGCTGCTTGTTCTTCTCTGTCTCTATCTGCTTTCTACCATGAGCTGATCCACTTTGCTGTACCATATGTTCCATGACATGATATTCTGTTTCGCCACACGCAGGCCTAGAAGCCATGGATTCAAGTTACTGTGGACTAAAACCTCTGAAAACATGAGCAAAAATAAATCTTTCTTCATTTGCAGTTTTCTTTCAGGTATTTTCTACCATGATGAAAAGCCGAGTAACATGTCCTGGGAATGTAGATGTCAACAGACATGTTCGCAGATGTGTACATGCCTAGGAAAGACATGAAAAAGCTCTAATCTTGCATCTTGCTCTGTGTAATCAGGAAGTGAAGACCAAGACAAATTGTAAGTTGCCTACTTGAGCACTGAAAGCATGCCCCAACACACCCACCAAGTCTCTTAGCAAAGGCTAGGGCAATTATTTTAGTCTAAGTCACTTAGTGAAAACTATTCAATCATTAACTGATCTCAAAGTTAATTAAGAAGAGACTTCAGTGACCACACAAAACAACGAATATTAAGTTCATAGAATGATCTTGCAAAACTGATTTTAAAAAATAATAAAATGTGCATGGGAGTAGTTTAAAAACGTCCAGAGATGCTGCATAGTATTATTTTAAATATCTAGTTTTTAATGAAAATTAAGAGGTCATCAGAAAAGAAAGACTGGCCCATCCATAGGAAAATACCAGCAGAAACTATCGCTGAAAAGACATGGGACTACTGCACATATTTTAAATCTGCCATTTAGATATGTTCAAAGAGCTAAAGAAATTATTCCTAAAAAATAAAATATTAAGGCAAAATATGTCTTATCAAATAGAGAATATCAGTAAAGGGATAGAAATCATTTTTTAAAACACCAAATAGAGATTCAAGAGTTGAAGAGTGTAATAACTGCTATGTAAAATTCACTGAAAGGGCTCAACAGCACATTTGAGTGGTGAGAAGAAAGAGTTAGGAATTTGAAAATAGGTTGATAGAAATTAAGCATTTTGAGGAACAAAAAGAAAAAAAAAGAGTGAAGAAAAATGAGTAGAACAACAGAGGACTATGTGAAAACACTGAGCATATCAACATATGCATAACAGGGGCCCCAGAAAGACAGGACAGAAGAAATAGAGTATAAAGAATATTTGAAGAAATAATGACTAAAATCCCCCCAGATTTGAGGAAAACCTTAATCTGTGTATTTGAGAAACTTGACACCATGCAGAACTCAAAGTTATCTATATGTAGACAAATAGTCAAACTTCATAGTTGAAAGCCAAACATAAGAGAGAATCTTGAAAGTGACAAGGGAAAAATGACCCATCATTGTGAAGAGATCTCAGTTTCAGCTTACTTTCCTAATTAGAAGACAGATCACCAGAAAGTGGAGAGAAGACACATTCCATGTGCTGAAAAACACTGTCAACCAAGGTTTTTCTACCCAGAAAAAAATTATGATTCAAAAATAAAAAACTTAAGGCATTCCAGATAAATAATAACTCATTGAATTGTTGCTTTCACATATTCCATAAAAGAAATGCTAAAAGATGTATGTCAGCCTGAAAAGAATGGACAAGAGATGGTAACATGAATTTGTGAGACAATATGCAGTATTGGCACAGTAACTACATAGATAAATATAAAAGACAGTATAAATGCATAAATTTAATAGCTCTTTTAATGCTTTCTGAATTAAAAGAGAACTTCATAAAATAATAGCTATAAAATTGTGTTGCTGGAATGATAAAATATACAGTTTTCATTTATATGTCAGTATTATCACAAAGGAAGCAGAATCAGAGCTAAACTGGAAGAATGTTGTTGTATAATTGAAATCAAGTTTCTGTTTCTTGAATTAGAAAGTTGTAAGTTAAGATGTTATTTTTAATACCCTCAGGTAGCCATTAACATAACACAAAAAATATAAAGAAAAAGAAACAATAAGAAATTCAAATGGTACATTAGAAAATATCTATGAAACACAATAGAAACAGTAATAGAAGTAAAGATACCAGACATATAGAAAGCAGAAAAATGAAATCTATTAATCTTGCTTTATCAGCTATTACATTAAATGTAAATGGACTAAACCTGCCAATCAAAAGCTAGATGTTCAAAGAATGAATAAAAAATATAATCAATTATATTCTCTCTATTAGTGGCACAATTTAGATGTAAAGATCAAATAAATTGAAAGTAAAAGATGGCAAAAGATCCACACAATTCCCTAAAGGGGGCTAAAGTAGCTATAGTGAGATAGGGTATGATAAGCTTTAACCAAAAAAATGACTAGAGTAAGAGAAGAATAAGTATGATGGTTAGAAAGTCAGTCCATACCAAAATTACCCAAATGCAGGAAAAGCAGTATGTAGAGGGAAATTTACAGCCCAAATTACAGATTTATACTGGAGAACTAATAAATGAGTCCACAAGGTTGCAGGGTACAATATTAAATATTCAAACACCAAGAATTATTTTTCTACATGCTAGTGAGAACAAACCAAAATAAAATTTAGAAAAGTAATTAAGATATTAAGAAAATCGCTCCACTTGAATGAGAAAGAACAAAATGGTTGGGAAAAAATTAATGAAAGAAATGTAAACCTTTTATACTGAAAATTGTAGAATATTCTAAAAATTATTGGTGAGAAGGTGGAGAAATTGGAACCTTCAGACATTGTTGATGGGACAGTGTAGCTGCTTTGACAAACACCTTGCAGCCTCTCATAAAGTTAGAGTTACCAAAGTAAACCAGAAAATCTATTTCTAAATATTTTCCCATAGAACCAAAAAACTTATCCATACAAAAACTTGTATACAGGTGATTTTGGCTGCATTATGCCTTATAATAAAAAATAACAGAAATAACCAAATGAATAGATAAACAAAATGAAGCATGGCCATTTAATGAAACACTCATCTTTAAAAGTAAGGCCGGTATTGATACACCGTATATATGGGTGAACCCTGAAAATCTTATATGCTATGTGAAATAAGCCAGTCATAAAAGGCCATACACTATAAAATTACATATGTTCAGAAGATGTAAATCCATAGAGGCAGATTAGTAGTTTCTATGGACTGAAGAGGGGAGAGAATAAGGACTGAACACTTGTGAGTATAGGGTTTCATTTTCTGGTGATAAAAATTTTCTCAAATTAAATTGTGGTGATTGGTGTAAAACTATATGTATATATTAGAATTAAAAATTATATTCAGTGAATTCAATAAAACTGTTACTTTAAAAAGATGCATTCCAGGGTCCTTTCCAACTGTCATATTTTCTTTTTTTTAAAACTTTTTTTGCATTTTAAAACATTTTTACTAGCATATATTAGTTGTACAGGAGGGTTCATTGTGACATTTCCATATATGCTTATAATGGACGTTGGTTGGGTTCATTCTAGCCATCTTTCTTCCTCATTTTTCTCCCCCTACTTGAAATTATTTCAACAGAGTTCAATGCTCTATTTTCATACATGTGTATAAAGTACATTCACCATATTTGCCCTCTTTTGCCTTCTCCATTCACTTTTCCTCCTGAATAGGACCTCTTTTACATTCCCATCCTTCATATTTTAAAGTACATATTTGTTGTTCCTAGGGTTTTGGCATGGTATATCACCTGTGAATATATTGTACTTTAATCAGCTTAACCCCCTTTATTACTCTTCCTTATATTTTCCTCTGCCCCTAGTTATTCAACAGTTTTCAATGTGTTTCCTTCTTCCTTCTTTCCACACGGATGCAATGTGTTTCAATATTATTCACTTCATCATTCTCTTTTCCTCTTTTGCCTCCTCCAGTCCCCTAAGATACTCCCACTATTGCAAACATATATATGTACATATGTGTGTGTATGTATATATGATCATGTTTTTATTGTTGTATACTTTTATCTTTTGGATCTGTCTTCCACATATTTGAAAAAGCATACGACCTTTGTTCTTTATGGTTTACTTTGTTTTTATGGTTTACTTTGCTTAACGTGATGATCTGCAGTTCCATCCATCTACCTTCAAACACATAGTATCTCATTCCATATATTCCATATATATATGTGCATATATATGTATATATATGTGTATGTATATATATATATATATATATATATGTATATATAATTACATTTTACTAATCCATTCATCAGTTGTAGAGCATCTGGGCTATTTCCATAGCCTGACTATTGTGCATAGTGCTGCAATATCATATTTTTAAGGCACATTGCTCAAACATAATTAGGTAGCCATAGCAATCCTAGATAACCTAATCACATAATCATAGCCTTAAAAGTAGGCAGTATGTTTTTTCCTTTTCTTTTTGGTACTGATGTTTGAAATCAAGGGATTATTGATTAGTTGTAAAGCCCTGGCTTCCAACAATTGGTGGGTCTGATCTATTTTATGGCCTTAGAATTAGGAGATTACCTTCTTCTTTGCCTGCTAGTTTTTGCCTAGTTTTAAACATGTACCATCCCCATACCTCGTGATGCTGGAGTTGGCGTCTGCTCAACTGGGCAGTTTGTGTGTCTTTTTCTCTTGGCAGTGAGAAGGTTGGATATCTTGGCCCACTGGTCTGTTGAAGGAGAGAGAGGTCCCATCGGAAATATCACAAACATAAGGTGATGCCATATGGAAATGTATGTTTATTTCATAGATAATTGTAAGTAAATTTTATTGTGTACATTTAAGATAAACAGCATAATGTTATAGGATATACACAGACAGCAAAAGCTTACAATCATGAAGCAAATTAAAATATATATCATCTCATATAATTGTCCATTTTATTCTGTGACAAGAGCAGTTAAAATTCTCACTTAGCATGAAGTCTACAGATAATCCAATTTTATTAGTCTAGTCCTGTTCTGGATCAGATCTCTAGACTCGTTTATCCACATATTTGCTACTCTGACTCTTCTGACCTACATCTCGATATTCACCCTGTCCCTGTCTTGGGAAACCACAGATTTGTTCTCTAACTCTGTGTATTTGATTTTTTAAAAAAATTCTGCATATTAGGGAGATAGAATATTTTTCCTTGTGTGGTTTATTTCACTTAGCATAATGTCTTCCAGGCTCATCCATATTTTGGCAAATGGCAATATCTCATTTTTTTCAGAATATTTAGAATTCTAATATTCCCTTGCATATGTCTGTGTGTCTGTTGATGGACACTTAGGCTTTTTCTATATCTTTGCAACTGTAAATAGTGCTGCAGTGAGTATGAAAGCACAGGTGTGTGTGTGTGTGTGTGTGTGTGTGTGTGTGTGTGCCCCCTTTCTCTTGGTTTAATATTTCTCCTGGGAGCACATTCAGCACTGCACACTGATGTGCAGTTTCAAATCCCACTCCAGACCATCTTGATGAAGTTCTTCTGTAAAGTCAGTCTTAAGTAGCTTAGACTACAGGAAGAATTAACTGCTGAAAATTAACTTCTAGAATGGAAATAGCCCCTAAGTGTAATTGTTGTTTGCAGGACCCTGGTTGGTGGAATTTTTCTATGTGAGACAGAATCATTTATTGGAGGCTAGATGGTGAAGTTATTCACTCAAAGGAGGCAATATCCAGAAAGGAAACCAAATCTTGGAATAGGTTTTTGGCCCTGGAGTTCCAGGTGGTGACCAATAACTGAAGTGGGTAATAGAGAATGTGGAAAAACAGCTAGGACATAGTGTGGTCCTTTGACTACTAGGAACCCCTCTTACAGATTGGCTGGGGGCGGGGAGAGGGTGTGGGACAACCTGCAAAAAAGGGTGTTTGGATAATTTAGTGGTCACATTTACCCAGGTCAAGGAGTTTCTCTTGCTCCTGCCACATACCCTTCAAAAGCTATGGATTTAGTGTTTTTCCATTTTAAAGTCATTGTATAATGTATCACCAGAGAGCTCATTATTCTCCTTGTGCATGGTTTTCCAGTTACCTTAAATGAAGGCGAAGAGAGGGAAGGGGGAAGAGATCGGAAGAAAGAAAAGATTCTGGGAGAAAAGGAGGTAGGAGGGGAGGAGGATCTAATGCTCTCTTACTTAGGGCTAACTGCCAATTAATTATTTTTGGCATCCATTTCCCTGTCAGTTTGTCATATAGATGAGGTTCTCTATTCATTCTCCTCTGTCACTGTTTATCTAAAGGTTCTTTAGCTGTTTCTAATTTTGAAGAGTGAAACGCTATTTCTTTCAGTACTAAAACTGGGCTTCCTTCTTTGTTGTCTATTACAGTTGTCTAGATACAACTGTCTCTGAGTGTCTAGAATGTATTCCTCAGTCAGAGAGAAACTGTTATTTTCCAAGGTCTTCTCCTCCTTAAGAGAAAGGAACCAAACATGATAACTGCCTTGTCATCTGAGACGTGTCAACTACTCTCCCATGCTCTGTACTGACCTCCTTCAGGAAGAACCTTGGAACACACTGGTGAACAGCCCCACCACCACCTTCACTGAACGAGCACATACCAGGAGGGAAGAAGTCACAGTCTGCCAAATGAAACAGGCTAAAACTGGGAAAGCAATAGATGGTATTTTCCTGTTTCTAGGAGCATGTTTCAAAAATAGAAGCTGAAAGTTTTTTTAAAAAATGAAGAATTTTCTGTCATAATGTGTGCATAGAATTGAAATTTCCCTTGCATATTTTAGTTTCAAGAAAACCATTCCTATAGCTTTCACAACATCCTGAGTGTGGAATATTAAAATCCTTAATAAATATCATCTTCCATTCAGGACAGCTGAGTCAACAGACATGGCAATCACTCCTGGTTCCCTCCTCCTTGTCATCTTCTGATGAAGAGGAATTTTTAGCTAAGCCCACCTGGATGCCTTTCTAGCTAACCTGTAATTGTTTTGGCTTCTAGGTTAGGTATTGCTTAATTGGATAAAATGTCATTTATACTAGTTTTCATGCTCTCCTGCAAATTATTTTAAAATTGGGGCAAAACCCCAAACCTATGATCTCTGCATTTGCTATTAGAAAACACAGCTGCAAAAGGAGACACATAGATTTCCAGATACACCATTTGCATGGTTGCATGAAACAGTGAATTTTCCTGATGGAGCTGGAACAAGTCAGGCACAAAGAAGCTCTGTCAGGGACTCAGAGATAATAGGTTGGTTGAAAAACGTAGACATGCTCCTTGTACCAGGGGAGTCTGTGCAGTTGGAGTTAACTCACATCAGATGAGATGTCACACTTTCAGAAGCAGTGGAAAAGCATTTAACTCAGGCCAGATCTCTGCTGTGTATGCTGCCTACTCCCAGTCAGCGTGTCTGTGCTGAGGGCTGAATTTATAAAACACCACAGTGGGGCTGTCAGGCTAGCAGCCAGTGGGAATTGGAAAGGGAAGAGATGAGATTGTCTTTGCTATTGGGACCTAGGGAAGTGGGATTGACCTTGTCTTTCTCTTGCATTAAGGTAGTATGTTGGGACAGGGAAGTGCCCAGGACCTGGGTTGCTTGATGTTTCCTACATACAGAGAGAGTCTGTGTTGTGACTGTTGCTGAGGAAAATGTAGAATGAAAGATGCTAAAGAGAGAGATATCTCTAGATACATTTTCACAGTGGACTTCTGTAAGTACTGTTTGTAGCTGAAAATACTGTCTGGAGCAAGGCATATAATGGAGGTTTTAGGCAATACAGGACAAGGTGCTACTATGTTCATTCATGGTATGAAATAATTGATTAGGTCTCCAGTTTGATCATTCTTGTGACATCCACTGCTCTCTGTAGGCAGTTCTGGACAAGGTCTTCTTTAATCCTTTTATAACTTGTCTTGACTAAAACAGAAACCACTAACATTGATTATTGCAACAGCTACTTAACCAGCCTCAGATCTCTCTCTATCCCAATGCTACATGCCTCTGTATACCACAGCACCAAGCACTGGTGCTAGAAATATATACAAAAGTGCAGTCCCTTCTTTAAAGGAATTTCTAGTTTTATTGGGAAAACAACCAAATAAGAAGCCAATTAACTATAGTTCTATAATTTGCCAAGATATGGACAAAGTGCTGGGAGAGTATTAAGTATTTTTTCCTCTAGCAAACCCTTAAGATTACTAAGTATTATTTTTCAATCAAGGGGCATAGTTTCATTTTCTGTAAATAGCCAGTCAATTTGAGCCTTTTCTGAGAGGAATGGGGTTTATGGTCATCTGTGGCAAGTGGCAGATGAGAATAGTTATCACTGCTTTGTTAACTGGAAGCAAAGAATACAAATTCATGTCTCACAAGTCATAAATATACATTTTAAATCTTTACCAAAATATGGCCATACATTGCAAGCAAACATATTTCTAGAATTTAAGAGAGGAACTCTAATTTCAGATTAACGTCAACCCTCTGCATTTGTATTAATTGCATGGCTCAGGACAATTTTTCCCTTATATTCACTTCTCCCTTAGATTTGGTATCTATCTACTCAATACACTCCAGATGCAAAGCAATAAGGGAGAGTGAACAGCTAGGAGAACCTAGGGCCACAAGCCACAGCTTTGCTTACCCAGAGGAAGTGAAGCCTTGATGTGTCTGAAGGAAACTTTGCTGATTCCCTTGCTTGCCTTTCTATTAGAATTTGATGAATCCTTTAACTACATTTTTCATTAGACATCAGATAACCAGAAGACATATGGTGCTAATGTTTCCTGGCCTTTTGTGAACAGAAGCAGCTGGTAAGTAGAACAAATTTTTTAAAAAAGGAACAAGTAAGCCTCAGGGGACTGAAGTTGTTATCAATCAGTTCTAAATTCTTTAGCTTTCAGCATTCACTTGTCTCCTGAATTAGCCCAGGAGTGGGGGTGTGTGGGGAGAGTACACAGGATGGGGTGGCAGGTCTTTGTTTCACCTGTGGCTGGGATGGTTTGTAATCCTCTCTGGCACCATGGCTCTCCTCCATGACAATATACACAAAGAGACTCTGTTTCTGGGATAAAAGGCTGTATAGGAGGCTTCTGGGAGGTGGACAGCTACTGGTTGGGTGTTGGCTTTTTGGGTCATGGATGGAAGTGGTGGGAATTGGCCAAACTTCCCTCATTTGCTCCTTTCTTCTCAGGAGCAGCCTCACATCTCATTTTGTAAATTAAAATGAAGATGACTAAACTTGGAACAAATCCAAATAAGCAACCAACTGGAATGATTCCCAATCTCATTGACAGTGAATTTTTTCTCAACTAATTTCAAATTAATTAGGCCCATTTCTGTACCTTGTTTTTCCTACCACATTGAGCAAATTCCCCAGGACTTCTGGGACTACCTCTATTTCACTAGAAGCCCCTATTGTAATAAACTTGCTGTTTATTGAATGCCGACTATGTATTAGTGCAATGCTAGGCACTTTGCATTCATCCTCTAGCTTGAGTCTTAAAAACAACGGATTGCCCTTCTGGAGATAAGGAAAGTGAGGCTCATAGAATTAAACAAACTCTTTGAAGGTCTACCCTGCTAGCAAGCAACAGGGCCAGGATTTTACCTCCTGGTTCTCTGACTCCAGAGCCATTCTCTACTCTTGTCAGTTTTTGGTATGGGAGGAGTTATGGTTGCCTTGGGTTTTCCTTACCCTAACGTGATGTTAGACAAAGACTGAAAAAGGTTGTACATTCTCCTGTGCTAACTTAGTGCTCCTGAAATGGTTCTAAATGTGCTTTTTAAGGGTCACATAATAGCCGAAAAGAATGAAGATAACTTTTTACATAGGATTAGGTCAGATTCAAAGGATTCAGCCTGCATTTTGCATCTCTGGCAGTAGGGATATAGGATAGCTCCTGGAAGTTTTGCCTCACCAAGCGGAATGAGAGGACAAAGACCAATGCCCACTTTTAGGGTATTCTTTGACAAGTGCTGAAGTCTCAACCCCTATGAATCCTGGAAACCATTTTATTCTTCTCCAAAAGCTATAATTTTATAGGAGGCAAGTGGTCACAGAGAGGAAGGTGCAGCAATGCACCTTCTAAAGGAATGTGATTTTTCTAAAGGAATGAAGATTTTAATATCCACTGACAAAATGTGCTCCATTAACCTGCTCAAATAAAGAAGACTGTCAGTTGATTTCTTCATAAATTGTCCAAGACAGAGCTCTATCCTGTCCCTCTTCATCTACAGGTCCAGATAAGCAGCTCTGCTTCGTTTCCTTAGGTCCTCTTCTTTAGGGGGGATGTTATCAGATCCATTGCATCAAGGGAAGGTGTCCTCATTTCCCAAGCTCTGTGTGTAGTCTTGTCTTTGCTGCCCTGTGACTTGACTCTGAGAACACATCACCCTGTGACAATGTCTGACATAGCTTTGTCCATTCAAATAGTGCTCACAGGGCTTTTTATTCCTGCAGAGGCCCTACGTCCTCCTGGTGACTCATTCCTCACACTTTTTACTGCTTTCTATTTATCTAAATGCCTCCAAACTCTCTCTTGTTTAGTCCTCATGTTGACACTATGGGATAGGCCTTGTTTCTAGATGATGAGTCTAAAGTTGAAGGTCATTTAACATATAAAATTCAGTGCTGTAATGCAAATGCAGGACTGTCTGACCCCAAAGCCTATGCTTTTTAACCATGACACCACACTGCCTTTCACAGACATGAGTACTGAGGCTGGGAAAGGGGCAAGCCCTTGACACAGAACCAGTAACGGGTCATACAATAGACTTTTTCATTGCAACTCTCTGCCTTTGGATTTTAAAAACATGATATTTTTTATTATGTATGCATCCATTTTTAAAATAGCCTTCACATTTTAGAACAGTTTTTAGGTTTCATTTAGAGAAAATTTATAAAGATAATATAGTTTCCATATACCTTCTATCTGACTTCATTTATTATTTAACTTAACATGGTGAATTTGTTATAATTATGTACAAATATCAATGCTATCAAATGCATACTATTGACTAATATTAGTTATTAATTACAACTATTATCAGTTACTATTAGTGTCTATATTTTATTCAGACTTCCTTAGTTTTCACCTCACATCCTTTTTCTGTTCCAGGATTCCATCCAAGAGTCTACATTACTCTCAGTTGTCATGTCTCATTAGCCTCATATTGGTTGTGAGAATTTCTCAGACTACCTTAGTCTGATTGGGATGCTGTAACAAAATACTATAAATGGAGTATGTTAGTCAGCCTTACATTACTATGAAAAAATTCCTTGGATAATCAAATTAAAAGGAGGAGAGGCTTATTTTATCTCACAATTTTGGAGATTTCAGCCCATGGTCAGTTGGTCCCCTTGCTTTTAGGCCTGGGGTGAGGCATGTGTGGAGCTTGCAAACTGTTTGCTTTATGGTCTGGTGGGAGAGAGAGGAAGAGACCAGGGTCCCACAATTCCCTTCAAGGGCAAGCACCCAATGACCTAAGACCTCCTAATAGGCCCCACCTCTTTAAGCTTCCACTACCTCCTGATACCACTATGGGCAAGGGACCAAGCCTTTAACACATGAGCAGTGCAGATGCAAACTGTAGCACTGAGTGACATATGAACAATGGTAATTTATTTCTCACTGTTCTTGAGGTTCTCAAGGCATGGCAGATTCAGTGTCTGGCTAGTACCTCCTCCTCATCAACAGCACCTTTCTCTTGTCTTCTAATGGTGGAAGGGGCAAGGAGCTGCTCTCCGGCCTAATTTAAATCCCATTCATAAAGGTTTCACTCTTAAGACCTAGTCACTTCAAAAAGCCCCCGTCTCCTAATGCTATCACCTTGAGAAAAAAGATATCAATATTATGAATTTTAGGGTGCTACCTGAATATTCAGACCATACTCCAACTTTCTTTGTTTTTGATAAACTTGACAGTTTTAAGGACTACACTGGTCAGGTGTGATGTAGGATATTTCTCTCATAACTACACTATTATAGCTTTTTTACTAATGTAAAGTGTCACTTTCATCACATTATATCAAAAGTACATGCTGTCAACATAATTTATTGCTGTTGATGTTGACTTTGACCATGTGGTTGGGATAGTCTATGTCAGGTTTCTCTCCTAAATAGTCATTGATTTTTCTTTCTTCCCATACTATACTCTTTAGAAGAAAGTCACTGTATAGCCCATGCTGAAGGAGTGAGGAGTTCTGGGCAGAATAGCTTCATAGTGTGGAATATATTTTTATGGAAGCTTTGTCTCTTATTTACTTATTCAAAAAATCACTTGTTTCTATCAATATAGGCTTATGGATTTTTTTTACATCAAAGATTAGTGTACCACAGTGATAAGAAAGTAGATTGATAGAACTTCATCTTGTTCAGCTAAGTGGTAAATGTTTCTGGCTCTTCTAAAGAGGTAGTGGTCTGTTTGAAGGTCATGGTCTTTTGCAGGCATTTCTTGGCTCATGGAGTACTGGAAAATATCACTGATATCCTGTATTATACTGACAATAGGACAAATACAGTCATAGCCTGGTTCATTTTTTATCTGCTCCATCCCTCTCCTTTGTCCTCACCTGGCCAGATACCCAAGAAATTCTATACTTTCTCTGTGAATCAGAGAAGTTTATCCATTCCTGGTCTGAATTTAAGCAAGAACTTTGCAATTCCCCACTCTCCATGTGAACCAGGTTGCTCTTATCTTCACAACATCGTGAAGACAAACAAGCCACATTTCTTCACTTTTAAGGAGCAGAGGAAAGGACTAGGTAATCATGAATGTCTTGAAGCTTATTCAGGCATGAGAGGGATCTCATATTTCTGTTTCCCTTAAGTACCTATTGTGCTATATGGAATTCATTTTGGCAAGAAGAACCAAACATATCTGGGGAGCAAACTTCAGTGTAATTTGTGCAGATTTCAAATGGAAATGATAAAACCTTAGGATTTGCAGTAACCAAGCATGGGAGAAATGGATTAGTAAGACTTCACAGAGGGAATAAAATCCTATCCACCTACCCATGCCTGTCCATATTAATCCTCTGGGCCACACACTGCAGAACGCTGGACTGCTCAGCGTGCTTGACACTTGCCAGCAGAAGGCAGGATAGAAAACTTATCATCTCTCCCCTCTCTAAGCTTTGTAGGGAAAAATGGCTTGCCTAAACTTCTAGGCAGCTCTGTTGCTTCTCATTTGAAAAAATCCGCTTACATATCCAGTTCCACAGTCTTGGCTTTCAAGTATCATCATTTGGGTGAGATCACTCTGCTGATCAGGAGCCTCCCCAGGGTGTCAGGGATTGCCAACCATATTTGCTTTCATATCTGATGCTGCTCCAAGACCAAAATAGTTTTGTATCTTAATTTCAATTATACAATCTACCTTTCTGGGACACATAAAATATGGTCACAGCTCAGTGATGCAGATGGTCCTGCAGAGGCAGAAAACTGCCAAATAATACTTGGTTTACTGCTGGAGGACTGACATCAAAGAGTCAGTTGGTACATGGGTTGTGAAGGGTGATATCTGACATCAGTGGTAGGTAGTGTAGACTGGTGGAGAATCTCTGACACTCACATATGAGGGATATTTGAATGTAATCCTGACCTGTCACTTATTAATCATGTGACCTTGGGAAGTCACTTAGCCCTTGTGAAATTTTTTCCTCATCTGTAAAGTAAATTTAGAAGGTCTAATTTTATGCAATTTCTAAATTAAATAATTAAACAGCACAAGGTATGTAAAGAGCTGGAAGCATCATGGGGATCTATAAGTAATAATGGCTATCATTCTCATCACAAAATACTGGATTTGTTTAAAAAGGGGGTGAAGGGCATAAGAAATTGTAGCAGAGGGGTGAATTTGATCAAAGTACATCATATGTATGTATGGAAATATCACAATGAAACCTCTGTGCAATTGATATATGCTAATAAAAAGAGGAAGTATATTGCATTATATTCTCAATGACTATTGCTAGGATTCTGACATCCATATTTCACAAACCTCTCTTATTAAGCATAGCTTCAATAAGAAGAACAGATAGTCCCTGACTTAATGGTGATTCAAGTTATGATTTTTCAACTTTATGATGGTGTGAAAACAGTATGTACTCAATAGCAACTGTTCCTCAAATTTTGAGTTTTGATCTTTCCCATGGTAGCAACGCCCACCATGGTAGGATACATCCCTGTGACACTGAGCAATTGCACAAAGCCGTAACTCTTAGCCAGTCGTAGTGTCCCAAGCGTATGTGATGTTACTAGGCTATGATGTTGAGTAGGTTAGGCATAGTAAAAGTACTTTCAACTCGTGATATTTTTACCTTATCTATGAGTCTTTTTGGTATGTACCCACACTGAAAATTGAGGAGCATCTGTATTTTTGCACAAAGGAAAGTGTCATTTTAGATTATTTTAGTTTAATTTATTCCAATACATTCTCACTCCTGATTTTATTTTCATTCAGTGATGAAAATTTACAAGACTACCAGCCCTAGATGCGATGCACTGACTGCTCAAATAAAGAAATATGCCTTGTTATGTGGGGACTTAAACCCTAACCATGACCTCACAAATTTGAGTAAAGCCAAATGATCACAACAGATATTGGAACATCCAAGTCACTCAGCCTACAGGTGGTCCACATGTTTTCATCATTTTTTGGGAGGGATTCTTTTTCCTCTGTTTCCCCATAGGCAAAACAAACTAACTTCTCCCATTGCTGAATAACTTCTGATGGACTAGAAGGGGAAAGAGCTTCCTTATGGTCGTGCTGGTGCATTACCGCGGACTCTCAACCTGGTACAGGCTTCAGTCTCAACTGTGCCCACAACAATTTAGGGGCCACTTGTAGGAAGCTTGAGGTGTCTTCACTCTTCTGCTATATTGAACTAAGGGAATATATCCACCCACTTGCCTTAAAAATGTTTTGACTTTCATCTAACACAATATTTTTAGAAACTTCTCCATATTTCTGGCTAGGACCTCACCTTGTCACCCTATTGGTATCTTTTTTTTTTTTTGTTTACAAGATTCTCAAGAGAGTAAACACTCTGCCTGGTTCACTGCTTATCCCCTTTGCACTCTGCCTTCTGTTTTCACTCCTGACTCCTGGTCCTTCTCTTCTCTCAATGCTTCCTTGATTTCTAATATTTTACACTAGTCAGATTTTCATGTTCCTTGTCAGATTATTCACCTGTCTACTGGGCTGATTTTTTTCACTCTTCCCTGGTTTTATAAGTGTAGACATTCCCCAAAGACCTGTTCTCATCTATATTCTTTTCTCTTCCTGCCCACTCATGTCCTCTCATTTCATACATTGCCACAACTTTAAATATCTCTTTTTTATAGGGATGTGAACTCTTTGTCCAGATTTTAACTTTCACCTAATCTCTTGTTCTCCGTACTCAATTGCTTGCTGATCATTTTTCCTATAGCTATGTCAGTACCTCAAAAAATGTAATGTGAAATAATAATGATAAACTAATATATATTGATATGATACTGATATTGCTAATTAATACATACAATATGTAATACATTTACTAATTTATCGCTTATCTCAGATGTTTTCAAACTGTGGCTTCCAGATCCTTAAGGCTTGTGAGATTGTGTTGTGTTAATTGGGAATGGAGCTAGTAGTTGTGAGAGTGAAGGCTCCAGTCTTCCAATTCAACTAACTGGAGTACCTTGAAGTTTCTGTGTTTTATGTGGGATTTCTGAGGGATATTTCATTTTTAGTTGAAGAATGCAATTCAAGGAAAAAAAGGCTTAGAAACCACTGAGCTACCCTGTTTGTCCCAAACTAGGTCAGTCCTTCATTACTCTTGACATATTCATTTAAGTTACTCTTAGTAGGAATCATAAAATCAAATGCCTACAGGATCCAAGCAGGAAATATAAAGGAAAGAAATTCCCTGAGTCTCAGACAAAAGAGAGTAGTGGGGATTGTGGGGTTCTGAGAATAGCTGATCACTTCTAAAAGTCTTCAAATAAAAAGTTAACTCAGCATAAACTCAGCGTACTGGGCTTGCATTCACATTTGTAGACTTCATCTTCTCCAGTTATGAATTTGAAACCTTTAGGCAGTAATCCATCCTAGTTACTCAGAGAGGATGTCTTGGAGGGATTTTCTTCCTTCTTTTTCTTCCCTGACTCATATTTTATCAGTGATCAAATGCTAATGCTTCTTACCTCTCATTGGTGTCCTCATTCATATTTGAATAAGAAATGATCTCTTGATTAGTAATAATAGACTAATATTTGGAATTTACAGGAAGAAATTTTGGGTACAGTACAATAGAGAACTTTTCTCAGACTAAGACTCAACTTGGGCATGGGTTGGTCCAGTACTGAACTCTATGTCATTAATTCTTCATCAGGAAGAGGCTGAATGAACATCAGAAACCATAAAAGATGGATTTCCAAATGGGAAGTACTTAAAAATTTTTTTTTCACAAGTGTTTCTGTATGAGCCAGTGTAACTTTGGACAAATAAATTAGCGATTGTTAGACTAATTAAATGTGTTGGTTCTATCTATACTGCTGAGCACAGGAAAGGTACTCAATAAGTGTTGAGTTGAAGTCAAGTGGATGACTAAACTGTCTGTAATCAATAGTCTGGTTTCAAAATAGGAGTTGTGTGGGAGTATTTTCAACTGCTCTGCTTCCAAAAGCTTCCTGCAGGGTATAGGGAAATGGACACTTTCTCCCTCACTGAGAGGATGGTTAACCTTTCCACAGGGCAATTGGGTTTTAAATATAAATAGTTTCAGCACTTCCGTATCTTTTGACTTAGTAATTATTTTATTAGCATATATTAATTGTAGAAAGGGGTTTTACTGTGAGATTTCCATACATGCATGTAATATACTTTGATCATATTTATACACTCTATTACCCTTTCTATTCCCTTCCTCTATTTAAAATAAGTTCAGTGTTTTTCATTATTCTGTTTTCATGCACACATGTATTATTCTTTCATCATATTTACCTACCATCAATCTCTTCTTTTATCCTTCCCCTCCAGCTGGCTTTCCCCCAATTGTCCCTCATTGCATTTTATTTTTTAGATCTAGATTCTGCGTAGAACAAATGTGATATTTGTCTTTCTGAGTCTGGCTTCTCTTGCTTAACATGATGATCTCGAGTTCCATCCATATTCCTGCAACAAGATGATTTAATTCTTCTTTATGGCTGAAAAATACTTCATTGTGTGTATATACAACATTTTTTTTATTCATTCATCCATTGATGAGCACCGAGGCTGATTCTATAACTTGACTATTGTGGCTAAGGCTGTGATACACATAGGCATGCAGGTATTTGTATTATATGCTAACTTTGATTCCTTTGGGTATATACCCAGCAGTGGCATAACTGGAGCAATATGATAGTTCTATTTTCAGTCTTTTGAGCAATGTACATAATGATTTCCATAGTGACTAGACTAATTTACATTCCCACCAACAGTGCATAAGCATTCTTCTTTCCCTGCATCTTTGTCAGCATTTGTTGTTTGTCTTCTTGATGATAGCCATTCTGATTGGGGTAAGATGGAATCTCAGTGTACTTTTGATTTCCATTTTACTAATGGATGAGGATTTTGCACAACTTTCATGTATTCATTGGCTGTTTGCTCCTCTTTGGAGAACTGTCTGTTCAATTCATTTGCCCATTTATTGATTGGATTATTTGTTCCTTGGTATTTATTTTTTGGACTCTATATATTCTGGATATTAACCTATTGTTTGATGAATAGCTGGCAAAGATTTTTATCCCATTCTGGAGGTTTTCTTTTTCATTTTGGTTATTGTGTTCTTTGATGTGCAGTAGCTTTTTAATTTGATATACTTCCATTTGTGAATTCTTGTCCTTATTTCCAGGGCATTTGGAGTCTTATATAGAAAATAATTGCCTATGTCTGCATCTTCCAATGTTTCCCTATGTTTTCTTATAGTGGTTTCAAAATTTCAGGTCTTATTGCAAGATCTTTGATGCATTTTGAAATGATTTTTTAAAGGATGAGAGATAGGGATCTAGTTTCAGTCTTATGTATGTGACTGTCAAGTGTTCCTAACACCATTGTTAAAGAGGCTTTCTTTTCTCTGAAGTTTGATTTTGCACTTTTGACTTTTGTCAAAAATCAGATGGCTGTAGTTGTATTGACTTATTTTTGGATCTTTTATTTTATTCCCTTGGTCTATGTATCTTCTTTTATGTCAGTACCATGCTGTTTTTGTTTCTATGGCTCTGTAGTATAATTTGAATTAAGGTATTGTGCCTTTTTTGCACTGCAAAAAAAAAAAAAAGAGTACTATTCATTTTCCTCAGGATCACTTTCGCTATTCAGGGTCTTGAATGCCATGTGAATTTTAGCATTGATTCTTCTATTTCTGTGAATAATGATATTGGAACTTTGATGGGGGTTTGCATTGAATCTGTAGATTTGCTTTAGGTAGTGTACTCTTTTTTACTGTTAATTCTGCTAATCAATAAACATAGGAGACCTTCAATTTCTTTTTCCAGGATTTATAGCTTTCATCACAGAGGTCTTTTACCTCTTTAGTTAAATTTATTCCTAGGTATTTTATTTTTTGAGGATATTATGAATAAGATCATTTTCCTGCTTTCATTCTAAGTGTATTATTGGTATATAAAGAAGCTACTAATTTTTTAAATGCTGATTTTCTGTCCTGCTACTTTGCTGAAAGATTGACTAGGTCTAAGGATTTTTTGATAGTGTCTTTAAGGTCTTTTAAGTGTTGGTTCTTATCATCTGCAAATAGGGACACTTTGATTTCTTCCTTCCCTGTTTATATCCCTTTATTTCTTTCTTTTGCCCTATTGCAAAATTCAAGCAGTATGTTCAAAGAGAGTGGAGAGAATGAACACCTTGTCTCATACTTGACTAGAAGTGGGGAACTGAGGACTCAGGCACTCTGCCTGCTGTTTCAGTTCTTTCAAACCCCACCCAGCAGTTAATGCCCCTGTGGGAGGGATTGCCAGATCTGGGCTCAGAGCTCCCAGTCCCACCCAGTACATGCAGCTGAGGTGGAGGCTGAGCACTGTACTAGCCATGGGGTCAGAACTCTGTTTCTGCAGTGATTTTCAGGCAATGAGACCTGCTCCTTACCAGACAGGGCAGGACCACTGACCATGACACCCTTGGCTGTCAAAGCTCCCCACTGCTTAACCTTCTTAGTGGGTCCACATCAGACCTTTCCCCTTTCCACTACCCCTCTCCTGGTTGTATCTCACCCAGACACTGTTGTGGGTTGCCCCAGGGCTCCCTGAGCCATGACTGTTCCTTGTTTTCAGATCAGTTGTAGACAGTAGCCACCTCTCAAGGTGGCACCTGACTATAGCACTCTGAGATGTAAGGAGTGGCAAGATGTATTTCCCCAATGCTGGTCTTCTATGCAACAGTAGTCAAGGTCATACCTTGCACTAGATTTAAGTCTTGTGGGAAGAATAGGCTTGTTCCATGGCTAGGTCTGCCAGGGACTCCTGGCTTACCTTTGTGCTTGTGTCTTTGGCTTCCCCAGTCCACCAGGGAGCTTGGGTTGGTGCTGCAGATTCTTTCCTACTTTTCTCTTGTATTTCTGTTGCTTAGTGTTTTTAAGCTGTCTATCCCTCTTTCATGATTTCCAATGCTCTTCCTTTCTTTATAATATAGTCTGTTCTTTGTTACCCTGACTCCTCTCATTCATAGAGTCAAAGAGAAGAAGTTTCTAATCTGTCATTTTGCCCTGCCTTCTTATTTAATAATTCCATGGGTAGCAATTCCACCTAGGGAAATTGTTGTAGGTTATGTAAATTTTATCTACAAAAATATTTAGCATAGAAATGCTAATAATAGGAAATAATTAGAAAAATCTAACTTTCCATCAATTCGCAATTATTTAAATATATGATGACACAACTTCCCAGTGAAATGTTATTCAACTAACATTATGAAAGAAAATGACCTGGGAAAAATGCTTAAAGCCTATTC
Source organism: Castor canadensis (assembly GCF_047511655.1). Taxonomy (NCBI): domain Eukaryota; kingdom Metazoa; phylum Chordata; class Mammalia; order Rodentia; family Castoridae; genus Castor; species Castor canadensis. The sequence goes on from NC_133387.1 coordinate 193,116,190, forward strand.
CTAGTTTTAATAAGCAAGTTTTCTAAGTATTATAATTTAATTTTTATCCTATATATGCATTGATTTCTGAATTCTACATGTGTAGAAGGTTTTGGTGTGTTTTCACTTGTTATAACATTTTCTACAATAAAAATATTGTAAAAATGTAAAGGTAGTTTCAAAAAAGGAAATGCAAACCTCTTTGCAAGACTGACTCTGTGTGCTTGGGATTAGAGCTACCACCTGTACAATATGGGAGTCAGAGAGAAACAAAGGCCAGTAACCAGGACACTATGGAAGAAAAGAGAGTTCCTGAAGGTGAGTTCAGTCTTTAGAGCCAGAAGGACATCCCCTCTCTTTGGCAAAAATATTGCCTTCCTTCTTTGGATTGTGTTGGCAAGAAATTCATGTAGGGAATTTTCCCTTCTTTCTTTCTGTTTAGCTTTTCTCTCTTGTAACTTGACTCACCTTGTTTGTACTTCTCTATGTTTCCTCTTCTCTCTCCATCCCTTCACTCAAGGACTGATTGCCTCATTGCATCCAGCAAGTTAGTGCTAGGTGATCCTTGAGGATTCATCAATAATTATAATGGATGCTCTCACTGGCAAGCATAGAGAATAACTCATGTGCTTCTGAGTTGGGGGCCCGAGCTGCTGCTGCTTTTGATACTGATGTGGGCCCACTGGCTTTCACATCTTTGCTATCTGCTCTCTCATGGAAGTGAGCAGGAAGTTGCCCATGAAGGAACAACATCACAGGGAAAGGGCTCTAGATTTGCATCTCCATCAGGTAGAGAAGACTGGACAAGCCAAGATTTCTTTACTCTTTTTTCTGATGACTAGGACTTGGTTGAGATGACTTCCCTATTCTCTGTTTATGTGATTTCTGGTTATTTTCTTTTCTCCTCTACTATAGTTGAAGAACACACAAAATATCAACTACTCTATTCTAACTTTAATACTATGTTTAGGGAGAAATATTTTCTTTGTATTATAAAATGAGAAACTCAGTTGTGGGATCTTATCTATTTTATTTTCCACAAACATGTAAACCACAAAATTGACAGTGGTACAATTGATGGGGGAGCAACAGTGAAGAATCTCAGAGCTTCTGGTAAAGGTACCACTTACCAGTGCTTCCTATATTGATTCAACAGGCATGGGTGCACATAGAAGATGAACTCATAATTTCTGTCTTAACATAGAGTAAATGGACTTTTAAAGATAATTCCAGATAAATTACAATCTATGTTAAGTGCAAGAACAGAGGCATGCACTCAGGTGGAGGAGGAAGGAAAAGGATGCTGGCCCTGGGAGTGCGTTTGGGACTTGGGGATGAGGTGAAGCCAGAACTGAACCATAAAGCAATGAAGGAAATAGATAAACACAGAGAGCAGAAGGAAGATAGGCCAAACAAAAGACACCTTTTATAAACAAAGACGTGGAGGTGTGAAATGCTGTGTCTAAGGGAATTAGAAAATGAAGTGAGGTCATCTTTAATAAGATTCAGATGCAGAGTTTGCATAACAAGGCATCGAGAATCTTGTGTTCCTTATTAAAGACTTTGGGCTTTGTCCTGTAGGCAATTATTTGCCTTTAAGGAGTTTTAATCTGGAAGGCTACATATCATATTTGAATTTGAGAAAAATCAGTTTGGTGGACATGGAATTGAATGGGAAGGGAATGGATTAAAGGGTTAATAAGGAAGTTGTTTTACAGCTCAAGTGATTGATAGTGAATACAAGCATTAATGAAGGCATAAGTGGTTAGTAGACAGTGGGGTAGAGTTTGAAAAAATATTTAGAGGACAATATTAGCAGGATATGGGGATTAATTGGACATATGTGTGTGAAAGCACAAAGAAAAGATTTCAGGCAACCAGAGCTTTGTGTGATGAAAGTCACATTCTCTTTAGGGTTCCATGTTGCCATGACCACTTGTTCCATGGTCTGGGCCATTGGTGCCAGTCTATTTGGCTTAGATGGTTGAAGACATTTTCTTATCAAAAAAGTATGAGACAAATGTTTTTCATCTGAATTTTTCTTTCTTATTCCTCCTGACTTTAGAGAGTTGAGAGAAAATAAAAATAAGGAAAAGAATTCCTAGCCTTTTATGAAAAGAGATGCATTTGAAAACATATTTTTAGAGTCAAATTATAGTGTTCTTGGTATGAAAACATTAAGAGACTAATGGCCCAAATCAGTTTACCATTGGAGACAAAGAATTAAATGCTGGCAAGCAAACTATCTGTTACTGAAGGAGTAATGTGAGTCCCTAAATAGGTAAAACCCAAGGTAGTTAATTAGACTAAGTGCTTCTAAGGAAGGCTCTCCTTTGGAATATTTCCAGAAGGGATGATTAAGGATTTAGAAAAATTAATTTTACATCCAGAGAAAGGTGAAAGACACCCAATGATTCATTCAGTACCTGTTAGGATGTTTTAGCATCTGAGCTATAAAACAAAATGCTTTCCTATGTGAATTATGTTTCCTCATTGGTTCCCTGGTGGAAGCTTTCAGATCTAGGGCTCACCTTTCCTTCCATGTGTTCTCTCAGGGATGGGGAGTAGAAGTAAGCACTAAAGGAGAAAGTAGGAGGAAATAGGGAGCAAGATAATGATAGCTGCCACAGGGCAGTGTGTCTACCTTTCAATGAGTGCTAGAAACTTGGGTCTCAGAAGATGAATGGACTTGCTGAGACTAGTACTTATATTCATGCACATTTGAGGTTTGTTAGATCTCATAAGAAGTTATGTTCTGTTAGAGATTTAAGTAGGAACATAGTGTTGGCCCTTGAAAGCTCAGGAAATGCTGTGGTCACATCTATTAGACACTTCAATAAACCATCCGAATTAATAATGGTGGTGTTGAGGCACCTGTGACTGAAGATGATTCACTCAGAATTTTGAGGAATAATTACTTATTTGGTTCTTGTTTAAAAAGGAGAATGTGGGCATAATAAGAAAGGGCCCTTATCAAATCTTTCTCCTTATTCTTTCTCTTCTCTCATCTCTCTTGTTTCTCTCCTTTCTTCAAACCTCTTTTGCTTCTTTGTCCATAAGCCCAACCATTGTATATTAAATGCACCATTTTAAAGCTTACACATGTCAGTTTGTTTTTTATAATTACACAAATAAGAAGGGCATAATGTTCAATTTTAGCTTAAGAGTCCAGAATTCTTAGTTATAAACCTTTTCAGCAAGGTAATTTTTTTCTCTTAAATCCAGGGAATACTAACAACAGACTTCTACTAGACCAAAATTTTCATGTGGTCATTCTTGTAGATTCACAAAGATTTTGAAAACCACCTTAGGAAGTGAACTTACATTTATAACTTCTCTTATATTTGTAAAAATAGACACGTCACAAACCTATTCAGATTTCTCATGCTTTCTGAGTAATTTCTCTATGCATGATTAGAAAATTATACAAATATGGCAATAGGACAATAGGTCTTAGAGTTAAAAAAAAAACTGTAACAGCATGATTGTGTTCAGTTAAAAAGCATGGTTCCCATGGCTTTAAATGCCAATTAGTATGATGTAGGAATTGGTGACACAGATGAGGGGTATAAATGTCAACATCATTAATTATCTCTAGCTATTAATTAGACAGTAGATGTGTCACTAGGAAAACTCAGAATGTCCTAAATCTGTTCATTGAATGTTAAATAAACCTTCTTGTCCCTGTTTTGATTTTGCGGCAGAACTGTCAGTGAAAGACACAATAGTACATATGAATACATGCCTTTTTATTATGTGCTTTTTTTGATCCAAGTGATAGATTTTTGGTTGATTAAGTGTCCATTTCTCTTACCTAAAAGCATAATTTACTCTCAGGAAGTAACCTCATGTCATTGGGTACAATTTTGTGGAACTATTAAGCATGTACATTGACCTTCTTAGTCAGGGAGCAGGTGGCTGACAAATGGTAGCCAATTGGGTGCTTTCACCCTGAAATTCGCATCTTCATAGGAATGCATTCATTCTGGCTGTGTTCTTGCTGTAGTTTCTGCTTTTGTTCTTACTCATCTTTAACCATATTTCCCCATTTCACCGATAAGATTTCTTATTCTTCTGATGGATTGTTTTTATTCGTTTGCTCAAGCTACTGTTAGTTTCTCTTGCTTTGCAACCGAAGAGCTTTCAATGGTATAGATAGCATATGATTAAAAGTTACTTTGAACTTTCATAATTAACTTGCTTGAATGAGGTTTAATTTGGAAGAAACACTAGTCATATATTTGTATATAGCTCTTGTCCTTTGCAATCCGTGATTATAAAACTGAAGATTATTGCTGTCAGTTGAGTTATAGTCCTTCTGCCGAGGATATTTGAAAAATTCCTCTAATGGTAGGTCAGCAAGTAGGTTTTATAGAGAGTGGTAATTTTGTGTATGTGTTGTGACTTTAAGGACCAGAATTCTCTTGCCAGTTTCCATTTCTTATCCTATTTTAAATCTCTGAATATCAATAATAGTAATGATGATTATTATGATAATGTTATAGAAAGCAAGATATATCCTGTGACAGCAGAGCAAATAACTGGTGCCATATGGCTGGGTGTGCATGTGTGTGGTGCTAGGAATTGAACACAGGGCCTCACGCATGCTAGGCAAGTGCTTTACCACTGAGTGATACTGCAGCCTCTTTATATAACTTTTAAAATAGATAATCCCAATTCATGGATGGCTGAAGTCCAACAGTGCATGACAGCAAGTCCTTTTTTTTCTTGGCCACATGTTGTGCATGTTGGTGCAGATCACTATGAAAAATATTCTTGATGCTTCTCTTTCTAGTCTAGACACAACACTTTTGATCTAGAAAAGGCCTTTGAGCTGCCTTATTTTAGAGAGACCTTCAGCTATGCTCAAGGTCATTCTATAAAAAGGAGGATAGAGTTTAAATTGTCACTAAGTTGTCCTTGAAATGTCCAAGGTCTAATTGTCATTTGTTCTCATTCACTTACCAATTCACTCTCAATATGTGACATGGCTCTTATTCTATGGGATAATTGAAAAGTAAAGATGGGGTCACACTATGTTGTAGAGAGAAAGCATTTTGAGAAAATAATAGTACTAACAAAATTCTCTTCAAAGATTTTTTTTTTTACCAGAATAGGTAGACGAAAAGTATCAGTTGAAGTACAATGATGAACTCTGGCCTTTTTTCTGGGGACATTACCATTGCAAAAGAGAAAAGGGAAACTAGAGGAATGAATTCCTTAATGGGGGATTGGATCCCTAGCCTGGGTGACAGGGTGAATTTTGTTAGTGGCAGGAACTCCTCATGCACAGTAATAGGAAGAAAAGCAGAAAATGTGCCTGAAGATAAGAAGTAGAAGGTATTCCTACCTGGATTTTTTTTCTTATTTTTTCAGTGAAATTTGAGGCAAGGTTATCAACTGAGTGTGGTACAAGAAAGCAAACACAACTGTGGAGGGAAGTTTTGAGGTAGTTATTTTGGAAGTGGGAGAATCACGTACTAGAGAAATGTAACTGAAGAGGCAGGCCTTGATTGTGTGCCCATTTGAAATTGACATTCATGAACTGAAATGAAAGTCAATCAGAAAAGTGTTCTGTTGTTTTTCACCTAGCACCAGATACTCAAATAATACCCCAGAAAAAGTAACATTTTGGCTTAAGCAGAATTAAGGTTTTTATTCAAGTTAAGATGATATAAGAAGAGATAGGTCATGTCTAGTGGAATGAAAAAGAGAGAAGTGACATTATGAAAAGAAGTGGGAGTCAATATCTATTGAAAGTAGGTTGCAATGATCAGAAGAGTGAAGCTTAAAATCTAGATTTTAGTCATGAGGCAGTTATTGCGAATGACACAGTCAAGAACATGGCTATGAAACTGGATGGCTGAGTTGAGGTTTTAATATGCTTACAAATTCATTTATAGTAAATCTGAAATAGTAATAAAAAGCCAAATTTCTTCTACATTGTATTTCTGTGTTGACAATCCAACTCTATGATTAGGTACAATATATCAAAACTATGTTCCAATAGTTTTGATCATAGTACCCTTCCAGATGCAGGATTCTGTGGAATTAAACTTCCATCTATATTTAAAAACAAATGTCTATGCCAGCAAGTGACAGTTAATTCCTTTTCAAATCTGTCTACTTTGAACCATGCGAAATAGAAAGGCATGGTCTAGATCATATTTCAATATTAAATTAAGGGTATAGAGTTTCCATGTACAAGATTATCATTCAATCTAGGTACTAGCAGGAACTATATAATATGACTTTTAGGCAGACTTCTCTACCCCATGGATGAAAGAATAGACTTTCTTCACTTCAACCTTACTTATATCCATTGAGTACCTATTATGCATTGGGCCCTATCACAAGCACAAGACATACAAAAAGGATGAAATCAGTTCCTTGTGTTTGTCATATACATGCAGTTTATGTGTATATTCAATATTCAATTCTCATATGAAATAAATTCTTGAGGATCAAGTATGTGGAAAACTGGAGATTAGTGATGATAGAAAAAAAATGTATATTTTCTTTTCTCAGGAAAAGGTGACAGTGGGGAGAGACATGCAGACCAAGTATTATAACATAGTAAGTGCTATAATTGAAGTTATTATCAAGAGTGGTGGACACATGGAGGAGGGAGTTAGTGAAGGCTTCCTTCCTAGAGCAAGCAGCTTTACTGCTGACTGTCTTACAGGGATTAAATCCTAGAGATGCCAGTTTCCCCTCAGGCTATTTAAATAGGCAGTCTAAGCCAGTGGTTCATACCTGTAATCCTAGCTATTTGGGAGGGTGAGACCTATCAGGAGGAATGTGGCTTTAAGCCAGCCCAGGCATGTAGTTCATGAGGCCCCAATCTCCAAAATATCCAGAGCAAACTGGACTGGAGGTGTGTTTCAAGCAGTCAAGCACCTGCTCTATAAGAAAGCCCTGAATTCAAAACCGTCCACCAATATAACATACCTACATACAGGTATGCACAGGGTATTTTGCTCAAGTGAGGATCCGAGAAATGTAGAACCCTGACATAACAGTGAAGCTGGGCATAGAAGCATGAGCAAAGGAAGTGTAGAATACAGCAGTGTGGTCATTTATTTACCGTGGAAGATAAGTCAGCAATGAGGTCAGACAGACAGCTGACCCCCACCCAAGGACTTAATTCATCATCCTGAGCACTTGCAAATTATTACTCTTCCCCATAAGGAAGAGTAATATGGCTGGCTCTTTAGATTTGTCTTTGGCATCATGACAAATATTGAGAATTTTCTTAAGCTCACCTTTCAGGACTTCCAGTATTTAATGGAAACCATTATTGAAAACGACATGATTCTTTTCCACATTAAACTACATACACACACACACACACACACACACACACACACACACACACAATTTTCATAGAGGAACCCAATCTAATACTTGTCAGACATACTTTTTGCAATATGTTCTAAAATCTCATAATTCATCCTTTAAAGGAAGATTAATTCAAAGATGAAAATGGATGAACACATGAATGAACAAAGCAAGTGATGCAATATAAAATCTATGCATTGAAGCATTAAAGGATGGTAACTATGGTACATGGTGATGGGTTTTGTAAAGGCATGTTAATTTAAGAACATAAGTAAGGCTCACCAAAGCTTGGGAAGGAAAAAAATGTACTTTCTCATGCTTGAAAGAATCCTCATATACAGATGATATGTTCATATAAATTGTTTAAGGCTTTGCATGTGGCACCATGTTGTTCATAGAAAAGGAACATGGTGTGATTTGAATTTTGAAGTTTTTAAGAGCCCCCCACCACTGCCCAGACTCTTCCTTGCATAACTCTGGATGATTACTTGGAAGGCAGGAAATTATGTTCTTACTGAGCACAGACTTATTTCTAATTACTTTATCTTCAGAAAAGACCATAAACATGAATTTTGACAGGTTTGTTTATTATTTTTTTAAAATAATCTATTTTTGGGAATAGAATTCTTAAAGAATAAGAAGAACCTAAAGGACTCCATTTGAGATGAAGGGCTCATGCCTATTTGAAGCCAGGTGCAAGAGTGGGACTCTGCAATCACTAGCTCATGAAGAGAGGACAAAAGACACGCTTTAAACTCATGCCCAGGTCTATAGCTACTGTAAGCTGAAGTCTAGGGAGTTAGGAAGATATGGCCACAGTTTCTCAGATAGGATCTAAACCAAGGCATTTATTGATTCTACAGCTTGGTCTACAATATTCTCAGTATTATCATGGATGGTATGCTAAAAAGCTACTCTAAGTGCTGGTTCTAAATCATAGTTCAGAAGCCTAGGACAATAAAGGACTAGTTTCATGGAAGGGAGGAAGGAAGATGGAGGGGAAAACACATGTTGTTAAGCAAGACAACAACAGCAGCAAATATATTTCCCACCCAAAATGAGGCTGAAAATTAAGATTCCTAAACTCAAAGACAGTCAAGACTCAAAGACAGCCATTATAGTCAATAATTAGATGCTATTAATTCAGATGAAATTCATATAACAACATAGCCTGAAAAACTTTAAAATAAGTGTTTTGAGGATGTTCAAATGCTTTAGTGAAGGCATGACTTCATTTAAAAAGAATCAGAAAGTTTGAAACAAAGATATAAAAAGAGAATGAAAAAGAAAAAGACAGTGTGTGTTATTGAAATAAAAAATGCAATTGGAGTAAATTCTGACCAAGACATAGAGTAAATTCGTAGTTTCTAAATATAGGGACACAAACCATAAGAACAGAGAAGAGGGGGGAGAAATGACCCAAATATTGTATGCACATATGAATAAAAGAAAAAAAAGAACAGAGAAGAGTAATGAAAAATAAACTGAGAGGCTCTGTATTTGTTATCTATTTCCATATAACAAGATATTCTGAAACTTAGTGGCTTAAAACTATCTGGTAGATTCTGTGCGCATGGTGATTTTAGGTCATGGTTGACCATGAGGGTGAAGCTCAGATGTTAGTGGAGGATGCAGTCATCTGAGAAACGGACTGGAAGTACAGAATGTATTTTCAAGGTAACTTAATGAACATAGGGCTTCAATTTCACACGATCTGTTGGCTAGAAGTCAACAGTCCCTTCCAGGTGGGTTTCTCATGACAAGGTGGGTTGTCTTCCCTCGGAGCAAGTGATCTGAGGGAGAGAAACCGAGGCAGAAGCTATCATGTGGTTTATAACCTAATCTCAGTAGTGGCATACTGTCACTCTGGAATATTCTATTAGTCATACAGACCAACCATAGTATGTGTGGGAGGGGACTGCACAGGGTGTGAATGCCAGGAAGTGGTGATCATTGGGGCCTATCTTGGAGGCTGGGTGCCACACTCTGGTCTCTGACATGCAAAATTTACTCACTTCCAGCTAAGGCCTCCTAAAGTCTTACCTATCACAGCATCAACTTCAAGTTCACAATATCACTGTCTCACCCCTGTTATTATATTGGTCCTGCAGTTCTCCTGGTTTACGCCACTGCAATTTCTTGTGTGGCTTAACCACCATGTTTCCTAGCTAGTTTTCCTACTTCTTTCATGGCACCTGTGAAGCCTGTCCAGAACACAGAACTCAGAACTCAGAATGACCTTTTATAAATGTAAGTCAGATCCCACCTCAAAATTTTCTGCTTGCTTAAAAATGATGATATGACACTATTTGATGCATCAAAATTTATTTTTAAAACTTCCACTTTGTTATCTATTTTACTTTGTTTCCTCATTTTTTACTTTAAAAACTCTATCTGACGTTAAGATATTTCAAATTTTCCCATATTTATGGTAGTGGTGGTGGGGGAAAGGGGTAGGCAAAAGGTGTATTTTCCTAGTATAATTTTGTCCATTTATTTACAGATTTTCTAAATGACTTTTCTGTACATGCATTTCTTGTGGGCAGACTTTTTTTACACAGTCTGATGGTGCTTTTCCTTTAATAGATCAGTTTTTCTCATTTTCATTATGATAGATATGTGTGTTCTGGGGCTGTCATTGTATATTGGAAAAATGAGACTATCTGTTGGCTTTAGATTTTGAAAGTGTCAGAAACATTTCTATTTAATTCAAGCTTGTCACAAACAGCTGCAGCAGGGATCAGTAATTATAAAAGCTATCTAAAACACCAGAAGTTGCAGTGAGCTTTTATAGTGTGTGTCAAATAGGGCTTCATCCAAAGTGAAAAAAGGAGAGAGGAGAAGAAAAGAAATTTTCAGTTAGCTCTCTTATATTTGTGATGACCAATTATAGACACATTCATGTATTAAAATATTATATACTAACAAATTTTTTAAAACCATCTAAAACATTTTTCACAAACATCCAAGACTCATATTCTTAGAACAGCACTTTCCTTCTCAGCTTTACAGAGGTATGTGGTATACAGTAACTATCTATTTAAAGTGTTCAATTTGATAAACTTTGACATATGCCTGGTACCATAACCACAATCAAATTAATAAATTTATCCATCACACTAAAAAATTTCCTTATTCACCTTTGCAAACTTCTTGTGTGTCCACATCCCAGACATCTGCAAGTCACCCCTTCATCTGCTTCCTGGCACAATAAGTTACTTTGCATTTTCTAGAATTTTAAATAAATGAAACCAAAGGGAATTCAAATCAAAACCATATGGAGAGGTCATCTCAGCCTGAGAAGAATGGCTGCTGTCAAGAAGACTAAAGATAATAGGTGCTGGTGAGGATGTGGAGAAGAGGCAGCCTTTGTACACTGTTGGTAGGGATGAAAATTATTTCAGCCCTTAGAGAAAATTGTATGGAGGCTCTTTGAAAAACTACAAATAGAATTACTTTATGACCCAGCAATCCAACTACTAGGTATACATCCAGAGGAAATGAAGCTAGTATGTTGGAGAGACACCTGCATTCTTATGTTCATTGTAGCACTATTCACTGTTTCTTGTCACTAGACAAGAAATGGGAACAAGCAAGGTATCCATCAACTCATTAATAGATAAAGAAAATGTGGTACATATATGTTACTGGAATACTTTTCAGCTATAAGAAGAATGGAATCCTGTTTTTTGCAACAACATGGATGGAACTAAAGATGATTATGTTAAGTGAAATAAGCCAGGTACAGAAAGACAAGTTCCACATGACCTCACTCATATGTGGAATCCAAAAGATGGTTTCATAGAAGTTTAGTAGAGTATTGGTGACCAGAGGTGGGGAGGGTAAGGGGTGAGATGGAGAAAGGCTAATGGATGGGGGGTAAGTTACAGGTAGATAGGAACAAAAAGTTCTGGTATACTACTGCACAGTAGGGTGAGTAGTGTACTGTACATTTCATAAAAGGAATTGTATTATTATACATGCTTATTCTGGAATTGGTCTTTTAAGATTGTGTTTACAAAATGGGCAACTTTTAAAAGATAAGTAGTGAGTGCTAAAATCCACAATGATTTTGTTTCTGCATTAATGAGATGGCCTCTGCCATTTAAAGTCTCAAGTACTTCAAAAATATTTTTATTATTTAATTTAAAAATAGTTTCCCTTGATGTAAGAGCAATGCATTGTGGAGAATTTATAAAACATTTAAAGTTACAAAAAATGAATGAAAGTTAAGCATGAATAACCATTCCTCTTCTACTTAGAGATAAAATACTTTGAGTATTTCTTTCTATGCTTTTCTCAGTTACTAAGAGGAAAATCACCGGTTAAATTGAAAAAAATGCTTGGAATGCCTGCAAAGTATTTCATGATATGCCATAATTTTTCATTTTGCTGACCATTAAAGTTATTTCCAAAAATAAAAAAATTCACTGTACATTTCAAAAATCTGGAAGAAAGGGTTTTGAATTTTTTGATCATAAGGATATGAGAAGTGTTTGAGGACATAAATATGATTAACCTGATTTAAATATTATGCAGTATGGGAAAGTATTGAAACACTACATGATATTCCATTAATACATGCAATGTTGTGGATTTATGTGTCAATTAAAAATAACTGGAATCATAAGAAGATACTCTTCTGTCTTCTGACAGTCGACACATAATTATTTTCACTTTCTTTGTTTTATTCCAAATAAAACCATTGTTCCTTTGGGGGGGATGGTATTCCTTTCTATGGAAAACCGCAGTTTTCTTATCATTCACCTTTCCCTGGGCTGTTTCAGTCATTGGCTATTACAAATAAACATTACATTTGTATCCAAGTTTTTGTGTGGGCACTTGCTTTTACTTCTACTCCTAGGGAAACAGATAGGGGTGGAATGGTTGGGTGATAGAGTAGGTGTATGTTTATTTTAGGGAAATGTAAAACTATTTTCCAAAGAAACTATACCATGTTAAATTTCAATGAGTAATGAGAGTTCCAGTGGTTCTACAAACTTGTCAACACTTGGTATGAGCAGGTTTTAAAGTTTTAGCCATTCTATTGATGGATGTCTCATTGTGAATTTTATTTAAATTTCATTAATAACTAACGACATTGATCCTTTCCTCATGTGCTTGTTTGTTTTTCCTGTATGCTATACATATATGAATATATTCCTCACACGAATGCACTCTCAGTGACCTGCTGAATATTAGAGAGGGGACTGCTGTGGTGTCTGTGAGCTCCCAACATGGAGCAATTTCTTCTTTGGTGCTTTGCTCTCTGCAATGTCAATTGCCATGGAAGCTCAGCTCCCTTGGAAGCTCAGCTCCATCTCCTCAACCCACAGCATGGGCTGCACCTATGCTCCACTTCCTGGCACAGTAAGCTGGTCTTTTTAGACAGCAAGCTTGGACAGTTGTAGGGTCTGGATCTTTGCTCCTCCTGGGGACCACAGTCCTTTATTGGGTAATGTCCAGACACATGAAAACTATTATTTCATATATTATGTCCTCTTATTTTTTTTTCCTTAGGAGGATGAATAAGCCCTATTTCTCTTATCCCATCTTGGTTTGAACTAAGTATCACCATCAATCTTTTTACATTCATATTTTGTATGGCCTGATTTTCTACTTATCTGAAGATATAATTGTTGCCTTTATATTTAAGGAATAAAATTTTGGTTTATTTTATCTGAGGATCTTTTGGACTTTCTTTTACAGTCTTCTTACTTGTATGCTACTAAAAGTCTCTTGCCAATTAGAGTTGGGTTTATTCAATTGTTTGTCTTTCAAGACAGGGTCTCATTATGCAGTCTAGGCTGGCCTCAAACTAAATGATCCTCCTGCCTCAACCTCCCAGTGCTGGGATTTCAGGTGTGTCTCACCACACCTGGCTGAGTTCACATTTTTTTCTAGATCAACTATTACATTTTAACCTTGAACTACAATAAGTGTCTTCACTCAGAAATGTCTTGCATAGACTATTCTCTGTAATGTTACTCCTCCCAGTCTTTTCAGTTAGCATATTCAAGTCATTTATTTCTGAAAAGTTCCTGCTAATATATTTTAAAGTGGTATCTAATGTTTCTAAAAATCATAGTTAAAAATAAAAATTGCATATGTTTTATGATGTACAATGTAATGCTTTGATGCATGTATACAATTTCTCTCTGTTTCTGTGGGTTGTCTTTTCTCTCTCTCGAATGTTTCCTTTACTGTGCAGAAGTCTTTGAGTTTGATGCAATTCTATTTGTCAATGCTTGTTTTAGTTGCTTATGATTTTAGTGTCATACCCAAGAAATCATTAACAAGGCCAATGTCAAGAAACTTCTCTATATCTTCTTCTAAGGTTTTTACAGATTTGGGTCATAAATTTAAGCCTTTAACCCGTTTTAAGATGGTTTTTGTTATGGTATGAGATAAAAATGCACTTTTGTTTTTTTTGCATGCAGATACTTCCAATAATACTTGTTTAAGAGATTATTCTTCCCTCATTGTGTACTTCTCATACCCTGTTGCAGATCAGTTTGTCACATATGCATGATTTTTTTTCTGAACTATCTTCTGTTCCATGGGTCTATGTGTCTATTTTTATGCTCATAGCATATTGTTCTTGTTGTATTTCAAGAATCACAAACTGCAATCCTTTCAGTTTTGCTCTTTCTCATTGGCAATTCAGGGTCTTGGGTTTCATACCAATTTCACTGAAAAACATCCTTTTTGCTGCTTCCTCCTTGGCAATTTGCTAAGATTCCATTGATGATATTCAGTAGTATGGGCATTTTACCAGTATGTCTTTCCACTTGTTCATGGCTACTTATGTAACCTATGTCTCATAGTTTTCAATGTGCAAGTCCTTGGTTGATTGTTTACTCCTAAGTATTTTACTCTTTTTAATGCTATTATAAGTGGCATTTTTCTTTAATTTCCACTTTGATAATTTGTTGTAAATGTATAGTATAGAAAACTAACTTTTAAGTTGATTTTACATCCTACAACTTTGTTTAATGCTTTCCTTAGTCTACAGGTTCTTTCATTTTTATGATTTAGTTTATTAAAACTAACATAAAAAAGGCTTATCATCACAACATATAACCAACATAAAAGTAATATTGAAGGGTTGCATATCCTCTTATTCACAGTAAACTTTTGAAACTCAGTTTTCATTTCACTTTGATTATTGAATCATTTGTTATTTTAAATACCTTATTTCAGAGAGATAATAATTTGTTTAAGTCATGGGGAAATTAGTGTTCACTTTTTTGTGTTTTCCTTTATAATACTGCTAACTTTTGCTCATTTTTGTTTACTTAATTTTCTTAAACTATACATGCACTGTTTTGTTTACTTCTTTTTTTTTCAGATACTGCTGATCTTTAAATAGGGGGCATGTTTTATGTGTCTGGTGCTTGTGGAGGAATAAGGTCAAGAGACAGGGGAACAAGCTGGAGGAGTGAGCCCCTTCACTGACTCTACTGTCATGGGTTTTCACAGTTGCATCTCTGTTTTAGGTGATATGAAGATGTGCCTGGCTGATGGTGACATCGTGCAAATCATTGGCCTCTATGATGGCCCAGCATTGACTTCTGTACACGTTGTAGAGATTACTGCTGCTCCCTCCTCTTCTGCCTTTCCAACTGCATACTTTCCTAAAGGATCCAGTCTGAATGAATCTTCTTTAAGTCCCGTTTCTTCAGTGACCTTCCCTTAGTCCAGGCTCTGAGATGTTGCTGTTTGAAACAGGATGATTGGTTTGTTATGTCAATTTTGCCATACTCTTGGGATGGATTTTGGGGATTGACATAGTTCTTCAGGGATTTTTTTTTTCTCAACTCTTTTTTGAATTTGATCCAATTTATACTGTATCTCAATGCTTCTCTTCCTAGATTGAAATTTATAGTAGTAGTTATTTCTTATTTTATTAGAAATGGTGAAGTTTTCTTTTTTGTTCATTTGCTTTTCATTCTTTTTGCTAGTATTGGTTTTAGGAAGGAGATTATAGAATAACAAAGACACTAACTGAATAAAACCTATTACTCAACCTTAGTTCACTCTTAAATATTTAAGCCATCTGCCATTCATGTCTCTTCATGACTGGACCAGTATTTGGCTGAGAGGAGACGGGGGAGGAATTTGCTATAAAGAACTTTGTAAGAATGTTTGTTTTACAGAGTGTGCCCCAAATCCACCTGTCAGGAACTTTTCTCAGCACAAATCCCATTTATGTCTTCCAAATGCTCTGCAAAATCAACCAGATTTATCAAACTCTTGACTCTAAGCTAATCAAAATAAGTAAGATTGCATATTTCTAGAATAGATAAATTCACAAAGTCACAACTGACTTGTCAGTTTCCAAAAACCCTTTCTTAATAAAGGTATATGCCAGTGTACATTACCCATTTAATGTAATCCATTTCTGGCTCTCGTTTGAGTCCTGATCATCTGGTGTGGGCATGGTTCATGTTTACCTACTGGGATCCTGCACAGGCACTGGGGTTATTTTAGCAATTTGTCATACATTCTAGGAAGAAACATATTTGAAGAGGTTAATTGACATGTTCAAAGACATTAATTCAGAAAGTTTAAGCCAAGACTCCAGATGCTTTTATTTGTTAAAATATCATCTCCTATAACTATCCTAGGAGGGTTATATATTTCCACAGGAACTGACTAGAAGTCACTTACCTCAGGTCAAATAGATGACAGTAGTAGAGCTGGGAAGGAATCAGGTCTTCTGACATAAATTCAGGGTGCTTTCCAGGGCAAAGGCTACAACCCAGCTCTGGATACCTTTCCCCTCTCAACTTGACAACTCCAGCCACACCTCCTTGACTGTATCACTGTATTTTAAAGCCTTGTGCATGCTGTATGCGTTCCTTTGGTAATTTCTTGAATTGCTCAAGCTGGAAGAGTTCAGTTTTCTCTCTCATATGTCCCTAGGCTCTGAAACATGCCCACAGCTTGTGAATGTTTAAGATTTTTCAGTTCTTTTTGCTCCATACTAAGGTGGTTTCAGGCTTTGAAGGAAGCCAGTGGGGGAAAGCCATGCTTATTTATAAGCCCTTTATTTATACTGTTCTAAAAAGCCACCAGAGGAATAGAAATTTTGAAAGTCCTGACTATAACTAGGATGTGTTAATTACTTGGTGTTGAGATACTGGGTTAGAGTCTCCAGAATTACTTGACAGTCGCTTGTTGTAAAGCTTGCAGTACTCATCTGTTTCAGTTATCTCCTCACTTTGAAAAAGGTTGAGCTGTTTTACTTTGTGGGATGGCAGAATCTCTGTGAATTATCTACAGTACTAACACTGTGTCTGGTAGGAAGAAAGGTTACTGTCTTGATCTCTTTCAATGGTACCTTTGATGGATGTCCACCTGCACCTGGAGATATCAGCAAGAGACTTAACAGCACATCAGAGTAGCTGATTAGATTCCAACATGTGTCAAGCCATGTACTGTGGGGTTACTGGAGGACATGGGAACGAGAAGTTTAAACAAACATCTTAAATGAAATTCTAACATATTCAATGAAACTTGAATTATGCCTATCCAAAGCACTTTTGTTTGTTTTTTATTTTACACTAAAATGATTTTTAACTGTAAAGAAAATTGAATCAGGAAGATTTTTTTTAGAAAGTAGAATTATTATCATATGTTTGAAAAGAATATTATCATTTTGATTTTTTTAAAGTTGCATGCACGTGAATAGTAATTAGTGATCTTAAAACTCTGCCACCTAAGTAGTGAAGTGGATGTAATCTGTATAAATGTCCTCTTTCTAGTCTTATCTAAATAAGATCTGTTCTCATGAGGCACTGTACTGGTGCCGAAGCCAAACATTAAGACTCACATCAGGGTTTTTGTTTGTGTTTTATAAAAGCATCGTTGTCTCACTAAGGAAATATATCTGTGGCCTGTCTGATATTCTAGATTTATCATGCGTCTTTCTAGTAATCTCCAGTCTAGCAATATCTAAAAAAGACTCTAACTATTTATTCAAATCTGATTACCCATAAAGGATAATCAATTGCCTATGAATGATATCTGACTGCCAACATTCCTGTAATTATAAAACTGCACCCTTTTTTTTCATACAGGTTTTCATACTGGATAACCTATGGGATTGCGATTATCTCCTTTGAGAAACCAATCCCAGCTAGTTTCTTCTTCAAAGATTATTTGGCTTTTGGGGGCAAAAGACTGTTATGTTGGCTATAATATATTTATTGGAGAATCTGTATCCTAATGATCTTACAGTTAACATCTGTAAGAATGATTCCCAGCCTGAAGTCTGAGGATGGATTTCAGGAACATTTGTACGTATTTCTTTAAAAGGGTTGATGGTTTGGATTTTCTATAGCAGGGTTTCTTAAAATGTGACTATTGTACCACTCAGAGTTCCTGTAAATCTGTAGAGTACTCAGCAGGCTCTCTGAAATCTTAGAAGAAAATGAAATAGAACAACTTTATACATTTTACATTAAACATTTTAAATGTAAGATGTATTATATTGTCAGAGAAATATACTATTCTCTATTTTAATCAGTATATTTGTAAGGATTGTGAATGATCTAGGACTTCACTAGTCTAGTCTCATTTAGTATTCAATTCACCTGATTTTATATCATTTGCCTGTTGTATTGCACTGCAGAATTTACCTCTTAATTATTTTTATGTGAATGACATTTTGTAACAATCCACAAAAGATGGATTTATATATGCCAAAATGATAGTAATATAAACTCCAAATAATATTTTAAATGTATGCAGTGACAAAGCCTCTACTGCCAATATAGAATATGCAGATATATGATCTTGGTTAAGATTATGAAATATGATAGTTGTCATAATAGTTATAATAATAAAAGTGCAATACAATAAGAAATTTTCCTACCTTAGACCTTTGAAGAACATAACATACACCCTTAGATATTTTCAGTAAATTACCTCCCCAAAATAATCATAACACATCGCTCTCTAGAACAAAATTATTAGATTTTGATGTTAAAGGCAGGAAAGAGAGCAAATAAAACCATGGATCATTTGAAAGTTATGCTCTCTATAGCTTAAAATGATATGTGTTATATCATGCCTAAGGAACTTTCAAAACCAATGAAAAACTTAAGTAAAATGATTTCCCTGGCATAGCTAAATGAAGCCCACCCTATTTGCAGGAATTATCAAACAACTGCTTCATGTTTTAAAATTAAACTGGGAAAAAACCCTCTGTATACCCTCCTTGGAAATTGAAGTATAGATTTGTTTTTATATATCTTTTTAAAAAATCTAATGTCAGTAGAAAAACAAGTCACCTCTAAGGCACCATCTACCCATTCCAGCCCTTGGAAGCACAAGTATGAGTTCCAATTTAATTACAAATGGTACAAGTATACCAAATTAAATAGTAAGTAATGTAAAACTACTCTAAGAAGCTCTTATTTGGCTATGATGAAGTAACTGGGATCAGACTTATCCTCCCACTTGAAACTTAAACAAACAACAAAATATATGAAACAGAGGTTCTCAAGACACTGGGCGTGAGGCAGTTGAGGATATTGATTTCTAGAGATGGGAAGGAAATTGTGTGAGTCCTGTGATTGTCTCAGTTTGTTCCCTGGAAAATTTGCAGGACAGGACTCCAGGAGAATGATCTCCTCTCTGCCCTGGGGAGATGGATGATCTGGAAATTTGGAGAGATGAAGGCCTCTGGAGTTGGCAGGGCAGAGGAACAGAAAAAAGGCACCTGCACAGCAAGAAAACACTGGAAATCAGCAGAGGCTCTACCACAAACATTCAGTCATGTACTCACCAGTACATACACATGAGGAACTATCAAAGCAGGGGTAAAACACATCCCAAAGGAGCTGGGTTCCATGGCTCACTTCTGTAATCCCAGCTACTCAGGAAGTGGAGATATGGAGGATTGTGGTTTGAAGGGAGCCCAGGCAAAAAGTTCACAAGACTCCATCTCAACTAACAAATGCTTGATGTGGTATTATGCGCCTGTCAATCCAGCTATTCAGGAAGAATAAATAGGAGGATTGTGAACTAGCTATGAACATGGGGCCTTATTGAGGAATAACAAGAGCAAAAAGGGAAAGCTGGTTGGAGTATGGCTCCAGTGATAGAGCTCCTGCCTAGTAATCACTAGACCCTGAGTTCAAACCCCAGTCTCACACACACACACACACACACACACACACACACACATTATCCCAAAGGAGTAAAGGGAACAGTGCACAGAGCTCACATATTGCTGGGAAGCATGTGTATTGCTATCAGCCAGAATGAAAAACCTAACTTGGAGAGCACCAGTAGTGGATAAAACTTAGTCCTGTGTTAAGTGTTCTGTTCCCACCTAACAAAGCATAAAAGACTCCAAAAGATCAAACAGTTTTCAAAGAACTTACTATGTTCCAAAACAAACCTCAAAAATATTTACAGGAAAGCAGAATTATCCAATATCTAACAAGGAATAAAATGAAATGCCTGGTATTCAAGCAAAATTACCAAGGGTGCAAAGCCACAGGAAAATGAAACCCATTTTGAGGAGAAAGTCAATCATAAAAATGGTCTGAAAATTACACAGATGGTAAACTTAGTTAAAAAGACATTAAAAGATTAGTGGTGACTATATTAAATCTATTCACAAGCTGGAGGAGAGGCTGAAAACTCAAACTTTTTAAGAGATGCAAATGACAATTTTTGAGATTAAAAATATGTTGGGTGAAGTAAACAGGAGATTAGATGACACAGAAGTAAACATTAGTGAACTTGAAGACATAGCAATAGAAAACAGCCACAATGCAACAGAGAGAAAAATAAAACACTGAAAAATGAACTAAGAGAACAATTCAAGGAGCTGACATGCAAGTAATTGAAGTCCTGTCAGGAAAGGATAAAGAGGAGGAACCGAAGAAAAACATTAAAAAAAAAAAAGAGTTCAAAACCTGGTGAAAACTATGAATGTGCAGATCTAAAAGCTTAGTGAACCCAAACAAACATGAAAAAAGTCACATTGTTTAAAACCATGATGCAAAGAGGATCTCGAGACCACTTGCAGAGAATATCAGACAAAAAAATAGAGCTACGGCGTTTTTACAGCACTGGAAGAGAGACTTGTTAAAGGTTGAAGGAATGAGGGTGTAGCTCAGTGGTAGAGTGGTAGAGTTCTTGCCCAGAGATCATGAAGCCATGAGTTTGATTCCCAGTAATGAGAGAGAGAGAGAGAGAGAGAGAGAGAGAAAGAGACAGAGGAGAGAGAGAAACAGAGAGAGAGAGAGAGAAAGAGAGAGAGAGAGAAAAAGAGAGAGAGAAAGGTACCAAGAGACTTCATACTATTAAATGATCCAAACTCAAAGAAATGATAAAAATTAGAATATTTTTCACTAAATGGAAATTAAAGCAACATATCAAAATGTGTAGGATGCAGCTAAGTTTATAAGAACGAAAACAACCTTTTTAGAAGAAATTACCAAATTAGTGGTCTTAGCTTTCGTCTTATTAAGAAGCTTACTGAGTAGAGGAAGGGGGATGGGAATATGAAGGAGGGGGTGAAATTATTCAAAGTATGTACCTTGTGTTAATATTGTATACTAATACAAAAACATGCTAAAATTTTAAAAATAAGTTTGGTGAAGAAAAAAATGAAGCCTAAATCGAACAAAATAAAGAAAATGAAATGATGAAAATGGAATTTAGTAATTCAGAAAACATAAACCAATAGAGAAAATCAGTGAAAGTAAATGCTGGTATCAGAAGATGATAGAAATGATAACCTCCAGCCAGAGTAATTAGGAAGTGGAGCAGGTACAAATTATTAATGTCACAGTTAGGTGACATGATTACAGGTTCTATAGACCTTAAAAGATATGAAACTCGGCTAATAAATATGACAACTTAAAATGAACAAACTCTTTCAAAACACAAACTTTCAAGGCTCATGAAAGAAACAGAACCGGTAGCCAGAATAGTCCTATTGAATCAATTTTGGTTGAAATTTATAACAAAAACCTTTCCACACACAGATTTTCAGCCCTGACATGCAGGAAGCTTGGATGTCATCACTGCCATCTTTAAAATGAGAAAAAAAAAAAACACCCGACTTTTCTTGGATCTATTAGAGACCTAAAGTTTTAAGACAAACTGCCACCCCCAAATCTGGAGAGAGACACACCAGAGAGAATCTGCGTACCCAGAACAGAAACTGCTAGAGCCACAAACCTTAGAAACAGTCACATGGTGAGCTTGATGATTTCTGAAGCTGTGTTTAGACTTTCGTGAAAGTATTCCTAGAGTCATAGTCTTAGGGTAATCCCTAATCCTGGTTAGTCACCAGGGAATGCAAATTAAAACCATAGTGAGAGGCCACTGTAGACTTATTAGAATGGCAGGAACTGAGGTGGCCATGTCAAGGCTGAAAAACAAATGGATGAACTACAAAACTCATACACTGATTTCAAGGATGCAAAATTATATAAATACTTTGAAATTTAAAGATTGAAACACATACCTTCTATATTATCCCAAAATTCCATTCCTAGATATTTTGCCAGTAAAAATATGTATAAAGCCTCATACAAGAATTATTTCAGCAGTTTTATTTGTAATAGTACCAAACTAGAAACAGCTTTACATGTCTACAATCAGGTGAACTGGTAAACTGTAATAGTCTATTACAATGTTATACACTCAGCAATAAAAAGAAATCAATTACTAATCATAGTATAGCATGGATGAATCTGAAAATATAGTTCAATGAAAGGAACAAGTCAACAAAGAGTTAATAATATCTCATTTACACAGGATAGAGAAAATGAAAACTAATCTATAGTGTCACAAAGTGGGTTGTTGGTTGCCTAGGGATTTGAGACTTGGGTATGGATCAAGAGAAAGGGATTTCAAGTGGTTCAAGAAATGCTTTTGGGTGACGCATATGTTTAGTATTGTGATTGCAGTTATAATTTCATGGGTGCTTAATTTATAAACTTGTACACTTTAATCATGCAAATTTTTAGATCTATTGAACCTTAATAAAGCTGTTCAAAAATTACTAGTCTGAGACTCTTGAAACCTTTGGAGACTTTGCAGAAGAAAAACAGAATTTTCCAAAGAAGATGCTTCTATAGCCCAGAGCAATTGTGGTGGTTCAGAAAAAAATGCCCCAAGGGGAAAAAGCTCACGACAAAAATATTATAAGTCACTCTATGATAAACAGTGAAGATTTTATCAGGACATTTTTCTTTTTCATGTAAGAATCTTGAAACATCATGAACTGGTAAAACTGTCACTTAAAACAATAAATAAATAAATTATGTTCTGTTAGCTATAAAAGGAATTTTATACAGAGCAAGGCACAGTGATTAGAACTGTCCTGTGTTTGATCAGGACCTGGAAGCTAAAAGCATTTATTTAAAAATTACATATTTCTATCCTTTCTCTTTGTGAACTCAGACTGGAGATAACCTGAGGACGGACACATTGTATTGTAAACCATATGCAAAATGCCCCATTCTAGGGAGATTTGAGTATCAGAGAAGAAACATATCCTTTTTTTTTTTCTCAAAAAGATTGCCAGAAATACTCCAATCACAACAGAGCAGCCTACTAACCTTTGATGCTCTCTGCAGATTAGATTGTTTTGGAAAGGAGTCAAATGCTGTCTTCTCACAGAAGCCAGAAGTCAACATTTCTTGCACATATTCACCCTGTCACCTCCTGGCCTTTTCATCAGGAAAACAAAACAAAACAGCACTTAGAGGAACTCCAGCCTTGGATGAGAAAAAGATCAGAGACAGATGAGTGCACAGAAACAACTCTGGATAACATGGAGAGTTTTGTTTGAAGGCACTCATTTCACATGAAATATAAAAAGTGAAATAACAAGACATGTGTTTATTAAAGACATGGGAAAATGTCATAAATTAGTACAAATTAAAGAAACATCTCTGAGAAGGGAAGAAGGGTGGTCGCATTTATTGGTAACTTGTGATTTATCTAGCACTTTATATATTTGATGATGTTTAACATATAGACTCTCAGTTTCTGTGTGACCAGAGGTGACAATGTTGGCTTAGCCACCCTAGTGAAATATTTTCACAGAGCATCAAAGACTAGCTGGTCACCAATGATTGTCATTTATTTGCTTTTCTCTTCGGCTGGTGTCTGACACACAGTATTTGTAAATGTATGCTGAATGATTCACAAGCAGGACTTCTCAGGACTGGGCTACACCAAATAGCTATGGTGTATTATTCATCACCTATGGAATAATCCATACAGTGAGCCCTTCTCCTTCATGTTAGAGAAAGTCAGATACTACACTAATTATACTTAATCGCAACAACAGAGGAATTCTGAAAAGAATATATATTATTTAGTCACAACTTCAGGTAATTAAATAATTCTACAGAACTTTTAATCCACCAGAGGAAAACAATATCTAATAAATAGAGAATATTATTATTTTAAGTACTGATTAGTACTTACTATTATTCTATTATACTTAATAATAATTTTATTATAGCAATTGTACTTAAAAAACTGATAATGTATGTAAGAATGCAATTTAACTCATTCTAAGAAAGATTTAGTAACTCAGAATATTCTAATTTTGACAAAAATCTCAGTTAAAAATATCTATTTTTCAGATGAGTGTTAATTCCAAGACATTTAATTATAAAGTTTTATTCCTCATCTGTTTTATGCTAAGCCCAGCAAGATAGTTGGTCATCTTCTTGATTTAGCACTTACCTTGGGGTTGATAGTTATCTGTGTGCATCTGACTTCCTGATCAGAACCTAAGCACCTATGAACAGAGGGTATTTCTTTATATTATCTTTATATTCTTTGTCTTCACATTATGTTTGTTGAGACGTGTATGTTCAATAATTATTTTTAAAAAGTGACTCAAGTAATCCCAGCCAAGCACAAGGCAGAGATAGGTGAATTGTGGTTCAAGGCTAGCCCAGGCAAAAAAGTTAGTAAGACACTATCTCAAAAGATAAGCTTGGCATGGTGACACGTGTCTGTACTTCTAGGTATGTGGGAGGTGGAAGTAGGAGGATCACAGTCTGAAGCCAGCCCCGGTGAAAGTGGGAGACCCTATCTAAAAGCATACTAAAGTAAAAAAAAGCCTGGGTTCATGACTTAAGAAGTGGTTAGTGGCAGCTATTAGTCCCTAAAGAAGGGAAACTTCAATAGTGAAAGGAGCCAAGAAACAGATGACAGACTCCTCTAGAAGAGACTCAAGCTAGTTTTCCTCAATTTGAGCAGTGCCAGAGATCAAGCTGAATGGCCTGAGCATGTGGGCAAAAGTTTGGCTTACTGAGCCATCCTTGCAGTCTGGTGGTGAGAAACAAAAAGTATTTCAACCCTGCCACACCATAGTCTTGCCAGAATACTAAGAATACTTCAATGGAAAGATTAAAGGCACTTGAAATTTCCAATAAACTATTTGGTCTCAGATGCACAAATCTGAGTTCAGAAACACAAAAAATATGAAAAAAATAAGACCCCTCCAAAAGTCAACAACTTTGTACCAATGGATACTAGTGATAGTGAAGTGAGGATGTATGTCTCAGAAAAAAGAACTGAAAATAAGGATTATAAGAATTGTCAACAAAATTAAAGAGGGTAAATAAATGCCTGAATGAATTCTAAGAGAATATAATAAAGAGCTGAATGAAATAAGGAAGTCAATGTTGGATAAGAAAGAGAAATTCCATATAGATGTAGACATTTTGAAACAAATCAAATTGAAATTCTGGATATACCAAGTTCAATAAGACAAATTAAAAAAAAAAGTCTCAGTTGAAAGCCTGTCCAATAGACTGGATCAAATTGAAGAAGAACATCAGGACTTGAAGGCAAGGTAGATGTATTAAAAAATTCAGATATGCTAAAGAAAAAAAGTAGAGAAGTACAGACATGCAAGGTCTCTGGAAAACCACTGAAAGATAGAGGATATTACTGATGTAACCATATATGCACTGAATGTTGGCACACCAAATTTCACAGACCAAATACTACTAGACATAAAAACACAGATAGACCCCAGTAAAATAATACTGGGTTTAAACTCAGGGTCTCCTGCTTGCAAGGCAGGCTCTCTACCATCTTAGCCATTCTGCCAGCCTTTTTTGCATTGGTTATTTTTGAGAAAAGATCTCAGTTTATGACTGGGCCAGCTTGGATCACAATCCTGTATGTTTGCTTACCTCTGTAATTGGGATGACAGGTGTATACCATTGCACACAGCCATTGGTTGAGATGGAGTCTTGTGAACTTTTTGTCCAGGTTGGCCTCTAACTACAATCTTCCCAATCTCTCCCTCTGAGGAGCTAGGATTACAGGATTTAGTTACATATCTAGCCCAAAAGGACATTTCATCCTAGTTTGTTCTCCCTAAAAATGTGGCATACATTCCTGTTTCTTCACAGGAAACAGGTTTTTGTAAAAATTACAAATTTAAAACACCATTGAAACACAATTTCATTTCTCTTTCTTAAATGTGGTGCCTGCCAACCTTTTCTTTTTACCGCTCTGAAGATATCTTCCAATTTCCCCTTCTACAACTTTTGCTAGTTAGAGCTCCCTAGACCTCTGGTTCCAAGTTGGATTTGGCTAATGGTGACCACAGCAGGGGTTCAAGAGAGGGTGAGCAGGGTCAGGATGTATACTTCCCTGGATCCTTCCTTGAAGAGTCACTTTGGATTTGCTGGTTCCCCTTCCAATGACTAGAGGCCACAGGGGTGCTTGCACAAACCTCCTCACATGTTATCTTTGCTTCTAGGTTCTAGCTACTCATTCACTCCCTTGTTGTTTCAGGCCTAGGTGTGAATGGAATCATCATCTATTGGATTTTTCTGATGCCTACCTAGACCTTTGTAAATTGTCTGTTAAGTAAACTCAAATTCTCCAATTTGTGTGTGCCAGCTGTTTCCTGCTGAGGCCTTGACTGATATAATTGTTGTGTGCACACTCTTTCTGTCTTCCAAGCTTTAATATCCTCATGTCCCAGTTGCTAGTTGGGACTCACTCACTCCTGCATGGAGCTAGCTGGCAAAGGGAGTATGCACATACAGTAGGGGTTCCATGCTCTGCCCTCTGCTGTGGTACAGCTTCTCATTGTGTCTCAGCTACACTCTAAGTGTGGTAGCTAAGCTTCCAGGTCCTTAATTCTCTGTGCCTTGAGTTCATTCTCTGTGAGAAATGTGTATGATTAGTATAGGTGTTCACCTTTTTCCCTACTGGACATAAATTTCCTATTTGCTCACCTCATGAACTAAGGAAAACCTGCAGGCTGACTTCCTTTAGGTCTGGGTCCCTCCTTCACTAAATTAGTTTGGAGGGTATGTGGCAGTAGCTTGGTGACTTATGTGAAAGCAGTTTAGAAAGGGACTCAAATGGAATTCCTTAGATGACAAGTATCTCTGAGGTTTAGCTCACCCAGTGAAGGATACAAATTCTACAAACCAAGTGAATTTTATAGTATCTAAACTATACCTGTATTAAACTTTAAAAAATGCTATCATTCATTTTCAAGGATGAATAGTGTGGGCACAGTGATCATGAGGGGCATTATCTATCACCAAATGTCTGTTGACATCTACTGTGTGTCAAATTGCATACTAACTGCTGAATATAAAATATAAAAGATGTATTGTGTGTCCTTATTGTGATAGTGTTTTGGGTATTAAACCTATATTTCACTTCTTGGTAGGAAAAGTTCAATGCAGGTCACATTGTAGTGTAGATTTATTTTCCCTAGCATGTGACAAAAAGTCGTATTTCTGTATCTTGTCCACTGAGTATTTATGGAGTGACAGAATTCATCAAGGAAAAGTATTTCCAGAAAAGGCAAGATTTCCTTCTAGGCTAACACTTAAAATAGTCAATAGAATTATAATTTTTGTGACTTGATATTTAACCAATATAATAAAACTAACTGTACATTTTCCTCCTGTTGCCTGGAGAGGTCAAATAAAGTGCTTGCCCTCATGACAATGAAAATACTTCTAAACTTATTACTATAATGGGTATATAACAGACAATTCTTTCCAAGGGAAAGAATAATCTGTTTAATTTACCATTTTCTGTGTGTGTGTGTGCACATACACATGTGGTGAGAGAATATATAAGAAGCAGCTGTTTAGTTTTCCTGAAAGGAACATTTCCAGCTATACTGTCATGCAAAAGAAGTCATTGTCACCTTTTCTTTACATATTTATATATTGCTCAACATGCATTTATTTGTCTTCTCAGCAAACATATTTTGAATACTTTTTTGTATTAGGCTGTGGCTTTTGATGCTAGATATTAAAATGCAAACTATGACCTCTTTTAAAAAACAAAAAATATTACTGTCCAATAGAAACAACATTGTCCTGCATGTGGTCTTCCCTTCAAATTTTATAATTACCTGTGCATCCTAGTATCTCAAAACAGGTGAAGTAGTCAAAGTAGACAAAGGTCACTTCATACTAATAAAAGGAGCATCAAAAGGAAATAACAATTATCAACTTATATGCATCCAATGTCAGTTCACCCAACTTCATTAAGCATACTTTAAAGGACTTAAAACCACATACAGACCCCAACACAGTGGTAGCAGGAGACTTTAATACTCCTCTATCACCAACAGATAGGTCATCCAGACAAAAACTCAACAAAGAAATCCTAGAACTACATGACACCATAGATCAAATGGACCTAAACAGATGTCTACAAAATATTTCACCCTGCAACAGCACAATACACATTCTTCTTAGCAGCCCATGGAACTTTCACCAAAATAAACCATATCTTTATAAGAAAACTAAAACGACTGCCTGCATACTATCTGATCACAATGCATTAAAACTAGAACTCACCAACAAAAGCAGCAGCAGGAAATATGCAAACAATTGGAGGTTGAACAACACATTGCTCAGTGATCAGTGGGTCATAGAAGAAATAAGGGAGGAAATCAAAAAGTTCCTGAAATTTAATGAAAATGAAAACACAACCTACAAGAACCTAAGAGACACAACAAAGGCATTTCTAAGAGGAAAGTTTATAGCCATGAATGCATATACTAAAAACAAAAACATCACAAATAAGTAACATAATGCTACATCTCAAACTCCTAGAAAAACAAAAACAAGTGAAACCCAGAACAAGCAGAAGGACAGAAATAATAAAAATAAGGGCTGAAGTCAATGAAATAGAGACCAAACAAACAAACAAAAAACCTATAGAAAGAATTGATGAAACAAAAAGCTGGTTCTTTGAAAGAAATAAACAAGATTGACAAGCCCCTGGAAAATCTGACTAAAATGAGAAAGGCAAAGACCCAAATTAGCAAAATCAGAAACAGAAAAGAGGCCATAACAACAAAACACCAAGGAAATCCAGGGAATCATCAGGGACTAATTTGAGAAACTATATTCAAATAAATTGGACATCTAGAAGAAATGGAATGGACAAATTTGTAGATACTTATGACCATCCAAAACTGAACCAAGAGGGTATTAATAACCTAAGCAGATCTATAACACACAATGAAAATAAAGGATCTCCCAAGAAAGAAATGTTCAGGACCTGATGGATTCTCCTCTGAACTCTACCAGAGTTCAGAGTTCTTCTTTAAAGAAGAACTAATACCAATTGTCCTTAAACTTTTCCATGAAATAGAAAGGGAAGGAATATTGCCTGACTCATTTTATGAAGCCAGTATTACACTCATCCCCCAACTGGACAAGGACACATCCAAAAAGGAGAACTACAGGCCATCCTCCTTAATGGGCATTGATGCAAAAATCCTCAATAAAAATAATGCAAACCAAATCCAGTAACATTCACAATGACCAAGTCAGCTTGATCTCAGGGATGCAGAGATGGTTCAACATATGCAAATCATTAAATGTAATACAGCACATTAATAGAAGCAAAAACAAGAAAACACTCAATCATTTCAATAAATGCAGAAAAAGCCTTTGAAAAGATTCGGCAGCATTTCATGAGGAAACTAGGAATAGAAGGAATGTACCTCAACATCATAAAGGCTATATATAACAAACCTAGAGCCAACATCATACTTAATGAGGAAAGACTGAAACCATTACCTCTAAAGTCAGGAAAAGACAAGGGTGATCACTCTCCCCACTCCTATTCAACATTGTCCTAAAATTCCTAGCAAGAGCAATAAGGCAAGAAGAAGAAATAAAAGGAATACAAATAGATAAAGAAGTAGTTAAAGTGTCCCTATTCATAGATGACATGATCTTATACCTTAAAGACCTAAAAACTCCTAGACACCATAAACAGCTTCAGCAAAGTAGCAGGATACAAAATCAACTTAACAAAAATTAGTAGCCTTTCTATAGACCAACCATGAACAAATAAGAAAGAATATAGGAAAACAATTCCATTTACAATAGCCTAAAAAAATGAAACACCTAGGAATAAACTTAACAAAGGACGTAAATGACCTCTACAAGAAAAACTACAAACCATTGAAGAAAGAGATCAAAGAAGACGCCAGATGGAAAGATCTCCCATGCTCGTGGATTGGCAGAATCAACATAGTAAAAATAGGTATACTACCCAAAGCAATCTACTTGTTCAGCCCTAGATATGTGCCATTTTTGCAAGCACTTGTAGAAAAGCCCGTGTGTGAAATGGATGGAGACAGATTTACCTTGACTGAAGTGGGAGCCATGGTCAGGAAGTCTGGAGCTCTGTCTACTTGGTTTCACCTTTTCCTTCCTTGTGGGTCCTTGGGAGCATCTATGGAGAACCTCTGGGCTTTGTTAAACACTGAACATCAGGGTTTTCTAGTTTGTCTGTATGACTGTTTTGTTTCATAGGTAATAGTGATATACCTTTTATAGCATTTGAAGCAAAGATACTTAGCTTTCAAATTAACAGTGTGTGTCTTTTGCTGATTATCTTTGAAGTTGTAGTGGTATTTAAGTATGATTTCTAGTTCTGCAGGCACAGAACAAAAGTCATTATGTGTTTATGCATTGTTTTCAGAAATCATAAAACAAGATCTCCGTAGGATGCCAAAACAAAGTGTTTTATTATCTTCAGTGCTCAGATGTTATCTTCATTAAAAATTTGTTCTTGTGTGTCACATTAACTCCTTCGGGTCACAAGAGGATCATTATATAAACTCCAAGGGTAGCATCTGTAAATTTAACACACCGATAAATTCCATAGTGGCATGAAAAGCTTTCCAAAGGACAGAATTAATGCTTATGAAAATATTCATGCTTGGGTTGGAAGACTTGTAAGTAAACACCAGGACAATCCAGGGAATGCACAGCATTCTGAGAAAATTGTATCAGCTTGGGCAAGGGTAGAATTTGGACAGATATACTGGTAACAAAGGGTCTTCTGGACTATGTTCTCCACTTACCCTTTATATGAACTTGCATCATGAAATTGCAGTACAACTGCATTTGTATCAACATGGTCTGAAGCACTGCAACACACTTGTCAAATAGGAACTCTCCTAAAAGGGTCACAGGTTTTCAGTTCCTCTTAACTTGGTACAGAGGTAGTGAGGAGAGCAGAAGCCTGCCCATCCAGGAACTCTCCATCTCAGAGAAGTCATCTAGATTTGCTTTGAGACACAAGTGATTGGTCAAGGACTTGGTGACAGACAGCTCTCAATGATATCCACCTCTGTACGTGTGTGTGCCCTTGTGTAATTCCATCTCCAAGTGTGGGTTGGAGTGAATGACTTACTTCTAATGAACAGAATATGGCAGGAGTGATAAGATGCTGCTTTTGAGGTTAGGAAATAAAGAGATGCTTCTGTTGTGAGTACTGTTTCACTCTGTTTTGTTATATTTTAATTTTATTCTTGAGACAGAGTCTCAGTATGTTGTTTAGGTTGGTTTTGAACTCCTGGGCTCAAGTCTTTCTCCTACCTCAGCTTCACAAGTAGTTGGGACTACAAGTATGTGCCACTCACTCTCTTTTACATTATTTACCCTGGGAAAAACCTAGCTGCTATATTTTAACAAGAAGCCTTTATGGTGAGGGACCAAGCCTTCTCATCAACCATAAGAATCATACGTTGACAAAACTGCAGAGATAGAGGTGTAATTCAGGTCTGTCTGATTCCTTTTGATATTTGGTTAAAACTTGAGAGGGGTGTATATAAAGTGATTATTCCAGATGCAAAAGTCCTTAAAGAGGTATGATCATTTTTGAGGGGAATATGATGTACCCAAGAGACCTGTGAGAAGATAAAGGTACATTTCAAGAGAGTCACAGTGAAAGACTAAAAAATACATCGGTGCAGCCAAAAATGAAAAGAAACCTAGTACCATTTGTTCAGGTGATCTGACTTAGCTCTGCCACTTTTAAGACAAAATGAAGGGCCACCAGTACCTCACCCGGCTTCTTACTTTTCCTAACTTAATACCACTTATAAATTTTTGTGGATCAGGAAATTATCTTGAAAATAAATATGCTTAATTTGGGAACCATTCATTTATATTTAATAAACATACATATAGACTTTAGCCTATTCTATTTAGTTGTGTTTTGTTAGACAAAAATATCAGTTACAGTCTTGCAATTATTTTTCATTTTTTCAAGCAGTTACAATCCTTATGAAATTGAATTTGAGTAATTATATCCTTTGGGGATTTATTTTTTTTAATTGTTGTGTGTAAAGCTGAATTTTCAATGCTTCATTTGGCATTGCTGATGGAAAGAACAGATACTAAAATATTTTGAGCTGGAGCTTTACATAGATAAAGAGAAACTTCAAACACTGATTACTAATTACATTCATATTTTGCACCGGAAAAAAAATAGGCGGGTTGCAAAGGCATTTGACAAGATTTGCATTTTAACATTATCATCATTGTGGAGTTTAAAAGTTATATAGTTGATGTTTTTGGTAGTAAGATGAGAACAGGTAAATTCCAATCCAAGTGCTTGACTCTATGTTTCTGGGGAAATGGAGGGATCTTTGGAAAGCCCTACTTGAATGAGGATAAATAGACTTGCCTGACAGAGTGACTCTAGAGCTGTGGGGCTGAGGTCTTCAGATAAAGTGGTATAGGACAAGGAAGAGTCAATGTTGCCACCAATCCGTAAACTCCAGAAAATTTGCAATTCCTCAACTGCCTTCTGAGACCCAGGCTGGTGTTCTGTCATTTAGTGGTGGTGAATTCAGCTTAGCCCAAAGACCTGTGAAAGGAAAAGGCCAGGCTGCACTTTTGGAATCCTGATAAAAGAGAATTCTTCCTATTCTTTTGGGATCTGTGGTCAAAGTATTTGGCATGGAGCAGCCATTTCAGCAACAAGGTCAACATCTATAGTCTTGATGGGAGTTGTTGAAGCAAGCAAGACATGTTGATATGTCTGGTTTTATGCCATAGATATTTCATGATCTTAAAATCAACTCTAGCTCATGGTGCTACTAAATAGCACCACTAGACACTTAGACTCTGAACTCCGTCTACACTCCCAACTCTTACAGTGTTTTGGATGGTGCACTCTTGATTTTTACCCTCTCCCAGATTCTCAGATAAGTCACTCATCCTCACTGAAAGTGAGGGAGAAGTTTCTTATGTATAGGACTTTGTAATTTAAAAAAGATAAAGTAGAATAGATTGTTTCTTAGGATCAAATCAAAAATGTAAAAATATGCCTATCTCCAGTTGGCTTGTCAAAGCATCATGTGTGTGGTCTGTATGAGTCAGAGTGGAGGGAGAATGACAGCAATATCAAGAAAGCAAAAGCATTTCCACAGGGAGATTAAGCACACAGGTGTCCTATGGAAATGCACGCAGGTGTCCTGTGGAGGACTGGAGGTGGGAAGGAATGTGAAACAAGTTTGCATATTGAACATTTGATACATACCAGATACCATGCTGGTTGCTATTTGGATAACAAGATTTGCTTTCAGATTCCTACTTTACCTCCACAAAACCTCACAAGTTAGATACCATCTACCTCATCTGGAAAGATAAGAAAATGAGGTGAAATAATTCAATAGTAATTTTTTGGCTTCCTTTGAACTTACCAACTCATGCTATTGTCCCAAGTGCGAATTTAAGAAGGAACACAACTGTTCCTTTGAGTTATTTGGAGTCTCAAGAATTACACTCTTTTGCTGGGTACAGTGGCTCATACCTGTAACCCTAGCTATTCAGGAGGCTGAGATTGGAAAGATCTTGGTTCAAAGCCAGCCTGTGCAAAAAACAGTAAGACCCCAAACTCAACCAATAAAAATCTGGTCATGGTGGCACATGCTTGTTATCCCCGCTACACAAGAAGTGTAAAGAGGAGGACTGAGATCCAGGCCAACCTGGCCATAAACATGAGACCCTATCCAAAAAAAATAACCAAAGCAAAAAGGGATTGGGGAGGGGCTCAAGTGGTAGAGTGCCTGCTTAGTAAGTATGAGGCCCTGAATTCAAACCCCAGTAGTGAAACATAAAAGAATTATACTCCCACAGGCTCCATTTTACTCAGTGTACACACATGCATATGTGTAATAGCACTGATAAATGGTAGTGCTCCATGTCATTGTCAAATGCTGAATTATTTAAAGATTGATCATGGTAGATGTGTAACTAAAGCTTTACTGATTTGTAATCTATTATGGCCAGGCAGTGGGAAATAAAAGTGATTCTCCTTAATTTAGATATCACAATTTAGAGGGAAATTGGCAACATATTTAACTGTGGTTCTGAATTCTACCCTGACAAAGGCCCTTTCTAAGTTGGGAATGATTCTTTAGGACTATTTGCATGGTAGTATTTTTTAGTCAAGTGCAGTAAAGAGACTGTCAGAAGTAGGGAAAGAATTACAGTTTGAGGTGGTTCCTATAGATTAGCTGGCTAAATTAAATTTGAAGGTCAACCAAAAATAAATTGGAAAGCTCACTACTCTTGTTTATGGATAGCAACAACAAAAAACAGCATAAAGGGAAAGGAGGAGGTCAGGAAATTACTTTCTAAAATAAGTTCTTAATATTTGCCTGTTTTGAGTCATTTCTTTTTGTTTTTTCTACTTTTATTTTATTGTTTTTACATTTCCTCACATGTGTATACATTGTTTGTACCATCTCCTCCCCCAAACCCCCACTTCCAGGCAGACCCTGTTTTGCCCTCTTCGATTTTGTTGAAGAGAAAACATTGGAGACAATAAGAAAGACATAGCATTTTTGCTAGTTTGGGATAAAGATAGCTATACAGAGAGATTCCTAGTGTTGCTTTCATGCACTTGTGTATTGCAATCCACATTGGTTCATCACTGCCAGACCTCTTCCCTATTTCCTGGTCCCCTTCCCATAGTGGCCTCTGCCAGTTTAAGATTACTATATTCACTCCTCTACAGTGAGCTCATCAACCACATTCAAGTTTTAGGTTCCCTTCCCTTTCCCTATTCCTCCCGTGCACTTTCTCTCCTTAGTGTGTGACCCACTTCCAATAATATTACTGCATTTATTTGGGGTCTCTAATCAGCATATGAGGGAGAACATGTGATTTTTGGCCTCTGAACCTGGCTAGCTTTGCTTAAGATGATGTTTGCTAGTTCCATTCATTTACTTGCAAATGGTAAAATTTCATTCTTGTTTGTGGCTGAGCAAAATTCCATTGTGTACAAATATCACATTTTCATGATCCATCCATCAGTTATGGGGCATACTGACTGTTTCCATAGCTTAGCTATTGTGAATAGTGCTGAAATAAACATGGGTGTGCAGGTGCCTATGGAGTAACCTGAGTCACATTCCTTTGGGTAGATCCCCAAGAGTGGGATTGCTGGATCATATGGCAGATCTATGTTTAGTTTTTTAAGAAGCCTCCATATTGTTTTCCAGAGTGGTTGTACTAGCTTGCATTCCCACATCAGTGTATGAGAGTTCCTTTTTCCCCTGCATCATCGCCAGCATTTGTTGTTGGTGGTGTTTTTGATGATGGCTATTCTAACAGGGGTGAGGTGGAATCTTAGTGTGGTTTTGATTTGTATTTCCTTTATGGCCAGAGATGGTGAGCATTTTTTCAAGTATTTTTTGGCCATTTGGATTTCTTCCTTAGAAAAAGTTCTGTTTAGTTCAGTTGCCCACTTCTTTACTGGTTCATTGATTTTGGGGAAGTTTAGTTTTTTGAGCTCCCTGTGTATTCTGTTTATCAGTCCTTTGATGTATAGCTAGAAAATACTTTCTCTCACTCTGGGAGTGGTATCTTCAATTTAGAGTCCATTTCTTTTGTTGTGCAGAATATTTTTAATTTCATTGGTCCATCCTTTCTCTTAGTTGCTGGGCCACTTGAGTTCTACTGAGGAAGTCCTTGCTTATTCCTATTGTTTCCAGTGCATTCCCTTTGTGCACTAACTGCAGGGTTTCAGGTCTGATATTAAGGTCCTTAATCCACTTTGAGTTGATACTAGTACATGGTGACAGGCATGGATCTAGTTTCAGCTTCTTGCAGATGGATATCCACTTTTCCCAGCAACATTTGTTGAAGAGGCTGTCTTTTCTCCATCATATGTTTTTGGCAACTTTGTCAAAAATAAGATAGGCATAGTTGTGTGGATTCATATCCAGGTCCTCAATTCTGTCCCACTGGTCTTCATATCTGTTTTTGTGCCAGTGCCATGCTGTTTTTATTGCTATGGCTCTGTAGTATAGCTTGAAGTTGGGTGTTGTGATACCTCCAGCATTGTTCTTTTTGCTCAGTATTGCCTTGGCTATTCACAGTCTCTTGTGTTTCCAAATGAACTTTATGATAGATTTTTCAATCTCTGTGATGAATGGGATTTTGATGGGAATTGCATTAAACAAGTAGATTGCTTTTGGTAGTATAGCCATTTTTACTATGTTGATTCTACCAATCCGTGAGCATGGGAGATCTTTCCATCTTCTATAGTCTTCCTCGGTCTCTTTCTTCAGTGATTTGTTGTTCTCCCTGAAGAGGTCCTTTATGTCCTTTGTTAAGTTTATTCTTTGGTATTTAATTTTTTTTGAGATGAGAACACTTTATACCCATTCTTAGTGTTTTTCAAGAATATACTATATTATTATCAGTACTCACCATGTTGTACAATGTATCTCTTGAACTTACTCCTCATCTGTAACTGAAATTTTATATCCTTTAGCTAATATCTCTTCAGTGTCCTCCCTCCTCTACAGCCCCTTGACAACCAACATTTCATGTTCTACTTCCTGCGGTCAACTCCTTCAGATTCCACATGTGAGTGATGTCACACAGCATTTATTGTTTTGTGCCTGGCTTATTTCACTTAACATCATGTTCTCCATGTTTATCTGTGTTATTGCTGTCAGTGAGAATGTAATTGTTAAAGCCATTATGGAAAACAGGATATGGTGGTTTCTCAAAAATTAACAATGGAACTGTCACATGATATAGCACCATGGGGCATATAGCCAAAGGAAATTAAGTCAGTATATTGAAAAGAGATATCTGCCCTTCCATGTTTATTACAGCATTGTTTAAAATAGCTGACATATGGAATTAACCTAAATGTCCATCAATGGATGAACTGGTAATTGAGCTTCTAAGCTTATCTGGTAATTTCCTTTTTCCCATTTTCTTTCATTTTTGGTGCTACTGGAAGTTGAGTTGAAGTTATATTTCCTCGGCAGGTGCTCTACTACCTGGATTATGCCCCAGGCCATTTGGTGTTAGGATTACAGGCTTGAGCCAATGCTGCTCAACAATTTTCTTTCTCAAAAGTCTTACTGTTTGGATGATCAACAATATGGCTATTCTAGTAGTAGGCCAAAAAAAGTTAAAGAAAAAATAATCACAGGGGAATATGAAGAACTCAAACAGGACCTGCGATGATAATTTGAAATGATGGAACATCTTTAATTAGAGCGAGTAGAGAAAGATCTGAGGAAATAACATTTAGGCAATGAGAACAAGATAAGGAATTAGCCATACGGATTTCAGGGAAGAATACCCTGGCAGAAGGGCAGTGAAACTGTTGGCAGCACTAATACAATGGCATGCTTGGGAAATTGAGGAAACACCCTGAGGATGTTGTTTAGGTCCAGAGCACTAAGTCCAAGGTTAAATTTTAAGAATAGTAGGGAGCCATTGGAAAGATTTTAAAATCATTTATTTTTTAAATTGTATTGCATTTAAAGGATGAGGGTGTATTTCAGGGGTAAAGCACTTGCCTAGCATGTTCAAGGTGCTAGGTTTGTTCTCTAGCACACATACACAAAAAAAGTGCAGTATTTAATTGTGTTTTCATATAGAGAAATGCAAAAATTAAATGATCTATAATTGCTACACCTAGACTAGCCTTATGGTATTTTTCAATTAAAAAGAAAAATTCTATTTTTATACACACACACATTTTCTTTCTTACTCTGATACTTAAGCACTTTTCCCAGAGGGGGGTCATTATTAAACAGTTTATTTTGTTTCCTTCAAAACCATGTGAAATATGTAAATATTTATGTGTATACACATATATAAATGGGAAAATGTTTGTATTATGTTCTGTACCTTATCTTTTCACTTAAAATATATCAACACTTATAGAATATCTTCTTAGTATTAAAAGCTACATAATATTGCATTTTAAGAATGTAGGATTTTGTTTTCAAAATCAGTTATCTAGGTTGGAGGTTTTGCTTAAGTGCCTAGCAAGTGTGAGGCCCTGGGTTCAATCCCCAGTACTAAAAAGAATAAAATCACCTATTGAGATTTTTGTGTCTTTTTGTTTTGCTTTGTCATAGCAAACCATATTAGAAGAAACCTGTCTGTATGAAAATCCTGGCACACTTTTGCAAGTGTCATCATTAAGAAATATTATTATGTATTTTGAAAAATTTGAAAGATAATGCTGAATTATCCTTCTGGAATCATTGATTTAAAACTTCTCCCTCCAAATAAATGAAAGGGCCTCTTTTCCCCTGAACATTGGATGTCAGTAAAATATTTTCCTTTTTAACTAGTTGGTAAAAGGCAAAGTATTTATATGAAGAGAAACCAGAGTGTTGCCTATTTGGGAAACAGGAAATGGCAACTTATTATCTCTTGAAATATATTTATGCAAAGTTTGAATTTTTGAGTTTCTTTTCTTATGTTTATAGCTTTTTATATTTGTATTTTGTGAATGTTTTTAACCATTTTCCACTATGCAATTGATTTATCTGAGTTCCCCATGAAATGATCAATTTGTAGTTTAAGAAAATATGCTTAGTGATAACTGTAACAAATACATCCTACCAGCTTGATGTTTTGTTATGTAGAGCTTTGATTTCTGGTGGTCAAATGCATGACATTGTACTTTTTGGCACCTAGGTTTTATGCCATGATTCAAAGGCCTTTTCCACTCTCACAACATAAATGAATTATGAATAAATTCAGCTACCTGTCATCTAGAACCATTATTTTGAATATTTTAAAGCATAGGAGAAATAATGGTTTGATTTATATTTCAAAAGTTCACTTTTGGTGCTATGGACTCAAAGAAAGCAAGAATGCATGTGTGGAGACCAGTGGCAAAAAGGTGATGATAGCCCTGGCATGATATGGTAGCAGAGAACCTCGCAGGGAGGTGGACAGCAGCGAGACAGTTCTGAGACTGTGTTGGCAGGACTTAGCTATGCACTGGATGTAGGTACTGCTGGACAGGGAGGAGTCAAGCTTGTTCTCTAGGTTTTTCTTCTGCAGTTGATGGATGGCAGTAAAATGCAAAAGGCAGGAATTGGTATTGGGCTGGAGGTGAATTGGTATTGGGCTGGAGGTATGGCTCAAGCTTCACTAGTACAAAGTCCTGATTTAAAACCCCATACCTCCAAATAATAAGTAAATAAATAAAGATTGGAATTGGTGACAGAGATGCTTTGTGAGAGAGACTCTAGAATTCTACTTTAGACATGCAAATCTTGGATACCTTAGAGACATCTGATTATAGTTATTTGCTATTAGGCTGAGAACCTCAGAATGTGTGACATGTTTAATGCTTGACACCATGACTGTATTTTTTTTAGTAAGTTCACTCTTACAGTCTTGAAACGATTACTTCAGACTTTTTCTCTCCTCAAACCCCCAACATCAACTTCCCCAAGCTACCCTTAGCTGATCACCTTTCTTACTTCGTAAAATAAATGAAACAAAGCAATAAAAAAGGAAGCACTCAATAAGATCTCACAATGCCTGCCATTCCTACATTTATCCACCCTCATTACCTGCTTTTTCACTGAGTACCATGAATGACCTTCCATCATCAAATTTGAGACCAATTTTAGAAGTTCTGCATTACCTACCCTCTCATCTACTCAAAGGCATTGCTCTGGCATCTGCTTTCCTCTCTTACACTTGTCAGTTTTCACTTTTGACTGGAACAGGTTCATTAGCATACAGATACAGTTCATGCTCTCTTTGTAAAAAACACAGAAAAGGAAACGAAATGAAAACTTTCTCTACAGACCTGTTTCTTCACATTCCTTTACTGGAATTCTTCACAATCATTGCTTATGCTCACTATTTTTAGTTTCCACTTATTCTCTTTCTCTCTTAAACCAATTCCAATTAGGTGTTTTACACCCACTACTTCACCTAAATTGTCCTTGTCATGGTTACCAGTAACCTCAGGTTGCTAAATTTGGTAGTTGATTCTCATTCTTCATTTTAATTGAATTTTCACCAGCATTTAGAGTTGTTCACTCTTGTCTTCTTTTCTTCATTTGATTTTCAGGGTTCATGTCTTCTCATTTTCTTCCTATTTCAGCAGTTGTTCCTTTATGGTTTCTTTTTGCTGAGTTTTCCTGCTTTCCCTGATCTATTAGTACTGGTGTGCCTCATGGTTCAGTCTTTGTTTTATATTTATCTATTTGTATTCACTTCTTTGGTGATCCCTTGAGGACAACGATCCTGAATTTATATCTCTAGTCTGAACCTCTCTAGTCTGAAACTCCAGGCATACATACCCAATGAATAAGACTTGTTCCATTCACTTAGAAATCTCATGTGTGGTCTTCAGATCAATATGCCCACAACTGGACTCATTGTCTTCCCTAACACGCTCCACCTGCAGCCTCCCTCATTTCTACTGACTGCAACATTATCTCCTCATACAACTGTGGGACCCAGGCCAAGTCATTCTTGAGTCTTTCTTATTCTCAATCTACACATCTAAATCTCTTAGGGTATTTAAAAAAATTCTACCTTCAAAATCCATCCAGAGTCAGACCATGTCTCACTATCCATAGTGCAATCAGCTTCGCATTTCTCTAGATTATTGGAATAATCTCTGAATAGATCTTCCATTTCTTCTCTTACCCCTGTCTATTCATCACACAGGACACAGAGTAATCATTTTAAATATCAGTCAAATGATGCGACTCATCTGTTCAAATCTGTGCAGTGAAACCCTGCAGTATTACTCAGAGTGTAACTCTTACAAAGTACTCCGAGTTGCTTTATGACCTACACATTCCATCACCTCTTCTTAGTTATGTGACTTCTTCTTTTACTGTTTTGTCCTTGGTTTACTGTGTACTAGCTAAACTGACTCCTGTGATGTTCCTGGAACTCTACAGACATGGCAAAATCTCTTATCCACTTCATATTTTTGTTCAAATGGCCACAAGTTCTACCTAAACTGCCTTATTTAAAATGACAACCTCTCATCTTTCCATCCCTCTTACTTTGTGTTCTCTTTATTTTCAAAAAACACTTTATTAGCTTTGTTAATAATTCAAAGGGGTTTCATTGTGATATTTCTATACATTCATACGTTGTATTTGATCATACTTACCCCCTCTTCTCACCCTTCTCTTTCCCTGCCCCGCCAGTCCTCCTTTCATATTCGTGTAATTGTTCCTTTTCTTTTTTTTTTTGGTCTAGATTCCACATGTGAGAGAAAATGTGATGTTTGTCTTTCTGAGTCTGGCTTATTTTGCTTACACAATAATTTCTAAATCCATCTATTTTTCTGCAAATGACATAATTTCGTTGTTCTGAATGGCTTAGTAATACGTCACTGTGTATGTGTACTACATTTTGTTTATCCACTCATTGGTGGTTGGGCACTAGGCTGATTCCATTACTTGACTATTATTTAGAGTGTTGCAATAAACATGGGTATGCCAGTAACTCTGTGGTATGCTGACTTATATTTCTTTGGAGATGTACTTAGGAGTGGTATAGAAGGATCATATATGGTAATTCTATTTTCAGTTTCTTGAGGAATCTCTATAATTCTGTATTTTCTCCCTCTGTTATACTTAACACATTCAAAAA
Source organism: Castor canadensis (assembly GCF_047511655.1). Lineage (NCBI taxonomy): Eukaryota > Metazoa > Chordata > Mammalia > Rodentia > Castoridae > Castor > Castor canadensis. The sequence continues at coordinate 193,157,745 of NC_133387.1, forward strand.
TGCAATGTGTAGTTATTTACTTTTTTATGATAACTATTGCTCTTTCTCACTCTCTTTCTGTTACAATGTAAACTTCAGAAGGGTAGGGAGTTAAGTTTTGTTCTTAAGTATATCATAAGGTCCTAAAATAGTGTCTAGATGATTGTCATTATTCAATAAATATTTCTGAATTATTTTTGAAGGAATTAATTATTCTCAAGCCACCAGTCATTAGCAGAGTCAGGTACCCATCTTTGTGGTCTACACTGAAGCCTGAACTCTTAAATCAGCCAGTTCCACTTCTGCTCAACACTTGCATTAGGCAAAAAGTGGGTGCTTCATGTAGAAAGGCAAAGGAAATTGGCTCAGACATTTATTACTCTGTAAGACACGACCAAATGGGCCTATTTACCATTCATAAAAATCTCTGAAATGTATTAGGCTCTCTAGGGTCTGTTTACTGAAATCAATACTACAAGGCACATTATTAAAGAATTATGATGGCAAAATTGAATGCTTGAGTGCTTTTGATATACAGCCAAAGATACAGGCAAGCAAAGCCAAAAGAAGACTCAGGGTCTCCTTTTAATCTTTACAATTGGTTAAGTATGATCTTTGTTAACAAAAAAGGGAGAAAAATGGATAGCCTCCAACATTGTCAGCCTGTGATAAAATTAACCCAAATGGTTCTGGAAAGTTGTGTAGACTAGACAATATTTCCTATGGCTCCCCTTTAAAGAAGTGGTGATGTTGTTGATAGTGAAGATGATGACTACGTTGCAAGTGACAATGACGTAACTCATTTCTGCCTTTCTTTTTGGATCTCTAGATAAAATGGAACATTCAAATTTTTCTTGTATTTCCAGAAGAGTCTGTGTTTTCTTTCATACTGTGCTTGTAGATAAAGTTGGCAACATTTTGGAAGTGGAAAACTCTTGCAAGTTAATTCCTAAGGTTTTTATCTCTATTCCTCTAACAATGTGGGTGTTTGTATTTTTGTATGACACAGAATATAAGCATGTGAGTGGGTGGTATTTGTTGAGAATAGAATGTATTTGCTGTCATCTCTTTTTTAGAATACCTCATACTCCACCAATTAATATTTAAGAATTCATATGCCCTGTGGATAAAGTTTTAGCCATCATTCACAGTGTACCCCTAGCTGAAAGGGTGGAAGGCTGTGTCTATGTGTGCACATGTCCATGCATGAGCATGTTTAATGGGGAAGCGATATGGGAGTTCATGTTTGGAATGTAAGATACATAAAGAACCATATAAGAATGTCTTTGAAAGTCCTGTAGTTCAAGCTAATTGGGAGGCTGAGACAGGGAGGATCACTTGAGGTCAGGAGTTTGACACCAGTTATACAACATAGTGAGACCCTGTGCCCCAAAAAACAAGATCAGTATGGAATTAGATGGAGGTGTTGGGGGCAGAAGCTGGTGATGGAAAGTTCTAGAGTTTGGGATTTTGGAAAAGAAGAAAGAAAAGGAAATGTTCAATGAATATTTATTAAGCAAATGACTTGCGTATCAAAAGAATGAATGATTGGACATTTTCTGAGTCTGGAGCATCACCCTAAAAATTAGCTGGCATGTTCTTCAGGATGTCTGTAAGCACGTATTTTCAGACACCTTTGTTATCTAAGTGTATCTTTGAGAAGTGAGCAGATCACTTTCAAATAATTATGTAGCTTTAATTTTCCCTTAGTTTTTACCCATAAGTTCCCAGTGACCATTTGACTTGTCCTAATGGCTTTTTTCTTAAAATAATGTTTCTTTGTTAACATTTTTAAACTTTGTTCTTCTTTACTTGCAAATGAAAGAGATCAGATGACCAGTAATTGGAAGTAATTGGAAGGTGACTTTCCTTGTAGGCAATATTTGGAAAGAGAGATATATTTTTAAACTCCCTTTCTCTTTTGGTTTTATAGTCATTCCTTGTCTTTACAAGGTATTTTAGTGATTTCAAGTTTAAATATGGAAGAAATTTGAAATTCATCTCTTTCTTGGTATGGAAATAGGAGATTCTTCTTTCTAATGAATATTTCTTATGCTCTCTCTTTCTTTATCTCCCTCCCTCTCTCCCACTCGCTCGCTCTCTCATCCTGCATCCTTATTTCATCACGCACACATATACATATTCACATCACCTGTATAGATGTATGATTTTAAAGCCTTTTGTATTACACTGGGTTAAGGAGAGGAGATAATTCTTAGGGGTTGTGCCTGAAGAAGCAAGCACCATTCCATTTGTTGCTTTGTACATCCTCCAAGCTTAGGTTTATCTTAAGGAAGTTGTTTCTGGCATTTAAAATTTTATTTGAAACAATTTGAGGTTCCAACTGTGGTAAAATGAAGTAGATGATTTAAACTCAAATAGAGCTCTGTGAAAATCAGAAAACTCCACCATACTTCTACTTCAAAACACTTATGCTTAAGGCACACTTCAGTTTAAGTTTGAGAATGTTTAAATATTTAAAAAGTATATGGAAGGAATTGTGTATTAGTCAGTATTCTTCAGAGAAATAGAAGCAATAGTGTGTGTGTGTGAGAGAGAGAGAGAGAGAGAGAGAGAGAGAGAGAGAGAGAGGGAGAGGTAAGGTGGGAGAGAGAGAGAAGGTTAGAGAAAGAGAAGGAGAGGAGAGGAGAGGAGAAGAGCGGAGAGGAGAGAGAGAGAGACAGAGAGTTATTATAAGGAAATGTTATGGCAGTTTGAAGGCCTGTTCAGCTGATAGTATAGAGCTAGTCCAAATGCTCTAGGCTGAAGATTCAAGAAGACAGAATAGTGTTTGAGCTTGCATCTGAAGTCAGGGGAAAAAATGATGTCCCAGCTCAAAGGCCATTCAGCAGGAGGACCTCCCTTTTATTTTGGGGAAGGTCAACTTTTAATTCTACTCAGGGTTGCAACTGATTAGACAAAGCCTAGTCACATTAGAGAAGGCAACCTGCTTTACTCAGTCTATCAATTTAAATGTTAAGTTTACCCAAAATACTCTTACAGAAATACTTAGAATAATGTTTGACTAAATACGTAGACACCTGACGGCTTGGTTAACTTAAGACAAAATTAATCATCACTATTCTACCCTGTGTGCTTGACACTCACATACCTCTCATTAAACCACGCTTAGTCTTTTTTTTTTTTTTTCTTGAACATTACTCAGTTTTATTTTTTTTTTATTTTATTTTTTTTCATTTTTCTTTTATTATTCATATGTGCATACAAGGCTTGGTTTATTTCTCCCCCCTGCCCCCACCCCCTCCCTTACCACCCACTCCACCCCCTCCCGCTCCCCCCCCTCACTACCCAGCAGAAACTATTTTGCCCTTATCTCTAATTTTGTTGTAGAGAGAGTATAAGCAATAATAGGAAGGAACAAGGGGTTTTGCTGGTTGACCCTATACCAAGATTAACTCAAAATGGATCAAGGATCTTAATATCAGACCCCAAACTCTTAAGTTGATACAAGAAAGAGTAGGAAATACTCTGGAGTTAGTAGGTATAGGTAAGAACTTTCTCAATGAAACCCCAGCAGCACAGCAACTAAGAGATAGCATAGATAAATGGGACCTCATAAAACTAAAAAGCTTCTGTTCATCAAAAGAAATGGTCTCTAAACTGAAGAGAACACCCACAGAGTGGGAGAAAATATTTGCCAATTATACATCAGACAAAGGACTGATAACCAGAATATATAGGGAACTTAAAAAACTAAATTCTCCCAAAACTAATGAACCAATAAAGAAATGGGCATGTGAACTAAACAGAACTTTCTCAAAAGAAGAAATTCAAATGGCCAGAAAACACATGAAAAAATGCTCACCATCTCTAGCAATAAAGGAAATGCAAATTAAAACCACACTAAGATTCCACCTCACCCCTGTTAGAATAGCCATCATCAGCAACACCACCAACAACAGGTGTTGGCGAGGATGCGGGGAAAAAGGAACCCTCTTACACTGTTGGTGGGAATATAGACTAGTACAACCACTCTGGAAAAAAATTTGGAGGCTACTTAAAAAGCTGGACATCGATCTACCATTTGATCCAGCAATACGCTTAGTCTTCAAATGAAGATAATACCAAGGCCATAATTCCAAATAACATGATGCCATATTTCACATATGGTTTCAATGTCAGGAACAAAATATTTGTGTCACTCAAAACTCCTATGTTGTTGCCCTAACCCTTAGTGTAGCTGTATTTGGAGAGGAGGTCTTTAAGGAAGTAATTAAGGTTAAATGAGATCATAAGGCATAGGCTATGGTTCATCTACTTAGTAGAATCTTATGTGATAATCAAATATGATCATTATGAGTGCCACTTGCAAAAATGTTTACTCTGTTATACAAAAAAATGTCGACTGTGTTCTTCTCTGACCACACATGAGTATAAAATTACTCATGCATATGGATAGCACCACTCCTCCTTTATTTGTTTTATAGCAATTTTATATTAGTATTGCTTTTATGATACTTTTTAAAAGAATAGATATTTATTTAATGACAACTGTTCAAAGCCGCTAGTATCTGTCATGCTGTGCAGCCTGTCTTTTATAACATGAGTTATAGCTTCCTCTGCCTGCTGAGCAGCCGCCATGCCTATGCCAGAGTGAGCAGGACTTGCCATCCATTTGGGACATACTACACGCACATGTGGATAAATACTTTTTTCTACTTCCTATAAATCTTTCTCATTAAGTACTTTCTCTACAAAGCACGGCTTTCCTTTCTTCTGTAGAAGCACAAATTATAATGAAGGGATGGGGAAAGGGGTTAAAATGATTAAAATATCAAGGAGGGAGAAAACTATGAAAAACTCCAGCTATTTGCAATCATCAACCTTTTCGTTAAAGGGAGAGTGGTTTACTTTAGCATTAGATCATTACTTACTAGCAACAAGTTCTCCCATAATATCCTTCCACTCACAGGCTTCTAAATGATTGAATATGCTCTTATGTATGCTGTCACATTTAAGGGGCAGCAAATGTGTTTAATGGCCATTTCAACACCTTCCCATGTGTCTTTATGATTCTCTCAATTGAGAGGTGACATGGTCTCTGGCCTTGACTTTAGATCACTCCACAGGGATCTCTGGGGTAAAGTTTAGGGTTGTGTGCTGATCTGACCTGCCATGGGGCTGTATTGGAGCCCCATACAGGGCTTGATTAGACATTAGATAATGTGTGTTCAGACAGTGCAGTGCCAACACGCCTTACTTTTTTATTTTATCATCTTTAATATCTGGTTTATATAACAGCAACAACAACAAAATATTCTGTGTGTCCCAAAACAAAGCTTTAAAGTCCCTGAAAGAAAACAACAGGATAAGGGGTTTGGCTTCACTACTGAGGATTTTTATAATTCACAGAACCCATTTGTCATTTTCATGGCTTTTCAACCTAATTATTTTTTTGGCAAAATTTTCTTCTCAGGAACATTCTCTTTCAGATATTCCAGTGTTTCTTCTGACTTGAGGGGATAGGGAAGGAATTCCCTGTTATTAAGCCTCCTGGCATCTCAGGCCTGCAGGCCCCTTGACACAGTCATTCGATTGATGGATCATTCAGATCATTCAGCAAAGACCCCTACTTACCAGTTTTAAGGTACTAATTTAGCCCTGGGTAGAGAAAATGCATTTTCATGGAGCATGTAGGTAAGTTTATTTAATCCTTATAATAGTTGTATGCAGTGGTTATTATTATCCACATTTTGTGAAGGGGATGCCAAGCCTATGAGAGAATAAATAGCTTCCTACAAGATCATGTAATGGGAAGAGTCAGAATTCAATCCCCAAGCTGATCCAATCAGGGCTTAGAAGTCTTTCTTTCCCTTTAAATGGTGAATATTTGTACAGATACCAACTCCAAAACCAGCTTATAGTAAACCCATACCAGCAAGCAATGTATGTGTTCAGTCAACACTTCACAAGCTTCCATTAAGTTCTGACACTGTCCTAAGCTGGAGATGCAGTGGTCAGGACAGGCAAGAAAGACTGAGTGGGGGAGGGAGGATGCAAACCACATGATAAACCAACATCTATGTGTTTCATGATAAATGATACATTTTTATGTGGTGAGGACAGCTATGAAAATTAAACAAGATAAAGTGATATTCACTAGTGTGGGAAGAGGGGTGCTCTGCATGTGATGGAAACAAAAGATCTCAATAGAATGAATTTATATGGGTGGAGACCTGACAAAGTGTGCATCAAGGCTACAGAAATACCTGAGGGCAGTGGGGATGAGGGTCCATGGTGTGAACAAATTTTCACGTTTAAGGATCAGCCAGGAGGCCAAGGGTGCAGGAGTGGAGTGAATGGCACCAGAGCAGGCTGAAAGGTAGAGGATTAGGTTCACGAGGAAGGCAGGCAAGAATTGGCATGCTCTGTGGGTCAGGAGCTTAGCTTTTAACCTAAGTACAGTGAGAAAGCAAATGGAGGGTTTTTGTGGTACCGGAATTTGAACTCAGGGCCTATATCAACCCTTTTTTTGTGATGGGTTTTTTTTTGAGATAGGGTCTTCAGAACCATTTGCCCAAGGTGGTTTGAAACTGCCATCCTCCTGATCTCTTCCTCTTGAGTAGCTAGGATTACAGGCATGAGCCACCAGAGCCTGGCTCAAAATGGAGTTTTTTTTTGTTTTCTTTCTTTTTTTTTTTTAACTTTGTGGTACTGGGCTTGAACTCAGGGCCTACATCTTGAGCCACTCCACGAGCCTTTTTTTGTGTTGGGTATTTTTGAGACAGGATCTCTCGAACTATTTGCCTGGGCTGACTTCAAACTGTGATCCTTCTGATCTCTGCCTCCTGAGTAGCAAGGATTACAGGTGTGGGCCACCAGTGCCAGGCTCAAAATGGAGTTTTAAGCAGAGGAATTGTGATAATTTATTTGTATATTACCAAGGGATCCTCTAGTGAAGGAATCATTCATCAGGAAACCCTGACTAGCCCTGACTACATTCTTGCTAGATTGTACGAACTCCTTCCTAAAATAATTTGGAGTCATCAAATCTCAAAAGTTATTTTGATGGTTTAGAAGAAGGAAACAAGACTAAAGGACTGAGTGATAAGACCTGAGAAGAAAGTTTAAAGTCGTTGGGTTTTTATTTTCCCATAAGAAGTATAAAAGATTGTCATATATTTTAAAAGACTGATGTACACAAGATGATGGCCAGTTTGCTTTACTTTTTTACTCAGAAGGAGCACTGCACAGGTTAAATGTACTGGGAAGAACTGTGTCCTATACCTGGCTTTGTGGTCATGGTGGTGGCATTCATCTAGATATTTAAGTCATTCTACAAATGGTTATTCTGGCCAACTGTGCATTTGGTTCTATGCCCTGGGAAGATGAGACAAGTGAAATAATCCCTGTGCTCAAGAACATCACAGCGTGCTGAGAGAGACAGAGAAGTGTGGTCTTCGAGGACAGTCCCTAAAGGAGGGAGGCTTATTTCATGCTATGGGAATTAAGGAAGACTTCCCAGAGAAAGTGAGAGTTAAACTCAGCTCCAAGGCATAAACAGGACTTGGCCCATCTGAGGGGGTAAGAGGCAAAGAAGAGAATTCCAGGCAGAGGAAACTGCAAAGATGTAAGTGGTGAGCGAAGCCTTTGTGTAACTCCAAGGCCTTCTCATTAGAGAGGATGAGAGTCATCAGAGGCTGTGGGTGAGGCTGGCAGGGTGAGTAGGGTCAATAGGTCAATAAGGTCCATATGGACCTTTAACACCATCTTAAGGGGCTCGATTTTATCCTAAGGGCACTGGAAGGCTTCATGTGTTCTTTTAAACAAAGTACAGGTTTTTAAGAGTGATTTTCTTTTATTTTTAAGTTCTTGAGTTCTGGTGGGAAATCCTCCTCATGTTAGAGTATGAATGTTCCAGAAAGGAGCATTAATTTCTCCCTGGAGATCATAGTGATTGGGACAATTCTCATCTCTCTGGGCTGGCTACAGTGTAGTAAATAACACGCTGATCCTCAAAATCATGTCTGTTCCCAGCATTAACGGCATACTTTCTGACTTCCCTGGGGGCAAGGAACACGCCAGCAGCCCTTCTGAGGACAGCTTAGTGGTGTTGCTTATGTTTAGATGAGTTGACCAAAGTCTAAAATTGTATGTGTCATCCAGAAGAATATGTATGCTAGTAAATTCAACCTCTTATTTTGTGTTCTGGTTCTCTTTTGATGTTTTTGTTACAATTTTAGAAATTATGGTAAAATGTACAAATATACACATAAAATGTGCCATCTTAATCATTTTCAAATGTATAGTTCAGTGACCTTAAATACACTGGCAATGTGTCACCATCACCGCCACCCATTGGCGTATCTCTTTTCACTTTATAAAAAATGGAAACTCTAAATTCACTACACAATAACCTCCAATGGTTATTGGTTAATGGTTATTGGGTTTCTCCCCCAAGCTCTGGAGAAACCATTCTATTTTCTAACTTTAACTTCTTTTAGTTATTGGCTTAAGCATAGTGACACTTGGTTTTTAAAGCTCATTTTACTTATTTGATAAAGAATTGTGTTATACAAAAGGCTCAGGACAGAATCTGGCACACAGTAGGTGTTCAATAAGTGGTAGCTGTTACTATTACATTTTAAAGAGAGGTTTACAGCTGTCGTTTGATGCTTTTTATTTATTTGTGATTCCTGGTGCCAGAACAATGGACTTCACATCTCATCTTAGATCCCTTTCTTTTTCTCAAAGTGTTCTTGTTAATAAGTATGGACTCTGTGATTTGTCCCTGATGAAAGTCTTCTGCTTGTGACAGTGGAAGAGGCTCCCTGGCCTCATTCCTACTGTCCTTACTTCTAGCTGCTTGGTGGTTGTTCCGGGCTACTAATGAAGGAGCCTGGTTTTCATTGCCAGTGGTCATGGTGAACATCAGAAAAGCATGCATTTATGAAATGCTAACATTAAGATTTTGCTACACAGTCTAACTTAATATAAAATGACCCCATCCTACACAGTTTTCCCACATAATCTTACCATATTTTCCTGATTATATATGTTTAGCTCTTAGGCCCTCTCTTGGGTCTCTCTTATTTTATGAGCATTTCTGGTCAGATGGATCATTGTTCTCTTTATTACAAGAAGAAATTGTAATTGTATATTAGAGCCATATATGGGATTACTCACATGGGACAAACAGATATATAGTGGGTGGGAGAGGGTCTTGAGAGTGAACCAACTGAGTTGGTAGGATTTGGGTGTATTTGGAGTATCAGATGACACGGTGGAGCATGCAGTGCAGAGATAAGTCTTTGAGGAATTCATTTACATGGGCATAAGGACCCATGGGGAGGACACACATGGCAGGCATGGCAGGAGGCCAGAATGGAATCCCCTATTTTGCTTGCTATACCTGGTCTCATGGTCAGACTCTAGGGAGAGAAAGCTCCAAGCAGTTGCTACAGGAGCTCTTTTAGTAAAGGTGTCTGTGAAATGTGGAGAAATAAGCTATGTTTCAGCCCAGATGGGCAGGATTGGTGCTGGCTCTAGAGAGCTTGGTGAACTCGAGAGAATGCAGGCATTTTCCAGAGGGCTGAGTATTGTCAGAATCAGTTTGGGCAACAGCTGCTAAACTTGCACTATCGTTATCAATGTTTCACCTGGAAACAGCAGATGAGGTGTGGGAACAATTGAGTATAAGTCACATACTTCCTTGAGTCTGTTTCACTGTCAGTTGTCAGATGAGCCATTTACTAAATAACACCTTTTTTTTTTTTACAGGGAGAGGGGAGTGGCAAAGTAATACACTCATGTCTGAATCCACACCAATTTCATGTTACCTTCTGATTCTAGGAATTTTTAAAAATGGAAAAAAAAGTTTTTCTTAGAGTCAAGAAATGTGGCCTTTAATATTATGTTTGTGGCATATTTTTCTGGTATCTATTCAACTGTATACATTCCTGAAATTGCTTTGGAGTCAAAGAGAACTGAGTTGTGGTTCTTCAGGGGCTATAAATTACTTATGATTTATTTTGGCCCCTCACCTCTCAGCCTCTTCTTTAGTACACCAAAATAATAATGAGAAAATGATGGTCATAAGAGAGCATTTTTTCAAAGCACTCAGTGCGTGATTTGCACATACCTCAAATGGTAGCTATTATTATCTTATTTGGGGCTATAGAAGTGTAAAGTTTTACTGGACATCAAATCACTGTTTAAATGAAACATTGGCAAATTGAAGTAGAGTCTCTCTTTTTTTTGGTGGTACTGGAGTTTGAACTCAGGGCCTCCTGTTTGCTAGGCAGGTGGTCTACCACTTGAGCCACTCCATCAGCCTGGAGTAAAGTATCCAGACTGGTGAAGGATCTGTTAACCAAATCATACAAAAAAATTGCTGGGAAAAGTTTGCTATGGATGAAGCAGGAAAATAGGGGTGGGAAAGAAAAGAGGTATAACTGTTAACTGCTAGAGTAAAAGGCTCTCATGTATGCAAAATGGGGAATAGATTTGCTGTCTGAAAATCTTTATTTTGAGGAGATAATTATTCTCATGATTGAAGGACCAGGCAATTTTGATGTGTGTAAGGCTTTCTACATTTTTGCTCAGACCAAGCCTGGTTGGCTCAGGCCCAGTCATCATTGCTCCCCACCACACATACCAGTTCTCATAACTGTTGCTCATTTTTGGCTTTAATCTACAGGAAGAGAGCAATAGTAAGACTTCCTGAGGCCAACCACTCAGAAATTTGAAACAGTTGCAAGATTAGTATGATCTGGCTCCTTAGTTATTGTAGTGGCTTAAAAAAAAAAACAAAAACCTTTGTTTCGGGCCTTTTATGTAGTGATGGTGTGGGAAAGTGTGCTGGTATCTCATGGGAAGAAAAATTTGAGTGATGGGTGAGGTGGTATTAGTTTTGTTCCATTAATGACAGTCAGAAGAGCCTTAGAAAGCTCCCTCTAATCTTTATGCTACAAGCTCCTTATCTGTTGAAAGAAATTAATACAGTTGTGACCTCATGCAAAAACACTGTTTGGAGCTAAGTCATATCGCTTTGACTTCATGTTCCAATGTGTGGCAGTAAAAGAACAAGGCCCAGAGTTCATGGGATGAATACTGGGATACCAAGGTTGTCAGGACATTTAATGTGTCTTCAAAGTAGTAGTATCTCTTGGGATTAATGGTGAACGCTGAATGTAATTCTTCAAATGCAAACCAGCACAGTGCATTGATGCTCAGAGTCAAAGCTTAATTTAGTCTGTTTCTTTAGGAACCTCAACCCAAGTGTGACATTAAAAAAGTGCTTTGTGTGCACTGACAAAAGTGCTTAGTTTTTTATTAGCTGTGGCTTATCTCCCACAATTGATTATGTTTAACTAGTAAGTTAGTATGTAGTTGTTCCATTGCTGTGATGGAAACAGGTGCTGGTGTGAGGAGATTCCAGACACATTACCAAAGAGGACCTGGGACTGACAAGGGGAAGCCTCATTGTCATTCACTGCTCTACTCCAGTGTTGTTGGCCACGCAGGTTTCTTTGCTGCAGGCAAGCAGCTAGATCAATCTGTTGTAGGTGTTTGTCCTCTTGTTGATCTGTCACATTTGCAAAGATGTACGGATGTATGATGTGGGCAGGGAGCTGCGGATGACTTTGTGTGTGCCAAATGGGAGTGTGTGATGCAGTATCCCCTGACTGCAGAAGCGAGGTGCTTAGAATGTTCTTAAGCTACAAAAGCATTCCTCATTACTGTGTACAATTAATTACATGCCACAAAAAGCTTATTGTTTGCTAAAAATAGCAATGGATTTGTCTTCATTTACATTTTGGAAGACTTACTCTTTGCCCAGTGAAGTATCATTTTTTCAAAGAAATGTGTGTTGGAGAGAAATGCAGATTCTCTCTCTTTTGGGAAGGTGTGATGACTCCCCAGCAGGACTCTGGTATTTTAAGCAGATCCTTAGTATTTAAAGGATTTTCACTCTTTTAATCATTAAGTATTTCTTTTATTCTCCATCTCCATCAAGCACACAGTGTTTTAAAAATTGCTGTCTATAAAATATCCTGAAAAGTGTCCAATAAAATTCTCTTCTATTTTAATTAATAAACAGCAGCCATAATCAGAAGTTCTGATCAGTTGGTGTAATTATAGCTAAGCAAAAAAATCATTTTAGTCAGGCTTTCATAGACTTTTTGGAGATATAAAGTATAATTTCCACTAGTTTTTTTTAATAATGATGATAACTCTACAAGTTCTATTAATGTGTCATAGTCTAGTAGGAATCCTGGCACCTGTGAATTACCAATGTCCTAGTGTCATGTGCATGCTATATTATCAATTTTGTATCAAATTTTCTTGCATGATTTCATTTAATCCTTAAGAATAATCCCTTCAGATAGATATTTTGTTTCCATAGTATGAAGAAACTAAGAGACAGGCGTCCAATACCACATAGCTATTCTGAGACTTCAGCTCAAAATCAGGCCCAAAGTTCTCCTTTCATCTTTGGTCATGGGCCTTCTAAAGAGTCTCCAAAAACTGTGTGTAGACTTTTTCTGCAATTTTTAAATTTTATATTTGATATTTTTCATCACAAATCTAATTTCAAATACAAATTTGGAAGATATCCAATAGATTAGATACATCAACCTTTTTGTTTTGTGGGGGGAGTTACTGGGGTTTGAACTCAGGGCCTCACAGGATATCAAAAGAAAACAGAGGACCATAAGAAAAACAGAGATGGAATGAGGGAGATAAAAATAATCATATAATTACTGATTTTTACTATGTGTCCAGAAAAGAAAAGGAGAAAAAACAGAGAAGAAGGATTGGAGAAGAAGAAACAAGAGAACAAGGGAATGAGTAAAAGGACAGCAAAATGTAGGCTATGTGGGAAGATAACAGAATTTTATTACGTATTTGAGGAAGGTGAAAGGTGCTAGAATTATACTTACTTGTAAAATGGAAGCTGGTGGGAATACACACACACACGTACTTACACATGCACACACAAAATGTTTTATGGATTTTTTGAAAAAAAGAAACCCTTTATCTAATTGATTCCTTTGCTTATGCAACAGACTGCCTAACAATGTTAATAGGGATAAAATTGAGTGATGACAAATTTAAGGGAATTTCATTACCCAGTGGAGAGAGTGTTAGAGGCTGTAGGCTTTACATTTATAGCATAGACTTGTCTTGCTTTAGGAGAGTCTCCAGATCACAGGTACATCAAGTTGATCATATAAAAAAGAATCTTTTTATTCCAAGATTGCTCTTTTTCAGGAAAGATTCATTAAATGGGCACCTTTTAAAGTATGGGTACCTTGTTATATTTGTTTTCTAATTTATAATCTATTGAAAATAAAAATAAAACATCTATCAATAAATATGCATAAATATACCATTTAATTCAATATGAAAATATTACTCAATTTACAAAGGAATCATATATGGAATTTTAGAAACCTATTTTACTGACTCATGCAAGATTACATCTATTTTTTTTCTTCAGTTCTGTCATTTAGTTTAGCTGCAGATTTTTTCTTTTAAAGTTGAATCACAGAGCTTGGCTTGTTGGGCTTTATAATATTATGTCATGCCAGTGATGTGACATATCAAGTACTAGGAGATAGTACTTGAAGTATGTTTATAATTCATTTTTATGTTCATGCTTAAATTTGCAGGCCACATTGACACAGATACAAACATAAGTATTTTTGTAAATTACTGGTTTATCTAATCCAATGAAATTCACTTATGTGGGTGTTTCTCAGTAATTCTCATTCTGATAATTCTTTACGAGCATTCATGATATTTGGAATCACATTATGGTTAACTGACTAAAGTAGATTGAAGTAAGCATCTGTTTTGGATACATAGTATAAGTTTGATTTAGCACTGAAAGGTTAAGCTAAAGAAAATTTTAAATGGCACTTCTAAAAACTACAGCACTTTTATAATAAAAGGCAGTAAAAAATACATTTCCTCACATAAAATTGAATATAAAAAACTAAACGAGGGAAACAAATTTCATTCTCATGTTTTAGCTGAATGTCACCTGTCAGCATGCATATTTGCTAAAATGTCTTCCTTAATAGCTTTGTAAACTGTTACCCAAGGTGGTATTGATCAGTTGGAGAGATGGTGGAACACCACCATTCGGTTCTTTTTAAGCAGTTTGACTTTCCTATCTAGTTTCCAAAGATAGCTTATGAACTCTGTTGCTTTTGGTTTGCTGAGGCAAGGAGAAAAGTACATGAAGACTTGTTTTCTTTTGTTTTTTTTTTACTTGTTTATTATCTGTCTCTCTCTCTCTTTTTTAATTCATTTATTCACATGTGCATACATTGTTTCTTTAGCACTGTCTCTGAAAGCCACTATGCTGGGGAGAGTGCTTTGTTGGGGGAATTCAAACTATTTCACAAACTCCTTTGAACAATTTTATGGTGTAGCTAAGGAGTGGGAAGCCATTCGCTCATTGGCTACATTTTCCCCTCAGTCTAGTTTCTTTTGGCCTAAGCATAACCCAGGGATGATATGTCACTTATGCCTATAGTTTCAAAAACACAATAGGACAGGGGAGACTTTAGTCACAGTTTCCTAGACACCACAAGATGGGGCTAAACTGTAAGTAGATAAGGATTTTTATGATCCATCAGAGCAGGCACTAACCTGATTTTATTTTTGCTATTGTGACTGCTGTTGCTGTGAAGAGAGGAAATGTGTATATAACAATGTAAAGCTTACAAACTTCAGTAATTGAAATATTTTAAAACACCTCTGGATGAAATGTTTCAACCTCCCCAATGATTTACTTTAGTGGAGGTATATATCATTTTTTCTTGCTAAATAATATTTAACTTCTGCATTTTAATAAATGCAAGTATGCCAAATTATTGTAGTGGTTGGTTGTGTAACTGCATGTAAAATATTGAATGGTACTTTTAAAGGGTTTTTTGCAGTATTCCACGGAAATACCTTTTCCTAGCTTTTGCTTCTCTATCCAATTCACTGTCTTCTTTTTCCCCTTTTCTGTCGCCTGTTTTTACAAAATGGCTAATAGGCATAGGGTGCTTTTCTAATTCTTATACTTCTTCCCACCCCTGTCTGGGATGGAGAAATAAGAACCAGCCATGCTTAGATAGAATTGAAGGATTTATTTACTATATGGGAAAGGAATGTGGACCCAAAAAAGTCAAATCTCCCTGCCTAGCTCCCTATTCCCTTTTCCTATTCACAGATTTTTATCACTTTAGATTAGTTTGGCCTCTTCATGAATTGTGCTTTGTTAAGGGCTGACTTTCACTCAGCATAACATTTTTGAAATGGATTCATGTGGCTAGGTGCATCAATGGTGTGTTTTTACATATTATGAGTACTGCATAGATACACCATAATTTGTCTATCCATTCTACCATTGATAAACACTTAAGTTGCTTAAAATTTTGATTACTATGAACAAAGATGCATTGAACATCTTTTATGATTAGAACACTTAAAATCTACTTTTTTTTGTGGAGTTACTAGGGTTTAAACTCAGGGCGTCGTGCTTGCTAGGCAGGCGTTCTGCTTGAGCCACACCTCCAGCCCCAAATCTACTTCAACAATGTTCTCTGGCCCCCTAGAAACCTGCGTTCTACTCTCTGCTTCTATTAGTTCAACTTCTACTCATGTAGAAGTGAGATTATGCAGTGCTTGTCTTGTGGTGTCTGCCTTATCTTAAAACAATGTCCTCCAAGTTTATCCATGTTGTCATAAAGAACAGGATTTTCTTCTTCTTTTTAAAAGTCTGAAAGGTATTCCATTATGGATATATACTATATTTTCGTTATGTATTCATCCATTAATGGGCACTGAGGTTGATTCTATATCATGGCTACAGTGAGTAATGCTACAATGGACATGAGAGAGCAGATATTTCTTTGATATATCATTTAATTTCCTTTGTATATACACTCAGATGTAGGATTGCTGAATCCTATGGTAGTTATATTTTTAATTTTTAAAAGAGAGCTCCATGTTGTTTTCCATAATGGCTATATGAATTTACATTCCCACCAACAGTATACCAGACTTCCACCTTTCTCACATCCTTGTCAACACTTGTCATCTTTAGTCTTTTTGACAATAATTGTAGTAGATTATATCCATTGTGGTTTTAATTTTCACTTTCACGATGATTATAGATGTTGAACATTTCTTTATACATTGGCAGATCATTTGTACATCTTCTATTGAGAAATTTCTATTGATGCCTTTTGCCCATTTCTAGATTGGGCTACTTGTTTTCTTGCTTTGTGTTGTAGAAGTTCTTCACATATTTTGGAATTAACCCCTTAGCAGAGGTATAATTTGTGAATTTTTTCTCTTGTGGAGTAGGTTATCTTTTCACTGTGTTGGCTTTCCTTTGCTGGACAGAATGTTTTTAGTTTGCTATTATCCCATTTGTCTTTTTCTGGTTTTGATGACTGTGATTTTAAGATAATACCCCACCCCACCCCCAAATCATGGTCCAGACCAATGTTATGGAGCTTTTTCCCTATGTTTTCTTTCAGTAGTTTTATAGTTCAGTTCTTACTTTAAGTCTTTAATCCATTTTTAAAAGTTAATTTTCTACATATGAGATGAGATGATGGTATAATTCCATCATTCCACATGTGGGCTTCCAATTTTCCCTGTATCATTAATTGAAGAGTCCTTTTCTCATTGTGTGTTATTGACATCTTTGTCAAGTATTGATTGGCTCTAGGTGAATTTGTTACAACTCAAAATTAACATTGGTACATTAACTAGAGCCCAGACTTTGTTTGGATTTTGGTCACCAGTGTTTTAGGATACAATCCAGGACACCTCATTTTATTTATTGACAAGACTGTGGCAGTCTCTTCATCTTTTCCTCTTTTTCATTATTTTGAGAGCTTTGAAGAGCTCTAGTCAAGTATTTTGTAGATTTTCCTTCGGTTGGATTTTCTGATGCTTTTCACCCTAGATTAAGTTGTGTTTTTGGGGGGGACAAATGCTTATTCTTGGCGATATTACCCTTAGTCACTTGAATAAGGTGATGTCTACCAGGTTCACCCACTACAAAGTTAGTGTTTTTCCCTTTTCGTTCTGTCTTATTAGTAACCAAATTCAGTCCACACTCAACATGTGAGTGTCTGTGATGGGGAGGGGGAGGGAGGACGGGAATTGTGCCTACCTCGTGGGTGAAAAGTATCTACATGGATTATTCAGAATTTTTCTGAATAAATTTGAGAATATTTGTACCTTCTCTTTATTGATGTTTATTCAATAATTTTCCTATATTACACAAACTCATAGTTATACATATTTGTTCACTTTTTTTGACTGTGTCTCACTATGGAACTCAGGTTGGCTTCAACCTTGTGATCCTCCTGCCTCAGTCTCTTCAGTGCTGGGATTATAGGCAGGTACAGCTATGCTCAATTTAGATATTTATTTTATCAAACCAATATCTAGGTAATGAGTGTTCTTATTGCAACTGGGTATCACTGCCTCTAGACCTTCCCTAAACAGAGCTGAGAAAAAGATGCATGCATATTTATGCATACACACATTATCTAGCTGTTTTTCTTTCTTTCTTTCTTCTTCATCATCTATCTATCTACATTTATCTAGTTACTACACATGAATTCATACTGATGACTTTCACTCTAACTCAGAACCAAAGGATTTCTCTAGATTTTTCTCTTGCTTATTTGCAATTTCTGTCAGATAGTGAGAAACTTAGGGCTTGAGTATATAGCTCAGTGGTAGAGCACTTGCCTTGTATGTGTGAGGCCCTGGGTTCAATCCTAAGCACAGCAGGAGAAATAAAGAGAGGAGAGGAGAGGAGAGGAGAGAGAGAGAGAGACCTACTTACTATTTATCTACCATTTATTCACTTATATTTTCAATCCTAGTAAACATGTCAAGCAGTTTCAGAATTGTTCATTGATATCCATTCTAGAACAAAATTTCCTGACTAACATGTTGTGTTTACATAAAGTTCTGTCTTTAGTCTTACAGCTAATACTGCTTTCCTAAGTTACTTAGTTATAAGCTCCTTTTAGCCCCTACCACCTGCAGTTTTGTGTCATGTATTTATAATACAGAGAGATTCATTTTGTAAATCAATTTTGTATAAAGGGACTTATTTTTCTCTCTGAGGCCATTCTTTTGTTTAGTAATATGTTACTATTTATAGTAGCAACTGTATTTAAAGAGATCCAGTAGTCAAAGTACAGTTTTCATGAGTAGTATTTCTTGGCAAGAATTTGGGAAATAATTTTTAATTTAAAATGCACTATGAAATCTAAGCTACATTATGAAGTCTTCCCTGACCACAAAGCAGAATGTTTCACAATAGCTTGGGAAGTACCTTTGCATGAAATGCATTCAGACATACCAGTATTATGGATGGAAAATATCTACCCTGTGCCAGGGTAGGTATTAATCTTAGACACAGGGACTGGAACTTGGGATACCGTTGATATAATATCAGACTAATGTATCAAATGACTGAATTGTATTTTGATGGTTATTTTTATTAGACATATTAATAGCTCACAGGGATTTCATTGTGATAATCTCTTAGACATGTACAGTGTGCTTTGAAAAATTTTACTTCTTTTATTACATTCTCTTAATCATCAATTCCTCCCATGCATGTTTATTTTTTAAAAACAGAATTTATTACTCCTATTCTCTTTTGCAAGGTTTCAATATGAACATATTCTTTACCACAAGTAATTCTTCCACTAATTTTTCAGGATGTCATGATTCTTTGCCATATTTTACATTTCCCATGATTCCATGTTTTACCTTTTTCTTCATGTAATGAATTCTGGTATTTTACACTACTTAAAAAAGCCTATAGGATCAGGGTTTAAATCCAACCTAATCTCCATTACCTGAAGCTCTTAAAGGTCCCTTACTTCACTTGGTAATCTAGGTGGTTAAACCAGATAGAATATTCTGGTCCTGTTTCAGTACTGCCTTCCTAATAAGTCATTCATCTGCTCCTTCTACTGTCATTGTTGATTTTGGGTTTCTGAAGGCCTCCCTCCAAATTTTTTAAATTGTTATTGTTGTTGTTTTGATGTCTTTTTGTAAGCATCTCTTTATACTATAGGACTTTGTTAAAACTGCCTTCCTTCCTTCCTCCCTCCCTCCCTTCCTTCCTTCCTTCTTTCCTCTGTCCCTTCCTTCTTCTTTCCCTTCCTTAATCCCTCCTTCCTTCCTTTCACAGATTGTTAGTCTGAACATACCCATTCCCCTCTACTATCCTATAGTACTGACTGTATACCCAGACCTTTACGTGTGTTAGTTAATGTTATATGTCAACCTGACTGGGTCACAGGATGCCCAGATATCTGGTTACAGGTTGTATCTGGATGTGTCTGTGAAGATGTTTCCAGAAGAGATCAGCATTTGAATTGGTGAACTGAATAAAGCAGAAGACCCTCCCCAAAGTGAGTGGGCTTCATCAATTTCATTGAGTGTGATTATGAGAAGCCTATGAGGACATTAGCACAGCTTTGCCCAATGTTCTGCAGGCTGAGATTGGCACAGCCCCAGCCACAGAATAAGGCAAGAATAAGATGCAGAGCAGTTGCTTTTCCTAAGATGTTTCTGCAGGCTGAGATTGGTACAGCTCTTATCACAGAAGACGAAAATGCAGAACAGCTGCTTTTCCTAAATTGTTTAAGTTCAGAGAAGCAGGAACGTAGGTTTCTTCTGTTATAATGTCACTCCCCTCTCCGAGAAACATTGCTCCACCTCCTTGTTTACCACTAGATATAAAAGACTCACTGAAGGAGGACTTCAGGTTTTTGCTTTTGCTTTTGGCTTTTGGCTTTTTGATGAAAGAGGGTTTTTTGGCTGTGGAAGGCTTTTTGGGTGAAAGGAGACTTTTGGAAGGGAGAATTGCTGGAGGGGGACTGCTGAATGGAAAAGGGTTGCTGAAGGGAAAAAAGATTGCTGAAGGAGAATTGCTAAAGGGGAATTGCTAAAGAGGGGTTGATAGAAAGTCTGCACTGAGAACTTTATACATAGGCTTTAAAAAAGCTAAGTTAAAGAAAAGCTAAAGAGAACATGGGACAGTGTAAGTCTGAGGGCAAAGACTTTAAGAGAGCCTATGCTAAAGAACAGCTAAGAGAAAACATGGGACAGAGCAAGTCTAAGGAAAGAGACTTTAAAGAACAGAAAATAAGACTTTAAAAGCAAGGTTTTAAGGCAAGACTTTAGAAGCAAGGTTTTAAAGAACTGCAAAGAACTAAGTCCTTAAAGAATAAAGACAGAGAAAAGAAGCAGAATAAAATGAAGAGAATAATAGAGAAAAGAAGCAATGAGGTTTGTGCATCTCCACCTGAGCACTCAACACACCTGACCCCAGCTTTCTGTCTGTCTGTCTATCCTGCATCTTTTCTGCATCTCCCACTGCCACCCAGTTAGGCCCAGTTAGATTCAGTATAACAAGGGAGTGAGAAAAGAAGAGAAAGTGGAAAACTTTGCTCTCTGCTGACTGCCTGTTCTGGGACACTGATTTACTCTGGCACCCTTGGTTCTTAGGCACTGTGACCTTGGCTGGAATCACACCATCTGCCTTCGGACCCTCAGGCCTTTATACTGTACCACTGGCATTTTTGGATCTACAGGTGGCAGACAGCTGGGACTTTTCAGCGTTCACAGTCACATCTGCCAATGCCAAATAATAAATCCTCATGAAATGAATAGGATGTGTAAGCACCAGAGTATATAGTAGAACATACATATATATTCTACTGGTCTGTTTCTCTGGAGAACAAACATTAATACACATAGTGATTATTAATTGTCAAGTAGTTGGGTGACATATATTTATATTTTATAAATTTATGTTAGCAGTATTTGGAAATAGGAGTCAAATGTGTAAAATAGTTTGTATTTGATATTTCCACTTCTCACTTAAACTTTGCTTATGTCACAGTAAACTGGCTTTTAACCTTCACTAAAACTACTTTCCTTCAGTTTTCCAAAGACTTCATTATTGCCAAATCCAAAATTCTCCCAAAACTAATGAACCAATAAAGAAATGGGCATGTGAACTAAACAGAACTTTCTCAAAAGAAGAAATTCAAATGGCCAGAAAACACATGAAAAAATGCTCACCATCTCTAGCAATAAAGGAAATGCAAATTAAAACCACACTAAGATTCCACCTCACCCCTGTTAGAATAGCCATCATCAGCAACACCACCAACAACAGGTGTTGGCGAGGATGCGGGGAAAAAGGAACCCTTTTACACTGTTGGTGGGAATGTAGACTAGTACAACCACTCTGGAAAAAAATTTGGAGGCTACTTAAAAAGATGGACATCGATCTACCATTTGATCCAGCAATACCACTCTTGGGGATATACCCAAAAGACTGTTACTCCAGAGGCACCTGCACATCCATGTTTATTGCGGCACTATTCACAATAGCCAAGTTATGGAAACAGCCAAGATGTCCCAGCACTGACGAATGGATTAAGAAAATGTGGTATCTATACACAATGGAATTTTATGCAGCCATGAAGAAGAACGAAATGTTATCATTCGCTGGTAAATGGATGGAATTGGAGAACATCATTCTGAGTGAGGTTAGCCTGGCTCAAAAGACCAAAAATCGTATGTTCTCCCTCATATGTGGACATTAGATCAAGGGCAAACACAACAAGGGGATTGGACTATGAGCACATGATAAAAGCGAGAGCACACAAGGGAGGGGTGAGGATAGGTAAGACACCTAAAAAACTAGCTAGCATTTGTTGCCCTTAACGCAGAGAAACTAAAGCAGATACCTTAAAGCAACTGAGGCCAATAGGAAAAGGGGACCAGGAACTAGAGAAAAGGTTAGATCAAAAAGAATTAACCTAGAAGGTAACACCCACAGGAAATCAATGTGAGTCAATGCCCTGTATAGCTATCCTTATCTCAACCAGCAAAACCCCTTGTTCCTTCCTATTATTGCTTATACTCTCTCTACAACAAAATTAGAGATAAGGGCAAAATAGTTTCTGCTGGGTATTGAGGGGGGGAGCGGGAGGGGGTGGAGTGGGTGGTAAGGGAGGGGGTGGGGGCAGGGGGGAGAAATGAACCAAGCCTTGTATGCACATATGAATAATAAAAGAAAAATGGAAAAAAAAAAAAAAAAAAAGTTGTTAACAGACTACTCCATCATATTTGACTCTTGTGCCCTCCATTTCTAATTTTTTGACATTGTATCCTTCTGATTCCTCTTAGTCCTCATCTGACTTGCCTTTTTCTCTCTCTTCTGAGATCTGCCTTTCTTAGTTGGTGTTGTTCAAGTTTTTTTATTTTCACTGTTTTATCTGTGTATCACTTGCCTATTGCTGCTGAAACAAATTACTATGAACAGTGGCTTTCAACAAGACAAGTTTATGCTCTTACAGTTCTAGAGGCCTGTTCTAAATTAAGGGTTAGTCCTTCCTCCTCTGGAGGACTGTTTCCTTAGCTTGTGAGGGGAGACATTTCTTATCTCATCCTGCTTTGTAGGGGCCACCTGTATTCCTTGGTTTGTGGCCCCATTCTCCTTCATCAAAGTGCAGTCACATAAATTTCTAATTCTGTCATCACATCACCTTCTCCCCTGATGGCTTGTATATTCCTCCTGTAAGGACCCCGTGGTTACATTGACCTCACCCATGTAATGCAGGCTGATTTCTATATCTCAAATTCCTTCTCTTAATCAAATCTATAAATTCCCTTTCATAAGGCAACACACTCATCAGTTCGAGGGACTAGGATGTGGTGATGGTGGTGGTGGGGTTACTATTCAGTCTGCTGTGCTCTCACTGATTTCCTTCATCCTTGTGGTTCTGATTAAAACCTCAGTGACAGATTTCATATCTTCACTTTCTACTTACCTCTCTCTTTATCCCTCAAGATCCATATATCTAAATGTCTGTTAGACATTTCCATCTGGGCCTATATCAAATTCAATTATAAGAAGTAGACCTTATCATCTTCCCCAGACCGTTTCTTCTTTCTGTGTTCTCTATATCAGTTGATAGTCTCTAAAATTGAAACATGGGGTCATTCTTAATCTCACCCCTCCCTCAGTTCCTGTATTAAATTTGTTATCATGTCTAGCCAATTTAAACTCTGCATTTGTTTACTCTATCCTCTGTTTGCATTGTAACTTTCTTCACTCACAAAATAAAATGATAGTGTATAATTCTTGTATTATTATACCAAATTTACAGGTAAGGAAATTTAAACATAGGAAGACTGAGACCTTGTGCATTGTCTCTCTAGTTAAATTTGGCTGCTCTAGTTAAGTTCCTCATGCCTTTTTTGGACTACTGAAACAGATCAGCTGTTTTCTTTGATAAAAGTCTTGGCTCTTCAAGTCCATCCATCACATAGTCAAGAGATCTTTCTAAGTTGTAATCATGACTTCTTAGGGAGGTAAACTTGAGTCTGAGGTCTGCCTTCCTCTCACTGCCATGCTCTACTGAGCCATGTCTTCTTTAACTCTGTGCTCTCAGCAACCTTGAACTGCTTGCATTTTCTGGTTCTCAATTTTGTTCTCTTACTCTCCTGATACCGTTCTCTTAACTCCCCTGTCCTAAAAATCCTACTTATTTTTTCATGTTTTTTAATTCGTTTATTCATATGTGCATACATTGTTTGGGCCATTTCCTCCCCTGCCCCTTGCCTCTTCCCTCTCCCCCTCAACTCCCTTGCATCCAGGCAGAATCTGTTCTGTCCTCTTCTCCAAATTTGTTGAAGAGAAGACATAAGCAATAATAAGAAAGACAGCAATTTTGCTAGTTTGAGATAAGGACAGCTATACAGAGAGATTCCTAACATTGCTTCCATGCACATGTGTATTACAACCCAAATTGATTCATCTCCACCTGACCTCTTCACAACTTCCCGGTCACCTTCCCAGAGTGACATCTGTCATTTTAAAGTTACTATACTAGCTCCTCTACAGTGAGCACATCAAACACATTCAAGTTTTGGGTTTCCTACCTTTCCCTATTCTTCCTGTATGTGTTCTCCCCTTAATGTGTGACCCAATTCCAATAATATTACTACATTTGCTTTAGGTCTAAAGTCCGATTATGAGGGAGAACATATGATTTTTTGGCCTGAGCCTGGCTAATTTCACTTAAGATGATGATGTTCTGCAGTTCAATCCATTTACTTGTGAATGACAAGATTTCATTCTTCTTCATGGCTGAGTAAAATTCCACTGTGTATAAATACCACATTTTCTTAATCCATTCATCAGTGGTGGGGCATCTTGGCTGTTTCCACAACTTGGCTATTGTGAATAGTGCTGCAATAAACATGGGTGTGCAGGTGCCTATGGAATAACCTGACTCGCATTCCTTTGGGTATATCCCCAGGAGTGGGATTGCTGGATCACATGGCAGATCTATGTTTAGTTTTTAAAGAAGTCTCCATATTGTTTTCCAGAGTGATTGCACTAGCTTACATTCCCACCAGCAGTGTACAAGTGTTCCTTTTTCCTCACATCCTTGCCAACATTTGTTGTTGTTGATGTTTTTGATGATAGCTATTCTAACAGAGGTGAAGTAGAATCTTAGTGTGGTTTTGATTTGCATTTGCTTTATTGCTAGAGATGGTGTGCATTTTTTCATGTGTGTTTTGGCCATTTGGGTTTCTTCTTTTGAAAAAGTTCTGTTTAGTTCAGTTGCCCATTTCTTTATTGGTTCATTGATTTTGGGGGGCTTTAGCTTATTGAGCTCCCTGTATATTCTGGTTATCCGTCATTTGTCTGATGTACAGCTAGCAAATATTTTCTCCCACTCTGTGGGTGGTCTCTTCAGTTTAGAGACCATTTCTTTTATTGTTCAGCAGCTTTTTAATTTCATGAGTCCCATTTGCTCATCATTTCTCTTAGTTGCTGAGCTGCTGGGGTTCTATTGAAGTCTTTGCCTATTCCTATTGCTTCCAGAGTATTCCCTGATCTTTTCTGTACTAGCTTCAGAGATTCAGGTCTGATATTAAGATCCTTTTTTTTTCTTTTTTTTTTATTATTCATATGTGCATACAAGGCTTGGGTCATTTCTTCCCCCTGCCCCCACCCCCTCCCTTACCACCCACTCCGCCCCCTCCCTCTCCCCCCCAATACCCAGCAGAAACTATTTTGCCCTTATCTCTAATTTTGTTGAAGAGAGAGTATAAGCAATAATAGGAAGGAACAAGGGTTTTTGCTGGTTGAGATAAGGATAGTTATACAGGGCATTGACTCACATTGATTTCCTGTGTGTGTGTGTTACCTTCTAGGTTAATTCTTCTTGATCTAACCTTTTCTCTAGTTCCTGGTCCCCTTTTCCTATTGGCCTCAGTTGCTTAAGGTATCTGCTTTAGTTTCTCTGCTTTAAGGGCAACAAATGCTAGCTAGTTTTTTAGGTGTCTTACCTATCCTCACCCCTCCCTTGTGTGCTCTCGCTTTTATCATGTGCTCAAAGTCCAATCCCATTGTTGTGTTTGCCCTTGATCTAATGTCCACATATGAGGGAGAACATACGATTTTTGGTCTTTTGGGCCAGGCTAACCTCAAAATATTTGCCAGCTATACATCAGACAAAGGACTGATAACCAGAATATATAGGGAACTTAAAAAACTAAATTCTCCCAAAACTAATGAACCACTAAAGAAATGGGCAAGTGAACTAAACAGAACTTTCTCAAAAGAAGAAATTCAAATGGCCAAAAAGCATATGAAAAAATGCTCACTATCTCTAGCAATAAAGGAAATACAAATTAAAACCACACTAAGATTCCACCTCACCCCTGTTAGAATAGCCATCATCAGCAACACCACCAACAACAGGTGTTGGCGAGGATGCAGGGAAAAGGAACCCTCTTACACTGTTGGTGGGAATGTAAACTAGTACAATCACTCTGGAAAAAAATTTGGAGGCTACTTAAAAAGCTGGACATCGATCTACCATTTGATCCAGCAATACCACTCTTGGGGATATACCCAAAAGACTGTTACTCCAGAGGCACCTGCACATCCATGTTTATTGCAGCACTATTAAAATGGCCAAGTTATGGAAACAGCCAAGATGCCCCACCACTGAGGAATGGATTAAGAAAATGTGGTATCTATACACAATGGAATTCTATGCAGCCATGAAGAAGAACGAAATGTTATCATTCACTGGTAAATGGATGGAATTGATATTAAGATCCTTGACCCATTTTGAGATGATACTAGTACAAGGTGATAAACATATCTAGTTTCAATTTTCTGTAGGCAGATAACCACTTTTCCCAGCAACATTTGTTGAAGAGGCTGTCTATTTTCCATCATTTGTTTTTGGTACCTTTGTCAAAAATCAGGTGGTCATAGCTGCATAGATTCCTCTATTCTGTTCCACTGGTCTTCAAATCTGTTTTTGTGCCAGTACCATGCTGTTTTTATTGTTATTGCTTTGTAATATAGTTTGAAGTCGGGTATTGTGATACCTCCATCATTGCTCTTTTTGCTGAGTATTGCCTTGGCTATTCGCAGTCTCTTGTGTTTCTAGATGAATTTTAGGGTAGATTTTTCAATCTCTGTGATGAATGTCATTGGGATTTTGATGGGATTTGCATTAAACACATAGATTGCTTTTGGTAGTATAGCCATCTTTTATTATGTTGAATCTACCAATCCATGAACACTGGAGATCTTTCCACCTTCTGTAGTCTTCCTCGATCTCTTTCTTTAGGGGTTTGTAGTTCTCCTTGTAGAGGTCATTCACCTCATTTGTTAAGTTTACTCCTAGGTATTTGATTTTTTTTGAGGCTATTGTAAATGGAATTGTTTTCCTATATTCTTTCTTAATTTGTTCATTGCTGGTGTATAGAAAAGCTAATGAATTTTTTAAGTTGATTTTTGTATCCTGTCCTGTTGCTGTTTATGGTGTCTAGGAGTTTTTGAGTAGAGTTTTTTTTGGGTCTTTGTGGTATAGGATTATGTCATCTGCAAATAGAGACATTTTTACAGTTTCTTTTCATATTTGTATTCCTTTTATTTCTTCTTCTTCCCCAATTGCTTTGGCCAGGAATTACAGGACTATGTTGAATAGGAGTGGGGAGAGTGGGCACTCTTGCCTCATTCCTGATTTTAGGGGAAATGGTTTTGGTTTTTCACCATTAAGTATGATGTTGGCTATGTGTTTATCATACATAGCCTTTATAATGTTGAGGTACATTCCTTCTATTCTTAGTTTTCTTGGAGCTTTCATCATGAAGTGGTGGTGAATCTTATCAAAAGCTTTTTCTGTATCTATTGAGATATCAAGTGGTTTTTGTTTTTGCTTCTATTGAGGAGCTTGGCCTTTGTTTGGTTTTGGGATGAATGGAATACTGGCTTCATAGAATGAGTTAGGCAGTTTTCCTTTCCTTTCTATTTTGTGGAAGAGTTTAAGGAAGGTTGGTATTAGTTCTTCTTTAAAGGTCTGATAAAATTCAGCAGAGAACCCATCAGGTCCTGGGCTTTTCTTTTTTGGGAGACTCTTTATTGCTTCTTCAGTTTCATTTTGTGTTATAGATTTATTCAGGTGGTTAATATCCTCTTGGTTCAATTTTGGATGGTCATAAGTATCTAGAAATTTCTCCATTACTTCAAGATTTCCAGTTTATTGGAATATAGGTTCTCAAAGTAGTCTCTGATGATTCCCTGGATTTCCATGTTGTTTGTTGTTATCTCCCCTTTTGCATTTCTGATTTTAGTGATTTTGGGTTTTTTCTTTCCTCATATTAGTCAGATTTGCTAAGGGTCTGTCAATCTTGTGTATTTTTTCAAAGAACCAGCTTTTTGCTTCCTTGATTCTTTGTATGGTTTTTTTGGTCTCTATTTCATTAATTTTGGCCCATTTTTTAATTTATTATTTCTCTCCTTCTGCTTGTTTTGGGTTTTGCTTACTCTTGTTTTTCTAGGAGTCTGAGATGTAGCATTAGGTCATTTATTTGAGATCTTTCTGTCCTTTTAAGATATGCACTCATGGCTATAAACTTTCCTCTTAGGACTGCCTTTGCTGTGTCCCATAGGTTCTGGAACCTTTTAATTTTCTTTTTTATTTCATGATGACCCACTGATCTTTGAGCAATGTGTTGTTCAGCTTCCAATTGTTTGCATATTTTCTGTTGTTGTTTTTATTGTTGAGTTCTAGTCTTAATGAGTTGTGATTAGGTAGAATGCAGGGAATTATTTCTGTTTTCTTATATTTGCTGAGGCTTGCTTTGTGCCCTAAGATATGATCAATTTTGGAGAAAGTTCCATGGACTGCTGAGAAGAATGTATATTGTGTGGATGTTGGATGAAATATTCTGTAGACATCAGCTAGGTCCATTTGATCTATGGTGTGATTTAGTTCTAGAATTTCTTTATTGATTTTTTTGTTTGGATGATCTATCTATTGGTGATCAGGGACTATTAAAATCTCCAATTACCACTGTATTGGAGTCTATATGTGCTTTTAAATCCTTTAAAGTATGTTTGATGAAATTGGGTGCATATAGGTTGATAGTTGTTATTTCTTTTTGGTGTATTTTATTAGTATGGAGTGTCCTTCTTTATCTTGTTTGATCAATGTAAGTTTGAAGTCTACTTTGTCTGAGATAAATATTGTTACTCCTACCTGTTTTCAGGGGCCATTGGCTTGGTAAATCTTCTTCCAGCTTTTCACCCTAAGCCAGTGTTTGTTCTGTCAATGAGGTGGGTCCTTTGTAAACAATAGATTATTGGATCTTCCTTTCTAATCCAGTTTGCCAAATGGTGTCTTTTGATGGGGGAGTTGAGTCCATTGACATTTAGTGTTAATATTGATAGGTGTATGGTGATTCATGTCATTTAGTTGTTTTTGTTGTTTAAGGGTTTGATTGTGTGAAGCTGAATCAATGTTATTCTCTGTTTCCTTGTCTTTTCTTCTCCT
The DNA here is from genome assembly GCF_047511655.1 of Castor canadensis. Classification (NCBI taxonomy): domain Eukaryota; kingdom Metazoa; phylum Chordata; class Mammalia; order Rodentia; family Castoridae; genus Castor; species Castor canadensis. The sequence continues at coordinate 193,186,634 of NC_133387.1, forward strand.
GTGGTTTGATACTGCCTGTCCTCTCATGGTTTTGTTTGCTTTCATTTTCTGTGTGCAAAATTCCTTGAAGAATCTTTTGTAGTGGAGGTTTGGTGGTCACATATTGTTTTAGTTTCTGCTTATTGTGAAAGACTTTTATTGCTCCACCTATTTTGAATGATAGTTTTGCTGGGTAGAGTATTCTAGGGTTCATGTTATTTTCATTCAGTGCCTGTAATACCTCACTCCATCCCCTTCTTGCTTTTAAGGTTTCTGTTGAGAAATATGCTGTGATTTTGGTGGATTTACTATTATATGTTATTTGCTTTTTCTCTCTTATAGCCTTCAGTATTCTTTCTCTGCTCTGCTTGTTGTTTTAATGATACTATGTCATGGGGAAATTCTATTTTGGTCAAGTTTGTTTGGTGTCCTGAAGGCTTCCTGTACCTAATGAGCACAACTTTCTCTAGATTTGGGAAATTTTCTGTTATTATTTTATTGAATATATTACAAATCTCTTTTGCTTGGACCTCTTCTCCTTCTTAAATGTCTGTGATTCTCAGGTTTGGTCTTTTGATGGAGTCAGTGAGTTCTTGCATATTCCTTTGCAGATCTTGAGTTGTTTGACTAACAGTTCTTCAGTTTTTCTTTTAATTTCTATTTTATCTTCAAGTTCTGAGATTCTGTCTTCCACTTGTTCTAGTCTGCTGGAGTGGCCTTCCACTGTGTTTTGTGTTTTTGTTTCATTCTTTTTTCTGAGGTTTTCCATATTATGGGTCACTTCCTCTTTAATATTGTCTATTTTCATCTTTAATTCACTTGTCTCTCTTTATAATGTTCTTTGTTTCACTTTGGTGTTTATTTAGGGTTCCTATGAGTTCATTTATTTGCTTCTGTGTCTTCTCGTATTATTTATTTTTGGCGTCTTGGAATTTATTGAGTGCATCTTGTACATTTTGATTAACAATGTCTAATATCATCTCCATGAAATTCTCAGTGATTACTTGCAGGATTTCTTCTTTGAGAGTGTTTTTGTGCACATCGTTGGGTTCCTTGGTGTCATTTATCTTTGTTTTGTTGGAGTCTGGAACTGGGTATCTATTTTCTTCATTTCCCTCAGAATCTTGTATTACATTATTTTTTGGTGGGGAGAATGTTTTCCATCCATTTTTCTTCTTGCAGTCGCTCCACTTGCTACTGTGCAACTGTGTTCTTGATAGGCTAGTTGGTGGTTTTAGTCACCTGTTTTCTTTCCTTTGATTTAATTTTTGTTTTGTGGATGTCTTGGGTTTTTAGGTAGGCTGGTGTGCTATTTCTGTCCCTGGTCTGAGTATAATTTAGTATTAACTAATTCACAGGTTTAATATCCAACCAGTAGTTTATATGTTATATAGAAGACCCCTTGGTGGTAATATCTATAAGCAGTGGGAGTTGGGGATTAATGTTCATAAGGCTAGCTACAGAAACTTAGGGAGTTGGATAGGGTGGGAAGTAGGGTGGGTGAGTGAGGGGGAAGCAGTGTTAGATTTTTTGGTACTGTGTGTGTTTAGGTGTATTTCTGTTGTTGTAGTAGAGGGTGCTTTTGTTAGGGATTTCAGGGGTTTGGGGTTGTGTAAAGTTGCTATAGTAGGTTGGTCAGTAGGTGATGAGTGTGTAGGAGGGAGGAGTGGTCTGGTGACAGGTTGGGGGAGGGAGAATGGAAGGGAAAGGTGAGGGCTGTTTGGTCTGTCAAATGTCTCCCAGGCAGGTTTGGAGCCAGTGGCGGTAGCAGCTCTCAAGTTTTCTCAGTGTAATGTGTTGTGGGGAAGCTTTCTGCAAGTTAGGAGTTCCGGGTGTTGAAGGTTTGTTTCTGGTTGGTGCTTTATTTCCACCAAGTGTGGCTCCAGCATCTCACGAAGGGTTTGGAGTTGCAGAGCTTAGGCTATCTGTTTCAGTACCTTAGTTGTCAACTTGGATCATTCCTTAAAAATCCTACTTAGTTTTGAAAATTCAGATCAGATATTATTAAGAAGACATTTAAACTTCCTTTTACAAAAAGTATGCATTAGGTGCTCATCTGTATCTTTGTGTAACTCCACCGTTAACCCTATCATACTAAAATATGTCAATATGTGTGTCTGTTTCTTCCAAGTGTTTTTGCTCTTTTGTTTCTTCTTTGCTATTGTTTTAACTCTGTTGCTGGGCCTTTGATATGAAAACCTATGTTTTATGCTCCTCTTTCTTTGCAATATAAGGTACAGTGCTTGGCACAAAATACTGTTCAATAACTATTTTTGAGTGAAGGAGTGCATTAATATGTGCATATTAGTTTTTATTAATTTTGTTAACAAGACAGGAAACCAGTTTTTATGTTTCCTGCATTGAAGCTATTATCTCTCTCTTTAGACAACAATCATAGTGGAGGCAATTACCACTGAAAAAATAAATCACACCCTTTATATAGATTTTTACCTTAATAAGAAATTGCTTTATACAAAATAATCATGGAATTAATGTTTACGAGAAAGAAGAGTGTCTTTATTGCTCCCAGAAAAGAATTTTCTATTTTTGCCTTACTCAATATAAATAGGCTGATGATATAATGAAGAGGAAATGTGAGACCTTTAGTCACACAATTTAAATTTCTCATAACTAACTAGTGATAGAAGTGTTTTTCCTGTTTATGTACACATCCACTCAAGTATGAAACTACCAATAACTTCTTTCAAATTGTCAATTTACCCAACAGTAATATGTCTATTGTGCATCTCAAAAACTGAGGACCAATAACTTGGAAAAAGATTGTTCTTCTTTGTGAAATAGTGTATATTACATAGTTGTTTTAGAATGTTAGACCTTTTTGCAATCTAATATCAGCTTCTCTTTTTACTGATCTGAACTCCAAGGAATTTGAGTGACAATCCAACTTTACCAATGTTCATGTTTCCTTCCTTGCCAGGTGTATGAAGAGTACTATAAGCTATTTTATAGATTCGCACTGTGATTTAATCTTTCTGGATTGTACACAAATCACATTATGTCATTTTATATAACAAGAATAACTCATTGTTCTTTTTGATAATGGAAAACTACCAAAAAAAAAAAACCCAACAGCAAAAAGCGAAATGTTCATTTTTGAAATAGGATACCAAATAGAGCAGAAAACAATTGAGGAAGAAATTCTGCTAAAATAGTTGGGACTCAAGGACACTGAAAATCTATGACCTCATCAACTTGGAGACAATTATTTTTTATTATGGTTCATTATGTAACCTCCTGAAAATGTAAGCACCCTGTAAACTAAGAGAAGTGAAGGAGCGATGAGAGGAATTACTGAGACAGAACAAGACCAGCATTTCCACTTGGTGGTTTTTTAATGCTATTTTGGTTTCCAAAATACTTGTTACCTTTTCAAAAAAAACCATTTGAAATTAATTAATTGTAATATGTTGATGGGGACTTTGGATTTATACTCCAATCAAACATTTGAATCACTTTTTGAGGCACTTTTATACAAAGTTGCAAATGATGGCTACCATCTTATATAAAAATAGTGTGTATGGGAAATTTGGGGGATGACTCAATTTCAAATCCATTTCTCACTTGTTTTCTTGTATACAAGTAGGATATACTCTCGTTTGTGCTGTCACTGAATAACAATTCCATTTGTTCAAGTGTTCATTAATTTATTAACGAATGTTGTCCCTTGAGTTTCTCTTCTGTGTGATGTGCTTTTTTGGCAAACTGGTCTAGTCACTGCTTTAGAATCATTTCAGTCTGGCGATTTCAAATACTGAATCCTCACTAATGTTGGCCCTTCTTTATTCTAGGATTGTATTTAGAGTTGACCATATCCCACCTGGATATCCTAATCAATATATTGACAAAACTCAATATTCGTACATCTTTCTATGTTTTCCTCTCTGTCTCTACCACTTTCTGAAGTTAGTTGCAAGCATTTTCATCATGTAGACTTACCCATTTGCCCACTAACTGACAAAAATTCCTGAGAGCCAGTGCTTTCAGTGAGTGAACATTATCTTTCCAGTTGTGGTAGACAAATGTAAGACATTCAACATCTTTCTCTGATAGAAAAAGGAAATGTTAGCTTGAACATAAGAACAACCTGTGTTTGCTATGACTCATGGTGGGATGATTTTTCTTGACCAGTCTGGTTTAGAGTCTTCCTTGAATTCATGCATTTTTTAGGACACCAAATGAAAAGTTTTTGAGGAGAGCTGTTTGTTAAATGAGGACATCACTGACTTTAAGAGCACTTACTGGGTTTTTTTTTGGAGGGTTCCATTTAAAAAATCATTCTAGGCCTTTTTCAAACAAGGATGTTATTGGTTTATTAAAGATCAATATGCTTTGAAAATTGGCCAGTTTGTACAAATGATAAGCCTAGTCAGGTAGGTAGTGTACTTCAATGGCTGGATTATGTTCTTGGACAATACAGTCAACAGATAATTTGTAGAGATGTGCCAAAAATTTGTATGATATAGAAAATTGTTCTGCGTGTATATGTGTGTGCATGTGTTTGTGTGTGTATGTGTAATGTGTGTTATGTCTGAGTGCCCACGTGTGTGTATTTAGAATGGAGAGAGATAATAAAGAAGCCAAATATTTTAGTTTTAATGGTATGCAACTGGTTTCCTACACAACTGAAGCAGTCTGCTGGCTTATATTCTAGGCTCTTTATGTTACTTCCCAGTTTAAAATGTTAAAAATGATTTCTTTCTATGTCTGCCAGAGAAAACCTATGGTAAGGTCATTCCCAATCTTGCCTTTATCTTCAATTTCTTTCTATTTCTCACTATTCTTCAACATGCATTCTTTGGTCTAGTTTGGGTGTGATTTGTGAGCACAACTAATCTTTCTTCCTCTATGTTCCATTCATTTATTTCCATCTATTCAAACTTTACCCATTCTTCAAAGGCTAATCCAAGCCCCATTTCCTTTGGAAGGAAATACCTAGAGCTTATCTTTCTTTTTCTTCTAAAATATACTACTTACTTTGCAGATGAAATCTCGCCTGGTGCTATTTCCTGTGGCTATTTAGCTGTTGCTATTATTTAACTTTCCTTATGCTTATTATAGTGTAAGTTCTCCAAAGGTGGGGAATATTCCTTGCCTTTTAAATGTCTGCTATATTTGGTGTAATACTAAGCATTCAGTTATTTAAGTTGTTTTGAGATGAATGCATATGGATGAGTGAATTGGGCATGAAGGGTATGTGTAGCTGGATTAACATATACAGTAGTCTCTCTTATCCATGGGAGGTGTGATTGAAGACTCCTGGAATGTTGGATAATACTGAACCCTACATATACATATACCCATGACAAAGTTTAATTAATAAATTAGGCACAGTACGAGATTAACAATAATGACCAATACAATATAGAACAATTATAACAACATACTATAATAAAAGTTTATGCTTTGGGCTCATCATTAGTAAGATAAGGATTACTTAAACACAAAGACTGTGATAATATGATGGTTGGTCTGGAAATGGTGAGGGTTACCAAGTGACTAACAGCTACATAATGTGAAGCATGGGACAAAAGGGAGATCAAGTCCAGGGAGGGATGGCACAAGATCTTACCACACTACTCTGAAGGATGCACAATTTAAAAACATATGAATTGTTTAGTTCTAGAAATTTTCATTTATTATTTTGAGACCATGGTCGACCTTGAGTTACTTAAACAATGAAAAGCATGACTGCTGATAAGGGGGCATTGTGTACTTTGGAAAATAAGTCAAATGACATTTTTCTACAAATAATGAGTCAGGACCTTTTTTCTTCCCCCAAGGTATATAGTCTGTTTTAGAGACAGCCTACAGTAGAACTATGAAATGAGATTTTGCAGTGCCAATAGCTTGCCTATGATTAACTGTACGCCACTGGACCATGGACAGGGCCCTCAATCTTTGGATGCCTTTGTTTCTCTATCAACCAAATACAATAAAGCACCTCTTTCCCCAGCTTGACAGTAGGAGTTATAGGGAATAATGAGCCCTACCCTTGCTTTTCTTCCTCTTTTCAAAGGATAGTTACCAAAATTTTGGGGTCATTTCTTAAAAGAAAACTATATCAGAATATTTTTACAAAGAATATTTCACGAGATAATATTGTTCTGCTAGACTATCAGTCCTTGGTAAAATGATTATATGTTAAAGAAATATCAAAAGCAAGTATTTTATGTCTTTCCAAATTGTTTTGTTTCTGATATGTATTCAAAGTTTAGTTTATAAGCAATTAGAATTTGAAACTTAATACACATCTTAATTATAGGATAATGTGGTTCATACAAATCATGAATGCATATGTAATATTCTGTATACAGATTTATTAGGGAGACAAATGACAATGAAATGGATAATTTTACATTTAAAAGATCTGTTTACTTAGAATCTATGTTCAAGATAAAAGACAAGCTTTGCTGAGAATTTTGGAAGTGCCGAACAAGCAGGGGCACAGTTCCCAAATTCTGCAGCCTGGGACCTCGGGTGCTGCAGTGAATGTCAGGGTGCTTGGGGATATTTTACGTTTTTTGAAGGAAGCACAGCAATACTTATCATCTGTTGACACTGAGGAGACCATTCGTTCTGGGTCATTTGCAGTTTTAATATTGGATCCTGCTACATTATTTCAGTTACTTCATACATTTGTGAAACTGTGTTTTGGAGGTTGCTATGATAAAAAGCAGAAAGAGGGGACACTTAGTGTGGGACAGGAAATGAATCTGGCAATATCCAGTCTGACCCCAAGGTTTGAGAAGTGGTACAGTGCTCAACTCACTCAATGAGGTAAAATGATTAAATGACTCTAGTTATTTAAGAATGAAATCCAGTATTTTTTCTTTCACTTCTCATGTATCTTATTTTTAAATATGACTACATTGTCAGGGTATAAATACTAGCTAGATGTTTTGGATCTAGGGTGATGTTAAAATTATTGTAAAAACTTGAAAACCAAGAAAATCTGAGAACTTTCTTCTCTGAGATAGAAAGATGATTTTATTGACAATGGAGCTGAGAAAGGTCTAACTTATGTCTACATACTGTGGCAAGAGACATTTGCATTGGGGGTCTTTGTGGAATGCACTGAAATAAGTTTACTTTGCAATGACCACCTACACATTCCACTTATCAACAACCAGACTCCTCTACTTATGTGGTGCTAATAAGGCTTCAACTAAGTTAGAGAAGTAGAAAGATTTATTTTAGTTTACTGTGCTGGCATAGCCACCTGTCCATTTTGTACATAAAAAGGGGAATTAATACTCCTTTTACTCACTATAAGGAGAACTGCCAAAAATGAGTACACGTTTTATATTTCACTACTTTTGATGGAGACATGATTTAAAGTTATTTTAATACTAATGCATGCTTATTTTTAGGCTTGAGCTAATCTATTCATTGAATATCACTCATTTCAGTATCTATCTTGAAATGTGTTCATGAAATTCTTGTAAAATGAATATCAATTTTCATTTGTTTCTTAATTTTTAAATATAAACTTGTTTCTATTAATATCTTAAGGGTTCAACATCAGTGGTATTTAATTAGTAATTTTTCTAATGTTCCTTTATTTTGTATCTAGTAACAAGAACACATTTCACTTTTAATGCTAATACTTCTAAGAATTTTAGTATTAATATAAAATATGTTTAAATAGATTTATTATTTTCAAATAATGATGCAGTAACAGACTGTATATTTACTATAAATTGGACATGTTTAAGTAAATGTCTATTATCATTAACAATGTTATATCAAGACATTCTTACTGATAATTTATGCTTGTTATTGTTAGCTGTCAAGCTTAGTAAGCTGCAGACAGAAAGATATCTTTTTTTTTCCATAATATAATAAAGCAGACAGAAGAATTAGGTTATGAAAAGACAGGGAGATGGTAAGCATCTAACCAAATATGATTGAATTCAATTTTTTCTTTTTTATCCACTTAATTCCATGAACCTTGCTCATGGCAGTTTCACATAAGGAGAAGATCTTAGGTAGTTAAAGAAGGGATTTCTAGAGAAATTGAATTCTCAGGAAGGATGTGATATGGAGGAAAAATAGAACCTAACCTTTATAATGTATAGGGAGAAATTTTTCTAGGCACAACATACTTCTGGGAAGAAAATGAATAGCTCAACAATAGTAGGAAAGTTACAGAATATTAAAGATTGATTATAGACTAGGAATTTTATTCATTCCATTTAATTTAGAGATGAGAATCCCAAAGACATTAAGCAACTTGCTTTTGGTCACATAGCTAGGCACCAAGAGAGCAACTTCTAGAATGTAGAGCTTCTGCTTATATTAGAGCTTCCCCATGACAGTGTGCTCCAGAAGTAATTTGAAGTTTATTTATGTGTGTACTACTTATTTTTCATGCAAATCACTTGTATTATGATTTTAATCCAGCAGATTTTTCTCTGTGTTTTTAAGGCATTTGAAGACAATTATAAGAGGGCAGGCAGGAAACATGTTTCAATGGGAAAAAAAGTAGGCTTAGGAGTCAGGATTGGAAATCTGACTCTCATATTTATGAGCTCCATGACATTGAGGGAGATATTTTAAAGTTGCTGTGTCAGAATTTCCATATGTATAATTGGGAAATATATCTTAGATTGTTAAGGATTAAAGGAAGCAATAAACAAGCAGACCCTGGTACATAGAAGGATCTCAACAAATGTTAATTTGTCTTTATTTAAGCAGATTTGGAAAGTAAAAAGGGTTGAAAATGGATACAAGGTGGAAAGAACCTGTGAAATAGTAATTAAGGGCTAGAGTGTATCATAATATAATCACTTACTTACAAACTATTTGGTTAATATATATATGTATATATATATAAAGTCAATAATGTGATCCAGAAAACACGTATTGAAATGTAGATGGCACTAAAACAACAATCTCAACCTAAGTAACCTGTATGAAGGCTGTGAAGGTTGCTGAGTCTGCAGACAAAAGGTGGCTGTGGGGCTGGTACTAGTATTTGAAGCATTGATTTGTAGGGCCTCTTCCCCAGAGGAAGATGGACTTCTACAGCACAGGCTTCAGTGCGAAGCCACTCACAAAGGAGAGTTGGTGATGTCAAAGTGCACTGATAACTCGCCATCTTGGATTTGGTGGCATTAAAACAAGACAGCTATCCCACTTCAAGTATCTCTCTGGTACAAATTATACTAAGTATAGCGTTGACATTGACCGTGTTTCTTTTCTTTATTTTTTCTGTCTTCTCCCAACTACGCTGTTCCCCCTCCTCTTTTCTTTCTTTTTTTCCTTCTTGTTTTTTGAGCAGCAAGCTCCCTCAAGATCGTTTTATGCTGAAATATAATCATAAAATGATAGATTATACTGCCTTCCATATGACCTTTTATATTTCTACAAAGCAGGTGGTTCTTCTCATTTAAAAATTATCCTTAATATTTCATCTCACAAAATTATGCAAGAGTTTGAAGTATAATATTTTCATTTTATTGCTCTCAGTCTTTTACTGAGAAAGCACATTTTTCCCTCTTAAAAATGAGAGATATGCTCAAGTGAGAGGGTAGACAGACCTCAGTCTCATTTGGGTAATGTGGATACACAGTTAATCCTGTAGGTGAAGAGTGTATGTGTGATTTTCTAGGTTAGGGATCCAGAAAAACTTGCCCTAGTTAAGAACTCACCAGCTACGTATTGCTTTAGAGAACTTGCTTTAATGATACATGTACAATTCCTGTGAGTTGCCAGATGTCTGTAAAGATTGACCAGGGAGAGATTTCCTTAGTGTTTTGATAGTAGAGTTTCCTTAGTGTTTTGAGAAGAACTCTGTGCTCCAGGGAATGCTCACGCAGATGTAGGTTTTCTTGCTGGTGACTTAGATGGATGAAAAGAAATTAGGAAAGAGTTTGGAGCTGTGAATGCAAAGAATTTGGGGAATGAGGACTGACTGTAGTTGTAATTCAAATTTGACAGATGTGATTTTTTCTTTAACTATTTCTCTGTGATGGATGAAAATCAAATTAAATGAGGCAAGGTAAGTCAGAGGAGTTTATAAATAGCAGCCCATTGTATCGAAGGTAAGGCTCTATCACCGTCTTGACTAAGGTGGGACACCTGCTTTCTTAGGGTGTATTTCGCAGTGTTTGATGAATCCCAAGGAGCCCTCAGATGCCCATGACTTCACAAATAAACCAAGTATATTTCTAAATCCAATAGGATTCTGGGCTTTAAGGATTTTATTGAAACACAACACAATATGCCTGAGGGATTGATTTGTGAAAATGGGTCTTGCAGCTTTCTTTCCCCCAAATCAGAGCATAGACTATTCATTCTTGGTGGGCTGCTCTTTGCCTAAAGTACTTGGCTTGCATTTACTAGCTCATTTTTTAAAAAAACAAGGAATAGGCTATGTTTCCTTTAAAAATGTTAATTCAAATATAGAATAGCACTCTTCATATTGAAAGCTTTTGAACAATACTCCCTAACAGAAACACAAAGGAAACCCTTGAAAGCAAAGCAGATGATTTACTGTCTATATTTAGGACTCTATTTGTTTATATTTTAAAAATTAGTGGGAAAATCATGATTAAAGGCAGGGTAATTCATACAGAAAATTGTAAGACCACTTCATCTGCTGTTAAGAGTCTTTGATCCAAATGGTTCACACACAAAAAAAATGTCCCAAAGATTCAGAGTTCTTTCTGGCAATAAACTTCCAGTGTAAATAGGAAGACTCCCAGGGCTCTTACAACTGTTAGAAACAAATGATACCCATTGTCTTGCACCAAGTAATTCTGACTTTGAGACAAGAGTTGGAGTGGTTAGTAAAAAGTTCTAATTCTAAGTTCAACATGAAGTTTATGTACCACTATCATTATAGAACCTTTTAGGGGGAGGAAGACAGCAGTAGTTGATTGAAATAATGTGAAGGACATAGGCTTTAGTTTCCTTAATAGCTCTAAAATTCTATGATTTAAAGAGCTTGACAATTTCATCGTCATTATTAAAGAACTAGGAATTCCAACCCATTGTGTATGATTGATACTGAACAGCAATTACCCAAAGGTGGAAGAACATAATTTTCAAAGGTATCATCCATTGTAATTCAGAAAAAAAGCCAGAGAAACTTTTTTTAAAGCAGAACTGAGGGCTCTTGTTTATGACAAGAGATGTAGTTGTATACAATTTTTGCCGTAAGCACATGCATACGGATAAATTGAAGCAATGGGGAAGTCAATCACGGATAAACCACATAATCTAAATAATAATAATAATTTAAAAACTGAAGCCTGACTTTCCCTAGGGTAAGATGAGAAGGTATGCAGTTAGAAACTCCTTTAGCCCATCCCACTCTACATTAAAGGGAACACGGGAATGAGTGCACTATCATTTCACGTCCTTAATGCCCATTGAGGATCTGACAATAAAGTGTGTCTCTAAATCAGTTTGAACGGATTTTTCCAAAGTATAAAAGGAATCCTCATATGATATTTATATTTGGGGCCATATTAACAATTGACGAGTTTTAGAGTCAAAAGCAAATTGCGATGGGGTACAGCAATAGTTTTGTGTTTTTGCTTTTGAATAAACACAGTCCACACAAACCCATCTTCCTACACCTGGTCAGTGTTTTGAAAACATGCTGGCTTTGGTTCCTTGGGGGAGCTAAAGGCAGAGCCCTTGACCTTTTCTTTCCTTCGCAGGGGCGGGGGCAAGCTCAGCCTGGGACTCCTCTTTGGTGCTCCTGCTGTCTCCCGGCCTCTTCCCATCCCTTACCCTGAAGTCCGAAAAAGTCCAAGGTTTTTCTGGAGCTAACGCAAGGGCAGTTGGGCCAGGCATTGGAGCTGTTTCCAATAAGGCGAGCTTTGGAATGAAACCGCTCCGCTGGAAACTCCTGGCGAGAGATGGGCTGGAGCTGTGTCCAATCTTGGGGTTTGAAACGCCTTTCTTCCCACTCCCTTTAGCTTTGCGGGCAGCATTTGCAGTCAAGTGCAAACAGATAGTATATTTGGCGCAAAGAGCCCAAAGGGTGAGGGACATGGGATCCTTTCACGGTCCCTTTGGGGCTAGGTCCTAGGGAGCAGTCTACAAGGCTGTTCTCATCAGGTCCACCACGCCGGCAATCGCGACTGCAGGTGGCAAGCGGAGCTGTCCAGCACGAGTGCGGAGCCAGCTGGGGCCGGAGCGCCGCGCGCCCCAGCCGGGACTGAGGCAAAGCAACAGGGCTGTCGCCTCCCGAGCAGATGCCGTCCTTGTCACCTCCGGTTCTGGACTCGCTCCGCGCCCACGCGGCCTCGCCCAAGGCAGGGAAGCCGGGTCCCCACGAGCTGCTGCGGCAGGATGGGCGCTCACATGTTGCCGCTCTCCTTGCATTTTGGAATATTCCGGCTGGACCTCTCGGCCTTTTCTTTTCGCCCTCGAACTTCCTCAATAAAGTCGGAGGGAGGCGGGGCAAAGACAAACACGGACCCTAACCCCCTACTTCGCGCTGTCAGGCTTCCCCGAGGGGGTTCCAAAGGGCGACCCCCTATTTCTACCCCCGCACCCCTCTCTCTCCTTCAGCACCCGCTGGGTCCGTTTGCTGCCCAGCTGCCTCTCCCCCGGCCGAAGGATAGGACATTTAGGGTTGGGGACCTTTGGTCCTATCAAAGCCATGGTGCGCTCCTCCGCATAGCAGGGGACAGTGGCAGCGGGGAGGGCGCGCAGAGGACAGCAACGAAGTGTCCTCGTTGCTCCTGGAACGTGGCGACAGGCGAGGCAGAGACTCCCAACGAGTACGATGGCGACACGTGATACCGGCGGAGGGAGAGCACGGGGAGGGGGGGCTGATAAAGGAAGGAGGAGGGAGGCGGCCAGCAAGTCAGAGGCGGGAGGAGCGGCGCGGGCGGAGAGAGGCGAAGGGGCGAGAGCCGCGCGCAGGCGGCCCCAGCCGCTGCCTCCCGACCGGCCGCAAGGGCTGCAGCCTCTGCGCCGCGCCGCGCCCCCCGCGGCCACCCTCGGAGGCGACCCGCGAGCGCGGCGCACGGCGCACGGCGATGCGCCGGGGCGGGCGCTGAAGGCGGCGCCGCGCGAAGCAGCAGCATAGGCGGCGGCGGCCCCCAGCCCAGCCCGGCGCGGCCGCCGAGCCCGGGCCCCAAGGTGCGGCCGTGGAAGTTCCCGCCATGAGCAGCTGGCCGGCGGGGCTTCGCGGCCCGGGAGACTCCAGCCTGGCCGAGCGCGACCGCAGCGCCCCGCGGCCCCGACGCGCCTAACGCCGCCGCCGATCGCTGGTCCCGCCACCGCCACCGCGTCCCCGCCGCCGCCGCCTCGGCAGCTGCAGCAGCACCGCCGGCACGGCAGCATGTCTCGGAGGAAGATCTCATCCGAGTCCTTCAGCTCCCTGGGCTCCGACTATCTGGAGACCAGCCCCGAGGAGGAGGGGGAGTGCCCCCTGTCCAGGCTCTGCTGGAATGGCAACCGGAGCCCGCCCGGGCCGCCCGAGCCCAGCGCGGCCACCGCTGCCGCTGCTGCCCCGGCCTCGGCCACCTCGGCTGCCGCCGCCGCCGCCGCCGCCGCCGCCGCCGCGGCCGGAGCCAGGAGGGCGCAACGCCGCCGGCGGGTCAACCTGGACTCGCTGGGCGAGAGCATCAGCCGCCTGACGGCGCCCTCGGTGAGCAGGGGACAGGGACCGGCAGTGTGGGAGAGGGGACACAAGGGTCGGGAAAGTTGGAGCCGGGCGACCCGGGGCGCGCGCACAGAGCCCGACCGCTGGGGGGCGGCCCGGCCTCACCCGGCCCGGCCCCTATAGGGCTCCTAGAGGCCGGCCCTGGGTGCGGGTGGAAGGGGGATTAGAACATGGGAAAGGGGGCTCCTGATGCAAGGGCCTGTCAGTCCACTTCCAGTCCGGGACCCTGTTTCATCACCACCCCCTCCCCCGGACGCATGGCCCCACTGCTCCTTCACTCCACCTGTTTTCTTTCCCCCAAACTTTCCCAGGCACTGTGTTCTGCAGTTGAATTTGATGTCTTTCATTTGTGTTCTCTGGCTTCCCAGAGGAGTCCCTAACCCTTCCGAGAAGCCCTTCCTCTCATTTCCCACACTCTCTTGATCCTAGAGTGACCTTCTGAGACATCTTCGCATTCCACAAGCTATCTTCATCTCTTTTGCATCCCTTTCCTCAAGTCCATAAGGCACTCTGTCAGATACTTTTCTGAGTTTTCTTCTGATAAAGGAACCTGTAAGTTCTTCTGTTCTTTGCATCCCACAGCCTTTGCCCCTCTTACTTACAAGGCATTTGTTGGCCCAACTTTCCTCTCTGCGTGTCTGGTTTTCTAAACCTTTCTGGTTCTTTTTGCACCTTCTCCTCCTCTCATTCTTCCCTCTCCCTGCCCTGGATTCTGCAATACTTTCTGCATCGTCTTGATTTGTTTTCTCCATGCCGTATATTGGGCCCTTTGTAGTTATCTTTTGGATGAGTTAATGCCTTCCTACACTTCTGCAAACGTGTGCTAAGCTCGGGATGTCGTTATCAGCAGTTCTATCCGCACCCAAGACTTCCACTGGCTCTGGGCACCCTCTCAGAGCACTCCTGCCTCATCCTGCGCAGGCATTTCCTCTGCCCTTGACGTTTACCGTTTCCAGGAATGCCTGACCTCTGATTCAGTCTTTCTTTGTCTTGAGCGGTCTTGTGAAGGAACCTGCTGTACTGCAGACAGAATTGGGGAAGGAGATTCATTTTAGCCTCACTTAGACCTTGGAAGCAAGGACTTCAATGCCTGACAACACTTTCCCCCCCCTATGGACACCTGGGGCTTTAACTTCTTCAAACTTTTCACAGTGAATCTAAGCATTGATCTCGTTTGACTACACTATTTTTTTGGCACTGGGATTTGAACTCAGGGCTTTGTGTTTGCTAGGCAAGCACTCTCTCAGTTGAACCACACCTCCAGCCTTTGTTCCACTACTTTTAAGTCTCCCTTTTGAAAGTAAGTATTCTTGTAAATGATGGTAGAAGGACCTGAGAAGGAGTGAGATCCTGAGGGACAGGGTACACAGGATCCTACAAGTATCCAGGTGGCACATGGATTAATGAACA
Source organism: Castor canadensis (assembly GCF_047511655.1). NCBI lineage: Eukaryota > Metazoa > Chordata > Mammalia > Rodentia > Castoridae > Castor > Castor canadensis. The sequence continues at coordinate 193,201,677 of NC_133387.1, forward strand.
ACCTTTTCTTTTAGCAGTGAAGTGACTCTTCTGTCATTTCCCCCTTCTCATTTATTTTACCCTTTAATAAACCTTTCTGTCGCTTTTTCCATCTACAACCTAGAAGGAGATCTCAGAATGGTTTGGCTGCTGTTTGCTACTCTCCCTGCAAACATTTCCCAGGTAGCATAATCTCACAGACTATTTAGTGCTCAGATTGTTAAATATGATCCTCTGTAAGAGGAATTGGGTGAGTGCATCTGAAGTTTGTGTCAGTACCTAAAGCAATATTTACACAGCCTGCTAATTCTTTGGTGCCACACATTCATGTTTATCACAGCAGTGTTAGTAAAGATAATGATTAGTTTTGAGGAAGGGAATTGTATTTAAAATCCTGAACTTTTCTTTTTGTCTAAAAATCAGCTTTTCAAATTTCCAAAAAGTACTAGTAGTATCTTTGGAAATACTGATTTAACATACACTATTTTCAACAATTTACGTGAGGAGGAGATAAAATAAACCAAAGACTCAAGAATTTGCTGTCAGAAAAAGGGGGAGTTAATAATCCCTGATGGTTATCTTTATAAGTCAAATTTGAGTGACTCTGACATGAAAAGCATGTACCTAGATGGTGGGTCTCACAATAAGAAATTTGAAATTATTGTGGTGATCAAACAAGGTGGCAGTTCTGTATACTTCCTGTGCTGCATTCTTTTCTATTTTGAAATAAATTTGTCAAGTGGATGCTGAGAACGTACACGTGAATATAGTGTAAAGCATTTTTTATCCTCACAAGGCATGTCTACAAAAATTCTCCTTGGCTAACTTTATTACCAGTAGACCTAGTGACATGAAGAAAACAGGTTATATTTCAAGCCTGTCATTTATGTATGTATGTTACCTGCCCATTTTCTTTTATTTGGCAAAGAGGACACTGCTTCAGAAAGTTCCACTGGATTCTTTCTCCTACATTGCCAGGACTCTCAATATCCCTAAAGCTCTTGGAAGCTAGAATATGCCCTGTCTATTCTTCCTCTTTAGAACTGAACAACTATTAAAAAAAAAAAAACTACCTAGAATAACTATTATCAGGGCATTTTAAAATGAGAATTTCTAGTTGTTTTGAATGTTATGACCTTTCTTGATTCCATCACAATATACTGTAGAGAAACTGTACTTCCTCTTGGAGCTCCTGTTTACTCAGTGGTCCTATCATGGAATGTGTCCATCAGTTAGAATTTGCTCTGTATTCAGAATGATTTGCAAGCAGAAAAATAGAAATGAATTTAATTTAATAACTGCTAGCACATTGCCAAGTCATTAAACTAATTGTTTGAGCTATGGAATATTCAAACCCAGGTTTTTGATATTTTAAGTCATTTTAGGTGCATTGATGTTGGATATAAAATTATAGTACTTTATATTATTTAAGTAATGTAAGTAAATTGAGCTACTGCAATTGAAAAACATCAAGAATTCAGGAGATCTGATTCTAATTTTGCCTTGAACGGTTGAATATTTATGTATTTCTGGGCACATTGCTTTAACTCTCTGGGATCCTGCTCATTTGTAAAGTGTAATACTTAGGATCCCTCCTTTTTCTGAAGTTCTCCAAAGACTTTGGATAGATTGTCATAATGGCATTTGGAAGAAAAATAGGGCATATGTTACAGTTTTAAAACATTTGAGAAAAAGCAGATTACTTTCTTAAGTAGGGATCATGCAAGTATCATTTAATTCACCTAATTATTTGAAAAAAATCGACCTACTGTGTGGCAAGCATTGTGAAGAGCCTTAGCAATACAAGTGCTGAATAAAACATACTCAGTGTTTTGCCTCGTGGAGCCTCTTTAATTTAGTCTTTATTTTAAGGAAACTATGTTGAGGGACCACATAATAAACTCCCATTGTCTTGGAGACAGATGTCTAGGGGAAGTTTTATTTATCATCCACATTGGGTGGTTTTGTTCACTGTGAATCACTGGAGTACAGCCATAGTAATAAAAATAACCCTAAAGTCCTGACCGAAGACGTATAAATCACTTATCATGTTATTTATTTTGAAATAATTTAATCCTTGGGAACACATATGGAGAAACAGCTGGAGACTTCACATCAAGAGTGAATCTAGTAACTCGTTTATTTGGATTTTATTTTTATAAATGAGAGTTGCTCAGTGGCCTTACACTTTGACATCAATTTTGGCTTTGCTAATGTCAACACCTGTCAGTGGAGATAGCCTTAAGCGCAAGGTTTCCCTAGGTTTCCTGTCAGAGAGCTCCTGCTTGTCCTTACTTTGAAGACCTCAGAAGGTATGGAGAGCAGAATGGCAGGAAGAAAGAAAACTAGGTAGAAAGATGCCAAATAAGGAGAGCAAAACTATTGACCAACACAGGGAATTAACCAAGATAATGAGGGAGGAAGAATGAAGGGAAGTTGGGATTCAAGTGACAAAAAATTATTTCATCATTTTGGGAAAGAAATTTATATTAATAAAAGCCTAGGAAAAAGTGAAAGAACATGAAAGGTACATATTTTTCCTCTCCTGATATTAAATGAAATTAGCTCTCTGACATCTGTAAACCCCTAAAAACATCTTCAGGAAGTGTGAGTGTAACTAGCACATAAATGATGAAAAATACACAATTTTTTTTTTTTTTAATTTGGTAACTTTTTCAATTTGGGCCTCAGTTTGACCAAAAAAGTTCTGAGAAACAAATTCATTACAATTATAAAATTAGCTAAAATGTATTTCAATATTTAAATGTTTCCCACTTGTTAGATGGCATTGTCTGCATCAGAATTTAATGGCTATTCCTGGCGTCTCTGTGTCTTATCTCTGAGAAGCAACATGGTGGAGCTGTGAGAACAAGGTTTGGAGTTTGTGGAACTTGGGTTTGAATAATCCCCTGCTGAGCTACTTACTAAGTGTAAGACACTGGGAAAGCCACCTCCAGCCTCCTCCCAGCTTTAGTTTCTTCCTTTGTGCACTAGAAATAATAACTACCTTGTAGATTTGTAGTAAAAAGCAGCTATATTCTTTGTAAAACTCCCTGAACTCAATAAATCACAGTTTAGGATGAGATCCATTAATTTCAACCAATTTTGAAGGCTTCCAAAAGATCTAATTTTTTTTTCCTTTTTTGGAAAGGTTCATAGAATAGGTTAGCAGATAAGTCCCTTAAAAAAAACAAACAGATAAGAAGCTATTAACTTTGTTGGCATTGCCAGCCAATCCATTAGAAAAATTAAAACGGGAGTTCCTTCATGGCTGTCTGGCTGTGACTTACATGTATATACAGGAATATACAATCATTGTGGATTCCAAGATTTCCACCAAACTATTGACTGCTATATGGTAGTTAAATTATGAATTATGAAATTAGGACAATTATGTTTAGTTGTTAGAATGTCAGCATTTCACAACAAATTAGTTTTTTTTTTCTTCTTTTTTTTTTTTTTGCAGTACTGGGGCTTGAACTCAGGGCCTTCACCTTGAGCCACTCCACCAGCCCTATTTTTGTGAAGGTTTTTTTTGAGATAGGGTCTCATGAACTGTTTGCCAGGGCTGGCTTCAAACTGTGATCCTCCTAATCTCTGCCTCCTAAGTAGCTAGGATTACCAGCACCCTGCCAAATTAGTTTTAAATTGGAAAAAAAATAGGTGAAAGAAACTTCTTATTTTGTTATCTGAGAATTTTAAGTCTTCCTCCTCCATTGCTTTCACACTAATCTGTACATGTATTCAAAGGGGTATAAGTACCCAGCTCTGTTGGCATGCATGTTCTGTGTGTGTCTATAGTACTCTATTCTTTGGTGACCAGCTCAGTTTTAAGGCTTCATTTTTAAGATAAGTTTTGGCAATGAGAATGGCACCCATGATAATTAGTTTGTAGGTAGAGGTGATGCTTTCTTTATTTTAATGTATAATTCATGTACTAGAAGGCATCCTAGATTCATGAGAGGAGTTTTTGAGTGCTGTTATGTATTTTTTTTCTCTCTCTATCATCATTGCTCTTTTTGTTCACTGTTTCTATTATTTTGTTGCCTGTTTCCTATAATGCTGAAAATAAGAAATACTATATATCTGATTGAACATAACAGCAATATAAGTGCATTATGTCTAGATATATATGTTGTTCATCATGAGTTATGAGGAAGGTATGATTTTTCCCCTTTGGGGTTTTACACCCATCTAGGAAGAAAGGAAAATTTAAGTGGCATGACCAGGGAGAATATTTGCCAAGGGCTATCTATGGATTGGGTTTTCTTTGCATGTTCCTATTTGATGTGCGAACCAGTAATTTAACAACCTTCTAAACGTCAATTTAAGTAGACTGTGTCTTCCGTAGTCCTATAGTCATGTGATGCTTCACACAGAACCTGGTACTAATGCATGTTCCATAAAATGCTCAGAATAAAGAAATGGATGCTCTAGTTTAACTGTCCAACTATGTTCATATTTCTTTTGTCTGTGATATTTTTCATGGCATACTTGGTTCTATCAGACAAAATATGTAGCTTTTGCCTCCAGCCTGTGAGAGACATAGTCAAGTATGCAAACCTGTTTGAATTTTGCCTACTGCAGCTATTTAAAACAAAGCATCAGAATGAAGTTGTATTGGAGAAGGGCATATGTACTAGCACCTCCCTTCTAGATGCTGGCCCGTTTATGTTTTGAGAAGTTGGGTAAATATAATAACTCTTCCTGTCTGGGTTGCTTACATTTTCTACAAAATTCTTTGTCAAATGAGAGAGAAATATTTGTCAATAAGTGACCTACTGTTGTCAAAAACGCACTGCTGGAAGATAGAAATGACATCATCTCAGTCCTCAAATATCACTTCAGAGAAGGATCTAAAGATCTAGAATGATATACTGTAAGTTCGGAGCACCTCATAAAATTGAAAATTCTAGGCTTAGAGTGATTTAGAAAGTAGGGGTGCTGGAAATACTGCTAAAGACTGGAGATTTGTTGGGGCTGTTGTGCAGAATTGAGGAAGAGTGAATATTCTTGTAAATAGAATAGTGAGGAATCGCTATTAGGACTTCTTTGAAGTTTACTGTTTAGCAGGTCTTCATTTAAGTTAGTGGGTATCAAACTTCAATGACCATAAAACATGGTTGAAGAATATTGGCCGACTACACATTCCTGGGACACATTCTGGTTTGATAGTAGCAGAGAGGGTCCTGGATGCTACATTTTGAACAAAACTCCAGGTGATTGCTAGACAAATAGAAGTTGTGTTCAGAGGCGGCTCAACCCCATGCCTCCAAGGTGAGTAATCTAAGCTCATTGAGCACTGTAGACCAAGAAGGATCCGGGAAGTGGCTCTTCTGTGATAAGTATATTGTTGGAAGCTACTGTCATAACAAGTCAGAGATAAAGGTAGTGATGTGGTGCCATTATCACTACTTCCTGTATCTGTATCCTTTGTGGTCCCAATAATCTTGCTTGTTGTGTGGTAGAAAGTATTTGAAGTTTCACCATTTGTAGCTTTAACTTTTTGCCTCCCATTTTTTCCGAGGATGTTTTGTTACCTCCCCTCTGTTTATGTTCATGTCATTGCTGTAAGTGTCTTGTGGTTTCTTTCCTCCAAAAAAAGGACCAGATATTCACAAAAGTGATTATGGGGAAAAGAGGTTGATACATTTCTCAAATGCTCCATCTATTGGTTTATTTGAAGGAATGATTTGTTTTCATGCCAATGAAAAATTTAAAAAGATGAGGGTATAAAGAAATGAATCTGAATGTCAGATTGTTTTTCCCCAGAAAACAAAGAAACAGTAGGAGGTTAAGATATCATGTGTAGGGCCAGCCCCCAAGCCCTACCAAAATGTTACAAAAGTAGTACATTGTTAACCTCTACAACCTTAGATAATTAGTTTTTCAATGTTGGAGGAGGTCTAGTTGAGCTTTCCAAATAAATGATGATCCAATATTTGAAAAATTTGCATTTGTAGACAGTGCATAAACATTAAAGGAGGACCTCTGCATGGAAGTCTTGATGCAGAGGTTACCTTATTTACAACTCCTCAAAGCCCATTCCTTTTACTTCTTTTCCACTCACTGCATTGTACTTGTTTTGTGTTTCCCCGGGCCAGTAACAAAATATCAAAATGCTCTGAAACAAGACTATTCCTTGTTGTTTTATACCTATGCTTCTTCATGCATGTATCCTCCAGCTTTATATTAGGAGAGAGTGGTGTTTTTGACTATTTACACACACACACACACACACACACACACACACACACACACACACATCTGTTTTCTGTCACTGCATTTTTTCCCTTATAGAATACTAAGTTATTGCTCATATCTCTTCTGTAGAACTTACTGTACTGTACTGTGATTTTGCCATAGTCTGGCTCCTTAAGGTAAGAAATCATATTTTATTTATCTATGTATGTCCGTGCCTAGCAGAGGGTCTAAATTATACATACATTCAATGAATGTTTGTAAGAACAATGAATAAATGATTGAATAGATCCTTGGGTAAGTTCTGGTGCTTCTGGTACTGCTTTGTAGGCGCCAATGTTTTGATATTGCCATCTTTTAGTTTATTGTTATTTTTTAAATTGTTCTGTTTATTTCCCAGACATAAATAAAAGTAAATCTACTGATAATATTATTTTCTAAAGTCCTTTAAGAACTTCAAAAATATTTACATACTTGGTGTTCTTTTGGAACTTCACCATAATCTCCAGATTTTATGCAGGTTGCCTCTAACTTCACTTAGTACGATTATCTTAAAATGCCTGTGGACACAGCAATTATCTGGAGGAGCATATGGTTGCCACTTACATATTATCTCTTAGAGAGATGTGTACCTCTGGAGGTCATAGAGATGGCCTGCCTCTACCATGTATTTTGTTCATTATTTCAGTATGTGAGAAATCCAGTGTTATCAAACATGGTATTAAACAAAACTCCACAGAACAGGTCATTCTTAGATCTACCCTGCAGTAATCATTAATGTACATTATAATGGCACTGGAGAGATGCCGAATTTTTGGGAAAAGTGGTGAAGTTAGAAGTTACTGATTTAAGGAATGAGAAGAAAAAAAAAAAACAAAACTGGCCAGGAGCAGATCAAAGTATGATGAGTATTTTTTGAGGGCCCAATTCAGATAACAAGTTTATAGTCAAAACTGAGAGGATGACTATGACTTGGAGAGGTATAAAGCAGTGAAAGTATTAGTCATATATTAAACGTTTGAGATGTTTGGGAGCAGTCCACAGGAGTTGAAGGTGAGTTGGGAAGTACTGAATGTTGAATGGGGAAGACTATAATAATTTGAAGGCATTTTTAGCCTTCTTGTTTGGATCAGGTAAACTGGTAATTAATTAGTCTTTGAAACTAACTGACTGATTCATTATTATTTATATCTTGCTTTCTAAGTTAGAACTAATCCTTAAAAAATACAAGGCTATTCAGCTACGTCATTCAATGAATTATTTATGGTTTCCAGTGTTTCCCTGGTCAGACTCAGTGCATCAATTCTTAGGAATAGGTGAGCCTTTCCTGAGAAAACCGGGCATCTGCCTGCAGAAAATTGAAACTAGATCCATGTTCGTCACACTGTACAAGTGTCAACTCAAAATGGATTAAGGACCTTAATATCATATCTGAAACCTTGAAGCTAGTGTAGGAAAGAGCAGGGAACACACTGGAAGCAATAGGCATAGGCAATGACTTCTTTAGTAGAACTCAATTGGCTTAGCAAATAAGAGAAAGGATTGACAAACAGGACTACATGAAATGAAAATCCTGTACCACAAAAGAAATGGTTTCTAAATTGAAGAGACTACTCACAGAATGGGAGAAAGTCTACATTAGTCAAGGGACTGATAACCAGAATACACAGGGAGCTCAAAAAATTAAACTCCCCCCAAAAATCAATGACCCAATTAAGAAATAGGCAAATGAACTGAAAAGAACCTTTTCAAAGGATGAAGTCCTGGCTGTATAGGAAATGCAAATGAAAACCACATTAAGATTCCACCTCAGTCCTCTTAGAATAGATACCATCGAGAACACCACCACCACCAAATGTTGACAAGGATGAAAGAAAAAAAGGAATCCTTATACACTGCTGGTGAGAATATAGTTAGTACAACCACTATGGAAAACAGTATGGAGGCTCCTCAGAAAATCAAAAATAGATCTGCCATATGATCCAGCAATACCACTGCGAGGGATATACCCGAAGGAATGTGAGTCAGGTTGCGACACCTGCACACCCAAGTTTATTGCAGTGCTGCTCACAATAGCTAAGCTATGGAAATAGCCAAGATGCTCTACTACCGACAATGGATTAAGAAAATGTATTTATATGCAATGGACTTTTACTCAGCCAAAAAGAAGAAAGGAATTTTGTTATTCTCAGGTAAATGGATGGAACTGGATAACGTCATCTTAAGTGAAGTTAGGCTCAGAAGGCCAAAAGCTGTATTTTCTCTCTTATATGTGGAATATAAACCTAATATAAATGCAGCAATATTATGAAACACTGATCACACAACAGGGAGGTCAGGCATGGGAGGGGTAGGGTAAAAGAAGGAAACTAAGAAGTTGAATATAGTTCCTATACTATTTATACAAGAATGAATATAGAAATCTTGAACTGGCTGAAACTACCATAAGAAAGGGCCTAAGGTAGAGTGAAGAAAATTAGAGGTGATAAGCCATTTGGGGTCATAATACATGTATACATGGAAATATCACAAGAAAACTCCCTGTGTAGCTACCTGTATCTCAAGCAAGCAAAAATGTCATTTTTTTTCCTTCTCCCTTTTTCTTTTACAAAATTGGAGAACAGGAGGACTGAACAGATTCTGCTGGGGGAGGGGAGGAAGGAGATTGGTTCCAGTCTGAGGGAGGTAAGAGGATGAATAGGGCACAAAAATGTGTACACATGTATGTAAATGCAAAAATGATACCTTTTGAAACTATTCTATGAATGGGGGGATAAAGGAGAGCAGTGGAGGGGTGAGTCCAGGAATGAAATATTTGATACATTTTAAGAACCTTTTAAAATGCCACAGTGTATCCTCACTCAGCACAACAATAAAGGAAAATAATAATAGTAATTATAAAAGAATAGGAGTGCCTATGGGATTTAGAGTAATGGGTGGCTTTCAAAACATTCCATAGTTTTTTGGAGAGTACAGAGTATTTTTTTTATGTAATAAGGTATAAATTATTTCTGGTGAATCAAACGTTCTAAGTGAGCTATCTCATATGCAGTATTAGTGAAATTCAGTAAAATACACTTGGTTAAATGCTTTTCAATGTGTCAACCGGTCTTTGATAATCCCAAAATTTCTCCTGTGTGTTTCAGTGTCTTTTGTCATCCTTGTGAGTCTTATCATTCTGCTGTAGATGTGAGATATCCTGTAAGTGGAAAGTTTCAGATGACCAAATGCTTGATAATGGCAACTTTCCTCTACAAAGAAGCACCGAGGACCTGAATGGTCCTTGTGGTTTGAAAGAGTTAATATGCATGCTCAATGTCTCATATTCCGCCAAGGAGTCTCACGGGCAAAAGGAGAGATGTGATGAGTGATTTAACAAAAAAGCTTTTTTGTTTGTTTTTTTTTACTTTTAGAGTTCTGTTTATTTTGGTTACTTGTGCTTGTCTTGTTTTTCTTGAAAATTTTCCTTAATCCTGTTTGTGTTCGATGGGCAAGAGGCTGATCCTAGAACTCAATAAATGCTGCATTCTGATTTTTGTTCTAATTTAACTTTGGGGAAGGAACTTTGCTGTCTCTATTTCTCATTTCTAAATCATAGATAATAATACTAATCTCTCACTCAATGGTAGATATGCAATAAAATGTGAACAATGAGTTGAAGATAATGAGTTTACTATCATTAATGACCTCATTGTTCTGTTTCACTGCTTTCTTGGGGACCAAAGCATTCATCCAGATTCCTTCACTCATGGCATTGTGGGAAAAGTACCACAGATCTGGAGTCAGGCAAACTCCTTGCTGTTGGTATCTGGTGTATATTTGTATAAATTAGTCTCTTTGAGGCTGTTTCTTTTCTATAGAATGAGGGTACTACTTAACCTATAGAATTCTGAAGATAAAAGTATAATAAAGCCAACCATAGTATTTAGAGTAAATGATCAATAGATTTTGGTGCCTTCTCTTGACTTATCAATTATCTTACGTATCTGCACATTGGTAATCACATGTCCTGAAACCTTCAGTTACTTCTGCCCACGATCTTTCTCAAAGTATCTGGATGCTGCTGTCTTTTATAGTTCTTGTTTAGCACTCTTGTGCTTTTTATGGGAAATACTTTCAACCTTGGTGGGTGTGTGACATTTCAGGGTTTTTCTGTCAGTCTACTATGCATATAAATGATTTTTCCTCCCAGAAATCTTAAAAACAAATGTGATTTTTGGTATTTTCTTGTTTATTTATTCATTCACTTACCTTTCACATTTATTAATTCAGACATTTATTTATATATGAACACTTACTGATTCATCAAGTGTAAACTCAATGTTCTTTCAACAAATGTATCAAGTGGGTCAGCCCAGACACACATTTCATATGGTCATTTTATATTTGAAAATGTATACCACATTTAAATTGCTAAATAATAATCTCCTCAGCTATTTCTTATTCCTCTATCTCTGCCACTTATCCTTTCAGATATGACGTAGTAGATGTATTTGAAAAGGAATAGCCTATATGTAAAAAATCGGTTGACTCTGTAATGATGACCGTGATAGTGTAATAGTTTCAATTTTTGAGTACTTAGCATGTAAGTATTACTGTGCTCAGTGATGTATACATTTTATTTCATTAAATTCTCAAAACAGTCACGCAGGGGTGATGCCTTGCCAATCAAGACATCAAGAGCCTGGGTGTCTGACTTACGATTCTCTAATTCTCATGGTTCTATGATAAGACCTTTGAATATACCAAGCAAGCATCTTCTTCCCTCGTGACTCTTGTCCTACTCCCCATATCAGAAATGCTTACCACCCACACCCCTTGCTCAGTTCTCCACATGATTTCAGATCAGTGTCAGCTCATCAGACTATGGCCTTCATCCACCAACCATTCTCTTTCATATCATGTATTTGCTGTGCGCATCATAGCACCCACTATCAGAAGTTATCTTTGCACTTACTGTTTGCTAACATACTATATGTGCTCCCTTATTGTCACTTAAGTTCCACTAGGTCAGGGACCTTATCTAGGTTGCTCACTGTAGTCACTGAAGCCCCTCAGATGGACCTAGATAGAGCTAAGATGTCAGTGTATCTTTATTAAAGTGTCGTTTTCAGAGGAGTCTCAGGACTTGGAAAAGAAAGAAAATAGCTAAAAATACCTTATGGGGAGGGAGAAGGAGAATTAGCACACGGTAGGCAACTGCTTAGCATTTGTTATGTGTTTTCACCATATTCACCATTGGTTTTTCAAAATTATAAAAATTTAGATTCAGAAAAGCTGAATAACCTGCCTGTGATTGCACTTTATGGATGGAGATAAAGTGAGAATCTTGGTCTAACTCCAAACCCCATATTCTTCATACTATATTATATATTTTAAGCCTCAAGGAACAAGGTGGACATTGTGACACACTGCCTAGGTGCCCCCTGTATGGATGAAGGCCTTACTCCCTAGATGCTAGGAATGCGCTGAGAGTGAAACCTCAACTGTTAGTTCCATACATACTGCTTGGGTTGAAGAAGCTTCTTGGCTCGAGGTCATGCTTCATTTCTGGCACTAATCAGTGTATGATAAGAAGCCTTGGCCTCTTTGCCTTAATTCAACAATGTCAGAACTCCATGTGGGGTCAACTGAGGGTTCCAACAAGACTGCATTACAGTCCGACTTCTCACTCTGCCCAATTCTGCTCTTTCATGGGTGTTGATGCAAGAGCATCCTTAATAAATTTCCTTCATGCTAATCTCCTTCTCAAAGTCTGCTTCTTGAGGAAACCAACCTGTGACAGTGAGCTTGAGAATGGTGATGGCAATAATACAAGTGCAAAGTTCAGCACTAGGAAGGTGGGATGTGGAAGAAATACAAGGATAACCTTGGATTTGGAGTTTTGAATTTCAGTGCAAATGGTTAGCTATGGGCTGGAAGCTGTTTCAGAGTTTGGTGTTACTGAATCACCAGCCCCAGAACACAGTCTTTCAGTCAGTTTAATAGGCAGAAAATGGAAGCAAGGGATTCAGAGCTGGTAACTGAGCTTGTGGTTGGAGATAATGTCTTTGAAGGAGATAGCTAATTCCTTAAAAATTGACAAGCTCTCTGAGTGAAATAGAGAGAGCAAAATAACAACAGAGAATTGGTGAGCAATGTACAAATCAATGTACAGAAACCAAAATCAAACACAAAGATCCTAGCAGAATATAGATGTCAGAATGCTTTTTTGTGTATTTGTAGGGTGGGAGATGGATGGGGAGCAGAAGGGTGCAGGTGAGGTAGTGGATAATACTTATAAAATAATTAAGAAGAGTTAAAGGTGATATTTTCAAATTGGCTATGAGTGAGTTACCTAGTGGCCTTACAAAAGCAACGTCAATCCTGCCTCTGGGATAGAAACTGTTAAATGATGTTTAAGGAGGGACTAGATGATGAATAAACAAAGGTTATCATGGCATATATTTCTGATCCAAGGCATTGGCAATGAAAGTAGAGAGAGATAGCAGGGCCTGTGAGATTAAATAAATTTATTAAAGAGGCAGAGACGTATCTGTTAGAAGGTAATAGAGAATTCGAAACCTGGATAATGGGGAGATTGATAGGATCTGAGAAAGGGTAGTTATATTCTAGAGGCATTCTCTAACTTCTTTGCTAATGAGGGTACTTCTCTTTACACCAGAGAAATGCAGTACAGCAAAGGAGGAGTAGAGTGTGAAAGTCAGATTTTGGGTTCATTGATGTCTAGTTTATTAAAATCTTACCTTGATTTGCTCAGTGTAACTCATTTGCTGGGCAGTAGTTTTGTATATCTATCGAATTTCAAATGCCATGCTTCTTTGCAGTTCTCTAGGTATATTTTAATGATGGGAGCTACACTGACTGTAGGATGTCAAGTCAGGCCTGAAGTGTCACTAATTCATACTTCAGTAATTTTATACTCAAATGGTGAAGTGTACATTTCCTTCATTTGTATAATCATTATTTTAACAACTTTTTGATTGTTTCATCAGTGGTTTTAGGCTCCAGATTTTCTCTGATTTTTCTAAAGGTAGGGATTTATAAATTGAACACCATGTGAAAGGAACTATTTTTAGGTTTGTGTTTATGTTAGCTTGCTCCCTTTTAGTTTTAAAGGTAAATACAAACACAACTAATGCTTTCCATATCTGATATGACTTTGTTGACTTTTACAGGTCTTTTTGATGCTTTTTTGATACTGGTGGGAGGGTCACTAATGGAAGGAACTCTTGAGGTTTTAGGAGCTAAGGGACTAGGATTTATTTTGTTTTTACATTGAATAAACATGTAGTTAGGAAGTGGTATGAAAGGTAAAATAAGGCCAAACCAGGTACATACAAATAGTTTTAGCTTCTTGTTAAGTAAGGTTTTCAGTCTACTTTGTACAGTGCCAAATTCCATGTCTAATGCTGCATTGTGGTTGGTTAATTACTAAATGAATAAGTTTATAGTGAATGTAAATAAATTTATTTTAAGAATACCACACAAATGTTGTAAGGACCAAATACCATGATAAGTACAAATGTACTTCAAAATAAAACCAACAATGACAAAAAATAACAATGTAGACAAGGAATATATAAATGTAAAATATATGTTTTATTTTCTTTTTGTGGTGGTATTGGGGTTTGAACTCAGGACCTTGAGCTTGCTAGGCAAGCACTCTATATTAATCTGAGCCATGTCCCAAGTCCTTTTTGCTATGGTCTCCAAAATGCTGGAATTACAGATGTGGCTTGATTTTTGACTGTTTTATCAAATATTTATCTTTTTTAGCTAAAAGAGCTTGTTTGTTTATTTTCCAGAAAAAAAGATACAGAAATTCTTATAGATTTTGTTTTTGACATAGTATGTACATAAAAAGCTTACTTTATTTTAACAGCATATTTGAAATACCAGTCTAAGATATCTATCTACTGTTGATTATGTAGGTCAGAAAAAAAGTGACCCTGTCATTGGATCCTGACTTAAAACAATACTGTTGAATAGAAATCTGGAGTAGGCATATTGTTCTCCATGGTGTCTTTTTAAAATGTATCACAAGTAATGAAAATGTCTTTTGCTTCTTAAAAGAATTTGCCTCAAAAGTCATTTATTGTAGAGAGTGCTAATGATGAGTTTGAGCTGTAATGGAAGACAGACTGAGGAAACAAGTAAATCTTAGCTACAGAAGATTCTAATTCCATTTGAAGCTTCAGACAATATGAGGGAGTTTCCAGTGTGGATGTTAGAGAAGAGAGATTTATTGTTTCCACCTGATACAAAGATCAATAAATGCTTTGTGGAACTGACAGTGTTTGCAAGCTATAAAGTGTTGCTTTTTTCCTCTTGTGTTAACTTATTGACATTATAAACACATTTCAAAGAAAACTAATCTTTCCTTTTGTTCTGAATTAAATTCCTTATTGAGAAATGTGCTTGCAAAGTCCAAACTGAACTTTTTCAGATTGAAGGAGAATGGATCAATTCCCCTGATGCTTATCACCAGTGGCTAACAGTGTGAATTATGGCCCAGGAGGCAGTGTCCTGCTGACTTTCTAAGCTCTTGTGCGCCTTCTCCTCTTATTTACCCTCATTCTTCAGGTGCGGGAAGATGGAGGAAATCATATTAAATTAATTTGTAAGTATACTTTTCTATGATCAACCTGGATCTCTTGACTACTGAGAAAAATCCAAGTAATCTAGATCTCAAGCATCAACTTGACACAGACACGGAATTATTTTGATTGTAGAGGTGGAATATATCACCTTAATCCATTGCATTAGTGATGACTGTAATGATCAAAATTAACAGTTTCATTAACAACATGGGATTGGAAAAAGCATTTGACTACAAGTTTCCCCAATGTAATAATTTTTAAAGAATACATACTAGCAAGTACTTTCACATGAGCCAACAAAAAATATCATTGTATAACTATATGAACATATAAATATTTGTATAATGAATGAACTTACAAATATGGATCTAAAATAAGAATGATTTTTGAACATTAGATTAGGTAGTCACTACTTTATGTGATTTATAAATCGAATCAAGATATGCTCATATGAAAACATCTCAAAAACCTAAAATAACAAATTTATTGTTTTGTTCCTTCAGAGTAACTAGTACAAGTGAAAGTGAAGGTACATCAAAGTAAAGTCCACCAAAGCTTCTGTCATTGGTATTTTATACTAGTTTTACTAGTTTAATCTCTGCTATATTTTGGAGCAAGGATAAGAAAATTATAAAATAGGAATGTTTATTTTTGGTAGTCCTTATCTAAATCAATCTCTCTCTCTCTTTCTCTCTCTCTCTCATCTATCTAGCTATTATTTTTGATTCCTAAATCAGAACCAGAGCTTCATGCCATATAGTGTGTTATGAGTTTCTATGAATAGACAGTTTCTGTGTATGTTTTAAATACCTTATCATGTTGAATTAATTGAAAATCACCTCCCTTAATTTCAAGAACCTGTGTGTGTGTGGGGTGAGTGGAAAGCAAGTATTTTGGGGGGAAGATTGGTGATGAGTGAGGTGCAGATTGCTCTTCTGGTGTTCCTAAAATCAAATCTAGTGTTTGGCCCCACTGCATTCTGCCATGTAGTGATGACCACATGGGAGTGGTGTTTCTGTGAGATTCTCAGGTAGTCTCTGTAGCTATGGTAAATTGTTTAGTGTTCTTGCTCTGTACCAGTAACATAGATGTGTTGGTAGGTAAAAAATAGTGATATATATATATGTATATAAAAATTTGTGTATATGAATATATATATTATTTATATAAATATATAAATAAAAGCATTTATGTATATAAATATAAATATACACACACATATATATACATGTATGCATATATATCTCTTTTGATGATGTGGCATTATTCTGTTAAATTTTGGATCATAAACTATTTTCTGTTATCCTTAAGAATGATTACTGCTATTTTAGAGCTCCTTTTAAATGAGGTCCACAGGACCAAATGCTTTGAGATTTTTATACTTATGTGAATAATTTATGGATTAATATATATAGTGCCAATTACAGATGCTTCTGCACTGGGTTTGTCTTGGAATTTCCAGTTTAGAGCCCTATGCATACAAAAGAGTTAAAATGTTTTTAGGAACTGGAAAATAACAAATTACAGTCAATCAGTATCTTGTTCCTAAGCATCCTGTCAGTACATCTCCAGTTTGGGGATGTGAATGTGTGTTCATGCTCGTTTGCATGTAAGTTGTGTGGGTCGCTGGTTGACTGATGTTTGTGAAGCAGAATGATACAGTGAGATATTTAAAAATGATGTGGTATTTTAGGAGAATTAAAAAAAAATACACTGGGCCAAGACCATTTCCTCTTTTCTTTCTATAGGCATCTGTTCCCAATATCCCTTTCTTACAACTTTTCACCCTCTCCTTTCCTGGTTACTAATTTTTATTAGCCAATGAGACAAACAAATGATGTAGAAATACTACACAATTAAAAATTTGGTCCTAGGGCTGGGTGCAGTGGCACAAACCTATAATCCTAATGACTGTGTAGGTAGAGACAGGAAGATTGTAGTTTGAGGTCAGCCTGGGCAAAAACTTGAAACTCTATGAGGAAAAACACTAAAGAATCAGAAGGATTCGGGGCATGAGCTCAAGTGGTAGAGAGGCCCGAGCACACAGAAAACATCCTAAGGTGATCTGGTTCCCTCCTCCAGAGGTTTTCCAAATGTCCTCAACAACAGTTCACATTATAGCACTTGGCTTATTTTGACTCATTTTTAGTGTAAGTAGATTTGAAGAGAATTTTGAAAAGCCAGGGCATTCACCAACTATACTTTTGTTGTTAACACCTAAAAACACAAGGCATCAGTGGTATCAGTTTTTCGAAACATCTTCCCACTCAGATCTGTGAGGAGCGAATGATGTGCTGGCTTATAGTTTCCACAGAGAAAGGTTCCTAACAGCAAGAACACCTGTTCAGAGAGTGTAAATCATGCCTTAACTCCTTATCCTACTCTGATTCATCCAGGAAATACGAGGTGAGGATGACTACTTAGCACAAATTAAGGGTGAGGAAACCGAGGCTCAGAAATGAATAGTAACTTGGCTAAAGTCAAGCAACTGGCCACCACTCACATTTTTTCACTTTTTTATTAGTGTATATTAATTGCACAAAATAGAAGGTTTTATTATAACACTTTCATACAGGAGTGAACTTACTTTGATTGCATTTGCTTCTCCATTTCTCACACTTTATCCCCTCTCCTT
Organism: Castor canadensis; assembly: GCF_047511655.1. NCBI lineage: Eukaryota > Metazoa > Chordata > Mammalia > Rodentia > Castoridae > Castor > Castor canadensis. The sequence continues at coordinate 193,219,095 of NC_133387.1, forward strand.
TGTCCTACCAGTCCCTTTCTCAGTCCATTCGTATTTCATATGTGTGTGCTTTTTTTTTTAGATCCGCATATGAGAGAAAACATGAGACTCTTGTCCGTCAGAGTCCGGCTTGTTTGACTTAACATGGTGATGTCCAGTTCCATTCATTTTCCTGCAAATGACATGATTTCATTCTTCCTTAAGGCAGAATGATACTCCACTGTGTTTATCTATCACATTTTCTTTTGTTTTTTGTTTTTGGCAGCACTGGCATTTGAACTCAAGGCCTCACACTTGCTAGGCAGGCGTTTTACCACTTGAGCCATTCCGCCAGCCCTTCTTTACACATTCACCTCCATCTACATGTCAATGCCCCCTTTCTAACATTAGATTCAAAGCTCCTACCATGCTCTCAACATGGCCACAGGTAGTTCCACCCTCAGTGTGCAACATACAGTGTTGTTCTTTGAACGCCCTTGTCTCAACGGGGTTAGAGAACAGGCTGGATAAAATTTCTGGTGGGTTTTCTTAAACTTACTACTCTTATACATTGTTTAGCTCTGACAGTGTGACAGTCCAGTGTTGGAAATGCTAATTGGCTCTTTCTTCACTGGGCTCTGCCTCTGGGCTGACCTAGTTTGCCCATCCACTTCATGTTTGTATGCTCCAGGCTCCCATGGGTGAGACAGCTGTAAGCAGACTGACAAAAGCCATCATAGCTGCCAGGTCTGGAAAGAGCCATGGCATAACTTGAAGTATGATTTCTGAATTGAAGGAAGTCAGGATTTTCATTGAAATAATACCTGCATTGTATATAATTGTGAATATGTATATATCCATGCCTTGGAATAATTAAATGTCACTACAAGGGAACAAGGAAGTAATGTAATAGTCATGTGAAGAGGTGATAGATAAGTTAAAATGCACTTAGTTTATAGTTAAATGTCATGCAGTATTATTAGTGTTCTGTCTGTATTGTTTATTTTTCCTTTTCTTCTTTTATTTCCTCCCAGAAAACTGTGATTATTCTGTCTCCAATTTAGGAATCTGGTACATCATAGACACTGATGATGTGGCTACTGAGCACATTTCATATCTGTTTGGATCATCAGATGATAGCCAATACTAAGCCAGATTATATTCAGATTCTTGTTGAGTTTTTTCTTCCAAGAGAGATGGGAGCATTGGAGTTGGATATAACCTACTCTGCAATGGCTTAGATGAATTCCACATTTCTCAGCATCTGAGACTTAAACTCCAAGGACTTGCTCTTCACAGTGTCCTGAAATAATCAGATTTTTAGCCACTGACTGGCTAAACAAAATGCCCCAGGCAGTTTGGTTGGCGTCTGAATGATGATTTATTTACATTGAGCAATAACTGAAATGAATCTCATTTCTCATAGTCTTCATGGTCAGCACATTTCTTACTATGCAGACTACAGGAAGAGCCAAGGCATCATCAGATGTTTGATTTAATCCATTTACAATCAAAGCAAAATGAATTTTATACCAAATTCTCTAATCTCAATTGTAAGCAGATTCCTGGTGTAAGGGAGACCTTGTCATTAGGACCTGATGTTCCAAACCTGCTCTTAAGACTTCCTTTTTATTTTGATAGTTGAAAATTTATCCCACTTTAGGAATAATATTTTTCAACGTGACAGAAGGCCATATGACCTGAAACTATGCTAGTTACACTTCATAAATGATTCCTCTCCTCTTCTTTTCCCTATGGGTTGCCCTCTCTAACTTCACCTGCTTTCCTCATGTCCTCCCTGTGTTGGTCAACTTTAGAGATGTCACATCGACTGCTCAGTGGCACACTTTGCATGGTGCTGTACCATGGCAAGTGATTGGAGGTAATTGTCATCCATTTACAAATTATCTTGTAAGTTACTGCATTTTCGGTTGACAGCATATATCCTTGTTTTTTTAAAAAGCAGTTCTTTACTCCTATTTGTCCTTTTTCTGACCTGTGGAGTGTCAAGTCTTCTACTTTTTTTTTTTTGGTGTTATGGGATTTGAACTCATGGCCTCACACTTGCTAGGCAGGTGCTTTACCACTTGAGCCACTCCTCCAGCCCCTCTCCTTGTTTTATGTGTTAATTTTATAATTTGATTGTCAAGTTTTACTTCCCTTATTCCTAAACTATTGTTGAGAAACATCTCACTGAAGCTCCCTGGTACTGGAAACAACAGAGAATTCTTTGGAAATAACTCAAATGGAAGCTTCAAAGATGTTTTAAAAATCTAGTGGTTTTTTTCCTTACCAGTAGGGTACCCATGTGTTGAAAGGCACTAATTAGCTTTGCAGCGTTCACTAATTGACATCTCTGGACTGTGAGGCATGCCTGGCAACAGTCCTAGGTGTTAGACATGGTCAGTTTCATTCAATTTAACAATTTTTTGACTACTTTACTGTCAGGAGAAGTATGCATAGGGCCATCATATTACACATATTTGTGCAATACTTTAGAGCTTTATGATATTTTTGACCTTAAACAACCTTGAGAAATAGTTATCCAGGAATCTCCTGGTTTTATCAAAAAGGAAATTGAAGTTCCGAAAAATAAATGTGTATCCAAAATCACATGGTATAGTCAGGGATTGGAGCTAATCTCTTTCGATATTAATCTCTGTATTGGTGAAGAACAGTACATTTCAGTTTAGGGAAGGTGAGAAACTTGGCTTTTGGAGGCAGTGAGACCTAGATTGCATTCTGACTCATATCCTTACTACCACTGAAGTGACTTTGGGCAAGTGTCTCTGGATTTGGTTGCCATATTTCTTCCTCTACTGTAGAATTAGTATGAGGATCAAATGACTTGATGCATGTGACGTGTTGGACCCAGTGTGTGATACTCAGCACTCTGGATGTTGTTGCCTTCTGTTATAGTGTGTAGCCCAGAAAGCTGAACTTTATTTTACTTTGGAGACTGAGTCAGCCCTGTGCCATCTGTGAGGTTGTTTAGTTCAGAGGTTTAAGACTGGAGCAATGTGCCCCTAGTAGGATTTTGATATGGTATGATCCATATTCCTGAGAAAGTGGTTTGAAGCAGTGCCATCTTGTCACATAGTCAGTAATTTCATTCAATTGAGTCAAATTGCCCGATGACAAGTGAAGCACAGATCTGCTAACATCCATCTTCAGAAGTTAAGGATCATTAACATAACTACTTGAAAAACTGTAACAATCTTTACAGAGTTGGGATAACATCGTTTTCATATCCATTAAAGATAAAAAGTAAAAGGAAATAAGGAATTTCACTTACATACAGGGAAGTTTTTCCCAATGGCCACCAAAATGAAATAAGTTATTCATGGAGGCAACAGTTTGTGAGGAAGAGAACACAGAAGACCTAAGTTTTTGGTTGGCACTTCTTTCAACTCTCTAGGTCAGGCAAAATACTTTAACCTGTTTGATTCTCAGTTTTTTTTTCAATCTGTAAAATGTGGTTAATTAAGCCTGAGACTCGGAGGTTATTCTGAATGTCTAATGGGATGAAAGGAAAAAAAGTGATTTAGAAACTGTGAAGTGTTTTGCAAACCAAAGGTGATATTCTTCGAAAACATCAGAAATTCTTGGATGGCTTAAGTGTGATATTTCATGTAGGCAGGAGCAGAACTAAATAAATAACCCTTTGGAACTATTTCATTTCAAGTGGGTATGTTTTAAATTAGAACTGATAGTATTGGGTCTTGAATCAAACTGAAATTCAATGTCTTCTTTTGGAAAGGTATTAAAGTGAGATAACGAAGGGAAAATACTTGGCAAGAAATCACACTTTGTATCAGGAGACTTAATTATCATATTGATTATGTGTTAAGTATATTCAGTTACAGTCAATAATTACAATGGTAGTAACTACTGTGCTTTGCTAATTAGAGCATACTTCTAATAAGACAAAGTTTATTGGTTTGAATACCTTTATGGTTCAATTAGCATACTGCTAGCCCTAGTCCTTCATTCTTGTGACATTGGTCAAATATGTGCCCATGATCACAGGGAAAATAAAGTGGAAGTTGGGTGAAATCTCAGTGGTGGTCAACCAGTGTGGGTAGAACTCCAATTACATTCCTAGCTTTTATTTTTTCAAGTTTAACCTACTTAGCATTTTGGCATTATTAAATGCCTACACTATCAGTTTTGTTCAGTAAATTAGTGGTATTGATGACTTGAAATGGCATTCCAACTTTTCCTAAAATGTAGGTTATGACTTCTAAGAGAAGGTGGTTAAATTGTTAGTACATTCTGACTCTGTTTGCAAGTGCTTCACCGTTGCAATGCTACACTTGACAGTGATGCTGAAAACTATGAGGCATTTTTCAGATGGGAAAGTGGAGGCATTTTTTTTCCCCAAGGTTTCTTACTCCCAGGTGTAATTTGGCTAATTTTATAAAAAGGTCAATAGCACAGCTGGATTTGAAATACAGAGGTCTTGACTCAAGGTTCTATATTTAATTTTCAGTCTTTTTTTTTTTGGCTTATAGGTAGTAAGTTTAGAGGCTGGGAAAATGGATATTATGTCTGGATATTTAGTAAGACTGATGATTAGTACAATTATGTCTCTTTAAGAAGTAAATGGATTGTTGGAAGTAGCTTATTTTTCTGATTAGCTTCATTACTAGTGTCAAATAACTTGATCCATTGGTGTCTACAGGCATAGTTAAAGACATTTTATTTTCCATCATGGAACTTGGCATAGGGTGTCTTAAAATGCAAAATGTTCTCAGACTGTGAAAAGAGTGGTGATCTGGAGGAACACGAGATGGTTCCATCCCCTTCCCCATTTCTTTTTCACTTGCTAGCCTATCTACCCAAACTCCACCCTTACAGCTTCAGAGTGTCTTATGGACTGTAGACAAGCTCCTTATACTGCATTTGCCTTGTTAAGGATTAAAGATTGCCAGTGTCAGAGGATGGGGAAGGGGTGAGCCAGGGGATGAGAGAAGGCTAAGAAGGGGAAGTGGAAGTGCACTTAAGATAACACTTTCTGCATGATTTTGTCAGGCCCTTCCTTTTGAATGCAAGTTTGATTTAAAGAAAGTTGTGTGTTCTCAAGAAGCAGTCAGTCAACTTGAATACATGCAATTCTTCAATTTTGTGTTAACATTAAAAATGCTTTCTTACTGAAGATGGTTTCCTAGAGGAGGAAATGTTCCTTATGTTTAAAGAGCCTTTCTTTACTTGTTAGCCACGTAATGTTGAGCAGATCACTCAACCTAACTTTGGTTCTTTCACAGTCAAGTGGAGGTAACACTAGTCTGACTCTCTTGCTGGATTGGTATAAGGATCAATTAGGATAATGTGTATTAAAATGTACAAGTGTTCTACCAAATACAAAACATTAAATATTTATTTTATGCAGAATAAGTTGAAGGTTATGTGCTTGAATTTAGGAGCTGTGTTGCCTGGTCTTCAAATCCTGGCCTTGTTTCTTTTCACCTGTATGACACAGGTAAAAAGGTAAACTTTCTGTGTCTTTTCTTGTCCATAGATGTAGTAAATAATAACATTTACCTCCTGATGTGGATATGAAGATTAAAGAAGTTAATATGTGTGATGGGTTCAAAGCAGTGTCTAGTATAAAGTACAAAAATCATACTAGCGGTTGTATTTTTATGTGCCTCAGAACAAAACAGAATGCCAACTTAAGTGCATGGGGTGAATTACTTAGAAATGAAAAAATCCTATATGCTTCAAGTGATACAGTTCTTGATCTAACAAATTCATATTTTGATTATAGGGCATTAGTAAGAGTTAAAAGGGACTGTTTGAATTCAGCAATTATAGGTGAACATGCCTCAAAAGCTTACTTCTCTTACTGTTGAAATAAAGAAATGGCTTTCAGCACTGCTGCCTTGTCTGGCTAAGGTTTATAGGGTATTGGTCTTGTTCATCGTGTGTATGCTTTAAATGAAAAGTTTTAACACTGACTGAATATCAGAAGCACCTGTGTTCCCCAGTCCAGTTGCACTGGAAGTTCTAGGGATGGTATTTTTTTTTTAAAATCTTTAAATGATTACAATGGGCAGACACGGTTGAAAACCACTAGCTTATACTATAAGAAATTCAGTATATACTGTTTTCATTTAGTTTCTGATATTGACAGATAATTTTATCTTATTTAAATGAGTAAAATGATATGGCTGTTTCTTTAAAGGTAGACTTATTGTTTCTATTAAATCTGTATCTGAGTTTGAAATGAGAAGTCTGTTCATTTTTAAATGATCTATTTTTTCATAATGAAGGGCTGTGTATATTTAATAAGAGTAGAGAATCACAGAATGTAAAATGTAGGCATGCTTGCAAAGGGGCAAGCAGAGGGTAGACTCTGAAGTCAGTCTTGGCTTGCAGGGGCCTCTTAACTTACTGGATGTGTGCTGTGGTGGCACATCGCTTCCCCCAGCCTGCACTCTTTCATCTCCGTGAAGCTGAGATGAACATGCACTTTGTGCAGTGACAACTACGTTTCACACTGTGTGCACGAGCACACACACACACACACACACACACACACACACACACACACACATCTCAACTCTGCCTCCTGCCTGATCCCCGCGCCATCTGCTGCGGATATCCAGAGCAGGGACTGTGTGGGAGCCCCAGCAGGACTGTCTGAGCCTGCAGGACCAGCTGCTGGGAACTACTCTCTCACAGTCTTCAGGAATCGTATCTCTGGCTCTGTTGGGACCATTTCATGACTGACTGGATCCCATGACCTTTCATAAGCATAACATTTAGTTTGTGGTGTCAGTCACTGCTGGCTTAGGGTGATGCTGTGCCTCAGACTAGGGATGAAGATGGTATCTTGTCACATGGTGGAAGCTTCTGGGAACCCTCTGTTTGAGCTCTAGAAAATACTGTGCAGGACACAGATGGCTACTATCTCTTTCCAGCTGTTTTCCCATCCATGCTTCTTTGTGTTGAGTGGGGACAATGGGAAGCCACCACCTATATCTTAGGAGGAAGCGCAGAAAAATAATAGCTCTCTGATTTTTTTTATGTTAGTTATAGTAAATTCTGTCTCCCTCCTCAACCTTGTGTTTTAGATCCTCAAGCATAGGGCTATAAAATTATTAGGCCACCCATGTCTCCTGTTGCACTTTCTTGGTAGTATACAAAGATTGTGGTTTGTGGGTGTTTCTTATTAGTTGTAAAATTCAATGCCTGGGGTCTTGATTTTGGCTGTGGTGTTTCAGTGTCCATTCCATTTGTAGACCTGGCTGTAGAGCTATCTTCAGTCTTAATTTTGTGTCACTATCAGTCTGTACTGATCTTAATGCTTCATTAAGAATTTCTATAAATTGTACCAACTTCTCATTATTAGAAATAGTGGTAGCTTTGTTGATTTTTTTTTTGTAAGTTTGCTAAAGAGGTTGTCAACCATTACCTTAGTTGGTTGGGATTTTTAACCTAAATCTTGTGCTCTTCCACTAGGTGATGAGACTGTTGAGTGTAGAAACCATGTTTTTCTGCTTAGCATTGCTGCAACAATTATTTATTATGCACTTACAAGGTGGGTAGAGACTTTGCTTTATTTTGGTTAACAAGCATAAAAATTATGTACGTGTAAGGAACCTTATTTTAGAGAGCTTTAGCAAACTGTCTAAGGTCATCTAGCTTATAAGACATATAGCTTGATTTTGAACTCAGTTTGACCTTAAAATCCTTCTCTAAGCCATCTTTCTAAATTCCTTCTTGAAGGAAATGAAAGAAGCACGTAAGAGGGTGAGATATTGGCCTGTAGAGGGTTGGATGGCATTCCATAGTAGGAGACAGCTAAGGAGCTGCATTCATTCCTATAGCAGACAGAACAGCTGCATGTTTTCCAAGTCCTTGCTTTTTCCACTGACTACATTAACTTGCATCACTGGCATACATGATCACATAATGAAGACTTGTTGGGGAAACAGACCCTATCACCTTCAAGGCGAAGTCACCTCTATAAGAGGCTTTAGCTTATGCGGGTCTTCATTTCCTACTTCTTATTCAGGTCAGAGAGATCTTTAGATTATGTGAAGTTGTCTGTTACTGATACGGTTGTGGGTTGAGGCTGTCTGGTAAGAGTCTGAAGAGGACTGAGGTGAACCCATGATGCTAATAGGTGATAAGCAGTCAGGATTATGTTGGTGTCAGCCTTGGCTTACAGGGGATACTCTGTAGTCAGTCCCTCTGTTTGTGGCTTAGGCCCTTAGAATGTGCCCACTGGCTTTGGCAAAAAAGAGGAGGTTTATAAATGCCTTAACCACTTGAAACTTGTTGGTTATGCCCAGAGAACATTTTTTAAACATATTTGTAATTATAAATTTAAGTCCTACTGAGTGTGGAAGCAGTTATTTCATGCAGGACAAAAAAGAAAAAGCTTTTTACAGGGCTTAATTCCTTTCACAAACGTGCTTTTTAGTGACTGGGAAATTCCTAGTATAGGAAAAAAATGTCCTTTTGTACAAATGAGGTCATTCTGGTTTTAATTGGCCGTGTGCACTGTAGTTCCTGCTTTCTGTCCCATGTCTTGTGACCAGAGGTCATTGGAAGGATAATCCCTTGTGGATATTCACTGTGTTGGAGGCATGTTGCCAAAGGGAAAGTTATCTTAGATCAGAAACTGCCAAACCAGTGCAGTTGGCCCTGATTCCATGGGAGCTAAGCCAGTGACTGATAATGACTTGGTTTAAGCTGGTATGGGTTGGGTGGTTTCAGGACAGTTTCTTTTTGTCTTCACCCTGCTGCATCTGTTCATTCTCTTTAGATTTCCAAGATATTTCTTTTCTAGGTATGTTCCATTTATTCTGATTCTCCCCTGATGAGCAGAGACATCTGTACCAGTTTGAGATCTTGTTCATCTTTTTTACCTGGTGTAAATGAAAAAACAACTGCTTAAAGGAGTTGCTGTCTACTTTTCCTTGGAAAGCTTGGAAGCTGATTCTTCCTACAATTAATCTGTGGGTTAGTTGGACTAACTCACAAAATATGTCTGAGGCCTCCAGTTTTCAGCACAAGAGGGTCCTCCTACATGGTAGTGAAGAGTAAATCTCAGTGAATGTCCCTGATTTAATTTAAGTTCACTCTCCTCTGGCTTGAAAATAATCATTTCCTCCCAAGGAGGGTGATAAAGGTTTGAAGAATGTTAGGCGGGAAGATTGTCACGTCTATCCTGGATGTTTTATAAAGAGGTGAACATGGACTGGGTCTAAGTACTAATTGACATAGCTTCTGGGGTCTTTCTTAAATTATATGCCTTTAAGGCAGTAACTCTGAAGGATCAAGGACAAGAAATTTATACTTATTAACTACTTTTTAGGTACCAGCTCTGTGCTGGACCTTTTCAACCGATTACCTTTTCAGGGATACTAGGTTCATACAATAATTATCAGTTGCCCATGAAATCACCAAGCTGTGATGCTGGCTCAAATAGTTTTATAAATTAAATTTTATTTTTGATTTGTTAGGCATTAATAATATGAGGGAGTTTCATTGTGATAATTCCATACTGTGTACAGTGTACCTTGAACCTGTGTATGGTATTCACCCTCTCTATTATATTCCCCTCTTTCAAGCAGTGCTTAGTGGGTTTTATTATGCTGTCTTCATGGGCTGTTTGCCTCATACTTCCATCCTGTCCACCACTCGGGGTCCTTTTTCCTCCTCCCTTCTCCCATTGAATCCCCCACCAGATAGTGCCTCAATCACAGTTCCCTGAAATTTGTTCTGCGCTGTAAATGGATCAGTGTTTTACTAAGCCTTTGGTGGGTTTTTCCTGCTCAATCGACTAAGTACTTTTACTAAAAATATTCACTTTCTTGTCACTGAGAATTTGGTTGGTTCTTATCATAATTCTTTTTTTTTATTGTTCTGGGTGAGGGTACATTATGACATTTACAAAGGTTCTTACAGTATATCAAATGCATCACACTTGAATTCACCCCTTGCATCATTCTTTTCATAATTTCTTAATAAAAATCTATCTTGTAGGATCTTTTTTTCCTTAAGTCTAAAACTCCCTAAACTTGGGCCCTGCTGCCTAAATAACTCTGAGAATAATCTCTTGATCAAGGATTTTAAAACTATCTTGAGCTGTCCTTGGGTAGAGAGGATTATGTAATTCAGTCGTGAACTGATTAAATATTTGCTGTAGGTCCCAATTTTTTTTTTTTTTGGTCTAAAATGTTTGTGGCTCCTCTAGGAGGTACTGAAAAGAATTTCCGCTTGAAATCTCTTGGGATACAGAGGAAGTCAGGCTGACTACTCATTGATGTGATGGCTGTGTGCTCTGAACCATCTGCTTCCCATCCTAGCCTAGCCTCTCCATGAATTCCTTCAGATGTAGAACCAATGGCGGGGGGTCAACTGAGTTTTAAAATATCTCTTATTATAAAGTTGACTACTTTAACTCAACTTGCTTGTTAGATCATCCTTGAAAGCCTTGTTAAAACATCAAAAAGAAATAGTGAGATGTGTTCCTTCCTTTCAGTTGGTCATCACCTCACACAGATTCTACACCCTGGATTGGAAGAACTATAACTTGTGTTTCTGCAGTACACCTTTCCACTGCTCCCAAAGCCTGTGTCACGTCTGGTGGTATTTTATGGAACTTAACAGCTAATTTAAAAGACTTGGAAAAAAAAGACTCGGAAATACTATCATATTTGAACTTGGGAAATTTTGGGCAATCTCCGAGTGTGTCATTTGTACCTCTGGGAAAATGGGTTAATCATGTAAAATGAAAACTCTCCTGAGATTATTCAGAAGCTTGCATCTGCCTGAAATGCGTTGCGTGGGAATGGCACTGATTTGCTGATGATGTATTTCTGTTATTGTTATTGTCCTGCAGCCTCAGACAATACAGCAAACTCTCAAGAGCACACTGCAGTATTATGAGCATCAAGTCATTGGGTGAGTAAAAATGGATTTGGGTCATTAATGGGGACCAATTAAAGGAACTCCTCAAGCACAGCAGTGGAGCAATCCAGGTCAACTTTATCTCACAACAGCTATGTTCTCAGAGTGGGGTGGGGATAAAAGCATCCCTTGGAGTGATTTCCTTTGGTTTATTTGTGTTTAATTCTTTTAAATGAAATTCCCTTTTGGAGTTGTTCTCCTCTTCCCCCTTTTTTTCTTTTTCTCATTTTTACCCTCTTATTTCAAGATGGAATCTCATAATTTTTCCTTACTTTTGTGGTAAGGGTTACTGATACCGATGGGGAGACTTTGAAAGGATTTTAGAATTGTTACGTAAAGTTTAACCAAAATCACACTTCAAGGATTGGTATTTATTTATCTAGTGTCAATGCTACATATTTTTCTTCATTTCTCCCTATTTCTCGGAGTGGTTATCTTATGGGTGAAGTAAGAAGACTTGATGTCAATAGGTATGAATTCAAGGCCTCGTCAACACATGAAACTTTTAATCAGTAACTTCATTTTTTTTATAAAGTGTGATGACAACAATAAGTAATCAAGAATTAGGTGTTATGATTAAATGAGTTAAATTCAATGAAAGTATTTTGTAATCAGAAAACTTCAAATGAGCATAGGATATACTTTTGATGCACAATAAGAGAAAGCAGTTGGCAAATAAAAAAGCCTAAATGTACTTTCTTGTACAACCTTGCTTTTTAGATTAAATTTATCAACATTAGAGGCAATTTTTTTTTTTTTGCAGTACTGGGGTTTGAACTCAGGGCCTATGCCTTGAGCCACTCCTCCAGCCCTTTTTTATGAAGTGGTTGTTCAAGGTAGGGTTTCACAGAACTATTTGTCTGGGCTGGCTTTGAACTGCGATCCTCCTGATCTCTGCCTCCTGAGTAGCTAGGATTACAGGAGTGAGCCTCCAGTGCCCTGCACAGTGTGTGTCTGTATACTACACTATATACCTCTGTGATTTATCTTTGTGAGGAGTTGAGATTCAGACCCTGATATTTCTTTAAATATCATCATGTCACATTATGGCTAATACTCATTGCCATGGAGATCAAGAAGATGTTACTGGCTATTAGGGTTTAATTTTTTTTTTTTTTACAAAACAGAAGGGAAGGAAACAAATGGAAAGATAATTTCAGTACCTAGTATAATGTCATACACTTTAAGTGCTCGATGATCATGTTAATTGTCATCTCAAAGGGGACAGCTTTGGAACTGTTGTCCTAATTCTCAGGAGTGTAGTACTAGGAAAAACATACTATTTAAACTCATGAGATAGCTTTTATAGTTTGAGGCCATTAGTCATTTTAAGTGGTTTATCCTAATGGAGCTAAAGAATGTCAAATTAATCTTTCCCCACACATTCTAAAATAAAACTTAATCACTCTCCTTGAGTTTGCAACTTTTAAAGTATGGTGTATGGATCAAATTAGTTAAAACACTCAGAACAGTTTCTTCTATGTGATATGCACTGCATATGTGCATTGTTAATATTTTATGACAGTACTCAAATAATTTCTGGGATTACAAACATTCTCTCTGTTTCAAAATCAAGTAACTGATGAAATATTCTCATTTGTGAACTAAACTATGTCTTCAAGGAAAACTGGACTGGGACTCTTTTTGGTAGTACTGGGCCTTGGCCTGCTAGGCAGGTGCTCTACCACATGAGTGATATGCCCAGCCCATTTTTGCCTTAGTTATATTTTTGGATAATGTCTCTTTTTACCCAGGGCCCACCTGGGACCACAAGTCTACCTATGCCTCCATCCAGTCAGGATTATGAGAGTACACCACCATGGCTAGCTTGTTGGTTGAGATGGGGGGTCTTGCTAATTTTTATTGGCAATTGGCGTATACTAGTTGTGTAGGGGGAAATTCACTGTGACATTTATATATATATGCTTATGCCTGAATTATATTCACCCCTTTCATCATTCTCCCTCATTCCACCTTTATCCACTTCTTAGAATTTTAACAGGTTTCATTGCTCTTTCATACCCATATACAAGTACATCCACTATGTTCACCCTCCTTCACTCTCTCCATTTTCCCACCCCTTCCCACTGGTACCTACCCATAGAAAGGACCTTTTTACTGTCTTGTCCTTCAGTCTTTTAAGTGTATATTGGTTGTTCAAGGGGGTTTTGTCTTGGCATTTCACACATGTATGTATTGTACTTGAACCTGATTAACCCCCTCTATTGCTTACTCTTTCTCTATTGCCCTGTTCCCTATTATTCAACAGCTTGCAGTTTTTTTTTTTTTTTTTTTGGTAATACTGTCTTCATACACAGATGCATTGTGTTTCAGTGTTATTCACTCTCTGTCAATTTCTTTTCCTATTCTTCTCCCCCCCACCAGTTTCCTCAAACAAACCCACTATTAAGATCATGTTTTCTCTGCCGCCCTCTAAGTATAAATGATCCTATATGTATTTATGCATAGATTTATCTTACAAGTCTAGCTTCAACATATGAGGGAAAAACATGTGACCTTTGTCCTTCTGAAGGTCTGGATTTTTACTGGCCCCTAACCTTGATCCTCTTGGTTTCCACCTCCCGAGTAGCTGGGATTACGTGGTGTGCACCACAACACCTGGTCCCTAGTGGGACTCTTATAATGTGATCAAAATAGATAACCGAATCATGCTGTGGTAATTAGTAGAACACCTTTTCCCATGGAGCTCTTATTTGTATAACTGCCTCAGTTTTCTTGCTCTGTGTAGACATGGCCTGGGGTGATCCTTTGATCATTGCCTAAATGGTCTTTCCCTAGTTCTGTTTATTCCAGACATATTAAGAATATAGATAATTTGACTTTGATGTAAAGAGACATCTTTATGGCCAATGTGATCCAAATGAATCAGGCATCTACATTAGCATGCCAGTGGATTAAGATATTTTTCCTTGGGAATGGGCTGACTTTTAGGGCTTGAAGTACCTTCACTCACTGCCTTTATTTGCACTTACGTGGATGAAGACAAAAGGGGGAGACTGGCAGCAATTTTGTCACCATTGCCCTTCTCGACTTTGTCATGCCCTTTTTCCTTTTCTCTCTTCACGTGGCTTCCTTTTCCAACTTCCCTCTTTTGCCTTTTAGGCTCCACTTTTTTGCTTTTTACTTCAGTTTTCAAAACTGAAAAAGGAGAGCAGCTAATATAACTAACACTGGGACTAAAATGTGTTCACACTTTTGTGTTTTTCCTCTTTAGATAACACAATTTAAGGCTTTTTACCTCTGTTAAAACGAATGTGTTTCTTACAGTTAAGGGGATTTTAGGCAGTGGAGAATAAGCACTAGAAAGCATGTCTGACTTATTTTTGGAGGTGAAGGGTGGGAAGTAGACGTTTTTTTCTAATTTCTGAAGTTGGGCTTTCCTGGCTTGTCTTGAAGTAAATGAGCCTCTAGGTGCATTGAATTGCAATGCCAAATCAGTATAGGTAACAGAGCTTAGTCCTTCTCATTTGAATTTCTTAATTTAGCCCCAACCACAGACCTTCCGACCCTCCCTTTCTTTCCTTAAAACGTGTCCTTAAATCTGCTTTATTTATCAAAAGAGCTCTAGGATAGACTACTCCATTCTTTGAATTATACTGGCTGCTCATAGAAACTCTCTGGGGCTTTTTTGCCTCCTAAGACTTCAGACTGAAAGTGGGATATAGGTGTTCAAAGGATCGTGGAGGATCGGAAGGGAGTCGAGGGAACCTCTTGTTGCAGAGTAAGATAATCTCTCCATGTCTCAGCTGCTTTATCTTTAAACAGTCATTCTATTCTTTAATTTATCCCCTTGCTCAGTCATTCATGTATTCATAGAAATCATTTACATTGGGAAAATGAGTGCTAAAATAATTTATTCATGCTATGTGATAAATCCTCCCTTCATCGCTACTGTCTTTATCCCTTTTCATGGAGAAATCCTGATCTAGTTTTCTAGCTTTTACTCCTGTCCTCCAATATTGGATTTACACCACAGCAAAGTAATTAAAATCTTAGATCATGCCATTTTCTTATTTGAAACCAGTGGCTCTCAATGTTAATATGTATCCAAATCATCTTGCAGGTTTGTTAAAATGCAGACTGCTGGACCCATGGTATTAGTTAGGGTTTTTCAGAGGAGTAGAGTCAATAGAACATGTATAAAATTATAAATGGGGATTTGTTGGATTGGCTTAATGATTAGAGGTGCCTAGTCCCATAGTGGCCATCTGCAGGCTAGAGACCTGGGGAAACCAGCAGCTGCTCAGCTCCCTAGCTGCTCAGTCTAGGAAGCTGGGAGCCTGGGAACAAGAGGGTCCAATGGTGCAGTCCCAACTCAAGGATGAATGTTTGGGAGTCCCTTGGAGAGTCATTGGTGCAAGTCCATGTTCAAAGGTTGAAAAATCTGGAGTCTGAAATCCATGGGCAGCAGCAGAAACTCACCTCCTTCAAAGAACTGAGCATGCCTGTGTGTGCCAGCTTCCCTCTCCTGCTTTTTTTTTTTCCCATCTGATGCCCCCTGGCTATTAGATGATGGTGCTTGTATTCAAGGCAGGTTTTCCTCACTCAGTTTCAGACCCACATGCCAACATCTTGGTAAATAATCTCACAGACACACCCAGAAGTGTGCTTTACCAAGTTTCTAGGTGTCTCTCAATCCTGTCAAGTCGGCAACCATTATACCCACCTAAGAGGTTCTGATTCAGTAGTCTGGTGAGGGACCAAGAATTGGCATGTTTATCAGTCCCAGGTAATGCTGGTGCTGCTGGCTTAGGGACCACACTGAGAAACTCCCACTTTAAGCCACATAATTGCCTATTTTGCTAGACTCAACCTGAGTTATTTCTGTGACCTGCCCTCTGCTCACCTCTCTAATTTCATCCCCTTCCACTCCCCACCTTTGCATTCCACTTTCACTTTTGTTGGTTTCTTACCTGCACTAAGCTTAGCCTATAGGGCTTTGCACATAATTCTTCATTTTCCAGAGTGCTCTGTATTCATATATTTCCATGGCTCGTTCTTTCTATATATTCAGAGCTTGATCAAGTGTTATCTCTTCAGAAAGGTCTGCCTTGAGCACCCGATCTGAAGTAGCCCTCCATCTCCTTCTTTGGCCTCTGACCCTGCTATTTTCTGTCACACTATCCCCTGTGATTTCTTTTCATGGTGTTTCTCATTATTATTTGGTTTAGTTTCATATTTATCATGTTCGCTTCTGTATCCCTGGTTTTTATGTGTTGGCACATTGGAAAGACTAACATTTTTTGCCTGGGAGAATGAATAAATTATACTTTAGAAGTGTGTACACAGATATTTTTAGGAGCATAGTGAATGAATGAGTAAATTATGCTTGAGATCCGGGTATGGAGTGAAAGGTTGAAATAATCTCTAGTGTCCATTACACTTATAAAATTTATAGCTCTAGCATCCAGGGCCCTTTTCTTTACGGCATAAATTATCCTGATTTGTTTGTATAGTTTCCTGCATATGCTTTTTTTGGGGTGGATACTGGGGTTTGAACTCAGGGTCTCACACTTGCTATGTTGGTGCTCTACTGCTTAAGTCCTGTCCCCAGCTTTTTTGCTTTCATTATTTTTTGAATTGGCTCTCACATTTATGTCCAGATTGGCCTGGACTGAAGTCTCCTTTCTTTCTTCCCTCCCTTCCTCCCTCCTCCCTCCCTCCCTCCCTTCCTCCCTTCCTCCTTTCTTCTTCATTCCTTCCTTTAGAGCTGGATGACAGGTGCACAGGACTGCACCTAGCTATTGGTTGAGATGCGGTCTTGTGAACTGTTATCCTCCTGATCTTTGCTCCCCCAGCAGCTAGGATTACTAGCTTGAACCACCATGCCAGGCTCCACATATACTTAATATTCTGCCACTGTGTGTGAGGTTGACTTTGTGGCATATTTTGATTACACATTGGTGTTCACTTGGACATCTTCTTCTTTATGTATCAGTTGTTCCCTCAATCTAAAATGAATAAAGGGCAGTGAATGTGCAACTTTTGTTAGTTGCTCTTTAATTGAAGATCTAAGGGAATGGACTAGCTGTTTTGGACAATGTAGGATGGAAAAAAGTGAGAAGCAGGAGTCAGTAGGAGACAGTGAAGGTTCATTTAGGAATGAAAAGGATTGAGAAACATCTATTTATGATGGCAGAGTTTTCCTAATATCTTTCTTGCCATTATCTGTGACTTTTGTTCTCTATTTTTCTTTGTTATGATTTTGCTTTGGTTATAGATGTATAAGATTTACTAGACTTAAAGTCATGTTACACTATTATGAATAATTGTGGGTGGATTCCTTAAAATCCCTGAATGTGTATTCTCTTTTTTAAAAATGGTAGTAACAGGATTGGGATGAAGCTTAAATGAAACCTTACTTTATGAAATCATACTTTATAATTATACAGAAGTAATTAGCACAGTGCCTGGTACACAAAAGTCATCTATAGGTTGGTTGAATTCTTGATGCCATTATTGGCATCTGACTCTTTTGCACTTCCATTTTTATTTATTGTCTTTTCCTATATCCTCTTGCTGTTCTTTCCTTGCCATCTGAACATTAAAAATTGTTTAGTATCAGTTGCTTGACATGTCCGGTTCGTTTTATAGCTACTGTTTTCTTCTGATGAATTACTTTTGCTTTGGATTTTTTCTTTTTCCTAAAGTTTTGTCTTTAGAATGTTTGGATCAACTGCCCTAACTCATGTTTATACTATGTGACACCCCCCTCTGGCCTGTAGCTCACAAGAATGCATTACTATGGCAGGGCAGTGTAGACAGATATCTTTAGTAGGCTATCATTGGATTATCATCAGATGATAGTCATTTGTGAGAGCCATTGTTCATCCATTATGTAACTTAAACAATAAAGCTTAAGAAATATGAATTCAGAATTATGTGACTCATTTTATACTTTTGGCCACAATACTCACTGTGTTGTTAATATCACAGTTAGGGGCTGGGTGTGGAGATGGTTGTGGTTCATACCTGCCATCCCAGAACTTCTGAGGCAGAGAAAGAAGGATTGTGAGTTCAAGGTTAGTCTGGGCTACACAGCAAGATCCTGTCTTAAAAACAATCATAATTAGGACTATTGCCAACCTCATATTAGTCTGTGACACTGCTTCTATAGTCATGCTAAAATCAACTTCTATTACTTTGATTATCATTGTGGGCCCTGTGTTTGTTTTATACAGCCAGCCTTGTGTTTTCTTTTTCTTTTGACAATTGAAGAGAAATTGAGCCAAAATAATCTCAAAAGAGTGTTGGAAATAGAATTAAGAGTGGGTGAACCTTGATAAAATCTGGAAACACATTTCAAATTTTTAAATTGTGCTTCAATGGCCAGATTTTGTGGCTTTAAGTGATTTTTATCTAAAAAGTGATCTACTTCCCTTTCTATATGCTTACAAAGAATAGCTGTATATTTTTGAACAAAAACAAATTATGTAAATGCTAATATTCACTGATTGTTTACTATCTTTGAAGAAACATGTAGGGTACTTTACTTTTACTGTTTTACTTAATCTTAACCACATATTCCATAGACTCACTGTATTAAGCTCATTTTACAGGTAAAAAAATTAAGGTGAGAGAAAAATATTTTGTCCAAGGTCATGCTAATAAAAATTATGAAACTTCATTTGAAAATCATGCCTGCTTTATGTGTGTTTAACATATGTGCTCCCTTTCCACCTCTCTTGAGTGATCCCTGCATGTCAGAAACTGTACTCACATTTGAAGTTTCATCTTAGTGGAAGTACACAGACATTCTTTCCAGTCACTTCAAACAAGCAAGGATAAGTCCACTTTGATACTTGCATGGACAGATTGTTTTGTTTTCTAAGTACTTTTAAGCATGTTTTTTCTTTGCTGTACTGGGGTTTGAACTCAGAACCTTGACTAAGCAGGCACTGTACCACTTGAACCATACCCCCACCCCTAGTATTTTTAAGTACTTTAGTGTCTGCTGCAGGCCAATTTAAATCTCTGGTTTTATATATAACTCTTTTCTCCCTCTCTGAGAGGCCTGGGTCAAGTCTTGGCCTGTGGAACTTGAGATGCCAATACAGAGAGGGCATGAGGTTGGTTTTACTCCTCTTCTCCAGGCCACTCCCTTCTAGATTCTTTTCTGATGTGTTGTGTCAGGCAGGAGTGAAATGGAAAACAACAGAGGCTTTTTGAATTCCCTGGCGGTGGTAGCAGGCTTCCCTGGCTGTGAGAACCTCAGAGAGAAGCACGTTCGGGCTCCTCACTGACTTCTTCAGATCTCTCAGCTCCCATCCCCGAGGCCAGAACAGTCTTCAGGCTCCTGGCCAGAGGCCCTGGTCTGGGAAAGCAGCAGAATGACTGGACAGCTCAAGTTTTCCTCTCTACAGCAACATCTCCCTAACTCACAGGAAACTTATGTGATTGCCTTACCAATAGTGGGCCTATAGATTGCTCCCAGTTTTGCTTTATTTTTAACTTGCTAATAACTCTTTCCAGAATCTTCTTCCTGTACTTAGGATGATCAGGAAATCCACTACCTCAGCAGATGCTCTCTGGGAGGAATAAGATAAAAATCTCTCAAGTTCTACCAGTCATGGACCTCTCTTCCCAACTCAAATTCTGCAGGGAATACTTTCTTTCTCTCTTTACCTCAAGGAAGGGTAAAAAGCACATCACACTCTTCCTAGGCCAATAACTCATTTCTTTCGAGGAATTTCCCTTCTGGTAGTGGAGTGATAGTGACAATAACCCCTCAAATTCTGAAGGAGAGTTCTGATCTTCTTGATAGCCTTTTGCAATATGAGGCATTTGGCCCCCATTGTCCTCAGCTTAGATCTCATTTAGAGGCAAGTAGGAAAGTCCAGCTAACTCCTCATACACCAGCATTGTGTCACTTAATTCTCACAGACACTCTGGAGGTACCACCTGTTATATGAGAAGGAAAGTTATACTGACAGAGGTTATGTTACTTGCCCAAAGTCTCACAGATGGAAAAGGGGTAGAACCATGACTCAAATTCTGCCAGGCTTCAAGTAATTTATTTATTTGTTGTCCATACACCACTGCAATAGACATTACAGTGTGTTTACTGTTAACACAGTTGAGTGCCAGTGTACCATATTAATGCTCTTATTAATTCTTTTTCTAGGCAACTTCCTTATGGTAACAGAAGCAATGAAGTGCTCAGATGGGGATCCATCAGCTATTCAAAGCTGATACATGTCTTGGATCTCCTCGTCTTTTTTTTTTTTTTTTTTCCACAAATAGCTTTCTTGTTAATGGTTGCATCCCACTCTAGGTCCACACTATTCCTGATGCGAGTGACGGGTTATAGTAGAATTATGTCTAAAGGCTATTTTAAAATGACAGCATAGACTCCCATAGACTGTGTATGCCTGTGTGCATTTGTAGATGCTTTCAGAAACTTCTCCATATGCTAATTTTATTTTCTTTTTAGTTACAGGGATGCAGAAAAGAACGTCCACAATATCTCTAACAGATGCTCCTATGCAGACCATTCCAACAAAGAGGAAATTGAAGATGTCTCAGGAATTCTTCAGTGTACTGCTAACATACTCGGTATTTTAACTATTTGTTTATATGGTGGACAGAGAAAGAAAGGGGGGAAGAGGGAAAAGTAAAGACCTAAATGTTTCATTTTTCTGTTCACGAGGGTTTTGGAGAGTATGGCAAATTGAGACTAAGACCTGTTTTCAAATTATTTAGTTTTAACACTGTTGAAGATGTTTGAGTGGAAAGTAAGTATATACCACTTACTTGCAGATTGAAAAACATAATGACAAAAATACCTATATGACAGGGAAACTTTTCCAAATATTCCTATGTTAGTGATACTACCTTCCTGCAATCCATATTTCTCTAGCTCTAACTCTCAGGTGAAATGTAAGATCTTCCTTTCCTCTAAAAGTCATACTCTGTTATTTCTGGTAGGCCCTGGTTGGGGCTCACATGTACTCACGATGGAACTGTGCAGCCCAGAGTTCCCTTCTGTGATGGTGTCAGTGGTGATCATCTATTGCACTGCCCTGCTTGGGTCTGGGGGAGTGTGCATCTTGAAGAGATCAGTATTTATCTTTTGGACTTTGGAAGGTTCTGACATTGCTGAAAGTACAGTTATAAACTAGATTGGGTTATGCAGCCATAATGAAGTGAAACTGAGCTAAAGTAGATGCCATTCAGGAATACCTTTTGCTGTAATACCTTATAGGGATTTTTTAGTAAAAAGTATCTCTTTCAGTGCTTTTTGGAAACCTCTTTGTTTTTTCTTCTGACTTAGTATTCCATGGGGTGCAGGTAGAGGTGGTGGGAACAACAAATCTTGGTGACTGGTTCCACCCAATAAGCACAATCACATGTCCTTCAGAATCAGGTGATGGAGATGAGAGCAAAGTTGTTTGCCTGGTTTTCTTTTCCTTTGGAAAGTACTTTTCCTGGAGATACCTGAGTTCCTCCTACAAACAGAATCTGGGTGACCTCAAAGCACCAATCATCAGATTTTTCTAAATCTTCTGATTCTTAGAAGGAGACCTCTTTTACACTCACGCTGGAACTCCAGTTACCAACCAACTACCTTTTCATGCTATGTAACTTTTGCCAATGTGAAATATTGTGACCAGGAAATGAACCTTGTGTGAGGAGGAGCTTATAGATAGGTATAAGTGGTTTGTTTGTAGTAGGATTCAAGACAGTGGTAGAGAAAGGAATGCCAAAGATTTCATTTATCTTAATCTTAATACAGCTGCAGGGATTTCACACTACCTAGGTAAACCTTATTGGACAAGATGAGGGATGAGAATGAAGGGGGGTGGGGTTGGATATTACTTAGCCAAGGGCTATTTAAAGTTTTCTGATGTTGCATTTTCAAGTACTCTCCCACGAATAATGCATATTTGTCTTGACACATGATGGTTTTCAAAGGGTAGGCTAAGATGATGACTCACTAAGAGGGATCTGTCAGCATCTCTGTGGAGGGATGTTTAATATTTTGAAAAGTTGCTTCTCCTCCAATTTCTAAATGTGTCTGTGACCTTCACATCTCCTTCCCTTATACACACCACATTGAGTATCATTGAGTTAGAGGGAGTAGGAGGTGTTAAAAGACGTATATACACGGAGTGCTAAAGTTCTGACTTGTAACTGAGCATGTAGAATTCTCCAAGAGAAAACCCCAGTCAGGCAATTTAGCATGGGAACCACCAGGGGACACTGTTGGCCCAGTACAGCTTAGTTGCCCTTTAAGACCTACCATGAGGTGTAGAGTAAGTAGTGGGAAAGAGCTGAAGGCAGTGATGTTAGAGAAACCTGATGATATTAAGGAAAGAGAGATCTTAAGTGCTTATAATTTAGAAGGTGATGGTACAATAGGGTTTATGTTTCCATAAATATTAGTTTTTTTCTAGAAAAGCAATATTAGATCTGACTTTTTTTCTTCTCTAAATAATGATGAATTGTTTTAAGAATTGAAGCACAGTCTTGTAAAATTTAAATCTGTGGAAAATAAACTTAAATGTCTGACATTTGTTACCCACCTACTGGCGTGGAGCTAACAGATGACTCTTTGCCTAAGAGGTGGCTGTTAACTTTTGAATAACATCCTTTCATAACTTGAAATATAGATGCTTTGAGGACAAAGCAGCTCTACTGGTCATAGTCAATGAAAGCTTGGTTTTTAAGAAGTCATTGAACTATGATTAATCTTGGCTTGCTAAGATTTCATCTCTTTAAAAAATTACATTTATCTATTTATTTACTTACTTATCTTCTTGGTGGTACTGGGGTTTAAACTCAAGGCTTTGTGCTTTCTAGTCTGGCACTGTACCACTTGAGTCATCTCCCCAGCCCTTTTTTGCTTTAGTTATTTTTCAGATAGGGTCTTATGTTTTTTGTTTTGTTTTGTTTTTTGCCTGGGACTGACCTTGAACTGAAATCTTCTTATCTATCTCTTCTGCGTAGCCAGGATTACAGGTGTGTACAACCATGCTTGGCCAAAATATAAATTCTTTTGCATAATCATTTATGAGAATGAAAGAATTCACTAACTCACTTACCAGCAAACCACCATACAAGAAAAGAAGAATTTTGGGGGAAGTTGGGGAGTTGCATGGCAAAATAGAGTTTCAACCATCTTAAGAGAAATTTTGATGTCTGGGAACATTCTGTATGGATGCAAGAACACAGTGGTCCAAGATTATGATTTACATTTATCATCTTTGGGGAGTGTGTTTAGAAAATTGATGGATAAAACTACTGATGTATTTCTTCTACTTCTTAACCTGTTACAGGGAAATAGTAGAGACTGGAAATTGTGTTTGTTTATGAACTCGTTTGTAGGCTGTTTATATTTGCATACCATTAAAAAAAGACTTGAAGTCATAAGTCAGAAAATATGATTGAGCAGCAAATTTTTGTCCTTTCAAAATGATCATCTCTATCTGCTCAGCATAATCTCCTATTGAGAGTTTGACCACTTACTAGGGCTTCACATTGAAAACTGAGGTTACTGGGAGATGTGTAATGAAAAGAGGGACCTGAAGAGACGGTGAGCGTGATGTGGAGAAGACCAGTAATGCCTCCATCATGTGTTCTCTGCAGGATGCCCTGGACACACTTGCTCACTACAGGGAGTGGTAATGGAAAGAATTGTTTCCTGATATCATTTTTTCCATTTATTTCTCTTTTGTTAGCTTAGAAACCAGTGATACCTCTTTCCTGTTCCATGATTCACGAATAAGGAATATTAAGTGCAGTCTGCTCTTTGCCTTCTAGTTGCCTACTTTTGGTGCCTCTGTAATCACTGTGTAATACAGCTCAGTACTCTAGAGAGGCCCTGAAAGTGTTGGGAGAAGATTATGCAAAGAAAGACAGTTGTGCACAATGCTCTCGCGGCTGGAGGCTTTTAGTGTTAAATTTACTGCATTATTTGGTTCATAAAGTCATTTGCATACTGGAGTCATCTAATTTTAGTTGTCTGAAAAATATAAGCCTTTTTTAGCCATAATATGCAAAGTCTATTTTTAGTTTTCATTAAATAGTAAAAATGTGTTGTGCTCCTGTGAAACATGACATTTAGTATTTTACTGGAAATTGTAATGGTTGAATGGTATGATGAAGTATGTATTAACGGGATCTATGCCATGTTTGTGGCTCAAACATTGTCACCCAGCCCTGTGGCTTGGAGTTACAAGTGTTGTAACTCCAAGGTTAGGACAGAGAGTGAATGAGACAGAATTAAGGGAATGAGACAGAATTAAGGGAAAGAGATGACAAGTTGCATCATTTTCTTTGCCACAATGAGTTAAATATAAATGTAGTTTATGACTGTTTCAGTTTTGACAGGTTTTAATGCTATTAAGGAAGTTGTAATGCTGCAAGGGTCCTGGGTGGCGGAGATGGTGTCTGAAAAAGACATTGCCCAGTAGGTCACAGGTCAAATAGGCATGACAGCTTTAGGTCAACACATTTACTGGTGAATTGTAGCAGACTAAGGTTTTCTATTTTAGTACCTATTTGCTAAGTATTGCACAAAACATCATTTTATTCTGCCCTCGCTAAGTGTTTTTTCCCTCAAAATAGTCAAGAAGAGCAAGAGTTGTGAAAGGACATTCATTAACATTTTCTCTGTTTTAAAGGTCTCTTGTCAGAGTGGTGTTTTATCTTCTTCAAAAAGTTAACACATTTAAAGTCAGAATGAGAGTAAAATTATCATGGGATTATTTGTTTTGAAAGTGCTGGTGGGGCTGATGGAGGAGGTGATCTCTGGGGCTTATTCCTGACAGTGTTTTCTTGGTATTGGAGATTCTGAAAGACTGTGAAATCAGAGCCCTTTATAAAGTGCCACAAATTCCAGATCTTTAGGAACTATGGAGCTTCTGATATTGTTTATATTTTATAAGGAACAATTTATTGTTTTCATGTCAACTTTATGTACTTTTGAATTTCATTTTGATTTGGAATGTGCATTTAGGAGCCTTTTAATTTGTTATAAAGCTGCAAAGAATTTGTCTTACATTAAAGCTGCTACCTGGGAGTTTTCTTAGAATAACTCTAGGTTAAGTAATAGTTTAGTAGATTAGAATATGTTTAACATATTTTTACTCTTGGACAATTTACCACTTAGCCATTTTTATTGGTAAATTAAGATTGATAGCAATAAGAAAATTCTGTTAATATAATTTTCATTATGGTAACTTGGTAACTGATCAGTTTTCTTCTTCTATAAAAGTCAGCACTTTTGTATTTTAATAAAATGAATCAGAATTAAGGTGGTTAGAGGGGAAATAAGTTATGATATTATTGTAATGTAATGATTTGGAACAAAAACTGGGGCCAGATTACTTGGGTTGGAGACACAGCTCAGTGACTTACTGGTTTTATGAACTTCAGTGACTCCCTTCATATTTCCATGCCTTGTATTTCTCATTGTAAAATGGGGAAATATAATTAACATATTTCCTCTTTTGGAGTTGCTAGGAGTATTAGGTAATTTATATAAAGTATTTAGAATAACAAATGCTATGTAAATGATTTTTCTTATAATTCAATATTAATAATAGTCAACAATAATGACCTGGGGTGGTCAGTATTGCTCACTTTTTTTTTTTATTAGTTGAAGGTACTGATATTTTACAAGGTTAACTTGTTAACATTCCTTGTCAGATACAGAGGTAGGTTTTGTGTTCAGTTCCATCTGATGGTTGGCATTGCATTTGTCCCACTGCTGCAGGCTGCCTCTCACAGTCTCGTAGCATTACTTCTCTAGTGCTAACTGCACACAGTCTTTCTAGTCTCTGAGTTATCAAAATCGTCACGGTGTTTCTAGTCCTCTGAGTTATCAGAATTGTCACGGTGTTGCATTTCACTTAGTTCATCGCCCTTTCAAAATGTACTTGGGAGACTTGCTCGTATTGACAAGAGTATCAGAATTGTTTAAGACTGTTTGCCTTCAGTATTGAGATCTTTCCATTTCATTGTAATTTGGACCATTTCCAGTTCAGAAGTAGTATGATTTTTCTTTAGATTTCAGGTGTTTAGAGTGTGAATTAATAGCTCGGTGTTTGTCATCATGACACAAATATGATTTCACAGCTATGCTAGAGTAAACTCTGTACCAGTCCTTTTGACCTGAAGATTTTGAACTGACCTGATGATGAAGGTGGCTTAATGTGTTAGACATTATGGGTTGGGACAAAGGCTGTAAGAAGACCATATTTCTGATGACATTGATTTTTTTAATGGAAAAGTTTAAGAATATTGTTACAATGTTTCATTTAGCAATTCCCAATAGAGACCTTAGCTTATGGTTCTATGTAACTAGAAGAGACCTTGTGTTTCTTGCTCTCTGTTTACATGCTTTCCCTGAAATGCTTAGATATGGTAGGTAGGTCTGAAAAGGAATGAGACCACCAAGTGTGGACACTACCTCCAATAAATATAAAATGCTTAAAACTAACTCTTAAAATATACAGACTGTTTTAGAAGATATAAGTATACTGTATAGAATTGTGAAATGGTTTCCTTCCTCCCATAGATATTCTTTCTCTTCTAGGAGCATCTTATTCTGAATCTTCTTGTCATATTTGTGCTGCTAAATCTTCATATTTTGCTCCTCTTCCTTACTGGAAAACCATGGTAGACACTTTCTTTTCTTTGTAAATTTTGTCTTAGGTTACCCCCATTGTGTTGCTTGCCTATCACCGGGGATTTTCTACCTGAACCTTCTTTGTGGGTGGGGAGGAAAACCTCATTTAAAATTCTTCAAGTTGCCCATTGTTCTAAATTCTTCGGAAGATAGGCTTTTACTTTTCTTTTTTCTTCAGGTTATTTTTAAATGAACTTTTATTTTCATGTAAGTTTGGATTCATAGTAAAGTGAAGACAGAAAGTTCTTATACATCTCACCCCCACTTCTCCTCTTATTGACATCTTATACCAATTGGTATACTGGTACTCTGGACCCAATTAATGAATCAACGTGGATACACTATTATTAACTTATTTCCACCCCTTACTCAGGTAAGTTTTTACCTGTCCTTTTTCTGTTTTTAACTGTCCAGGATGCCATTTAGGTACCATATTGCATTTGTAATGTGGGCATGTCTTCTTAGGCTCCTCTTGTTAGAAGCTCATATTTTCTTTGTTTTGATGACCCTGACAGCTGAGAGGAACAGTGGCCAGCTCTTTCAGTTATTTCCTGAGTGCTTTGTTTGCTGTATGTCTATCCTGTGTGTGTGTGGTGGCTACTTCTTTACTGTGTAGCACTGTAAGTCTCTCTAGACTCAATCTTATGTTTTTCCTGCCCCACTCCTAGAATCAGTCATTTCTCCAAGGAGTCTTGGTTCCTTTCATTGGAAATTGGAATTAGAAACCATGGTCTGGCACTGGGTATATTTGTTGCTGTGGGGGTGTACTGTTTCTAAGCTTCTCAGCTGACAGAGCAGCAAAATATATGTGTGTATACTAACTCATGCGTATAAGCCTATCTGTGAATATTTCCATATGTAGCCACCTGTATCTGTATTATGTTAAATACAGGTTCACATTATGTCTCCAACTATACTCCACTACCATAAAGATCATTCTAACACCTCCCCTTGGCTTGTCTATAACCTCTGTTCTGACAGTGGGAAATCTGGCTCTCTTTACCATCCATTTACTCAATTGCTCAATTCCAGGGCACACAAATAGTTTCAGGATTGCGAACAAAAACTCCCATGGGAAACAATTGCATCAAACTAGAATATAATGCCCATTGGGCTGTTTTGGAGTATAGGGTTATGGATGGAATTTTACAGACAACCTTTATTTCCAAAGTTACTTATGTCAGCACCTTTCTACCCCACTACCTCTATTGAGATTTTCTTATACATTTGTAATACACCTGGATTCTTTTATTATGGTATTCATTCCATTCTGGGATACCTTAACTTCTTCCTCTCCCTCAAAACTCTCATGTCTATTAAAAGTTGTACATAGTAGTAACTCCAGTAAACTTAAGTTTAACTTAAGTTAAGTTAAAACCTGTTAAGTTTCAGTTGTACATAGTAGTAACTTAAGTAAACTTAAGTTTAACTTAAGTTAAGTTAAAACCTGTTAAGTTTCAGGTGTATTGATATACATTATTACATCTATCTACTATTACAGCATCTTATGGAATACTTTCACTTCTCTAAAATAAATCTCCTGTGTTTCACCTTTTCAGTGCCACATCCTATCCAAATCCTTGGGAAATACCAATCTGTTTACCAGCTTGTAGTTTTGTCTTTTCAAGAATGTCAAATAAAGGGAATCAAATGATATATAACTTTTTGGAGGCCTCTTTTGCTGGTAGTGTGCATTTAAGATTAATCCATGTCTTTGTGTAGCCTGATAACTCATTGTTCCCTTGCCCCCAACTGTATTCCATTCATGATGTCCCACAGTTTGCTTATGTATTCATCAATTGAAAGACACCTTGGTTGCTTCAATTTTTGTTGATTCTGAATGAACTTGCTATAAACATTCACTTGCAGGCATTTATGTAGACTCAGTTTTTTAATCAGTTAGGTAAATCCTTGAGCGTGTGATTGCTGGACTATGTTTAGCTTAGGAAGTTTCTAGTTTCTTTTATATTGCTTTGAGACAGGGTCTCACTAAGTAGCCCAGGCTTGCCTAGAACTCACTGTGTAACCCCAGGCTGACCTCAAACTCACAATCCTCCTACCCGAGCCTTCTGAGTGCTGGGATTTCAGGCATATGCCACCACACACCTGGCTCCAAAGTGTCTTGCAGAATGACTGCCTTATTGGCCTTCACAATAGCAGTGAATGACATTTCCTTTTGCTTTTCATTCTTTTAGGAGATTGCATTGTGTTTTTTAAATTTTAGCCACTGTAGTATATGTTCTTTTTCCCTTTGAAGTATTAATAAACAAAGACAGTATCTGCTATTGCCTTATAATTTCAACATATACAATCATAATAAATTTTTGTCATTCTGAGTGGCTTCCAAAAATTTTATGATTAAACTTAGAAACTCCTTAAAAAATTCATGTTATAGCAGAATTGTGCATGGTTCTAATGGGGAAAGTCTTTCTTTTTGGTTTATTGAAAAACAAGACTTGTAATGAAGTTAGCCAGTATTATGCAGTGAGAAATGAAAAATCTTAGGAATTTGGCTGCAACTTTAAAGTGATATGGCCTGTTGAAGATGTTGAAAATATAAGATGTCCACAGGCAGCCTGTGTTAATATTTTTTGTTCATTGAACACTCAAATTGCTTAAATTAGAATTACTTTCAACACTGTCAGTGGCTAACAAGTCAAATCCACTGAACTAAAACTTTTATTACTCAATTTAGTTTTTTTTTAGAGACAAAATAACCCAGACTGGCCTTGAACTCAGGATCCTCTTGCTTCAGCTTCCTGAGTGCTGGTGGTTCAGGTGTGAACCACCATGCCTGACACTCAGTTCATTTTTATAAGCAGGATTGTCAAACTGAAAAATCTGTTGCATGGATCTTTTCTCAGAAGACAGTATCATGCCATTTAAGACATGCAAGATTTCAAATGCGGAAAAAAAATAGAAGCAAAACACTTATCTCTGACCTAGAGCAGAAGAAATGGAAGCCCAGACAGGTCAAGCTGCTGTCATGAGGCCGCCCTGTTGTGTGGGGAAGGCGGGGTTTGGCATAGGAGATGTGATAGAATCACTGCACTACCTATTGACCAATCAACTGCTTTGTCACAAAAGAACAACCGTGATTTTTGGCTTTTCTCTGAGTTGGAGGGAAGTTTATTCTTTTCTTGCTATACAAGAAACATGATATGGGCCCATAATCTTATCATATACCAAAACTCATGGCCCATTTTTTTGCCATTCCATCAAGCAAATTTATAGTGACTTTGTATATTTGCTTTTGAAAGTACCTTTTAAAAAAGGTTTTTATTGGTTTATGATAGATATATACGGGGTTTTATTGTGATATTTCCAGGTATACATTATTGTGCCCTGGTTTGGTTCATCCCCTCCATTATTGTCCCTCTTCCCTCTCTCCCCTTCTTAAAATGACTTTGACAGGTTTCAGTGTTCCATATTCATGCATGTATAGAGAGTACCTCAACCATATTCACCCTTCTTTGCCCTCTTCAGTTATCCTTTCCCTCCTGCTGTTTCCCTTCCCTTAACATGACCTGTTTTACATTCCTGTTCTTCATTGTTTTAGTGTCTATTCATTATTCAGTGGGGTTTTGCCTTGGTATTTAACCTGTAAATCTATTGGACTTTAATCTACCTAACCCCCTCATTTAACTCTTCCTTGCCCTTTTTCCCCTACCCCGTATTGTTCAACAGTTTTCAGTGCATTTTGTTCTGTCTTGTTTCTACACAGATGTGATGTATTTCGATATACACCATACCTTTTCTTCCTTCATTAGTCTCCTCGAACTGTCCCACTTTGGAAACATGTTATATATATGATGATAATTGTATTTGTATCTATTTCCCACATAGATGGAAAACATGTGACCTTTGTCTTTCTGGACTTGACTTGGTTCACTTAACATGATATTCTCCAGTTCCATCCATTTATCTGCGAATGGCAAAATTTCCTTTTTTATGACTGAATAAAATTCTGTTGTATACATTCTATACTTTGTTAGTCCATTCATCAGTTGTAGGACATCTGGGCTATTTCTATGGCTTGTCTATTGTGAATAATGATGCAATAAATGTGGCTGTGCAAGTGTCTTTATTGTATACTGACTTATATTCCTTTGGATATACACCTAGGAGTGTAATTGCTGGATCATATGGAAGTTCTATTTTTTGCTTTTTGAGGAACCTCCTAAAAGTACTTTATTTGTCTTAATTCCTTTTGAATCTTTCCGCTCAAATGAGCACAACACCTTTCCTTCTCTCCCCACCCTTTTCATTTTTATTTGATGATTTTTATTAGTTAAATTAATCATTTTCTCCCTATAGGTAGAATTTTTTGTCTATTATGTTTTTTTCTGTTTTCAATATTTTTTGCTGCATAACTCTTTGCTGCATGACTCATTTACAAATTTTAATATTTTTGGTTGAGTCTTTTGGTAATAAAAATTTTAAGTAAGATTAGAGTTAAAGTCAAATATCTTAAGTTCTATGCTAGATGATTTACTATTCTTATTGGTGTCAAATTCAGATCATCAATTTTAAGTAGTTTTGATAGCATTTCTATTGTAATTTATTTAAATTAATTGGGTGAATAGAGTTTTATGAATCATAAAAAAGTTACCCAAATTAAGGCGTTTTGACCATGGTAAATTCCCTTTCTTATCTCACTGGTAGCTACCTCATTTTTCAAAAGTAAATGTATAAATCTCTTTTGATTTGTTTTTCATGAGCCTACCTGACTAATGATGCCCAAATATATATTTTCCGAGTGGCAAGCTGTGGGATTTTTATAGATGTAGGGGGTTCTCTTTATTTCTATTACCCATAATTGTACCTAGTTAAGTGAGAGCTACTTCAAACTCTTTGGATCCAAACATCCACTTCTTGGATCATTGTGCTTTTTCCTATATTTCTTCCAAGTCTGATCCTAACCTTAGAAGAGAAGTTTACCAGTGTGAAGAAAGAAATTACAGATTTGAAAATACTAATCAAACTTTCTCTAAGTGATACATGAATTTTATGTTAGCCTTTGTGATAACTTTGTACACTGTTATACACTACTGTTATGGTTCAGATTTGGATGGGTAGAGAGAAAGTTTGGAGATAAAGAATGCTAGAGGGATATGAAGAATTGGGCTTCATTTTCCTTACAGAAAATGAGAGTTAGGAGAATCAGCTGTGGGTTCCCACAGAAGAGCTGAATTATTAATGGCATAGGAGGACTTTGAGTGTTGGTAACAGACATGAAAAGGAACCAGTAGTGCATATGTAGGAGTTGGTTAAAGAAGAAGCAAGTTGGGTTTTTGTAAGCAAGAATGCTTAGAATTTCTGACTCTTGTATAAGAGTTAGGATTGAATGTTGTCCAGAGTCAGATGAGGAAAAAAAGAAAATCTGTCTTTGGAAAATATTGGCATTTATTTTACTGGTTATAAATTTGTGCCTTTACTTTTTCTATAGAAATATGAATTGTATTACTGATTTGAATCCTAATCCTAGAAGTGATTATCTCTACTTCAGAATCTAGTATTTCATATTCTACAATTGATTGTACATAGAGTAGTGTCATCTGAAAACATTTAAAAAAGGCTTGTAGACAATGTCCTCAGATTCTCGGATTCATTTTATCTAGGGCAGGCACCAGGAATTTGAAAATTAGCTCTACACATAATCTTGGTGTACATCCACGAGTTGACACCATGACTACAAGGTTAGTGCTGCTCTTGGACACAGATATTTAAGCAAATCTGGTTCAATTCTCAGGAAACTGGCTACCAAGTCACACTTGGTTCTAGTTGACATTCTAAAATCTGTGTTCCTTTTTTTTTTTTGTCTTATTTCTGAGAGTAGGTTGTTATGTCATACTCCATACGGTTGGTTCTTTTTACTTCTTTCTCCTCTTCTGGACTTTAGCTCTGCTTCTGAAGCCCACATTGGTAGTGGGCCCTGTACTGGTTTTTTGTCTCTCAAGATGTAGGCTTATTAAGGCCTCCATGAGATTCCCTTCTCTTTTCATCCTTTTCTTTTCTTTCTTTCCTTTGCCTTAGTGTTTCTTTGTCAAGTATTCTCTACAGTGATTATTACTTTAGCTGCCATCACCTACACCATACATGTTTTTTGACTGTCTCTTGTCTCTTCATAAAGTGGGCATACCTACTTTCTGAGTAAATCCCTCACTTTTTCACCCTGTTTCACTGTCTTTGCACAGACATGTGATAGGTTGCTGTCAAACCAATGTCAGAAACAGGTCACACAAAGTTTTAGTAAAACACTGCGTTATTGCTAGATTCTTTTATGTGAGAATTTTAGGCAACAGTTTTTCTCTATGACTATTGCTAGGGTCTTAAAGCCTATTAATTACCAGAGGACAAATTTAACCCAGAAGAAAAATAAAGTGGGAAGTAGAATTTGGTGCTGCCACAGGGAATGGAAGTCTAGATACTTGTCTGTGAGCTTTCATGAAACACAGAACCATTTTACGATCTTTCCAAGGAAAGTTTAAGAAGGATTTCAGCCAGAGAACAAACGGCAGTGACAAATGCTCCAGATTCTTGTGGGCTACTTCACTGAGCTTTTAGTACCCAGAAAAAATTTTGACTGAATATACTTGATTATAATCATTTTTAAAACTTTTCCTTTTTTCCTGATTCTGTGTAGTTCCCCGTAGTTTTTGATACTTTCCACTTCCTTATTCAAATGTAATACTGTAGACTATTTTTCATTTATCTCTTTTTATGTTTTTACAGCCTTTCTTTGTTCATTATTCTGATTGTCAATCTACTTTAATGAAGAACAATGCAAATCTGCCAACATTGGAATGACTGCTTCTCTTTATCATTTCATTTTTATATTAGTGCCACATTTAGCTTGATATTTTAGATAGAAAAGTTCTTAATCAAGAGACTCTGGATTTTGTTTCTATGTCACTTTTTTAGTTCCAGGATAAACTTGATCACTGGGGTTTTAGTTGGGTTAAAGTTTATTGTATTAACTACAGGAAAAGTTTATTAATCCGAAGAAGTCTGCCCATAATGTTGTAGAAGAAATGTTTTTTGTACTAAAGGAATAGTTTTCAAGTGCTCTGTTCCATCAATGAAAATATCTACTGTCTTTTACTGTTCTTGGTGCTTGTGATCAGCAGGGAGAACAACAGAAAATGGGGAGGCAAACAGTAAAAATAAACACAAATACCAAAGTCGTTAACTTCAGCGTGATCCATGCTGTGAGTACTATGACAGTGGAATGTATAAGAATAGAAAGGGTTTAAGCAATCAATATGTTAATGATAGTTATTTAAACATTTTAAATATCATTCACCTTAATATGGAGGAAGCTGAGAAAGCTTCTGTTTTCCTCTGATGTCTGAGTAGCAATTGCCTTGAGAAGGAGGCGGTGAGGCTATACCATTGTGTTTTGATCTGGACAAAGTCCAAAGTGGTGTTTACTGTTCCAAATATATTTTCTGAGTAGCTTCCATGTGCCAGGCCCATGCTGGCTCTAGAGAGTTGACAGTGAATAAGGCCAATGTATTCTTGTATTCCTGCACTGTTATAGTTTAATGGGAAGACCACGAGCATGAGCTGTATGATTTCTGTATTCAGTGGACAGATGGAAGGGTGCTTGGCTGTAGCTACGGGAAGAGAGCCATCCCAAGAGCAATGGAGTGCCACCCTTCGAATGCTAGGAACTTTGGTATTCCATACTTATGTAGTGACAAGGGAGGACACTGTTAGAAAAGACTGTATCCACAAGACAAATGCATCTTAAGCAGTCTCTCACTTATTCTCTGTCTTTTTTCACACACAGGTACATAGATGCGTAAGTACATATATGCACATATTCATAAATGAACATATATGTATAAATTATAGAGTACTTTACTATTTGTAAAGAGCTTCTATTAGTACTGTTGAGTTCTATAGGTATATATTATTATTCCCATCTTACAGGTGATGTAATTAAAGCCCAGAGTGATTTACTGTCAAATCACTTAGTTGACAAATGATTGAGACTGGATTTGAATATAGCTTTTCCAACTACAGAAAAGGAGCACAGTTGTGTTCCCATGTCACATTTTTGTCTGTTTCTGAAAATAAGGAGTAATTGTAATACTTTGAAAGAACCATTTCTGTTTCTTATAAAACAAAAAAATCCCTGTATTTTTCTAGTTATGGTATCCTATTGTATGGCATTGTATTACTTTAGCCAAATGTTTGAATTAAAAGTATTTCATAAGTATCTTTTGCAAGTGATGATTCTGGCTATGGAACTATTTTCCTAATTCCAAATTGGAGATAGAAAAAGTATAGAGAGCAAGGATTTTGAGGTGATAAAAATGAGGAGAATCCAGCTTACTTCTATGATAGCACTTTTCCTAATTATTTCTATGACTTTTGTTCAACTTGACTATGGTTACTTCGTGGCCAGGTGCCATATTTAACTTTTTGTAATTATATCCCTAAGAGTGGATTGCCTGGCAGGATAGGAATTCAAGGACTCTGGCTTTAAAGACAAAGAGAGGCTGAGGAAATGTTCTACAGGAAGGGAACTAAAGACAAAAAACATACAGTACAACCCTGTTGGACCCTGAACTAGGAAATATTAGCTTTAAAGGACATTATTGGGACAATAAACAAAATTTGAATATGGACTGAGGATTAAGTATTAATATTTATGAAAACATACTGGCATATTCAGGGGTAAAGGGGTGTAATGTCTTTTCCAAATGGTTTGTGTGTGTGTGTGTGTGTGTGTGTACAAGGAGAGAGGAGACGAGAAGAGCCAACCAGCTAGACAGAAGGAGGGAAGAGGAGAGGAGAGCCAGAGTGACAAAATAAGAAAGCAAAATAAGAAAGCAAATTGTTAACAAATTTGCGAAACGTGGTAAAGGAGTGTGGGAAGGTTTTTTCTTTTTCTTTTTTTTTTTAACTGTTCTTGAAACTCACTTCTAAGTTTGAAATGGTTTTAAGATAGATAAAAATTACAGAATAAAGTTAAACTTAAAATAGTTCATAAGTCCAAAGGGACTTTTTGTTTCTACTATGTTGTGCCAATTAAACAAACAAACAAACAAAAACCTCACAGAACTACATTAAACTAAAATAATAGACAAAAGTGGGTTTAAGACCTTGTAGTTTATTTTTATCCATAAGTCCATTTTTTTCAAAACCTAGTATAGTCCATAAAAGCACCAAATTTTATAAGTGGTTTCACTTATGACCTAACTTAGTGACTTTGACCTTGTAGATAAAATTGCTGTAACGGATGAACATAATTCTACTGTTTTTCTAATATTGAAGGGCTGTTGCTATCAGAGTAGCTGGTTAGTTCTTCCATGTTCTAAAATATGATTTTTTTTCCTACCTAGAAAATACTGTAATAATGTACTTTCCTTAATGTAATAAGAAAACATGATGTCAGAAAACTGAAACTGTTGACTACCTCTATTATTTAAGTTTCCTATTTTCTTGATACTATAGTGAGTGATAGCCACTCTAGGACCTATATCTTTCTTATTATAATCCTTTTACTATTATGACAATTTTAGGCTTCCCCAAAACTTTGCCTGGATTGAAAAGTATCATCAATCATAGATGCTGATTTTTTTTAATGCTTTCTTGACATTTTAAATATCAGGGTAAATTATTTTTCATAGTCTGTCATCAGTCATTGGATAACATTGGAATGTACTATAAAAGTGTTCCTATACTTAGCAGCACCTCTTTCTGCATTGCCATACAGCAGTGTGGGCAGTTAGTTACATGGAGTCTTCACTTGAAACAGGACATCATACTATGTAGATGTTTAGAGTTTAAATTGAACTAAGGATGTGTAAAGTGAACTGATGATGAAAACCCCTGTGACTATAACTCTATTTACTACCAGTTCCCAGATCTGAAATTAATGACAGGTCAGAGCATCAATACAGGTTGGATATTCATTTTCCCTCTTATTGGAATAGACAAATGATTATTTTGAAAAATGGTATTCATTTCTTCAATACCTTAGTTGTATCAAAATAACAGGGTATAAGTGAGTTATTTTCAAATTTCAAATTTACTTAATATCCTAAGCAAGCATATATGGCAGATGAATATCAAGTCCTCTAAGTTCTCCTTACTCCCTCCCTTTACCCCCCAATTCCTCAACTTTCTCACACTTTCATGCTACCTGGAACCTTATAGTTCTGATCATTTACCAACAAAATTTTAAATTAAATTATGGCTTGTCTTTTGTCAATGGGAAATAAACTCCTAAACAACAGTAGTAATCACAGATCAATATCTCCCTCTTACTTCAGTATAAATCTTAGTATTTGTGGGACAGAATAAATCTTGGTTATTTCTACATGAGGACTTGACTGCAGGTGACTTCATTCTTATCTTCCTTATGTAAACCCTTGGATAGTTCTGAGTAGTGAAATAGGGATGCTACTAATAAGATTTACTGTAGTATAGGTTTTACAGATGGCAAAGTTTATAGATAAGTTGTTTAAAAAGAAGATTGTCATGTCAGGAGACTTGCAGTTAGAACAAGGTTACCATAGTCACAAGGCTAAACAAAAATGTTCAATATCTATCTGCCTTCTAGGGCACCTAGGTTATAACCATTCTACTGTTATTGGGATAGAGAACTATGCTGACCTTTGCATTCTTCTGGAAACTAGAAAGGAAATAGCAGCAATATTTTGGCAAGGCTGGGAGGGGCTGAGAAAAGCCAGCTTGCTTTTTCACTGTTAATTGTGACTTTTTCTGCAGCACAGTAAAGAAACATTTTGGAAGAATTATGGCATGTTTTATTGTGTGTGAATTCAAAATATTGCAACTTTGTGATATCTTTTTCCTGTCAACTGTTGGATTCAGTTGACCTTTTGAATAATGTGTTTTCATTTGCTTTCCAATCTTAAGAAAGATCTCTCATATAAGCTTTGTTTTCTTTAGGAGTTAAAGTGTTATGGATGATGATAAAAGTTTATGGGAATAAGAAAAGCTCCAAATTCAGGCATTTTTGTTTTACATTTCTTTCAGGTCAGGTAGGCATAAGCCTATCTAGAATAAACTAAGCCTTGGTGTTGTTTCTTTCCACCTTCTGTTTTCATCATTCCCTATGTCCTATGTGTCAATTTTTACCCCTGATTCCCTTTCCTGAGAAATGGATTAGTCTCCTCTTTCTCTTATGACTCGTTTTTGAGCAGTCCTGGGGAGGGAATATGTGCAGCGGGTTGTATACACAAGCCATTGAAGAGAGTAGTTTGATTTGAGAAATGATTCTTGTGGAGTACAATGAAAAATGAAAACAGAATGATTTTTATGTGGTGTTGGTAGGGTATACAGTGCATCTCATTAGAGCTACCGTGTTTAACTTAGTGTGCTCCTTCCTTCCTCAGCTGCCACCAAATTTAAGGGTTTGGATTTTCACTAATGTCTTCTACTCTCTGGCACTTCTTTCCATGAATTTATCTTTGGTGAGATATTTACAAACTTAGCCTATTGTTTTCTAGTTCAGTCCAAATGCTTTTATTGGTTTGACTTTAAACTCTTTCTTTTAGTCCCTTCTGGGCTAAGGTTTGCCTGAAAAAAGACCTAGCATACACCCTTATGTGCTATTATTATCACCACCACCATTTTTTACTTTGGCAGGGGTATATTTAAGAACTTAAAGCCAAAGGTCTATCAGTATACAGTCCACATTTTTTGCATTTGCTACATTTCTGAGTTAATGAGCAGCCTTGAATTTAAGTTAAAATCTAAAGAAAGTTGAATATTATTGAACATGCACTTACTGTGTTCTGGGTGATGGTATTGTGTAGGTACTGGTTGACTTAGCCAAATATAGCAGAATGCTGCTTAACTCCATGCCACTCTGTGCTCTTAAAACATCCTATTCTGACAATTGGATCAAAGACACAATTATACAGAAAATAATCTGTCCTAACTCTTTAGTTCCTGGATGTATATCTTACTATTGGACTTATGTTTATGATACTATAATCTATAGAGTCTTAATGACAATAGACTGAAAATATTTATACCTTTGTCTTAAAAATGGCCTATACTTGAGATTCTTTTAAAGAAATAATACAAAACATGAAGATGAAATGTCAGATTTGATGTTGTTTGTATTGGAAAGAGCAAGCAGTCAGTTAAAATATGCCAACTCTGCTTTGGAGAATGTTAACAGCTCTTTAAATGAGAACTCTGTGCAAAGATTATGATACAGCCTGGGAAAACGCTTATGATGTTGTTACAGCTCTGATTCCTCAGGAAACAGACTCTTAAGATTTACAAGATGACTATTGGACAGTGTCCTCAGGATCAGTTATCCAACCAGGCAATGCTAACTAGTTTTCAAGGCCTGATAGTGATCCTGCGTGGTTCTCAGCTCTGTTGTCTGAGTCATCTTTCTTGTTTCATGAAATGTAGCACGTTTGTACCTGAATGGTGTCATCAGTCTATTTCCCTATGAGGGTCTGAAAACAGTTGATGGGGTAGGAGGAGAAGTTCCATTGCTGTGCTAATGTCATCAAGGCAGAAGTCCCAGCTGATTGCTTCAGACTTGCTCCTGATTGAGGCAAGGAAGTGAATCCCTTGTACCACAAATCTTTACCTCCCAAACAAGCTGTCTTTGTATAAAGGCTGCCCTGGAGAGAGGCAGTTTTGGACCAGATAGTCCTTTTCAGCTGAAGACAATTCCAGAACAAGACTCAGTGGAGGTCCAACAGCTATAAACACTCCCAGAATCTATTAAAGATAACATATTTCACAAAAGAAAAAAAACTAAACACGAATTGTATATATTATGATCACTATCCATCCCACTATATAAAATGGTGTGGTTTTGTACAAACACAGGAAGAGGCCAGAGAGAAAATGAACAAAGCTGTGTTACAAAACTGGAAGAGTTCACATGAACATGATCTTTTCACCATATAAAATGAAACTAAACAGGTAATAGTTTCCTTTACCTTGGTGGAAGAATTCAGGTACATATTGTCTCCTCTCTCAATTTTAAAAGAAGACTTTTTTGTTAATTTTTGCATGCTTTCTCATGTGTTTTACTTATAATATTGTTTAGGTGTGGTAGTGAAAAACTCAGCTCAGTTTTCTGTCACTCCTACTTTGAGATCACAACATGTATGAATAGTTGCTTTGCTTGGGGTACTAAGTTCAACCATTCCTAGGGTGGCTTTACCAGGATACTAAAGAGGCAGCAGTTATGAGTTTTACTCCTACAGGTGTCATAATGCTCATTTCCATAGCCCTAATTTGATTCTTTACCCAGTCCAGTATCTTTTATATGTATGACTGAAAGGGAGTTAAAGATGAAAAATGTAGATGGCGCAAGGCAAAGAAATCAAATAGGATCTGAAGTATACACTCTAATGAGGAGGAATAAATTCAGACATCTATTTTCCCAAGTAAAAGCACACATACACAGATCAGTATAACTGTGACATAACTTCTTATGATAGCTCTCCTTATCTGAAATAGACTTTCTATAGTTCTACTACTTTCTTGTTTCCTTCCAAAGCATAGCTTGTAATGTCCTTCCAAATCACACTTACTGTGTGTATTTATTCTAATGTTCTCATGCTGTAGCTATTTTAAACAGTTCTTTAGTGTTGCCTGTAATGCATTCTGAACTAGCTCTTTGAAAATATAAAGTCAGAAGGCAAAGGAGAGCATGAGAGCTACTTTAGAGGACTTCTATGTGGAGAGAAAGTAGATTTGTTCAAATTGCCACAGAAGGATATAGCTGAAATAGACTAACATTGTAGGGCTCAATTTTGCCTAAAATGAGAGATGGAAAGAACTTTGTGATTTCCAGAAATACTCAGGATTGGAGAGACAGGATTCATAAGCTGTTTATCATTGGTGACATTTAAGTAGAGGAAGGATGACTATGTAGGAAGACCCCTGTGTTTTAAGGGAGGTTGGATTTGGGTATTTGTAAAGTTTCAGTGAAGTTGATGACTTTATGCATTGGTGTGGTGCAAAATAGTGTATCTCCAAATTATCTTTCAAGCAAATATATGCATAACGACATGCCATCATCCTCCAAAAGTATAAAAGTACTAGAATTGCTTGTTAGTGAATGCTGTAAAAATGCTGTCATATGATATTGTAACACCTCCATCATGGACTCATGATAATGTACTCATTTCTGTCATATTTCAATGCTGATGCCACTTGGCTAGTAAAACACATTTTAGTTCTTTGGTTAATATTCATTGCCTTATTCAATAGGGAAGTTAAAAATATTCAGATTCTCATCAGTTTTATTTCTTCACTGCAACACAACTTTATTCTAAAAGTTAATCCTCCCTGTACAAGCTGGACAGTGGCATAGCTCCTAAGAGTTGGTAGGAGCCCTTGAGGAGGGTGAGTCACAATTTAGCAATTTTGAAAAGCATAACAATCAAAGAGGCATTAGTAGTGATTAACAGCTACGAGTAAGCCCTTTGAGGCTCCATCCATGTGGAAATTATGCTCTCTTGCTGCCTCTGTTGTGGCTTCCAGTTTGAACAGGGCCAGTGAGCAGTAGCAGAAGCCAGAATCCATGTATTTGCATAGTAATCACTTCCCTCACCTTCTCAACCAGCAGGTAAAAGACTGATAAAAATTTTGGTGTGGGGAACTATGAGAATGCTTATCTGTAGGGAGATTCCAAAGCCTGTGAGACACTGCCGTATTTTTATAATGTAGCAGATTGTGGTTCAGAAACAGGGGCCAAGTGTGGCCACAGAGCTGAGGCAGGTGACCCTGCAGGACATCTTTGTAGGTGGCTTATGACTGAGAGTTCTTTGACTGCACTGTACCACTGCTGAGCTCCTGGCGTGGTGTCTTACACAGCAACATGCCAGTATGCTGGGAAAGGAAAGCTGGCGAGTGTGATTAGCCCTTTGCCACCTAACAGGTGGCCAGCATAGCACAGGGCCCTGATTTTACATTTGCTACTCTGAGGCTGTCTACTTCTTAGTACTCAACACCTGCATTTGTTGGCAAAGGAAAAAGAATTTGTCAAATAATAAGCATTCATACTTACTAAATCAGCCATTTGGCATAACTTGGTCAACCTTGGGTAAAAGAGGATTGCCAGAAAACACTGAAGGATATGACAAGCATCAATGGAAAAGTAACACATATGAACACCTATATAAGAGCATATATACTCTACATATTATATAATGTATGATATACATGGACATGTAGCCATCCCCACACAGATGTATTTATTTGTCCGTTTATTACTTGGCTTATTCTTTAAATTGTCTATTCAACAGATTTTCTGCAGACAAAGCATTGTGCTGTGGTTTAGGATTATAATTGTGGTTTTCATTTAGTTTCTCAAAGCTCCCTGTTGTTTTCTCTTCCAGGATCTTTGTATATATGTTACTTTGGTCTGGAGTGGCTTATTTCCTTCCCTGTCTGTTCCTTCTTAGTAGCCTGCTTAACTGTTACTTATCCTTTAGGTGTGTCATTTATTAAAGGAAGGTTTCTTTGACCCAGTAGATCACATTATTCCTCTGTCATATTCTCATGTCATTCTGCCCTTATCATCATAACCCTTATTGTCATGTGTATTTGTTTGTAAAGTTGTTGGGTTACATGTGTAATTACTGGATTATCTCATCTGTCACAGCTCAGTAAGGGTAAGGTGCATTTCTATTCTGATCAGCCTTGTGTGCAGCACTGAGAATGATGTAGCGAGGTGTTTTTGTTGTTTAAACGATGGAATAAATAAATGGTGAACAGGACATAACCCTTATCTTCAAAGAGGGACAAATCAGCAGTTATTGTGTATTAAATATGAGAATGTGTGTAGTCATAAGGTAGTTTGGAAGCCTAAAAAGTATAGACATCTATCTCAGTCTTAGAGTGTCTGGAGGAGTTTAGGTCCAAAAACATGCATGACAAGAGTAAGCAAGATAACTAAGTGGGGTATGTAGGAGATAGAATTCTAGTTAAGTGAAAAAAAAAACCCAGAAAAGCAGCATGTACAGAAGCCTGTAAGTGAAAGAGACAAAGAGAGATTGTTAAGCAGGTTCAAGAAACTCCAAGTGGTTCCTGATGGCTGGTGTGAAGATGTGAAGTTGAGGAAGTAAAGTAAATGATATAGCAAGCCCTGCTGAGTTTAGACTTTATTTTGAAGGCAGTGGATTCCAAGTCACTGGAAGGCTTTAAGCAGAGAAATGATATCAGATTTATGATTTTTAAAGGGTGTATGGAGAACAAATTGGAGAGGGATTGAGAGAAAGCAAAAAAGCACATAGGAGGCTGATGAAAAGATTTTATACTGTTGATCATCTTGGCCTAAAGCAAAGTAGTAATGCTTAGACTAGAGAGGCTGCCCAAATGTCAAGGGAGGTATGTTATGCACACATGAAAAACACACATTTTTATTAAAATCAAATCATGTTTTGTCCTTACTCTGGCAGTTTTATATTATAGAAAATCAAATATCTTTTTATTTCTTTTTGGTATGTTTGGCTGTGTTGGTTAAGGAATACATAGTCTTTAAAGATTTTCTTCTAAAATATTTATTCATTTGTCCTATTTGATCTGGAATTTGATTTTGTTTGAGGTGTAAGGTGGGATTTAGTATTATTATTTTCCAGATGGCTAGTGCCATTTATTAAATAAACCATTCTTTCTCTATTAAATTGAAATACTATTTCGTGATATATTGAAACTTCACACGTAGATTTATTTCAACACAACAGTGATATTATTTTATTCTTCTTTCCAGTGTATATACTAGTTACTTTTTTTTCATATCTAACAGCACTTGATAGAATCTCCAAGATAATTTCAAATAGCAATTGTGATA
Organism: Castor canadensis; assembly: GCF_047511655.1. Lineage (NCBI taxonomy): Eukaryota > Metazoa > Chordata > Mammalia > Rodentia > Castoridae > Castor > Castor canadensis. The sequence continues at coordinate 193,262,456 of NC_133387.1, forward strand.
TCAAGCATATTTGTTTAATTTCTAATTTTAGTTGAAATGTTTTTAATCTTTCACCATTTAGAATAAGCTTTGCTTCTGGTTTTTGGAAAATAGTTTTTATTATATTTGAGCAGTTTCTTTATATCCCTACTTTACATACAGGTTTTATTAAAATTGTTGAATCTTAGAACTTTTCAGAATCTACTGATATAATCCTTTATTTTCTTTTTTAATTTTATGAATGTAATAATTCATGTTGATAGGTTTTATACTGTTGAACTACCTTTTCATTTCTGATATAAACACTACTGGATCATGATGTATTACTCTTTTATAAATTGCTAGATTCTATCTGCTTCTACTTTAGAAAATATTCAGAAGAGAAAATGGTCTCAGTATATCATACTTTACAGTTTTATGTGGGCTTAATAAAAAATGGATTGAGTAGTTTAATTTTTTTCTGTTTCATGAAAATATTCAAATAACTGGACTTATTTATTTATTTCTTAAAAGCTAGCTAGATTTTTCATTTCTTCTTAGGTCAGTTTTGGCCATTTTTATTCTTCTAGCTATTCATTTACCTATTAATTTGCAGAAAGTTGCATGATTCTTTCCTGTGTTAATAACCATGGTTTCAGAGGATTCAGTCATGGTCACTTGGGCCCATTGCTGTGGGCTTGTGTTGAGGAAGAACATGCTGGCTGAGGGTGTGTGGTAGAGCAAAGCTGCTCACCTCATGGTGGCTGGAAAGAAGAGAATGAGACAGGAAGAAGGGGCTGGGGACATGAACACCTTTCCAGGGCACACCCACATTGACTTACTTCTTCCAACCAGGCCCTACCTCCTTCTTTGCAATAGTTTAGTAGTTTTTCTCTATTTCAGCATTTTTTGTTTAAAAACACCAGACAATATATCATCCATAATGTATGTATATGCATGATGTATAGACAGATCTATGTTACAAATGTACATATATCACACATATGTATATGATGTGTGTATATGCATACATCTGAGAGTATGTATGTTTATGTGTGTGTTGCAAGGTTCATTTGTCATCAGTGTTTCTACTTTCCTTATCTTCTCTTACCTGGGTTCCTCTGTTCCTCTGTTCTGATTCAATTGTTGTTTGGTTATAGTGTTTTCTATTATTTTTCTCAGGAGCTCACTGAGAAGTACAGTCAGTCTCTGAGTTTTTGCCAAATATTTTAACTGGGTAATGAACTCTTAGACTTTAGTTCTAGCTGTTGTTTGCCATCACCAGCTATCATAGGGTGTTTTTATCTCTGCTTTTGTAGACTTGAACCACTTATTTCTGTGGGTGGATGTGTGCATGTGCTTATTGTCAACCTTGGTTGATAATAAAATTGATGATAATAAAATGCCTTTTCCATTTGTAGATTCAGTATTTTCTAAGTTAGGGTAAATTCTCTCTATAATTCATTTAGTTATAGAAGTTTGTCCATTGGTTTCTTTCCAACATTCTACATGATGCTGTTTTTAGATCCACTCTTCATGAGTCATTCTTTATAATTTGTTCATAGCCAATAGAAGGACAACAGACAAATATTTATATAGGAATGTCTGTTAATTTATAAGAAAAGCACAGAGGTGCTTTATGATACTGTGTGCCAATGTGACATCCTGATCACAAGGTAATGTCATGGTCTGTAGGGGCTCATGAGAGAAAACAGTGTGTCTTTTTATCTTTGCATCCTTAGATGTGGCACAGTTGTAACTTGATAATATTTATCAAAGAAATACTTAGATGAATGCTAGCTTATTTGCAAGAATGACATTCTCCATGTAAAGACATTGTGCTAGCGATAGGCATGCAGATGTAAACAGGACAGGGTCCCTGTTCCCAAGCAATGCACACTCTGAGGTGGGATGGAGTATCAGATGAGAAACATGCCCCTGTCACGAAGGAATGGATTCCATTTCATTTAGAGTTAAAGGACACCAGCAGTTAGGCTCTTTACCTTTGCAAAGAGGTGAATTAACAGTGATTTAAAATTCTGCCTTTCAGCTTACTCATTAAGGAGAGCAGTTTTATTATAAATTCTGCTTCTTGAGGAAATGTATTCTTATAGACCCAAATGACAAGCTGTCATAGCATCTTGTGATATGAGGAGATAAGCATTGTCTATATGCTTCAAGTGATTTGCTGCAAGGCAGGGGGTTTATGTCAATCGTAGGCAGAAACTTGGGAGTCAGAAGAGCAGCCATTGTCTGAACTGAACTACTTTCTCTGTGATTTCTGATTTTTGAGAAAAGGTTTAAGATGGAAGCCTTGGCTATTGATTCATACTATGTTTGCAGAAGTTTCAATTTTTTAAAATCTTAAAACTTATTTTCTTCTTTCCTGATGGTCAGTTTAGCAATTGTAGGAATTAGAAACTTTGTTAAATCAGTATTGGGGGTTATATAGAATTTTGTGTATGGTGTTCGAGTATAATATTCAAAAGAATTTAGTTTTTCTTTGGTGATACAGGGACTCATTTTAGCATCTTGGTGTGCCTTAGTGACAAGCATTTGAAAATTAACAGTATTGTACCTTAAAGTACAGAAGTGCTTTTTAAAGCAGCAAGGAGTTTTAGCAGATAGACTACTGTACAAAGAGTAGTTTTTATTTTGTTGCCTCTTGTGAATATACTTACTGGTTATTTTTTGATGATTATTTGAAATTCTGCCATTGGTAGTAGGACATGAGCTTACTGGATTGTCTTATGTCTGTGTTCTTCACTAAATAACCGTAAGGCCATTTTCAGTGTTAGGAGAAATGTCAGTTAGAAGCAACTCTGTTTCTATCGTGTGCTTTTGGACCCTAAGTCCTCGGAAGATATGACTCTTGAAAGTTTAGAAGCAATCCATGGAAATATTTCCAGCGGTACATGGAATGTTGTGGTGCAACAGTTATCCAGGTCATGGAAATGTTTATTCTGAATTTAGTTTTAGATAAGAGTTTCATAATTATAACATTTCATAGTAACAAAGAATGCCATCATCAAATGTGGGCATAACTTTAATTTGTGTTAGAATTTTTTAGTTGCACCATAATGATGGCATAAAAAGACATGTTAGTGATGTATTTATTAATAAAGGCACTCTTTCTTACTTAGGTTTTCTACTTATTTTCTATTCACATTGATTTTAAGACATTCTTTGTCAAAAATGACCTCTTAACTTGGCTAACACAATGTTTGGACAGTATAGCAAGCTCTCCAACATATTTGAAGTGTTTTGGCTCTATTTTTAAAAATAATGTTTTTGACTATTCTGTTTCCTCACTCCTGAAAGGAAGGAACACTCCGGGAATGATGAAGGTAGGAACAGCAAGCCAAGATATAGACGGCCTGGATTGTCTGTGCTCTGATAAGACCCTAGTGAGGTGTCTTTCTCATTGGTTCTTTTTTCCCCCCAATTCTGCCTGAATTTCAGAGCTTCTTTATAGGAGAGAATAGACTGGACAGGAACATGTTAATATATGAAGTCAATGTACTAATTTTAACCAAAATCAAAGGAGAGGCATAGAGTGTGTAGAAGATGTCTTCAGCATGCAGACTCAACACTTCTATGTGTTTTACCCTTCTTTGGCCATAAATTCTCTTTATTTTTTTCCTCAGATTATCCAATGTTGAATCTTACTAGATTATATGTGATCCTGGTTCTGACTGCTCTATAATGAATTCGTTATTTTTCATAGCAGTTGCAGTAGTATAATGTAGGATCCTTTTGCTGAGGCATCTGGGAGTATGAGGAAGCAAGGCCTTGATTCTATCTGGTCAAATTCCTACTCTTCTCTTGGCTGCTCTTACTTTTGTGGCTGAAAAGATTCAGATCATTCCAAGTTCTGCCATTTTATATTTCTTATTTTGTTTCTCTGTCCTGGAGGTCTAGCTGACTTTTTGACTTCCTCTGAGATTGCTGATGTAAGCCTTGCGTTTCCATTTGATAACTTGCTGCCTGTTTCCACATGTTCAATGGATTGCTTCTTTGATATTTGCCACTTAAGGGATGCTTTGTGTGTGTGTGTGTGTGTGTGTGTGTGTGTGTCTTGCTGAGGATCAAACCCCAGCAACTTGAACTCACATGCTAAGCAAGTACATTACTTACTACTAGGATACATCTTCAACCTAATGAATGCATTTTGATGAGAAGTAAGATAGAAATAAGGATGGTATATTGCTATAAAAGACAATACTTGGGTATTCTGTAAACATTGGGGAAATGATTAAAGCAAAGAAAAAGTTATTTGTGATTTTTATAGCAAGTAGAGTAGAGACTACAAAGAAAAGTTAATAGCTATAATAGCAACATTTGAAAACCTCGTAGTCTGAGAGGTAAGGAAAAGAAACTGATAAATAGGAGGTGTATAGTGAATTTTGGGGGGGCAATGAAGTTACTCTGTGTGGTATTATAATGGTGGATACATTTAGCAAAGCCCATAGAATATATAGCATCAAGAGTGAACCCTAATGTGAGCCATGAAGAGTTCTTTGTAATAACAAGGGGTCAGTGTACATTATGGATCAGCGGCACATTGTAAAAAATATACCATTCCGGTTAGAGATGTTGATATTGGGGAAAGCTATGTATCTGTGGAGGCAGAGGATATGTTGGGAAATATCTGTAGCTTTCACTTAATTTTGCCATGAACCTAAAACTGGTCTAAAATAGTCTAAAAGCAAATGAACAAATATGTTTATTCTCACTAATATCTTTGGAGCATTCAAAAGATGAACTAAAATTTACTTTCTCTAATACAAAATGAGTTAGCTTATCTGGAAAATTTGTAGGCACAGCGCACATATCACTCTTGCTTCACTCACTGGTTACCTCTTTTGATAGCATTTTAAAAGCTAGAAATCTAATTTTTCATATCCTGTTTTACTGACATTTGCTTTCATTTATCTTTAGGTTTGAAGTTTGAGGAAATTCAAGAAAGATTTGGTGAGGAGTTCTTTAAGATATGCTTTGATGAGAATGAGAGAGTGCTTCGAGCTGTAGGTGGCACCTTGCAGGACTTTTTTAATGGATTTGATGCTTTGTTGGAACACATTAGAACTTCTTTTGGAAAACAGGCCACTCTGGAGTCGCCATCTTTCCTATGCAAAGAGCTCCCAGAAGGAACTCTCATGCTCCACTATTTCCATCCTCACCATATTGTGGGGTTTGCAATGCTGGGGATGATTAAGGCTGCAGGAAAGAAGATCTATCGCCTGGACGTGGAAGTGGAACAGGTTGCAACTGAGAAGCTGTGCTCTGAGGGTTCAAACCCAGGCAATTGTAGCTGTCTTACTTTCCTTATCAAGGAATGTGAAAATACTAACATCACGAAGAACCTTCCCCAGGGAACTTCTCAAGTTCCAGCAGACCTCAGAATTAGCATCAACACCTTCTGCAGAGCTTTCCCTTTCCACCTGATGTTTGATCCCAACATGTTGGTCCTCCAGCTGGGGGAAGGCCTAAGAAAGCAGCTCCGATGTGACACTCACAAATTGCTCAAGTTCGAGGAGTGCTTTGAGATTGTTTCTCCAAAGGTCAATACCACCTTCGAGAAGGTCTTGCTGCGACTGTCCACCCCATTTGTGATTAGAACCAAACCTGAGGCTTCCAGCACTGAAAATAAAGACAAGGTGAGTAGCCATGGCCTTGAGATGTGTGATGGGAACTAGGATAATGAACAATGATTTCAATAAATTACATGCTGGCTGTACTTGTAATTATTTAGGCAAGAGAGCACTAAGTACCATTTAGAAGATTACTGGTCCCAGGATGTATGTAAGAAGATTTGGCCCTATTCCCAGTCATTTGCATAGTGTCTGCCTCTTCATTAATTTATTTCAGCACATAAAAGAAGACATTTATTGATATTAGCCAAGCAATTACAAAAATGATAGGACTCACTAAAGAGCTAATATTATAAACCCAGGAATATTTCCACTGACTGAAGTCAAACCATGAGAGAAATGGTAAGACTGATTTCAACACTGTGGGTCCTGACTGCCTTATCTTTAAATAAATATAGGCAAAAAGCCACTATAGTATGAATATATTGTTTTTAAAATTTCATATTCTAGGAGCATCCAGTTTATATCCTACATTTGTGTTAATATACAGGATAATATACTCTCCCAAAGTTAGAAACTGACTATATCAAGGTTTCCCTTGAAATCAAATTTTAGGGTTGACATAGAGTTCCATTCCATTAAAACATGTTCACTCCTTGAGAGAATACAGTGTACACTAAGTATTTTCATTGTGGATTTCTTCAAGTTCCTTCTGGAATATCTGCAATAAATTATGAATAATTTATGAAAAGACACAAGAAGTCAATCTTAAAATAGCTGAGTTTAAGCAAATATTCTGTCCCTAATATAAATATTTAAAAAATTTAATATGAACATAAGTAATGATATGTAGGGAAAATCAACTATGACAACTTTTACTTTTGGTAAAGAGATGAAAAGGAAAATAATGTTAATTGTCAGGGCAGATACTTGAATATACAGTCATTCATTTGCCAATAAAGTGGTTTTTCTACATTTTCTGTCAGGTATTTTAGGGTACTCATCTTGTTTTCCAAGCATTTTGGGGGGAGGTATTGGCTGTTAGAAATGAGCAGGTTGCTAGGACTAAAGGAAGAAAGGTAGAATTCTTTCTATGATGATTAGTTCGGTGAATGAATAATCTACACATGTTCTGAAGTGTCTGCAATAATAAATGAAAGAACAGACTCCTGGAAGAAGAGGCATGATTTTCTGAAAACTTCATGTAATATTAGTTTCATAATTGTTAACTTTTATAACTTTGAAGTTCAATGAAAATGTTTTAAACAAAGTATTTGAGAAAGATGGATGCACATTTATTCCATACGGCCAAATAAAGTGATTTAGGAAAATCATTCAGTAATATTTTTATCGTAGGTGTAGTGGTTTGAATTACCTGAAGGATAGACTGGGATTCCAATTTGGCACATTTAGATATCTTAGTCTGGATGCCTTATTGTTATTGTTCCTATTTAATCTCACAAAGGTATTTTAATAATATTTTTATAATGTATAAATTTTATATATGTTCAGTAAATGATAGGTCATTTTGAAGCCTTTTGGGATGAAAACTTGTTAAATGTATATTTTTGTCCAAATTTGTGTTTGCTTTAAAATTGGAATCACTATGCCTTTTTAATTTAGACAATATTAAAGCTATCAGTTCTATTTTACTGAACTTCAGTATTTGAACAGGAGGATCTGAAGCAGTTTTGGCCCTTAGAATTGAAGTTTGCATTTTTGAAAATGTGTCTGCCAGGATATATTATTACCAATGTTAATTGCTTTACTTATTTTATAGATTTGAGAAAAATCAATTCCATTTTAAGTTACTAGTTCAGATTTCTTTCCTCTGTAGTTCATTCGGCTTGTATTTCTATTTAATTTGTATAACAGGGTAAGAAAATAGACATAATGAAATGATGACTCAAATGTCAAGGCCCCCTGCCAGTTCCAATAATAAGGAACTGTGCTCATTGAGAAGATGCAATTATCATTTAAACATGTTTGAGGCAGTTTAAAAATAGGCCATAGGCAGGATTTTCAGTTAAAAAAAGATAGTAATCTGCTCATCCTTGTATTTACACTTCTGCTTACTCAACCTGGATTTACCAGAATGAGATATTAGGGAAGGGACAGTTACCCCAAACTGAAACTGTGGTCAGAACCAGATGAATGACATTTTTATCTTAGTATGTCTCCATTCTTAAACATGGAAAAAAGGGAAGGAAAATGAGGCTTAAAATTATGTTCTTGCCCATAAAATTGACCTGGTGTGCATTATTTCCTCATAATAGCTTTTCCTATTAATAGATAATCCCATATTGCTTAAAGTTTCCAATTCTTCAGTTGGTTTCGATAAGAATGTGCAATTTAAAACTAATTTAATATATTTGTTCCTAGGCCTACTGGTAAAGGTTTTCACTCACTGTTTTGTCTATGCACTTAATAGCAATGAACTGCCACCCCTGCCATTAAAAAGTCAAGAGTTAACTGTCACCCATATGATGGTAAAAGGTTTGCAGATTGAAGGGAAAATGCTTTTGATAGAACATGGTCTTTGTCACTTTGTGTTGTCATCATAGGTTAAATGTATGATATGTTCATGAGCAAGTTTGTGAGATATTAATGAAGCAGAAAGCCATCTCCCTACATAAGAATCATATTTCAATTCTTCTGTCATGGGATATAAAAAAAAAAGGGATGGCCACCACAAGTAGCTCGGATGTTACTCAGAAGCATCTGATATTGTCACACAGAGCAGTCTTCAGTTCAATAGTGTTGAGGTCAGAAGAGGCTCCTCCAGTCGGCTTGACCAGGATTTGAACCTTTCACTTGGCTTCCTTTACCTGGATGGAGTGTTCATCCATGCCTCCTGTTTTCTTCTCTCCTTAAACTCGACTTTCTTTTCAACAACTTCTTTACTTATCAGATATCAATCATTAAATATGGATGAATTAGTTAATTAAAGGAAACCAGATGCGTCAGCAATAAAGACTTGATTAGATCTCCAAATTGTGCTGTAATCTCTGTCATCATCCAGATCTAAAATTGCACTGATAATTTGGAAGCTTCATAAATAGGTACTTTGAGTTCTAATGTATTGTGGTGAATTTGACAAAAAATCTGTTGTAGTCCAGTGAACAGATTGGAGGGTTAATGGTTAGCCATGTAAACCTAACCCACTGAAATAGACTCCAAGGTTTCTTTCCATATGTGGCCCATGTTTGTAGAGAGAATTGTTAAAATTCAGGGCAGTGGACATAGTTTTCTTTCCTGCCTTATAATGTCCATGATGTATGGAAAAAAGTGTAAGTAGACTGGTGAAGAGCTGTCTCTGACAACCCTGATTTTAGTAAGCCCCTTTTATCTCTAAGTATCAGATCTATCACATAGAATTAAGAGACCTAGAGTAATAATATTCTCCTCCCTTTACAAGTCATACTTAACACAAGCTCATTTATATGAGGTCAGTTGATCATACAGCTTTCTCTTATCCCCATGATTCATTCCATTCAGACTCTGCTTATCTCCTTACTACAGATTAGAAGACTGCTTGTTACAAATTTTTTGAAGCTCTGTTTGGATCTGCCTTTTGTTCATATACTATCCTGGTTTTAAAATATGTTGTCTCCTTTTCAGATTCATAACAAGGTTGGAATCAAGTTTTTCTTGCCTGTGTCTGCTAATATCTTTTATGTTCACTTGTCAGAACATTTTGCAGAATAAAACAAACAGGTTAACTTGGGCACGAACTGAAACAACAAAGGATTTTCAAAAACAATAAATAACATGAGTTCTTTTGACATTTTTTTGTTGTTTAGTAGCAATGCTTCAAAGAACTTTAATAACACCCTGGAAGGAGCCCAGCATTTGAAATACATCACCTACAGCTAGGGCTAAAACAGAATAAAAGCATTATTATTCATCTTCATTTTTCTTCTCAGGATGGGCATTGAGCAAAAGCATAACAGAATCAGATTTTTTCAATTTTTAGAAATATCCTGACATTTGTCTTATTAATTAGAAGCTGCCAATATATACAAGGAAATAACTTTCTACAAATAAAGTAGGAAGTAACCTCTGTTTTTCCATGATCAAATCTGTTTCCAAAATGTTCCTTTATCTTTTTTTAGACAGGTGTCCATCTTTTTATGATGTGATGTTTTAAAAGTTTCAATATATTTATTAATCTGACTGTATCATAATGAAACTGCTACATGGCATGCTTCATTTGGCTGTCAAGAGACATTTTTGATTCAAACTTTAATTTAATTTGGGAAAATGTGAATGTTTCTTCTTCTGTTCAGATCATAATATTCTATTAGAGAATGTCAAATATTGATCTGTGGTTTTAGTGATGGATAAATTGATATAAGGCTTTGTTTGTACATTAGCAGAATATCAGACCAACTTCATTCAAACTTACCTGGAGTTTTCTTTGCTCTTGGAAGTACAAATCGTACCTCTAATTTTAAATTTTGTGCTCAGATTTCTCTAGAACTGCTCTAAGACCATTGATTGCCTTCTAAAGAAGATGGGAGAAACTGATTTTCATGCAGATATCTGGAATTCTCATCCTGGCCTTTTTTATCCCTACAATGTTAAAATTAATGTATAGCGCCATTAATGTGTAGTTACTATATTTTGTTTAGAATACAGAGTATATGATTACATAATGAATTGTATACTTCTAACAGCTTCATCATGTTTGAAATGTATGTTTTGCTGTGTTTTAATTTTTATCAGCAAGAAAGAAGGTATCTCCTATCAGAAATCAGATTATTATTTAGGTCTACTAGGTTAGGTAATGAGGGGAAAAAATTAGTCCTTTTAATTAAAAAAAATGAAGAATCTTCATTTAATTGCTCCCTTGTTTTTAAGTGAGAATAATTTGGCTTCAGTGAGTAGCATTAGGTCTCAGTGGATTAAAAGCTGAAGTGCTGTTTTGAATGCACTGTCTACCTCTTCAAGTTTTAAAGGTACTCTTTCTTCACATGAGTATTTTTGTAAATATATAGTGAAGTGATTTTTAGTACATGTCTATAATTATGAAACTACCCCAGCAATGTAATTGTAGGAAACCTTACAGCTCCAAAAAGTTTCCTGTGCACATCTGGGGTCATCAGTTCACTAGCCTCCTTTCCACTTTGTAGATCTGCCTTTTGTAGACACTTCTTGTAAATGTAAGCACACAACTTGCCATCTTTTGTCATTGTTACTTCATTTTGGCATGATGTTTTTGAGGTTCATGCATGTTAATTTGCTGAACAGTATTCCACTGCATAGATAAACTTCAATTCTACTCACCAGTCGATGGGCATTAATTGTTTCCAGATTTTGGTTATGATGAGTAATCTTGCAGTGAATATTCACACACAGGAGTTTGCATGGATATTTTTCCATTTGCCTTGAACACATTTACGGGAGAAGAATTTCTGTGTCATATGGGAAGTAGATGTTTAGGTTTTCAAGAAATTGCCAGTGGTTTTCCAAGGAGGCTATGCCATTTCCTATTGACCAGCAAGATATGTTTCCACTTTCTTCACATCTTCATCAATACTTGTATAGTCATTCTTTTCAATCATGGGCATCCTAAGTAGTGCAAAGTGGTATCTTGAGTTTTAATTCACGCTTTCCTGATGGCTAATGACATCAAACATCTTTTGTTGTGCTTATTGCAATTACTATAATTTCTTTGGTTCAATATTTAGTCAAATGTTTTGCTCATACTAAAGTATGCTGTTTGCCTTCCTATTAGTGAATTATTTCTTAAAAAATATACATTTGTGCCAGGCATAGTGGTACAAATTTACAAGCCTGGAACTTGGGAGACTGAGGCAGAAGAATTGTGAGTTTTAGGCCAGCTTAGGCTACATAATGAGACCCTGTCTCAGAAAACAAACAAACAGAAATATATTCTGGATATTACATTGTCTCAAAAGGTAGAGTCTTTTGAAGAACAACAATTTTAATTTTGAACACATCAATACTTTTTAATGAATCATATGTTGGATATGATTTATAAGTAATCTTTTTATAATTCAAAACAGATTATCTGCTTTGTTTTCTTCTGGAAGTTCACATAATCTTAGCACTTACATTCAGGTTTGTGATGCACTTTGGAGTTATTTTTGTGCCACAAATACGCCGGTTTTTAATTTTTCTTTTATTTGTTTTTTTCACTATTGACATCCACTTGGCAATACCATTTGTTGAGAAGATGAATTGCTCTTCTAACTTTGTCAGAAAATGTATTACCATATATTTGGCCTTTGTGCTCTATTTTTAATTGACATATAACACTTTTCATATTAATGTTTGAAATACATACGTGTGTATATACACACATAGTGTCATGTTCTGCTTTTTTTTCCATTTTTTTATACCTAACTTTATGCTGATAACACATCTTGGTTGTTGTAACTTTATCATGGTAAGTTTGGGGTAATGAAAGTACTCTAGCTTTGTTCTTTAAAAAATTGTTTTGACAATTCTAGGTCCTTTGCATTTCTATGTAAATTTGATTGGGATTACTAAGAATCTATAGGTTACTCCAAGAAAATGATACATCTCTCAATTATTTGGGATTTTTAAGTTTTTTCAAGGAATGTTTTACATTTTCTGATTGATAAGTGTTCCACTTTCTGTTAAAATACATTGCCATGTATTTCATTCTTTCTTCATGTTATTGTGAACATAATTACTTTTGTTCACTTTCACTTTTGTTAATACATGAGAATAAAAATTGGTTTTGAACATTGATATTGAGTTCCTACTAAACTCAGATTAGAATAGTTTAATATTCTAGCATAGAAGAAATGCTAGTCTGGGAGGCAGATTTTTTTTTCTGGGTTTGTATGGCTCAAGTCAGGTCAGCCATTGCTGCTGATAGAGTTTCTTTTTATTCTTACTCTTATTCATTATTGTTGTACCGAGAGTACATTGTGACATTTGCAATGCCTCTTACCATGTATCATAGTTGGATTCACCCCCTCCATCAGTCTCCTTTATCTTCCCTCCCCCAACTCCTGGGATACTTTCAACAGGTCTCATTTTTCCACTTACATGCGTGTATAGGTAGCAAATTCTTAAGGAAGTTTTGTATACAGTGTCATATAGTTCAGGAGTTGCAACAATTTTCTGTCATCCCTTCCATTTTCTGTATCTCTTTCACTCTCTTTCTTTCTTCATTGCAGTAGCTAGAACCTTGTGTACAATACTGAATAGAAGTGATGAAAATGGATATCCTTGCTTTGTTTGAATTTAGAAGAAAGAGATTTGGTCTTTTACGATAAGTGTGGTATTAGCAACTGTTTGTAGACGTTGTTAGTGGGATTGAGAAAGTTCTCTTCTTTTCCTTGTATGTCAAGGTTTTTCTTTTTCATCATGAGTAGGTGTTGGATTTTATAAAGACTATTTTCTGTATCTATTATGACTATTATGTAGTTTGTCTTTTATTCTGTTAATGTGACATACTACATTAACTGATTTTCACATGTTGAAATCTGCTTAGAATTTTGGCAATAGTAATGACATTTAAACCTTTTTATATTGCTAGATTTATTTTGCTAATATTTTGTTAAGGAGTTTTACATCTATATTTAAGAGATATTTTTCTATAGGATTTATAAAAATATTTTTCTTGTGATGCCTTTGGTCTCAAACAATGACTTGTGAAGTCTTTATTCTTTTTTTTTTCCTGAAAGAATTTATATAGGGTTGGTACAAGTTCTTTTAATATTTGAGAAAAATCATCAGTGAAACATCTGGGCCTATCTCTTTATGAACTGATATTTAAATGACTAAATCTATTATTTTAGGTCTATTCCAGTTTTCTGTTTCTTCCTGAGGTACTTTTGTTGCATCTTTCTACAACTTTGTCCACTTCATTTAAGTCATCTAATTTCTTGACATAATGTTGTTTATAGTGTTTCTGAATAATTCTTTCATTTCTCTAGTGTGCTTGGTGACGTCTCATTTTTCATTTCTGATTTTAAGAATTCACTTTTCTTCCTTCTTATTTCTCCCTGGAATATATGATTATATTTGACAAAAGTCAATCAATTTTGCCAATCTGCTCAAAGAAACAGAATATTTTCTGTCCTATGTCATGATTTCAACCCATACATCTCTTATGGTTTTTTTTTGTTTGCATTATGCTAAATTTAAATTTTTTCCAGTTTTTTTTCAGGTGGGAACTTAAATTATTTAATGGAGATCCTTCTTACTTTTTAAGATAGTCCCTTAAATTGTAAATTTTCCTTTAAGCACTTCTCTAGCTATAGCCCATAAATTTTAAGCTGTAGTACTTTGTTTTTACTTAGGTTAAATTCTTTTCTGATTTTTATTGTGTTTTGACCAGTGGATTATCCAGAGTTGTGCTATTTAATTTGCAAATATTCAGGTTTTTCCAAATTTCATTCTGGTATTAGTCTCTACATTACTTCTTTTATTGTCAGAGAACATACGTGGAGTTATTTTGATCCTTTTAAACTTGTCAAGACTTCTTTCATCAACCAGCATGCTCCATATGTGTTTGCAATGTATATATATTCTGCTGTTTTGGGATTGAGTGTTCTACAAATGAAGGATTAAATTGATTGATGAGTTTATTAAAATGTTCTAATCCTAACATTTTTGTTTAGCTGTTCTTTCAGTTATTTGAGCATGGACTATTGAAATCACCAATCATATTCATTGCATTGAAAATTTCTTTCAGTTCTGTCATTGTTTCCATGTGCGCTGGGACTCTGTTTTCATGTATGTATACATTTATAACTGCTGTCTGTGTCTTGCTAATGGTTGGCACTTGTATTATTATGGAATATCACTCTTTGTAATAATATTTCTGGTCAACATTGTATTTTGTCTGATATCAAGTCTCTAGCTTTTTAATAATTACTGTTTGCATGATATATCCTTCCCATTCTTTTTACTTTCAATCTGTTTTTTCCTTTGACTCTAAAGTGCGCCTCTCAGAGACATCTGTATTTAACTCTTATTTTAAAATGTGTGTGGTCTGGTAATCTTTGCTTTTTGGTTGCATTGTAGCATATTCACATTTAGTGTAATGTAATTATTGATTTGGTTGGACTTACATATGCCATACTGTTCCTCGTTTTGTGTATCTCTGATGCCTTTTTGTCCCTATTACTCCTTTAATATTTCTGTTGTTTTAAAAAACATCTTCTGAATGCCATTTTTATTCTCTTTTGATCTTGTAAATGTATTTTCAGGTCATTTTATTAGTGGTTACACTAAAGCTTATAATATATACATCACTTTATCACAACGTCCTTCAAATTAATACTGACCTGACTATAAAATTTTTTCTGTAGAGCTCCACTTCTTCCCCACCCTTTCTGTGGTATTATTTTGTATGTTCTAAACTCAATTATATGTAAGAATTACTGCCATTATTATATGCAATGTTAATTGAATGTTTATGCTATACTATTGTATATAATATGTGTTTTCAAATAAGAATTAGGAAAACAAAGGAAAAACATATACAAATGTATTCATATTTGGCTATATAGCTCTTCATTTCTTCCCATGCATTCTGTATTTTCTTTCAGCCTGAAGGAGTTCCTTTAGTGTGTTTTGTAGAGTAGGTCTGTTAGCCACTAGCTCTAGTATTCTTTATTCATCTAAGAATAGCTTTATTTTAACTTTTTGAAGTTTGCATCCTAATATTTTCTTTTCTCCTCTTTTTATTTTATGTAGTTACTCTTCAAGGATTCTAATATTCTTTATAATTGGTTTCCAGAATTCAGATCACAACTTAATTTTTTTTTTGAGGGTTTGCATTCAGGGCCTCACACTTGCTAGACAGACACTTTACCACTTGAGCCACTCTACCAGTCCAAATTCTTAATTGTTATAGCAACTTTTAAAGCATGACTTAAGCTGTATTATCTTTCTTATTGCAAGTGGATTTTATGATAATGTGTAATTATTATAAGTATCAGTGAAACAGTCAGCTTTACATGTGCCTTGGTTGGGCACCATCTTTGAACAAAAACAGAAGTGGTGCTAAGAGAAAATATTTGTTTTAGCTAAGATTACCATCTCTGAAGAAGGACTTCCCAAGTTTAGAACCTGTCTGTCATTTACTAGCTGGGAGACTTTGAGCTTACTTTTTAAAACTTTTTTTTTTGAAAGCTTCATAATTAGTGGACTTTTCTCATTCTCTCCTGTTTTCTCATAGAAATAACTACTATTTTTTTCTGTCTTCCAGACACTTACATAATACTTGCTTGGATGTTTTTCTCATTTTTAATCTCTTTAGTTTTTTTTTTTTTTTTTAGCAGTTGGGAAATTGAACCCAGGATTTTGTGCATGCTAAGTGATTGCTCCACACTACCTGCATCTCCAGCCTTAATCCTTAGTTTTGTTAAAGTTGAACAATTTTGTTAAATTTAAAAGCCATTCATTTTTAGAGGAATATGTTTAAATTTGACCTAATATTTATATTATCGATAAATATATATACATATATGTTATATATCTCTTACATGAAAAAATATATACAAAAGAAGTGGAAAATAGAAACTGCCTTCAAATATTTGGGCAGGTACCATAAGCAAAGGAATACTATTTATTCTGTTTTGTTTCAGGAAAAACCAGAATCAAGAAGGAGATGTTATTAATGAGAACATTTGGTTAAAGGTTGAGAGAAACTTCCCAATAATTACAGATACTATAAATCAAAGAGTTGCTTTGTGAGACTGTGAGCTAGACAATACTTCGGGGTCCAAAAAAGAAATTGAATGACAACTACTTGGGTATTTTACTGAAGTGCCATGCAGGGAATCCCAAACTTCTTCATAGGTAAACAGTAAGATTTTTTAAATGGTAGTTTTGGGAAATTCAATTCAATAAAGTACCTTTGGAATGCTACCTATATTTGAGTTCCAAGTTTAGTAGCTAATTTTCACTTCTCAAATTACAATGAAAACTTGATTTGCAGGTCTACCATGAGTAGTTAATCATGGTAAAAGCTGTCTTTAATACATTTTCAACTTCCATGGGTGCTTTATAATAAGAAAGCCTTTTGTTATTTTTTTCTGCATCCATGAAATTGGACATTTAGGAAAAGCTGAAATAGTAAACAAGTCATTAAGAAATGTACTTTAACAAGTCTCCTTCAGGCTTATTTAGTTGTTAGAAAAATAGATCCATTTTCACATTTCTATTACACTGGTGGTTAATGACTCTGATCTCTTATTAGATAGATCTGTTTCTATTGTGCTTAAAAACATGATTTAGAGCCCTTGATTCTCTTTAATGGCATTTCCTTATTCTAGGACATAATGAATATAGTTTGGCACATTTTGATTTCCTGAGAAGAATGAAAGTATTTGTGTTTGAACCACATGACAACCTTGGTTTCTTTTCCCTTAACCGAAGACAGTGTGTGTTTATCATGCATGGAAGTTTAGGGGAATAAAAACTCTGACCTTATGAGGGGAGACAAGCAAAGGAAGAAAGTTGGTCCAAATACTTTTGCTTTTTGAAGGAGAAGTCAAGACTCTGTTTCTTGTCAGGACAAACTCATCTATGATGTTATTGATGGTTGATATTAAGAATGCTTGTGATAACATGTGCAGCTCCTTCAGAAGGTTGAGATTTCAGGTTTCTATGTCTCAAAAATATGCATGAATAGACTATTGGCCAGTCCACATTAACTTCAGAAATTCTTCCATTCTAAGAAACGTGTGGAAAAATTGCTCTATTTCCCTATGCATATGGAGAACTCACCTTATCTCTTATAGCACTTTGAATATCCATATTTTTCAAATTTAGATATTATTAATACAATAAGTATAGAGCTAATCCTGAATACTCATAAACAAGAGTTAGAAAGAAGTTCTTATAAACATAAGAACTTATAAGTTCTTATAAACATAGCCCACAGATTCTGGGCTACTCTGATGTATTTTCAAGGTAGGTTATTAGTTATGCTTATCTTATTATCTGTATTAGAATAATTATGGAAGCTACTTTTTCATTTGTTGACTATTCTACCCTCTTCTGTGTTTTCAGAGAATTTTTCATTGATAAGTTCTATTTTCTGTTTCTTTGTAATTCTTTTGGTTTTATGGGCGTATGTGTTTAGTAGATTTACCATTTCAATCTATCAGCTTCTCCACTCCTTACTAGCTAAGACTTTCTAAAAAGGATTTTTAAAAAGACTTTTTAAAATCCACAATTTGAAGTTATGGAAGGGGATGAATAATTTTGTCACTATATGAGAAAAAAATCCACTCTAAACTTACTATTCCTGACAAGCATCTCTGTCCATTATAAGAACACGTTTCATTTTCTTAAAAGAAAATTATCTTGTAAACTTTATATGTGATTAACTCTTTACTTTTCCTCAAATATTTCTCTCAAGTGAGTCACTGTTCTACAACATGACCTTCTGGGTGACCTCCTGCCAATGTTCAATTTAGGACTGTTTCTCAACACTATCATATAACTATTTAAAGTAAGTTAATTTAAAAATGTGTTGAGAGCCTTCCTAACATATAAATAGAGAGTATACATGTATCTGCCATGTTTCTCTCAACCACTAATTTGATAATTCCAAGGGTTGGAAGAGTTAAGTGAGTCTGGTGTGAACTGTTTGCTACAATCTGAGTAAGGCTTAGATCTCATGTTCCCTGAAGGAAATATATTCTCATCAGCTTCTGAAGGCATTTGTGAGCATGTGTGTAAAAGCTGACCTGAGTATTTTATTATTTTTCCTGTCTTTCCCTTTAATAATTATTGACTCGAACTGTAAGTAAATTTTATTTACTTTTAGTTTTCATGTTATGATAGGTAAAAAAGATTCTTGGGTTAACTTTTGTATCACTGTCGCTTTCTACCCCAGTAGGGATTGCTCTCATCAAAAAGCATGACTTATCTTGAAATTGTAGATTTATTTTATTTGAGATATTCCGTTCCTTAATTTTATGTCTCTTTTATTCTTATTGGCATTTAACATTTGGTTTGAATTTCTGGGTTTGGTATAGCTGAATTGACTAAGATACTTTTCAATGTACAGAAACTATCAGTGTATTTTTCAAAAGCACACTTTATGCCTGAGGAGAAGTTTTGGAATTAATAGCATAGATCATTAAGGTAGGTCTCAAGATCAAGCATAAATTTATTTATAAATTATTATGTATTTATTATAGTATAGAAAATATGTTTATTTTTGGTATGATGTCAAAAATTACTTTATTCACCTTATCAAAATTAGAGTAGAAAATGAGCATTTATTTTGTTCGTTTTCCCTCTAAAATTAATCAAAGCATGAGCAAATCTGTTTCTATTTAACTTAACTTGGAAGTTTGGGATTCCTGACATGTTTTACCCGATCAGAACTGAGGCTAGATTAAAGCAGGCTTTAAACCTCTTGATATAGAATTGATTGGCAGGAAGGAGAGAAGATAGTGTGCTCTAAAATTCTATTTGTCATAGTGCAGACATTAGGTGTTCTGTTATGGCAATTCTTGTAAAGGGTTGATACGGTTGATTGAACTTTTTTATTTTTAATTATTAAATTTCCTTTATTCATATGTGCATACAATGATTGGGTCATCACTCCTCCCTTCCCCCTGCCCCCTCCCTTTCCCCTCACCCCCACCTTCTCGCCCCCACCCCCTCGCAGTTGATTGACCTTTAAAATTAAAATAATTTTTCTCTTCATCAAATGGTGCTGGGAAAACTGTATATCCACCTTAGAAGATGGAAACTAGATCCCAGTCTCTCACCTTGTACTAGTATCAATTGAAGTGGATCAAAGACCTTAATGTGAGATCTGAAATTGTGAAATACTTCAAGAAAGAATAGGGAAAACCATAGAACATACAGGCATAGGCAATAATTTTCTGAATAGAACTCCAGTAGCTCAGTAATTAAGAGAAAGGATTGACAAATGGGAATGCACATAACTAAAAATCCTTCTGCACAACCAAGGAAATAATCACTAGGCTGAAGAGACAGCGGACACAATAGGAGAAAATTTTTGTAATAATCAGAATATACAGGGGGCTCAAAAAACTAAACTCCCAAGGAATCAGCAACACAGTTAGTATATGGGAAAATGAACTGAACAGACAATACTCAAATTAAGAAGTATAAATGGTTAATAAATATCCTTGGCCATAAAGGAAATGCAAATCAAAATGACATTGAGATTTCAGTTCACACTTGTCAGAAGAGCTATCATTAATAACACAAGCAATAATAAATGCTGGCATAGATGTGAGGAAAAAGTAATTTCTTACCTGCTGTTGGTAGGAATGCAAATTAGTACAACCACTATGGAAAGCCGTATGGAGGTTTCTTAAAAAACTAAAAATAGACTTATTATACAATCTAGCAATAGCACTCTTGAGCATATACCTGAAGAAATGTAAGCTAGGATACAATACAGCCACTTACATACCCATGTTTACTGCAGCACTTTCCCAATAGCCAAACTTTGGAAACAGCCCAGGTGCCCTACGGCTGATGAATGGATTAAGAAAATGTGGTTCATATACACAATGCAGTATTATTCATCCATAAAGAATAATTCCATTATGCTGTTTGCAGGTAACTGGATGGAACTAGAAATTATCATGTTAAATGACGTAAGCCAGGCTCAATAGGGCCAGGCTCAGTAGAACAGAGGTCACATGTTTTCCCTTATACTTAGAGGGTAGACCTAAAAGATAAATGTATACATAAATGCATACATGGTCTTATATACATATGTACTTACATATACATACATACAGAGAGAGAGAGAGAGAGAGAGAGAGAGAGAGAGAGAGAACATGATTGTAATAATGGGTCTGTCTGATGGGACTCCAGGGAGTCAAGAGACAAAAAGAGAATAATAGAGAGTGAATAATGCATTGCATTTGTTTGTGAAAAAGTACTGAAAGCTGTTGAATAATAGTGGCGCAGGATGATAGAGAAAGAGTAAGCAATAGAGGGGGTTAATCTAATTAAAGTATAATATATACCTGTGTGAAATACCATGGCAACCCCCCCTTGAATGACAATATACACTTCAAACAATGAAGGACAGGAAGGTAAAACAAGTCCTTTGGGGGGATGAGTACTGGTGGGAGTGGGGAGGGCAAATGGAGAGGGTGAAGGAGGGCAAAAATGGTCCATATACTTTGTATATATGTATGAAAACAGAGCAGTGAAATTGTTGAAATTGTTCTAAGAAGACGGAGGGGGTGAATTTAAGATAAATTGTAAGCACATATGTAAATGTCACAATGAAACCACCTTGTATACTAGTTGTATTAGCAACTAGTATATGCTAATACAATGTAAAATTTTTTTTCTTTAAAATTAGTGACAATTTCTGTTTGAAATCTATATCTATTTTTAAAAGATGAGTTTGGTGTCTAGGCATTTTAAACATTTTCTCAGGATTTTAATGGACTGAGAGAAAAATAGAGTCCAAATAAACCTGACAACCAACATAATAATTTCTTGCTACCCTTTTAAAGATGATGATCATGAAGGTGACAATGTGCATTTGTTGAGTGATTAGGACCAAGCCTTCTTGTAAACATTTTATACATATTATCACATTCAATTGCCCTAACAATTCTGTGAAGCAGATACTAAGATCCATTTCATAGATGAGGAAAGGGAAGTACAGAGAGATTAAAAAGACTTTTCCAAGATTGTATAACCAGTACAGGCTAAAGACAGTATTTGAACCCAGTGGCCAGTTCCCAGAGACTGCTACAAAATATGGCCAGAAATAAAATCCACTAGCATATTTTTCTGAAGGAATATAAAAAAGTATACATAATAGAGCATTGGGATCTGTGTGTACATGGCTCCAAGGAAACCACCATTGAGAAAAACCATGGTGGTTCCATGCTGCACTGTGGATGCTTCATTCATGTTTCCCACAACGCCACCTAATTTCTGTGAGTGACAGTCACCTTTCTTTTTTTTTTTTTTCTTTTTCTTTTATTCTTCATATGTGCATACAGGGCTTGGTTCATTTCTCCCCCCGCCCCCACCCCCTCCCTTACCACCCACTCCACCCCTTCCCTCTCCCCCCCCCTCAATACCCAGCAGAAACTATTTTGCCCTTATTTCTAATTTTGTTGTAGAGAGACTATAAGCAATAATAGGAAGGAACAAGGGTTTTTGCTAGTTGAGATAAGGATAGCTATACAGGGCATTGACTCACATTGATTTCCTGTGCGTGGGTGTTACCTTCTAGGTTAATTCTTTTTGATCTCACCTTTTCTCTAGTTCCTGGTCCCCTTTTCCTATTGGCCTCAGTTGCTTTTAAGGTATCTGCTTTAGTTTCTCTGCCTTGAGGGCAACAAATGCTAGCTAATTTTTCAGGTGTGTTACCTATCCTCACCCCTCCCTTGTGTGCTCTCGCTTTTATCATGTGCTCATAGTCTAATCCTCTTATTGTGTTTGCCCTTGATCTAATGTCCACATATGAGGGAGAACATACGCTTTTTGGTCTTTTGGTCCAGGCTAACCTCACTCAGAATGATGTTCTCCAATTCCATCCATTTATCAGCGAATGATAACATTTTGTTCTTCTTCATGGCTGCATAAAATTCCATTGTGTATAGATACCACATTTTCTTTTTTTTAACTCTATAGTTAACTGATTTTTATTCTTTTTTTTTTTTTTTCATTTTTCTTTTATTATTCATATGTGCATACAAGGCTTGGTTCATTTCTCCCCCCTACCCCCACCCCCTCCCTTACTACCCACTCCACCCCCTCCCGCTCCCCCCCTCAATACCCAGCAGAAACTATTTTGCCCTTATCTCTAATTTTGTTGTAGAGAGAGTATAAGCAATAATAGGAAGGAACAAGGGGTTTTGCTGGTTGAGATAAGGATAGCTATACAGGGCATTGACTCATTGATTTCCTGTGCGTGGGTGTTACCTTCTAGGTTAATTCTTTTTGATCTAACCTTTTCTCTAGTTCCTGGTCCCCTTTTCCTATTGGCCTCAGTTGCTTTAAGGTATCTGCTTTAGTTTCTCTGCGTTAAGGGCAACAAATGCTAGCTAGTTCTTTAGGTGTCTTACCTATCCTCACCCCTCCCTTGTGTGCTCTCGCTTTTATCATGTGCTCATAGTCCAATCCCCTTGTTGTGTTTGCCCTTGATCTAATGTCCACATATGAGGGAGAACATACGATTTTTGGTCTTTTGAGCCAGGCTAACCTCACTCAGAATGATGTTCTCCAATTCCATCCATTTACCAGCGAATGATAACATTTCGTTCTTCTTCATGGCTGCATAAAATTCCATTGTGTATAGATACCACATTTTCTTAATCCATTCGTCAGTGCTGGGACATCTTGGCTGTTTCCATAACTTGGCTATTGTGAATAGTGCCGCAATAAACATGGATGTGCAGGTGCCTCTGGAGTAACAGTCTTTTGGGTATATCCCCAAGAGATACCACATTTTCTTAATCCATTCGTCAGTGGTGGGGCATCTTGGCTATTTCCATAACTTGGCTATTGTGAATAGTGCCGCAATAAACATGGGTGTGCAGGTGCCTCTGGAGTAACCTGTGTCACAGTCTTTTGGGTATATCCCCAAGAGTGGTATTGCTGGATCAAATGGTAGATCAATGTCTAGCTTTTTAAGTAGCCTCCAAATTTTTTTCCAGAGTGGTTGTACTAGTCTACATTCCCACCAACAGTGTAAGAGGGTTCCTTTTTCCCCGCATCCTCGCCAACACCTGTTGTTGGTGGTGTTGCTGATGATAGCTATTCTAACAGGGGTGAGGTGGAATCTTAGCGTGGTTTTAATTTGTATTTCCTTTATTGCTAGAGATGGTGAGCATTTTTTCATGTGTTTTTTGGCCATTTGAATTTCTTCTTTTGAGAAAGTTCTGTTTAGTTCACTTGCCCATTTCTTTATTGGTTCATTAGTTTTGGTAGAATTTAGTTTTTTAAGTTCCCTATATATTCTGGTCATCAGTCCTTTGTCTGATGTATAGTTGGAAAATATTTTCTCCCACTCTGTGGGTGTTCTCTTCAGTTTAGAGACCATTTCTTTTGATGAACAGAAGCTTTTTAGCTTTATGAGGTCCCATTTATCTATGCTATCTCTTAGTTGCTGTGCTGCTGGGGTTTCATTGAGAAAGTTCTTACCTATACCTACTAACTCCAGAGTATTTCCTACTCTTTCCTGTATCCACTTTAGAGTTTGGGGTCTGATATTAAGATCCTTGATCCATTTTGAGTTAATCTTGGTATAGGGTGATATACATGGATCTAGTTTCAGTTTTTTGCAGACTGCTAACCAGTTTTCCCAGCAGTTTTTGTTGAAGAGGCTGCTATTTCTCCATCGTATATTTTTAGCTCCTTTGTCAAAGACAAGTTGGTTATAGTTGTGTGGCTTCATATCTGGGTCCTCTGTTCTGTTCCACTGGTCTTCATGTCTGTTTTTGTGCCAGTACCATGCTGTTTTTATTGTTATTGCTTTGTAATATAGTTTGAAGTCAGGTATTGTGATACGCCACCTAATTTCTGTGAGTGACAGTCACCTTTCAATAAATTTCAAATTGCTTTTTATCAGTTACATGCCTTTTTTGACTTGGGAGGATTATCATAACTTTTGCCTTGCTTTTGGGGCAACATTTGGTTTTTGGGAGGCAGATTTTCACAAAATTAAGCCAGGGAAACACTGAGCAGAATCGCACGATTTAGTTAATGTGGGACTAATTGAGAACTTTTTTATGTGAGTTGAGCTGTGGTTTGTGTGTGTGTGTGTGTGAATTTAAAATTTTTGTTTTTGAAATTTGTTTGATTTATTATTATTATTATTTTTGACTGTGCTTGGTCAAAACACCTGTATTAAATCTGCAAATAATGCTGTATTTTTGAGCATTTATTACAAAAATGAACTGTTTTAGATTCTGTATAAGATTCATATTGTAGAGTCTAAAATCAATATGGGAAACAAGATATACGTATATTAAAATCATGACTCATGCAGAATATAAAGATGTTGCCCGCTGATTTATTATCAGTGTGAGTTTATAATGTTCTGCCTTTCAGATAAAAAGATAAATTTCTCTTCAAATGGCACATATAATTTCTTGGATTGTTTTGCAAGCACAGGTGTATATGATGACAAATTATGCTTTTGGCATTATAATGCTTTATGGTATGGCAAGCTATGTGCCCTGCCTTTGGAAAATTGAAATAATTTAAATTTCTTTCCTAATTGGCCTAAAATTATATAGGAAATCCTAATACCATTTTGATTGCTTTCTTAATATAATTCAAAGATGTGTAAGCATTTCTTCCTAAAATGTTGGTTTACCCAAAAGATAGAAAGGAAGAGGGAAAACCTAATCTTTGTCAATTTAGTGTTGTTTTGCAAATGGTTTTGGGACAGTGTAGTCCATTTTTGTCCCATGGAAACAACCTGCAGGCTACAGATTAGTTTAATATTGCATGTTTTCTACTTTAGTCTCACAGGTTTATCTTGTTTTACAACCTATTGTGTCTCCTTGTCCAGTGTAATTTCACACTGTGGGCTATCATTTATCAGCTCCTTTTTTTTAATAAAATTGCAATATATTGTTTTCATCCTCATTTAACATTTCAGTATTTGCTAAAATAAAATTTAAAAGTATGGTTTTCAGTGCATCTTTTCCCATGATATTACATCTAGCCTGTGCACAATATCTTACTTTCAAAAGAAGTCCTGGGATTTCATCTGGACCAGTCATGTGTGTGTGACCCATTCATTCCTTGACCTTTCCCATTAGTGTTTTAGTTCTACATGTGAAGTTTGGTCATGATATCTTCCGTGACATTTGGCCATTATTTCGCATACAGAAGGCACTCAGAAAACATGTGAGGGAGTATTACATGAACTTGAAATTTATTCTGTTTTGTTTATAAGGCTAACGTGACAGCATTTTAAAAGGTAATGCTTCATGAAGCTATTATATTAGATACAATTATTTATTCATTAACTCATAGTCGTATTTAAATTTTCAATGCTAACATAGAGTAATTTGATTACTTAAGCAATATTATCTGTCATTTAGACCCACCTGGTACAAAAAGCAAAAATAAAATTACAAATAAAATCCTAATAGAATAATTTCTTAATGGGTCCTCATTTATAGTTATAATCATTGCTCATAACATAAACAGTTTAATCTTATTAAATTCCTTCTTCATTTTCTAGGATGTTTCTATAATGGTTATTACAGTTTTGACCTCAAGTCCCTAGTCATCTTTCTTTCCCTTATGCTTTTGCCATTGCTGACTGCATATATTTAGTCAGGGTTCAGTTCATGACCATTTGTTGAATATTTATTTCATTCTGAGTACTTTGTGAGTATATATGAATACAACATGCCTAACATGTCAAGTAATCACTTAACATTCACTACTATACTGGGTGTGTTTATGTATATTTACATACAACACACACACACACATACACACACACACACACACATATATATGTTTCTGTCTCTTATAAAATTGTGAGTTTCTTAAGAATATGAACTATATATTATCCACCTATATTTCTTAAGCATCCAGGACAGGGCCTAGAACATTTCACTGTTGAAGGAATAAGTTCACAAGACCTTGTCTTTCTTTTTGAGAGCACATGTAAAAATATTTCACTTGTAAACTTCATCTCAAGTTTTTCTTTCATCTAAACATTTTAAAGTAAGAGGACAAGTATCTGCCATATCTGTTTTATAGTTGAAGAAACTGAGAAGCAAATGTTATAAAAGATTTACCATACCCTGTGGAACTAGCGCCTTCATCTAGTGATGCTTGTTTAAGAATTAATTCCATGAGGAAAACACCCCATGCAAAAAGCTAAATGTAGAAGTGTTAAGAGCTTAGCACTTTTCCAGCTTTTTAAAATCATAAGTGCTTGTTTGAGGTCAAGGTAATGGTTGATGTGTGCTTGATGACAGAACTCTACTGTTAGTAACTTAATTCCTGAGAACCTACCTTGCACCAGTCACTGCGTCTTGTGAGATATAAATGAAAGAGTGATAAATAAACCATCTGTTGTGAATGAACTTCCACCAGAGTTGAAGGCAAGACTTACTTAAGCACATTGTGGTAACTCTACAGTGGAAGAGGTTTGCTGGTTTCCTTGCTTATTTGCTTAGTTACTGTTTATCAATTGCTTACAATGGAACAATGCCTTGGAATAAACATTTCATATATATAATCTTATGTAATCTTTCTAGCAGCTCCATGAGGTCAAACCCCTATACCCATCACACAGGTAAGAACATTGAGGTATGGATATTATGTATGGGATCATAAAAGAGTAAACAATTGCTTCTTCGAAGAGGAATTGCAGAAGATAATCAGGAAGGGGAATATTGTTATGGTCATATTGGGTTAAGAAAGAGATCTGAATGACTTACATAAAGCATGTTGACAGACGAGTAGCAGTTTTTCACCAGACTTACTTTATTCCTTTAATCATCTTTGAATCCTTTTTTGGATCACAGTTTGTCTTGAGAATCATATTTCTGGCATGGATCCCTGGGAATATGTAGAAAGGACATATTAGAATGTTCCAGTTGGCTGGAAGTGTGGAAACATCTGAGAGATTTTTCTAGTCAGGTCCAGTAGGAGCAGAAATCATGTTACAAGTTCTGGTCCTGGAGCATTTCAGGATATGGGAAACTGAATTCAGTGAACATGGAAATAATGATGAGAAATCCATAAACAAGTTTTAAAAATAGGTGACTTCCATGCCCTGTTCCTGGTTTTTCCCATGGTATTACATAATTATATTACATTATACATGCACAGAGTAAGGCAGAGTATATGTTGACCTTATAACCTGATATTTTCACTGGCTTTACATACTGCATGGATTGGATTGATTATAAGATACAAAAAGAAAAGTCAAAGTGAAGCTCATAACAGGATTCTGAGTATAATAAAATTTCAGAGAAAGAAGACTCTCCATCACTTTTTTATTACTAGAATGTGATTGCTTTTATAGTTGTTGAAGAGCTGAAGTGTCATTATTTCAGACTAATTGTAATAAGGAGTCTAAATAAGGGAAACTCATGAAATGCAGATATAAAAAAGATAATTTCATTTCAGTCAGCTTTATTCAGTACTGAATGTTAATGTTTCAGTCCTGAAACTTAGTATTCTACTGCTTCCTTAAACTGCTAACAGAGTGCTAACAAAGAGCTGTTTACAGGGATTGTTTAATGGCTATAGAATAGTCTTTTGTAACTATAAGATCCAAATGACAAACAATCAGAAACATTTAAACCATTAAAAATTGTTGAGTTTCTTTTAATAGATAAAAATTGCTCCAGAAGCATTTAAACCATTAAAAATTGTTGAGTTTCTTTTAATAGATAAAAATTGCTCCAAATAGCAATCCTATTTATACTTTCAATGAGATTTAATGAATTTAAACTTCACCCACATTGATGTTTTATAAAGTTTGAATTAGTAGAGTGTGATTTAATGGCTTTTGAATTTATTCCTAGTGATAGAAGCAAAACAATTCTGAAGTTGAAATTAATTCAACTTCAGCGTCATTCCAGGCAGGTGGGTCTTCCTGGAGCCATCTCTTCTAGTCTTGGGCAAAACTGTGGACAGCCTGATCCATTCTCTGCTTACTGTTGAAAGACCACAAAAGCTCTATATAATTTCTTACTGAGAGTAAGCCTTATTAGCGTCTCAAACTCCTGCTCATGTGATACGTTTTTCTAAGACTTATCATCCTGTTTGTTCTCCCATGCCACTAGGACTTGGGCTGAATGCCATCCTCCAGCTGTGATATGATCAGGGAGAAGCTGGCTGAACTTGTGTACATCAGGCTTCCATTAATGTAACTTGGGAGGAGGGTTATTCCAGGGAACATGTTATGCTCTTGTCTCATGTTGACATGGTAGATAGTGACTGAACCAAATCATTTTGAAATATTTTTTATCTACATTCTATTTGCCTTTGAATTTTGTTTTCATGTAAATATTTATTGCTCTTATGTTTCGTATGCTTGTTTTAGCTTAAGGCTATAGTTGCTGAAATATATTTGAAGACTGAATTCTGTCATCAGTCTAATAAAATATTCCTTCTCAAAGACTTCATGTTAGCATGTTTTTAAGAATCAAAAGGAAACAGAACAAACACAATGGTAAAATACTGTAAAAAAAGTACCTTGTATAATACCATATGTTTTAACAACTGTTAGTGTTTTATAGCTTATAACTCCCATTTTCACTATTCTAAAAATCTTTGCTTATATTTCTGTATGATTTCAGAGGTAATTACTGACTATTGTCATGATTTTATGTTGAATCTTTTCAAAACATATATAACATCATTGCTATTTTTTCTTTCTACATGGATGATCTATTTCCCTATTTTAATTACTTCTATATATTTTCAAGAGAATTTAGCAATGCATTTATGTAACTAATACCACAACTGACAGTTTAAAGCTTTTTTTTACATAATAATTATATTTGTAATGAATTTTGTAGTGTTTTTAGTTTTCTCCAGAACACATCTATAAAATTGTCAGTATTGAACAATAAATCAACTTATTTTTCCATATATGCCCTAGATGCATATGCTTTGAATTTTTTTGTTTGTTTGTTTCCTAGAATTCACTTCCTAGAGCTGATGTGTTTTTATGGTCTCTGGGATTTTAGGAAAAGACACACTCAAAGAAACTGCGTTGGTTTTGTGATTCTAGAATCAGGCAGCATTTCATTTTATAAAACAGAATGAGTACTCATTGGGAATGGCAGAACAGGCAGGTTTTGTAAGCTAGGGACAAGGAAACAGGATAATAATTTTAAAAAATAGATTGATTAACTTCAGGTTATTTTTTTGTAAAGGTTAAAGTAGAGGGGACTCCCTTATCATGCATACTCTGCATAACTGGACCCCTTCTGATTGGTTACTGTGAATCTCCTGCTTTCTGGGAAAGCTAGTCTGTTTTTGGTTTTGCTTGCTTCCTTAGAATTTTGGTTTGATACTGTGTCCTTTTGCAGGAATGACTCCAGTTTGTTCTGTTGGGGACAAGTGCCTTTCAGTTCAAAACAATGGCCTTCTAATAAATTGTATTTAGTAATGTCAATCATACAATTATGAATTGCTATTTACTTATTTACTGTAGTGTTGGGGATTGAATCCAGGACCTCATATATGGAAAGCAAGAAGTCTGCCATTGAGCTACACTTCTAGCAATAACTATTTAAAAATATTTAGTTGTTTTAATCCTCCATGTAGATTTCCTGCCTCTCATGTGAAATTAACTGGTAACTGCATCCCTTAATTCCTTCAGTGCTCTTGCCATATTCCAGAATACCTATATTCTTTACGTTTTCTTATTAGATAGCAAGAGTATAAACATTACGGCATATACATATATATGTACATATAGTACTGTGTGACTTCACTGAGTGAGGAAATTGTATAATAGTCCTCTTCTTATATAGCTTCAAAGCCCAGTATGAATATAAATATTCAATCAGGTGCAAAATCTTATTTAGACAGGAGGAATGTATTCTTGGGAGTTGTACTGCATGGTGACTATAGTTAATTATGATATATTGTATCCTTGACAATTGGTAATGTTCTCACCACACATAAATACTTGTTTAATTAGCTTGATTTAATCATTTTACAATGTATACATATATCAAAGCATCATGTAGTATACTATGAATATATAAATATTGATTTCAACTTACACCTTAACATAGCGAGTGAGGGAGAGAAAAAATGAATAGATGCCATCAAATGAAGACATGAATGAGTGGATTGTACCTCTAGATCATCCTGACTCCCAATCTGCTGGTCTGGAGCCTTGCTGACATTGACTTGTGCCAGCGCACAACTTCCCTAATATTCATTCCTTTTAATTTGATTTTCTCTGGTTTTCCAAAAGGAGAAAGTTTCTTCTTTGCTTTTCTTTGATAAATATGAATGACAAGGAATAAATGGCTACAATCATTGGGTTGCTAATACTTTTCTAGTCAAGAAAAATGGTTTTTCTTGAAAGGTTTACCTTTGCTTTAAAATACTTCTGGATCAAGAAAGCAGTCTAAAATAAAAAGGGTTTATTTACTTATATTTAAAAATTTTTTATTTTATTGTTTTTGCATTTACTTACATGTGTATCCATTATTTGAGCCTCCTCCCACCTCCTCCCACAGCCTCCCCCCAAACCCCCACTGCCGCTGGGCAGAACCTGTTCCTCTCTCTTGTTCTCTGATTCTGTAGAAAAAAAAACATATAACATAAGAAGAAAAACAGAGAATTTTTGTTAGTTTGAGATAAAGATAGCTATACAGGGAGATTCCTTGTGTTGTTTCCATGTATATGTTTATTGCAACCCAAATTGGTTCATCTCTATCAGACCCAAGAGGTTTATTTAATGGCATACTCTACTGGATATCTAACAATATAATTTTTAAAAGACTGTTAAATTATCAAAATGTGCATGAATCAAGGTTTCATATACTCTTTGATGGATGGGTGAGTCTGTCCATTGTACCAGTTCTTTCTTTGGATTCTCATGCATGGTTTGGCACTGCAAGAGTTCTGTAATATTAAATAATTCAATAAATTGTTAGCATATGGATAAAAATGAAAGCAGTCTAAGAGATATATGTGGGCTGGTGTTCACCACTAGCAAGTTGTTCTTATGGTTCTTTGCCCTAAATAAATAAACGTTGAACAGATAGCCATGAGAGAGAGTTTTTACTCCTGTGTCTCACATGAAAATAAACTTCTTATATAAAAGTAAGATTAACTTAAAACTTACTAAACTTTAAAATATAAACATGCTGCGCATGTGTTGTTTTAAGAGAGAAGAATTTTATGAAGACCTTAAAGTTGGGAGTCAACAGAACAGGAACTAGTCAGCTGGCAGGAAAAACAAGATGAAGCCCAAGTGAGTTTGTAAGTGTGTAAGACATACATTTGCCTAAGTAGGCTGTTTTGGTACTTGGCAAAGAGAAAAATTCTTAACACACAAAGTTTAGCATATGGGAGCACTTAGCCTGACATAAAGCTGGTATTCAGACAATTCAGGATCATGGTGGTGAACAAGTACAACAAACAGGCAATTTGCAGGAGCTGTAAAGAGGAAAGCTCAACCTGAGACACTGTGGGGATGGTCATCAAGGGAAGTGTTAGTGGTCAGCACAAGGTGTACTATTGCTGTCTGCCCAAGACTATCAGCAGTCATGTGTATGAGTCAATCTTGGAACAAGAGGTTGAAAATAGAAGATTGTGACAAAGTGAAGAAAAAGGAGAGAGGGAATGAAGTCCTATTAAAGTGTTGCTCTCTTCGAGGCCCTTAACTCATTCAACACCTACTAAGGATCTCCTTTGAGCCACACAATGATAGCTATAACTATAAAATTGTGAATAACCTAATTTTTACAATAACACTCTGAGATTTAATTATTTTATTTTATAAACAAAGAAATTTAAAGCTGATTCTCTGGGCTTTTAAAGACAGTGAGCTAAAGAATTATATCTGTGATCCTAGTACAGGAGCCCTCACTGACAGAATCACAGGAGGATTTAAGCAGGCTCACGTTTTTTTTTTGTTGGGACTGGGGTTTGAACTTTGCTTGCAAAGCAGGCACTCTACTGCTTGATCCACACTACCAATCCATTTTGCTTTGGTTATTTTGGGGATGGGGTCTTGTGAACTCTTTGCCATCCTCCAGACCTCAGCCTCTTGTGTAGTTAGGATTACACACATGAGTCACTGGTACCCAGCTGAATACTCAGTTTTTAGGGATCCTTTACCCAACTCTAGAAAAAAGAGGTCATGGTAATGGCCTGTGATCTCTTTCGGAGAGCCATGGAGGCATTCAAATGTGGCCCCAGGATGAAGACTGAGAAGTGCCCTTTTGCCCCTTCTCTGGGTCACAGATACAATTTTTTTTCTCTCTGCCAAGTGCCAGCACATCTGTTTAGGCGAATATATCTCTTACACTATCAACTGTTCATCATTTTTTACTAACTCAAGGGAGCCAAATAGTAGTTATAGACAAAAGGATCTCAAATATATTAAAAAGTGGCTTAGATTCTTATGCCAGTCAAAGGCAGTCTCTGCCAAATAAAAGAAAAAAAATGTGAAGACAAGAGTCATATACATAAAGGGTGTTGAAAAGCAGGTTGTGGTCTGTGTACCATGCACTGATCATTTACCCATGATCAGTAAATGATATTCTTGTAATGTCAGTGTAAAAAGACTCCAAGGAATGTAGCCAGTGCATAACTTAATGACTTAATCATGAGACCTTCTAATTGAAATTTAAGGTAGTAAATGAAGTATAGAGAGGTTTGGAAAGCAAAGTTGGAAGACAGAGAGAGAAAAATGATTCTGTATAGTGATCCATAGGGAAAGCAGTAGGAATAAAAAGATTTAAGAACAGCCCTTACGGATATATTTTGTAGTTAGTAAATTTAAATAGGAAATCTAATACATTACCATCCCACGAGTAGTATCACTAATACTTACTGGCGTGTGACTCAATGGAAAAGTAAACTTTGTTTAAACCAATCAATCAAAACATGAAAGCATTATTGGTTCAGTTAAAGAGATAAATCACAGTGATGGTTTCATGGGAGTGTATGCTACACAGCATGCATACCAGGGATAATTTTGAAACACTAATTGGGAAACTGGCACAAAGGCAAGATGCATACAAGTACCTCAATTTTCAGGATGTCAGTTGACAGTCTATTGACCGTTTAGCTGAAATCAGAGCACATAATAAGCATTTTTTAGTTGCTTTGCTGAAAATGCTATCTTTTAGAACACATGTGAGAAACTATGGAAATTGACCAATTCTCTGGACATTTTTCTTTCAACCAAGGATGGTTGTAGAAATGAAATTTCTTTTCATCTCTTATGAGGCAATTTTTATCCAAACAGA
This sequence comes from Castor canadensis, assembly GCF_047511655.1. NCBI lineage: Eukaryota > Metazoa > Chordata > Mammalia > Rodentia > Castoridae > Castor > Castor canadensis. The sequence continues at coordinate 193,295,940 of NC_133387.1, forward strand.
AGAATGCAATCTATATGTGGTATATATGCAAATTATAATTCATAATAAAATAATAATAATGTACCAATTAGAAGATTCCCACTAGTATAACCAGGGAACTCCAAGAATCAACTGTTACCTCACTGTCCAGTTCTGCCCACTCCACCCACGAAAAGATAGCTTTTCTAGATTTGCTTTTATCTCCTGTGGTTCCCCCCTCACTGATGGCCTTAAATAATGTGCTTATTCCTAAATGTGTATAATTTACTTTTACTTGCTCCTACTGTTTGTAAACAATGTAGCTGTACTTTGGAGATTTTTGAGCTCAGGTGTGAGCAAGGTCATATAAGACACTCAGTCTACCCCTTGAGTCAGCCTATAATTTGTTGAACTTTGGTTTAGCATACCTCTCAATTTTTTGAAGTGCTTTAACATTTTTTTGGATGTCTTCATGGTTGTCCTTGTGAACTAATCAGTAGAGGTACCATTTAACCCACTCACATTTGTTAGATAAAGAAACTCTATCAGGACCAACTCAGATTTAAAAAAAAATAAAATGTGGTTTTTCTGTAGCGTGAACTCATGCTTCTGTTCACACTTTGCTCTATAGTCACCTCTGTTTTCCTTTTGTTTCTTCAGGTGTATAAACCTCTTTCCTACTTCAAGGACTTTGCATATGACCTGCTTGATTTCTAGAAAACTCTTGTATCTCTTGTTAGCAGTGCTGACTTAGTTTTGTGCTTCAGGTACCAGGTGATATATAGTCTCCTCAGAGAGGCCTTCCTTGACCACTTTGCTTGTGTAGCCCCGTCTGCATTCATTACTGTCTGCTATTTGTCTTCATTGCACTTAGGCTGGTTTGGTTTCATCCAGCTTCATTGAAGTAAAATAGACAAAATTATATAAATTGAAGATGTATGACATTATGTGATATCTGTATATACTGTGAGGCAATTACCACAGTCAAATTAGTTAACACATCTGGCACTTCATGTAGTTACATTTTGTTGTGCTGCTGCCAGTGGTTAGAATATTTAAGACCTATTCTTTGTAGATTTCAAATGTAAAATACTGTTTTGTTGGGCGTGGTGGTACATACCTATAACTCCAGCATTTGAGAGGCTGAGGCTGGAGGATTGCAAGTTTGAGGCCAGCCTGGGCTACATAATGAGATCCTGTCTCCAAAAAATATGTATTGTTTATTGCTATGCATTAAATCCCGGGAACTTTTTCATTCTAGGTAGGCACTCTACCACTCGAGCCACCCCATCCCCAACTTTTTCATTCTAGAATTGAAAATTTGTACCCTTTGACTAACTTATACTAATCATGACGATATACTCTTATGCTTATTTAACTCACATATTTTCTAGAATGAACAAAAGTAATGCCCTGGAAAGAGAGAATACTGTCTTCATCCATATGCACCCTGTATCTTCTATAATGCTTGATACAGGTTCAATTAATAAGTAATAAATGAATATGATGTGGTTTTCCATAAAAGACTAAATGCTCAGGCAATAATAACTCAGCTATATACCATGATTAGCACCAAGTTTAGATAAACATTATCAGATTCTTAAAAATATTACTCATTTTGAAGTTGTATTGTATCACCAGGTCATTTATGAAGACTTTGTTGACTTTCTAACAGTGATGATTTGAAGTAGTAGATATATCCCACATATATATAGTAACCACCTCATAATTCATTGATTATAAAGAAAGATCAAAAGCTACAAAAATAAGCTCTTTTACTTGTCCTTAGAAGTATTGTGCACAGTAAGTACTTCTTTCTTTCTTAGGTTCTTTGCATGAAGAAGTGACTGAAAGGGTCAAAGGTCTTGGCACTAAGCAATTTTCCTATAAATTAAAGTTTTCTTCCTCCTCTGCATTAAAATTTAATGTGACATCATGGTATGTGTGTGTATGTGTGTATGCACTCGTGTGTGTGTGTGTGTGTGAAAGACCATTTGTGTATGTTTATGTATGGCTAATACCTTTGGAAAGGAAGCATAACTTATCAAATTTAGGTTTTGGTGTCTTCTTACAGATAAATATGTAGAATTATGTGTCTTTTGAGAGTAGGTTGTAAAAAGAATATTTTCTTTCAAGAGCAGAATTGAAGGGAAGGGAAAGTGGACAGTTGTCAGTTACCTCCATCTATTAAGAAGTTCAAAAATGTAGTAAGTAATTCTTCCCACATTGTTCCTATGCCCAAGGTACTCTCTTCTCCCCATCAGGCTTTGCAAATTTCTCAGAGCAATGTTTGGTCCTGCTGGTGTTTGCTTCCAGTCCCTTGTCGAGTCACTCTCCACGTCAGTCACCCTCTCCAGCCACCCTTGACCTCACATCTTTTCCTAGTATGCCAGACTCCTCTGGTTGTCATCGGGCCTTTGAACATGCCACTTGTTTGGTCTGAAATGTTCTTCACTACCTCTTTCTGTGACTGTCTTAGTGCTCATATTTCAGCTTAAATATCTCCTGCAATGGCCCTCCTGTTTTTTTCTTGTTGGTTCTTGGGTTTGAACTCAGGTCCTTGAGCTTGCTAGGTAGGCGCTCTACCACTTGAGCTATATCCCTAGCCCTGAGTGGGGCCTTCTGTTAATCTATATAAGTAGAAATGGTCCAGTCTCAGTGCTCTGTTTATTTTCTTCATTGAACTACTTGTTACCTGTAATGGTCTATTTCTTTATTATCTTTTGTACTTATTAAGATGTACCATGAAGATAAATCTTGACTATTTTGTTTTGTGTCTTCTATGGCTAGTTTGTTGGTAGGACAATATTTTAACTACATTGTAGATCCTCATTAGGTATTTTAAAAATCAATTCAGAAATGATTGACTTTTAGTTCTGCAATTTTTGACTTGAGCATTCAATATGTTTTTCATATTATCATAATGTTTTATTTCTGTAAGGGTTTATGAATTTTGTATGAAAGAGTAAACCCTGGTCAGGTTTTTCTGCTATATCTACAATTAGGATATACCTGGACTGAAGCCAGAAATCTGCTTGCTTAACAGTAGATGAAAACATGACAGAGCCCTGCTATATAAATTTGCTACTTATACTTCTTTGATATGAATTTTAGTATGCTAGTGTTCTTTACAAATAGATGAAAATATACATATGTGTGCATTTGAAAACAGCATATCACTCCAGTTAAAATTGGCTCATTGGGGTTATACACAGTCTTTCTTGAAGCAGGAACATAGGCAGTATCTTGAAATCCTTTATACTACATTATGATCCAGGCACAGGACTGCCTGCTCTGATTTATTACTTATGCTTAAACTCACAACAAAGGAACAGCATAGGTATTATTATCTTAATTTCATCAGTGAGGATTAGAGAGAGTCAGTAAGTTCTAATATTTATTTTACATGTATAGACTAAAAATTTTGCAACCATGGTATTTTTAGTGTTTGTTAAAACTGATAATAAACAGGATTGATGTAACAGCTGCTGTCATTTATAATTTGCACTGTAGTCTAAATTTAATATTTAACAAAAAAGCACATTATGCTTTTGGCTAAATTGTCAAATAAATCTTTTGTCTTTTCAGCTTTAATCCAAGAATGCTTCTTGTGTCCATGGTTTTGAAAGCCATTCTCATAAACAGGGCTACAAGTTAATGTGTTCTCTTACAGCATTTAAAAAAAATTTTTAACATTCATTTTTTTTATTATTATTGTGCTGAGAATACATTGTAAATGGAATTGTCCAATAGTAAAAAGTATTTTGAAGGACAAAGAGTAAGTCACAAGGGGACATACATTTTCAGACCTGATATGTAAATTGCTTAGAAATTGTCACTCCATCTTCCCACAATATATCATAGTTGATCATGTTTTTTATGTATCTTACTCTCCTGGGTTTCCTTGTTCTCCTTTATGACTTTCTGTACTGTTTTTGTTTTTAACAATGAGAGTGGCAGTAACCATGACAGAAAAATGTACTCTGTCCATAGAAGGTCTTCTGACTCAAGTTAGGTTCCAGAAGGCTGTTTTTCATTTTTTTCTGAGTCCATCATGACTGAAGGCGTTCCAACTTTAATGCTCAAACGCACTTCCAACAAACAGGTGTGTAATTTAAAGAATATGAATAGTATGAAATCTTAAAATCAGCTATAGTGCTTTTTCACTTGTTTTGCTTGGTTCATTTACACTGTAACTGGGTTAGAACAAGAGTCTTCCTTTTTGGTGATCACAGAAATGACTTCAGTACCTTGTGTAGCTACTGAATCCCCAGCAGACAATGACTGTGGTTTCTGCATGTTCATCAATACATTTATTTGTTTATTTTGGTTTTGTTTTTGATGCTGGCAGTGGAACCTAGAGCCTTGGGTACTATACCATGGATAAGCCTTTTCTCTTATTCAGGATTAGCATTAACCCAGAAGTATGCAAGGTTTCAGTCATATCTTTAAAACTTTATCTTTAAAGCTAAATTGTCAATTGCATAAACATGAAACTTTTACATTTTATGACTTACCTTTGGTAATTTGATTATCCCAGATTTGGCAATAATATATTTATAACCAATCTAAGTATACTTTCAGGTTACACTATACTATAGTGCAAAAATATAGTGCTACCAATTCTTCCCTCCCAATCCTATATAAGCTTTGCTGTCATTCATTTCACTCATCCATATGCTTTAGTCTGTATACTGTTATCACAGTGCAGTGTTACTGTTATTATTTTGGTCAGTTGTCTGTTATGTTACTTATGAGTAAGAAAACTGAAACGTTTTACCTTTTCTAACTCTTTCCTTCTCTAACTCTTTTCTTCATATTGGTCCAAATATTTGACACATATCATTTTCTTTGTCCCTGAAGAATTTCTTTTATCATTTCTTGCTGCACAGGTTGCTAACAATAGATTTCCTTTTTTGTTTGTCTGGGAAAGTCTGTGCTTTTCCTTTACTTTTGCAGTATTGCTGGACATAGAATTCTAGGTTAGTATTTTTTAATTAATAGGAAATATTTCAGTCTACTCTCTTCTTGCTTGATTTCTTTAATCCAAGGAAAGTTGGCAAATTCATTCATCTTTTTTTTCTTGTGGGAAGATGGAGTGACAATTTCTAAGCAATTTACATATCAGGTCTGAAAATGTATGTCCCCTTGTGACTTACTCTTTGTCCTTCAAAATACTTTTTACTATTGGACAATTCCAAATACCTGTGCAACACTCTCAGATTTTCAATTTTTAAAATGTAAATGTTTTAAAAATATTATTATGTTTCATTTTAATTCTTTCTCTTTTTTTATTATATATATATATTTTTTATTATTCATATGTGCATACAAGGCTTGGGTCATTTCTCCCCCCTGCCCCCACCCACTCCACCCCTCCCTCTCCCCCCTACCCCTTCAATACCCAGCAGAAACTATTTTGCCCTTATCTCTAATTTTGTTGAAGAGAGAGTATAAGCAATAATAGGAAGGAACAAGGGTTTTTGCTGGTTGAGATAAGGTTGAGATAAGGATAGCTATACTGGGAGTTGACTCACATTAATTTCCTGTGCGTGTGTGTTACCTTCTAGGTTAATTCTTCTTGATCTAACCTTTTCTCTAGTTCCTGGTCCCCTTTTCCTATTGGCCTCAGTTGCTTTTAAGGTATCTGCTTTAGTTTCTCTGCGTTAAGGGCAACAAATGCTAACTAATTTTTTAGGTGTCTTACCTATCCTCACCCCTCCCTTGTGTGCTACAGCTTTTATCATGTGCTCAAAGTCTAATCCCCTTGTTGTGTTTGCCCTTGATCTAATGTCCACATATGAGGGAGAACATATGATTTTTGGTCTTTTGGTCCAGGCTAACCTCACTCAGAATGATGTTCTCCAATTCCATTCATTTATCAGCGAATGATAACATTTCGTTCTTCTTCATGGCTACATAAAATTCCATTGTGTATAGATACCACATTTTCTTAATCCATTCATCAGTGGTGGGGCATCTTGGCTGTTTCCATAACTTGGCTATTGTGAATAGTGCCACAATAAACATGGGTGTGCAGGTGCCTCTGGAGAAACCTGTGTCACAGTCTTTTGGGTATATCCCCAAGAGTGGTATTGCTGGATCAAATGGTAGATCAATGTCTAGCTTTTTAAGTAGCCTCCAAATTTTTTTCCAGAGTGGTTGTACTAGTTTACATTCCCACCAACAGTGTAAGAGGGTTCCTTTTTCCCCACATCCTCGCCAACACCTGTTGTTGATGGTGTTGCTGATGATGGCTATTCTAACAGGGGTGAGGTGGAATTTTAGTGTGGTTTTAATTTGCATTTCCTTTATTGCTAGAGATGGTGAGCATTTTTTCATGTGTTTTTTGGCCATTTGAATTTCCTCTTTTGAGAAAGCTCTGTTTAGTTCACTTGCCCATTTCTTTATTGGTTCATTAGTTTTGGGAGAATTTAGTTTTTTAAGTTCCCTATGTATTCTGGTTATCATTCCTTTGTCCGATGTATAGTTGGCAAATATTTTCTCCCACTCTGTGGGTGTTCTCTTCAGTTTAGAGACCATTTCTTTTGATGAACAGAAGCTTTTTAGCTTTATGAGGTCCCATTTATCTATGCTATCTCTTAGTTGCTGTGCTGCTGGGGTTTCATTGAGAAAGTTCTTACCTATACCTACTAACTCCAGAGTATTTCCTACTCTTTCCTGTATCCACTTTAGAGTCTGTGGTCTGCTATTAAGATCCTTGATCCATTTTGAGTTAATCTTGGTATAGGGTGATATACATGGATCTAGTTTCAGTTTTTTGCAGACTGCTAACCAGTTTTCCCAGCAGTTTTTGTTGAAGAGGCTGTTTTTTCTCCATCGTATATTTTTAGCTCCTTTGTCAAAGACAAGTTGGTTATAGTTGTGTGGCTTCATATCTGGGTCCTCTATTCTGTTCCACTGGTCTTCATGTCTGTTTTTGTGCCAGTACCATGCTATTTTTATTGTAATTGCTTTGTAATATAGTTTGATGTCAGGCATTGTGATACCTCCTGCATTGTTCTTTTGACTGAGTATTGCCTTGGCTATTCGTGGCCTCTTGTGTTTCCATATAAATTTAACGGTAGATTTTTCAATCTCTTTAATGAATGTCATTGGAATTTTGATGGGAATTGCATTAAACATGTAGATTACTTTTGGGAGTATCGACATTTTTACTATGTTGATTCTACCAATCCATGAGCATGGGAGATCTCTCCACTTTCTATAGTCTTCCTCAATCTCTTTCTTCAGAAGTTTATAGTTTTCCTTGTAGAGGTCTTTCACATCTTTTGTTAGGTTTACACCTAGGTATTTGATTTTTTTTTGAGGCTATTGTAAATGGAATTGTTTTCATACATTCTTTTTCCGTTTGCTCATTGTTAGTGTATAGAAATGCTAATGATTTTTCTATGTTGATTTTATATCCTGCTACCTTGCTATAGCTATTGATGATGTCTAGAAGCTTCTGAGTAGAGTTTTTTGGGTCTTTAAGGTATAGGATCATGTCATCTGCAAATAGGGATATTTTGACAGTTTCTTTACCTATTTGTATTCCTTTTATTCCTTCTTCTTGCCTAATTGCTCTGGCTAGGAATTCCAGTACTCTGTTGAATAGGAGTGGAGATAGTGGGCATCCTTGTCTGGTTCCTGATTTTAGAGGGAATGGTTTCAGTTTTTCTCTGTTAAGTATAATGCTGGCTGTAGGTTTGTCATATATAGCTTTTATAATGTTGAGGTACTTTCCTTCTATTCCTAGTTTTCTTAGAGCTTTTATCGTGAAATGATGTTGGATCTTATCAAAGGCTTTTTCTGCATCTACTGAGATGATCAAGTGGTTTTTGTCTTTGCTTCTGTTAATGTGGTTTATTACATTTATTGATTTTCGTATGTTGAACCACCCCTTAATTCTTTCTCTTTTATTAGCACTTTCAGTATTATCCCCAAATTTGTACTTACTGGACATATAATGTACAATACCATTCATGGCATGGTATTCCTAAAATACCTCAAAATAAAACATAGAAACAAGCCAACCAAAGACTGTTTATAGCGTGCTAAGACAATTAACCATGATGTCACATGGATGTGATTACCATTTGCTGATTATACTAAAGCTCTTCTGCTGCTTGATTTTGTTGGTCTTTATGAAAAAAATAAAAAATAGAGTCATTTTCCCATTAATTATGTAGATCAGGGATAGAACTGTAGATAGGTGTTCGGTATGAGTAGACAAGGGATGATGGTGTGACTCAGTAAATTCATGGGCATAGCACTGCATAAAAACTTGTGTAGATACTGATGAGCTAAGAATTCGTGTTCAATATTTCCATAGCAATCAGTGAAACATAGTTACTACTCACTTATTGCTTGTTTTACTTACTGTCTCTCTTACTAAGAGCTTTTTTGGCTTTGTCTTTCATATTAAGAGCTTTTTTGGCTTTGTTTCTTTTCTTATTCTTTTGGTCATTTACCATTACCTGATACAAATCATGTCCCAGCAAATATTAGCACTCTTCCAGTCTTTGCCCAGGTTATACATGATGGATAGGACTGAGTGTGATTTCTTGTTCTATGCTGTGGATAAGGGATAATTTGACCTTCAAGTATTGCATATTTTTCCTATTGGAATTCCACTGGGAATTTAATTAATAATTTGGTGGGATGAACTTTCGTATTTTAATCTAAACAGATTTGAGATGAAGCAATCATGCCTATAAATTTATATATTACATTAGGTCTACTATACTGGCCTTACTTTGCTACAGGATTTGTACTTTGAAAGGCTGCACTATGATATGTATGTGTATATGTGCATGTGTGCTTTATCAACCAGTGTAAATTGTACTGGGTGTTTTTGGATAAGGAAAATATTAATGTTTGCAGCTGTGTACTTTAACTTATATTTGTAGCTGTGTGTAGAATGCTGATAAGGTGCCTAAATGCACCATGTTTGTCTAGGTTTGGCAATTTGTTTCCAGAGTGTGTTTGCCAAGAGCAAATAGAACATGTCTATATGATGTAAAATACTAGAATATTTTGAGAAATTCACCGATAGAAGTCAGTTTGGAAGCAGGGAGTTCCAACCCTTAGCTGATTGACAGCATTTTTCACTGAGGAGCTAATTGTTCTGATGCTGTGTAGAGATAACTTTAGTCAAACAGAGAAATGACAGGTTTCATTAAAGGGCACAGTTAATAATTTACCTTTTGTTCAATGCTGTACTTTTTCTATTCATGGGTTGCGATTTCATCAGCATTAATGCAGTGTCCTTGAGCTATCATGGAATGCGTTGCATTCACAGGGATCTTTTGAGCTTCTCAAGCCTTCCTGAGGATTGTCTGTGGAAAAACCAGTCAATCCTCAGTCCAGAGCAGAGCAGTCTTCTCAAATTAAAGAGGAAAATTTAGTTTATGAGTGTCTGTAGGTGGAAAGTTATCCTGGAATACAGATTTACACTGTTCTTATCTGTTTATGTGGTTCTGGGGAGAATATTATTTTAAATAAGAGAACATATGGGACAGAAGTAAAAGCTTGGGTTTAAGTGGAATTTGGCTTTTCCTCTACAGATTTATTTTAAAAACAGTGGGAAGATTCAGAAGCCAGTAAATGTCTCAAAAAGTATTTTTAATATTTTTCTAAATAGAGGGCAGAGTTTTAATCTTTGATGAAAATTATTTTAGAGAAAATTTAATCTTACCTTTTCAAGGATGATTTGCATCAAGAGCTGGTTAAAAAAGATGAGGGTTGATGGGAATTTATGTATCAGTTAACAAGAACCTGTAAGTTAAAATGAGTGAGTATGTAAAAAAAAAGTTCAGGTGATCTCCAACATGAAACTTGCATTTATTTTTATCTTCTTGTAGCAGTTAGTTTGCTGGAGGATGAAGAAACAAGATTAGGCTGTGACTATGGAGTGCAAATTTCCTGTGCTTTTGGATTTTTACCCAGAATAATTCTTAACAACAAATGCATGAATTCCTCAAAATAGTCTATATGGATTCAATAATTATAACAAACAATTAGTAGATACAAGTGATTAATTGAAGGATCAGAAATATTAGAATATTTGGTTACTTTGTCATCCAAAATATAACCTAGATGATTCTATAATACCTTCAAATTATATTTAAGAAACCTCAAAATTCTGAGGATAATTCTGTGTTTATGGGCAGTTTTCAATACTTTGCTTTAAAAAAAGTTTTCTGAATTTCCAAAGCATAGTTCATATTTATACAAACAAATAAAGTCTTTCTTTCTTGATGGCAGAACAAAAATATATGTTTTGCAAAGACTTGATCTCATTTTGCAAAACTTTTCAGCTTTATACACCTTGGGATTTTCAGATTTTAATTTAAATGAAAAACTAATGTCTGGTCATTTAAAGTAGGATTATTGCTCATCAATTCTGAGGATTATTTAAATCTTGAACTTTATGATTATTTTTTTTTTATTTATTTGCTAATTGATACCTTCTCAGAGGAGGAAGAAAGAAGAGGAAGAGTTCCACAATATAAATAAGTAATTTTATTACTGGTGATTGTGTTTGAAGAAAGAGTTTAAATAAAATAATCTCTGGCTTTCCTTTTCCTACATTGTCAAGAATTTACTTTTACTTTGGACTTAGTTTTCTAGTAGTCTGTGGTAGAAGTGGCTATTGTGAGAACTTAAAACATCATAATGTGTTTTTAATTATTGATATATAATGGGTAAGTTTTAAAATTTTACAGTTTGTTTTCATTACATTTGTTCCTACTTTTCCTGAGAGTTAACTCCTTCTTCAAGTGCCTCTTCTCCCCTTTCTTTCCCTCTGTTCTCTCATTCTCTTCTTCCTTGCTTTAATAAGTACTTATTAAACTTCAACTATGTGCTAGACGTTTATGTCTGTACCTTAACGGTGGAGCCCCTGGAGGAAATTTCAGTTTTCTGTGAGGTGCCTAGATATCCAGCTAATACTTAAATATAAGTCCTCTTTCCTCAGAGTTACTGTTTTAGTTTCTGTATAGACTTCAATGCTATGGAAATATAACAATTATGTCATAGCTCAAGCAAAGTTAAAGTCTTTCTCAGGAAACAGTTCCCAGCAAACTGTTCAAATTGGGAGGATAAGGCTGTTCTGTACCTTCACTGAAGGATCAAGGCTGACTTGGCTTTGCAAGCCTTTGCCGTTTCAGCCCAAGTAAAGGAATAAAAACCAGCGAGAATTGAACAGGGCAGTTTATGGACAAGATCTGAGAATGGCATGTGCAATTTTCATTTGTAGTTTGTGGTCACATATCCACACTAACTGCAAGGCAAACAAATGGAATGTAGTTCTGCATAGAGAAAGAAGTAGGGGATAGATTTTGATGCTGTTCATGGTCATGAATCTGCAGTCATGAATGACTGTCTTGAGCCGGAACTGACTAGTAGCTTTTGCAGAGATATGCTAGTTGTAAGCTTTAAATTAAAAACCTTAAAGTACTTCTATGCCTTTCTTTTTGATCCTGTTTACAAAAAGTCCTCCTTGTTGTTTAGGGAATGAATAGCTTTTGTGCATAAGTCCATGGGTGCAATTCTAATTATTACCTTGGTGGACGTGGTGATTGAAAGAGTAGGAATGTATTTAAGGTTCTTACTGTTAATTTGATTTTCAAGAAACTTATTTCAATTTACTTTTTCAAGAGCACCCTTATGATGTATGCAATTACCAAGAACCCAGCAATTTTACTCTTGTCTATTATTATCACATAAGAACTTATATTCATACTAAACCCTATACAGAAACAATCATACCAGATGTATTCATAAGCAAGTAAGAGCTAAAAACAAGAGACGTCCTTTGATGGGCAAATGTTAAGCCTGTGAAATATCTGTGTCAGATAACACTACTCAGCAATAAAAAGGATGGAGTTACTGATAAATGAAAAACTTTGATGAATCTCTGCAAAATTATGCCATATGAGTAAAAGACAGGCTGGAAAGGTTAAATACTGTATGATCCCATTTATATAGTACTTTTGAAATGGGAAAACAGGTTTGTAGTTGCCATGGGTTAAGGATGAAGGAAGGACAGCAGGGAAGAGAATCTTCCTAATGAGGAAACTGTTTAGCCTCTTGTCAGTGATGGAGGATACTCAGGCCTACATGTGTGATAAAATCTCATAAAATGACACACACATACATGCACACACACGCACAAACAAATGATACAACTGGGAAATCAGAACAAGATTGGTGGTGGATTTTATAATGGCAACATTTAGTTTGAAATATTATACTGTACTTTTGGAGGATGCTGGCACTGGGGAATTGGGTAAAGGATATATTAGATCTTCATTATTTTTGGCAACTAATCACGTATTACTATATATATAGTTGTCTCAAAATAAAAAGTTTCACTAAAAATAGTACATGAAGTTTATCATCTAGTTTTAGTACTTTCCATTTAATAGACTTCTGCTTTTTTTGATAGATGTAAACTCTTCTGTAACTGCCATGAGGAAATTGTTTTTTTTCTTATCACTTTCTAGTAATCCTGGCTGATATTTAATATTTAAAAAAACAGCTGAAGGTATTTCTTATTTTTCTGCCCACATTTTCTTCTTTTACTTTTTCATAATTTTTGTAATGTAGTAGCAATACCAAAAATATTTCTTCATCCTTTAGCCTTTTTCTTTGGACATAAGATCACAACTCTTTCATTATAGGGTAGTTCTAGAGGATGTAAGCCTGAGTTTTAATTTTTTATTTGTTTATTTTTTTTAAGATGTAACTGCAAAGGACTTTTGGCAAGCACTGATTGTTTTAGTACATAATGACCTGACTGTTCCTCTTTATATGCTCCAGGTCAGTAAGTTTTGTTGTTAAAAGTGTTCTTTAATTTTGTCACAAACAAATCTGATTTTATTCACTTTTTATTTTAAAAATCACTCTCAATAGGAGAACCAAGCTAATGATAGGACTCACATTATCAGCTTAAGACACTTGATTCTCATGTGTCTGCACAAAGCCCTTCTTTGTTTACTTATCACTTCTTTATCTTGCTCTCACTGTAATACTTTATATCTTGTTCTTGGTTTTCTGTTCTATGCATGGGTGTATCCTGTAAAATGTATAGCCTTTTTTGTTTCATATTTATATAAATATTATTGTGCCATTTATTTCTCTGTTTAAGTTACTTAGTGATATGTGGGTCTTTATTATCCTATATAAATCTGCTTATGAGTTTGTCAAGTTCTTTAAAATTGTCATCTAAAATTTTGGTTAGGATTACATTAAATATGAAGATTCCTTGAGGAAAATCAAGCTTTGCATTGTGCTTAATAAAGAAAGTCTTAAGTGATAAGAAATATATCGATAGTGTCTATGTTTCCTTCCTGTCTTGAGGTTTTAATGAGGGAACCCTACTGTTATTTCCCTAATATCTGATAATGTTTTTAGTATTTGAGCTTGAAAAGTTTTTTTTAACTATATTTTCTGTACATAAACTAACAGGTTGTGATTAGGTACTCACATGTTGGTTTGTATAATAATCCTTATAAATGTTCCCCAGTTGTAACCAGGAACTCTAGACCAGAGGCCCAATTCCAGGGATCCTACATGTCAAGTTTGACAACCTGTCCCAAATATGCCAAATAGAGTTGAGCATTGGTGAAAGGCAGGAAAAGATTTGTTACACGGCATAGGAGCACCATGGAAAGAGGGGAAATAAGCACTTCAGCCCATCTTGGGGATACAGACGGGAGCTTTAGAGGATGCACTGGGGCAGGGATGAGAGGTATGCATAATTATTGAATAGTCTTTGTCGTAGATGTGGTGCACTTAATCGTCACCTCCCTCAGGATGGTCAGAATGCTCCTGGTCATGATAAGAAAAGCATTGTTGTCTAGGGGCAGTTTCTAGACATTTCTTACCACAAATGTAACAGATTAGTCTTGTCCTTCCTGGCTTCCAAGGTAGCTGCAAGATGACTGCAGAGAGAACAACTCAGAGCAAGGGACATAGATGCAAATTGTAGGCAGGATGCCAAGCTATCATCCTGTTTCTAGTTACTCTTTGCAGGCCCAAGAAAGAAGTGTTTTCTGATTGTGTAGTTTTCAAGTACAACAGTCTGCCAAAAGAATTTAAAACCCTATTTATATCTTCTTGTAATTGTGTGGATAAATTTATTTACACCATAATAAAACTGCTAAGTCTTAACTGCAGTTAGGGAAAATTCAAATAGGTGTTAGCTTATTTAAACTTTCTTTCTTTTTTTTTTTTTTTTTTTGCTGGTGATGTATGCTATATCCCAGTTGTGTAAGTGGTCCAGAATTGTGTTGTTCCCAAAATTCGCATCTGAAAGCCCTACCCTTCTATGTCTCTGTATTGGAAATAGGAGCTTTAAAAATATGATTAAAGTTAAATGTAGCCGTAATGGTGGAGACCTGATTCAATACAACCAATGACCTCAGAAGAAGAGGAAGAGACACCAAAACTCCCCTTCTCCCCTATAAGTGGGTGACTGTAAGCCAGAAAAAGCCTTCACCAGAACCTGCTCATACCAACACTGTGACATTTTACTTCAACTTCCAGAACTATGAGAAAATAAGTCTCTGTTGTCTAAGCCGCCCAGGCCGTGCATTTTGCAGTCCTTCTGACTAAGACACTACGTCTGACACGAAGGTGATTGCCACATTAATTAATGCTCTGGCAGATAGAATTATGAGTCAGCTTTCCATTAGAAATCATTTTATAACCATCTATTTTTATTCTAGAGTGTTTAGGCATTAAATAAAGTAAATGAACATTGGTTGTGATTTTCCACGTTTGCTGACTCCTAATGAACTATGGGAAACAGCAACTACTTTTTCTAGCCACCTCAGTTCCTTGTAGTCATGGCTCAGGTTTATGGATTATTTCCTGTCTTTTCTAACACTCAGGATATAAGATTACTTTTCAGTCTAATTCAATTAGATCATCCAAGGCACAGTGTAAGCTAGGTTTCTGAAATGCAGAATAGCATTGCTAATGCATCTTAATATTGTTTTTTCAGAGCCAGAGCCACCTAGAAAATTAGATAATTGCACTTAATTATTCTTGATATCAATTGACATCCTTTTTTTCTCCCACAAGGGGATATGTCATAGCAATTTGATGTTTTCTCAGATCTGTTGGGGGACTTCATTCTCAGATTAAACATACTAAATTTATAGAGGAATTTGGACTTTGTTTAAACATAAATTTAGTGATATTAGAAAATAGTTTGTTTTTTAATTTAACTTTTACACTTACCTCAATGCTTGAAATATACTAGAATGTTGGATAGCTAGGTATTTATTATACATTATAAAAAAAATTAAAAAGCAACATTCCCAAATTGACTTTAAAATTTTTCTTTCTTTTCTTTCATCTCTTCTCCTTTCTTCCTCCCATCGTTTTTGACACAAGGTCTCTCTATGTAGCACAGGCTATCCAGGGTCTCAGTAATCCTTCTATCTCAGCCTCCTGAGTGCTGAGATTATGCACTCCCACACGCCTGAAACTGATTTTTGAGATGGTTCTCAACAAATAATTCTATTAAATATTTTCACAGGGTTAATGAAAACTTCTGAGTTTCTTGGATGCTTATTAACAATACTCAATGATTACAAAATTCTAATCATTCAACCAACGGGAGGCTATTGAGGCATCACGTTATAGGAATTGAATTGCCATTGTCCTCGTGGATAAGGAAAACAGGAAAAACATGTGAGGAACACTTCCAGGATGCTACTTGTCTCCATTTTGGATGAGCTGCAAGCAAAGTTCTGTATATATTCTGCTCTGCATTGTGGAAGGCCAGCCACACCTTTGCTCTGAAGAGGGTGTAGGTCATTACAAGAGTTACCAGACATCTGTACTTTGCTTACTTTGTAAAGTCTATTGTTATGAACAGCTCTGATATTGTAGCTTCTATCTAATATGTTTGGTTGTTTGCTTAGGAAGAATCTTAAGGTTACAGTATAGTAGCTCTGAGAGACTTCAGTGAAACCGAATGTGATTTTGTTTAGTGCAATTTCCTGTATTTACACACAGTTTGTGACTTCACAAAGACTTAAGAGCTAGATTGGGAAGATGCTTCTAAACTTTTAAGAAAATATTTCTCTGTTGGCTATGCCATCTTTATATTATTAGCATGGAATTAGGGGTGTGATGTTTGAGTATTCTCACAAGAAGGTTGAAAGCAATTGTAGACAATGTTACCCAATTGTGACCATCCTATGGGAAATCCCATGATCAATTAGAAGGGAGATAATAATATTCTTTACAGATATCCCTTTGCCATTCAGCATCTTCTCTGTCCTCGACAGTATCCCTTCTCTATTTAAATGGTAATAGATATTCAGGTTTTTTTAAAATAACAAGTCTTTCTTTTAGTGGAATCTGTCAATTTCAAACTAGATAGCAAAGTCTTAAGCACATAGTTTTCCTCGGAGTGGTTTAACAGCCAAGCGTTCAACCAGAGCCTGAGGACTGTAATGGTTTAAATAAGATGAACCCTGACCAACGATTCATGGCTTTGCCTGAAAAGGATGTTTGGTTCTATTTAAGACAAAATTGATTGGGGGAAAAGTTATAAGAAACAGAATTCTTTGGTCCGTAAGCTGAAATCTGTTAGACTTCAAGAGAAACTTTATAGGATTATTGGTGGCTGTACTTTTATATTTTGGTGCAATGTAATCCATGATGGGATGTGTAAAGCTGAAATGTAATACAAAGAAATTCCATATCATTGTTTCTCTAGGGATAGTTCAGTAAGGGTCAACCTTAGATTGAATCAAGAAAGAGAGGCAAGGCAATTGAGCTGAGAAAATTGGATGTGGCCTGATGGAGTTAGAGAACAGTAGAGTAAAATTGACTGACTATAAAAAGCTTCAGAAATTGTCAATATCTTTTTTTAATCATTTCAAGATATGTGATAATTGTTTGATGTTTATTTAGCACTCTCCTGTTCTTGAGATTTTGGTCACATCTAGTTAATACTTTATGGATTTTTATATCCTTCAGAAATTTAGATGGTAAAGAATGAAATCAGAGTTTAAGGACAGAATAAATCACTGGACACATGCTTGATGTTGGGTTACAGTTCTTATATCTGATTAGTCTTTGCAGGACATAGACTCATAGCCAAGAGACCTGTAAAAGTCTCATTACAGGAAACTGGTGTTGTTACTGGATTTCTGGTGTGGTTTGAGGTCACTGCCTTGACTTGTGCTAAAGTGACAGAAGTTTTAACCCACCTGTTTTTGCATTATCAGTCATTATGGGGAAAAAGGCATATAGTGTATTTCTATTATTATGAAACTAATACTGACCTTAATGGATTCCCTAAAATGATCTCAGAGACTTCTGAAGTTCTGAGAGCTCCATTTTAAGTGCAAAGTTTATCTTTCTAGGCCCTCTCTCCCATCTTTGGCTTCTATTTTTTTTAAATATTCTTTCATTGCTTCCTTTTTTAAATATTCCTTAGATATCTTGTGACTCTCTTGTGTGAAGATCCCTAAATTCCATAGCACTGGGAATATTTGTTTTCTTTAATGCTAAAATTTCTACTTTTCTCCTTCAGAAGAATTATAATAGTCTTTTGGAAAATACTACTTTTTAAAAAAATCAAAAGTAAGATTAACAATGATATCTTTTTTTTTCCTTTTATTATTCATATGTGCATACAAGGCTTGGTTCATTTCTCTCCCCTGCCCCCATCCCCTCCCTTACCACCCACTCCACCCCCTCCCTCTCCCCCCCACCCCCTCAATACCCAGCAGAAACCATTTTGCCCTTATTTCTAATTTTGTTGTAGAGAGAGTATAAGCAATAACAGGAAGGGACAAGGGTTTTTGCTGGTTGAGATAAGGATAGCTATACAGGGTATTGACTCACATTGATTTCCTGTGCGTGGGTGTTACCTTCTAGGTTAATTCTTTTTGATCTAACCTTTTCTCTAGTTCCTGTTCCCCTTTTCCTATTGGCCTCAGTTGCATTTAAGGTATCTGCTTTAGTTTCTCTGCGTTAAGGGCAACAAATGCTAGCTAATTTTTTAGGTAAGACACAATGATATCTTTTATTGAGGATTTTCAATTGGTTTCTTACATTTTCCTAAAATGTACCATCATAATTTAGGAATATTATAAGAGAATGCAGGAAAAACTAAGCACATAAAAGGTATCCTCAACTTATTTAGAAGAGGAATGTGATCATTAGAAATTATCTAAGAGTCTTTTTCAGCACTACAGATGGTACAGGTTTATATGACAACAAACATTTCATTACTTGTGTATTTGTTACATTTGGGCCATGCAACTATAGCTTATGTATGAGTAATTATGCTTGGTTTGTTAAAGCATCTTAGCAGTTAACAGATACCATGTTATCAAGTTACACATGAATTTTAATCTAGAAGTGAATGTGTTTCCATATCTCTATGAAACCCTGCATTATTGGTATGCAAAATTTGGGACATGCTTATATTTTCTGGGGTAAAGTCTATGAGTTCATCAGAAGGATTTCTTAGAAATGCTTAAATTACTCTATATTTAAGGAAATGAATAGATGTAATTTGTTTCAGTTCTGTGGTAAGGAAAACATTATCAGCATAGGGTAGATGAACCAACTGGTTGCTTGAATTATCTTTCAGTGACTGTTGTTTTGGTATTGTATAGAGAAGGCCCAAATCCTTCAATTATGTCTGAATTAATTTACAACACATGCAACTCACCCACACTTGTTCTATTTATCACTCCATGGAAACAGCATGCTTTGGGCCGCTACTAACTTTTCCACATGTAAGACATTTCTGTTTTTATATTTAACTATATTCTTCTAGATCATGCTATTTTCTTAAACTCCTTATGGAAATACCATAAAGTACAATGTTCTTTTAAAATGTGTAGTTTGAGTGAGTCAGGTTTTCATTACACAGATTGATGCCCTTGTAACCACTCATTCCAATGTTGCTTTATCTTCTTATTAAATAATATTTTTAGTGTCTTCTTTCAATAAAACTCATTTTGGAGACTTCATTTACATATCCCACAATATTTTTTAAAAATTTATTGAGATATAATTTATGTATATTAAATTGCTCAAATATTAGGATATGACTATACTATATTTTAAGTAGATTTTAAGTTTTTAGGGCAGTTTCAGTTCAGTGTGAGTAAAAGGTGCAGCTTTGCCATATCTCCTATACCTGAGGCGTCATGGCCTCTCCAGCTATCACCACTCTACACCAGAGTGCTACATTTCTTCAGCTGACAAACTTGTCCTTATCCAAACATCCTCACCCCAAATACAGTTACCTTACAGTTCATTCTTTTTTTTTTTCATTTTTCTTTTATTATTCATATGTGCATACAAGGCTTGGTTTATTTCTCCCCCCTGCCCCCACCCCCTCCCTTACCACCCACTCCACCCCCTCCCGCTCCCCCCCTCAATACCCAGCAGAAACTATTTTGCCCTTATCTCTAATTTTGTTGTAGAGAGAGTATAAGCAATAATAGGAAGGAACAAGGGGTTTTGCTGGTTGAGATAAGGATAGCTATACAGGGCATTGACTCACATTGATTTCCTGTGCGTGGGTGTTACCTTCTAGGTTAATTCTTTTTAATCTAACCTTTTCTCTAGTTCCTGGTCCCCTTTTCCTATTGGCCTCAGTTGCTTTAAGGTATCTGCTTTAGTTTCTCTGCATTAAGGGCAACAAATGCTAGCTAGTTTTTTAGGTGTCTTACCTATCCTCACCCCTCCCTTGTGTGCTCTCGCTTTTATCATGTGCTCATAGTCCAATCCCCTTGTTGTGTTTGCCCTTGATCTAATGTCCACATATGAGGGAGAACATACAATTTTTGGTCTTTTGAGCCAGGCTAACCTCACTCAGAATGATGTTCTCCAATTCCATCCATTTACCAGCGAATGATAACATTTCGTTCTTCTTCATGGCTGCATAAAATTCCATTGTGTATAGATACCACATTTTCTTAATCCATTCGTCAGTGCTGGGGCATCTTGGCTGTTTCCATAACTTGGCTATTGTGAATAGTGCCGCAATAAACATGGATGTGCAGGTGCCTCTGGAGTAACAGTCTTTTGGGTATATCCCCAAGAGTGGTATTGCTGGATCAAATGGTAGATCGATGTCCAGCTTTTTAAGTAGCCTCCAAATTTTTTTCCAGAGTGGTTGTACTAGTCTACATTCCCACCAACAGTGTAAGAGGGTTCCTTTTTCCCCACATCCTCGCCAACACCTGTTGTTGGTGGTGTTGCTGATGATGGCTATTCTAACAGGGGTGAGGTGGAATCTTAGTGTGGTTTTAATTTGCATTTCCTTTATTGCTAGAGATGGTGAGCATTTTTTCATGTGTTTTCTGGCCATTTGAATTTCTTCTTTTGAGAAAGTTCTGTTTAGTTCACCTGCCCATTTCTTTATTGGTTCATTAGTTTTGGGAGAATTTAGTTTTTTAAGTTCCCTGTATATTCTGGTTATCAGTCCTTTGTCCGATGTATAGTTGGCAAATATGTTCTCCCACTCTGTGGGTGTTCTCTTCAGTTTAGAGACCATTTCTTTTGATGAACAGAAGCTTTTTAGTTTTATGAGGTCCCATTTATCTATGCTATCTCTTAGTTGCTGTGCTGCTGGGGTTTCATTGAGAAAGTTCTTACCTATACCTACTAACTCCAGAGTATTTCCTACTCTTTCTTGTATCAACTTAAGAGTTTGGGGTCTGATATTAAGATCCTTGATCCATTTTGAGTTAATCTTGGTATAGGGTGATATACATGGATCTAGTTTCAGTTTTTTGCAGACTGCTAACCAGTTTTCCCAGCAGTTTTTGTTGAAGAGGCTGCTATTTCTCCATCGTATATTTTTAGCTCCTTTGTCAAAGATAAGTTGCTCATAGTTGTGTGGCTTCATATCTGGATCCTCTATTCTGTTCCACTGGTCTTCATGTCTGTTTTTGTGCCAGTACCATGCTGTTTTTATTGTTATTGCTTTGTAATATAGTTTGAAGTCAGGTATTGTGATACCTCCTGCATTGTTCTTTTGACTGAGTATTGCCTTGGCTATTCGTGGCCTCTTGTGTTTCCATATAAATTTAACAGTAGATTTTTCAATCTCTTTGATGAATGTCATTGGAATTTTGATGGGAATTGCATTAAACATGTAGATTACTTTTGGGAGTATAGACATTTTTACTATATTGATTCTACCAATCCATGAGCATGGGAGATCTCTCCACTTTCTATAGTCTTCCTCAATCTCTTTCTTCAGAAGTGTATAGTTTTCCTTGTAGAGGTCTTTCACATCTTTTGTTAGGTTTACACCTAGGTATTTGATTTTTTTTGAGGCTATTGTAAATGGAATTGTTTTCATACATTCTTTTTCTGTTTGCTCATTGTTAGTGTATAGAAATGCTAATGATTTTTCTATGTTGATTTTATATCCTGCTACCTTGCTATAGCTATTGATGATGTCTAGAAGCTTCTGAGTAGAGTTTTTTGGGTCTTTAAGGTATAGGATCATGTCATCTGCAAATAGGGATATTTTGACAGTTTCTTTACCTATTTGTATTCCTTTTATTCCTTCTTCTTGCCTAATTGCTCTGGCTAGGAATTCCAGTACTATGTTGAATAGGAGTGGAGATAGTGGGCATCCTTGTCTGGTTCCTGATTTTAGAGGGAATGGTTTTAATTTTTCTCCGTTAAGTATAATGCTGGCTGTAGGTTTGTCATATATAGCTTTTATAATGTTGAGGAACTTTCCTTCTATTCCTAGTTTTATTAGAGCTTTTATCATGAAATGATGTTGGATCTTATCAAAGGCTTTTTCTGCATCTATTGAGATGATCAAGTGGTTTTTGTCTTTGCTTCTGTTAATGTGGTTTATTACGTTTATTGATTTTCGTATGTTGAACCACCCCTGCATCCCTGGGATGAAGCCTACCTGGTCGTGGTGAATAATCTTTTTGATGTGTTGCTGAATTCGATTTGCCATTATTTTGTTGAGGATTTTTGCATCAATGTTCATTAAGGAGATTGGCCTATAGTTCTCCTTTTTGGAGGTGTCTTTGCCTGGTTTTGGGATAAGTGTAATAGTGGCTTCATAAAATGTGTTTGGCAGTTTTCCTTCCCTTTCTATTTCATGGAACAGTTTAAGGAGGGTTGGTATCAGTTCTTCTTTAAAGGTCTGATAGAATTCAGCAGAGAATCCATCAGGTCCTGGACTTTTCTTTTTGGGGAGACTCTTGATTGCTGCTTCAATTTCATTTTGTGTTATAGGTCTATTCAGGTGATTAATTTCCTCTTGGTTCAGTTTTGGATGATCATATGTATCTAGAAATCTGTCCATTTCTTTTAGATTTTCAAATTTATTTGCATATAGGTTCTCAAAGTAGTCTCTGATAATTTCCTGGACTTCCATGGTGTTTGTTGTTATCTCCCCTTTTGCATTCCTGATTCTACTAATTTGAGTTTTTTCTCTCCTCATTTTAGTCAGGTTTGCCAGGGGTCTATCGATCTTGTTTATTTTTTCAAAGAACCAACTTTTTGTTTCATTAATTCTTTGTATGGTTTTTTTGGTTTCTATTTCGTTGATTTCAGCTCTTATTTTTATTATTTCTCTCCTTCTATTTGTTTTGGGATTTGCTTGTTCTTGTTTTTCTAGGAGTTTGAGATGTATCATTAGGTCATTGATTTGGGATCTTTCAATCTTTTTAATATATGCACTCATGGCTATAAACTTTCCTCTCAAGACTGCCTTAGCTGTGTCCCATAGGTTCTGGTAGGTTGTGTTTTCATTTTCATTGACTTCTAGGAACTTTTTAATTTCCTCTTTTATTGCATCAATGATCCATTCTTCATTAAGTAATGAGTTATTTAGTTTCCAGCTGTTTGCATGTTTTTTGTCTTTACTTTTGTTGTTGAGTTCTACTTTTACTGCATTGTGGTCAGATAGTATGCATGGTATTATTTCTATTTTCTTATATTTGCTGAGGCTTGCTTTGTGCCCTAGGATATGATCTATTTTGGAGAAGGTTCCATGGGCTGCTGAGAAGAATGTATATTGTGTAGAGGTTGGATGAAATGTTCTGTAGACATCTACTAGGTCCACTTGATCTATTGCATATTTTAGATCTTGGATTTCTTTGTGGAGTTTTTGTTTGGATGACCTATCTATTGATGATAATGGGGTGTTAAAGTCTCCCACAACCACTGTGTTGGCATTTATATATGCTTTTAGGTCTTTCAGGGTTTGTTTGATGAAATTGGGTGCGTTGACATTGGGTGCGTACAGATTGATGATTATTATTTCCTTTTGGTCTATTTCCCCTTTTATTAGTATGGAATGTCCTTCTTTATCTCGTTTGATCAATGTAGGTTTGAAGTCTACTTTGTCAGAGATAAGTATTGCTACTCCTGCTTGTTTTCGGGGGCCATTGGCTTGGTAAATCTTCTTCCAGCCTTTCATCCTAAGCATATGCTTATTTCTGTCGGTGAGATGAGTCTCCTGTAAGCAACAAATTGTTGGATCTTCTTTTTTAATCCATTTTGTCAAACGGTGTCTTTTGATGGGTGAATTAAGTCCATTAACATTAAGTTTTAGTACTGATAGGTATGTGGTGATTCCTGCCATTTAGTTATCTTAGTTGTTTGAAGGTTTGATTGTGTGTACCTAACTTGATGTTACTCTCTACTGTCTTGCTTTTTCTTATCCTGTGGTTTGGTGCTGCCTGCCTTTTCATGGTTAAGTTGGGTGTCACTTTCTGTGTGCAGGATCCCTTGCAGAATCTTTTGTAATGGTGGCTTTGTGGTCACATATTGTTTTAGTTTCTGCTTATCATGGAAGACTTTTATTGCTCCATCTATTTTGAATGATAGCTTTGCTGGGTAGAGTATCCTGGGGTTGAAGTTATTTTCATTCAGTGCCCTGAAGATCTCACCCCACGCTCTTCTTGCTTTTAATGTTTCAGTTGAGAAGTCTGCTGTGATTTTGATGGGTTTACCTTTGTATGTTACTTTTTTTTCCTCTCTTACAGCCTTCAATATTCTTTCCTTAGTTTCTGAACTTGTTGTTTTAATGATGATATGTCGTGGAGTAGTTCTATTTTGATCTGGTCTGTTTGGTGTCCTGGAGGCCTCTTGCATTTGTATGGGAATATCTTTCTCTAGATTTGGGAAATTTTCCGTTATTATTTTGTTGAATATATTACGCATCCCCTTCGCTTGCATCTCTTCTCCTTCTTTGATGCCCATGATTCTCAAGTTTGGTCTTTTGATGGAGTCAGTGAGTTCTTGCATTTTCTTTTCACAGGTCTTGAGTTGTTTAATTAATAGTTCTTCAGTTTTTCCTTTAATTACCATTTCATCTTCAAGTTCTGAGATTCTGTCTTCTGTTTGTTCTATTCTGCTGGATTGGCCTTCTGTTTTGTTTTACAGTTCTGTTTCGTTCTTTTTTCTGAGGTTTTCCATATCCTGGCTGGTTTTTTCTTTATTGTTGTCTATTTTTGTCCTGAGTTCATTTATCCATTTATTCATTGTGTTCTCTCTTTCACTTTGGTGTTTATACAGTGCTTCTATGGTTTCCTTTATTTCTTCTGTTGCTTTTTCAAATTCTCTATTTTTATTGTCTTGGAATTTCTTGAGTGTCTCCTGTACATTTTGGTTGACCCTATCCAGTATCATCTCTATAAAATTCTCATTGAGTACTTGTAGTATGTCTTCTTTTAAATTATTCTTGTAGGCTTCATTGGGTCCTTTGGCATAGTTTATCTTCATTTTGTTGGAGTCTGGCTCTGAGTTTCTGTTCTCTTCATTCCCCTCTGGTTCCTGTACTAATTTTTTGCTGTGGGGAAACTGGTTTCCTTGTTTTTTCTGTCTTCCTGTCATTGTCCTTGGTGTTGTTACTGTCCCTGTACTGTGTGTAATTATGTATTTTCTAGCTTGTAATAATAACAATGGTAATATTGAGAATGGAAGAGTGAGCTGAGATGGAAAGCAAGAAGTTAAAGAAAAGGGGAAAACAAATATACAGACAAGAGGGAGAAAGCAGAACGAGGTATCAGACAAGAGAGTTTCAAAGGTATAAACAGGGAGTGTTAGTGTACTAATCGACAGTAAGCTGAACAGACAATAGGGTGACAGAGAGAGGATTGAAAATCAAAGATAAAAAAAATAAAAAATAAGTATATGAAAGTAATATCTATTTATAAAAATGAATTAAAATAAAATGGAAAATAGAAAATTAAAAAAAACAAAAAAAAAACCAAAAAACCAAAAAACTTCCAAGTTTATATGCAATGCAATTTCAGTCTTAATAATTTGGATGTCCATCTCAATCTCCAGTCCTGGAGTTGGTGCCTCAGATGTTGTTCTGTAGTTGTCTCATCAAAGGGGATGCATAAAGTAGAACAAAACTACACTCACACACACACAGAAGAAAAAAAAAGCCCCACCAAGTGTCCCCAGTTCAAATGCAATACAGTTTCAGTAAGTTTTTCGGCTTGCAGGTGTAATTCGGTTGTTCTCTCATCAAAGGTAGGGAGAAAAAGAAAAAAAAAGCGTCTGGAGGCAGTTCTGAGAGTGGTATCTGCAACTGTGGCTTGCCTGCCTGCTGCTCTCAGCCTGTAGCTGGCGGCGTTATTTATGCAGATCTCTGGGGTGAGCTTAGCACTCACCTGGTCCCACAGGCTTTGTTTGCTCAGAGTTCTCCTGTGCGGGGGCCTCTGCTACTGGCTTTCCCCTTTCCAAGCACTGGGAAAGGCGACACTGCCCCGCGTGTCAGGCCTGCGTGTTTATTTACAGTTCACGTGGGAAGTGGGTCTTCCCTCCTCTCACAAGCGTCCCCGCTCCTGGTTGCTGGCGCGCCCCGCTCCCGCCAGAGCCTCTCCGGCCCGCCCGGCTCGTTTATTTACAGTCCCAGGAAGGATTCCCTTCCCCCAATCTTCAGCGCTCAGGGCGCCCCACCCTCTTTCTAGCGTGTCTTAACTGTTCTTATTGCTTAGTACTCAGTTTCTCTTTTTTCCCCGGGTGGAGGTCAGTCTGTCCAGGGGGCTATGCTGCTCTGGCCCAGGCTTGTCTGTGGGGGAACCGCGGTACCGCGAAGCTCACCTGGTCCGCGTCTTCCCAAGCCGTATGGGCGGCCCCGGGGCCCTCCTCGGTTCTCCGTTTAACGTGAAGTGGAGATTCTCTGTGCCGGCTGGAGATGTGGAGGGGTCAAAGTTATGCCTTTTCTCGGTGATTATGCCTGCAAAGTGTGTCTCCAGTGTCTCTCCAAGATTTCACTATAGGAGGGTCGCTTTCTGCTTCCTACCTCTAGCCGCCATCTTGGAATTCACCTCCAGTTCATTCTTAAACAAACCACCAAAATACCATTCAGTTTTCCCTGACCTCAAAATCACCTGTGTTCCACCTATTCATCTTTTTTATTCTTTAAATAATTGCATCCATTGATCTTTTCCCTATGTCCACAGTATTGCCCTTTCCAGAAAATTATAGAATTGGAGTCACACAGTATGCAGTCCCTTTTACTGCTGATATTGATGCATGGCTTCATGGCATCCTAATCAAAGTCCTTTGGATTACAGGTAAAGATTTAAAAACTTGTATGAAAGTACAAAATGTCTAGAATAGCTAAGGTAGACTTGCAAGAACAAAGTTGGACAACATACCCTGACTGAAGACTTTTGTAAAGCAGCAGTAATGACAGTGTGGTTCTGGCATAGTAATTGATAAACAGACCAAGGAAACAGTACAGAAAGTTCAAAAATTGGCCAAACATAAAATCTGATTTTTGACAAAGGCACCAAAGCAATTCAAAAAGGAGTAGCGGAACTTTTCATTGATGAATAGTATTCTACTCACTGGATATTTATTTGGAAAAAGAATGAACTTTGACTCCAACCTCATATATAAGCAAAAAATTAATTCAAGATGAATCATAGACATAATTATAAGAGTGAAAATTATAAAGCTTCTAGAACAAGTTACTAAATGTGTGGTCTTAGGGAAGGCAAATTCTTTTTCACATGGTATAAGATGTACTAACCAAAAACACACAAAGATTGAATTTCATTAAAATTTAAAACTCCTTATAAGGCAGAAAGTGAAAAGTCCATCCATAGGCAATGAGTAAATATTGGAAATACATATATTTAGCAAAGAACTTATATCTACAGTGTATTAATAATTTCTACAACTTAATACAAAGGCAACTTAATTGAAGTATGGGCAGAGATCTTGATCAGACGTTTTTGTAAATGGGCAAAATTTGCAGGAAAAGATGCTTAACAGTGTTGTCAAGGTAATATAAATTAAAAACCACACTGACTGTAGAATGGCTCTCACAGAAGGATGGTGTAGTGAAGGTGTGCAAGGCTGACCAACAAATGCTCATACTTTGCTGCAGTTGTAAAACCAGCAGTCACTTTGCAATGTGACTCATTCTCATACCCTATGACATTACAGTTTCATCGCTGAGCATATATCCAAAAAAATGCAACTTTCTTAAAAACAATTTGCACAAGAATGTTTCTAATAACTTCACTAACTTCTCAAACCCAGAAGCCACCCAAATATCCTTTAATAGGATGCAACATTCCCTTTTATATTTTTTCATCACTGCCATATAGTGGAGCCTCAGATTTCTCTTGTCTTGAGCAGCAGTTCAGCTTTCTTCCAATGGGATTTTGTGCAATGTTTGCACAGCACAAAGATCCGTGAAGACTGCAGTCCCATGTGAGATAGATGGGAGAATGCAATGAGATGAAATTTTATGTTAACAATAATGGAAGAGCATACTATCCAAGTGGAGCTATTCTTTGGCCAATGAGAAATTCTGGCTCAAGGTTAAAGCCATGAGCCAGATCCTTTGGTGGAAGACTAGAATCTTAAACTTCCCAAAGAGTGAGTAGAGAAGAGATGCAATAACGGCCATACTCTTCCAGAGAGCTCAAGATTCATGTGGGAGGAGTGACAAAGTCATCCAAAGAGCAGAGCCATTGCTCTGAAGGGTATCACCAAACAATAGAGGATTTTATTGTTGTATCATCTTGGTATTATCATAGAGTGAGCTTGAGAATCATAAAAAATGATGAAAATGTGAAACAGGTCACTGGGTTTGCAGCCACAAGTGCGTTTAAGACTAGAGAAACATTTAGTGGGTTTCAGTGAAGTATGCTTTTTGGGGTATAGATTATAATTTGGTAGCTGTTGGCCTTAACAATAAGGAAAACATGCACAGTGGCAGATTTAATGGACAACAAAGATCAGGTGATAATTTAGTTCGGGATGATTAAAACCAGAAGAAAAGACAACCCAGGAAGATGAAGTTAATGAATTATGCTATGGTATTGACAGTAATCAGGGATAAGGAATAATAAGGAAGTTATTAATAAGGAAGTTATTAACTTCCTTAATATGGAAATTCTCACAAGCTTGTATTTTTTAGTAACTTCCTTTTATTATAAATAAAACAAGCACTAGAGTCCATGCTCTCTTCAGAAATTTATGGAGATTGCCAGATGTAGGGGTTCACAGCTATAATCCCAGTTACTTGGGGGGGTAAAGATTGGGACAATCATGGTTCAAGGCCAGCCCAGGCAAAAAGTTGGCAAGATCCACCTCAACAAACAAGCTGAGTGTGGTGGCACACATCTGCAATCCCAGCAGTGCAGGAGGCCTTAGGTGGGAGAATTGTGATCTGAGGCCAAGCCCAGGCAGAACGGATAAGAACCTCTGTGAAAAATGACTACAGTATATAGGGCAGGGGCCATGCTCCCTAACCCTGCCTAGCTTGAAGTGGTTTGTTTCCTGTATTTGACTTTGCATCTGATTTGTTCTACTTTAAGCCTCCATCTATCTGGTTTTGGGGGTATTTTTAAACACTCAAGAGCACATCCTAGAGAAAACAAAAAAATAACATACTCCAAATACTATATCTTGCCATGCAGGAAATATGTCATGTAATTATCTTCTGAGAGGATTGAATTGAAGTACATTTTATCCTTAGGAATATGGTTGAATGACTTTAATTATCAACAATAAAGATAGGAAATGCAAAGCTGGAGACATGGCAGTGAAAAGACATTTATGGACCCAGTTTTTATTTGATGTGTATTTATTATGTCAAGAAGAGACAGACTGAATTAAAATAATGTGACAGACAATTGTGAAGTTTTTAAATTAATAGTGCTGGGTTGAAATACAATCTTCTATGCTATGTCTTTGAGAAAGACTTTTCTTACTGTTCCTTGAATCACCATTTTGTACAATCTGTAGCTATCCCTGATCTTCCTGTCCTCAGTATGTCTTAAAAAATTGTTCGTTCTAAAGTAGAGAAAGGGGCAAAGTAGGACGATAAATTAAGATACCTGATAGGAAAGGAAATCAGTTACTTTTCCCATGATCGAAGGGAACACAGCACCAAAGAAGCGAACTTTTCTAACTTCTTTTGGGGCAAAGAAAGAACTGCTGTAACCTTGCTATCCAGAAACCAGAAAAGATGAATGAGATGCTTATTATGTCATTATGCCTCTCCTGGTAGAAACACCTGTTGGCTACAACGTTAATGTACCACCATAAACCAAACCAAAAGCAAGGGAAATAAAAACAATTGCAGTATTCCCACCAGGATTTGCTGATGAATTTCTCATTCAAAACCTTTGGAATAAGAACAGGTTGCTCATTCAGAATCATTTCTAGTTCTCAGTGGCTTTAAAAGAAACCTGCCCTCAGAACATAGTATCATGACAAAGGTGATTTTACTTTCATCCCCTTGCTTCAGAGAGATGTCTGCTCATGTAAATTTTGAAGTGACTTGTCCAGAATTGTTATGGCAATAAGCTCCAGAGGCTGAGTGAGAAAAAACTAGGTTGGACTCCGACCCTACTGGCAGAAGTTGAAAATGCCATTAGAGTAAACCAATAACAGTTGACAACCCCTTGTGCAATGGTGAGACTATAAGACTGGAATTACTTTTGATTTGAGAAATACAATTCCATAGTATTTACCATGAATACCATTTTAAATATATTATGAAAAATTTACTTTAGTTTTTATATCTGTCACTTAATCATTTTAATCTCTGTCATAGCCTCCCTTTTCTTTTCCCATAGCACCTGATATTGTAAACAGATAAGTAATTGAAACCAGATGTAATGATTTTCTATGTAGTTGTAATACAACACGAGAATGGAAGGTGTGAGGACTTGTAGTACAACTGAGAGTAATTGAAATTACTTACATGAGGTCCAGTTGGCACTCCAGGAAAGCAGGTGAGACAGGCAAGGATTTAATGACTGGGAGAAGCATGGAGCCATGGGACTAGAGTGGGAGAAGGGTTTTTTTTTAATGAATGAGAAAGATGACATTCAGATTTTGAAGGTCATCCTTTGTCTCTGGATGATACTTACCTAAACAGAGGTAATATAAGTGGAGAGAGCAAGGTCAATGTAGTAAATGAAGTTAAGAAACAACGATGATAGGATGCTTGACAGGTCATGTAGTTGCACACTGATAGGTCAGAGTTCTAAGTACTAGTCAATCAATTATTGAACATCTATATTGGCATTGAGAATTGAGAAATTGAAAACATACTATCTAGGTTCTCTAGGGTTGGTGGTAGCATTTAAAAAAATTAGTGATAATGTACTTGATAGGTATACCAGAGGTAGTGCCTGCTATCCAGTAGATACTTAAAATTTTGCTAAAATAAATCATTGCATGAAGTCCTCAGGAAGCATGCAGGAATTGACCCACAAGGGCAATAGGAGGATTAATATTGGAAAGACAGCCAAGGAAAGAAGATTTGAGCTGAACCTTAAGGATGGTTAATCATCAGCAAGGTAGGTAGTAGAGGCTGGGGTGAGGAAGTCCAAACAAAAGAGAAAGATGTCTCTCTGCATGGAGGCAGAGTACAGATGCTTACAGGAGAGGAAGAAAGGAAGGACCTATACACCGTGCTTCAATATTTGACCTTTGTTCTGGAGGAGATAGAAACCACTGGAGACTTTATGGAATGTGATAAGAGCTGATATACAATTGGACTTTCAAGTGAGTATTTTATTGACAATGTGACAGAGATTATATTGAAGAGGGTGATACTATTGTCCTTTACATGTTTAAGGTGTCTGTCCTACTAGATTGTTGAATAGTCACAGAGTTTTGTTTGAATTTTCTATCAAGTGTATAAAATACATGTATATCAATAAATATTAGTGCTTGTGTTCTAAATTTGCTAATACACAGGAGATATATATCTCATATATCATATCATATATATATGTATATATGTGTATATATATATATATATATATATATATATATATATATATATGAGAGAGAGAGAGAGAGAGAGAAGAATCCAGATAGATGAGGTTTTCCTGTGTGTAACTAAAGACCCAAAATAGCAGAAGTTTGTTTCTATTTCATGTGAAAGACATCTGTAGGCCACCTCGAGTTTGTACTTGAGTCAGGCACCTAGGTATCTTTTGTCCTTTTGCTCCACTTTCCACAGCACATAGATTCTTCCTCATGGCCTAGGATGTCTGCTTGAGTTCCAGTGTCATAAAGGCATTTCGACTAACAGGAAGGGGGAAGGTTATGGACGAATGGATACCCCCTACTCTAAGGACTCTTCTGCTCCAAGAATACATTTAGTTTGACTTTTCTAGTTACATGCCATTGGCCAGAATTTAGCCTGAAAACCTCAATTGGCTACAAGAAAGGTTACAAAATATCTCCCTTTTGGATGGCAATATGCTTTGTTAACATTGGTAGCTCACATGGTATCAACATGGAATCACAGCATAACTAGCCATTTCTGCACATATAAGTGATTATTTCCCTCAGACCCCAGTAATTCTATCTAGAAAGTATCTGAATATGAATGTATGTAGGTGGCATGTTCTTAGGTCTTCCTTTTGGAAGAAGATATCAATTAGTACACATTTTGGGTGCTGTGATACCATTTTATAAGAATAAACATTTTGGCTTAGTGCAAACTACATAAAATGATTATACTAAGTTGCATTTCAAAATGTTTACAGAACACATTCACACTGATAGACTCTTTAATCAATACTGCATTTCTTATGTAAGTAAGAAGTTGATACCCATTCTCTAGCTGGAAAAATGAAATTACGTGGTTTGAGATTGAAAATGGGCTTTGTTTATTGACTCCGATTCTAGGGCTAGTCACAGAAGAGAATAATGCTATGGATTTTTTTGAGAACAGAGGACAATTAGAAATGATTTATATCTTAGTGCTAATGAATATATGTTAATGGACCTGACATTTTTGTCATTTTTTTGAAAACAGCATGGAAGAATATGGTTCTCTTCTCACTTACCTGAGCATTAATAGCTTGGCAGTGATCAGAGGCTACCTGTTTTCCCTTAGGTGTGATTGTTTCATTCTCCCAACAGGATATATCAGTCTTTTGGTGTTGCTTAGCTAATGGAAGTATGGTATATAAATTTACTCACCAGTCATTTCCCTTAAATTGCAACCTGCAGATATTGTATTTATCTTAATTGTGTTTTTGACACACTGACTATATAAAATAATCAGTGAATGTAACTGTCTTTGTTCTACTGCAAAACTCCTTCATAAAAACAGTGTCCTGGTAGATGTTATCTCCATACAAGAAAAATGAAATAAGAATTTTTAACAACTGATTAGGATTATGGTATTTTAAGCTTATGCCATGATTGCTGAAGAGCATATAGTTTACAAATTCTATTCTAGTAGTCATTCCAATAATTATAAAGCACTTCTATCCTTTTACCTGTGGGCGTAAACTTGCTAAAATACTTTTGTCTAAAAAACGTCAAAGTTTTGACCTACTGGGTTTCTGATTAGCACAAGAATTGAGTCATAAATCTTGAAAATAATGAAATTTTATTTACAAACCCAAGTGGCATTTAATAGTTAAATAGAACAGAATAGTTGAATAAAACTCTAAACAAGGGCTAAAATAAAGCATGGCATGCCTTTTTAAAATAGGTTATTTACTATAGAAACTAGTAACATAGTTTCTTGCTGACTTTAGTGATGTCCAGGGACATTTTCCATTTGTCAGCACATTCTTTGTTCAATGATATTAACTGTTACTAAGTGCTGTCTACTTTTTGAGTCACTTTCTTTCTTTGGCTTCTTAAACTTTATTGTCTCTTTTTCCCTTTCTAAAGACTGCCTGTTTTTCTTAGTTTGCTTTGTGGGCTCATGCTTGTCCACCCAGCCCTTGGGTGCAGTCTGTTTTTAGCCCTTTTTCCTTCCCCTCTCCTCCCACTTTCCTTGCATTCTCCTGCTCTGATACTCTCCCCAGCCCCAGCATGCACACATGATGTTTTTTCTGTCTTAAAAAGTCTTCTCTTGAATCTTACCTGGCAGCTCCTATTAGTCTTTTACATGTAGGTTCAATCACTACTCATTCAGTGAAGCCTTCCCTAAATTTTGATTAGAGAAGTATCTCTCATAGCAATATGCAGCTCTTCTTAACACATACAGCATAGGGAGTTCCAGAGGGGCTGTAACCATGTTGCTTTTCTCACAACTTAATCCTCATTGAACAATACTCAGTGTACAATCCTCAGTGTATGTGACAGTGCTTGTCACATACTAAGTACTCAGTAAACTTTTTTTAATTAAGTTTATTTTATAGATATAAAGTATATATTAAAATACCTTCTAAGCTATACACATGGGGATAAATATATCTAGAAGTTCCTTCCTTGTGGTTTGAGTTGAGATTTAAGAACAGACAAAAAAATGAAAGGTGACTATCAAATCATCAGATAAGATGTGGGCTTTCTTCTGAGTATTGTAGGGCTTAAAAGATAGCATTGTGGGAACAGACAGAATGAACATAAATGGTTATGTACTGTCACTTGAATTCCCTTCAAAGATAATTTGCTTTCTCTGGATATCTTCAATATGTAATATTAAGGTAAGTACCATTTTTCTTTATCTAAACACAGGCTTATAAACACAGAGAATATGACAGAGAGATACTAAAAAGGTTGCTGGTTTGTCAAATGATGACTCTCAAATACTCATTTTTCCTGTAATTCTCTAATGACAATCAGAATGATTCAATGAAGAAGTGTAGGACTTCCAACATATACTGTTTTTATAGTTCAGGGGTCTGAACTGATACAATCTTAACACATCACATCTCTAACCAATGAATAAGTTGATTACATTCTTACATTTTTCCAGTTCCATGAACACAATTCCTTTTTCCTCTAGAGACAAATTTTATTCTTTGGGGGGTAAATTTTGCTGACAATAAATGCAAATTTTTGACCTATGTAATTTTCTATTGAAATAATAGTGAGAAAATTTCAGATACTGTCAAATGTGAATGAACATAAATGCCCAGCCTTCGGTCCTGAGAGCTTCTCTTGTGGATTAGATCTGTATACTCCTAGGGGAGTACTTTGTGTCTGTGTGCACTAGACATTTTAGATCTTATAACACACATTTATCTTACCCTAGTCATTTGGAAACAGTAATTTAGTGCTGGTTCCAACAATGTTTTCTCTCTGCTTCCCTTCACCCCTCGTCCCAGTTTTCAGCAGCTTGTTATAAATCTTGACTTTATTAAATTCTTACAAGAACATTTTGGAAAGTAGAGCTTTTAAATAAAAGTAAAGTGCACAGTTGGCAATCGTCTGAATAATTATATATTCATGCAAAATTCCATTTTGAATAATGTAAGTTCCATCCCATGCTTACTGTGTCTTTCCTTTAGCATCTTCAGAGTTTTTAAAATAACCTTTAGTTAAAGCTTTGGCCACTTCGATAATGTTGATGTCTCTGTAAGCCTCCCACCTTCAGATATTATGGACCAAAATGGAGTGTAGAAAGATGAATTCATTTTTATTTCATCTTTTGACAAGAGTATTTTAAAGATGAAGAAATAAGAAGGAAGGAAGGAAGAAGGCAGAAAGAGAGACAAAGTGCTTTGTGAAAATTTCCAGTGGAGGGCAATTTACACATCATTGATAGAGCAGTCATTGATAGAGCAGTGCAAAATCTGGAATGTTCTGAAGAACTCTGACACATGCTCTTTGTATACAGTGTGATGACTTTTGTATTCTTCTCTACTTATTACCTTGTGAATGATATAATAATATATTACATACTCCCTTAAAAATGGTTAACATTTCAAAAATCATGTCATATAAAATATGTGTTCTTATGGACAGCATTTAAATCAATAAAATTGGTGTGCATGTTATTCTGCACAATTCCTTAGAATTAGTTGCACTTGGTATTTATTTGAGAGCTTTTCTTGTATGTTTCCTCATTTTATTTATTATTTAGTGTACCATGGATTACCTCCAGGGAGAAGAGGAAGATTGCAGTCTGGGAGGAGGTTCCTGGGGTATACCAGGCATTCTGGCAATAGTTTCATTCTTTAGCTGAATAATGGTTAATTGATATTCATTGTCATTCTTCTTCATATGCAATTTTTAAATAGGAATACTATATTATAAGACACATATTGTCTAGTTATGTGAATTTGAGCAAGTTGTAAAATGATTTTGGATCTTAACAGACTTCTTGTAAAAAATTACAAGCAGAAATAATAAGCATGATAATTCACCAGGTCAGAGGTTGACAGAGGTATGCACTTTGAGCACTTCCTTAGTTCTATGAGTAACAAATAGATCATTTGTAATTCATTCATCCTTTGAACCTTTATGTAATAGTTAATGTTGGCATGTAATTGACCCTATATGCAAATTTACTTATTTATATATAAAGTTAAAGCTATTATAGGACTTCTAACATTTAAAAGAGAGGTGCCTTTTCTAGAATCTAGCATAATTGGAAGTGAAAGTATTAGTTGTTCATGTCTGAACAAAGTCCAAACCATTGGACAATTAGGTTAATTCAGGGAAAATAGAATCATAGAAGGTTACAGCTGGAAGGAAGATCAGAGATAATTTAATTTAGCCCCTTCAATTATCAGTGGGAAATTATACAGTCCACAGAAGCTTTAGTCATACAGCTAGTTAAAGGGAGAGCTAATACCAAACTAAAATTTCAGAGTTTCCTCAGCTTCCTTTCTAGCCTATTGAGTTTCTCAAATTGTCATTGCTAAAATTGTTCATACAATTACAACAAAAATAAACAATAGTAAAACCAGAATTTTAGTAGAGTAACTTATTGAAGTGTCACATCTTCTATTCTCCTGTGGATTCACAATGCACTTAAGCATAGTAAAAGACCCCAAGATGCCCTATAGTAAAAGGAGTTAATGTTATTTAATCTATGTTCCCTAAAATGTTGAATACGTTTTGTATGAAACGTCTCACACATTTTGAGGAAGAAAATTTGGATAATGCTACAGAATTAGATTGATTTTTATTGTCATGCAATTTAATTATATCACAGATCAATTTTTGCAGTTAGGTATCACATAGATCTGCTTTAATGCACATAGACAGTTGCTCAACATAGAAGTCAATGTTTGGCAAATCATTCCATTTTGAGAGCAATAAAAGTTCCCTATAGTGAAAAGTGATAGGGGAATATGCTAATGAAAATGATAACTACTTATTAGTAATGGAAAAGACTATAGATTATGGCAAAGGAAACAGAGTATGAAGAGAAAGACAGACAGTCAAAGGCATTTGAGAGAGGTAGGTTGTCTTAGGACTGTCTCTTGCTTACTGGGGTAATCCTCAAACCAAATAAAAATATTAGAAAGTGATATGAGGAAGATGGTTAGTGTGAAGGAAGGGAAAACGAAGGAAGGAATGGCACTAAACATTGACATGGTATAGATGAGCAAGGCAGTGTGCCAGCTCCAATACCCAACAAAATTAATCTCTAAACTCTTAAAGATGTTCTTGATTGATGCTGTAATTTAATTTAGCATCTTCTGGATTTTCCTTTAGCTATTTGCATGTATGTTTTATCTCTTCTATGGTAATATTTTTTAGAACAAAGACAATAGCTTTTCTTCTTAGTAAGTCCCACAAGTACTAACATAATACCTTGTGCGAACTATCTCCTCAGTGAATGCTCGCTGACCAAACATAAAACACATGTTTCACACAAAGTGAAAAACTACACTTGAATATATGAGGCATTAGCTCTTATGATCCCTTTTCTCAAAACATTTAGAATTCTACTTGAGACACACATTGAAAAAAGAAGAGAATGTTTTGTGTTAAACCTTCGGTATGAAACTTGTCCATTATAAGGGAAACGTGAGAAAAAACTTCCTAGAGACAGTAATGTTGAACATTAATAGCATTTATTGAAGGCAGAACGGGTGGGTATAGTAATTTCTGACTTCTATTGTAACATTGTTTCAAACTTAGAGTCTTAAAATAACACAAATTGATTATCTCATAGCTCTGAAGATCAGAAGTCTCAAATGAGTTTTATGGAACTAAAATAAGGTATTGAGAAGGGTATATTATTGCTGGAATTTCTGGGGGGAAATCCATTTCCTTGCCTTTTCTAGTTTCTAGAAGAAGCTTCTGGCCCTTTATTGCATCTTCAAAGTGCATTGCTACTGTTTCCTTCCTATAATGACTGTGTGATTTATTGGGCCCCACTGGATAATCTAGAATAATCTCCGCATCTCATAGTCTTTTATTTAATTATATATACACAGATCCTTTTGCCAGTTAGGTTAACAGTTCACAGGTTTTGAGAATTAGTACATGGAAATTTTTTAGAAACATTATTATTTATTGCACAGTGGAGAACCAGCAGGGGCAAAGTTCTGGAGAGATACACAATTATGGGTTTATAGCTGAATAATAAAAAAATCAAATTGGGATGCAGAGAACAAGTTAAGGAGTATGGCAAATGGCAGGTTGAAGGCTGGTGTAAGTTATAGAGGGCTTTGAAATTCAGGACAGGAGCTTTACATTTAATGCAGTTAATGCTAGGGAACCATCCTAAGTTTTGATTACTCATGTAAGAATTGTAGGGCTTCCCGGCAGATAGAAAATTTAAAGGTAGCAAGACTGGTAAAGGATGCAATGCATGTCTAGAGATTATTTGTTTGGTTAAAGGCTTGAATTAGAGAATCAATTATTAAACTTTTCACAGCTGGGTGATTTTGTATCACATATGTATTTGAAACATAGTCATGCTTGTTTTTCATGACCCTGGTGGTCTTCTGAAGCAAGAGTGTAACTCAATGTTTGTTCTTATTATCTTTCCTTCTGCCTTAATTAACATTTATATTCCAATGGATGTTTTTAAAGAACCCTCATTATTCTCATTTGGAGAAAATTTTCTTGATCCTGTGAAAGTAACTGTATGTGAGGAACAATGAATTATTTCTTTGGACTTTGTAACAAATTTTCTTCATTAATTCAAATCTCTGTGATGTTAGTCATTGTTTTAGCTGAAAGATGCTTATGCTAGATTGAATATTTACTGTAAATGGATGTTACAAGAACCTTTCATTATTGCTTTTCCCTGGAGAGGGTCAAAGGTAGTTGGATGAAAAAGGGTTCATCTTTCTAACTACAATGGAACGTCATCTGTGATGTGGTTTGTAGATTGTCTTCAGGTCATGGAGTCCTAATTATATTTAACATCAGTGTGAAGAGCCACATTTGCTCTGGGAATAAAAGGGAAAGGACTACACTTATAGTAGATATTCATCTTTTCCATGTTTTCATGCTGCTAGCTGTAGGCATCCTTTCTCTATGGTAACCCACAGATTTTGCCCTTCCTCCACCTTTACTCTTGATGGGTAATTAGTATTAGGGCAGTGTCTTCAATGGTTGTCTCATGACTTGACTTGAGTCAAGGAAGGTTTAGGCTTAGGACTTTTGCTAGAACTATTTAGGATGAGGTGTCCACTCTGTCCTGCTGTGGTTAAGTTTGTGGAACCTAAGTCTGGGCCTGTGGAGAGTCATCATTAAAGAGAGTTTTCCTAACCCTGAGGTCAATTCAGAGGAAAGCAAAAACCAATGGAAAGAGAGGATCAGTGTTGGAGACATGGTTTGAGCCCTGGCTCCAACCATGACTCAAGCTGAAATCTCTCCTTGCTTTTTATGCTTTAGAAGCCAGTATGTATTCATTATATAAGTGGGTTTTAGCAATACATCTGTCCCTTTCAGTCAAAACTCCACTTTAATATACACCTACAGCACTGAGAACTGTCACTTGAGCTACATGGGCTGTTCAAGAGTCTTCTCTGGCATTTTGACCAAGGCATTAAATGTTTTCCCTCAGCTTCCTCACCTTAGAGCTCAGCAAAGATACTAAGCTGGATTCTCTCACACCCTCCGGAGAATTTGCTGGGCCATATGAATCAGAGTATGGCACTAGTATCAAGAAAGGTATTTTTTTTTTAGAAAAAGCATTTAATCTCCTTAATGGGGGCAACGACACATGAGTCCTCTTGTTTTTATTTGTGAATTTATAAGCATGGGCACAAATTTGCTATCAATTATGACCAGTCTACACTGATAATCTTTCACTAATGATGAGTTTTTAGGAGCCCTGGGGTATCAATAAGGCACATAGAGATACTTTTTCTAGAAGAATCTTAAAACATTTTATTGAATACATAGTGTCCAGTAAATCACAGGAATCATTCATGATTTTCATGCATTCTCTATTACAGAGAAATGTTAGCAAAGGTTTTAAGATTATATATTAAATATATTACCTAGTTTTTCTTTTTCTTTTAGTAACTTTCTATTTCCATCACTCCTTGTAACTAAAAGTGCAAGAGGGAGTGGAGTAGTTCTGCTGCTAACTGATACAGGAGCTGTGCCTATTCCTCTTTCTTGGTTTATTGAGCTTTTTATACCAATAATAGGCTTGGTATTCTTCTCTGAAAAGGCAACTATTTAAATGCTACATATATGTGGCACTGTCAAAATAATTGTGAAATTATATTTGCATTCAAATTGACTTGAAAAACCCAGGTAATAGAGCAGAGTTTTCAGAACTTTCAATGCTTTACAGAATGACTCTGCTTTGAGGCTTTTTAATTTACTTTTTTGTGGTATTAGATTTTGAACTCAGGGCCTTACTCTTTTTGGGCAAGATCTTTACCACTGAAGCCACACCTCCAGCCATTTTTGCTTTTTTATTTTTAGGTTATTTTTCAGATAGGATCTCACAGTTTTGCTTAGGGCTGGCCTTGAACTGTCCTATGTTTGTCCTAGGTAAGATTTCAGGAATGTACTGCTATGCCCATCTTATTGGTTGAGGTAGGCTCTCACTAACATTTTGGCCAGGGTGACCTTAAACTGTGATCCTCCTGATCTCTGCCTCTCCAGTAGCTGGGATTATAGGTGTAAGCTACCAAGGCCAGTTTGAGGCTCATTATATAAGATAAGCAGGAGGGAAGATTGAAGAATTTTCTTCTTGGGTAGGTAATTAGACCATGTTTAATTAATATCAGGGCACTGTTTAATTACTATGCACCTGCTACTTCTGTATGAATCAATTCCTGACTACTTGGTTTCTGAATTCAGTCTTATTTTACAAAGGCCATATTCCATTGAATTTTAAAGGGCCTGTAGGAGCCAGTACAGTAACTCATACCTGTAATTCCAGCTGCTTGGGAGGTGGAGATATGAGAATTGCAGTTCAAGATTGTTAAAATTATTATCACATATCCTTTGGATGAGATTTAAACAGTAAACCATATATTATTGTAGAAAACTAACTAAACACTGTTATTGCCTCATTTTGAGAACCAGCAGTTATTTTAGCTTCCTAAAAAAGTGAGCCCAATAGGACTTTTTATTGTATTAATTAGAAAGAAACTCATTATCACATGTTTAGGTGTCTATGAGGTGCTCTAAGGGAAGCTCGGTTAACATTTAAGAAATGTTAGATCACAGTATGTAGGTCTTGTGGAAATTTAGGGGGTAGATATGATCTGTGCTGTCTTTAAAAATAGACATACTGTAGCCATATAATTGATTGCTGGAGGTTGTTAGTAGAAGGTAAGATTCTTGTTATCTTCATTTCAGAAAAGACTTACTCATGTTATTCCATGAAGCAGCAGATAACAAATTCTACACTGTTGAAACACATACCATCCTTATTGTGCATTTAAATAGACTGGTTTATCTTCTCACCTTATAAATTACAAGGACTAGGAACTGACTGCATGCTCAGGCTTTAGGAAACAAAAGGAGAATTCTTAGTTCCATAGGCTTAAAAGGGGGGTTCAGATGCACTAACTCAACATAGGACTAACTTGCAGAATGACACTGGAAATTGGTAATTTTCAATGGCTAGTCCACATTCTTTCCTTGCATCTGGTTGGGAATGGAATGGTTCATTCTCTCTCAAGTCCTTTTAAATCATCCAAATTTGTCTTTAGCTAAATAGCAATTTCCACATCTTCTAACCCTGTACTGAAGTCATTAAATGACAAATATGTTTCTTAGGAGATTTTTTTTGTGTGTGTGATTTAGTATTCTGATGAAAGAAGTAGCCTTTCCATCCTCTATCTCACCCTTCCTTTTTCCCTCCCTCCTTTCCTTTCTCTTTCTTTTTTTTTTAAACTTGAAGTCAAAGAGGAGATCATTGATTTTAACTATCTCGTTTGAGGAAACAAAGACTCAGACAGGTTTGCATTTGCCAGAGTAAGATTTAGCCCTCGGACGTTCTGATGAAGTTCTTTCTGCATCACACGCACATATAATGTACATATTATAATGAGAACGTTGATGAGTGATGCAAGCTTAACACATATGCATTGAGTGTATATTTGTATAAGGTTCTATGAGATGTTTTAGAAGAAACCAAAGTGAATGAGACAAGGGTTATGTCCTCAAATAATTTACATTCCACCAAGAAAATATATTCCACGTAGGTGATAATCACCATGAGTTAAAAAAATCTATATAAAAATGACTTATTTCTGGTATCTTTTACTCTTCCTCTGTGTTTTGATTCTGTTACGTATCTCTTACAAGTTTATCTTTGAGGCAAGGAGAGTAGGCAGGTGTGGCCTGGGATAGCCATGGCCACCTTGATTCCTATATCATAGATGATTCACAAATGTCCCAAAGTTGGGATTTCTCTTCCCCTTAGTTTATGAAACATAACATGTTTTAAAGAAACCTTCTTTAAGAATTCAAAATATAAAAGCGTAGAAAGAAAGAGCAATTTATATTTTCCAGATTTCTTGCTCTAATATATCTGAAAGTCAAGTCAGTTTATAGAACTCCTTCCATGTGTTCCTTCTCTTTAGTCCAAACCCTGAGAAGCCACCCAAAGAAATCATGCCTCAACTCTCTTATTCGTCTAATGTCTGGTTAAGGAAAGGATTGGAGAAGAATCACCAGTCAGTGTAGCAAACTGCACATTTGTTGCCTAAGGGAGAAAGTAATTATCTCCCTTTTTTTGGTATTCACTGGAGTTTCAACAGAAGTCTTGGCTATTCTTTCTACTTGTCAACTACTCCTTGAGTGAGTTGTGCTTCTCCCACTTCTCACAACAGGAAAAGCTATTTTTTTTTCCACAAAGAGTTAGGTAAAATTCAAGAGCTATTTAGAGGAGATCATGGTGCCTCTGGCTGGGATGATGAGGATGATGTCATTATCCTCCTCATAATAGCAGGTGCCATTTAATTAATCCATTGTCTTTATATTCTGTATCTTATTTAAGTTTCATGACTACCATATAAAAATATAGTATTTTAGAAATGGGAGGCTATGTAATGTGTCTGAGAATGGTAAGTAAAAGACCTCTGATTCAAATACAAATCTCTCATCTCCAAGCCCGTGGTTTCCATGATTAAATCTGTTTCTCATGAAAAAGGCAGCATTCTAAACTTACTGATATGGTGCATGGTAAATTGGCGCTATGCATGGCTTTTTTAGGACAAGTAAGGTCATGTGTGTAACACTATGACATTAGGAGGAAGAATGGCATCTGCTACACACTTTCACAGTTTGTTTCTTGTGTCTAACTATAGATTTTTCTACATCACTTATTAAGAAGGGAAAACAAACAGCACCCTTAACAATTGTTTTAAAAGTTTCCTCTATTCACTATTAGCTTGTCAGAGTTTTTTATTTTACACACAATTTGGCATAAAGAAATGCTTTCTGCATACTACAAAGGGTGATTTTTACTATATGCAAATTATACCTCAATGATGATGAAACTGTTTCCATCTGTGCCAGATTCTAATACTTTTTCCCTAGAATTATTATTAGTATCATTATCTTTCATAATATCCTATTTCACTTTTTAAGTGAAAGTTTCTTGAGGACAGGAATCTGTTTGAGGAATTGAATCTTATGGCTATGACATAAAATATACTTAATAAACTTTATGGAGTTAATAATTAATTGAACACATTGTAAACTTCATTAGCACTGTGTTCTTTGTTGTAATTTATTTCTTAATAAGATAAGACTAATATATGTACGATATTCAACAGAACAAATACATAAATTAACATGAATGGCCAACTCAAATAGAATGAGACAGTATCTGTTATCCCCTTTCTATTATAAAGCACTGTTCTTTAAGGAAAAATAAGCCAGGTCTTAGTTCAAGATTTAATTCAAATTTAAAGGTGTCAATTTAGAACAACCTTGGTTCACAGTTAGGTGTGTAATAATCTAATTTTACATGTAAGAGAATTTATAATTACTGTAATCATTTTATTTATCTTAATCTGAATTCACTAACTAATTTTATACAATATCAGTCAAATTATTTTAACAGTAAACCACATTTCCAAAAAAGAATCTATTTAAAAAGGAGGCTAGTGTTAATTTTAATTTAGAACTTATGTTTATATGTGATCACTTAATACTGAGCTGTTAAATGGCTCTAGTTCCAGATCTTTTTACTGAGGTTTGAGTCAGAGCTTCATGTTTGCAAGGCAAGCATTTTACTGCTTGAGCCATGCTTCCAGTCTTCATTGCTCTGCTTATTTTGGAGATAGGGTCTCCTTTTTTGCCCAGGCTGTCATGGACCACGATCCTCCTATTTTATGCTTTCTACCATCACTGGGATGACAGACATGCCAGCGTGAGGTAGGTTTTCTCTCCCATTTCTGGCTTCCCTCTTGATGATACACCTTTAGTCAAGATCCTTAATCTTCCTTAAATTCAGTTATCTGATAAATAATGGTACCTATTCCATAGGGTTGTCAATAAGAATAAATGGCACACTTCATGTGAAATTGTGCCTAGAACAGACTAGACAGGTGACGCTTACATCACAGAGCCCTAAGGTTTGCTGTCCAAGCTCTTTGACTTCACAAATTACTTTTCATTCAAAGTTATCTTCATCTACTTTTTCTTTCCTTCCAAATAAAATCATTCATGCATTCAAGATAACTGCTAGAATTTAGATAGATCTTAGAAGGAAAGAAACACCAATTTTTACTAAAATGGGAGTCATTGGTAAACATATCTGTCCTAAAATTATTCGTGTCTTAAGAAGAAGTTTCTTATGTTCTGCCATCTAATTTGTAATTGTTAAAGATTTCAGGTAAGACAAGTAGAAGTTAACAGTCATAGGCAAAATTTGGCAAAAGTAATTTTTGGTAGCAGTGCCATGCAGGTTGGTTGGCATTCTTCAGAGATGTATCATGGACTGAATTCTCAGAAGTCTGACTTTTCTTTAGTATTTCTCTCTTCTTGAAGTCTACATTCTTTGAAAACTATGACTCTATTGGGAAGGAGAATGTAACCTAAAGTTTAGGGAAA
Organism: Castor canadensis; assembly: GCF_047511655.1. NCBI lineage: Eukaryota > Metazoa > Chordata > Mammalia > Rodentia > Castoridae > Castor > Castor canadensis. The sequence goes on from NC_133387.1 coordinate 193,340,586, forward strand.
GGTTAGGATAAGGAGGTTGGGGGAATAAGATCTGAGAAGTAGAGAGGGCTTATTTTATGTAGTGTTATGTGTAAGTAGTGGATTGCAAAGGACTGAATGTTTTCTGTCCTCCCAAAATCCATGTGTTGAAACCCTAAACCAAATAGGATGATAATTGCAGGTGGGGCCTTTTGGAGGTAATCTGACCTTGAAGGCATTTCCCTTATAAACTGGATTATTGCCCTTATAAGAAAAGATCAGAGAGCTATCAAGCTGTCTTTCTGCCATGTGAGGAAACAATAAAAAGTCAACAGTGTGAATCCTGGAAAGGATCTTCCTTGAGAACTCAACCTGGCTTCCTGAATTTTTACTTCCAAACCTAGAGTACTAAGAAAAATATAATGTCTGCCATTTAAGTTTATGATATTTTGTTATAGCAACTCTAGCTGAGTAAGACAAGGAGTAACTTTATCTTCAAAATTAGGGAAATGAGTAAGTTAATTTACTTAATGTTATGTTTGAGGCAAGAAATAGCCCACTTTAGGAGAAACATACCAGTTCTGTGAAAATTGAATTTGTTTTCTTAGCGGTGAAAGCACTATAGGCACTAATTTAAACTGCTAGGTTTAAGTGGGAAGTATGTTCAGGCAATTGAATTGCCAAGCCGGGAAATTGGTAGAGCTCTGACTTTCACTTTTGTTGCTATAGGGTTTAGAAGAAAGAGTAATGTGAAGAAAAAGGAGCTGGGTACACATTGCTATTGGTACTTATTTTAGTACAATGCACACTGTGGGTGCTGTGATACTTACACTAGGGAATAGATTAATGTGCCAGGCTTGCTTTTCAGACACTTACTGGAAATTCTGACTGTCTGCTGAAAGAATTTCTATGGGATAGCCAAGAAATAATAAATATAATGGGGCATGGAGGAAGGACACTTTCTGGTTACAGAAGGCTTTTATATCAATCATTTTATCTAATGTTTGGAATTTACCCTTGTAAATAGATAGAACTGATGGTTTTACCTCTAAATTAGACACGGACAATGAAATTGCTAAAAGTCATACAGCTCCTTAAGTTGCAGAATCAGGAAAAAATAGATTGTCTCTATTTTCTGTGATTCTTTCTGTTATCACATTATTTTATAAAATGACGGTGAAACAATGAAGTCTCCAAGCTGTACTGCTGAAATCTACCAAACATTAAAAGCAGAATTAATACTAGCTCTCATATTTCAACAAATAGCAAAGGTGGAAAAAACTTTCCAAATACTCTATGAAGCCAGTTTTACCCAAATATGAACACCAAACACAAGAAAATAAAGTCACAGACTAATATCTCTTATGAATATGGATGCAAAATCTCGACAAAGTCTAATAAACTGAGTGTAGCAACTTACGAAATTAATCATAGGTCACGACCAAGTGAGACACCCTGGGAGTGCCAGGTATGTTTTTAACATCTGAAAAGTCAGTCAGCCTAGGATCATCTATTAATGCAGCAAAGGGAGAGCCCATAGTAAGTTCCATAGATTAAGAAAAGGCATTTGACATTTTAACACTTTTTTGTAACAAAACACTCAGCTAACCAGCTATTGAAAGGTGACTTTCTCATAAACTCACACCTGACATTCTAATTAATGGTGGAAGACTGAGTGCTTTCCCTCTAATTTCAGGAATAATGCAAGCATGCATGATCTTGCTTCTATTCACTATAATACTGAAGGTTCTTGTAAGGATGATTATGTAGGAAACATATACAAAAGACATTCAGATGGAAAAGAAGACGTGTAACTTTATGCTATTAGCTGATACAATATTCTCTTTGTAAAAATCCTGAAGGAATCTACAAAAAATATTACAGCTAAGAAACTTATTTCATCAGTGTTGCAGGATATAAGGTCACTATAGCAAAAATCAACTGCTTTTCTATACATTAGCAGAGAGCAATTAAAAAAGAACTTAATTCCATTTGTAATAGTATCAAAATAAATAAAATAATTGAAAAACTTTAGCTGAAAAAAGTTCAATACTAGTGCACAAAACTTCAAAACACTATTGATAGAAATTAAAGAAGGTCTTTTTGTTATAAATTCTTATGTTTTCCTCTTCTGGGCTTTCGGACATCTGATTTTATGGATTTCAAGATAATATCATTAACATGGCAATAGTACACAAAGTAACCAGCAGACCCAATGCACTCCCGACCAAATTCTTTTGTTTTTTTAACGAATTGACAAGGCCTGATCTGAAAAGCCATATGGAAATACAGGGAACCCAAACACTATTGAAGTGTGAAGGACTTACACTTTCTGATTCCAAAATTTATTGTAAAGCTACAGTAATCATGACCATGAGGTCCTGGCAGAAGGATAGACATAGAAATCAGTGGGGTAAAACTGAGAATTTGAAATAAATCTTTATATTTGTGGTCAATTGATTTTGGAAAAGGTGCTGAGATAGGAAAAGAACACAAGTCTGTAAAAGAAGTTTTAGTTTCTTAAAGACCTAACACTGATCACCTCTGATAAGACCTTATCAATGTGCTTCTAGTTTTTCTCTACACCAGAGAAGAGGGGCTGAGTATTAGGTCCCTGTGAATGGAATTTATTGGAAACCCAGGAAGTTATAGAATGAGTAAGGGTAAGGATTATTCTCTTACCAGGATGATCATTTTCTAGCCAGCTTTTGCCTAGAAAATGGTAGCATTTTGTGAAATATATGTAGCCTAGAGGATTTTGACTTCTTGAACTTCTGTATAAAATTCACACCATAATTTTCTCCATACAGTTTTTAAAGTTAAAACAATCAGAAAATACTTCATGTGGTAGAAGTATTCCCCATAGGCAACATACCGTACGGATGGAATTTTCAATAAATGACTAAACATTCAAAGAAGCTTCTTTTATCAGAGGTACTGGGCAGGCAGCACATTTTCTCCACCCTTGCTGCTATTATCAAAAGCAATTTGGAATTAATCTTTTGTAATTTATATGAGTAAATAATCTTGGTACTTTTTAATCATATGTGATTTATAATCAAAATTATATTACTCAGTAAGTCAACCACTATATTCTGGGCTTACTTGAGAACCAGTCAAGGGTGTTTCCAAAATTATATCTACTCTCAAAACACGAAGACATGCTACCATTAGGAATTTTTAAAATGTATTTTATGTTTGCAACATCACTATAAAAATATGCATCTTGGATAAGGCTGTCCTTATCCAGACTTCACCCAGGCCAGGGCTACCATGCTCTCCTTACCCCTCTCATAGGCACCCTTAAGGAGGAAGACCCTTTGGGGTGGGAAGGTGGGGGATTTCATCTCAACATAGGCTGAGGAGGAAGTGGGGAGCTTTTTTTTTTTTTTTTGTAACATGTTAGGAGTTAATGTTGCAAAGAGTAGTTTACATCTTCACTTTCTGAAGACACTTGAATTTAGGACCGATGTATCTGTGACAAGCATGGCAGGAGTGGCAGAGGCCATCAGGCTAGCCACTTCCCATCCACCATCTTCCCACGGGTATGGAAGACTTGAGACACAAGGCAACAACCTGCCCAAACCCCTCTACTCATCCCATACCTTTCCAGGGTTGGTCCTTGCAAAATGACCTTTGGGCAGCAAACAGAAGGTCCACATGCCTCAGCTCTGGTAAGGGGCAGATTTCTTTTAACTCTCCTAAACCAGGGAGCAAATGCACTACCTGTAGAGAAGGCTGCCTGGCCCTGTGCCAGCCTGGATCCCTGGGGCTCAGATGGAGGTGCTGAGCTCACATGTCAAGTTCAGTGTTTTTGTTTTGTTCCACTGTAGCTCTTTTCCCCTCCTTTCTGATGATTGATTTACAAAAGAAAGCTAGCTGCTCAGGAAGCCCTGGAAGTGGGGAAGGAGGAACAAGAAGACATTTAGGGAAGGTGGGAGAGGGTTGCTAAAGGCCTGGGCAGGGTGGCTAGATCATCTGGCACTCTGCTGAATGGGAACCCCAAAGTACATCTTGTGTAGAAGGGTCCTTGGATTTCCCCCAACCCCACCCTTGCCTCCAGCCATGTTGATGGCAGAGGCAGAGAAGATAAGAATTTATAACCTGTTTTCTTGCTGGAGGAAAACTTGTCATCTGGCTTTGCAGAGAAGGTTCCACCGTATGCTCGTAGTACATTATCTATACCATGTTCTAGGATATCACATTTAAAAGGACAAAAAAAAAAGTAAAATACTTGAATGAGCTTGTATTATAACATTAATATTATTGAGAGTATCTGCTTTCCAGGCTGAAGTGATTCATTCATTATTCTAGTCCTGCTTTAGTCCTTTGTAATTTGTGGTAATTATGCTTTTCTTTTTAATACAAAAAAATGTATAAAAATAAAAACTTGAAAAGGCAAAAAAAATGTATTTTATGTTTGCAACATCACTATAAAAATATGCATCTTGGTTCATTGCCAGGCACATGTTGAGCATCTAATTAAATGTTGGTTGAATCAGTGAATAAATGAATTAATTAGTATCATGATTGCATTACTTTGAAGAAAAGAATCCTTCTTTAACAGTTCTGTTTATGTTTCTAAATATCAGTTATTTCATATTCAGTGTTTGCATATACTTGTTCTATCTTTGCTATTTGAACTCTTACTTTCCCTTGGCCATAAAATGGTTTTTGACCTACTTATATTGACATGCATTCTATTCACTTCTACCACTGCAAACTGTGAAAACTAAAAGGTAGATGAAAGGACTCTTGCTCCAGGGTTCTCACCAAGTTCCCATGCCTGCCCTGTTGTGACTAGTAGAGCTCTGTGATTTCCTCAGCCCTTTTCCAAATGTTTTCATAACACACATCACTGGGCCTGCAGATTTGAATGTATTAAATTAGTTTACGTAATCAGCATCCAAATTCTTCCCTATTTTGTCCTGGTTTCCTGCTCTCTTATTTCACTGGTGCCATTTGGGTAATTAAATTAGAATTGACCTTTGTTGAGGCAATGTTAAAAGTTATCACTGAAAGTCTGAATTTTTTTAGTCATTTAATAAATCAGGTGACATTTCTCATTTAAAATTTTTTATTTCTTTTAATGTGCTTCAAAACTAAACACTTTGCTATTTATTCTTTTGCCTGTTTAGTCTCTTATCCCATGAAAATTATTCACGTGTTGACAAAGAAGAAAATACAAACTTTGTGTGGTGTCATAGCCAGTGAGGCACAATTACTGCCAATTTGTACATATTTATACATATGTATAAATTTATACATATTTCAAAATTTTCTAGAGTTCTTCTTCTGTAGATTCAATTTTAACAATTTATCTTTTTGTGTGTGTGCCACTAACCTTGAGGGCATCACATTTCATGAATTCTCCACTTATGGGGCTCAAGTTAAATGGATTTCTCTTTTTGGGTCTCCAGAGCTCTCTAGACTTTATTTTGTCTTGTACTGCAGTATTTGTGCATAAGTTTTAGTTGTCCTAAACAGTAAATAAGATAATGACAAATACCATTGATTAAGCATTTCTTTTGGTCAGGAACTTTAAAGATTTAATAATAAACTATTTACTTCTTACAATTACTTTATAGGGAAGATATTATGATCACTTTCATTTTATCACACACACATTCATAAATACATACATATATATAATTTTAGTATGAGGTGTTTTGGAATTTATGACTGTTTTAGATTTGAGAATGTTTGCAAATACATGAGGTGATATCTTGAGGATATCTCAAGTCTAAACACACAGTTCATTTATGCTTCATATATACCTTGTATACATAGTCTGGTGGCAAATTTATACAATATCTTCAGAGTGTTTGAAAGGTGAGTATAACTTGTCACAGTAGGTCATGTGTGGGGTTTTCCACTTGCAACATCAGATCAGTGCTCAAAAAGTTTTATATTTAGAACATTTCTGAATTGGGATTTTTGGATTAGGGATGCTCAATTTGCACAAAAACACTATTTTTAAAATAAACATTGTTTCTGCTCATGGTGTGTCATTTTTATCTGAAGGTTGAATTCTCCATTTCATAGAAAGTTTTCTGTATTATATCTTTGAATACTTTTGTTTTTCATTTGTCAGGTCTCCACTTCAGGAAAATACACAATGGTGTCAAATAGATGTTAGACATTATAAGCTGCAAAGACTAAGGGCAGGTGTAATGTAGAGTTTAAGACAATTACCATTGAAGAGGTCAAGATGTCTGGGTAGTTCGAATAAAATGCCTCCCTTAAAGACTTAGTGATGTATCAGCCATCAAAGTATCCCTGCAAAATTGAGTGAAGAGAGTACTACTCCCACAATGGCTTTTACAACTAGTTTAAACCATGATTTTGTGAAAATTTATTGCTCACTAACTTCTGTAAAGACATTAGTAATCTTGTTTAAAATCTAGATTTTTTTCCACCAACTTGTTTTGTCTTTTGGTGCTGGGGAATAAACCCAGGTTCTCATATGCACCAACATTTTATTTTTAAAAATGTTTTGTACTTCATTTGTTGTTTTTGTTGTTTGGTTTTTGAGACATGGCCTCTCCCTGTGTAGCCCACACTAGCTTCAACCTCAGAATCATTGCCTCAGCTTCCCTAGGGCTACAATTACTGGTATAAGTGACCACAATCGGGCCTAAAAATTTGAAAGCCTAAAGAAAAATTGAAAACTAGAAAAATGGATTTTGAAAATTGCACTGATTATTAACAACTCACTATTTGAAATTAAATTCTACCTGCCTTGTCTCTCAAATTTAAGCATGTATCTCCTAAGAACAAGATTCACCTACCTATGTAAAAACCTCAAAAAAATTAAACCAAAACTATGTTACAAACATGTAGTTTATATTCAAATTACTTCAATTGTCTCAAACACTGAGTTTATAATTCATCTCTCCTAGAATGCATGTATTACCCATCACGTTTAATTCTCAGGTTTCTTTATCATCCTTTATTCCAAATAGCCTCCTATTGTTTCGTGCTGTCAATAAATCTGTAATCTGAATTTTTCTGATTGTTTTCTCATGATTAGATTACATGGTATGTTTTTGGCAAGAACACTGCCCAGGTGTGGTCATGGTCTTCCTGTTGTATCTCAGCAAAGGGCATATGCTACGCCATCTTCATTTCAGTTTAGATAACTTGGTTAAGGGGTTGGCTGCTAATTTCTTCAGTGAAAAAGTAACTTTCATTTGGTAATTAACAAGTGTCATGCAGGTTGATGTATATATATATATATATAACTTTTTTTAAAGCATCTCCAGGTGACTTTAATGTGCAGAGACAAGAACCTTTAAGGAGGAAGAGACAACTCCAGCTTGAAAGATGGGTAGAATTTGGACATGTGGTTAGCCTACTGATGGCATGCTTTTCCTCTTGACATATTTACCTGAAACATAAACAGTTGACTCATGATAAGAATCATGGCAGACATATTTTTTGTAATGTTAGAGAGGAATAGCATCCTGTTCTCGATAATGTACTGCCGCTGATCATTTGGAGCACAATAAGCCCTTTCAGCCCAATCCTATTAAACCCATTTGTGTGAGGAAATTACACCCTTTGCTGCATGGCAAGATATTAAACAAAACATGGCTTATTGGAAATATGTCTGATGTAGCAATGATATTGGAAATGAGAAAAAAGTATAATCTTTGTTTTCATTTTCCTGCTTGGACCACAGGCTGAACAACTGAATTTCAAGTCTGTAAATACTGCTTATGAGACATAAGGCACACAATGTAAATATTTTGAAGGAATCGTAATCAAAAGTGGTGAGTCACAGATAGCTACCAGAGGAAAAGCATAAAATTAATTTTTCAGGGCTTCAGATCAGAGTAAGGTTTCAATTTTGATATCCAGAGAAAATAGCCAAATTGAAGAGGAACATGAATAAGTATTGACAATCCATACTATTGAATTTGTTGGACAATAACTGTTTCTTGGACTTCGTACATATTCCAAATCTGAAAGTACATACACTATGTAAATAGATGGATAGAAATTCTTTGGAAATGTTTTTTGTTTCTGTGTTTCATTTTCAGACAAGCACCAATATATAAGCAGGATGCCAGACAGTATGGTCTATATTTTCATGTCCATAGAAAAATGGAAATCTAAATTAGTACCTTAGGCTAAAAATATTTATGTCCAGAGATTCCAGAATATAGAAGAAAAGTAATGCTGGCCAAATATGAAACATAAATAATACTATATTTTTTCTTTGTGTTTGCAAACATGGACTAGGAGTTCTTTATAAGAAGGTTGCCCGGCACCTGTGGCTCACACATGTAATCCTAGCTACTCAGGAGGCAGATCTGGAAGATCACAGTTTGAAGCCAGCCTGGGCAAATAGTTTTTGAGAACCTATCTCAAAAAACTCTTCACAAAAATAGAGCTGGTAAAGTGGATCAAGGTGAAGGCCCTGAGTTCAAGCCCCAGCACTGAAAAAAGAAAAAGAAAGATTGTTGGAAGAACACACTGCAACATTAGACCCCATTCTTTGGAAAGTTCTAGATACCCTGTGCTGGATATAATGCTGAGACTCAGGCTCTGTAAAAACAATTCAAAGATTTCCATAGTTTTCAAAGGCATTAAAAATACAAAGAGGTAGGAGACACAGGAAAAAGATCAGTTTGTAAAGTGGTAAGAATAACTAGCTGTGGTGCCAGGACACCTTCACTTTAATTGTGTGTTAGTTGCCAACTAGCTAGAAATTTTGGGTGAATCATTTGACCTATTGACATCACCCACAATGACCTTGCTACTTCCAGTGTGGTCTATAAACTGAAGGCTCAGCACCTTAGAAGCTACTTAGAAATGGAGATTCTCAAGCCCCAAAGGGATACACTCAGTCAGAATCTGCACTCAGAGATCCCCCAGTGATTTACTTCCAGTAAAGTTCAGAGGCCCTGTGTTAGGCATGCTGCTCCATTTGAAAATTGGACTGGTTAGCCCATAGGGATTAATGATATTAATTTTGTTCTTTGACACACTATACTGACTGATTCTCAGCTGGAGCCCAGTGGGGAAGAAGAACAAGAAGCAGTGACAACAATGCCATTTTTAGAAGCTTAGATCTAGAAAAAAGACTTCATTTTATTTTATATGTAAAATATAACTAACCGTGCCCTGTTTCACATTACCCTCAAAAAGGGGAATATGTAATGGTCATTATATATAGAAATATATCAGTCAAGAGCCCAGGAGGAGCTTACTGACACACTTATGGGGAATAAATGAAGAAATTTTAAATAAAGGTAATATTAACAGAATTGTGAGCAGGCTTAAGGAAACCAAAAAGGAATGATAAAACACCCAGGGACTAGCAGTGGTGCAAATCATGAACATTTCTAATTTTGCTGGGGCAAGGGAAGAATGCAACCTTAAGAGAACTTTAACTGTGGGAGGATCCCACTGCAGGAGCTCTTGCTTTTGGTGGAAGAATACAGCTACTGCCACAGCTACTGCCAAACCACAGATCTGTATGAAGCAAACTAGGAGACTAAATACACCAGATGTCTGTTCTCTCACTCTGGTCACCTATCAGTTGCTACCATTGGCCAACCCAAATGGAAATCATTGTGCAAAGGATTTAATGATAGTGTTTATCCAAATTGCCTCCTGGGGCACAGAGCTGGGTACAGAAGAGCAGAGAGTGAGGCTGGAGTGCAAATTAACAACATCTAATAGTAAGTGACTGAATTTATAAATAGGAAACCAGGTAATAAAGTCAAATAATGAAAAGATTTAATTTTTATTGCATATTTGTTTATGTATATATGTGCAATGTATGTATCAATGTATATTAAGTGGGAGGACAAATTTTAAAAGAAACAGTGAGATGTAGCAGAATGTGTGTGCTTTGAAGAAACATTTTTATGCTTCTGCTATGAAAAATTTTAACCAAGGAAGTTGATCATCTGTATATGTCTAGCACATGCTTGCTGGCACTATTAAGAATACTAACATATAAGATGTCCTCAAACTTATCGAGCTATGATCTAGATTGAAGGTTAAAAATACTAAATGCACTTATAACATGCAAATGGAATGGAATGATTTATTGTTTAATTCACTCAGCCAGTATTTAATTTAGCAGCTGTATATACCACGCAATTCTTTTGGGTCTGAAGTTGAAAAAAACAAATAATCAAAAGTGAAATGGCCCCTATTCATATGAAATATGAAATCTTAGGAGGATAAGCTTTAATTATGTACTTCAAGTGTGATGAATGTTTTGCAAAAAAAACATACAGGGAGTTCTTTGGGAATTTATACCAGATTTATCTAACTTTGGTTGTGGAGCCAAAAATAGCATTCTTGAGACATTTGAGGTCTGAAGTATACCTAGGAAGTTAGTGGGGTAGTCGAGTATAATAATGGTGAAAGCAGTTGAGGAGGCAGTGGAGATGAGGGTGTTTGAGTGTGTGGGCACTAGCACGAGGGCAGTATGGAGTGGTTCTAGTCACAGAGAGAAGAGAGATTCATGGTATAACAATCAAACTGAAGGTAACCTATTATAACAGATCAGAAATCAATGGGAGCAGGTGTTTTTTCTTAACCTTGGAGTCATGGGAAACTGTTGAAATATTCTAAGTAGATGAATTGCTCAATCCAAAGGGAAAAACATCAATGTAAAATATTGAATTTCTATATCATTTTCAACTAAAACTTTATTGTCTAATTCTGAAGTTTTTCTGAGGAATAAGCACAGAAAAGGCATTTTCTCAAAACCTTTCCCCAAGTTTTATTTTTTCATTTACTGTAGGAAAATAGCTGAGCTGTTCTGAATTTTCTGTCATGTTTTGCTAAACATCAAAGTAATAACATCTTTTTAAAGGAAATTAAATTGCAGTGTTCTTTTTAATTATCTTTTAAAGACAGAACCATTTAAAATTGATTGTTGCCAAAAGTGCATTGCAGAAAGTACCATAGAATGATAGCAATTAAGAAACATATTTCATACCTGTGAGTGTGTGCATGTTTGTATATTTTTCTTACTCTTGAAATATTCTCCATTCTCATCGTTAGTCAGGAATTTTCATCCACCACCTGGTCTTGCTGAAATTTCTGTAATAATACAGCTATTTTGCCTTTCTGGAAAAGGTAACATAAACAATATGTATTTCTCTGAATTCTAGCCAATTGACAAGGGCATGAAGAGTCCCTCCTGAACTAGGACCATCTACTAGGCACTGTCATTTCATAAAAAATTTACTGTAAGAACCCACCATAAAAGCACTGTCAGAAATACTGGAGATCCCGTCAACCATATACTTCTCTACATTTTTATTTTCCAACTGTCTCCTTTACTACTAGAGTAGCCCTGATGGTTATCAACAGTGTAAAAAGAATACTATAATCAATAATGCTTTCTTTCTTCCAATATCAATACTGTCATTATTGTGGTAGAGGAGAGGTGGAACCTACTTTTTCAGACATGTGAATCTACAGATGGATGCACTCGAAGGAATCATTTCTTAACTGACTTACAATGCCCAAATTTCAAGCTTAATAAATTTAGGTACTCAGTTTTAAAAGTTTTATAATTTTTGCATTTACTCCATGTGTATACATTGTTTGGGCCACCTCCTCCCACCCTGCCCCACTTCCAGGCAGAATCTATTCTGCCCTCTTCTCCAATTTTGTTGAAGAGAAAATATGAGATAATAAGAAAGGCATAGAATTTTTGCTAGCTTGAGTTAAAGATAGCTATACAGAGAGATTCCTATCATTGTTTCCATGCACGTGCATATTACAACCCAAATTGGTTCATCTCTACCAGACCTCTTCACTACTTCCTTTTCCCCTTCCCGTAGTGGCCTCAGCCAGTTTAAGGTTACTATATTCGCTCCTCTACAGTGAGCACATCAAATATATTGAAGTTTTAGGTTTCCTTCCCTTTCCCATTCCTCCCATGCATGTTCTATCTTTAGTGTGTGACCCATGTCCAATAATATTACTGCATTTGTTTTAGGTCTATAATCTGCATATGAGGGAGAACATATGATTTTTTTGCCTTCTGAGCCTGACTAACTTCACTTAAAATGATGTTCTCTAATTCCATTCATTTACTTGCAAATGACAAGATTTCATTCTTCTTTGCTAACATCAGACAAGGGACTGATAACCAGAATATACAGGGACTTCAAAAAACTAAACTCTCCAAAAATCAATGAACCAATAAAGAAGTGGGAAACTGAACTAAACAGAACCTTTTCAAAGGAAGAAATCCAAATGGACAAAAAACACATGAAAAAATGCTCACCATCCCTGGCCATAAAGGAATGTAAATCAAAACCACACTAAGATTCCATCAAACTCTGTTAGAACAGCTATCATCAAGAACACCACCACCACCAAATTTTGGCAAGGATATGGGGAAAAAGGAACCTTCATATACTGCTGGTGGGAATGTAAGCTAGTACAACCACTTTGGAAAACAAAATGGAGGCTTCTTAAAAAATTAAACGTAGATCTGCCATATGATCCAGCAATCCCACTCCTAGGGATCTACCCAAAGGAATGTGACTCAGGTTATTACAAAGGCACCTGCACAGCCATGTTTATTGCAGCACTATTCACAATAGCAAAGCTATGGAAACAGACAAGATGCCCCACTACTGACAAATGGATTGAGGGACTCATTTTAAATGACTTTGGAGCAGATATTTTCCAAATCATGAAGAAGACAGGAAAAATTTTTATGTAACAGACTTTGGTCTATCATAGTTCATGATAGATTAGACAAATTACTTATGGATACTGAAAGGTTTTGGAATTTTGTTGTTTTGTCAATTGTGAGTTAAACATAGATCTTGATATGGGTATATAATTATGGATACATATACATATGTATGTAATATGCAAATTATTTATCACTCTTCAATTGTTCCTAAACTTTTTGTCTGAAATGTGCTTACAATTTCATCTACTCATTTGTTCATTTATGTATTGATTAATTCTACCAATATCTATTGAAGCAATGCTACTATTTGTAAGTTCTATGCTAGACTTTGTTTTAAAGGTTGATTCTTAAACAGATCTAGCTTTCAATGAACTTAGTCTAGTAAGTAAAAAAGACATAAAGACATACAAGGGAGCATGTCTTAAGTCCCAGAAGAGAGGTTTGGGCAAAGCCGTGCTATGTCTAATTTAAGGAGGTTATTTGTACTTGAGAGGGTTAAGTTGTAGGTCAGGGACAATTTCCTTTAGGAAAGGAATTTCCTAAAGTAAAGCATCTCCCAGAATGGTGTGATAGACAGAAAGATTGGAGAAAAGCACATTCCAGTCTGTATGTAAGGTAGAGACACACATTGTGTGCATAGAATAAGGATGCAAAGCATGGAATAAGATTGGATCTTGATGAGTGGAAATAAACCTTCAGCAGTTAGTGAAATTATGGTATAACTAAGAACATCTAGAGCTTCAGTCTAGGTCACCTGGGTATAATCTCAAGCATAGGTAGACTACCATGACTATAAATTAAAGTTAAGTTCTGGGGTGTATATAGTCTATTGGGCGAGGCTATGGGGGAACAACATACATACTCTCAAAAAGTATTTCTTGGAGTGGATTCCCTGAGAAGTCAGTGTCTTGGGTTTACATTTTTAAGCACAGATCAAGTTTATGTATGTGCTTGGTGGGGGTACATTGTGGCATTTACAAAAATTCTTACAATATATTAAATTGGGATAAAAAGATTGGATACTAAAAAGGGTTGAAGTGCTGACTGGACTACATACACACATCCTACAAACAGCAACTAAGCAAAAACTTAGTTTTTGTTATTCAAAGGTACACTTCTCAGAAAGAATCTAATACTACTCTTGGGATGGATCAATTATTTGTTTGTTTTTGCTTCAAGGGAAAAATTTGAAGACTAGGGTGATTATAAATTTATGCCTACTGATTTTTTACTGTACTTTTTTCATTTGTAAGAACAATTACAATTTTCCATTTTGACTTCCACATTGTTCATAAAACTTTTTTGATTAGATCATGTTTCTTAAGCTCATCTGGTGCAAAGAATTATCTGGGATGCTTGTAAAAATGCCACATTATACTCATTTTAATATTATTGTTCTGTTTTATTTGATAGTCAGTATTTGATTTGTGAACATTTTTTTCAATTTCTTTATTCCTCATTGTTTTTTCTGTCTTAGACTGTCCTTAGGTATTCGTTTTCCATTTTTACAGTAATACATTTTTTAGAAGTTTCTTTTGTGTTAATTTATGGGCAGTAAACTATCATGGTTCGTGTTGATCATGTTGGTATTTAAAAAGATAGCAACTCCCTGTTTAGCTATCCTTATCTCAACCAGCAAAACCCCTTGGCCCTTCCTATTATTGCTTATACTCTCTCTTCACCAAAATTAGAGATAAGAGCAAAATAGTTTCTGCCTGGTAGCAAGGGGGTGGGGGGGTAAGGGAAGGGGCAGGGGAGAGTGGGGATATGACCCAAACATTGTACGCACATATGAATAAAATTAAAAAATAAAAAGATAGCAGTGCACAGTACTAGGATGACAACTTATTTCTTAAGTCCATTTGAAACATCATTCCATTGTCTCTGTTTCCTGTTTGTGCTCTCTGTCAATCTGTTTTTTGCTGGTAACATTTCTCCCCAGACTGCTTCTATGATCTCTATGCTGGGTGTTCTGCAAACTCAGATCAAAATGTCCTTCTGGATTTATATTTCTTGGTGAGTGTTATGCTTGATATTATGAGTTTGTATTTTCTGTTAGTCCAGAAGAATTCACAATCTTATCTTCATTAATCTTATTAATATAGATTTTCATATTCTGTTTCTTATATCACTTGTTCTCTCTTTCATCTTGTCCATTCTTTATCTTGGTGTGTTATATTTTGTGGTGTATCTAGATCTACTTCCAATTTTATTTCACTAATTTTCTTTAGTGGTATCTGATACACTACACATCTGGTGTTTTACTTTCAATTATTATATTTTTAACTTTAAGGCTCTTCATTTAGATATCCCTAGTCAGTTTCAATTATTTGTCATTGTGACCATTTTTATGCCTACCCTTTACTAATTTAAATTTTATATATTTAATTTTATTTATATATACATTTTGTATATCATATATTTAAATATATGCATACATATATATGTATTTAAAATGTCTATATAGTATATTATATATACATATATGTGTATGTATCTATGCATACACATATATGTGTATGGATATATATATACACACATACATGTGTATGGATATATTTGGATATATATACATATATATGCATACGTGTGTGTATATACATATATATATTCTGAAAATACAGTATTTGATGCCCTTGATGGTTTAAATCTAATGTGGTTTGTTTCTCCTGATCATTCCTGGGGATGAGTTTCCTTCTAAATTTGGTGACTGTTGGTTACCATCTTAGGTTTGGCTTTATTTCATTCTGAGGAAAACCTGGAAACCTAAATTATGGGGCATCCATGTGGAGAAGGTTCATGTGTTTCCACAGAGATCTTGGGGGCATTGCAGATGTGGGACCCCTACAGTCTCTCCCAGGCCCTGGGGCATACTCCAGGAATCTCAAGTAGGCTCCCCCTCCAAGCTGCTAATGCAAAACCAAGTCTTATCCTCAAGCTACCCTCCCCAAAGTTGGTAATTACAGCTTACAGTTAAGACTTTAGCTCAAGGTTTTCACTTTTACTTTTCTTAGGGCCCTGAGAGATTTTTCTCACTTATTTCAAGCTCAGTAGTGTTATAAAAATTATCTGCTATGCAGGATCTATTTTTTATTGTTTTTCAGGAGGCTCCCGTGGCATCTCTAATCAGCTTATTACCAGAAGCTGAATCATAGGTCATTGTCTGTCTGTAGCACAATATCAGTCCTGGAATTATCAAGCTAATTTGATCAATATACATAAAACAAAGTGAAATACTTTAAAACAAGCAAGCAAAATTAATAGTGTCCAGTTTGCCTCAGGTAGTGGTCTGTACTGATGTCTTGCTGCTTTGTGCTCTTCGGATGAAACCTAAAATATAGTATTAATAAAGTATTTTAAAGTATTTAAATTAATAAAGTATTTTAAACCTAAAATATAGTATTAATAAAGTATTATTAAAGTATATTAAGTGAAATAAACCAGACACAAAAGAAAAAAGACTGCGTGGTCTCACTTACATTTGCAGTCTAAAAGTCAAATGCATAGAAGCAGACAGTGGTTAGTCCTGCTGTTCTGTTTCTTAAGCCTCAGAGCTTCAATATGTCACTCATCTTCCTTCATTCTCCATTCTTACATCTGCTCATAGTAAACAAGCTACTGAAAGATTAAATCAGAGTATAAATTTAAAATTTAAAGTAAGTATCAACAAAAGAATATAGTCTCTAATGCACATTTTCCCTAGAGCTTTTCATTTTTAGAGGGATTATCCCTTCAGTATCATCTCAAATAATGTATTAATTTAGACAGTATTTATGAATATCCAGATCTAAGAAATCTTCTCAATTGTTTACAGTACATTTGAAAGACTGAAACTATCTGACTAGAATGCAAGATATACATGTAATCTAATTTCAAAGGGCTAAAAATTGATACCAAGTTTGAATTCATGACTATTAATGCTGGACAACTATAAAACACATCACTTATTCATTCTTTAAGGTAAGAGTTAGATTAAGATTTATAGATTGAGATCTGGATTAATCTCAGATCTCTGCCTTTAATTAACTTAGGGCATAGTACCTTCACAAATGTATATTAATGAGAATGATAGAGAATATAATTAGGTTCAGTTGGAAGAGAATCAGGATGGACTCTTCCCATCCTGGTCCTAGCAGGGAGGAGGTGCAAGTTGAAATCACTTCTCAAATCTATGATGGTCTCAAGTTTATGATGGAGATGAGAAATGATTTTTACCAAGACCTCATGTATTAAGTAGTCAAGGTAAACAGTGCTGGCTGCTGTGACAATCTTCAAACCTCACTCCCTTGGCATGTTGATAATACTTACTTCTGACTCACATCATAGGTCTGAGACATGTTAGGTATCTCACCTGAGCACTCCTGCTGCATCCAGTCTCCTTCTATCTTGTGATCTTACCATCTTTGACAAGTGGCCTCCGTGGTTACTTGGTTAGGAGAGAGTAGAGAAAGAACTGGAGGATCACATGGGCTAGGCCCACATTCCATTGATCATAACTCAGTCACCTGGCCTTAACTTGATGAGGTGCTGGTCAGTCCCCTTCTGCCCTCTGCTGTATTCATATTGGACCTTCTTCATGCTCCAAGTTTGCTATGCTTTCTTTACTGTCTGGGTCTTTGAACTCTCCTTCACCTGTCTTGGCAGGTGCCCTTGCCATGTCTTAGTAATTTGCTTGACTTTTACTATCACATCCAGCCTCCAAGGGATGTTTCTTCAGTTGAACCATCTTGTCTAGGAGGTTTTTTTTACACATTGTTCATATTCAGAGAAATGTCTAGAAAAATAAATTCTGATGATCTGTGTCTGAGACATTATGGCAATGCAGAGCCAACCTTCATTGTCATTTTGTAGTTTATGTGACACTTTTTTATGGTTTGTGAAACTTGTTTTCACTTGGTGGAACTTAGCAGAAATCTACTTACAGACATTTTCTAGGTTTTATTCTATCACTAAAGATTCTAAAATGTATTTTAACCCATATTCCTTGCCTGTTTAATATAGTGTCATAAAATATATTATTGTAAGTTCTTCAATGTTATTGCAGTTTCAGTTTCTATTTGGAGTGTCTGTCATATTTAAGGTGAATAATCATTGTCACTGTCATCATGCTTAACAACAATGATAATTGATGGTAGGTGTTGAGTGCATAAATATTATGTCTATGGGTTCTGGGCTAGCCTTTTCTGTCTATGATCTCACGTAAACTTCCTCATGATATCTTGTTAGAATTATCATTATCCCAATCTTACTGAGGAGGTTGGGAGGCCCTGATAAGGCAAGTGATCTGCCCATGCTTACTTAGCCATTTTTAATTTCAAAGATCTCATTCCTTTCATCCCTGTACAAGTGTGAGTAGAACATGAGGTCAGCAGTCGAGTGCCCAGGTGGGGCTCCCTGTTTTTTAACAGGGAGTGAGCTCTGACAGCTCATTCAACCCTCCCTGATCTTAGGTTCCCTGATTACAATAATCTCACTTGTGTGTTCCATACACCCTTGAGAAGACAAAAACACTGAAAATTATTACATGCTATACAAATCCAAGGAATGATTAAGAGATTATTATTAGGTCAGAGATAGGCTTTCTTTGTCAGTCAGGCCCTTGGTAAACATTAAAGGTATGTCCATAGAATTCAAATCTCCAAGTTATATAACAAAATGAATTAATGATTTCTCTTATAACATTCCCTATTTCCACTGAAAAGTATGAAGGACCCCTTGACATCTTTAATGTTTCCACAGATTTGAAGAAAATTCATTCATAAAGTTTTTAAAACAAGCATGGCCTATAATATTTGGTGAAATAATTTCAGGATTCATGTTGATTAATATATTCATAGGCTGGTTGACGGACTGGTTCATGCCTTAGCTCTGTGTTACCACTTACCTCTACAATCCACTCCATTCTTATTTAGAACATATTTTCTGACAGTAGAGTCAGAAAGTAGAGTGGGGCTGGGCATGTCAAGAGAGCTTGGTTCAGGTCTTGGACTTGTTACCAACCTGCCTTGCCACACCGTGAACAGTGTCCTGTCTGTGCCCTGTTTTGTCATTCACATTGTGTGGTGGGTGGATCGGACAAGATGGTATTGGAGATGTATTTCTCAAGTCTAGCCAATGCTGAGAATCACATGTAGATCTCGTGGAAAAAAGATGAAAGTATCCCTTAGTCCAGCAGCATGAGGTTCTGACTCAGGTTTGGGTAGTGCAGAGTCCATATGAGGTTAGCCAACATTTTACTGAAGGCCAATTTGTACCTGGTTTTGTGTTGGACATGTTATCCTGTACTGTTTTGTGTTTATATTATTACAACTGTTTGCAGACTAATGATATTATTATTCCCTTTGTGACATATTCCAGGTTTAAAAATATTTTATTAGCATACAATAACTGTATAGGGGGATACATTGTGGTATTTACTTATGTGCTTACAATGTATCTTATCTTAGATTCACCCCTCCATCATTCTCCCTCCCCTGACTTCTTAGAACAATTTCAACAGGTTTCATTGTTCTATTTTCATATGTGAATGCAAAATCCAGCCACCACATTCACCCTCAGTCACCCTCTCCTTTTGCCCACCCCCCCTCACTGGTACCTACTCCCGGAAAAGACCCGTTTTACCCTCTTGTTTGTTTTTAAAGTGCATTTTAATAGTCCAAGGGGGTTTTCCTTGGTATTTCATACCTGTATATATCATGCTTTTATTAAATTAATCCCCCTATTACTTGCTCTTTCTCTATCACCATGCTACCCTAATATTCAATGGCTTATGGTACAGTATGTTATGTTCATATGTAGATGGATTGTTTCAATATTTTCCATTGTCTAACATTTTCTTTTCCCCTCCTGCCTCTTGTGGTCCCCTCAGACAGACTCACTAATACAATTTTGTTCTGTCTCTCATTATACATATGCATATATCCATATGATAACATGTATTTTTATGTACATTTACTTATTGGTCTAACTTCCACATATGAGGGAAAACATGTGACCTTTGAGATTTTTGAGTCTGGCTCACTTCACTTAACATGAAGTTCTTCAGTTCCATCCATTTATCTGCAGACAACATAATTTCATTCTTCTCCATGAGTGGATAAAATTCTACTGTGTGTATATATACCACATTTTCTTAATCCATTTATTAGTCGTGGGGCATCTGGGCTGTTTCCAAAGCTTGGCTATTGTAAATAGTGCTGCAATAAGCACGGGCATGCCAGTGGCTCTGTTGTATCCTGGAGCACATTCCTTCAGGTATATGCCCTGGAGTGGTATTGGTGGGTTGTATGGTAGTTCTGTTTTTTTTTTGAGAGACCTCCATACTGCTTTCCATAGTGGTTGCACTGATTTACATTCCCACCAACAGTGTAGAAGTGTTCCTTTCCCCCCACATCCTCACCAACACTTGCTGCTGTTTGTGTTATTGATGATAGCTATGCTGTCCAACATTTTAACCTATCACCACATATGGCTACTTTTTTAAAATTCAAATTTAGTCCTTTAATCCCACTGACCATATTTTCATCATTATAGGAATTTATATCGGGTAACATTTTTCATATACTAATTTCAGGTTTAAACGATTTCATCCTTCTCTGTATTTCTGGGTACTCACTTTTGAACTCAAGGCTTCCTGCTTGCTAGGCAGGTACTTGACTGCTTGAGCCAGACCTCGAACCCTTTGTGCTCTGACTATTTTGGAGATACAGACTTGTTTTTTTTTGTTCAGGCCAGCCTGGACCATGACCCTCCTGTTTTACATATCTCAACCTCACTGGGCTGACAGTTGTCTACCACTGTACTAGCTTATTTCTGTTGAGATGGAGTCTTGTGTACTTCTTGGTGTGGGGTGGCCTGAAACCGCAATCCTCCCGCTCTCCGCCTCCCACATAGCTGGGATGACAGGTGTGCCCCACTACACCGAGGTATTGGTGTTTTAGCTCGGCTGCCTTGATCTGCAGTCCTCTGAATCTGTCTCCCAAATAGCTAGGATTACAGGCATGAGCTACTGGTACCCAGCTCCTATTTCTTTAGAAATAGTATATTTCTTAAATTAAGCAATTACCTGTTTTATTCCATTAAAAATTCCTTCTATACCGTAATTACCTTAATTCTGCTTACCCATCAACTTGGATTCTCTCCCTGTATTTAACAATGAATTTCCTGAACTTGGCTTTCAACACAAATTCTAGTTATTTTTTAAGTATTTAATGCGATTCAGTCAAAATTCCCAAACCTTATTTTTATTAAGCAGTAAACTAAATAGCCATCCCTATTTGCCTCCCTAATGAGGTGAAGAATAGGAAAAACAAATATTTTAACATGAACTCACACATATGCACGCACACACACACACACACACAGAATTGGAAGTTAGTGCTATTTAGACCTTACCACTATATTTTTGTGTTAAATTGTCTGGGATATAATGGCCAGTAAGATTTCACATATATAAACAGCCTTCTTTTTTGTAATATTTTTGTAATGTGCTTCATTTTTCTAATATTTTCTTGAAGAAAGTGGTTTTGCACAATGTTTAGTAGAATATATATATATATATAATACCTGCTTGAAGAGTAATTTTATAAACAAGATACTTAATAGAACTCAGATCATCCTTGAGATGCGTGATTGACAGTGGTGATAAAAGTACTCAGAGGTGCAGAGTATTTGTAGGTAGTAAAACAAGGAAGACTCTCAGCTCTGTGCCTTGTAATGTATGTGATTTACTGATTGTGTGAATATTCTGAAAAATAAGAGCACCTATGAGCTTTGGGAAAAAGTTAGATATTAAAAAATGCATGTCAACTTAATATTCCCCACATAGTGTGAAATTTGATACTTGTTAAATAAAAAAATGAATAAAGAATTGAAAAGAAAACATAAGCAGTTCACATTTGGAAATTTTACACAAATGAATGCCAAAACATTTATTGATGTATGTCCTTTAACTATAAATCACAACTTTCTTTAAATGTTATATGCTTTCTGCTATGAATTAAAAAGAAAAGTAGCATCTAATCATGGAATGTTAAATCTTCATAGAGTTGTGATTTACTGGCTTTTATATCCAAAAAGAATTCAAATCCAGTGTTAGAATGAGTATCTGAGATTTAAAGAATAGAACTGAAATGAAATAAAGACTTATGCAAAAATGAAGAAAGAACAGAAAGATAAAATGTCTGAAGGGTTATGGTTTTTTTTTTGGTTGATTTCATCAATAAATATTATGAATTTTATTTTGTCATTTCAATAAAGGGAAAATTTTATTTGCTAAATGAATAGTAGTTTAGCTAACCTCATTTAATATCCATCCTCACATACATACTTCTTCACTGTTCACTTCTGTAATGAGGGGGAAAATATCTAGATTTAATTCCTGCATAGCTTAGTACTGGCAGGTTATAGATATTAAGGAAAGATTTATAAAACTGATGAATAAATAAATAATAAATAGCTATTAAAATGCAGACATTAGGGTGACATTTTCAAAAGTCAGTAGGCCTATGGAGGACAATATGTTATGTTTTGAAACATTTCCTTTCTTTGGATTATTATATTTTGAGAAACAACACACACACACACACACACACACACACACACACACCAAATTGAATGATAAAAAGAAATAACATAGGAAAATAAAAACTCTTCAAAATTATTTTGTTTTTTGATTTATTGATGTATTGATTTATTGATTTATTTCTTCCTGATGTAAATTTTGTCTCTTCCGACTAATGTCTCCACAATCTTCTCATCCCCAAATATACTCCATATAGACGAGATCATGAAGTATATAGACTTTATCAGATCTGCAGTTTGCAAATACTTTCTCCCATTCTGTAGGCTGTCTCTTCATTCTGTTGATTATTTTTATTTGCCATAAAAGGCTTTTTAGTTTGACATAATGCCATTTGTGTATTTTTGCTTTTGTTGTCTGTACTTTTGGGGTTATATCTAAATACCTCATTGCCCAAACCAATGGCAGAGAGCTGTTCTTCCATCTGTTTTTGCAAGTTATTTTGCCAGTTCCAGGTCTTATGATTGAGTCTAAACCACTTTGGGTTTATGTTTTATATGATTTGTTTTCTGCATAGCATTGTATTTTTATATGGTATAAGGTAAGGGTCTAATTAAATTCTTCTGCATGAAGGTTCTTCAATTTTCCCATTAGCATTTGTTACTCAGACTGTCCTTTTCCTACTGTGTGTTTTTGAACCTATGGCAAAGATAAATTTAATGTGAATGTGTGGAGTTCCGAGCTTTTTTCAGTTCCAGTGGTCTGTTTTCTGTTTATATGCCAGTACCATGCTGTTTGGATTACTGTTGTTTTGAAGAATTTATTTTTTGAAGACAGGTAGTGTGATGCCTCCAGCATTGTACTTTGTTCCAGGTTGTTTTGTCTATTTGGGGTCTTTTGTGACTCCATGCTAATTTTATGATGGATTCTTTTATTTCCATGGAAAACACTATTGGAATTTTAACAGGGTTTGCATTGAATCTGTACATCATTTAACAATATAGATTTTTGCATCTCATAACCATGGGCTAACTTTCCCTTTTTTTGTATGTTTTCCAATTTCTTTCATTAATGTTTCATAGTTTTCAGTGTATAGGTCTTTCACTTCTTTGGTTAAATTTATACATAGTATTCTAAAATGTTTGATATTATTGTAAATTAAGCTGTTTTCTTCTTCTTCTTCTTCTTCTTCTTCTTTTTTGGTGGTACTGGGCTTTTAAATCAGGGCCTCAAGATTTCTAGGGGGGTGCTTTATTGCCTAAGCCACTCCATCAGCCCCTCAGTTTTTTGAATAGTTTTCTGTTATATAGAAATGCTACCAAGTTTTTGTATGTTGATTTTTTTCTTTAATTATCTTTTCTTTAATTATTATACTGGACAGGTTGTATACTTTTCATATTGTTGTAATTCCTTCTTTTTTTATTGTTTTATTATTCATATGTGCATATAAGGCTTGGGTCATTTCTCTTTTGATTTTTATATCCTGAAACTTCACTGATTTTTTATTAGTTCCTATAGTATTTTGTTGTTGTTGAGTTTTTAGAGTTTTTTTTAAAACACACAGTATTCTTAGGTTCTGCATCTGCAAATCCAAACAAGCACAGATCAAAAATATTTTTAAAATTAAAAAATGAAGTCTGCACTGAACAAGTACAGTCATTTTTCTTATTATTCCCCAAATGATATTGTGTAACAACAATTTATGGAGCATTTAGATTGTATTGGGTACTATAAGTAGTCCAAAATAATTTAAGTATATGAAATATGTGTACAAGTTATATGCAAATATTTTAGACTAGGGATTTGAATATCTGTGGGTTTTGGTAACTAGGAAGGGTTCTGGAGCTAATATCTACAGATATCCAAGAAAAATTGTATTACCATTTCTGCAAATAAGAACAATTTATCTTCTTCCTTTTCTGTTAGCATGCCTTTTACTTCTCTCTTGTAATTGATGAGACTAGGAGGACTTCCAGTACAATGTTGAATGCAAATGGCTGAGTGTTTATCCTTATCTTGTTTCTTTCTCTTTTCTTTTATTAACTGAACAGTATAACAAGTCTATCACATGCAAAAATCATTGTTAAAGCTACAGAAACTATTTTGGATACATGACCTAGTTCAAATAGTTTTGGGCAAATAGAATACTCTGTTTAAATGATATACTTTACATGAAGATAAATCTTTGGGTCCAGATGACATCTATCTACACAGTTTGAGGAAACTGCATATTTAGTTGTATGATTCTCCAACAAAACCATCTAGTCCTGAAAATTTCTTTTTCAAGAAATTCTAAATTGCAAATGTAAAGCTTTTGTTAATTTTTAAACTATCCAAATTATCACTTTATCTTGGTTGGGTTTTGATAGTATGTGGTTTTTAAAAAGTTGTTTTATATTTCTTCTAAATTGTCAACATTTTATTGTAAAGCTTTTAAAATAATATTCCTTTATTATCCTTTTGATGGCTATATTATCTATAGCAATCCTTACTTCTTGCTTTGAATATATTTTACTCTTATTTTTCTAGTTCCAGAAGGTAAGAATTTATATTATTGACTTTGACTTTTTAAAATTTATTTATTTTTATATATTTTTTAGGTTTTAGTTTTTTTAATTTCTTTTATTCGTATGTGCATACAATGTTTGGGTCATTTTTCCCCCCTTCCCCCACGCCCCCATCCCCTCACTACCAGGCAGAAACTATTTTGCCCTTAGACTTTGACTTTTTGAATGTAAGTAGTTTAGTACTACAAGTGT
Organism: Castor canadensis; assembly: GCF_047511655.1. Taxonomy (NCBI): domain Eukaryota; kingdom Metazoa; phylum Chordata; class Mammalia; order Rodentia; family Castoridae; genus Castor; species Castor canadensis. Next base: position 193,365,514 of record NC_133387.1, read on the forward strand.
CTCTCTCAGCACTGTGTTAGCCGCAAGCTGCTTATTTTAATATGATGTATAGAATTTTCTTTTTCATTCCATTTTTTAATTTATTCATATGCCATTTTATACATATAAAATTTTCCATTGACAACTCCTCTTTGATTATTTAGAAAGGTGTTTTCATTTTGACATTGTTAGATTTTTTTTTTCAGTTATTGATTTATAGCTATATTTCCTTTAGTCAGAGAACATATTCTGTAGAATTTTAGTATTTAAAATTTGTTGTGGCCTATCTTAGTGTATGTTCCATGAGCTCTTGAAAATGTATTTTGAATTTTTGGGTAAATATCACACATAGATTAATTAGGTACTATTTGTAGGTTTTGCTGTTCTAATCTGTATTAGTTTCCTGTAGTTTCTGTATCAGATTCCTGTAAACTTTCTCTTCACAGTGAAAATCAGTTATTTGCTTCTTCTTCCTTCTCATGGCTACTATACTTTAGTGTTTCTTAGTGTTCACAATTGTCTCTGGGTCACATTACCGTCACCTCTGTAAGTGTATGTAATCTCCCTCTGCATCTGTCTTATCGATATACTTGTGATGAATATCCAATGCTATTATAATGTTTGTCTTAAATATCACATAGGTTTTAGATAATTTATGAGTAGAGAAGAATGTAATGGATTTGTTCATGGTTCTAAGCTTTCTGTTCTTTTATTCCCTTCCTGATGCTGTAAGACTTCTCTCATTGTTTTCTTTTCACTTAACTTTTTTTGCAATGTCATTCTTTAAGAGTAGGTCTTTCAGGACAATGGTTTTTAGTTTTCCTTGGTTTGTAAATGTATTTATTTCCCTTTTATTCTTGAAGGATAGTTTTGCTAGATGTATAATTGACAGCTGATGGTTTTTTTTCTTTCAATATTTGAAAAACAATATGCTACTTTTTTTGGTCTCCATAATTTCAGATGAGAAATCAGGTGCCACTCAAATTATTGTTCCCTATATGTAAAGCATCATTTCAGGTTGCTTTTGTATTTTCTAAGGTCCTTGGAAGTCTATTTTTATTGTTTTCTTTCTGTAATTCAGATTGAGTAAACTTAATTGCATTTTTCTCAGATTCACTGATTTTGTCCTCTGTCATCTCCATTCTATTTTTGAGCCCACTAAGCAAGTTCTCTAATTTTTTTGTTCCATTTCCAGCTCCATAATTTCTATTTGGTTGTTTTGTGTCTTGTATTGCTTTCCTCATATTTTCTACTTTTTGTCATTTCAAAAGAAGTTGAAATTGTTATTGAAACAATTTAGATAATTTCTTCAAAATTTTCGAGACATAATTCCAACATCTGATTTATTTTGATGTTTGACACCAATAGATTGTTCTCATACCTTGTGATTTTCCTGGTTCTTATGTTATTATGGTTGCTTTTCTATTATGACCTGGATAGTTTGCCTATAGTGTAAGAAGATGTTAGATCCTGCTTATTTTTCTTTTCATCTCAATGGGCAATTGCTCTTTTTAAGTTTGCCACACAGGTTCTGGCCTACTTTTGTGGATTGTAGTTATAATGACAGTACAACTTTTAGGGCTTATGTAATGCTATTTTCATTCCATTAGTTTATTTCATGTCGCTTTGCTCCCACTGATGTTTGGTAATGGTGCTTGAGATGCAAAACAAGCTTTACCAGGCCAGTATCTTGGTGCCTTTGTGTGAGAAAGGAGAATTTTCTGTCCATGTGAAGAGCACTCTTGACTGGATAGCTGTTGAGGCAGAATGATTCTTCCTGGTGGCTTTAACCATGCAGTGCTTTGTGTGGTTGTTCTGGGGCCGGGGAGTGGGAGGGAGAATATAGAGGCTTTGAGAATAGAATCTGCTTGGGTTGGGCAGTTAATATTTCTTACTTTTTTCAGTGGAACTGTTCCTTTGTAAGAAAATGCTGGTCTGTGAGAGTAAAAGCCCATGTGGAAACCCACTTCATTCTTGTAGAACAAGGAACATGTAATTATGTTTGTGATTTCATGAATTATATATCAGAGTTCTGAAAGTCCAGAAGCCATATCTAGAGGTGACCTTCTTACTCACCTGAACCTGACTGGATAGACGTGAAGATAGCCATTTCAACTATTATCTGTAGCCACATTTTCTGTTTTCCACTGTCCATTATGAACATCTCTGCAAAGGTTTTATTTTTTGCCACCACACTGTTTTATATTTAAAGCTCTTGTCATTCCCCTTCTTATTCCCCTACTGTCATATTTTCTCACTGTTTAAAAACCATGTCCTCTAGAATCAATCTGATTTGGTTAAGTTTTGACCCTATTCATTTATTAGCTGCATGTTCTTAGCAAGTCTCTTAACCTTCCTAAATTTCATCTTAAAATTGAGAAAACTAACAGTTAGCAAGAAGCAAAATAATGAAATATAAATAAAGTATTAAGTTGGTACCCATGCTGCTGAGTCAGCAGCAAGTACTCAGCAGGTCTGTGGGTTAGTTACAGGCATCATCCTCGTCAACCTTGTGTTCACAATCTTCTCTGTCTTATTGATAAGGAAACCCAAGACCCTGAGAGGATAAATAAGGGAACGTAGGTCAGTTTTCACACTTCACTGTCAAGAAACTAGAATCCAAATTCAGGTCTGTCTTCTTTCATCATTTCTTTTTTTTGATACTGGGATTGAATCCAGGGCCTTGAACATATTAGGCAAGTGTCTACCACTTGATCCAAGGTTTTTTATTTTATTTTGTTTTTGAGATAGGGGCTCATGTTTTTGCTTGATGCAGCCTTAAACTTTTGATCCTCCTGCTTCTGCCTATAAACTAGCTAGGATTAAAGGCATGCACCACCATGCCCGGCTTCAAGTCCTTCTTTCTAAACTGTTATTCAAGATATGCAAAAATATAAAATGTGCAATATATGCACTTATGTGACCCACATATACTGAATTTCTAATTACTGAGTATGGTGGTGATTATTACGTACTGATATTTATTCTTAGTGATTATTATAATAAATAATATAAACATAAGTATTTATATTTATATAACAAATATTTATATAATATTTATTTTATGTAAATATCTATATAAAAACAATTTAATATATTTATAAATATAAATAATATATATTTATTATATAAATAAATTTATACAAATATTTATATAATAAATAATAATATAAATACAAATGTAGAAATAAAATAACTAGTTTAAGTGAACCTATGACCAATCTTTGATACTATGACTTTAACCCTTTACTATAATCCAGAATCAAACATTTGCTTTTATTATGTTTGCCAGTTTTTAAATATGATAGATTTTATTTATTTTCCTTATGCTTTTTATGCTACTTCCTTGATACTTTAGTATAATATAGGGAGCAACAAGACCTTAGAGCGGTTTCTATGTTTAGCAATTTTCCACAATTCTGTTTCCCCTACATAAAAATATGCAGCTCTTATAGTAGTTTTATGCATTACTAAATTAAAAAATTCAAATAATGGTGTGTTTGTGAATTTATAATTATAGTGAAAATAATTTAAGAATAATTTGTATTCTTTCCAAATTATAGTAAAAATGCACCTATGAAAAAGATACAAATTCCCCAGTTGAATTTGCCTAGTAATTAAAAAAGAAAAAACTCATTAATGAAAAATATTTTTAAAAAGAAACATTTAGGCTTTGTTTAGGCTTCGTTTTCTGTAGTATAGATGGTAAACATTTTGTGTCATAGAAGAGTTGAAAATAGCAACTACTGGCTACATAGAAATCATGAACCTAATTACTGCTTAATATGTTTTCGTTCAGGAATGAAAACTACTCAACTTACCTTCTTCATTTATTAAAGAAATATACGTTTACATTTTGTTACCATGTAACAAATGATAAATGTTATTTCAGGGTACACACATATAGGAATTCCATGTTTAAAATAAAGAGCCATGGAGAAAGGTCTATTTGTGATAGGAAATGTGGAAATTGATAGGTAGGAAGAAAAGAGAAAGAAAAAGAAAACAGAAGACTCAATGGGGAAAATAACAGGCAGTGAAGTGCATGTGATAAGGAGAGAGGCGGCAGAAGGTCAGACCTAGGTCAAGGGAAGGGAAGAGAGCAGGGTGAAGATGTATAGTTCCAAAAGACAAAGGAGAGAAAGGAAAGAAAGTAAGATGGGGTGAGAAAGGAAATAATTAGAAAGAAATGTGAGATGAGAGAGAGATAGATAGAGAGAGATTAAATGTATGAGCCTCAGAGGTGATTGTGATTAGCTCTGTAAAACTTATAAAGGTTTTTTCTCTTGTATCAAATCTTTTTTTTTATTGTTTTATTATTCATATGTGCATACAATGCTTGGGTCATTTCTCCCCCTGCCCCCACCCCCTCCCTTACCATTCACTCCGCCCCCTCCCTCTCCCCCCTACCCCTTTAATACCCAGCATAAACTATTTTGCCCTTATCTCTAATTTTGTTGAAGAGAGAGTATAGGCAATAATAGAAAGGAACAAGTGTTCCTGGTTGAGATAAGGATAGCTATACAGGGAGTTGACTCACATTAATTTCCTGTACGTGTGTGTTGCCTTCTAGGTTAATTCTTGTATCAAATCTTAAGAAAAATTTTACCTTTTATTTTGGCACCACTGGAGTTTGAACTTACACTTACTACACAGGCTTGAACCACACTTCCAGCTCTTTTTACTTCAGTTACTTTTCAGGCAGGGTCTTGCATTTTTGCCTGGCCTAGACCAGAATCTCCTACCTATGGCCTGCCCTGCAGCTATGACACTGCATGCTTTTTTGTCGACATGTAGCCTTGTTCACTTCTTGCCCAGGCAGGCCTTGAACTATGAACCTCCAAATCTTCATCCCCTGAGTAAGCCACCATGCCCAGCAAGAAAAAAAACTTTATTATAATATTTTTTAAACTGTGGGAACATGACTTATATGTATCTTCCTTATTCTGGCCTTAATATCCTTACAATGGGATATTATATCCTTAACAACACCCCTTTTACAAATAGCATATCAGACTTACATTTAAAAATGAAGGAAGACTTTATAGGAGAACTATTTCATTTGTATGCATAATGCCCTAAAGACTTTTGAGAGCACACCTGGTGTGAGAAATTGAGAAAGTCTCCTCTGCCCTATTTTCAGGACTATACAGATTTGCCCCCCCCACCATACTGTGAAGTTTTTTAAAAGGGGAGCCACATTTTATCTGTTCATTCTTTCACCCAGAGTAGTACTACTAAATAGAACATTCAGCGTATACTTCAGTGAATCAATCAGAGCTTGATGAATAAAAGGATGAAACACTGAACTCCAGCAGAAACCGTACAAAGCATTTCATTTCACACAACTTATAAACATCAAGCAAGGATTCAATTTTATTTCCTTATATAAATAATATCTTGGTGAATGGTGCAAGGTGAATAAAGTGAAATGTATTTGTAGGCTTAAAAATCTAAATCCCTATAAGTTTAGACTATATGTGTTCCATTCCCCCACTTTCATCAACTAGCTGAACTATGTCATGCTATGAAAAATAAAGGAAAACAAATGTGTGTAAAGTATTGAGTGCATTCTGTGTGGTAGTGGAAAGTGACATAGATGATGCAGTTGGTCAGCTCTTGGCCTGTTTCTTCCAGGTAATTACAGCCAACTTCCTGTCCAGTTGTGCAATAGCACCATAGTTCAACTCAAGTAATTATGTTTGGATGGCCCTATCTTCTGTCTACATTCCTCCTCTTTCTGAAGGTGTTCATTCGGGTACTAAGCTAAGATGGCTTAATCATCTGCTCGCTATTTCCCATTAAAGACCAATCCCCTAACTTCTCTAGTACAAATGCACAGAAAGGAAGGATGGATTTAATTTACTAGTCCTCAGATTCTTTATCTGATTAACAGATTTTATTTAGTGTTATACTAATTTGGGAGGTTTACTTTTAGCATTAGTTTCATGCCATTTTCTAGTTATACACTGGGCTTAATAATATCTGGTTTAAATTGATTATTTTTAAGATTAAGTGAATTGTCCATTATTCTACTCAGTGCAATGACAGCTACTTTTTCCAAGGACTATAACTGATTGGAAATGACTTGCATAAAGCCAAATAATTATTGTGATTCCTCTGAAGCTACCGCATTTAGTTTTGAAAGGAGTGTTATTTTAATGACAGTTAAATGTAGTTATTTTGGCAGATAGATTTAGCCTAATTCTATTATCATGAAGCAAGCAGAAAGTGTTTGAACTGGCTCATAAACCACTTCCATAATATACCTGAGAATATTTCCACCTTGGATAAAAAACGTTTTCCCATTTCAATTTTCACTTTCTTTTTTTAAAGATACATTCACTCACATTTTTAATAGTAAACTTCTCAAACTCTAGATGATACTGTTTCATAATTGTCTTTAGAAAGTGGCTGAATGAGGTATAAAATGATTTTTTTCTATGCTGAGCTACGATGTTTAGTCTGGCTACAGATCATTAAAATTTGCTCGTGTGAATCCAGTAAGTCAGGCGAGTTAATAAAACATTTCTTGTTCCTCCTGTTCATCAAATAACGTTACTTGTTGACAGCCTACTCAGTGACAAGTACTGATCAAAACACCATGTCTATTTCACAGGTGATGGAAGTCAAAGGACAAATGGTCCATGTTCCAGAATCAAATTCCATTTTGTTTTTGGGCTCTCCCTGCGTGGACAAGTTGGACGAACTCATGGGTCGAGGCCTGCACCTCTCAGACATCCCTATTCATGATGCCACCCGAGATGTCATTTTGGTTGGCGAACAAGCAAAGGCCCAAGATGGCTTGAAGAAGAGGATGGACAAATTAAAGGCCACTTTAGAAAGAACTCACCAGGCCCTGGAAGAAGAGAAAAAGAAGACAGTGGATCTCCTATATTCTATTTTCCCTGGCGATGTAGCCCAGCAGCTGTGGCAAGGACAGCAAGTGCAGGCCAGGAAGTTTGATGACGTCACCATGCTCTTTTCAGACATCGTTGGCTTCACGGCCATATGTGCCCAGTGTACGCCCATGCAAGTGATCAGCATGCTGAATGAACTCTACACCAGGTTTGACCATCAGTGCGGATTTTTGGATATTTATAAGGTAGTGGAATTTAGTCACTTATAGATAAATACTGTTGAGTAGTGTATTGACTGACATCTAAATTAAGTTACGAGAATACATTTTTAATCTAAACTTGATAGTAAACTATGTCTTTTTATCTTTTCTTTTGGGAATATTAGGGTTTGAACTCAGGATCTTGTGCTTGCTAGGCAGGTGCTCTACTACTGCAGCCATATTACCTGTCCCCACCCTCAATATCCCTTTAACTTAGAAAGCTTGATGCAGAATGCAGGTTTTGGTGTGTTCTGAGTAAGCATTCATTGTGAGTCAACTTATAGTACATACATAGGCAACTGTGAGTCATGATCTTGCTCAGTGATGAAAATCCTATATAGCTAGCCATTATTATTAAACTCATTATTATTAATAGTAAACTCATGATTCTAACTTGAACCAAATTATTATTGCTACAAGAATGAAATTCCCATATAAAGTCAGAATTTTATGTTGACAGTTCAAAGGAAATGGTTAAAATGTGCATTGCTTTATCAGTTAAACCATGGCTTATCAATATTTTCTACAATGTGGTCAGTTAAGGGTGACCCTTTTAATTCTAAAAGAATACATGTAAATATTCTAGCTGTTGCCAGAATCAGCAATGGTTTTAGTGGAAATACCTTAATTTTTTAAACTACATAGTGGAAAAACATTGGAAATGGGTAATAACCACCATTTGTTGGTTTGATCTGACAAGCTCCTTTTAATTTCTTTTGAAAATGATAGCAATATCTTGAGTGATTCAGTACCATATCTACTTATTAAATAATTACAAATTTGCGTGGCATTTCCCACAGATTACACAATGTCAAATTGACATTTTTTATGTGACATACCTTTAATATAGATAAATAGCAGTGAACTGCAGGCTTCTCATTTTTTCCTTGCTAATCCATCTAGATTATCCATTTCTTTTGATAGTATGATTGGCACATGATCAGTCTTGGAAAGAATTGCTTCAGTTTGTAAGTTTCATATTATGATTCAGAGAGTGTTTTCATTAAAGTGTGTCTCCTTGGAGAGGGGAGTTCTCTGGTTGCATTATATAGAAATTTCAGTCATTGTTCAATATTTTAGTTGAGTCTCTTTTGAGTGGTAAACATTCAGTGTAGAGGATGTATGAAGGTTTTGCCTTGTTAGACAAAGTACAAATTATTATAAATCATCTTAATTTCTTTATAATTTATTATTATACAATTTATGATAGACATAGCCAGCTGTCTGAGTCTAAGCCAGAAAGGCACTAAAATTAGTCTATTACTGTCGAAACTTCTTGTCACTTCCAGAAAAGTCAGGAAATCAGCTTGAATTTCCCAGTACCTTTTTTTTCCCTCCAGACTTAGGGCATTATTATGTCTGTAAGCCACCAATCTTCTACATCATTGATTTTACCTAAAACTGCCATAGTGCTTTTGTTTATTTGTTTGTTTGTTTCATTTTGTTTTAAGACCTAAATTTATATAATTAAATGGCAAAGATGCATAGATAAAGAGATTCACTTCTGAAAACACTTGGGAACTTCTGGTTTTAATAAAAGTGTCAGGTTCTGAGAAAAGAAGAAATGCAGTATCTTTTGAGTACCAAAACAACGTCAGCTTCAAATGTATAATTAGATTTCACACATATAAGTGTCTCTTCCCTTGAGATAAGGCAGGACACTTCACAGGAAACGAAAATCTGTAGAAATATCCTGTATGATCTTCAAATTTTCCATAGAGTTTCACATGGTTATAAATAATTATCAGCAAATTTAAACCTGCAAAGTGAATCTTCTCTTTATTCAATACTTTTTTGGTACTTTTGATCTTTTGTGTGTGTGTACTCACAAATAAACAGAAACAATTCTATTTCACACATTCTCTTGAACTAAACTTGCTTATGAAATCTAAATACTAACTAATAAATGAATAAAATTCCAGGGCTAGGTGTTTTGAAAATATCTCCAGTGCTTATATGTACATGTATGTGGAATAGGTGTTAAGTGAAGCTTTGGCTGTTTGGTTAGGATTAAAGTATAGTTTGAGGGAACCAGATGAGGGCACACATCGTGTTTGGAAGCCACGGTAATGATAGTCTGGCCAGAGATGGGGAAATGCACAAATAAACAGAGGATGATATCCCTATATAAGATGGACGATAAATTAGAAGGAATAGATATTAGACATCGTCAATCCGACATACCTGCTTTCTATTTATTCTAATCATTCTAGTTTATTTTCTAGAGAAATTACACAGTGCCATTTACACCTTGGACTATTTGCTGTTTTATACTATGAACTATTTACTATTGTATATCATAAACTACTTTGAAATTTTAAAATCCTAAAGGATACATTTTTTAATGGCCCCAAGTCTGCTGATTTTATTAAATGAAAAACAGTTTCTACAAATTTAAAGCACAGTAGAATCTTGAATTTTGTAGCAGGGAAAAATGTGCAGCCCACTGTTGATTTACGTTACAAATGTGAATGGAAACTAGGTGGAGTTGAATCCCACAGAAAAGAACTAGAGACGGCGGCTTGAAGTGGCATTCAACATCTGCTATGGCAGGACGAGAGCCCAGGCTGTAAACTTGATCATCTCCTTTTTCAATGTTTATCTTTAGGAAAAAGAGTGACAAACTGAATTATAATTGTAGAGGTAGAATTCAGCAAAACTAGGCCATGATAAGAAGGCTGTGCTGAAACAATCAAGCCTTCTATAAAGTAGGAGGTGTGGGAAGAAGCTATGGATTTTACTGTGCATATTTCAAGCATTGAGAAAATTAAAGCCTTTGCAAAGCTTGACTTGCCAATCTGTTACAAGTGTGAAAATAGTAAGGAAGCTCTAGGTGACTTGAAGGCAGCATGAGTTATAATTTAGATTCCTTTGTAATTAGAAAGGCAGATATATTCAGCAAAAAGGGCAGCATAAGTTATATACTATGTTGTAATTTACTTCTCAGGTTGTTAAGAGTATAGAATGAAAAAGGGCAGGGGTGTAGCTCAGTAGTAGTGTGTGCCTAGCATTTGCAAGGGCTTGGGTTCCATTCCTAGTACCCAGAAAAAAAGAACAAAATAAACAGTAACTTTGTGAATAAATGACTGTAGATGCTGGTTTCATAATAATAATAATGGTAGCAATAATAAAAATGGCAGTGAATAGTGAGCAACGATGTGGGTTATTGTCTCTTTTCATGATTGCCTCCTGTAAGTCCTGTGGTGTAAGAGAAGGAGGAATGAATCCTTTTCTAGTACCTCTCATTCCATTCTGCCAAGCTGCTGAATCCCCATGCACCTTAAACACACCCTAGAGTTCTCATCTTTTCACCACTGCAAGGTCCTTAATTTTGCAGAGCCTGCAAAATAAAGATGTTAGGTGCATGAATCTCACAGTACTTAGAACAGCATCTCATATGGAGTCGTAAATGTAATGCTGGTTGCCATTATTTCTCAGGCGGGGTATCAGGACATCTGGGGTTGTTATATGACTGTGTTTGAGTGTGCTTGTATATACTTAACTGTAACATACTTCACGTTTATTGGAAATGCATAAAGTGTAAGTGATCTCATTAGTCCCTCACAACTAACATGTCGAGTCATTACATTACCACTATTTCCACATAAAAAAAAGTTTCAGGAAAGTTAGATAACAGAGATAATAAATCAGAATTTGAACTGAGGCTTGTCCTACTCTAAAACCTACACCTTTTCCATTTCTACACTTTAATGTAGACAAAGACCAAAAGATAAAAACAGAGAGTAGAAACTGTTTCAAAGTTTACTACATGATCAATAACTACATGATGCACAACTGTAATTCTAGTGCTGTGTGGTAAGAAAACCTGTATGACTACTATAATCAAATCTGCCACTCTCTCTTCAGTTGTGAAGTATGCAGAGGTCTGAGAAGTTGTATTTTTAAGAATATGAGACTCTCTTTCTTAGAACCCAGCTGGCAACTTTTCCCTTCATTTCTCCTATACAGAAGTAGTCTACCAACAGGGAGATGGGGAATAGTGGCCCCAGGTGCAGGCAATAAGGAGAGTACTTTTAAAGTAATGAAACTGAATACAAGTTGATATGATATTTAAAAAAATCATTTTTCCCAGACAAGTCTAAGTAAATTGTTATTGATAAAATGGTTTCCACTGTTGAGGTGACTGTATGTGTGTGTTGAGGGGCGGGTGCATTTCCATCATAAACCCCTGACTTGGTTTTCAACTGTTCATGGATTTAAACATTATCAGTACCTGTGTCAAGCCTGAATTTTGAAAAAGGAGCAGAAAAAAAAAAGATGAGACAGTCAGGAACTATCTTACCAGAATTTTATTAGACCAGGGAGTCTGCTGAGAATCCAAAAAGAATGCAAGTATTATAAATCCAGCTAGCAAAGTAGAGTCCAAGACAATCAGGGAGAGCAGAAATCCAGGCACAATTTTAGGGGGCATAAGACCTTCGGATCTGGCATAAGGGGACTGAGTTACAGGAACCAAAAAGCAGGCAGCAAGTGTGAAGGTGAGCATTGGGATAAACTAAGCAGAGTCTTCACCCTGGCCAGGACTAGGCTTGGGGAATAAGAGGGTATACATACAGGACACCTTCACAGAGGAAATGGGAACAATGTCCCTGGGAAACTGAGAGCCAGGAAAGACATCAGGTGTCATCTAAGTGAAGATAGTGTAGGCTTGGCACAGATATGTGGGAGCATGGAATTTGTATATTGGATAAGGAGCTGTTACAGGCTTAACTACTCATCGTTAGTCCTTTTGCTAGGAGATTAAAGCAGACATTTCTCACATAAAGTTCCAAAGCTGCAAAACTTTATGCCCCAAGAATTTTGATTTGTCTTGACATTTGAAGATGTGGAGCTACTAATGCCATCTGTCCACTGGACCTTCAGCCAGCCTTCAGGAAATGAAGCAAAATCTCAAAGATGTCACTTCAGCATGAATTGGATTTTGCTGGAAAAAATGAAATGTTCCCTTTTCCTCTTGTTCTATTTTATAATAAAAATGAAGAACTTTTCAAAGTACTTAGGTTATTCTTGGAATTTTATAAATATGTATATATCATTTTATTCCATTTATTAACACTAAAGGCCAGTTCCTTTTAGCAAAGAGTAACTGGTTCGTTCCCCCCACCAAGGTTAGTGTATTTTTTGTTTTAATGATAAGTGTATATATTTTTGAAATTGAACACTTTTAAAGATTTATAATAGCTCTTTTAAATGATCTCCATCAACATCAGTGTCATTTTCTTTTGCTGCTATTTGAGAATGAAGCAACAGTGTCTTCTAATGAGTTAGAAAAGAGAAATTTCTGAAGGAAAAATTTTTGAGCTTATCCATTCTTTTGTTCAATAAGCATATTAATCTCACTTCCTTAGTAGGGGGCCTAACTCCCATAGAAGCTAACAAAATTTTATGGAAATTGGCATGGGTTTTTAGCACAGTTTTATTGAGTGGAAAAAAACTAATTTATATGCCTTAGGAGGTGAGGTGAAAGTCAAAGATAAGCATTCTGTTGTGTTATCTTTTCTACTAGGAGGATTATGTTGTCAGTTTCAAAATACCATAATACTCTAAAAATTACAGAAGGGGGTTTTGCCTCATTAATATTGTGCCTTTGGCAAGCACTTAGGTTGGAGATAAGGAAGAAACAAGGAGAGAGATGGATCCTTCTCTTTGTTCTTCTCATTCCTCTGAGTCAGGCTGTGCAATTTGGTGCAATCTTAAATACTGCTTGGAGTTTTCTTCACTTCAACTATTGGCCTCATTTTCATCATCAGATTAATTTTATATACCACATAGTTATATTTTATGAGACTTTAAATAAGTCTTAGGTAAAATGCTAAGAATGAGTTCTGGTTATTATTGCTGTAGTAAATATATCTGGGCCTGTAAGGTGAGTGAGGTGTGTGTGTGTGTGTGTGTGTGTGTGTGTGTATTTTATGTATGTACGTGTGTTTGGATGGAGATGTGTTTGTGTGTACATAAACATGTGTCCAGTGCTTAATAGAAACACAAAAAGTACTCTGGTTTGATTTCATACTTTTAGGTTATTAGAACTTAATGGTACGTCAGAGAAGGCCTGTTAAAGAAGGATAGAGAGGTAAAAATGAGGGAGCAAGAGATCCTACAGATATTTTGCCTTCTTGATTAAATTTACTTCTAAGTATATTGCTGTTTTAGTTGCTATTGTATGTGAGATTTTTTAAAAGAAATCTTTTTCTGATGGTCTATTCTAAGTGCACAGATACACACTGATTTTATAGGCTGGTTTTGTGTTCTGCAGCTTTACTGAATTCATTTGTTAACTTTAATAGGTTTTTATGGAGTCTTTAGGGTCTTCAACATATAAAACCATGTTATCTTTACACAGTAACAATTTAACTTCCTGCTTTCTGGTATGGATGCCTTTTTCCTCCCTCCCTTCTATTTTTTTCCTTTCTTCCCTCTTTCCTTTCTTTCCTTCCTGTTTCTTTTTTATTCTAATTTTTCTGGCTATGAGTTCCAATGCAATGTTGAATATAAATGGATGTTCTTGTCTTATTCCTGATCTTATAAGAAAAGCTTTCAGTTTTTACTCTCCAGTGTGATGTTAGCTGCGGGCTTATTATGTGACAGTTACCTTCTCATTTTTCTTCTTTAGAAGATGTTGGCAAAAATAAACTCAAGTAATTTAGAACTTGCCATAGATGAATAATCTATTAACAGGGAGACAGGAGGTTGCTTTGTACTTTGGGAACATTTTCCCAGCCAACTGCATATAGCTCCAAAACTGAGAATTCATAATTTCAGCCTTTCAGAGTAAGAGGACTTTTTGAAAATTTCTTCCACCTGTCCTATCAAAAGACTGCAGCATATGTTTGAATCTCTCCAGGTACTACAGATATACTTCAGTTAGTCTGTTTCATTGTTGGGAGCATTGATTTTCCTAAGAATCTTCTACTACATTCAAATTATTCTTCTAACTTTTGCACAAAGATCCTCTTTAACTTCCTAGAGCCAAAGAGAACAAGTCTTTATGATTCCAGTGCACATTCAGACAGAGTGCTGGTTTGTTGAATACCTTAAAAAAGGAGACCTGGTTATATTACTGCTTCTAGGCTTCAATTCAAGTGCAATTTATAATTTCCAACTCAGCCTCCAAATATTGCATTGAGGGTCCTTATAATAAGGACTTTAGGTTATTAGTTCGTTTCAGCCTTAGAATAGGGTGGTGACGTATTACTGTTCTCATTTTAAAGAGAAGGAATCTGTTTGGCAATTGTCAAAGTCACTAGAGACAAGATGCAAGTTTATGAAGAAAAATATACATATAATTTTATGTATATAAATGCCAGAGCTATCTTTGGCGTGGTCTGTATCTAGTTCTTTAGGAGCTCTACCTACTTATACATGAATGACTTAAAGCATTGTTTTCTAAAACATGAGCATTTGACTGAATCAGAACTAACTTTATATAACATTTCTGCTATTTCCTAAACTCATTTTTAGAGGCTATAATAACACCTGTACCACAGGATTGTTCTGGAAAAATAAGTGATATATTGCAATGAAAGCATTTAGCAATGTGACCGGAACACAGTTTGTATTTAATAAATGTGAATAGTTCCACTTTGCTTTAAAGAATTTGTACATTTTAAACCACTATGATTAAGTGGTTAACTGGTGGGAGAATTATTTACAGTATTTTCGCTGTGTAGCAGCATTACTTAAATTTTTTAAAGATGAAAATCAATAAGATTTGCAGATTGCAAATAGGATAGGATATTGACAATATCCTATCAGATAAGTCAGAGGTAGCTGTGCAATCTAGATGATCAATTTCCATTATAGCAAACTCATCAAATACCCAGGTATCATCTGCCTTGTTGGAGACATAAATGGTCTGTTCACCTTCTCTGCTAGATGTCCTCAGGATGTTCAAAACAGTTATGTAATGACAATAATTTGTTATGAAGAAAAACTGATACTGTTTTTTTAGTAACCATGTTAGAATAACCAGCTGGCAATAAAACTTGAAATTGCAAAATGTGCACATATTAAAAACTAGTCATTCATACAAAGTAGTTAGTAACAAGGACAAACAAGTAGTTTGTAATGACTCAGTTGACTCCATATGATCAGTGATAATTGTTCATTTGCATTGAAGGGTGAAATTTATATTGAGGTATGTTCTTTCTATACCTAATTTGTTGAGAGCTTTTATTAAAATAAATGAGCAACCACATTTTATCAAATGTCTTTTCTGCATCTATTGCAAAGATCATATGTTTTTCCCCCTTCATTCTATCAATGTAGTATATCATATTTACCGATTACAGATGCTAAGCGTCCCAAGGATGAATCCCACTTGCTCATAATATATGGTCCGTTTAATGTGCTGTTGGATTTGGTTAGCTAGTATTTTGTTGAGAATTTTGTATCTCTTTTCATCAGGGACATTACCTGTTATTTTATTTTTATTGTAAATATCCTTATCTGGCTTTGGTATCAGGCTCATCTTGGTCATCAAAATGAATTTGGAAATGTTCCTTCCTCTTCAGTCTTTTGGAAGAATTTGTGCAGGTTTAGGATTCATTCCTTAAGTTCTTGGTAGAATTTACCTGTGATGACACCAGGTTCTGGGCTTTTCTTTGTTGAGATGATTTTTACTAATTCAGTGTCTTTACTTGCTATTAGCTTGTTCATATTTCAGTTTCTTGATTCATTCTGGATGAGCTGTATGCTTCTAGTAACTTACGCATCTCTTCTACATCACTTGTCATGCAGTTATTCATAGTATTAATGATCCTTTGCATTTCTGTGGTATCAGTTGTAATGTCTTTTGCTTGGTTTTATCTATTTGAGTCTTCTCATAGTCTTAGGTGTTTATAATTGAGCCTTGAGAATAAACATTACATAAATAATTATGTAATCAGTTAATGATAAGTTGATCAAAATTACTATTATCACTAGAGATATATAAAGTCATATCATTTAATACTTTCGGCAATCTTGTGAAGTAGATATTATCTGCCTTTCAAAGAAGAATATAATGAGGCTTTAAGATTTTAAATAATTTGATTATGAAGGATTTTTTATTGCTCAGGCAAGATTTTTTTCATTCCAGAAGGCTGCTTGGTATATGTCAAGCCTGCAGGACTTAAACTGGCTGTGTTGGTACATGCCTGTAATTCTAGCTACACAGTAGGCAAAGGTAGGAGGATCTCAGTCTTGGGCCAGTCCTGGACAAAAACATGAGACCCTATCTAAAAACAAACTAAAGTAAAAAGGGCAGAATATTTGTCTTAATTAGTAAACTGCTTGCCTAGCAAGCACAAAACCATGAGTTCAAACCCTAGTACTGCCCCTCTTCAAAAAAAAGACTGTAGGATATTAAGGAGATCCACAATTTGAATGACCACTTTCACTCATTCAGACCTGATGGAAATATTTCCTGAGATCTTAACCATGTGTCAGGCTCCACATTAAGTGGTGAGAAAAACAGTTGTGATTCCTGACTTCATGGAGTTTGCAGTCTAATGAGGAAGACAACATCAATCATGAAAGTGTGCAATTATGAACTGCAATAAGAATGACTAAGAAATATTATGTAGTGTTTTGAGAGCATGTAATAGAGATACCTGATTTAGTCTGCAGAGTCCGAGAAGACACTTGTGAGGTGACCTATATGCTGAGATCAAAAAGCTTACTGGAGTTAATTAGGTAGAGGGAACAGGGAGAGGAAAAGGTTCCAAGCAGTGGAATTACACTCTGAATCAGAATAAAGACATGATGAAATAGGAGTAGTGAAGCAAAAATTGGTCTGGTTAAAGCTTGAAAAATGGAGAAGAGTAGAACAAAATAAAAATAGAAAAGTAGGTAGGAATTAAAACCTGTTTAGTCATTTCAACAATTTTGAGTTTAATTAGAAGAGTAAAAGGAGGTCATTGAAGAATTTTGAGTAGATTCACTTTATAAAATAACACTTTAAATGTAGTGTGGGGTATAGATTTGAGGGAGGAGGAATGGGTAAGAGTACAAGGAGAGTATCTCCATATCACGGGTGAGACAGTGGTAGCATTACCTGGGCCATTATGAGATGTTTGAGTACAAGAATGTTAGATGAATGTTGGAACACTGAAGGAAGTGGTCACTTTTATCTAGGTAATAAAAGAAACACTTTTTCCATGCTAGAATTCATGCAAATTTCTTGACGGCTCAATAGGCCTTTGTTTTGGCATAATGCAGGATCAATGTGAGCTAACTGATAGATACATTTTTGAACCATGATCAAAGACTTTGATCTTGAAGGGTAATTTACACATTATCTATATTGTTCTAGTTTATGATCAAGATCTTTATAATAGTCATAAATCTCTAAGTGTCTGTGCTAGCATGAAGCTAATCTCTGTAGGACTCAAAAAGATAACAAAACCATTGGTCTTAATTTCAAAGTCAAATGATTTAGTGATCTAGATATGATATGATGACGTTGGGTATAGTACAAAACACAATGACTGACTGTAGTATAAAAGGTGGAAAACCAAGTTCCATTGGTTCCATAGTATACTGCTGATGAATTGGGGATACTTTCGGCAAAGATATGGTGCAAGAGATGGGCTTGAGCAAGTGACAAATTTGATTTCTGAAAGAGGGGTTAGGGGAGCTTAATATTTTAAAACTTACTTAATCTGAGGGGATAAAAGATAATTATTCCATAAATATATAAGAGCAGTAAAATTTGTGGAGATTATATCTTTTCTTGAAAAACAAATTTTAATGAAGTATTTCACTTGATTTGCTAATTGGACCACACTATTCACTTTTGTGACATCTATCAACTTTAACACTCCTTGTGTGTTTATTGAAAATATAGCAGACATTCAACATTTCTGAGGACAGGTTTAAAGTTCTGAGTCATAAGAGACTTACAGAAAACTTTTCTTAAAAATAATATACTCTTACTATTTATTTTATAAAGAGCAATGTATTTGGATATAAGCACAGTGGTAGATGGTACAAAAAATTCTCAAAGGCGATTAAGCTGATCATTTTGATTGGGAGATGGAATAAATTAGAATAAGAATGATGGATGAACCTGGGAAATTGGAACCCTATTGTTGAAGGTCTTACAGGACACTACCAAACACCAGAAAAATTTTGAATTGCCCACATCTAATCTTGAGGATTTAAAATGAAAAACTGACTGGATATTTCAATTTGTTTTTCTTTGCTAACATGTCTCAATATTTAATAAACTTTATGCTAAGTGACCTGGGTCCTGGTACCAGTATTTCCCACATAATTGAAATTCCTGTGCTAGATCTGGAATTTACATTGATGGATCTACTGAGAATTTTATCAGAAGAAGAGCTTTCTTTGATAGGTAGTCCTTTGGAGTCCATTTTTCCCTATTTGGGAATAGTTTCCAGGCCAATTCACTGTTCTATTTATAGCCATGACCTCCTTTCCAGTGCTGTAAAGCTGAGGACTGTAGAGACACCCTTAAAAGCAGTATTTGGGTCAGAAACTTCAACCAAAATGAGTGTAATTAGACAGACTTTTGTTTAAACAGTGAAAAGATGTATTTTGAGGTAGCTTTATCAGTAAATCCTTAGTTAAAATTGTTTCCCTTTGAATTTCTAAGTCATTATGTACAATTCACTTGGATCTGTTTAACTGAACTCAACAAATGCATGGATCATTGAATGTCTACTGTGCCAAATCATTCTGAGCACTTGGGTTGTGTGGTGGTCCTGTGTGTGTGTATGTGTGTGTGTGTGTGTGGTGTGTATATGGTGTGTGTGATGTGTGTGTCTCTGTGTGTGTGGTGTGTGGTATGTGTGTGGTGGGTATGTGGTGTGTGATGTGTGTGTGTGGTGTATGATGTATGGGTGTGTTGGGAATGTGTAGGTGTGGTGTATGTGTGTGGTTGTGGATGCATGTGAGCATTTTGGACTGGGAGTTGGGAATTGTAGTCTACATTTCTGACAATTAAGAAAATGTCTGTAAAAGTTTATTAGCCCTATGAGTAAACTGGAAGTCATAGAAGGAGTAGATAACAGTGGCCTCGGTTCAGGGTAGGAGTGCTTCTCTCCTTTCTGAAAGCCCCTTAACTCTTTCAAAAAGGCATATATATGGGTGAATGTTGTACTATTTTTAACTCATACAGTATACCAGAAGTCTGCATATTTGGGGAATCATAAAAAAACAACTGGGAGCTTGTGAAGATGAAGACAGTGGGGACTTATACCTGGATTTTGGTTTTATAAAGCCCAGGGAACCTAATTTTTAACAAGTCCCCTCTAGGTGATTCTTACATAGGTGGTTCTGAGTTTTGTATTTGAAATCTTTCCTTATCAGATATTAGAAATTACTGACCCCTAAATGCAGGGAGTTGCATGGAGTTTAAAGCATTTATGAAAACTGTCTTGGGCATTCCCAACACTGATCTAGGATACAGGATTATAAAGTTAAGTTAATATCTAGTGGGGAAGACTTCGTTCCCACACATTTGCACACTGTGAGAGTGATAGATTTTTTTTTCCATCACACAGGGTATAACGTCATTTCCAAAAAATTAAAAGAAAAATAAAATATAAGTAAAGGCCCAGAAATAGAGAATGAATACTTGAAGAAAGTGATGGCTGAGTCCTGAGAGAAACAATTTCCAGGTATTTTTTTTCAGGATTCACCTGTAGGGAAGGGGAAGGGAAAAGAATGTTAGGGCATGAAATTCTATGAGGAACTAAAACAAATTCTTTTAAGTGATCTAAAATTAAAATAAAGTATAGAGAAGAGATGAATGCATAGTTCTAAGAAATTTATTTACACCATCTTTATTTTTGGAGTAATGTGAGGATATGATTTAAAATTGCTGAAAAAAAGTCCAGGATGGGTGAATTCTTGAAAGTTTCATAAAAGCCACTGGAGTAACATATAGGACAGCAATTGTGCATAATATTTTTCTCACGGAAGCTTCTTCTTCTGTGTTAGAGAAAGGATGTAAGGTTGTGTAGACATATGCGTAAGCATCACCTTTCCTATCTCCAGGAGTGTTTAGTCATCTTTATTCTTATCTGATGTTATTCCAGAACAGGTTGGTAATGTTGAAAATAAGTGAGATGCAGAAGGTGCTGGTTGTTTTTAAAACCTGGAAAATTCTGAGGCAATTGCAAAGGGATTCAGAACACAGTCAACTTTATCAACAGTTTTTGTGCAGCATGTTTACAATTTCTGTTTGTTTCACTTTAGTTTAACTGCAGAAAGTAAACTCAAGTGAAAACATAATGCTTTCACTTTTCCTGCTCCTTATGAAGCAAAGTCAACTAATTACTTGGAAGGGGATCCACTAAAATTCCCACATATATTCATTTTTGATAAACTTGTAGAGAACTGTCTTTATGAAGGGAGAAGAGAAAAAACTGGAGCTTTCATGGAAAAGTGTTAGTGTTTCACCAAGATTTTCAGGTCAAGACGCTGAAATGAATGTGTCTGGAAGGAAAGAAAAACATCACACAGATATATTACTTCCACATTACAGACATCTGGGTATTTGAGAAATTCTGAATGATTACCTATTCATTCATGTTCTCATTAATGCGATTCACTAAGTATTTCTGGTTCTTCTCTTCTGGGCATGAGGTAGTTTGCATTTTCCCATCCCTTTAACGTGAAGTCTGGCCCTGTGATTTGCTTTGGTGAATGAATCATGAAAGGATGTTCCATATGTCACATCTAGGATGAAGCTGTAAGAGCTTCCATACAATTTGTCAGAATCTCTTTCCCCTGCATGGCAACAGGCTCCAGATGTGAAGGTTCTATGAGCCTTGTTCCTGTAGGGAAATTTGGTCCAGAGTTTTCCCCTCTACCCAATCTCTTACCCCACATGAATATTTGGCATAAATGAGAAACCTTTGTTGTTGTAAGGCATAAGATTTGCAGATTACATTGTGACTGCAACACAATATAGTGTAGCCTGTGAAATCAATATCTTTTAGGATATTTTCCTGTGTGTTGTGTGTTTATAAATAATTGTAAAAATCTCACATCCTAATATGTGTCACTGCTTATTGATGTCTTTTTCTTGCCTACCTTCTTGTTACTGTTTTTTCTGATAACTAACCTGACTTCAAATATTTGGAAACCAAGTGTTTTGAAATGTTTGTATGATCATGTATAGATTTTAACATGACTTTGTTATGCACAAATTATGCATATATTTGTTTTGCCCTTCCTTCATTTCACAGAATATTCATGTATTACATCAATTAGTAGCATGGTTTGATCCATCTTCTACATCTTCTCCATGCTTTCATATCACCTTCCTAAGAAGAAAGTGCAACATTTAATTAGTTTTTATGAATTCTTACGATCCAGATACTAGAAATTCATATTTATTAAAACTCATTTTTTGCTGAAAATATTATAGAAATGATAACAGGGCGATGATGACAGAAACTCTAAAAGAGATCACGCTCCAGCAACGTGTATGTTCAGCGTCATTGCAAAGCAATATAATTCATGCCAGTAAATTTCCATCTATGAGTTCTGATAACTGAAAGTCAGAAATTAAACTTTGAAGTACATAGCTCTGACAGTATTCTGGGTTTTAAAATTTTATAGAAATGAAAAGAATGGGATAATGTGAGAGGTTCCAAAGACTGTGTTACTAGGGAAAACAGTACATGGCCACATTTTAGATGTTTATTTTTTACTTGATATCTTTCTAAGTGGGAATCCTTTTGGGGAAGTAAAATAAAACCTTTGCCAACTCACATTGTCTTTGTATTCTTATAACATAATTTTATTTCCATTTCCTGGCATCAGAAAACAAGACTTGAAGTGAAAATTCTGAGAGTCATGATAGGTATGAGGACATTTAATCATTTTTATGCACACTTCCTGATAATCAAGTGATGAGTTTGGCACTGGAGTCCCATGAGCTTTGTTCTCATAATTTTTCTAAGTTAGTGCTCAATGAATCTAAGGCAGTTCATCTTTTTAAGGTTATAAAAAGAATGTAATGCATTCACATGGAATTTAATTATTGATATTAAATGTTATCATAATATCTTGAAATTCTTATTATCGATGGTCCAAAATACCATTGAGTCACATTTCTTCCTATCCAGTTCCACATGATACAAAGACCTAGATGGTGCTCATGAAAGGAATAGTGAAAAGAAGCAAATAATTAGAAAGAGTGATATTATAATCAGGGTTAACATGGATGATAACTTCTTTATTCATCTGGCAGGCACTTACCAAGCAGCACTAGACACTATGCTAAGCACCATGAGTACAGAGATAAAAAATGATATGGCACCATGCTTTTTTCTTTTTTGAGGTTGTACATAGGTTACTTTTATTTGTTTTGTCTGTGTTTGAGAGATTTTATTAAGCTAGAATATTGTATTAGAGATTCAATTCCATTTTCAAGTATTTTGTTAAGAGGACCTCAGGATAATTGTGGGGAAAAGGGATATTTGGAGGTCATGTCCCTTGATATTAACTATATTACAGAATTTTATAAATTAAGGTGGACTACTTTTTTTTGGCAGTACTAGTGTTTGAACTCAGGGCCTCATGCTTGCTAGGTTGGAGCTCTAGCACTTGAGCCACACACCCAGCCCAAGGTGGATTTTTTTTTTATGGTGATCATTTTTTTTCTTTTATTATTCATATGTGCATACAAGGCTTAGGTCATTTCTCCCCCCTGCCCCCACCCCCTCCCTTACCACCCTCTCTGCCCCCTCCCTCTCCCCCCACCCCCTCAATACCCAGCAGAAACTATTTTGCCCTTATTTCTAATTTTGTTGTAGAGAGAGTATAAGCAATAACAGGAAGGGACAAGGGTTTTTGCTGGTTGAGATAAGGATAGCTATACAGGGCATTGACTCACATTGATTTCCTGTGCATGTGTGTTACCTTCTAGGTTAATTCTTTTTGATCTAACCTTTTCTCTAGTTCCTGGTCCCCTTCTCCTATTGGCCTCAGTTGCTTTAAGGTATCTGCTTTAGTTTCTCTGCGTTAAGGGCAACAAATGCTAGCTAATTTTTTAGGTGTCTTACCTATCCTCATACCTTCCTTGTGTGCACTTGCTTTTATCTTGTGATCAAAATCCAATGCCCTTGTTGTGTTTGCCCTTGATCTAATGTCCACATATGAGGGAGAACATACGATTTTTGGTCTTTTGGGCCAGGCTAACCTCACTCAGAATGATGTTCTCCAAGTCCATCCATTTACCAGCGAATGATAACATTTCGTTCTTCTTCATGGCTGCATAAAATTCCATTGTGTATAGATACCACATTTTCTTAATCCATTCGTCAGTGGTGGGGCATCTTGGCTGTTTCCATAACTTGGCTATTGTGAATAGATGGCACCATACTTAAGGAGCTGACATCTTAGTGGGGATATGTATTGATTTTACACAGATGCACATTGATTATACTAGACCACAGAGACACGGACAGTGCTGTTGAAACGGAATAGAGAAAAGGATTAGTTCTTTTACTAAGTACTAATGAAAGGAACATCAAGGGCTTCATAGAAAAGGTGATGCTGGAATTTGGCACTTAATACACACTCATCATATTTGTTTAGTTAACCATATTAGAACGATTAAGGATTTTACTACCATATCTGTAGGAGATAATTGGAGAACTTTCCTCTGAAAATAAATTGTTCAAATTCTATGTCATGTTCTATACTTTAGAAATTTACTGGGTTTTATTCTAGGTAAATTTTTAAATATTTAATAACAGCAATTGCCAGTGAGAATGGATACTGACAATCAAATTAGGTTAGGGCCGGGAAAGAAACTGAACAGTGCTTGTGAACTATTTAATTTTATGTTTATGGATGGATTTCAACTTCTCACCTCTCATATATAAATAATACTAGTTCCTTACGGTGAGAATATGAGAGAATATCAAAGTGCTTGGCATGATTAATAGTACAGAGTATGAATTTAAGAAATTTTAGGTATTATGATTGTTAAGAATAAAGAAGAGCAGACTTGACAACAAGTTATAGATATATGTAAAAGTGTTTTGCAATTGGAGAGGTAGAAAAACTGGGGAACAAATGCTTTGCGAGAGCAGAACTATTGAAAGTTTGAAGAAGATGAGAGGGTGGCTCTTGAAAAGGTGATTATTTGGCAATTTTCTTGGCAAAATACTGGCAATTCTCTTTTTGTGGGGATAATTATTTTATATTCCACTTGCTCCTGATTTCAGTGATCGTCTGTTGTGATAATGAACGGCCCTGGAGTGAATGTCAGCATTTGATTGTGGCTGTTTGCAAACTCTGCTGTGATTACACTCAGTTGTCTAATTGCTTAATTTATTGATGTCTCCCTGACATGTTTTTCAGCAACATTTGTGATTGCAGATATTTAATCACTTCCCCTCTGACTCATTATCATACGTTTGCATTTGATTTGTCTGATTGCTGCAGGTGGAGACAATAGGCGATGCATACTGTGTTGCAGCGGGGCTTCACAGGAAGAGCCTCTGCCACGCCAAACCCATTGCTCTGATGGCCCTGAAGATGATGGAGCTTTCAGAAGAGGTGCTGACACCTGACGGAAGACCAATTCAGGTAACCCTGTCAAAAATCCCATGTGAGTAGTAAATGTACCTTCAATTGGAGGGGGCTGATGTTCCCTTCTGAATTCTACCTACTGTAATTGATAAATCTAGACAAGTCAGGTGCTCAAGGAGGACAGAGAGTCACTAGGTACAGCTTGTAAAAATGGAATATGGTCTAAAATAGGAAAGGTATGTGGAAGGCAAATTACTATGGTGAGAAAAAGGAACTAAAGGATTAGACCAAGGGGGAGAGTTTGCTGTCAGTGATCAAATCACTACATCCAAGCAAGGGTGAAGGTGAGAATCAGAGTCTGAGATGTAAGCCAAGAAGTAAATAACAAAGAAGCAAGAAGGTGGCAGACCTGGGCAGCTTCCTGTAGGTAGTGGCTAGGTGTTCCTTATGAAACCTCACACCTGAGTTTTGCAGTTTTCATGTGGCAAAGTTTGGAGGTTGGAGACTCCTACTGACTCTCAAAGACAGTGGAAATATACTGGTGTGTTGTACTTTTTTTGGGGGGGTCTGAAATCTAGGGTCTACCTCTGGGAATGGCCACGGTCATCTACCTGTATTTTTGCCAGAGTCCAATAACCATTTTCAGAATTCTCCTTATGATGAGTCCTTATAAATTAGAAATCTTATACTAAGAGAAGTAACCTCAAGCCGGGTGTGGTGGCACGTTTCTATAATCTCAGCTACTTGAGAGGCAGAGATAGAAGGATCTTAGTCTGAGGCTGGTCCAGGCAAACTGAGTGAGATCCCATGTGAAAAACAAAATAAAAGCAAATAGACTGGGTGTGTGACTCAAGAGATAGACTACTTGCTTAGTTAGCAAAATGTGAGTCCCTGAGTTCAATCCCCAGTATGGCCTGAGATGGGGGGGAGAGAGACAGACAGAGAGAGAAAGAGATGGAGTGGGAGGGAGAGAGGGAGAAAGGAGGAGGAGAAGGAGGAGGAGGACGCAGAGGAGAAAGAGAAGGAGAAGAAAGGAGGAGGAGGAGAGGGAGAGAAGGTAGAAGAAGATAACTTGAATTTAAGGCAATTCTGTTTTAATAATAGCTGATCCACTGTAGGCTAGGGATAAAAACATAAGAAAAAGGGGCTCGAAATGTGTGTACATTTTTAGTTCTGGCACTGTGGCAAATTAGACACCCTGAAGAATCTTTCTGATTAAAATTATTAAAATGGCTGTGTTAAATGTTATAAATATTTTAAAGTATATTATGCACATCGCTGAATTTGCAGGAAAGGGAGGAACTGTGTGTACATTGAATAAAAAGAATTAATTGGTGAATTGCCATTAGCAATGATGGAGGGACACTGGGAAGTGTGATTCCTCCCTAGAAGACGCCACTTCCATCACATTCTCAAACATGCTCTGGAAAGTGAGTACCTAATACTAAAAACAAAAACAAACACATCCACACACAGAGAAGTACTTTGAGTAAGAACCACTTAGAAACCATAGATGAGGAAAAACAGATCTCATGTTAGATATCGAAAGTATCAGACACAGTTAAACTGACAATGTTAGAAATAACACTAAAGAAATAAAAAAGAGGCTGAGAAATGTGAGGAAGGAAAACATGGATTTGAAAAAGAATCAGAGAACCAAACAATCAATACTTTACAAAAGAAAAGAAAATCCACTGGAAGGATTTAAAAGTGTATTAGACACAAAGTAAGAATTAGTACTCTGAATTTTAGAACTGAAGAAATTATCAATGATTAAGGCCAGAGAATTAAAAATAGAGAAATATGACATCAGAATGTAAAATGTAAGTGCAAGAGACTTGTAGAAGAGATTGGAACTGAATAATATAGT
Source organism: Castor canadensis (assembly GCF_047511655.1). NCBI lineage: Eukaryota > Metazoa > Chordata > Mammalia > Rodentia > Castoridae > Castor > Castor canadensis. The sequence continues at coordinate 193,392,006 of NC_133387.1, forward strand.
AGAGATACAGAAGGAATGCAAACGGGGATTTTTTTTTGCCTGAAACTATTAAAAGACACCAGTCAATTGTCTGACTCAGTAATTCTAATGACTTCTACGAAAAATAAGCTAAAGGAACCCAATACTAAATGACATCTAAATGAGACTGCACTGCTTTAAAGAAAAAGAACTTTTGATAAATTGTAAAAATGACTTTGATCAGTGGGGAAAGAATGGAGTATTCAATAAAGATTTGGGGAACAATTGCCTAGCCATGTGGAAAAAATTGAAACCTGTTCTTGATGAATCTAAACATAAACCAATTCTAGCTGGTTCAAATGTGAAGAGGCCACAATTTTGTGGATTAGTTCAAAAATTTACAGATAGCAGAAAAATAGTATAAATTTTACTACCTTAAACTGAAAACTTAGTTCTATTTACCAACCAACACCTAAAGAGAGTAAAACAACCACAAAACAACAGAATTACTTTTGCCACTAACATAATTGATAAATGTATCTTTGGTTAACTGCATCAGATTAGTAGTCAGATTAGTACAAATTAATGCTATGACAGTATTATGCTCATATTTACCACTGCTAGATTGTCACACTTTCAGTGTCTAACAGTGCCATCATTGGCAAGGACTGGAGCAGCATGAAGTCTCACTCCCATGTAGCAGGAGTTACATACAAGATTATTCATAGCAAGACTTTACATAATAGCTTCAAACTGGAAACAACTCAAATATTCCCCAACAGATGAATTGATTCATATGTTACTACATCATACCACTGGGAAAATTAATGATTTCATCTACTAACATCTATGTGAATGTATATCAAAATGTTGAGCCATTATTGAAGAATTCTATAGTATTATTTCATTTAATTAAAGTTAACAACTGGAAAAACTTGATTTAAAAATGCTATTTAGAAATAACCTGCATAGATAGAAAAATTGTAAAGGAAAGAAAAAGAATGATTGACCCCAAATACAAGAAGATGCTTACCACTAGGAGAAAGAAAGAGTAACTTGGGAAGCAGGGAATGTAATAGGGACTGAACCTAGTGCAAATTGTTTTATTACTATTTTTTATTTTATTTTTTTGTTTTTACATTTACTCACATGTATATACATTGTTTGGACCACCTCTCCCCCACCCCCACCGGCAGAACCTGTTCGCCCTCTTGTTCTCCAATTTTGTTGAAGAGAAAACATAGGAGATAATAAGAAAGACAGCAGTTTTGCTAGTTTGAGATTAAGATAGCTATACTGAGAGATTCCTAGTATTGTTTCCATGCACTTGTGTATTGCAACCCACACTGATTCATCCCCACCAGACCTCTTCACTACTTCCTGGTCCCCTTCCCATAGTGGCCTCTGCCAGTTTAAGATTACTTTATTCACTCCTCTACAGTGAGCTCATCAACCACATTCAAGTTTTAGGTTTCCTTCCCTTTCACTATTTCTCCCATGTGTGTTATCCCCTTAGTGTGACCCATGTCCAGTAATATTACTGCATTTGTTTTAGGTTTATTATATATATGTGTGCACATATATGTTCGTATTTGACAATTTCAAAAAAGTGGAAAGAATATTTTCTGGCCACTCTTACCAGTGGTGAAAATAGGAAAGTATGGAGTATTAAAGAGAAAAATCTAGGTTAAGTTCCCTCAGGGCATAATTATTGAGTTATTCAGGTATATGAATGGCACTTCCACCACTACCAGGAAAACAAACTAAAGGAGTACTGTCTCAGATCTGCTGCACAGTGGGACAGACTGAACTTGTTTCAGTTTTTAAATTTTAAAGGCAACCAGCTGGACAGCCTTATTGTTTGTTTTTTTTAATGTTGATTTTGCTTCAATAGGGGATATAATGTTTGAAACTGATTTCACCATTGTCAAAACAAACATAAATTACCAGAATCAGGGAATTGTGTTTTATAGTGTGATCATCAGTATTTTCATTTGTGGAGTACATTAGCTCTGACTCATCAATCAGATAGTCTTATTAAATCAGAAGAGGAAATGTCCACAAAGATTTAATAAGAATGCAGAAAGATAATTCAAAATAATAAAACCACCTTAATAATTTTAGCTTCATAACTAATTTACAGTATTTACATGGTTTGTGATTGGGATTCTTTTTGGCATATTAATTTGATTTTGAAATGCCCTCTAGCTTGGTGCCATGGGAACATTTCTAAACTCATTGAGGGAATCTTCCATTATGAAATACTTGTGCGTTGCAGTGGAATTCATAGGTTATCAACGGATTGTTTATCTCAAATTGTGCAAGATTCACGCTATTTAAAATAGAAGCTATTTAAATTGAAAGCTTTAGAAACCTCTCAAATTTTGAGAAATAAATCAATAATTTTGCATGGTTTCAGAGACCTCTGAGGCATCCTGTAATGATGGTGAATGGGAACCAGATGAGTCCTTTATAATGGCTTGGAAGTGATTTGTAATGTCTGCAACTCATCAGTTGTAAAACTGACTGCATTTTTTCTTAAATTTTAAAAGTAGCCAGGGGATGTAGCATTTTACTTATTTAGTCTATAAATACTAGAGCAAATTATTACCCAATAAATTTTCTAGTGAAACTCAGACAATAGTTCCAGACAATACCTATAAAGTGTACGTAAATATGGTCTACCTATACAATATATTATGAGAGTCCACAGTGGCTTTAATTAGGACTTCATTTAAAAAGTAATTAGAATTTTTTTCCACACTTGATATAATTTATCTGGATGAAATTATGGAAATATTGGCAATTTGACCATTCCTGTTTTATTCTTCCTTACAGGGAATCTGACTTTCTTATATTTAGAAATAGACATTTGGAAAGTAAAATATTTCTATTCTCTTTGTCTTGAGTTAGCTCTATTGTGGTTTCACTAGTATGACTTCATGCTTTTCTTTAATATCGTGAACCTAACCTTCCACAATGTTGGAGCTGACGTTTTTAATGATTAAGGCTGAACTTAGACAAATAGTTAACCACTCTTTGATTAAAGTAATATTTGTTATTGCTTGTGCTTTATTCTTTTATAAAAGCATTAATAAGGAAAAGGAAATTGGGTTGAGGATTAACTAGAAAATATGAGTACAGATGTGTTAGAAATATAAGAAAGAGAGTAAGGTAGAATTAAGAAAGTTAGAGGAGCTGAACCAATTGGTGTCACAATGCATCTATACATGGAAATAGCACAAGGACATGCTACCTGTATCTCAAAAAAACAAAAATGTCATGTTTTTCTTTTTCTCTTTTTTCTTCTACAAAATAGAGAACAGGAGAGTGGAACAGGTCCTGACCGTGGGGTAGGGTTGGCACCAATGAGAGGAGGGAGGTGTTGGGGAAAGGAGGTAGGAAGGCGAATACAGTGCAAAAAATGTGTACACATATTATGTAAATGCAAAAATGATACCTGTTGAAGCTATTCTGGGTATCGGGGGAGGGGGGAATAAAGGACAGGGTTGAGGGGGTAAATTCGTGTATGATATGTTTGTTACATTGTGAGAGCCTTTGTAAATCCCACTATGTACACCCCCCCCACAACAATAAAGGGAAAAAAAGTAACATCAAAAAGATGTGATAGCAAAACAAGTAATATTTTCTTCATGTAAGGCTTTGGAAGCATAGTAAGCGTGTCTAAATTTTAATTCTGGACTTTGGATTTAAAATATATATTTTTTTTGTTGAATTTCATGTCATAGATATACAAATTCAAATTTCCTTCATTAGTCCAGAGAACAGTACATTTAATGTAATGAGGCAATTACGGAGAGATTGTGAAATAGAGTTTAAAAAGATGTGTTATCATGTTGCAACACTGATGTGTTTAGCAATCACAATTGCAAATCAGGGAACTGCTATGAATTTTTTCCTAACTGCTAATACAAAAACAGAAATGTTGATGTATATATTTACATGAATTATAATCCGTTAAATTGTAGTTCCTTAAACTTCATCTATTAATAATTAGTTAATAGGATTTCCTGAGATTATGAAATTATTATTCTTCAATTAATTTTTAAATAGTGGTTGCTATTTTCAAAGTAAACCTAATGCTATTTTAATATTGATAGGAATTTGCTCTTTGCAAATGTTGCAATATTTAATTAGCCCCATGGGATTGTAGCTTGAGATTGTATTTGGGAAAAGAAAACTAATTATTTGGTAACTCAATTAATTTTCTATGATTCTTTGATATTTGTTTATAATAGTCTAACTAAGGTTTTTTTTTAATTCTAAAGTATATGTACTTATGAGAAATGCTCTACCTCTAAGTACTGTATATGAGGAGAAAAACCTAAGGAGTCAGAAAGAACTGTGTAGGCATTATATGAACTCACCATTAAGATACTGGGCCCTGTCTGATATTCTCACATCTTAAGTTTATTCACTGGACAATTTTAATTTGCTTTTAATCTCTTAGATAAGCGTATAATGACAGTTTTAGCAAGCCACTATTTTATTGTAGTAATAATGTATAAAGATACTATGTAATGTTACCGGTGAATTTTTTGGCTAAATGTATTTTCTAACAAATCCATTTTGTGTTGTAGACTTATTTGGCATTGGAAATATGTATATGTTTACAAGAATATACTCAACTTATACTCAACCTTAATTACTTAAGGTTATGATACATTCTGTAGTTTACTTTCTTTACTGTCTTCAAACTCACTAATACTCCCTTCAGCTGGTTTTAAAAGTCATTTGTTGAACTCATTCACTTTATTCTTAATGTTAATAGCAGCTTAAAGCATTTTTCATTCCATGTGCTATGTTTTTATTTATCTCCTTAGACACATGACCCACAGTGTTTTCAAACTCTTTTCTTGATAATTCTGTTCTCTAGAGGCCTTGTGATCTTACAGTACCTGTTCTTTCACTTGATTTTCAATCATGTTACTTGTCACCTGTGTGTCTAATTGCTATTCTTTTATTTTAGTGCTGGAAATTGTATGGTAAACATTATAGAAATAATTTAAGTCCCAGGCTGATGCTACACTGCTGCAGAGAAATTTAGGGGCAGGGGTTCTAGTAATGAAAGTTCAGATAACTTAAAGCTGGAGCTGGGGCTGTGTAAAGACCAATCTATTTCAGATCTACCCTGTGTTTTAGTATCATCCTTACACCTTGGTACTGCCCATTCATGTATCTTTTCAAAGTAAGGAGGTTTTTGTACTCAACTTCTCTTCCCTAGTTCTCCAAGACCGTCAGAAGTACTGCTTTTCTCTGTCACCTTTCCTGAAGTCGGAAGTACCCCTATGGGAAAAGTGTCCCCCATATTTATAGCTCATCTATTCTCAGATTCATTTTCTCCCATATATTGGTGCCATATTTTTTCATTGCCTTGTTAGGGAATCAGCAGAGGGCCAGTTAAATGCATCATAAACTACTACTAGACATGGAAGTTCAAAGTAATATACATTTTTCATGAATTTTATTAATAATGATTCATTTTTACAAATCTGCATTTATGCCTATTTTCAACCCATCACAGATGAAATGATATTGAAACAGAAAAGACAAAAATATCTATTTTTTGCATAATCTAGCTACTGCAGGACAAAAAGGAACATCTATTGAAACATATAACAGCATGCAAGTTAATCACTGACCTAAGTGGTATCATATAATAGCTCATTTAACTCACAATAATTCTGTTATTTCCATTTATTTACTTACTTGCAGTACCAGGGTTTGAGCTCAGGACCTTGCACTCACCAGGCAGCCACTGAACCACTTGAGCCACATTCCAAGCCCTTATTTACATTTTTTTTAAACGAAGAACAGAATTTCCTTAGGAAATAGTTAACTGGAGCACCTAATCACTGCACCATGTAGACACTAAGTCAAGCATGCTAAAATTCATATTGTTGAATTTCCCTTGAGAATTTCATTAAGTTAGACTTTTCCTAACTTTCTTCTTTAAGAAATTTAAATTATGGATAATCACTTTAAGAAAATAAAGGTGAGTAATATATTTTTCAGAGCTAGTCCATCAAAAATGATTTTTCAATTAGACTCAGTTACATGGGGAAAACAAATGATTGTTTTGTTGTTTGTTATTATGTTGCATATTGCAATCAATGCCCAAATTGGATGAGGACAGCTGTAAATCATGTTACTCATATTTTGCTGTTTATTTTCTCATTGTTTAATGAATGTTGTGGATTATAATACAAAAGCTTCATATTTAGAAATGTTTTACATATATAATTTCATAGGGTATTGTTGACTATAACTATTGTGTCATATTCTGGTTGCATTCATTGTAACCACAGAGTTACTAATCTTGCATGATGCTCTACTGCAGACTTAGAGCATCTCTATTGCCTTATAATCCTATAAGACGTCAGCATAATGATATAATGTGCTATATCACCACTGTGATGTGTATGTAGATGAGATAGAAATCCACTGCTAGCCTACCTTATTTTAGCTTTGTATATGTAACACTGAGTGATTCCAATATTTTATAACCAAAGACATTTTTCAATCATATTTCTTAATCTGTGAAAAAAATCTTAGGCACACAATGCTTGCCTTGCTGATGAGTTTCATTACGGTGTTTGTCAGATTTTTCAAGCAGTCATTTTGTGCAGGTCTTTACATATTTATACTACATGAAAAATATAGTCATGATCAGTTAGTAAAAGTGTAAACAAACCAAGCAATGGGAAATAAGGCTGAGTTGGCTTACACAAACTGCTTGCTCTTGTGCAAGTAAAATGCACAAATTTCTCAGCCTACTTTATGCAACAGACTTTTGTCTTTCACATTTTCAGAAGAGAAATACATTCTTTATAGAGACATTGTACAAATAGTTGATGAAATTGCTCTATTCAGTGCTATCAAAATGAAGGTAAAAACTTGTAAAGAAGTTATAATCTTTTATTTATTTTCGTCTGTCCCCAGAGAGTGTCTCTCTCAGGAGTACCGGTACAATGTCCCAAGAAGAGGCTTAAAATTACATTAGTGAAGTGGTTTGTTTTTATTTGATTTTCATGTGACATGCTACTTTTGACTTCTCACGGAGCCTCCAAGGAGTTAGGCAGCTCAGGTTTTTATTTACTGGGTGTTACATGAAGAATAAAAATCTCTATTTGCCACTTCTTGTTTCTAAAGAGACATGATTTTGTTAACCCATCTTGAAAGGTTAGCCCATTATCTTAAGCATATGGTCTCTTTCTTCAGCATTATTGAACAAATAACCTTTTATCTATTACTGCCAGTTTAATCTAGTCTCTTTTAAAGCTATTAATGCAATATGACAACACTAGCAACTTGAATCTTACAAGAGGAAGATAGGAAGATACAGTCATATTTAAGAGAGTAATGTGCTATGTGCACTCTATCCACAACATATACTTAGTTAGGTTTTGTTTTATGGTTGATATTCTATATCAGTATCTCATATCTAGTCCCAGATAAAAGTCTAAAAATTATTTTGAGGTAGATTTATCAGTTTCCTAAAATTACAAAATATAAAACAAACCCTGAAAACTAGCACATAGAAGATAATCAAAATCACCTGTATGGTGGGGACCATGGAGATTGTAATCCCAGCTACTCAGGGAGCAGAGATCAAAAGGATCATGGTTCAAGGCCAGTCCTGGCAAAAAGTTAGCAAGATCTTTGTCTCAACCAATAAGCTGGGTGTGGTGGTAGGTGCCTATATACCTATCTACTCCCAAGGAATCATAACTAGGATGATCGTGGACCAGGCAAGCCTGGAGCAAAGGTGAAAAATCTTTTTCCAGAAATAACTAAAGCAAAAAGGCTGGCTCAAGTGATAGAGCGCCTGCCTAGCAAGTGCAAGGCCCTGAAGTCAAACTCCAGTACCACCAAAAACAAACAAACAAAAAACCCTGTAATTTATCAATGAATCAGAACCACATTTTACACTTGGCTGTGTATCTTTAAAGCCTTTATTTCTATGTGAATATACACACACACACACACATATATAACACACATATATATATATATATATATTTCTATGTGTGTGTATATATACAACACAATGAAACCCACTAAAACTGTTAAAAAGGAGGGTGGAGAAGGGAGTTAAGAAAGAGTAATATATATGGAGAATTTAATCAAAGTACAGTATATGAATGTATGTAAATATCACAATGAAAACCCTTTGTACAATTAATTTATGCTAACAAAAATTTTACTCAGCCATGAAGAAGAATGAAATCTTATCGTTTGCAGGTAAATGGATGGAACTGGAGAACATCATTCTGAGTGAGGTCAGCCAAGCTCAGAAGACCAAAAATTGTATGTTTTCCCTCATATGCGGAGTTTAGATCTAGGGAAAATGCAGCAATGTGGTTGGACTGGGACCATATGACTAGGGGAGAGACATATGGGTGATATAGAAATAGGTAGAAAACCCAAAACATAAAAGTGTTTGATGTCCCCACTCCAGAAGAGCTAATACGGAAACCTTAAAGTAACAGAAGTTATCATGAGAAGGGGATCAGTAACAAGGGTAATGATCAATTAAAGATGAATCAAAATGGGTCATAACACATGTACACGAAAGCAATGCTAGGAATATTTCTGGATCGTTACCCTTAACTCAACTAGCAAAAACACTTTGTCTTCCTTATTATGCTTGTGTCTTTTCTTCAACAAAACTAATGATAAAGGCAGAACAAGACCTTCCTGGAACTGAAGGGGGAAGGGGGGAAAGGGTGGGAAAGGGGGGCAGGGGGGAGAAATGGCCCAAACAATGTATGCACATGTGAATAAATGAATAATAAAAAAAGACATAGAAGGCACAGACTTGAAAAGCAGATTCTTTTAATATTTGAATGGACTTCATTCAATTCAGTGTTGCCATGTGACACAGTGTACCAAAGATGTGCATGTGTCCTAAATATGAGCGAAAAGCTTGGTCAGCTCTGAGAAGCATCCTTCAATGTTATTAACTCACTTTGACTTTGTATTTTCCTCTTCCTTCAATTGAATTTTCAATCCACTGAAAGACAACTCTTTAATCACCTGCGTTTCAAATATATTGCTAATAATTTAGTGTCACAAGTGCTTTCAAAAGTCTGTTAAGCTTTGTGTTGATGTCATGCCAGGTGTATGGTAATCTTCTGGGTCACCCCTATATTGTTCCTTATTGGGAATGTGGTTTCCTAGCAACTCTTGCTTTTTCCTAATGGCTGAATTGATTTCTGCACATTTGTAATGCTCCCTACTGCATTAGAAATTGTCACCTTGTGTGCAAATGTTACAAGATCAAATTTACATGTTGATTCAATTCTAAGAAATTATTCTGCTTTATCACTTGCCTTTAATGTGTTTGTTCAAAGGTTAAACCAACCATAAAAAAATGAATTTAGTAACACTGCATTAATTCAGACCTGACTCTGGGGTAATATGGTAATTTTAACAACAATGTCTGTAATGCATGCAAATAGATCTTAGTGGGAGACCTGTTGAAGTTGAAAAAACAGAGTAATTTTGAAGGTGAAATGACTGTGTAATCAGAAAGTCCATAGGAACACAGACCAGGAGCGTATACTGGTTGCACCAGAGCAGGAAAGGCTTATTTTGGAGGCAGCTTGCTGTTTCCATGTAGATGAAACCTGGTTCTGCATGAATCTGGCAGAAGTCTTGCTGAGTGTGACTTTTATTCATTTATTCAACAAATAGTTTTTGAATGCTTGCTATTTTCTAAACAATTGACTAGGCATTAGGGATGTGAGAGTAAACAATCCCGATATGGCTCTGATCAGCCCAAGAATTGCAAACCATGGAATTAACAACTACAAATGACCAGCTTGGCTGAGAAGTAGAAATAAACATAATTTCTCTTAGTGCTATTTCTGTCTTCATATTAAGAGATTTTTGTAAGGCTTTGAGAAATATTTGGCCAAGTCTTTAAATTCTTCGTAGAGCAAATATTCAAGGTAGTGTTGTGTACATTCAGACTTACAGTATTTTGGTGTTTAAATTTTGTATGTTTCTGAAGAAGTGTAATTGAAGAACATTGGAAACCAACTATATTCAATGTCATCTTCAATGTCATCTAATTTATGTAACAACTCTATGAAAGACTAGTTATATGCAGCTTTGACATTTTTAACATCAAGAAAAGAAGATGTCAAGGAGTTAAAGAATATGTGGAAAAAATAATATGTATGTCACATCTTTCTGTCAGACTAATCACGTGTTTTATACACTTAAAATGTTTTAATCCCCCTCCAAAAATTCTGAGAAGAAATTATCATTAAATCTTATTTTACATGTAAAGAATTAGCACTTCAGAAACTTTGCATAATTTGGCCAAAATTATATAGCTAGTCAATTTAAGAATTGAATTTGAGCCCAGATGTATCTTCTTAAAAAAAAAAACTTGGATATTTCCATTATGCCACACTTTACAGACCATCACTCAACTGCCCAGAGAATTTTGTTATCTGAGTTCTCAGTAAGACCTACCTCTCATGCATGGTTACTGTGCACCAGGCATTATGTTAAGCTACAGAGTCTGTGGTTTCTTTCTGTGTGTACTGTACATGTGCACATATCAAACACATGTGTATAATTAATGTATTTATATGTCCATGTGTATGTTTTAGTCATATTTTCATATTTGTGAACTCTATACGTGTATATGCGTATTATTACATAAGTCTTAGGAAAATCGTGGGCCACAAATTAGACATTATTATCTTGATTTGTAACTGAGAAAACCAATACTCGGGGAGATTAAGAGGCTTATTGTCAAATAAGAATACATAAAGAAGACTAAATAGTTAACTCAGAATTGGAATTCAACCTGTTTGACTTCAAAGTGCATACTCTTCTACTCTATACACGTGATTTCTAATCTTGTCACTAAGCTAGTAATTTTAGTCTTCCTTTAAAAGTTATTGTCCTTTGTTCCTTTAGAAAGAATGATAATGATAACAGTGCAGTATCTTAAAGGTATTCTAATCGGAACCAGACTCTATTGACTACAACTGTACATTAAGATATTCAAATAATGAAGATAATTATGTCTACATTTAATATAAGAAATCAAAAATTGATAGTTCTATATAATTTCAAAATCTCTGAAGAAAAAATTTAGTTGAGAACAATATTTAAATATAAACTTCTGTAATATTAGCTTCTTATAAAAAAGTAGAAGATACAGTCTCCTCTTTGTGGTAGTATAATAATCCAAACCCAGACAAGCAGAAGTTTAAAACCATAAGCGAGAATCAAAAGATAAATTTTCTTTCTTGGACATGTTCTCCAGATGATTCTTTTTGGATATTAACTTATCTAAGATTACTTTTGTATTTATAATAAACAAAAATAGTGAAACAGTTATGTATAGTCAAGTAGTTTGATCAGTCAGCCAGCAACCATTTACTGAATTTCTCTGACTTACACACCAAACTGCAAAAGTGCCAAATACCAGTCTGCTTATTTTTTTCAATTTTCTTTCCTGGCTCTTAAGTCAAAACTCTATCTCTATAATACCAAAATATCTGGTCAACTTAAATCCACTCATTGAAAAATTGAATTAGCCACCCAGATTTTTAAACTCAAGGGTTCCATTCAACTTGCTGATTTTAATTAATTACTTTATCTGAAAGCTGTGTCACAAAGGTAATAGCCTAGGTTTAGCTGTTTCAGCAGTGTTTGGCATCTTACCTACCAAAAGATTACATGGAAGAAAGAAGACATGAGCAGTGTTTCTTCTGCCTCAACAAGGGCTTCCACTGACCTGTACGCAGTTCTCTGCCATCCTCCATACTGGCCTTTCCATCTGAATTTGTTTCGCTCATCTCTAGCTGCACCCCTCCTCTCTTGGGACCCCTCAATTCCATAAAAGTGGTAGCCTTTCTATAAATTTATGCTAGTCTCCATTCCTTTCTCTAATTTGTTCTCATATTCCTCTTTTGTTAAATTGTATATTACCAATCCTGTCCTTTTTTGTAGTTTTTGGTTTCTTTTTATCTTGTTTGTGACCATGTTCATCTTATAACCAAGATGGCCTGCCTCGGGAAGCAAGAGTCACACCGTATTTATAAAAGTACAGTCTACCAGAAACCTGGTAGACTGATACATTGGCTATAAATAATTATGGCAAATTCTTCCTTCTATGGTTGGTGCTTCAGGACCTGTGTCTGCCTTCAAATATTTGTTCTAAAATGACAAATTCCTGTTTTAAGTTGGAGAGGTCATTAGTGTGTTCAGGTAGATTGGTATTTTGATTTGAAAAATTACCACAGGGGAACATAATCCATCCAGCTCTATGGCATTGAATCTGCCAGTTTATGGCAGATTTTAGAGCCAAATGTGGTTGCCTGAATATTCCAGATGTTTTCTGCCTTGCTGTTGCTGTGTGTGTGAAAAGGCAATGCCACTGGGGTCATGAATTCATCGTTTTTGACTTACAGCCAGAACTGAATTTACAATAGATAATTATATAGCAATTTAGGAAACTCAGTTGTGAGTAGCTAATCATTGGTAATTGTAAGATTTTAAAAGTTAGAAAATCTGGAGGACAACTCCTTTATGACACATGCAAGGAGACATATTTAAAAACAGTATTTGATTTTACTTAGGGTGTGTAATTAGGTACCAATGGGGCCTGAACATTTGACGTTTATGAAGGAAGCTAGTGAAGAAGAAAAGACAAGCTTGGAGAAGGAGAAATAATTCTGTTGTTGGCTTTCCAGCAACTGTTCTTTGCAATAGAATAAATAGCAGTTGGAAAGAGTGTTTTTGAGGTTATTATATAAAAGAGGTGGAAAACACTGTGCAAATCTATGGCAGAAGGTCCAGTTATTTTGACCTCTGAGTGTCACTTCTCTATTATTAGAGTGTTACCACTTTTACTAGAAACTAAGATTTTGTTCCCCTCAGATTTCCTAAGTATTCTTTCTTTTTTTTTTCCTTTTATTATTCATATGTGCATACAAGGCTTGGTTCATTTCTCCCCCCTGCCCCCACCCCCTCCCTTACCACTCACTTCACCCCCTCCCTCTCCCCCCCACCCCCTCAATACCCAGCAGAAACTATTTTGCCCTTATTTCTAATTTTGTTGTAGAGAGAGTATAAGCAATAACAGGAAGGGACAAGGGTTTTTGCTGGTTGAGATAAGAATACCTATACAGGGTATTGACTCACATTGATTTCCTGTGCGTGTGTGTTACCTTCTAGGTTAATTCTTTTTGATCTAACCTTTTCTCTAGTTCCTGTTCCCCTTTTCCTATTGGCCTCAGTTGCATTTAGGGTATCTGCTTTAGTTTCTCTGCGTTAAGGGCAACAAATGCTAGCTAATTTTTTAGGTGTCTTACCTATCCTCACCCCTCCCTTGTGTGCTCTCGCTTTTATCATGTGCTCATAGTCTAATCCCCTTGTTGTGTTTGCCCTTGATCTAATGTCCACATATGAGGGAGAACATACGCTTTTTGGTCTTTTGGTCCAGGCTAACCTCACTCAGAATGATGTTCTCCAATTCCATCCATTTACCAGTGAATGATAACATTTCGTTCTTCTTCATGGCTGCATAAAATTCCATTGTGTATAGATACCACATTTTCTTAATCCATTCGTCAGTGGTGGGGCATCTTGGCTGTTTCCATAACTTGGCTATTGTGAATAGTGCCACAATAAACATGGGTGTGCAGGTGCCTCTGGAGTAACCGTGTCACAGTCTTTTGGGTATATCCCCAAGAGTGGTATTGCTGGATCAAATGGTAGATCGATATCTAGCTTTTTAAGTAGCCTCCAAATTTTTTTCCAGAGTGGTTGTACTAGTCTATATCCCCACCAACAGTGTAAGAGGGTTCCTTTTTCCCTGCATCCTCGCCAACACCTGTTGTTGCTGGTGTTGCTGATGATGGCTATTCTTTAACAGTCTCTCCTTGTGGACATGGAACAGCTGTGCACATGGAGTTTGGCCAAAGTTGCCAAAGAGATTTCTTCTCCTTTGAAACTTTAGCATTTCTTACAGATGCACTGGGCCAGTTATTTGTTAGTTTTAAAATGGAGGAGAAAAAATAAGTGCATAACTTCTGAATCACCATGCCTATTTTGTCTTATTTCCTACAGTAAACTTATTTTGAAAAAAATAGGGCATCTTCAGGTATAAATGCTTTTATCATTTCTTGTATTTGTTACCATCTTCAAATATGTGAAAGAATTAATTAATGTTAGATGATTTTGCATACTTTCTCCAGATATCAAGTTATATATACTATTTACCTATTATAAGATATTCTAAGGGAAAAATGTGACCAGTATATAAAAAAATTCATGCTCATATAAAATAATATTTCTATTTTAGCATGTTGTTACCATTCCTTGAGGCTCAGCCTACTTCAAAAACTCACACAAAGCTGTGTCTCTGAACTCATTCTTAGCACTACTCCAACTCAAAATCTCAACTCCAATGCCTTTACTTAATCATTGCTACTTACTCTTCACCATTTCCTACTCTGCCCTTCACTGTGATGCCCAAAGCTTCATTCATTCTTAGGTTTTCCATTTATCTGGCTGTGTTTTCTTTTTGAATTAGTTTGCTATGGGTGCCATAATGATGTCTCTCAGACCTATCAGTTTAGAACAACAGAAATTTATTGACCCACAGTTTGGAAGCTGGAAGTCTGAGATCACAGTGTTGGCAGGACTATGCTTAACCTGAAGACACGGGGAAGGATCTGTCTGTCCTCTCTTGCCCAGATGACGGTAGTCTGTTCTCTTGGGGCAACAGCCTTGTGATCTGTGTCGCATTCTTTCTGTGAGCATGGACATCTGCATCCAGCTCTGGTGTGGCACATTTGTTTTCACTGTATTTGTTTGTCTGTTAACATTATTACTTTTCTTCTCAGGAGCCAGCCCCTTCCTTTGCTGATTAAGACATAAGTATGAGTAATCTCAACTTTTCTTCCACATCCCTCACCAACATTGTTCTTTCTCCAAATATCTTCTCCTTTACCTCTTTCATCTTGCCCCTTTTACTGAATTCAATGTGCCAAAAAATTTCCTTTTTTAGTAATACAAATTATAATTTTCTTTGAAAGCTTGCCCCTTTAACTATGCTGCATTCTGCTTCTGTAAATATAATCAAAGAGTGAAAACAAAATTCAGGCACTATGTTGGCTCTTCCTTGCCTGTGAAATGAGGCTTAAACCCTAACCAGTACCTTTAATCTGTTCGCAAGATAGTTTTTCAAATTTATATCCTATTAAGTAGATCTTTACCCTCCATAATATTTTGGCATTAAACACAGTAACCTAATTATATTCTGCATGTTGCTGCCTCTTTATTTTAATCATGTTTTGCATTATATTTGCCTTCTTTTTTTTTTTTTGTTTGCTTTCCTATTTCTGTCTGTCTTGGCCAGTTCAAATCCTATGAAATCATCCTCCATAGTAAAATTTACTTCCTTAGAAAATTAATAACTTTGTCAAGATTAACTATTGATATTTAACACTTTATACATTGCAGGTAAATTGTTTAAATTCTTATGTTTTATGTACTAGATTCCACTATCAGGAACATCCCAGAATTTAAAATCTGTCACCATATTGTGTCCATCTTTGTACACTGCAGTGAAAGAAATGTAGTAAAATTTGTGAATTCAAAGAAAATTGATATACTAATGCAGAATATTGATTTTGACCATAGGGAAAGTGATATCTAATATATCCTTATTCATTTACTACTCACTTGTTCATACATTTCTTTTCCACCTAAAATATTTAACAAGATACTACTATGTGCTTGCCACCAGGTACTAAATAGATAGTGAAAATTGCAATTTATCCTATTATTTAATTTTATAAATAGGTTTATTATGGTAGTATTTTGAATATAATATTAACTTTGTATTATTTTTAAAAGATAGAATTTTATTTTTAAAAATAATCAGAAAATCCTTGGTGTCTGTATATGGCATATTCATAATCCTATAATTTAAGGGCCCTGTGTTGTAATATACTACTGCTTATGATAGTGGTCAGACATATAGAAAACCAGGTCCTATGTCAAATCCCAAGAAGGGAATCTCTCAGGGAAAAGAGAACATGATATTGTCTCCTGATTAGGTACATTGCAGTTACCATAGGAGAATCAAACTTCCTAGTGTCTTCCTTAGCCAGTTTAACTAAAGAAACACCTCCACTTCTTAAAAGGATCCTTTGCTTCCTTAGCTAACAAGATTTTAGAAACAGCAGATTCTCCCGCTGGATATGTGAACATTTTAATATCTTGTATCTAGAGGATTGCTTGCAGAATTTGATAAAGTCACCAAAGGTTGAATAATTTGTTATTTTTGCCATTAACAAGTACTTAGAATTGTCATTATTAAATTTTTTCATTAAAAAATAGAAAAGTATACATTGCCCCAACAGTTTGGGTTGGTCATATTTTTACAGCAACAACATCCTATGAAGATAGCATCCTCAAAGGGGATATCTGTGCATTAATATGCAAAGGCACATAGAGGAATTTAAGCAGGCATCATCTTTTCATTTAAGAAACACTCATATGATTGAATTGCTGAGCTAAAAATCATCCTTGAAAGTTATCCTTCCATAGAAAGACTGATTTTATTTTACAGCTGTCAACTTGATTGACAAGTAGAACCCATCAAGTGTTTCCATTCTTGTTATTCAAGGACACCTTGAAAAGATTTCCTAAGAGAAAAGGAATAAATACAGAAAGGAAAAGAGGCAAATTCATTTCTGATTAAGAATTTATATAAGATAAAATGTAGAAATTCTTCTACATTCACTGTGGTGGCAAAATGTCTTTGTTGTGGGGTGACAGGTATACCTCCAAATATTTCATTTGTATTTAGCATCCACTCATAGTACTGCATAATTCATTTTACTAATACTAGTGTCAGTCTGTATTTTATGCGGTTCTTAATTGGAAATGCAACAAGAGCTTATCATTAAAATTTTACCTTGGCTATCACATATGAAGCTATCCCATAGTTTGTTATTACTGCTCCATTTAGTGTTAGATGTTCACATGGTATTGTGGTATGACTTTTCAACAATGTGAGACAAGGTCTTAGGTATAGGTATTTTACCTGGAATGTGATTCCAGGGTCAGGAATTAGAGTAAAGACTGAGATAGAGAAGGAGAATTTGACATTTTCAAGGTCATGCCCCTGTGGTCATGCCCAATATGGATTTGACTCTCCTGAGGGTTCCTCCTAAGAAGCATAGTGAATGCATCTTAAATGATCTGTCTAGGGAAAGAGAAGAAAGAACATGAATCCCCTGACTCTTTCCTAAATTGGTTAACACCCCAAGGACATTCACTCTTCTCTGCCACACTGTGAGAACCTACTCCAGTGTGCTCTGCAACATTAGGGAGGCATCGAGTAAATTGAGAGGCATGGATGATATCCTGGATGCTGTGCATAACACTACAGTGAGGATGGGAGTCCAGACGTCTCTTCCGCAGGCGGATTTTAATCCCTTGGAGTCCACACCCAGTAATGGGATTGATGAATCTCATTTCTATTTTTAGTAAACTAAAGCTATTTTTAGTTTCGAGGAATCAGTCTCCATACATTTTTCCAAAATGGCTGCACCAATTTACAGTGTTATCAACGGTGTATAAATGTTCCCCTTTGTACACATTCTGACCAAGATTCACTGTGGTTTTAATTTGCATTTTTCTTAGGATTAGTCATATTACATGTGTTTCCACATATCCATTGGCCATTTGTATGTCACCTTTTGAGAAATGTCTATTCAAGTACTGTGTTAGTTTCTCCTCAGTTTGACAAATACCCAGTAGAAATAGTTTAAGTGGAGGGAAGGGGAAGGATTTATTTTGGCTCTCAGTTTCGGAGGTTTCAGTATGTGATAGGCTGGGTCTGTTGTTCTCTGGTTTGTGGTAACGCAGACCATTACGATGGAAGGGCAAGGAGGATCAAAGATGCTTGCCTCACGGTAGCCAGGAAACAAAAGGAGGGACAGAAAGGAGCCCCTGAGGATATCCCCAGTGACCTCCCACCATGCCATCAAGTTATGAATCCATCAGTGGATTAATCCAATGATTAGGGATCCACCAGATGGAGACCAAGACTTCAACCCAAGAAGTGTGTGGTGGGACTCTTCATACTCACACCACAACAAGTACTTTACCCTTTTCTATTATTATTTTAGAAGTACCAGGGATTGAACTCAGAGGCTTGCACTGGCCAAACAAATTATTACTTGAGCCGCACTCTTAGCCCTTTTTGCTTTAGTTATTTTTCATATAGGGTCACCTGCTTTTTGCCCAGACCTTGTCCTCCTACCTATGCTTCCCATATACCTGGGATTATTAATATGAATCGCCATGCCAGACTTATTTGTTGAGATGGAGTCTCACTAGCTTTTTTGCCCAAGCTATTCTCAAACCTTGATCCTCCTGATTTTCACCACCTGAGTAGCTCGGGTAACAGTCATGATCTACCATGCCTAGTGCCTTTGCTTATTTTTAATAGGGTTACTTATTTTCTTGTTACTGAGTAGTTTATGAGTTTCTTAGATAGTTTGTATATTAGTCCCTTCTCCAATACTTGATGTGCAAATATTTTCTCCTAGTTTTTTGGCTCCTTTAATGTGCAAAAATTTTTTACTTTGATGCAATCTAATCTGTTTATTTGTGCTTTTTGTGTCAATACTATTGGGGTAATGGCCAATAAATTACTACAAAGACCAGTGTCACAGTTCTGCCCCCTGATGTTTTCTTCTAGTAATTTCATAATTTTCAGGTTTTATGTTTAAGTCTTTAATCAATTTTTTAAATCCATTTTGGTTTATTATTGTAGAAGTGATGATGTATAAAAAAACCCACTGTCATTCTTCTGTATGTGATTATTAAATTTTCTACCACCATTTATTAAAGACACTGTCCTTTTCCCATGGTGTGCTCTTGGCACCTTTGTTGAATAACTAAAATACTGAGACAACCATCAGTGGATGGATGTATTAAAAGAATATATATATATATATATATATATATATATGCATTTATATATAGAATAGAATACTATTTAACCCTTATAAAACAAGAAAAAACAAGAGGAATAAATACTATAATGATTTTATTTATGCACTGAATCTGAAAAAGCATCACTCAGATCTAGAGCAGAGAATGGTGGCTACCAGATGCTGCACGGTGGATGGAAAAAGGAGAGATAGTCAATGGAGACAAAGTTTCAGTTAGATAGAAGTTCTGGTGTTCTATTGCATGACCTGATGACTATAGTTAATAAATAATGTATTGTATATTTCAAAGTAGCTGCAATAGAGGATTTTAAACTTTCTCACTATAAGAGATGATCAGTATTTGAGGTGATGGATAGACTAATTAACTGATCTGGTCATTCCAAAATGTATACATATATTGAAAGATTATATTATACGCCATAACTGTGTATATATATATATATATATATATATATATGTGTGTGTGTGTGTATATGTATAATATAATTATTTATTGTCAATACAAA
This sequence comes from Castor canadensis, assembly GCF_047511655.1. Lineage (NCBI taxonomy): Eukaryota > Metazoa > Chordata > Mammalia > Rodentia > Castoridae > Castor > Castor canadensis. Next base: position 193,411,504 of record NC_133387.1, read on the forward strand.
GAAAAATAAAGCTTTTTAAAAAGACACAAATGAGAGCAGAGGTTTTGAGTGCAGCTTGAGCCTTAATGCTCCTGGAACTGTGCAGCTGCTATGGCTGAACTTAGGACTATTTGTTATTTGTTTTCTTGTTCTTCAGTAGTTTGTAAGTCTCTTAGATTCTTTGGATATTAGCCCCTTATCCAATGCATGATTTGCAAATACTTTCTCCCAGTCTGTTGGTTCTCTCTTTATTCTATGAATCGCTTCTTTTGCTGTGCAAAACCTTTTTAGTTTTCTATAACATGATGTCTTACAGATTCACCCATGTCACAAATGAGAAGTGGGGTGGCACAAAAATCCGATACATTCTTAAAACAATTTTTATTAAGATATATTTGTTCTACAGGGGGGATTCATTGTGACAATTCAAAATCGGCTTATATTGTACATTGGTTAGATCAGCCTCGCCATCTCTCCCCCTCAAACCCCTCCCACTCAATTAAAGCAATTGTTCTATTTCGTACATGTATATGCAATCCATCAAGCATGTTCCCTCACCTTAGTCTCCTTCACTCACTTTCCCCCCTCCCACAAGTACCTCACCACACACACTTTACCTATTTTTATAGTCCTGTCTTTCATTATTTATTTCTAAGGCATGTTCTTAGGCGTTTCTTGATGTATCCCCACTGTGAGCATACTTTACTTTGGTACCTTCAAATCCTTCCAAGATCTGTTTTTTTAGACATGAGACATGAAATATGATAAATTCCAGCACAAATGAAAACTTGGTACTCAAATATCACCTAAAACAACATATTTTAAATAGTTCATTCTTATGAACAAGTTCAGGAAATTATGTATGATTCTACTGGGCTTACTGACATAAATTTATGAGATAACAACCTTACTATTGATAATGAAATATGATATTTTCTATTCCATACTATGCTGTGTTATACCATTCTGTTCTGTTCTATTTAATTAAACAATGCTGTTCATAACTCCCTAAAGTAATTTTAAAAACTCATAGTTTGGAAAACCCTGGCTGAATGATAATGAAATTAATTTACCTAAGAAAGTAAATGATAGCATATAAATATAATTAAAATCATATGACCCAGAGCCATAAATAGTGAAAATTTGAGAAATAAAAGTCATACTATCAGTGTCAATTAAGAAAGAATATAGTGAATTCTTTAGAAATTAGAAATCAGGGTTGCTGGAGTTCATGCTCCATGGTTCTGAATTTCATCTGTCATTGTTTCGCAATCTATAATGGGTTGAGAACATCCAGCTCCCTAAGAGAATGAACAGGGCGGGAACACAGAAGGGTTGAATAATGAGTGGCTGTGTCTCCTGTTTTCACCTTAGCTGCTTCATTTCCCTTCTGTGTGGAGGTGGTGAGAATGGCTGTGCCCATCCTGCTTGGACACATGCCTGTACACACAGCCCTGGAGGGAGAGTAGGCTGGTGTCTACTTAAGAATCCTTTTGTATTTTATGTTTGTTTCAGGTTTATTGTTGCGACACTTGTCATTCTTAAGCTTCTCCACTCTGCACATAGAGAAAGAGCTTCAGTCTCCTAAGAGCAAAGCTCTATTATCATAATCACCTTTTAGAAAGGAGAAAATTACCTGTAATTTTTATGCTCTGAAGATATATCATAATAATTCAACCACCCACCTTACCCTCAAAATTAAGTGGAGTTTTTTTTTTTTTCTTTTTAAAGAGTCTGCTTTATTCTTTTCTAGCTCTTCATTTTCTTTGGAGGAAATGAGAGCTTAAGAATCTGGGAAATCCCACCAAGCCTCTATAAGTTTTGGCTGCCTCTTCCTACTGACATCTATTTTATTTAAGGATGTAACTGCTAGAGGGCTCGTGGGAACTGCTTTAGTGACACGTGTCATAAAGGACACTGTTAAAATCAAAAGGTAAGTGAATGATAAGGACAGCGTGACTCTCATATCAGCTGTAACTTCTTGCTTAGGGACCCCACCACTGGTGGTATATGTAGCCTTTCTGGGGTCCTTTCCTCCTAACTGCAGCACAACGCTCCTGCAAAGCTGTCTTAGGGGAGACGCACATAAACATGAGTCTACAGGTTACCTATCAATATCAAAGTTGCATGAAATCCTAGTTGTAATTGATTATCTTCCAATTACTGGAGGAAAACTGCAAAGGGATGAGTAGAAGGAAAAAAGTGCCTAAACCCCAGAAGTCATATGCCTTTTGCCATCTGCTGCTGGATGTATTCTGCAACTGGGTTCACAGCTGTTTGTAACAATCACTGTTAGTATTAAACTATAGTCAGTTGTTACTTTCTTTCCATTACAAGGGATTTCTTAATACAGCAGTCCTAAAACCAACCTCATGAATTGTTAATGGCTGTCTTGTGAAATGACTGGTAGTGAAATAACTTGAAAGTGGTGGTGCCTACTGTGTGAAGATTCACAAAGCGCGCTAACATGGTAAAGATTCTGAAAAGTCTCAAGGTTAAGAAATTTAACTTTTTAAACCACCACTGCTCACATTGTTTCACAAAACATCTTTTGATACTTGAAAGACTGTGGATGTTTGTTCAACCCAGTATGAAAAAAAAAAAAAAAAAGAAAATCAACGTGTTGACCAGAGTTACATTTTGTTGCCTCTTGGGTGTCCTGACATTCCTTCTTCATAATGTTTTATGTCTCTAACTTCTACGTGGAAAATTCTGTCATGCCTTTAAACAGCAGACCTTCCTCTCTTATGTACTTTCTGTGTTGTACTACCAATGTCAACCTCATCAATATGGGTTATAAACCACACAGTCCTGTGTTATTTGTATGTGCAAATCAAAACCATCACAATATCAATTTTGGTGCTTGCTCTTTGAATCACTTGGTATATCCACATGACTTTTCAAACTTAAAAGGGACAAATTCCTTCTCTTCTGTCACATTTCCATCCAGTCTGTTTTTGGGACCAGTGTTAGGGATGAATGGAGTTGGGTAGTAGAAGGGTAAGAAACTTCATTTTCAGGGAAAATGAAAGTAGAGAATTTAGACAGCATAGTGGTTATTACTGAATTTATTTATTCAAATAGTGTCATCATTTTCATTTGTTTTGAAAGTGCTGGGTATTGAACTGAGGGCCTTGTGCATGCTAGGCAAGTATTCTACCACTGAGTTACATCACCTTTGTTTTATCAGTACTGGTGTTAGTAATTTGTTGAGAGTCTACTTTGTGCCAACTGTTGTACTAATCCATGTATAGGTGTTATTTTTTTGATCTTCCCACCAACCTTATAAATAACATGTTGCTTTCCTCATTTTATAAATCAAACAGGTTAAGAAAAATGAAGTGTTTGCCCCAGTCACCTGGCTGTATATGGCAGAACGAGAAGTCAAAGCCAGGGCAATTTAATATGAAGCTTGTTTGATTATTTTTTTCTTCCACTTTGAGTTTCTGCTCCCCAGTCTTGATCATCTTCCAGTTTCCAGTCACAGAAAAGTTTCACTAAGACTTCTGTTATACCAAGCAGTGCCTGAAACTTTATTTATTTTTTTCTTTTATTATTCATATGTGCATACAAGGCTTGGTTCATTTCTCCCCCCTGCCCCCAACCCCTCCCTTACCACCCGCCACACTCCCTCCCTCTCCCCCCCACCCCCTCAATACCCAGCAGAAACTATTTTGCCCTTATTTCTAATTTTGTTGTAGAGAGAGTATAAGCAATAACAGGAAGGGACAAGGGTTTTTGCTGGTTGAGATAAGGATAGCTATACAGGGTATTGACTCACATTGATTTCCTGTGCGTGGGTGTTACCTTCTAGGTTAATTCTTTTTGATCTAACCTTTTCTCTAGTTCCTGTTCCCCTTTTCCTATTGGCCTCAGTTGCATTTAAGGTATCTGCTTTAGTTTCTCTGCGTTAAGGGCAACAAATGCTAGCTAATTTTTTAGGTGTCTTACCTATCCTCACACCTCCCTTGTGTGCTCTCGCTTTTATCATGTGCTCATAGTCTAATCCCATTGTTGTGTTTGCCCTTGATCTAATGTCCACATATGAGGGAGAACATACGCTTTTTGGTCTTTTGGTCCAGGCTAACCTCACTCAGAATGATGTTCTCCAATTCCATCCATTTACCAGCGAATGATAACATTTTGTTCTTCTTCAAGGCTGCATAAAATTCCATTGTGTATAGATACCACATTTTCTTAATCCATTCGTCAGTTGTGGGGCATCTTGGCTGTTTCCATAACTTGGCTATTGTGAATAGCACTGCAATAAACATGGGTGTGCAGATGCCTCTGGAATAACCTGTGTCACAGTCTTTTAAAAAAAAAAACACTTTTATTCTTCCCTCAGTTTGTTTGTCATAAGGGTGGGCCTGTCGTAAGGGAAATCACTATCTGTTTCTGTAATGGATACCAATAACAATTACCAAAATAATTGAATAAATACAGGTTTGTAAACAAAGGCCTAATTAAAAAGGTTATAAGCTGAAATTACATTTGACGGTAAACATATTTAGGTTGTTCATTAGTGCTTGAAAAACTCTGGAAAAGATATTATCACAGTTACCAACAGAGACCCAGGTTGCAAATATAGTTTAGTCTCAGAGTGGCTGTGACTGCACATTAAGACATCATGACATATGGGTAGTCACTATTTATTGCCTATTTGCATAGATGGGTTAATAGTTAAGAGGGAAGTAGTCCTTAGCTCCTGTTGCTATGGAATAAACACTCATCAATGCTTATACTGTGCCAGAAAAAGGATTTGAATATGAAAATCTCAAGCCACTGAAGTACTGATGTGTGGCAATCCATGGTAATTAAAATAAACATTTGATAGGACTTTATTATTTTAAAATGGGATGCAATTTAATGAGGGATATAATACACAGTGGTATAATAAAATGGCTAATAAATTAAACTCCATTTTTTAAAAAAAGTGAGAACCAATTAGACAAAATACTTCTCATTTATTTTTTAAGAGAGAAATGTGTTGGCGTGTACACAAATGTCACGTGTATTCCCCCAACAATCACTGTAGAGTTTAGTAAACACAATGCCATTAAATAAAAATATAGAGCTAAATAGTTTTCAATGTAAATATTATAATCTAGTAACTGCTAGTTGCACTTACTGTGAACTATTTAGAAGGGGTAAATCTTTGCCAAATACTTCAGTCTTTCCTTTTTATTTTCTCTATTAACTTATGGTGACTTTGACTTGTGTCTTTTTTAATTAATTCATTTCTTTTCCTTAATAATTAACCATGATTTATATAGCAATTAATTTTAGACAAAGCAGTTTACACACAGGAGTTATTAAGAAAACTGAAATATTTGGTTGGACAACCTTTTAGAAAATGTCAAATTGTTAGCACTTAAGTGTACACCAGTTTAAGCACAAAGAGAAGTCAATTGTTACCACCCTGGCAATAAAAGTACCCACCAAAATATCATTTTTGACAAAGTATATAATCAGGTTATTTTACATGGACCATAAAATTATTTATTTATTTTGCGGTACTGGGGCTTAAACTCAGAGCTTACACCTTGAGCCACTCCACCAGCCCTTTTTTGCGAAGGGTTTTATTGAGATAGGGTTTTGCGAACTATTTGCTGGGCTGGCTTTGAACCACGATCCTCCTGTTCTCTGCTTCCTGTGTAGCTAGGATTCCAGGGATGAGACTGGCACCTGGCAATCATAAAATTAATTTTGTTCCCATTCTAACCCCCATCATCACTCTGTGATGGCAAATTACTATTTTCACGTTTTAAGAAATGCCTTGCTTGGTGTGGTAGCTCACCCTGTAATCCCAACACAAAGAAATGGGAAGCAGGAAGACTGAGAGTTTGGGCTACATAGTGAGACATGTCTCAAAAAAAAAAAAAATAGAATCCTTGCAAAATCTCTTTTCACTCAGTAATGCAGGTTCTCCGTTGCTCTAAATGGCCCCTCAAACAGGTGCATTGCAAGACATAGTGAGGAAACCTTCCTCCTTCCTGCTCATTAGATTGCATAAGAATGTCTTTAAAAAACGTCTAAGAAAAAGTAAAATCAACAGGATAAAGGTAGGGAAATGTGTATAAGACAAAGTTAAATTCTTCAAATGGCAACCATTCTGGTAGATTATAAAATATTCATACACACAGAAAGACTTTTGCTATGGAGGAAGGTTCCAGATGCTCTCACATATTCTTCATCTTCCCAGATTTCAGGGTCTTTTTCAATTCTGATAGCAAACTCTATTTCCTTTCCTTAAATGCAGCAGTGGGTAGTGGATAGGTACACTCGCAATTTAGTAATGATGTACATTGTATGTCCATGGTAATTGTAGTTCATTTCTGACCTAGCTTCTAAATTAGAATGTGATTCTTGTAAGATTGGGGTGGATTCTGAAACTAGGGACTTACAAAAAATGTAAGTTTTCTCACTATTGCATTGAACCCTGGAGTTATGTATAAACTTTGGATAAGTTTATAAATTTAATTCATTTTGACAAACGTACTGAGTGATGCTTATGTGTGGAACACTAGATTTGGTCTTAGGTTCCCCAGTCAAGATCCTAGCATGTGTTGTCCTATACAAATAACTCAAAAATGTTCACATAATTGTTTTTCCTGACCTTAGTGAGCTTGTAGCTCAGTTGGACAGATAAATACATGACTATAATACCAAAAAATTGGTACCAAATTAGCATATGCAAAGCATTAGAAAAGTAAAGAAGGATCCAATTTCATCTTGTACTCATGGAAAATAACAGTGCAGGGTTAATACAGAGTAAACCGAGGATAATCCAGCGATTTGAAGTGAGACAGGTGCAGGTTAGAAAGCACATCAGGGAAGACTTTGTGGTCATGCTAAGGAAGATGACATTTTTCAGGCAGAGAAATGACCACTCTAATAGCTTTGTGGGTCATGAATTTGAAGACTTAATTAGTAAATTTTTGTTGGAGCTGACAAAAACCTGAATCAAAGCAGTATTAAAGATGGAGAAGCGATGAAGAAAGGTTCGAATACAAATATGAATCTAAATTGATAGCGTTATTTGATCAGAAGAGGTACGTGGAAGAATAAGAGACCACTACCAGGATCCAGGAATAGGCAATACCTATTTAGCAACTATGACATTAATGGGAACCTATTACAGATCAAAAGAATATATTTATACTGTTACTTACTTTTCCTTATTATTAGAACCTAAAGAAAAATTTTACATTAATTGACAAATATCAAACAAAACCAAAATTAGATCATGAAACAAACATTTCAGATACTCAGAATAAAACACTTTGCCTTTTGGAAACTCATCTATTTACAATTCTCTGTGCCTGCTTTTTCCCATTTATTGTTTGATTTTCTGTGCCTATTTCTCTCCATGTTTTATTTGATTTTGCTAGTATGTTTGGAGAACAATATAAACTGTGAGAGAATAACTTTAAAAGAATTCAATGGAAAGGTGGTAATTACTGGGTAAGCAATACTAAGTAAATGTAATGGGGTCATTCCTTTTTACCAAATGATAAATCTGTTAGTATAAGAGGAGAAAAATGAGCAGTCTTGTTACACATTCAAATGTCATAAATTTGCTCAGATTTGTCTATTTAGCGATATGCATTAAGTAGAAATGAATGTTAATCAAATTCATTAAGCAATTATCTAGATTAAAAACTAAAAGAATTCATTGCACTTCATTGTGATATTTTTATTTAATATAAAATCTATCATGTTCATGATAATTGCTTGTCTGCAAACTAAGGCACAGTTACCTGTATTTGTCTTCTTATCATTATCACCATTGTAACCATCTTTCCAAGTACCTATGTGTGAGTGGTGCTAATACAAGTATATAACTTTTTGCATGTATTTTTCACTTTGTTAGCATTTTTATGTAAATTTAAATGTAAGTATTGTCAAGTCGATATAATTTAAACATAAATTTTAAAGAAACTATTACATCACCCTCCTAACACAATAATTTGAAATCTATTAGTAAACTTTTTGAAAATATACAGAAATATAATTTTTACTGTTGGGGGTTTTACTTTATTCAAAAAATTTAATTGAAACATTCTTGGCTTGTATGTTCTAAGTACTATAGTTTTATAAATCACAAATAAGTTAGAATTAAAATTATTAGTGCATTGTTGCTCCAACATAAAAAACATAAAATTCAAAATAATAATTGAAAAATAATTTTTAAAAAAAATTTAAAAATAAAAATTAAACTTACTACAAGTGCATTTCTTACTAATTAAATATCTTTAGTAATAATTGTTTTGATTAATTATCCATGGATTGGTATTATTTAATGTTAAATAAGACAGAGTTCATTCTTTAATACTGTGCTTCACTCTGAAGTATACTAACTTTGTTAATAATTTTGACAATGGTATAAAACATGTCACCTCATTTTGGTCTTTCAGACTTCCTTGTTTCCAGTAATTTTTTTTGTTTGTTTTTACTAGTGGAACACCAGAACCAGTTATCCAAAGCTCCATTTCTGTGACTGTTTTTCTTTTTCCTTCTTTCTTCTCCCATGATATACAATGTCATCACACGTTGGTGATCTTGCTTCCACACTATCTTTTTATTCACTAAAAATGTGAGATTCCCAGGCTGTATGTGAGCTTCCCTGTGCTGCTGTAGAGCTGCTGGCCAAGGCAGTGGTACCTAGCCACATGTGCTGTGGGGTGTTTTAGATATGGCTGGTCTGAGTTGAGATGTGCTATAGTTGAAAAATACACACCAAATTTCAAAGGTCTTCTAAAAAGTACTTAGTCGTAAATGAATTTTAATTTTATTATAATTTGAATTGATAATATTTGGGGTATATTAGGTTAAATAAAATGCTATTAAGTTAGCTTCAGCTGTTTTTTACTTCCAATATGACTATTACAAAAGTTTAAATTGCTTATGTGGCTTACATCTGATGCCTACATTATATTTCCATTTGACAGCATTGCACTAAAGAACACAACAGTTAATGGAGATATGCTTTCTGCTCTCAGGACATTTAACTAGTCGTAAAAGCAACTCCATTCAACTAGACAAGAAAGTAGTATCATAAAGTTGTAAGATCCGTGGGAAGATGTAAAGAGAGCAGTGAATCATCATTTCTAATGGCATGGAAGAAGTGATATTGAGACATCATACAAGGAAGGCAGGGTGTTCACATTTCTGTTTGTTTGGGCAGCACTAGGGCTCAAACTCAGAGTCTCACATTTGCTAGGCAGACACCCTACCACTTGAGCCACTCTGTCAGCTTGTGTGTTTGCATTTCACGTAAAGAAAACAACCTAAGTAAAGGCTGTTGACAAGACAAGAGGCTGCTAAAACAGCTTCCTCAAATATTTAGTCTTATACTATCCTGTGGCCAACCATGAAAAATAAAAATCTTCCGGAAAAATAGTCAAGTTCCATACCAGTTCCCCTCAACAGGACCCTATTTCTACTTCCATGCCTATTTCCAGAACTTCACTGAAGCTCCCTTTCAGTGAAGGTATAAAGGAAGTCCCTTCTCAATGAGGGAGAATAGGAAGTTGTCTCTCCGTGATGGTGTACAGTAAGTCCCCTCTCAGTGACAGTATACAGCAAGATCCTTTCAATGAAGGTACACAGGAAGTCCCTTTGCAGAAATGGTGTACAGGAAGTCCCCTTGCAGTGATGGTGTACAGGAAGTCCTCTTGTAGTGATGGTGTACAGGAAGTCCCCTTGCAGTGATGGTATACAGGAAGTCCTCTTGTAGTGATGGTGTACAGGAAGTCCTCTCTCAGTGACAATGTTCAGAAAGTCCAGTGTCAGGGAGGATGTACAAAAAAGATCCTGTCAGTGATGGTATACAAGAAGACCCTGTCAGTGAGTGTATACAGGAAGTCCCCTGTCAGTGAAGATGTACAAGACCCTGTCAGTGAGAGTGTTCAGGAAGTACCCTTGCAGGGACAGTGTAGAGGAAGTCTTATCTCAGTGAGGGTGCATAGGAAGTCACTTCTCCGTGATAGTGTACAGGATCTAATTTATGATAGACCAGTGAGATGCCTGTGAGGAGATTTGAGGAGCTAAACTTCAGTGTGAGTGCTGCAATGAAAAAGAAGGTATCACTCACCTGACAACTCTTGGGTAACTCCAAGAGTGAATGGAAAGATACCAGTCTTCCATTATTTCTAATAGCCTCTGTGCTGAGAATTGATATATCTTATTGTTCTAAGTAAAGCATTTGATAAGTGAAAAAAAGTGAACAAAAAAGGGGGAGAAAGAGATGAAGGAAGTGGGGAAGAATTAGCAATTATGTTAAACATAGCATGTATCACTCAGTAAGTGTTCAGTGAACATTATCCATTATGTTTAACAGCTCTTAATTCACTATTTTTGTATATTATTTGTCTTCTTTTATTTAGTTACCAGGAGAGAACTGGGCTTGTCAAGTGTTTTCTTTCAAATATCCCACCTATTATTTTTAAAGGAAAATTAAAAAGACAATAGAAGTAGAATATTTTGTCTCATCAATTCTAAAACACACATTTTCCTCTAATAAGTATCACTAAACCCAGGGTGTATCTTCCAGTTCCTGGTGTCTTCTATAAGTCAGCCAGGGTAAGGTAGTCATCACTGTTCATAGGTGAAGGTGTTAATACCTGTGCTGGCATGTGTGCACAAATAAAACCCTTGGTGTTTACATCTATAAACCATTTAAGGATTGTTGGAAGAGTGTGGGTCCACTAATTGTTTGAAAACATTCTCTTGCTCATCTTCTGGTAAAATCAAGATGTTACAACCTCAAAGCTTGCTGACGGGTGAACTTTTTAAGAAACACTCTTGATGCCACAGGGGAGGACATAGGAAGGAAAACATGGATGACAATACCTGCAGTTTGAGCAATGATTCAGAAGAGTTAAACCCTGAAAATGAGGATCTTTATAAATAACTTCACAGAATGTCTTGCTTACATCCTCCTTTCATGTGTACACCGAATGAATATGGTAAAAACAAACTTTAAGTCTAAAATAAGTATTTTGGTAATTGTTTAAAAAAATTCTAAGTGATACAAAACCATTATTCATGGTTTAAATTGATTAGATATTTTTTCTTAGTGGCACATGAAATACTCATGCCTTTTACAATGGGTGTAATTTTATATTCTATAAAATACAATATTTTTACAAACCGTACTAAAAGAAAGTTTATAAACAAAAGATGGTCCAGAGAATAAAACCACAGGTTGATAGGATATTCTTAGTATGTCTGAGGACCAAGACAGGCCAAGGGCAAAGATATGAGGTAAACAAAGTATGTATTTGTATTTGAGTCCTTTCTGTGCTCTTTCAAGTGGCAAAGCAGGTCAGCATAACCACAGGGATTATCCCAGGATTCAGAGTGCAAAGACTTGGGTTTTAGGTCTTGCTCCAGTAATTGCTGGGTTTGTGACCTTGTGTGGGTCACACAGCCTCTGAGTTTTCTCTGGGGATAATGATATACCTGCTTTATTTTCTTCAGAATGTGGATTTGTTAAAAGCACATCTGAAAAGTGCTATAAAATATTAGTTACTATTAAGTGGTCCTTCTTCTTTTGCCTATTTTGTGGGCAAAAAAGAAACTCAGATTTATTTGTCTAAATTAATTAGGGTAATATTGTTCCCTATTTATATCCACAATCAGATGCTGTGACTGAGCAGTTATAGTTTACATATTGCTAAATATTTCAGTCTTGAAGCTAGAAGAATATTCCCAGAAGGAGTTGGTAAGTTCAGTTTCTGGTTTTGGGCTTCACTATAGTTTGATCTCAGAGCCTTGCATTTGCTAGAAAGGTGCTTTACTATTTGAGCCACTCCCTAATCCTGTTTTGTTTTTTGTTTTTGCTTTAGTTATTTTTTGGATTGGGTCTTGTGTTTTTGCCCAGTCTTGGACAATTATCCTTCTCCATCTGCCTCCCTATAGCTGGGATTATAGATGTGTAGTAACATACCCAGACTAATTTTAAAGAGAAGACTGAAAGAAAGACATACCTGATTGCTTCTGGTATTTAAATTTGGGCATCCCAAATTTCCTCCTTCTCCTGACCCTGCATCCTTCTTATTTCCTCCTGGCCAAGAAGATCAGTTTCCCTGTCCAGGCTCCTGTTCCCTTCCCAATTTCTCTCACTTGTCCTTCAGTACTCAGTGAGCTCACACATGAGGAAAATGTGGCATAAATTAGATATCTCTTATTCTCTCAGAATCAGTCATCTGTGTCTTCAGTCTACCAACTAGTTACTATCATAAGCAGGATCTAAAAATTCATCTTATTTTAATACAAATTGGCACTTTAAAAAATGATGTTAAGCCAGATATTCTTTTAACATTAAGGAGGTGCTAATGGTAAGACTTTTTGAAAAGGTCTAATGAGAACATGGTGCTTTGGCCAGTGTTTAGGATTTAGAGTTGATTTCTTGAGGGAATATTGTTCACTGACCCCATCAAGAAGTTATGGGCATTAATGCCCATTAAACATGCTTAGCCCTTATGTTCCTTAAGACAAAGTACTTCAAATGTTTTTACTACATCTTATAATAAATACATTTTACATCCTAACTTGGAGCACCCCCATTTATGTCTATGAACATTCAAAGCACAAAAAGTTAACACAAAAGATTAATTTGTACAAATTAAAATTCATAACCTTACACCTCACTAGAGATTTTCAAGTAACAGTTTGAAAAGCACTTATTTAGAAAAGCTTTGGGCAAACTTGATTAGAAATATGTTTGGTGGCCTGTAAGTTCCTTTTCTGGGAAACAAGCATATTACAAAAAATATTAGAAAGTTGAAAGAAAATGTAACAAATACTCTTAGATGACAATTGCCTGTGATTATTCCAAATACAAATTTTCCATTCCTATGTCATTTTCTCTTAGAAAGTAAATTTCTACATGTGATTTTGTATCAGATAGATGAGTCAGGGAACATAAACATAATACATTATTTTTATAAAATTTGATCTGTATTTTCTTCCAGCATGTTTGTTTCTTTTAATCCTATGTAGAGCCCCTTATCAATTGTTCAGTTAGGAAATGACTTCGGCATCCATTTGCTTATGGATAACTTCACAAATGAGCCAGTATGTTTCACTCCGTAATTTCATCAGCAAGACCCCTTAATGACAGCTTGACAAATTCCCTGCTCTTATATTGTTTTTTTGTTAACTAAGTCTAATCCTATGAAACGTTTGCTATTAGCAGTAACAATTTTTTGTTTTGTTTTCTTTCGAGAATATTCATCATCATTGTCATAGTACCACCACCACTACCAGTGTTGATGGCAGTGTGGAAAAGCAATTAAAATATTTGATATTTAAGTTTATTCTCATAGACTAGAGAGTCATTAAATATTCCATTTTTTCATAGTGAGTAAATTCAATAAATGTGGATACATGTCTTAGAGGGCTAATTTTATGTACATGAAATTGAAGAATATGGATGTAGAAGTATGCCGTATTGATTAAAGGAAGCTGTTTTGTCAATTAAGGGATGATTATTTTTCTTTATCACTTGAGAATAATATGCTTGGTTATGCCAATGTAGAAAATAGAGTATGATTATTAATTTAATTATTAACAATCATTAATATAAAATTAATTATTAATTTTACCAATCCAAAAAGGTGACTGCTGGAGACTACAGATGTACACAGACACCAGAAGATTACAATCTAGAGTAAGAAATGGGTCATAAAAATATTAAAATACGGCATGCCCTTTGAAGCAGTTGAAGTACATGGTAGGGTACAGTGGTGACTGAGGAGGGAAGGACTAATTGTCTTTAGAGAATGGATTAAAAAAAAAAAAGACCTTGCAAATGATGTGATTCTTCAGCTTGTTCTTGGAGAATATTACAGGTAAGATTATTGCAAATGAAAGAATAGTTGTGAGAAACTATGAAGATATTTTCCCTTCCTTGCCTGGTACAATAAGTGTGACTATTCTGGCAAGTAAAACATTTTCCAAATTTGCAAAAAAAAAATCTGTCTTGTCATTGAATGGGGTCATTTTTCTTCTGCTGATTTAAAGAAATAAGCTGGCTATGTCATGGCAGAAAATGATTTCTAATTAAATTTTCCTGAACTTTTAAAAAAACAATTCCCACTAAATGGTGTGTCTTTAGCCACTCACTTTTCTTCCGTTTTCTTAGCTATGACATGGTCCCTGTGACAAAAGTAAAGATCTTTTTAAATATACCTCTCATTTTCCTTAGAAGGCTGCTCATTTGCAGAGTCATACACTCAGCCCACAGAAATTTAAAAAAAAAAAAAGGAATTGAGTCATTCCATTGGCAGTGCTTTTTACACAAACAGGTTGGGAACATGGTAAGGACTAAAAAAATCTTCAGAATCTGAAGTTTTGTTTCCAAATCCAAATGCAAATTTGTTTGGAGTTCCAAAGCTCAGCATTTGTTTTTTTTCAGTGGCAGCAAAAAAGAGCAGACCCCACCAATTCTTCCTTCCAGGTTCAACCCCTGTGTCTTCTAAGTCCTGCCCAAGTTTTACATAAAACATGTTTTTTTTTTAAAGCAGGAATTTGTGTCAGTATGGGAAATTTATATATTTACTTATTGTCTCTTTATTATTTTGGATGCCATAAAAGCAGAGACCGCATATGTCTTACTTATTCTTGTATTCTCAACACCTAGGACAGTGTAGAACAGTGTACAGTATACATTAGAGATTCACCACATATTTGGTGAATGAATAAGTGAAATAAGTTAATATTGAATGAAAAATGTATTTTAAATATCATATTTTTCATAAATGAGAAGACATTGTCACACTGTCAGTCTTCTTAAAAGTAGGGGAGAAGGGAATAACAATTTTGTGATTGTTTAAACAGTTGAATTTCAAGTGTCTGGCTTATGCATTCATCCAGTGTGTATTGAACATCTGCTGCTTCTCAAACAAAGTTAAATGTAGTCCCTTCTCTCAGTCAATGTAGATTTAGATGGGGTTGTAAGTACACAAATAAACAAGTACTATAATATTAATCCTTGGTAATTGTAGAATTTCCTGTCTCAGTTTCAAGTATTCAGAAGTGTGCTGAGAGAAGTTATACTTAAAAGAAGTGTATTTCACCCAGGCACACATTTAAATTGCCCCTGTTGCAAGGCTTGGGTTGGGAGTTAGTCACTGAGCTTAGATTACTGATCACATCTCTACATCCATGTGGCTTCTGTCCTGTCACATTCTTAGATAAACATTTTTTTGGGAAACATGACTTTCTGCTGTGGCATTGTGATTTCAGGAATTCCCAAAGGTTTATTTGGATTTCCACAGGCATGACTCCCCTATCTTTCCAGTAGAATTTAAAAACTCTACTATTATTTATATGTGCTGAAGAATATATAAGAATGTATAAGAAATGAAGAGAGCGGAAAGGATGGGATGATGAACTATGGGTGGTGAAGTGTTGGAAGAGAAAGGAAGTGAAAGAAACCTTTACTGGAGGAAATACAATGTGTGCACTGAAGATGAGCAGATTGAGTAGGAAATTCTTAGGTAATTAAAGCAGGCAGGACAATATAAGCAGAAGAAATGCCATGTGCAAAAGCTCCAAAATGTGAAATCATTCAGTAAATTTAGAAAACAAGATAACATGGTATTTTAAGAGCAGCAATTACAAAGGCAGGAGCAGTTTGGGGAAGTTGGGATGTTTACAAGGATTCAGGCCATTAAGAATTGATTCCCTTGCAAAGGCGTCTGGATATTTATTCGTGGGAAGTTAGGAGCCATCAGGAGATTCTAATTGAGGAGAAACCTGTTAAGATGAATGTTTTAGAAGGTTTTAAAAGAACCATCTGGAGCTGTGTACTGGGAGTTTGAAGGAGAAATAGGCTGGAGACAGAAAAATTAGGAGATTATTGTGATAGTCCAGATAAGAGAACAAGCAGCTCAGCTGATGGAGAAGGAAGGCCAATTACAGAGAGATTTAGAAGGCAGCATAGGCAGGACAATTCCTAAGTGATTTCAAAATCTCTTTTCTGAAACTGAGATGATTTTCCTTTTAGATACGCACATATGTATTCTTTCTTTCTTTCTTTTTTTCTTTTGAACTCTTTTTAAATGACTGGGGCAAAGGAACAATTCAAAAAATGTGCCCTTACTGCTGTTTAGTAGATTGAAAATTCTTCAGAGGCTTAAGTAATTAAGCATGTCTGCAGTTTTCTTCCAAGATCAAGAGACCAAGGTCATCTAACTGAGAAGCTCATCAGGCACTACATGTTCTCATCTTGAAGATGTGGGAAAATGCCAATGGCTGGATTCTGTTTGATTGTAGCAAGCCTGGTTCAGAGACCAAGCAGGGAAACTCTCAAGATGGGCTCACTTTCACAAGACAGCTCTTGGGTTTGGTCGGGAGGCGCCCCTGACTCTGCTCATCACAACATGGGAATCCTTCTTTCCAGCTTCCTGCTTTCTCCTAAGTTTGTCAGGCTTTGCTATGGAAATGATTCTTGTCCCAAAAGCTCTGTTTTAGTATCAAGGTCTGCTTTTATTTTCATCACCTCATACTTCATCCCTTGACTTATATATCACATGTTCCTACTTTTTCTTCACCAGTCTCCTCTGACTTGACAACCACAACTTGTCTCCTCTACAGTTGCAGACTCTTTACTTGGTTTTAAGCCCTTCGTTTTACTTTGAGTATGAACCTCTTAGATATTAATGTTCTAACATTTTCCATCCAGCTCATTTTCTCGTCATGGTGCACACCTTTTGGTAAGTCTACCATGGCCAAGGCTTCAAGACTATGTCATAATTTCCTTCTTCCTTCATCCCACCCAAAGAGAACTTGTTCTTTCTCCTTCATCCCTTATCTTAATCCATGACACCCAGCACACTAAGTCAGAGATTTGGACATCCTTCATTATAATAGTCTTTCCTCTCTCTCTCTCTCTCTCTGATGGCACTGAGATTTGAACTTAGGGCTTTACACTTATTAAATAGGCACTATTACCACTTGAGCCACTCAACCAACTCTGTTTTGTGATGGGCTTTTTCAAGATAGGGCTGCACAAATTATTTGCCCAGGACTGGCTTTGAACCAGGATCCTTCTGATCTCTGCCTCCTGAGCAGCTAGGATTACAGGCATGAGCCACCTGAACCTGGCTCCTTTCTCTTTTATATCCATTCAGTCACTAAGTCTTAGCAATTTACCATCTACATATTTTTCTAATCAATTACTTCCTTCCCATCACTATAACCATTCAAATGTCTCTAAAAACCTTTTAGCTTATAGTCTTTCTTGCCCAACTCCAAGTCTTAGATCTTTCTTCACCTCAGAGCCCATGTAATAGTCTAAAACAAAATGTTAATACATGATAGCTTCTCTAAGCCTGGAGCAGTGGCTCATGCCTGTAATCCTAGTTACTGGGGAGGTGGATGGCAGAAGGATGGCAGTTCCATGCCAGCCTGACAAACTATTCAGGAGATCCCATCTCAACCAATAAAAAGCTGGGCATGGTGTCATGTCCCTGTCATCCCAGCTATGTGGAAGCCTAAATAGGAGGATTGCAGTCCCTGTAAGGCAGAAATATAATTAAATTTCTCTTGTGAAAATTACTATTCACAAAATGTAATAATATCAATTGTTGGAGGCTTCTTTTAATAAACATAATCCTTCTAAGCTGTCTGTGTACTTGGAGGCAGTGTCTCTAAGGACACAAGACAACAAGCTTTGGTGCCAGATAATCTATTGAGTGAGATAATGAAATTAGATGAGATCATATATGTTAGGGACTTATCACAGTGTGTGTGGTACATTGTGAGCATTCACTAGAATGCTAGGGATAATGATGAAAATAATTAGCTATCCTCAGAACTATATTGTGAGGTAGTCATGTTATTCCTGCTTTATAAATGGGGATAGAAAAGATCAGAAAATATCAAAGATTCACGTGAGGCCAGGCAGATGTGTTGTATAACATATTATGTATGCATATGTATATATATGCATCTGTGTATAACATATATATTCCAGGACCAGAATACTGGTTTTCCAAAAGGGCTTAAGTTCAAAGTTCTTAAACCATAATTTGCACTAAGACGCCTCTGAATCTGAATCTGAAGAATTTGGGTCCTTGGTGATCAACAGTGGGTGAAGCAAGGCTCATTCTGCAAGATAAAGAGAGTCACAGCTTCCTCCTGCAAGATAAAGGAGCTCAAAGACAGTGGACCCAAGGAAGTGAGATGGGGCTGCACAGGGTGAAGAGGATTAGGGGAAGGAGAGAGGAATTAGATTAGAGGATTTGGGTACATTTTTATAGATGTGGCTATGTGGTCATAGAAAACAAACCCTGACTACCCAAAGAATGAGCTCCCAACTCTCCATGTACAGTTCTGGAGGAGACACAGCTAATCTATAGGGCAAGCACCAGTGGCCTAGACATACTCATTAAGCTTGAGTTACTGTGTTTCAATTGTTCATGTTATTTTTTTCCAACTGGATAGAAAAAGCAGAGTGAATAGGAATGGAAAAATACTTTAGGCAAGTTTCTGGAAATTTATTCTTTTCTTAAATTCATTATTCAGTCAACTCTCCTTTTAAGGAGGAACACTTGAAGAAAACAAAATACATCTCAAGTAGCTTTTTCAAAAAGCATATTATTTTATGTTCAAAGGTTTTTAAAGAAGTAGTTTGAGTTCATATTTAAGTGCTGAGCCCCTGCTATTTGCCAGGAAGGTTCTGTAAGGTGCTGGGAACATGTGACTAAGACAAATGTTATCCTGTTTCCCTGGAGTCCAGAACTGAGCACAGGAAACAGGTAATGAAAAATAAATAAATAAATAAAAATAAAGTCTAAATGTTAGGAGAGGAATAGTGAATACCAGGGATACCTGAGTTCCTAATGAAAGGCTTCTCAGAGGAAGTCACTTCTCAGCTGTTTTCTGAAAGGTGAGAATCCGGCCAGGGGATGGAACACTAAGGAAAGCAAAGGGAATAGAATACTTTATACACAGGTGTGGAGAGAGATGATGGTTAGGCTGGGACTGTGAAAGTAAAGGGAATTACTCCAGAGAAGTGGTGGATTGCAGTGAGAACAGTAAACACTGGCAACAGTAAAGGCTCCAGGGGGTAACAACTTGATGTGTTTTGGGATCTGTAGGTGATTTGATACCATGGTAAAAATATATTTTACCAATATTCCTATAAAGTCATATATAAGTAGACAAAAATAATATTGAGAAATTCATTTATTAATAAAGATAGCCACGTTGCTAAAATTACAGATTTTTTTATTCTGAATTTTATGTGATGGGGAATAAGGTCAAAGCAAAACAACTCAGTGCTAACTGTTCTATAGTTCTATACACACAGGGATTCTTTAAAATTGACTTTGTGCAGCACACACACACACACACACACACACACACACATACAAACACACAGAATTTTTCTTTGATGACTATCATGTGTAGGTTCTTCATTTATAAAGACTCCTTTTGGAAGAAGAAAGTTTCCTGTTATTTTCTTTCTTGGTTTTCTTGGATGGGTTCAATGACTTATAATCACAAACAATACTATAAAATCATTCATTTCAAATGTCAGAGCTTTTGCATAAAGCCCAGGTTAAAGGAGACTTGTAAAACAAATGGCTTCTTCCAGTCTCTGACGACAAGTTACTGCTTCATGAGAGTCTATTATTGCATTATTTCATACTAAGGGCCCTATAAAATATTATTATTTAAAAACACAATTGAAGTAACTCTAAAAGAAATAAACTTTGAGCTTTGTGTATTTTAGCCCATATTACCAAGTGTTTTTGTCTTCTTTTTTTCAGCTATTAGCTAGTTTTATTTTTCTAATTTTATGCAGATTTGTGATGATCTAAACATACAGTTTCATAAGGCCTAGGATAAAGTTACTTTATCATTTATTGGAATAATATGACAAGGAGAATTAGGATTGGGTATAAATCATTGATTCAAGATACCTAGTTAAAAGGTGCTACTCATTCCCAGTTTGCAAATATCAATGAAGGATCCAAAGATGAATGAGTATCTAAGGCCTTGAGTAGTAAAAATATCATGCTGCAAGTATTACAAGGAGGCAGAGGGTAACATTTGATCTTAGTCTAGAAATTCCTTTCATTCATTCTGCTCATTAATCCATTGACTTATTCAATCAAACATTTTAAGATTGTTTGCTAATGTAAATTCCATTTGTAGATGTTGATATACAAATGATTTAGAACATAAAGGAAGCTTAAAGTAATGGTTCTCAAAATTGGGAGTGTCAATGGGCTCCTTTGAAAAGCTAACAGACACTATGGATGCATCATATGTGTGTATATAGTTTCCATGGGTCTGAGGCTGTCTTGAAGCCCACCATTGGAACCCTCTCAGTTGGTGAATCTTAGTGATTTCTTAATGTCCAGATTTTCTCTTATGGCTTGAATTTTTCTTCCCAGCCCAAAGTATTTTAGCCTTCTTAGGGGGTTGATTTTATTTGCACAATTTACCCCAAAAGTATTAGTGGGTCCTATCTTCCAGACATAACTCCAGTTGGCACACCAATTGCTGATACTAAGAAGCCGATCTGCTCAGTAAAGTGAGCGTGAGCGCCATCTAACGTCCATATGGAGTAAATGTTGATAACAACTAATAAAATTGAGATTTAGGCTATTTGTACCAAAGGGATTAAGGTTACTATTGCCATTTAATTGGTTGTTTGGTTGTTTGATTGGTCATTTCTTTTTAACGTTTGTAAATTATTATTTTTATTCACGTCCAGTTCTTTTATTCCACATCACAATCCCTTGAGTTATCTGTTATTGTCTAATTAGAAGATGAGAAGCACTATTTTTATTCTATTAGTGGGAGGGAATAAGATTTACATCTCAAAAAATCTTTTATTTTGGAACAGCTTTTGGTTTCCAGAGTAATTTTGACTCTCATGCTGAGTCCCCAATGCTCTGTACCCAGTTTCACTCAAACAGTAGAATGGTAAAATTGTTCCACTTCGAGCCAATATTGATACATTCGTATTCCTGAAGACTATAGTCTATGGATGTTCTCTTAACATTTAGCTTTTACCCTTTTTTATGTTTCAAGATCCCATCTTGAATGCTACGCTACATGTAGCAGCCATGCCTGGTTAGGTTTGGTTATAACAGTTTACTTTGTGATTCACATACATCTTTGAATTCTGTTACCATACAAAATCTTAAAAGCATTTAACTATTCAGAAACCACTCTCCCTTGTCCTGTTCCTTTGAAATGCTATGTAGCTATTTAAGCAGTTTCATGGGGGCTTGCATAAACATAATTTATCCTTATGCATTTTTCATCTCTAGTAATGAAAAGAGGATTAAGAAAGAGAATTACCAAGATGTTATCATAGAAATACCAATTCAGTGGAAGTCATAGAATTATGCTTCCATGTGGGCTCTAGTTCTCCCCAACAGTGCATTATTTAGCAAACCATGTACTTCGCTATCCACATCTGTGAAATAAGATGCACAAACTGGAAAATATTTTACCCCTTATACCAAGAGAAGGTAAATACAGTTGAATACAATTTTTAAAAACAAATTTATTATTGTTCTGGGTGGGGTTACATTGAGGCATTTACAAAAGTACTTACAACATATCAAATATATTCTACTTGAAAATTCATCCCTCCATTATTCTCCTTTGTCCCCCACCACCCCCATTCCTGGAATAGTTTCAACAGGTATCATTTTTCCAATTGCATAAATATACGCACAATCTTTGAACTATATTCACCCTCCCACACCCTTTCCTCACCAACTGCTCCTCTCCCACTGGTACCAACCCCACAAGACAGTACCTGTTCTTGCTCTCATGTTCTCCAATTTTGTAAAAAGGAAGCAATGACATTTTTGCTTGTTTAAGATAGCTTATACAGGGAGTGTCCTTGTGACATTTCCATGTGTGTGTGTGTGTGTATATATATATATATATATATATATATATATATATATTACAATCTGAATTGGTTCATCTTTGGATATGATTGAATTTTTATTGTGTACCAGTCTAGGCAAGTGTATATTATTTCCATATGAGAAATAGTGAATTTTAGAGAGGTAATTAATTGCTCCAGAACTGCACAGCAAATATATTCTACTTGAAAATTCATCCCTCCATTATTCTCCTTTGTCCCCCACCACCCCCATTCCTGGAATAGTTTCAACAGGTATCATTTTTCCAATTGCATAAATGTACGCACAATCTTAGCACTATATTCACCCTCCCACACCCTTTCCTCACCAACTGCTCCTCTCCCACTGGTACCAACCCCACAGGACAGTACCTGTTCTTGCTCTCATGTTCTCCAATTTTGTAAAAAGGAAGCAATGACATTTTTGCTTGTTTAAGATAGCTTATACAGGGAGTGTCCTTGTGACATTTCCATGTGTGTGTGTGTATATATATATATATATATATACATATATATATATATATATATTACAATCTGAATTGGTTCATCTTTGGATATGATTGAATTTTTATTGTGTACCAGTCTAGGCAAGTGTATATTATTTCCATATGAGAAATAGTGAATTTTAGAGAGGTAATTAATTGCTCCAGAACTGCACAGCAAATAATTCGTAGGTCCGATTCCAAAGTGTATGACAATTTCCAAAGAAAGTACATCCCTTTCATCATCCATAAACCTAAAATGTCCTTCCTTCAGCTGTCATGTTGTCATGTTCGAGCCCCTGTAATGACTAATACCCCAAGATAAAAAAAGGCTTCCTTTGGAGTTCCATTGCTCCCAGGTTTATGAGACCATATACATGTTCTATAATTGAACCTGGCTTGTCCCCCACTCAAAAACATGTGCTGAAACTTCTGTCTCACAAGTGAAATGTATAAAGTCTAAGGAATATTTGCAGTTATGCTATACTTGCTAATATTTTAATTAAGCATACATTTTGTTGCTTTTAAAAGTCTTCAGGAGATATACAGGAATAGTTTCTTGATAACTTTAGTTTCCTTAGAACATGATGGAATATTGTGTTTCTTTCTCAAAATTGAAGAGATTGTATATATACATCTGTACTTCAGGAATTTGCCCAAAGTTGTTTAAAATGATTGCTAAGCAAACAGTAGAGTTATTGAAACTACTTGACTCCTATATTATTGGTAATTTGTAAATATATCTATGAAGCTTCTTAAATGGTTGCTATGCCAGCAGGGATGCCAACTCTGATGCATATTAGAAACCTAGGGAGGGTTAAAAGTTCAATTCTCAAGTCTGATTCCAGATCCATTAAATCACAGTCTCTGGAGAGGAGATCCAAAATAGCATTTTTAAGGCTCCCCAGATGATTCTACCAAGTAGGATGTAACGAACCAAGAGTTCTCTACATTCCTTGTAACCGAGGGGCTTGATGGTGCTCCCATACTTTCATTCTGGGCCATAACTTAGTTGTGCTATTTGTTCTTCTAAGTTAAAAAAAGGATGTGGTTACTACAGAAGATAAGAAGAGTTAGTGTTTAACACTCAAGCTCATTATTAATTTTTTGCTTACATAACTATCAAATGCATTTTCTCCTGAAATGAACTAAATTTTCCCTAAAGCAATTTAATTGCCAAATAGTAATCATGGACATTATTATTTTTCATTTCATTATCACAAAAGTACTTTCATTAAGTAGTCTCTGAGTAGAAATCATGTATTTGAAAGTATATAGTTTTAATTGTAAAATAATAACCACTTTCAATATCTAGTATTTAGAGAAGATATATTGACCACAAGTTCACTTTTTTAAGAATAAGATTTGTGTCCTTCTTCAACTTGGTGAGATTTCAGCTTCTTTGAAAGAAGAGTATCAAGTCTTGTATTTGGGATTGAAATGTTCTCTAATAGCCTTTGAAAGGGAGGTAGACATTTGAAAGGAAAGGAAGGGAAAAGTAAAAAGCAAACAAGTTCAGATATTTTGTAGCTAGCATTTTCTTTGAGGGATGAAGTTGCACAGATTGCTTCCAGTTTGAAACTGTGCCTCTCCTAGGCAACAATTAAAGTGACCCAAACCAAGGGATATTTTTGCTAAAAGGAAGATCATTCTGTTGGTTAACTTTGGTCCTTGGTCTTGAGAGCAAGATATGTCTATTCATTTTGTCTCTTTCTCTCTGTTTTCCTTTCCATATGAACACAAACAGAAAAAAATATATTTTGCTAGATTATTTAGGTGGATAAATTGATATACACACATGATACTGTTAGAACATTTCCATCAATCCTTTTATTACTTTACAAAAGATTGCATTTCTATATAATAAAAAAAATAAAATTAATCATTTTTGGGATCCATGCTGCTTCAAAACTTTTTCTTTACTAGAGATTTTGTCTCAGTACTCTCTTGTGAAGGCTGCATTTTGGCAGAAAGTGACTTCTCTTAGTTAATGGATCGAATCGGTAAGTCAGTAGCAATATTTTTCAATGATAGTCTCAAAATAGAAGCTTCTAAGATGTATGAAGTTTTAGCAATTAACAGGTCGTTAAAAATGATGCCATTAACATGGAATGCCTTTGTGATATTAGTATGAGGTTGATCTTAATCTGGGCAATTGTACAATAAAGATGTATTTAATAACTAAAGAAATTATCACAGAATGATTTGATTAATGTGATAGGTATCATTATAAGAGTGTTTCCTTGGTGCCATTGATTAAATAGCCAAATATTGGATGTCAAAAAAGGTTTCTAATGGCTTTCTGCATATCAAAATGAAAATCAAATATTGGTAAGAAATAATGATGATCTTTTTAAAAAAATCCTCTGAATGTCTTACCATGTTAAAATTTTTATCATATATAATTAGTTCTTATGAGCTTAAATATAGCACTACGTTGTTAAATGATTCATTAACTATTCAGATTTCTAGAACAAAACTGGTACTTTAAAACTACTAAATTATATATGCTGCTTATTTCTAGATACATACAGAGTTAACTTAAGTATTTCAATTGCTTTAATTTCTTACTTTGAAAAAATATTAAGCCTCTTTTCCTGCACAAAGGTAAATTTCAGATTCAGCATGTAAGACTTAATGACACTTTACAAGTTAGATCAAATTTAAACCACTTGTTCAAGGTATTGAGTGTATTTAAATAATTAAAAATTAATTAATGAGGGCCCTGTGAAAAGGTAGTGTGAAGATGTAGTATGTTTTGTATCCTCATATCAATCAGATATTTTATTCTGTCTTTCCCCATCAAAAAACACAAGCAAAAGTACAAATCTACTTTCTCCCCCAACTTCAAAATACTTCTTATTAAAAAATTCACCCACTTTACAAAAATCATTTAAAAAACAGTAGTTCTTCTTGTAATACTTAAATTATATGTTACCATCCAAGTGATGAGAGTAATTATTTGGTTCAATAATTTCTGTAAAGTGAAATTCTTCTATGAATGGTACTTCTGTAATGTTAGAATAAATACAGCAAGATATTTTGCCCAAACTGCTGTTTGTCCAAGCATATTACTTGAGAATGTGACATTTTGACACCATCAGACTGGAGGCTGAGTCCCCTGATAAGAGGGAAAATACCACATAGCCACAGAGGTTATTTCTCCTTGATCTCTTGCACGTCTGGGAAACAAGCAGAAATTCTAAGACTAGAGAGAGTGTGTGAGTTGTATTTTTCTTATACATCTGTAGGTTTTGAAATTGTAATTTAAAACACTAACACTAAACATTTCTTGTCAGAGAAATCATGCTTATTAATAAGAGAAGAAGACAAAATGTGAAAGCAAAATTTATCTCATTTTATTGGCAAACAGAGTATTTTATGATAAACTAATACCAGTAAAAAAAATTACTAGTATCAGTAAAAGAATGAAGTACTTGTTTTCCTAACTTTTGCCTAACAATGTGAATAATGATTTTAAGCTCCTTTTTATTAAAACAATTAAGTTTTTTCAAAAACCTGAAATCTTTTTTAATGGTATTTGAAACTGAATCTAGGGAGGGCTTCTTGCATGCTAGTCCAAAGCTTAAAATTTTAATCTCTTCAGTCTTAATACTTAAATGTGAGCATGAGTAAACAGTGAGCTGGCTTCTTCTACTAGAAGACTTTTTTCTTCTACCGTAAACCTTCTGTTTGAATTTTGACATGTTTTTATTTTTCAAATACAACTGTTTCATACAAATTGGTATTTACTTGTTAACTGGCTAACTCCTAATGTTAATCATAGTCTCAGTTTGAGTTGAACATTCCGAATCAATGAATGTGTTTACTGAATTATAAATAGATGTTTGGTGTTGTCTTTGACACTATGAGCAATGCAAAGGCTACCATGAAGTGTGGGAAGGGAACTAGAATGTTTGCTGAATGTTTGCTATGGGCCTGTAGTCTTTCTCATTTGATTATCCTAACAGTTCCACAAAGAGTGCTGTCATTATTTATTATTATTTGATGAATGAAAATCTCACAGAGAGATTAGCTAACCTGCTTAAATTTCACATAGCTAGTGTACCACTTAAGTCTTTCTTTTCCAATGATAGAATCAACAGGCTTCCTTAAACAATTAGAGGAAATTATCAACCAAAATAATAGAGTCCAGAGATGAGGCCAGATTACCATAAGCTTAGATTATTTTTTGTTCTCTTTCCTTTGCTTTCCAACACTGACTTTGTCCTTAAGTTTCACAAGTTAGTTCCCTATGGGTACTGCCTCCGTGCCTATCAATCACGGTGCTCTTTTGACTCTAGCTATTCACCAGAATGCTGAATACTCTTCATGAGCCAATGTCACACTATCTTGGGGGAAAAGAGGGGTTCTAATAGTTCCTGAGAAGCACTTCCCCATTGGCTTAGATGGGATCGCTTATCTTTTCTTCAATTAATTGCTAACAGTTTGGGCTGCTCTTGTGTCTGGAAGAGGAGTCAGTCCTATAATACTTGCAGGGCTGAGAATAGGAGAAAATGAATTGCCTAGAGAAAAATCAGAATGCTGTTGGTTGCAGAATGTCTCCCACCATTCAGCAGATAGTAAAGCCAGGATTGAGCATAATGTCAACTCCCTTTCAGCTATGCCACAGAATTGGCAAGACATAATTTTTACCTTTTGTCTACATTTTATATCTGGTAGATAGGGGCCAGGGACACAAATACCCTATAATGTACAACAGCCTTCCCAAAATGGAATCATCCAACCACAGACCAATAGTGCCAAGACTGAGCAACCTTGTTCTCTGTGATCTGCTGAACACATTCCCTCAACTTGTGTCCTGCTTCCCTCCTTTTCCTCTAAGGAACAGTGGCATTCTTGCCCTTCTTTCAGTTCCTTAAATATACTAAAGCTCTTTAGATGTTAGGATTTTTGCATATTATTTTCTCCCTCCCTGGATGTTCTCTTTCCTCTCCTCTGACTACAACTGGGCTATTCTTCACTCACCAATGTCATCCCTTCCTCAGGCTAAGCTCTGTGGGGACTTTCTTAGGGGAGCCTTCCGTGATCCTTCAGACTATCAACCCATCTCTCTGTTCCTTGTGTTCTGTCACCTTTTATATTTTAATTTTTTAGTTTCTATCATAATTTCAATTAGCTGTTTGTTTGTGTGTGTGTGTGTGTGTGTGTGTGTGTGTGTGACCCAGATTGGTCTTGAACTTGCAGTCCTAACTCTGCCTCCCAGTGCCAGGATTATAGGCATGATCCACCACATCAAAACTTCAAAACCTCAAAACAGCAAATGAAAAACTCTTTTGTTTCCCTTTATGTGCTGGTGCTTAGTACAGAGACTGTGATTGGATTGGATGGTATTTTGGATAAGGCAATCAACAGAAGCAAAAGCTCAGAGCCAGGAAGGCATCAGGCATTTATTTGTTGTTTGTGTTTTGGTGGGGGTGAGCAGATATCATGAGAATACCAGTCATGAAAGCTTTGGTGTGAAAAAAACATGCACAATAAGATGGGAAATGATAAAAGGCTGTGCTGATTGGTTTCTTTAATGTATAACTTATTTTTTTCTGAGTTTCCATTGGAAAGTGCTCATCTTTCTGTATAGATAGAATGGGCAAATCAGATTACATATTTTTTTTTAATTGTCAGAATCAATCTGATGGACCTTGTAGAAACAGCCTGAGGCTACACTTCAATCTGAGCACTTTCTATGATGTCCTGAACTTATAGCCAGGGGACCTAAGGTTAGAGCTTGCCCACATACTAACTTGCTCTTTCCTTGGACTTGCTTATTTGTAAAATGAGGGAACTGGACTATTGGCTGCATTGCTCTTTCAACCTTAGGATCCCTTCTTTACCAAACTAGAGAGAAGGTTTGGCTTGCCGAGGTAGAACTACACAGGTATTTTAAAAAGTTGTGCGAGGAATGTTTTCTAAAAATCCAGTTGTTTATAAACTCCAGTTAATAAATAATAAATAGAAAACGGTGCAAAACTGAATCTATGTTAAGACTTGACTTATCACATTTTATTATATATTGAAGATACAGGAGATTGGTACCGTGACTTCAGGGTGCATTCTAGTCATTATGATTTTCAATAAATCTATAGGATAAACATTAGTTTTTTTCATGAACTTTCTCTTGAAAGTGAGATCTGCCATGATTTGTCAAAGCTTTAATCTGGTAAGAACATTGATCTTGTTGTTTGTACTGGTTTACTAAGTATTTGTAGGATTTCAGAGGTGTGGTCAGTACAGGCTTTCTCAATCTTGGTATTATTGGTGTTCAGGTTTGAAAAATTACTGGGGACAGAAAGTTGTCCTGGGAACATCTAGTTCTCCCAAATTGATACTATAGCAGCAACCACTCCCAGTGGTGAAAGCCAAAAATGTCTCCAGACATTGCCACATGTCCACTGCAGGCACAGATAGCCCCAGGTGAGAACCTCTGGTTTAGTGCAAAAGAATTTTCTTTACCTAGTGCCTCCTGGCTAAATGGGTACAAATGTGATTGCTTGGTTAACCCATTTAAATGAAGTTCAATTTTGCTAAAACGAATCTAAGCCCCTCATTGATAGTTAAATGTATCTCTCTGTTTTGTCTAACTGCTAGATACTCTTGGCATATTCTGAATGGAGGAATCAGTGACTTCCTTATATAGGCCACAATTCCTAGGAAATCTCAGTGCGTTGTCAGAAGAAATGCAAAAGAAAACAGAGTCTGATGAGTCAGCTCATACGTTTCTAGTGGTATATTCTTATTTCCCAGACTAAATAATTCTCTGTATCCTTTTGTACCGTAGGGTAAAAACAGTGACAGTGGCCTGTGCTTGTTTTGTGGTTGTTGATGCTCTTGAGCATTTTTAGATGGCCTTCTACGGGATTTTATTAATGGCAATTTCTTCTCTTCACCTAAGCCCAAGAATGTCAGGTTTTTTTTTTTATCATCACCATTTCCAAGTTATGAAAATTCGTATGTGGGTAACTTTTTTTAAAGCTTCCGGTCTTTTGAAAAGAGGCAGAGATAGAACTATATAAGCACTGTACATATTTAGTGTGGGGTCTTTGTCTCAAACAGAAAGCATAGAATAAAGAAGCTCTGAGTTTGCCAGTGTGAGACTCACACCTGTTCTTCAGTTTGAAATGATCACAGCAGCAATCACTGGCCCAAACTGACAATTTCAGCATCTAAGGTCTAGGTGTTGTTTGAACAATCTTGTGCCATACAAGGTAACAATATAAAGGCTTTCTGAAAGTAAACAGAAAGCCAAAGAAATATAATAATATTACAGAATGTGTTGCTAAGTCTAGAGAAAGGTATTTTATACTTAAATTATGTAAAAAGAAAATTATCATTC
The DNA here is from genome assembly GCF_047511655.1 of Castor canadensis. NCBI lineage: Eukaryota > Metazoa > Chordata > Mammalia > Rodentia > Castoridae > Castor > Castor canadensis. Next base: position 193,441,235 of record NC_133387.1, read on the forward strand.
AGCATTTCTTCTTTTAAATCCAAATAGATAATCTCTCATCAGAAATAGGCCTATATTTATGAGATATTTTTCTCTCTTAAATATGACCTCACTTGCTAGGTGCCAGTGGCTTGTGCCTGTAATCCTGTGATTAGGAGGCTGAGATTGGGAGGAATGCAATTTGAGGTCAGCCAGGGAAAATAGTTAGCAAGACCCCATCTCACAAATAATCAGAACAAAATGTACTAGAGCTGTGATTCAAGTGTAAAGCACCTGCTTTACAAGCATGAAGCCCTGAATTCAAAGGACAGTTCTACCAAAAAACCACAAAACAAAAAAAATGAACTCACCTACTCCAGAGGTGGAGATTGAGAGGATCGTGCTTCTAAGATCAGCCCTAGGGGGGAAAAAGTTCATGAGACCCTCATCTCAACCAATAAAAAACTGGGCATGGTGGTGTATGTCTGCCATCCTGGGAATAAATAAACAGGAAGGGTATGGTCCAGGCCAGCCCAGGCATCAATGAAAGACCCCATTTGAAAAATACCTAAAGTAAAAAGAGCTGCGGGTATAGCTCAAATGGTAGAGTAACTGTATGGCAAGAACAACCCCATGAGTTCAAATCCAGTACCACCAAAAAAATATCACTTTTTCTTTGAGTCAATAGTGAGTACTGGGTCTAGATTTATCCTCCCATCATATAAAATGAAAAACTTGGGCAAAATATATGAAAGCACAATGTTCATGACAGTGTATACTAGACACTGGAAGTCCTTGAGGACTAGGAAACAAATGGAATGATCCCTATGATTGTCTTACCTTCCTACCTTGAGAGACTTCCAGGCTATGGATCAGAGACAGTCAAGCCAGGAAGCAACCAACATACTTCTAGAGTTGAAAACACAGAGCAAAGCATCTGTGCAAGCTAGAGATACATGCAAAGTGCCACAGAGCAAGAGTGGCACAAAAACCATCAGTGGTCTTTCAAGTCTTTCTTGAGTATTCTTCAGAGTATTGATCAGTGCATGAGTATGAGGAAATATCTGAGCCCAGAGGAAGGGGAAAAGGTTTCCAAAAGGATTAGAGCAAAAATTATCTGATTCTCACATAGGATTTGGGTAAAATGTGTGTATGTCCATTGGGCAGACTGGAAAATCTCACAATTCTGTAGCACTCACAGTTTTTTCCTTGGTAATGGGGGATAATTAGCCCTATATGACACACTGCTCTAAACTTGCCTAAAAAATTTTAAAAGCAAGACTTGAAAGGAACAAACTGTTTCCAAGTAACTTAACTGCATCCCAGACAAAGCTCAAAAAATATTTATGAGAATATAAAAATATTCAGGACTCAACAAGGTCAAATTGATAGGACCTGGCATCCAATCAAGCATTACTAGTCATGAAAAACACCGAAAAATATGACTCATAATGAAGAGAAAGATGAATCCATCAAAACTGATAGATATAGAACTGAAACAGATGTTGGAATTAGCAGACAAGAGAATTCAAACAGCCGTTTTAACTGTATCTCATATGTCCAAAAGTTAATTTGTATCATGATGAAAAATACACTGTATGTGATTAACAAGAAATTAGATATTGCAAAAGAAAAGATTAGTTAGTTTGAAGGCATAGCAGTAGAAATCCAAAATAAACAGAGAGAGAAGATTATTTTAAATGAGTAGATCATCAGTGATCTTTGGAAATATTTCAAGAATCCTAACATACATGTAAATAGAGTCACTGAGGAAAGAAATAGAAAAATCATGAAAAACATGCCTGGAGAATGAAAACTATAAATCTATATACTGAGCACAACATATATTAAAGGTACATGAAACATAAAATAGTAGCAAAAGAAATCATAAGCAGTTTACTTAAAACTTGCAATGAAACGAACACTTAAAAGCAGCCAGTGGGAAAAAAGAGTTTTATATGGAGGAGTTAAGGTAAGTATGACAGAATATGTCTCATCAGACACAACATAAGGGGGGAAGTACTGAAAAAGGGGAAAACCACCAGCATAGAATTCTCTACTCAGTGAGAATATCTTTCAAATGCAAAGACTTTTAATCATATAGAAGCAGAAGGAATTCATTATCAGTGGACCTGATTGTCAGCATAGGAAATGTTAAAGAAGTCCTTTGGGCAGAAGGAAAATGATATCAGATGTCAATCTTTGTGTTCATAAAGAAATGAAAATCACCTTAAAAGACAGCTTCATGACTTTTGCCTTAATGTTTGCTATCTATCTTCCCACATTTCATGAGTTGGACCACGAGAGAGCCAAGACATGGAACAAAAAGAGCACAATGAAAAGTCTTGATCCCTGAATGAGAGGAACAGAGCTCCGTAATAATCTAGACCACTCACCTGGAAAATGATATTGAAAAACAAATTAAAGCCTTTGTTTTTAAGACTTTATATTTTGAAGTTTTACGGATTCTGCAGATTAGTCTTTTGTTAATTAACACAATTATTTTTAAAGCTATGAAGTGATGATTTTTTTTCCACATAAAGAGAATTAACCCAGACCATTCTAACAGAAAAACCATCTTATTCTCACTAATTTGAAATGCCAACTTATAGATTTCATATATCTAGCACCTGTATATTCATAAGAACCTTTAGGGGCTATGCGTTCCATTACTTTGTTTCTATATAAGGGTATTCTATATAGTAATTAGATTTGTTTATACTGGACTTGCAACCTGTTTGGACAAATACTCCTTTTTTTCTCTAATAAATCTTGACTTTTTCTACCATATTGAATTTCCACATAAATTTTATAATCAGTTTTTTAAAGTAGGTGAAGTTACTGGGACTGTAGCTAGATTACACTCATTTCAACTTGTCTTACTGTGGGTTGATATATGCAGAAGTCTCCAGTCCTGTTAACAAGGGTTAGTCTTGAGTGACTTTATCCTCACAACTATTGTGGCAAGGGGGATATGGTAATGAAGGTGACAGTTGCATGCCTAGTGGTCATTTCTCCTTTCTCTCTGAAGGTTACCTTGTGTGTCCTTAGAACTAACGCTGTCATTTCACACTTTGTCCCCATTAGCTTCAGTCATTCAGGTGAAGGCCATATGGACATAACTTTACTCTTATGATCATGTTTTAGTGCATATCAACTGTACATTGAATGCTCCTTGGCAGCATGAACCAGATTAATCTTTGACAGATTCTCAGAGAGTAAATATCAGGTCTTAATTTACTCTTCATCACTTTAATCAATGACTTGGCTGACTCAAGGCTTCAATCCTCTGCAACTTCAATTGTTATATGTTGGGGAATTCAGACAATTTATTCAATATTCACCACTTACTATTGAGTGCCTGCTTTAGATATTATTCTAAGTGCTGAATATTCAGCAGCAAGAAAATAGGTATATACTCTTCTCTTTGGAGACAATTCAACATTAAACAAAATAAGCAGAAATATAAATATTTAATCTATAGTTGTGTTAAATGCTATGAAGAGAATAATGGGGCTTTATGGAGAATAACTGGAGGGAGATCATGGAGAATAGTACACTTTTCATGTATTAGAGTAAATTATGTTTAAGTGAAACCTAATTTAACCTATAATATAAACAGATTTTGCAATAAATTAAACAGTTTTTTCTTACAATTAATCCATTCACTTATTTATTCTGTAACATTCATGTCCATTGAATACTACAATGGTCTAGGTATTGGCTTCCAAAAATGAACAAGACTCAGTTTCTGTCTTTAAGGAACTCTTAGTTTAGTTATTTAATAATAGCAGTACCTGTCATTAAAATAATAACATACCAGATGAAAACGAATATGCCCTTTTTCTCTCTCATCCTTTTCATTTTCATTTTTTCAGATGAGGATAGGCATTCACTCGGGCTCAGTGTTGGCTGGTGTTGTTGGGGTAAGAATGCCACGATATTGCCTGTTTGGAAATAATGTCACTCTGGCAAGCAAATTCGAATCAGGAAGTCACCCTCGGCGCATCAACGTCAGCCCAACCACCTACCAGTAAGTGGTCTCTGACCTCTTCCTTTGTGTCTTTGGCATTGAGTTGAGCTGCTATCCTGTCATTTGTGATGCTGTGTACTTTTCCTTGATCCTGTCATTCTCCAAGATGTTATGAGTAGATCCACCCAGTCTGAAAGATAGTAATTATGACACAAACTTTTATTTGCATCCTGACAGAGTGCACAGAAGATATGACTTGACTGAGAGGTAAATACAGGTTTGTCATTTCCCAGAGTCTCTGTCCTTCTGTGGTACACCTGTTTAAAGCAAATGTTAAGAGTTGGCATTACTCTACAAGTGCCATTATTTTCAAAATATTCCTCAGTGTTTATAAAAATCCAAGGGGTGGTTTGTTTGTTTTTTTTCTTTTGAATAATGATTATAAGCAAGAATTTAAATTTATACCGAGAACAGAGTAAAATTTCAAACTCTACTGATCTTAGGGCCACCTTTGACAATGCTACACATTTTTGCCTCTTGAACTCAACTCATCCTTATTTTGTGCCTTGTAGCTGTTATCTCCCCAACTAAACATTAAATTCCATATAGGCAGAGACCATATCAAGCATATCTGATTTGTCTCATCATTACATCCCGAGGACTGAGAAAAATGTTTAACACTATTATAATAAGCATTCTGCAAACACTCATTGAATCAGCAAATAAATGTTCACTGAGATAGACTTTCAGAATAAATGTTCACTGTATAACTTCAGAATAAATGGTGAAGACTACTATGAAGATCCCAGACTTTGACTTTTAGGCATTTGTATGCAAGATATTTAGTTAGTACCACAGTTTTGATGATTTAGAAATCATATTGAAAAACTGATAGGTAGAAATATGAACTTTGATATTTTTAACAAATATGATTATGAAAAAGCAGAGAATTTGAAGTACAATTTGATTACAATAAGGGAATTTAAAGTCTTTCAGATGAAAACACATACTTCCAGATACCTGGAGAACAAACGAGAAAGGGAACTGAAATTACAAATATTAAATCATGAGAAAGTTGAGATTGAAAATATACTTTTAAAGTTCTTGATTAGCTCATTAAAGTAGTGAACACCTTCATATCTCTGTTTTTGAGGAAAAACCCCTCATTAATTTAAGGATCCTAAGAGATTTGGAGGGGCTGACAGACAACTTCTGGGCCAGGCTCCTAGGGATCCATCTTCATTTATTTAAGAACTATTTACCCTTTGGAGGATGTTTATAATAGGGTTTTGCCCTTCTTAAACTTCTTCCAATTTTTCAATCACAATTCTCAACATCTGATAATAATTAACAAAGAAAATTAAATATTAGAAACTTTTTTGGTAGAGATCAGTGATTCTGAGACATTTTTGTTCTAGACAATAGGTTGAGGAAAAGCTATTGAAGCTCAACCATTTCACTCACATATTCTTACCATAGTTATCATTTTCCATGTTTGAATAACTTAGTGTAGAGCTGTATCTTCTGTGGAAACTTCATTTTTTAAAGCATAATTTTATGTAAAAAATGGACCAACTGTGTGAGTTTATGTCTGAGCTTAGACATCACAAGTATAGCTGGCTTTGTTTACCTGTGACCAGTGAAAGGAATCCTTGCAAACCACACAAGGTCTGTGCGCTTTGGTGCTGATTCTGAAGTTTTATGATCTCTTGCACATTGAACTTTTGACAATCCTTAGTAATCAATAAGGTCTGAAAAAGTGAATGATTTGAACTACTTCAAATATTAGGTAGTCCCTAAAAGATATTTTCTGTGGCCCCAAATCATGTAATCACTAATAATATTTAATAAAAATATTTTTACTTTCAGTCTATACTCCAAGTAACTTTTTTCCTTCCCCTATTCCTACTGCCTTCCCTTCTAACAAATATTTGTTGATCACCTATCATATTCCGAACATCGTAGTAGGTGCTCAAGTTATAACAATGTAGCATAAATATAATCTCTGCCTTTGAGGGGGATCACAGACTAGATGCTAGATATATCTGAGTAAAACTAAGTATAGTAGTCCAATATGGAGGTGAGGGAACCCTGAACTGGTGTACTAGAGCAAAAGGAAGAATGAGTTAAAATGAGGATGGAGAAATAAACTGAAGTCAGACCAGCAGGAGCAACTAAGTCATGTTAAGGAGTTTCTATCTAACCCTAAGAACAATGAAAACATTGAGAACTTTTCAGGGAAGAGAGATTTGACCACCTTTGTACCGTAGAATGACCATCAAGTATGTGGAAAGGAGGAGTTGCAGGGGTTGGGCAGGATGTTAGGATTGAGAGTGAGTATTCTCACCCCATTTCACTGATGATTACTAAGACCCTATAGTGCCAACCATTTGCTATTTCAACTCATCTTCCCATGCTTCATTAGAGTAGTTGGCCTCAATGACTTTTGTTCATTTTAATTTGGGATGCCATTAAAGGAAAAAGCACCTTGGCTCCTGGTCTCTGGACAGTTAAATTGAGGTATATGATCTCAGTGTGACAGGAATTTCAGTCTCTGAATCTGTTTGTGACTTAGTATTAACTGTTAATTTCTTTAGTCCCTGCAGATCAGCTGTGTGCTACTCTGCCATTCAACACTGCTCAGGCAATTTACAAACCTACAAATGTAGAGTGTACTTCTTTCCCAGGTTGTCCAAAGTGAGATGCCAAGATTGACCTTGCAGTGACTTTCCCTATAAAGAGGCAAAATTGCCCTTTATTAGAGCAAATCAGAATTTATGAAGTTAAATTGAGTATTAAGCTCATGAGAGCTTGAAATCTCCAGTTTCTATCCTTGAATTAAATTCTAAAGAATGTCAAATGTTGCCTGGTTATCATGAAATCTTCACCAAGGTTTTAAGTTTACTTTTAATAAAACCGTATGTCTATCAAACTTTTAGAGAATGAGTTTATTTGATACTATGATTAATTGAAATAATTTTAATAGTTCACTGCAAATACATTTTACTTTAAATAGTCAAATAATTGATTTCAAAAAACATTGAAAAACAATTATAGAATACTGAAAACTAAAAGATAACATGATATCCATGATCCTACCACTGGCTTAAAACAATATTTGCTTTAGTAATTTTTTGAATAAAAATTAAGAAAACATTTTCCTTTGAAAATTTCCCTCCCCCTTATTGTGACAAACATCCCAATGTATTTGGTATTTTTCAATGTATTTATGTATCCATAAACAGTAGAGTTTATTTTGCATGTTTTACTTTACAAAAGTGGTATTTTACTATGTTATTCTTTCTCTAGCTTTGGTTTCTTTTAAATAAAATTTCATGGTTTTAGGATCTATCCATGATAAAAGATATAGCTCATTTTTAATCACTATGTAGCACTCCAGTGTATGACTACACAATATTTTACTTTTTGTTAATTTTTACTCCTTTGCTGATGAGCACTTAATTTTATTTTCTTTTCAAGTCTTAGAACATATTTTTCTAAGAATACCTTTTACCTGTCATTATATAATTTAGATTATTTTACATTTCATATGATATAATAATCTAAAGGTTACTAAAATTGGAATGATCAGATTTTTTTATCTGAAAATTTACTGTAGACACAAGGGGGAAAAGTCTTTAAAATCAGGACTATAACTCTGAAATGACAGTCCTCCTTTTTTGAGATACGGTGTGAGTCATCTTGTTGCATGAATGCCCAGGGATCATTTCCTCTTCACCTAGGGCACTTTATTGCTAATTTTATTTCTTGTCAAAAATGAATCTTTATAGAGCCTAGATTTTTCCATGCTTTATGATTTCATTTTTATCTAGTAAATGTGATAGTTACACTCATCTTTGTTCCCACTCATCCCTGTTTATAAATAGTGCACATATTACAAACAATGGGTTTTACATTGTGCTACCAATCTGTGACACTGAAATAGTTGCTTATATTAAGAAGGGTTTCAGCAAATTTTGAAGTGGCATAAATAATTGAATGACTTGCTTGAGCAGAGTTAATTGTTTTTCATGCTGTATGCAAACTAAAAATGTAGAAAGACTTTAATTACTTTAATATGAAATTTTCCTTAACTTTCATTAAGCATTTATGCTTTTTTTCATTTTACAATTAATCATCTTCTCTACATTTTAGAACGCCTATTTTCCCTCTACAGTGAAAGGTTCCTTCTTCTGTTAAAACTAGCTGCCTTCCCACCACTGTTACACATGAACAGTTCAGCATATGACGGGATGTGCAAATGAGCAGGGTAGGACAATGGTTAGGTGCACAGACTCAGAATTAGATGCCTGAGTTGGAATCCTGGCTCTAAAACTTAAAGTCTCTGTGAAATTTAGCAGCTTAATTTCTTTGGACCAAGTTTTCTCATCTTTAAATTGAGTACCTATTTCAGAAATTATTGTTAGGATTTAATGTGATGTTCATAAAATACCTATTACTTAGAACACTGTAGACAGTCATTTATTGTTTCAAACCGTTCTCTCCTTGAAGAAAGACATCATCTTATTCTTGCACTTGATTCTGTCATTTTATAAATGGTTGTGTTATAGACATCATCTGGCAGTCCCAAGGAAAGAATGGGTTTGTAATTTGGCCAAACGCATTTTGAGCTATGACTCAGAATAGAACTAGTAATCAGTTTATTTCTACAAATTTTTTATTAGCAAAGGCATCTTAGTGATGACTGTGTAACTCATGGCTACATGACAAAAACTAGCTGTTTTCTCAGAAAGTCCCCGAATTTAAGTAGAGGTACATAATTACTTCAAGTGGTTATAGATATAATTACTTTCTAATCAGATTACTTACTGTTGGCTTTCACAGCACAATATTTTTTATCTTACAGTTTTTATCTTACAGACAGGCATCTCACTGACATGGGTCACATCGAATTAAAATCAAATTGTCATCAGGGTGGTATTCCCTTTTGGAAATTCTCCGAGATAATGTCTTTTGCCCTCTCCAGCATCTAGAAATTATCCTTATTGTGTGGCTCATGACCCCCTTTCTCCATCATCAAAGAAAGTAGTAGTGCGTATCTCTGACTCTGCTTCTACCTCTTTTCTTACCTTTCTTTCCCCTCTTTTACTTTTAAGGGCCCTGGCGATTCCACTAGGCCCATTGGATAAACCAAGATAATTTCCTTATTTTAAAATCAAATGGTTAGCACCCTTAATTCCATCTACAACCTCAGTTGTTCTTTGCCATGTAATATAATGTATTTATAGTTTCTTCCTATAACAAGGGAAAAATCTAAAGGCTAAAAACCTGCCTAGAAACATAGCCCTAACCCTACTATCTTTGAAAACATTTTTTTTTCAGTACTGGTGTTTGAACCGAGGGCCTTGAGCCACTTCACCAGCCTTTGTTGTGATGGGTTTTTTCAAGATAGCGTCTCACGAACCATTTGCCCAGGCTGGCTTCAAACTGCAATCCTCCTGCTCTCTGCCTCCTGAGTACCTAGAATTACAGGAATGAGCCACCAGTGCCGAGCCTGAGAACTTTTTAATTTATCAATTATGGAAGCAAAATCTGAGGAAGGAAAGAGATTTTTCCAAGATGAAATCCCTGACATCTAAAGTGTTTTTACTAGGACTAAAGGTATTGATTCCTGAAGAGGTATACCTCTTACAGACAGAATTCCACTTCTGTACTTAAGAAACAGTAAAGTCCTTGGCTTGAGGAGTAAATTAAGGAGCCATCCTGAGAAATGTGAACCTATATAAAGATAACCACAGCCCTTATACTTCACAACCCACCTACAGACATAGCTACCTCCCATACAATCTCTAAAGAACCTTTTCATTCAAAAAATTGTAAGTCTTAAGTTACAAGTATCTTTAAACCAGTAGCAGCAGGCTTCAAAATTCCATTTTTTACGCTAGAGTTTGATGTAGTACGTAAATACCAGTCTGAGGAATTAAGAGAACTGAGTCTAACCTTGGTTGAGATATTAGTGATCTAGATAGTCAATAAAAGATCCTTGAGTTCTAAAATCTCATGAGAGTCATAACAAACATTTATTGGATTATTTATTTATTTATATTATTTTATCTAAGCAATTTATTCACATTAGCTCATCTTAATCCTCTCAGCAAGTCTGTGAGATAGGTGTTATTTTCTTCATCTTTCAAATGAGAAGTAACTGGAACTTAGGAAGGTTTCATAAGTCTCCAAAACATGCAACTAAATAAGTGTGGGAGTCAGAATTCAGGTGCATAGTCCTCTACTGCAGAGAATGAGTCTTTATCCTTGGTCAAACTACTTCATTGGGTTGGGAACTAATTCAAATACAATGAAAACAACACAAAGCAATTTCTGGGTTGGTGAAAGGATTTCCACTTCAATAGGAAGGTCGAGAGAGCAATGGGGAGACAACTGGAATCAGAGGGAGGGAAGTTCCTTTCTATTCCCATCTCTGTAGACATTGTAAACCTGGGTTGTATTTGTGTTAACCTGTAGTTGATTTCATATTCAAGTTAATAAATAGAAGTATATAAAATGTATACTTGGAACCTCTATAGTTCCAACCTCATCTCTTTCCCTACATTTAATATGGGTGAATAAGACAAGATTGTGGCCAGTGGAATCTCTCAAGTGAAAAAGAATGTTGTCTTCATTTCTGTGAGGCTGGAAGCAAATATAGATATTCTTATGGCTCTAATGTGCATGTGTAGTAAGTTACTAGGAGTACAGACTTGCTATTCAGAATTGTCTTTATTGACAATTCAGAGGAATGCCTCTTGCTAGTATGTTGACAGATACATGGAATGATTAAAGAATGATAAAGTTACTTGGGTATATTTGTCTTTGTAAGTAAAAATTAATAGTCACTAATAGTTTGCTAGAAAATCTCCTTGTTATTTTGTTAATATAATTATTATACAAGAGTAGATACTATGTTACAGATATTTACTCTTCTTCCTGTGGACACTTAATATCTGGAAAGACATCTAAAGAAGCTTCAGAACTACTTGGGAAGCAGAGATCTTGAGGATTTCAGTTCAAGGCCTGCACAGGCAAAAAGTTAGCAAGACCCGCATATCAACAAAAGAAAATCTGGCCTGTTGGTACACATCTATAATCCCAGCTATGTGGGAGGTCAAAGTAGGAGGATCATGATCCTGGTTGGCTCAGGCAAAAGTAAGACCCTACCTCAAAAATAACTAAAGTCAATAGGATTTGGGGACATGGCTCAAGTGGTGATGCTTCTGCTTAGCAAGTGCGAGGCCCTGAGTTCAAACCCAGTATGACCAAAAACAAACAAACAAACAAAACTTCAGAAAAGCTTGTCTGGTGGTTTATCAACAGCTTTCTTTTTTATTTAATTAAAATGCTCATCTGTACTCGTGACAATAATTGATGAAAATAAAAAGTTTTGGGGCTGGAACGTTAGTGCCATGTCAGTCTTTAAAATAATTTTATTGATCATCTTGTTCTTTTTGCTACAGAAGCACCAAAAGATTAAATGCTATATTTTACAAAAGAAATACAATCAGTCAAGATGACTGACTAAATTCTTTTCCCAAAAGGAAACTGGACTCTGCTTCAAGATGTATATTTCTACTTTCCCAATTACATTTTTATTTTCTTCATTCTTCTTTTGTCTCCCTGCTGTATCAAATGGCATTTTTCCCCCTAGAAAATGTAGTTCTGTGGATTGGGAATCATAAACCTTTTTATTTTTAAAAATAAATCTAGACCCATTTTTGTTCAACTTTTAGAATATTCACCTAAAACATTCTATATATTCACCAGCACATTTAAGGGCATTATAGTGAAGTCTTTCAGACTCAGAATATAACAATGTAGTTATTTTATGGCAAAAATTGGGCAAGCTTACCTTCTAAAGTTAGCATACTTCTAAAGGTCTAATTGATTAAAGTGGTTGTAAGAATCAATGAGAAAAAGTATGAATAGGTACTGTGTAAATAATGGTTAGTCATTCTTATTTCATAAATATGAAAGATTATGTCTGGAAATTTAGACATTTTTCTTTAAAATTTAGTTTATTGTTTGGCATAGATTTAGTCTATATAACTAAGCTCAAGACCGAGTGTGGAAATAAAGTTTTACTGGTCCTGTATAAGGACCTATTCCTAACTAGTACGGAAAGAAGACCAGTTGTTTCTTTCTTCTTATGACAGCAGTGTTTTTAAGCTAATTACAGAGTTGCAAGATTCAGAATTGAAAGGCACTAATCTGGTGCTCATGTCAATAGTTCTTCCTGTTTGTCTTCCTGTTTGTTTTGGGATATCTATTAATTTCACACAAAAATGTCTATGAAATATCAATAATAATTGTTTTGTTGGCCATAAATAAAATATTTAAAAGTAATTCCAAGTTTTAATAATCTCTAAAATAGTGCAAAGTAAAAATTAGTTACTAAGCTAATTAAGCATAATTTAAAGCAAGAAAGAAAATCTTCACAAACTTCTTTTTTCTCTCTCCATTAGAAAGTGGCACTATTTCAGGTGATCTTCAACACAGGATGAAAGGTCATTTCTGAATTTTTTCTAGATGCCTACATTTTAGCTCGCAAGGCCAATAGAAAAATAAGCTTTAAATATTTCTCTGAAAGCAAAGAAAACTCTGATTTAAAAGTCCAAAGTGGAACATAGGTGAGGAAGTGTTACTGACCTTGGTGAGGGACAGCATTACACTTGGGTAAGTCTTGGGATTAGAATGTTTGTAAGATTCAAGACACATGATCTATGCATAATCACATGTGCGCTTTTCTGGAGAAAGCTTTCTTTCTAATAACTTAAGATTTTCAAAGTGGCCCATGATTCAGAAAATATTAAGAACCACTACTGACTGATTAAATCAAAGAATGACTAAACAAAATAATGTAGAGTTCCCATTCCTGTTCTTCCACCAATTAGTGTATGAGCCTGGATAAGTCACACACATGGTCTCTTCCTGTTTCTTCATGAATTATAAAACAATTAAGTCTACATAGTTTAAATTTTTTACACTAAATCCTGAAACTGAAAAAATAAAAGATATTAGTGGAAAAGCAGTTGAATATGAAGAGTCTGTAATTTAGTTATTAGTAATACATTATTGTTAATTTCTTGGTTTTGACAAATGTTTTAGGGTAAGGTGGGAAGTCAACATTAGGGGGAACTGAGTAAAGAGTATAAGGGAACTTCCTGTACCATATTAGCAACTCTTCTGTGAATCTAAAGATTCAAAATAAGATGCTTACTTTAAAAATTGCACTTCTAACATCCAAAGGGACAGACAATTAATTTTCGACTTAGATAACAGAGGGGCCTACATGCTGCTAGAAACCCACTGAAAGTTTTTGAGCTTAGAAACATGATAAAAGGAAAACTTACTTGCAAGTGATGTCCCACAGGGAGTAGGATGGGGAGAACTAGAGTTGAGATGACTGTTAAGGGGTAACAGTGTTATTCCAGGCCTGGGTTGTGGTCATGAGCTAAGATCATGGTAATGGGAATAGGAAGAAAGATGATGGGGTATGAAAATCTTTAAAGAACAAATTGACAGGACTGATGGAGGAAAAGCACAGCCCACTGATTTATTTTGTGGTCAACACTGGGTCTTAGAGTGGGAAAACCTCATTTATGGACTTCTGAAATGCTAATAATGCCTCATGAATTTATTTTCTCTTTTAAAGTTATTACTTTTAGGTTAAGTGTGTGATTAAGCTTCTAGATCATTTTGTCTTTCTCCATTTTTCTCCTTTATGCACATTATTCATGAAAAGAAATGATAAAATTTTATTTTATACTCTATGGGATTATTTGTATACTACATATGTTGTGTTAAGTAAATTCCCCGAAAGCACAACCACCTGCCAAAAATGTCATAAATTGTGTTATATAGGTATATGTTAATACATAATAAGATGCAGTGCATGTGGAGAGCTCATTTTTAACCTCCAGAATCAAGGCAAGTCTTAATTTGGCCTTGACCTTCAGTTTCTGACAGTTTTTTGTTTGTGAAGCTTTGCACTTTAGGAGAAATCAGATAGCTTTAACTTCTATCTCAAGAATCCTTTCATGGCTCTGGTTAATGAGTAGAGATTCTTCTGCATTAGTTGCCCATTACTAAATCAAAATTGCTCTATAATGAATTTTTGTGATATTAGCCAATGCAACATTATTTTTCCTGGAGATACTAGAACTTTTCACATTTGCAAGTCTAAAACTAACTTTATAAAACAGCTTTCTATGACCCTGTAAAATCTGAGAAATATATAAATTTTATGAGCTTAAAGCAAAATATTTCTTTTTTCAGAAGAAAATTGTGAACCAGATAATTTAAATGACTTTAGCGCAATTCACTATTTGTTCCTATCTTACCTATATGTGGAGGGACACACTAAAACATAAAGGGTCAGAATTATAGAGTTTATGTCATCTCCTGTCCTACCTCATTCTTATTTACTGCTTTATCATTTTAGTATTTTTGAGGAGCATCATTTTAGGAGAATTTGCAAGGAACATTTGCTATGAGGCATTGTCCAAGATTGTATGTTAAAGAGATAAGTTGAACTCTTATGGGTAAAAAAAAGTATGCCCTTTGTTTTTTAGCTTCCAAATATTCTCTCAGACTGATTTACTTTCTTTGGGGCTAATATTATTATAATTCTACATGTTTTAATATAGCTAGGTTTAGTCTACTTCAGGTTGGCTCAAGTATATAGAAAAGAAAGAATGTAGAATTCTTTAAATTGCATTATGGCCTTAATTTGTTTGGGGGGGTGGTACTGGGATTTGAACTCATGGCCTCACACTCCTTAGGCAGGTTTTTTACCATTTGAGTCACTCCAGCAGTCTTGGTCCTAATTTTTTAAATAATGAAATCAACTCAGAATTATTCATTGTTAAAATAAATGTACGTGTTTTGCTTTTTTCTATACTTTTCTTATCTCTTATACAGAAAGATCGTTGTGATAATTGACTTGTTTGTAAGAAAGACTTTTGATCAAAGAAGTAAAAAATGTGAAGCAATTATTTAATTTAGAAGAACTTCCAGTTACCTTTTTAAATGTTGTATTTGTCATCTCTTTCTAAAGTTCTGTCTGTTGATGTGGAAAACTTTACAGTGAGTGTTTTGAATTTTATCTCTTAGCATTTACTGGAAATGAAGATCACAGGCTATTAAATGTCAAAATTGGCAATGTCCAGAGAAGGCAATGTGGTATAATCTTCTTTAGCTATTCAGCACCCTACTATTCAAGATAAACAGAATTAGTTTTGTCACTCAAATAGGAGCATGGCAGTTGTGCGTATTCCAGAAACCACCAGACATGTAGACTGTGGAGTCCACATTTTCCTTAGTACTCAACCTGGAATGATTTGCTGAAAGAAATGAGCTAGAATCTGATAGAAAGGCCTCTGAAACTGCCTGTCTTATAATTTTCAGTGGACATCCAGGAACACTACTACTTTGTTTGGAACCTATTCATCTATCTGAATTTTAGAACCCATTAAAAAATATACTATTGTGTCAAAATCTGCAACTAAAAATGTTAGTAACAAAAAGTAACAAAAGTTTGGTGAGAACCTCTTAAGCTTCATTTCATGGTGAGCTAGATTCTTACTTTCCTTATTTGGACAGGACTATTATTTCCAGAAAATGAATCATTGAGTTTCAAGGGAGTTTATGCTGTCTAACTCAATAACTATAGTTTCATTGGGTTTTTCTTCAAACTGCTTAAGATTTTGGAGCACTGAAGCACAAAACAAAAATACAGAGCAGAATTTCTTATTCCCCACCCCAGGTGGAAAAAAGTGAACAGAAAAAAAATGAAGAACTTCAGAACATTTAGAAAAGACAAAGTGTCTTCATGGTTTTTTATTTTCAGATTTCAGAGCTGTCATCCTTCTCCAGCACTCAGCACTCATTAGTGCCGGATGCCTAATTATAACAGAAATGCATTCCTTCACAAGAAGATACTCAGGTGAATCATTACACACAACAGAATCTTCTAATGTAACATAGCAGACTGAACATTTGAGTTTACTCTTATTCTTTTGTGACGTGCATAATTAATCTTTCACTGAAACACAGAAAAAATATAGTAAAACTATGAAAGATGTAGAACTCGTGTGTGTGCGTGTGTGTGTGTGTGTGTGTGAGAAAGAGAGCTTAGTAGTGGAGTAGAGCAAGATGGAAAGTATACAGGAGTGGTATTTGCTTTAGTGCAGAGGAAATGCTGAAGTCTCAGGTCCTACAGAAAAGAGTGCAGCTCAGAAGTAAATATATTCACTCTGGATCTGTATATGTGTAGAGAGAGAGAATTTAATCTGAGGATTAATATACAATGTCTAACATATGGCTAAGGGGAATTCCCAAAAAAAAGCACAAGAGGAAGAAAGCACGCTAAGTGTTTTAAGTGGATTTAATATAGGAAATTAAATTATGTGCTTACAAATAACTGGAAAGGATAAAAGGGCAGGTCATAAGTTGGATAACTTGAAATCCTGCCCTGAAAATATACAACTGGCTAGTTAGGCAAGCTCCTACCATGGTGGCCACAGTGTAGTCTGCAGCTCCAGCCATAGTAGTCTTTGAACATCAGAAACTGAAAAATAGATGCCTAAATATGTGTTCCCATGATTAGGAAGTTAGATATAAAACTCAGCAATACTGGGCTATTATCTGGACACTCAGAAAACCCTAAACTGGAGTCTGCTTCTGTAAAACTCCAATATTTATAGCCAGTGTTAATGGTAAGTTGTCAAAGGAAACAGAATCTACCTGATTTCTGCCATTCAAATCATTAGCAAATGCAACTAGGTGTAGGAAACTAACAATCGCTTGGAACCTTAGTTACATGTAGTCTCTACCCATGTGTTTATGTAAAACTTTATTATTTATTATACATTTGGGGGAAGAATTAATTCTAGAAGGATATAAGAGATGTGTAAAGTGGCTCTAATTCAAACTCATGAATATAGGGGGATTAAATAGTTTAAATAGTTTACTCTTTTTAACAGTAAGATTCCCAGTCATCCAACTTCTGGAATGCTAGAAGCCAAGTGTACTTCTACAGGAATGATTGGAATATTGTTCCTTGAATGAACTGGCCCTGAGAAAAGAAACTAGATATGTTGATATTTAGAAGCTCTAACAAAATTGTCAGGGTAGACTAATTGCATAAAGCCACACATAAACCTTCTAGTGTTAATTTAATAACTCACACTTAAATAAAAACTTGCAAAGATACTCATCATTTGCTGAATGCTTTTGACATGAAGAAAGGAACCAAAACAAACAAGCAAATAATAATCACAACAAAAACTAGTCAATCAAAATTTAGAGTCACCGTTCCTAGGAATCTACCCAAAGGAATATGAGTCAGCTTACAACAAAGGCACCTGCACACCCATGTTTATTGCAGCACTATTCACAATAGCCAAGCTATGGAAACAGCCAGGATGTTCCACTATTGATGAATGGATTAGAAAATGTGGTATTTATAGACAATGGAATTTTACTCAGGCACAAAGAAGAATGAAATCTTGTCATTTGCAGGTAAATGGATGGAACTGGAGAACATCATCTTAAGCGAAGTTATCCAGGCTCAGAGGCTAAAAGCCGCATGTTTTCTCTCATGTGTAGAATATAGACCTAAAACATATCCAGCGACATTATGACACACTGGTTACACTAAGGAGAAGTCATGTACGGGAAGGGTAGGGTAAAAGAAGGAAACTAAGAAGTTGAATATGGTTGATACACTCTGTTTACAAGAAAGAATATAGAAATCTTTAACCAGCTGAAACCACATAAGAAAGGGACTAAGGTAGAATGAAGAAAATTAGAGGGATGAATCAATTGGGCTAAAATACTTATACACATGGAAAAACCACAAGGAAACTCCCTGTATAGCTACCTTTATCTCAAACAAGCAAAAATGTCATTTTTTCCCCCTTTTTTCTTCGCAAAATCAGAGAACAGGAGGGTAGAACAGGTTTTGCCCAGATGGGGGAAGTTAGTAGCAGGGAAGGGTGATGTGTTAGGGAAAAGGGGTAGGAGGGTGAATATGGTGCAAAAAATGTGTACACGTGTATGTAAATGCAAAAACGATACCTATTGAAACTATTCAGGGAATGGAAGGAGGAGATAAATGAGAGCAATGGAGGGGTGAGTTCAAGGTTGATATATTTGATACATTGTAAGAACCTTTGTAAATGCCGCAATGTAGCCCTTCCCAACACAATACAGGACAAAAATAGAGACAATACAGAGAAGAAAACTCCCTGAAAGGATGATCAATGTTCTCCTAGATTTAAAATAGTAAGAAGACAGTGTAATAAAAAAAGAAGCAATCATCCAATAAGAATGAGCTCTTAGAAATTAAAAATGTGATATCTGAAATTTTAGTTTATAATGATGGAGGCAATCTTCCAGAAAGAATATAAAAAATGAGGGAATGATCAGAGAAAAAGGAAAGTGAGGCTCAGTTTACCCAGTCTAATATCTGACTAAGTGGAAACCCATAAGAAGTCATGTAGAATAAAGTGTAAGAAATTATCAAAGAAATAAAAAAAATCCTCAATGGAAAGGCATAACTTACCATATCAAAAGGTTTAAAAGTTCCACTACTGGTCATCATAATGAATAAGATGGTTGCACTGACACACATCATTAACTTTCACAAGGCCAGAGATTTAAAAAATGATAATGACAGAAAATCTAAGAGAAAGTTCACATCCACTGGATTAGCAAATAGAAAAACAGCCAAATACTGAGGGAGAACTAACTTCTAAACAGGAATTTAATGCTTAAACAAATCAATCAAGTGAAGAGTAAAACAGACTACAGATATTTCAGACATTAAAAGCCTTCAACAGTTCACAGTCTAAAAGTTTGATCTCCAGCACCACACACACATGCACACACACGCACACACACACACGTGTGTGTGCACAAGACTCCCTTAGCAGTGGCAAGGCAGTAGGCAAGTTTGTAGTTAATCTGTTAGACAGCATTCTGGGCCACTGGTATCTGATAGCTTTGTATATTATACAGATCTTTCCAGTTGTTGAAGTAAAAAATTTTCCAATTTCATGTGAAAGTGTTAGAGAACTGCATATACTAGCTGGTCCCTATAAGATTCTAGAACTGGATCTGCCCATACAGTTGTCCATGTGTTCAACTCAGCTAATAAAAAAGATAACTACTCTATGGAAAGACATTTTCAACAAAAATCAAAAGTCATTTTTCCCTCTGAGCCATTCTTGTTTCAAAATATGATCACAAGTAGGAAAGCATTCATTGAGCTCTTAGCTCATAGAAGTCACTTACTCCCTGTTGTCCAGCTGACTGTTGAATTCATGACCAAAAAGCTGAATAATTCTAACAGTGAAGGAGAAGTCTGGGTAGAGAATTGCATGACTGCTTACTTTTCCTAAGTTTACAGTCTTGGAGCACTGTGGAAAATGCACATAGCAACTGTTCACAATGACCTCCCTAATTAGCAATTGACTCCAAGGGTAGAATTGCAGGAAAAAAGTATAATGGAATTAAAGACTAAATTTTGCTCCTGTATTACAGATGACAAACTGTGCTTTAGATATTGCATTTGAAGTATGATTTGGAGAAAACAGTATATCCCCAAATAGACTTCATATTATAATTCCACTGCTTTTTTTGTGTTAAAACATAAATTGATTTAGATCATTTTATTTCTGTGTATGTATAAAGTCCTTTTCCAAGGAAGGATATAATGAACAGAACACAAAGCTTACTGAAGATTGGGGGAGATGGTCCTGCAAACATGCTCTGAGAGCATGAGAGACCAGCTTCATTTCTGCAGGTGTGGGAGAGCAACCCCATAGACCTCCATCGTATCAAGTTTCCTGACAATGTTTAGGAACCATCCATTGATCCCAAACACCAGGGAGTTTTTATTTTGAAAATCAATTTGTAGAGAAAACTATTGAAAGCAGTAAGGGTAATAGGCAGGTAAACTAGGATTTGTGTGGCTTCCAAAGATCTTATTACACATGTTGCTGAAACTCCCAGGTTGTATGTCAACCAGTTGGGGATTACAGCTGGGGATTACTTTAGATTTATGTAGAATCTAAGTCTCCGGATCAGTCCTGAGGTGCTGAAGAAATGAGTCTCTAGGCAGAGCTTCAGAACCAGGCCAGGGACTTGGACTTAATAAAGTACTTCAGAGGGGATCAGAAGGTCTGGGGGTGATCAGAGTCTAAATTTCTATATCCCTGAATGTACATTGGACTGTTTACTTAGCACCATGATTCATTTCATCACCACGCGTGCTACATGAAATGTTTCTGCCGACCTCCTCTACACACACACACACACACACACACACACACACAGTGAATCCCTCAGGTTGTCCCTTTGGAGGCCATCTGAATATTGCCCTTCAGTGTTCAAATATACAAAGGCTACTAAATCCTGGATACCATAGAAACTTGAGTCAAGTTAACCTTATGTGCTCTGGTTTTTATTATTGATATTTAAGTGTACATTTAGTTTATTGATACCAATATGTTTACTTGGAAAGAATTTTCCTATAAAATCCTTTAATCTCTATGATTTCTAGCACAATATATGAGATTTATTTAAAATGTCAGGAAATCAATATGCTGTGAAGAGTTTCCTACCAGCCAAAATGCAGTGAGTTATTTAAAAGTCCTGCCATGTGAGACAACTGCTGACCTCCTCTTTCCGTCACAAGCACTTGCATAGATGGAACCCTAATCTTATTTTTCAATGTCAGAAAATATCAATTGGGGCAAAACATGGTGAATCAAACAAACTGTAAAAGGTAATTTGGGGAAGAATGTAACTCACACTTACTGGTTTGGAGCTTTAAAAAAACATTTTGGACAGAATGAGTTTGTAGCTCTATTTTGCAGTTGGTCGTTGTGAACTGTATTGTTCTGGCTCTTGACTTTTGTTCTTAAACCACAGTCATCATTTGTTCCTTTATCCTACATAATTTCTTTTCTTGGAGGGATTGTATCATATATTACTATGGGTTGCTAATTTATCATTTTAACTACGTTAATTTATTCTGTATATCTTCACTCACTTTTCTCCCATTCAGAGGACTGTCTTAGTATGTCACAAGTATTAAACAAATGTTTTTTGATTGATTGACATCATTGATTGGCATCCGAGTATTACATGGCAGTGACTATTCTGTTTGAGCTTAGCAAAATTACTTTGAAATTCACTACTAAATTAACTATTGTTTAGGGATTTTTATATTTTAGTTTTGAAGTGACTGGTTATATGCTACATGTAAATAAAATAAACATCAGTGCACATTAAAAGAAGGCGAACTTTTAATGGATGACTTCCATTCTGATTGTCATTAAGGCCCCCGCCCCACAGTTCCTGCTCCTTATTTCAGGTTAGTGGTTTGTGATGGAGAGCTGGTTTAGTACAGTCCTCTTTGTTGTAGGACTGAACTTGACTAAGAGTTAACAGATCTCGTTTCAGTGCCAATGCCAGTGCTGTCTTGCTGTTTCCTTGGGTTACTTACTCTAACTTATTCTGAACTTACTTTCTCCCTCCATAAATTTAGAGGAGCACTTTTAGCTTTTGCATAAATTATTTTATGGGAATCAAGTAAGAGGCCTTGAAAGAACTGTTTTCAACAGTACTAGGTTCAAACTCAGGGCCTTGCACTTTCTAGGCTGAAGTTCTGCCACTAGAGCCATGCCCACGGCCCTTTCTGCTTTGGTTTATTTTTGAGGTAGAAAGAGTCTTGCTTTTGCCTGGTCTGGCTTTCGGCCATAATCCGCCTATTTTTGCCTCCTGCCTAGCTGGGATTGCAGATGTGCACCAGGATGTTCATCCTGTTTTTTTGAGATTAGGTCTGACTAACATTTTGTTGCCTGGGCTGGCCTTGAACTGTGATATTCCAATCCTCCCCTCCAACATAGTAGGGATTACACCATGCCTGGCCTTGAAATGTTACAATGAGTCTCACTTCCTTATATCCCAATTAATATAATTATTGTGTAATATTTTTAATGAATTGTCTATTAGAACTATTCTTTCATCTTTCAGAAGGCAAAATACTATAATTCTGCTTCATAAAAGTAAGCATAGGTTGCTCATATTGTAACAATTATTTGTACCAATAGCTGCTGTTTTTAGATGGTATTTTTAGCATAGAGATGATCGTCATTGCTCCTGTGATGATCTTACATTTTCACGCATTCTTTGTTCCTGCATTCATTGCCGCAATGCTTCTTTCCCCCATCCATCTCCTGCCTGGTATAATGAGCTTCTGTTAAAGTTAACCCTTTTTGCAAGGATGAATTGTTTTTAGGAAAAAATGATGGATTTTGGCTCCACTGTGCCTTCCAAATAAAGTCAAATCTTAGTTTAGGACTTCAAAATTTTGTCTTAACCTACAGCCTTAGACTTAACTCTCACTCTTACCACATTCTGTAATGCTGTCTGTCAAATGCTTGAAAACTTGCTGATTCTGTTCATAATGCCCTTGTTTTCAACCCTTTAATTCTGTCCCCCATAGTCACTTGTGCAAATTCTCTACTTCTTGAGATAACTTCTTGCCCATGAAATGTTTGTGGTCCTCCCACTGTGAACAGTTTTTTCTGGACTTCTGTAGCTCTTTATATATAGCTTTTTCATGGCATCAGTTGTGTTTCATATTACCTCTATATTACTCTGTTTTTTTCATTGTTCATAAAGGATTTTTTCCTTCTTTCATTCCCTGTTTCCATCTCTGTTGACAAAACCATGAGTTTCTTAAGTTGAGTTTTACTTATTCCATTCTCAAGAGTCTAGAAGATTTTCTTGGACAATAAGGAGTAAACCACAAAGAGTTTTGAATTAAATTGGATCGTTGGGTCACATTTTTAGATATGGATGTTAAAGAGAGGCTTTTTGTTGAACTCAACAAGATTAAAGAATAAATCTCCTCTAATATTAGTGTTCTGAAAGTCTTTAAGTCTTTCAAGTATGATGGAAAGGGAAGAGTCAAGAGATTTGACTAATAATGCTAGTGAGGTTAGAAAATTGTAGTGGTAGAAATAAGTAACCACATATCTCAGACACATGGAGTCATGAGATGTTCTACAAAGCTAAGTACTTAATTTATGTGTTTGATATATAGGATACACATTTAAAACTTATTGAGAGTACAGAACATAAAAAGAGTGCTCTAGAATTTGGGAAAGTCTTCAAAACAGGCTGGGTAAATCTTGCATATTTGACATAAAGCCTTGTATTGTGCAGTTTTGTTAGCTAGTTGATTTAGGGGTAAGATCAAATTTGAACAAATGTTTTTCCTAGTGGGTCATTTGGAAAGAAATCAAACTTGAGTAAATATTTTTAAGTATTACTATGAGCAACATTAATTTATTATTATTGTTATTTTGCTATTATTATTAGTATTACATGAAGTGATCTTGCCTGAATCATAACATTTCCGTCTTATGACGTCACATCTATTTAAAGAAATAGGAGGATTTTCATGAGCACAGTCACAGATCAGTCACAGATCAGCCTCCTGAGCCTTTAAAATTTCTGTCCATTTATTCCTTTGCTATTTGATTCATATTATCTACATTTTCTTCTCAGATTATTAAAACGAGAAGAAAGTTTCACATTCATTCCTCGGTCCCGTGAAGAGCTTCCAGACAACTTTCCAAAGGAAATCCCTGGGATCTGCTATTTCCTGGAGGTAAGGACTGGTCCAAAGCAGCCAAAGTCTTCTCTTTCTTCATCGAGAATAAAAAAGGTTTCCTACAACATTGGCACCATGTTCCTCCGAGAGACAAGCCTCTGAGACCTGCTGCAGATCAAAGACTCCTCCAAAAAGCACAAGCCCAGAACCTGGGTCAAGACAAGAGGGTGAAAAGAGATTGTTTCTCTTTCAATGCTTTGTTGAGAACAAGCAGTAGAATTTCTGTGTTATGTCAGGCAATAATCCTTGAAAAGGGGGGTGACCAACTGTCAATAAAAAAGCTGGAAGGTGGGAGGGAAATAAGATGTTTTCATCCATGTTAGTGTTTTTTTTGGTTACATAGATATGTCAATTATAAGTACAGGCTCCCTTTCAAAACTAACCAATAAATAGACTCTGTGTTTCCTTGTTTGTCACCCATGCAAGAATTTTTCCCTGTATATTTGTACCACTTCTGAGAACCAGTTTTGAGTATCTATTACTACATCTAATGAACTAGCAGCTGAGGAATATTTTATAATTTTCTTTTTCTGAACAGACATTTCATACATATATCATGGTGGTGTGGAAAACTTCCCAGCAAGAAGAACTGTAACTCAACAAAATATTTTAGGGATATTACCTATTTTTATACATATCTCTTCTATTAGATAATTACATTTCACACAGCATTATTACATTTTCAGAATCTGCTGCTGTATGGTTGGTATATTATGTAATGCTAACCTACTAATCTAATATAGTTTCACTTATTTAGAGAGATTATTCTGGGCCTGAGAATACATATAACCAAGGATTTCAGCTCCTGAGACACTATTATATTGTCTGCTTAGCAAATATATCTTTTAGATTTAATTAATGTAGCATGGAGTCCAGAGGAAATGGAACTTCCTAGTAGCAGATATATGTGTAATAAAGATTAAGGAAAGGCCTTTTGCCATCTTCTAACACATATCATTTAGAAGGACATGCTTTGCTGCATTGCACCCTTTCCAGTTATCACTTCTAAATGCAGGTAGTCTTTGCAAAATTAAACTGAATCCTACTAAACAGCATCCTTCTAAATGACATGCTAGTAACTTTTCTTCCCCAACCGATTACCACTAAGCTGATTACCACTCTCAGAAGCTAATTTCTGTATTCTGGCATCACTGACAAAGAAGTGGCAGGACGACTGTCAAAAATGTTGTTTCCTATTTGCATAACACAAAACAAAAGGAGACCCTGGCACCTTATAGCTTTGGGATAAAAAAAAATGTTTTTCTACAGCCTTGTTGATGTAGGTTTTAGATGCAGTGAATCACCTTCATGGACACTGAAATTGGTCTGACCTTCAGAAATATTACTCACCATAGTTACAGGTACTTTTCCATTGCATGTTCTGCTACAGTGAAGACTGATTCCCGTGTATTAATGCTGCATGGAAATATTATTATGGTCTCACACTGAAATTAAGAGCACAGTGTATCCAGAGTTTTCCTATTTGGGATCAGATATAAAACCTAAGTTTCTCTTTACGTTTAGTGAACTGGAAACATTCACTTTCTTAAAACGTTGGAGTGGGCATTTTCTTACTACAGTAGGTATAGTCACTGGTAGCTATACCTACTGAATGCAATATATTTCTTTTCTGTTCAGGGATTTTGGCTGTCTTATGATTCGGTTATGATATAACTCAGCTAAGTTGTATATTAACTAATTTCTAATGTAGCCTGTGAGGCATAATTAATGTTTTTAAGTTCTCTAAGTGTATGACTAGAAAACATTTATAAATATTGAGGTATTTGTTATAATCATAAACCCTTTTGTATTTTGAGCTCTGTTCTCACCCTGGGGTGTCTGAGGACATTGAAGCAATGCTCTTCATGTAAAGAAGATAGGATGTAGACTTTGAGTTCCCTAAGCCTTTGCTTGTCCCCTTTTTTCTTGGGCCTACGTCTCTGCTTTTAACCATATGGGCACAGAAGGCCAGGGTATGTACAGGGAGCTGAGTAGATGAGGGATGGGATAGTTTCATGAGGATAATTACAAAGAAATCTCCTCAGGGGACTTGGATATTAGCCCAATCCTTCACAGAGAACTGTGGATGGAACAGTACCTCATACTAACATTTGAAAATGCCTAAACAATGTTGAGGAGCTCCCTATAACAGAGAAGTGTGGGAAGAAACCCAAGCTCAGTGAAGTCATTTATGCTTTTTCTGTGCAGTAACTTACAGCTTATTATGGTATATTTAGTGGATAAAAGTCTTGGTGATAAACAATGTGTTCCGTAACCATAGGCTGAAAGGGACTTTCAGGAATCATCCAACTATTTCTCTGCTTTTTGTAAAGATTTGTCTAAGCAGCTATTCTAAATACGTGATTATTCCTTCTGTACTCAATAATATCTGTATTTTAAAACCGTCATTGAAAATCTATTCCATTATTCTGTAACTGATAGGGCTCCAGAGAAGAATTTGTGCATATACTCTTGATTTGTCTATAGGATCACAACCTCTGTATTAGTTTTTATAATTTTACATGAAGAAGAAGTAGCCATTTTCACTGTCACAAATGTCACATTGAAGAACATGCCAGATTTCTACATCACAGGCTGTAAACTACATTTTTCATACACTATAATCTAAATATATTTTTGAAGCTGGTCTCAGGCAATGGTCTAGTCTGTTATCATTTTCCATTACAGTTCACTATTACACTGTTAGTGTGTGTTATTTGCAAGGTACTATATAAAGTGTGTGTTCATTGTGGCTGCATTCATAGAAATTAGATGCTGTGAAAAAGCATTATATTTTTATTTATCCTCCAGAATGCAGTGCACATATCCTACCTTAGGAACTGTGGCTGTAACAATGTGGTGGTATTTGTGTCACATCTGACTAAAACTCATACATTCTCATTTATGTACACACTACTGGGAATATTATGCATTTTAGTGTGGCACATTGAAAGGAATATAAATGATGTCCTCTTAGAAACCGAAAGATCTTAAACTGGTACAATGTGTTTAGCCTGCTCTAAATGGAATACTTTAGAATAT
Source organism: Castor canadensis (assembly GCF_047511655.1). NCBI lineage: Eukaryota > Metazoa > Chordata > Mammalia > Rodentia > Castoridae > Castor > Castor canadensis. The sequence goes on from NC_133387.1 coordinate 193,467,916, forward strand.
AACTTGGCACCTCCAGTTCCCCCTTTTTAATTCTTATTTGTGCAGTTAATTTAGAAAAGGCCATTTATAACTAGCCATCAGTACCAAGCTTCCCTCCAACACCAGGATCATTTTGATGTAGAGAATACTGTCATTTACATATGAGTCTACAACCTACCATATAAATAAGTAAGTAAATCTGCAATGTAACAAAATCAGAATCCCTAAATATTGACTCAAGTCTTCCTGCATAGCGTCTCCTTTGTGGACCTTAAAAAATAGGCAACGGTTTCCAAAATAAAAACATAATATGCCCCAGAAATATAATTGCTTCTCTTAGTTGGGTAATGTAGAGAAGAATAAGATATAGTTGAATGGTTACCTATAACCCAAACACTCTTTTTTCTTATATTTTAAATTATTTTGGATTTCTCTTTTAATACCTGACTATGTGTAGAATCCTGTGAGCTGTGACCTGTGACCCTGAGACAGACACTGAAACTCAAGAATGGGCTTGAATTCAGCACTTCAGATGTTAACTTTCACAGTCTCACACTTCTCAGTCTTTTCTAGTGACCATGGTATCAAGACACAGTATTTTATTGTGAAAGTGTGAAAGTGTGTACCTCTCCAGAGAACACAAGGCAAAACAACCTAATAACAACTTAAACAAAATCATACTCACAAGTGCAAAGCCTTATGGCTTTTAAATTTGCAAATTCCTCCAAAAAGTTCTAGCAACAAAGCAAAAATAAATTGATAGAAACCAAGGGCAAAGCCACAGAGAGTTTAGAAATCCATCACACTCTTTATTTGGTGCAGAGTCATATTGAAATAGATTGAAATAGTGGGTCTAGAGTTTTGAGGAGTCAAGAAGGAGCACAAGATTATGACCACCATTAAGTAGAGTTGTTGAAGTCTCCTTGGGTTCCTGACTAGCAAAAGCAGGTGTTGTGGATGATTAGGGCAGAGGTAAAACTTCTATACAGATTCCCATCTTGTCAGGTGTTTTGTGCAAGACACTTCTCATTCCTGGCCCTTTCTTACTTAATGCTGTCTCTCAAACCTTCCCACTCCCTCAAGCCTGGACTCTGTCAAACACCATTCTCTCTCTACTTCTGAACATCATATAACCACAGAAAGAGTTGCTGGTGCCTAATTCAGACAAGATGAACTCACACAGCACCAGCCTAAGCAACAATGGCTCACCTTTGTGAGATGTACTGGGACATTACTTACATTTGCAGTTTCTCCTTCTGCTCTTTCTTCAAAGTACAGTCTGACTCCAAGCATTTTGTAAAACTTCCCTGAATGTTCCTTTGGAATTCATTATATGTGACTGAATATGCTTTGGGTGACACCAGATGCCTTTCAGCCAACACCTTAGAAACATCTTAGAAACAGATATCTGTAAACCAAGCCCCACATCTTTGCTTAGTAATTTATATTATTATATCATTGATCTACAACTACAAATATCATATCATTTCAAAGGCTACTGTAAATAGATCTTACTGGAGATATCCCATAACTCTTGAAGCAAGAAAGATTGAATCACTTAAGCTTAATATATTCCAATCTGAATGATGATTTTATGGGCATCTCTTGGTATGAATATACTTGATTCACAAGTAACTGAAACACATAAATTGTGCTAACACGGTGGAACAAAATTTATCATTAAATAGGTAAAGTGACCTTAGCTGTGGACTCAGCTTCAGAACTCTTTTGGTAATGAATGAATAGAAGATATTGATGTTATGTACAGATTAACATAATCTTATCAGAGCATATTGAGATAGTGTGCAAAATTCCTTCCTCACACTTTAAAGAATTGAAACCTAAGTGTTATTGTCCTGCCACCTGTCTGTTTCATCCATTTTGTTCCTTCTTGCCTTTCATTAAAAAAGTCATTGATATGTTTACAACACAGGAAGAATCACAACTAATCTCACAGTGTACAGTAGTTTTATAAAGTAATGATATTCTTAGCTTGTGTGTGTGCATGTGTTTATTGAATGTAGATGCTATGTGATTAAAAGGAATAACATGGACTTAGGAATGCAGAGAAGTGAAGTTTGTGTCTTTATTTCTTATGTGTTGTGATCATATCAGAGTCTAAGGCAAGCACCTCATCACCATCCCATCCTTAAGACATGAGCTAGTTGAGTGGTTCAATTGATCTGCTTCCAAGCATCTATCTGGCTGGCTCCATAAGAATTACATAAGGAGTTTTAAGGACTCATTTTACTAGGTTTTTCTTTCAGAGATTTAAACTCAGTAGGTCTCAAATACAGCCTAGGAATCTGCATTTAGAAAATCACTCTAGGTAATACTAACATATAGTCAGATGTGAGAATCACTGAAAAACATGCAAATGATCCCAGTTTCTAGGAGTAAATACAAGTTGACTGAGAGCAATATGGTATTTCATTTATAGTTATTTTGAAAAGTTAAACATTCTGGGCTCCATGCCATTATTTATTTCATAAATTTTAATTTTAGCTTTGCTTTCAAATTTATAGTCTGTGCTTTGAGCATGAGTCTTCAAATCTTTACAGACAGAAGTCAACACTGGTAAGCATGAGGGATGAATATTGCTCACTATAGGGCTATCAGGTACTAGCTATGGAACCATTTTCTTAGTTACTGCCAGAGCTGTGCAGTACATCACATTGGCTAATCCTCAGCACCGAGGTATAAACTATGAATTTCAGGACACAGAAAAGTGTTGAAATGACAGTCTTACTTTAGCAAGCTTTGGTCTTTATGTTATGAAGAGACACCAATTTAATACTCACTATGTACTTTTCACATTGAATTATATGTGCATCTAAAAGTGACTTCCTAGCAATACCTTATCACAACCTTTCAAGCAATAATTTAAGCCATGGTCATGAGGCCATACATAACTTGCACTTCTGTGCACTTCATTGAACCTTTGAAGGAAATAGAGACATGTTTTATATAAGCAATAATATAGGTGGTGTAGACTTTTTAAAGATACTCACAATTCTATAGCAAAATGACCAGCAAGGGATGACTCAAATTAAACAAATTTGAGTGAATGACATGCTTAATCTATCGCAGAAATTATTCATTTGCAAATATGCTATAAAGCAGTTAATCTCATCATATTATTCCTGGTGTATAATTTTAAAATAACTATCATGGTATGATTTCTGTTCCTCTCAAAGAGATTCATATGTTACTTGTAACATTGCAGAACTCTTTGGATCTTTATAGTATATAATAGTAAAGAGCAAGTTAAGGATGAATGAATTGAAAGAGTGGATTATGAAAATAGGATTTGCAGAAGAAATATAGATGGGTCATGAAACAAAATAATTTAAGTGTTGGTTTGATAAGGTCTTGAAATATTGACCATCAAAAGCTCATTATTGCTGTTCTCTCTTAAAGCTACCCACACATTTAGTAAGAAGTATAAAAGTATTTTGACCTCAAAATATGATTGGCTGAAAGTCATCTGTAGTATAATTTGCAAATGTCTGAAAATGATTGCATGGTAATATTGAAAAAATACTAAACCTTGCAAATTTTAAATTGAATAATTCATGCTTTTAGTCATCTTAAAATGTAATTGCAAGGGCCAGACATGGTGGTTTATGCCTCTAATCCCAGCTACTCAGGAGATATAGGCAGGAAGAAATATGATGGTCTGAGGTCGACCTGTGGCAAAAGCATGAGTCTCTGACAAACTCAAAATAAAAAGAATGGGAGCATGGGTCAAATGATAAAGCGCTTGTCCACCAAAGCATGAGGTCCTACGTACAAACCCCAGTATTGCTCTCAAAAAATAAAATATTATTTTAATCAATCGTGGCACTGCCAACTATAATCAGTCCTCCCATAGTTAAATTTATTCCTCCATCATTTGTAATAATGTTTGGATTATAGCTAAAGCAACTGGGAAAATTGTGTTACAATGAGTCATGGCTAAACATGAGGTTATTATTAGTACATATGCTTAGATCCACCCCTAAGCACCTAAATAAAAACAGCTTCTATTGTTGCCTAGCTAGGTGAACTCTCCTCTAACCTTGAATCAGAGAACCATTATAGTGGAGGGTAGGTTTGCTTATACTTTTACCTTTATCTTCCCATTAGCCATAGCAAAACCTAGCATCCTCTTGTCCATCCTTTTGAAATCAAATAGGATTGTCGATTCATTGAGAAAATTTCAACAATTACCTTCTCAAATCACTAGATGCATGAACCCTTACTAAGTATACTTTTGTATGTTAATAAATAATGGAAAATATTTAATTTGAATCTATTAAATTATACCAAATCCATCCTCCTAGTTAATCCATCTAGTTTCTAACCAGATCATTCTTAATTTTAGGCCAAAGTACTGTTACTTCTTACTTGAAAGCATAAAAAAGAAAAGACAGACACAAAATCACCTCACTTTCTAAAGACAGTTTCTTGTGTCTTGCTGCCTGACAAACATGCATCAGATTCAAGATGAAGGGGCTAAAGGGAGAGCAGAGTGGGAAGGTACTTTAGATGAGTCTGAGCAAAGAGTTTGATTTTTTTTTCTTCAGGAAGCTAGACTCTTCAAAAAACAGGAAAGTCAGTTTCTATTATAGATATCTCTGGTTTAATGATATCCAAAGAATTTATTTGACTAGTGTTTATTCTTATTTTAAAAAAGAAAAGAAGGAAAAAGAAAACCTCCAGCAGCCATTGCCAGTCATTTTAGGAGGTAGTGCCAACCTTGAAGCAGCTGCATATCTAGTGAAACTGATATCAGAAGCTCACTGAGCTATAAATAGCAACTCTCTGAAGGTGGCAGATAGAACTAGTCTTGGTTACAATGATGAAGATAAATGAAAGTGTCAGAACATCTGGATTCAAGGAACAAAGAAAACCAAATACCAGTCTTGCCATATGTCACAGAAAAGCCTGCTAAAATTAGTACAAAAGAACAGGTATTCAGTGTGCAAGTGATACTAAAACAAAACATTGTTTCTCTTTTATAATATGCTTGGCTGGGCTATCATTTAGTGAGAAGACTTTTATGCATCTTATCTATCTTACATTATAGACATTAGATCTATTTGTTGGGAATTTAATCACAAAGACTAGAAAATATTGTGTCCTAAAATCTGTAAAAATCATTTTTAGGACTATCCTATATTCTGTATTCTTTTTCATCCTGTTATCAAATTGGGCTTGTCTGCCAGCAAAACAAATATTCAGCTCTAATGTAGAAAGAAAATGAGACAACACTAGGACTATCCTTCTCTTCAGGGATGCTCAAGAGCGTTTGAGCTGGGGAGAGAGTCCCCCACAGCATTTGATTTCCATGAGAGAGAGGAAGGTGTACTCTCAGCCTTCTAAAATTAAATGTAGAGTAATCCCAGCTACTGGGGAATCAGAGATCCCCATGATCCAGGAGGATCATGGTCTAAGGACAGCTTTGGCAAAAAGTGCCTAATATCCTTGTCTCAACCAATGGTTGAGCGCAGTGGAGCATTCCTGTCATCTCAGCTACATGGGGAAACACAAATAGGATCACAATCCAGGGTGATCTGGGCATAAGGTGAGACCCTGTCTTAAAAATAACCAAAGCAAAAAGGACAGATGATGTGGCTGAAGTGACTGAACACCTGTCTAGTAAGCCTGAGGCCCTGAGTTCAACCCCCAGTACTGCCAAAATTAAAAAAGAAAAAGAAAAAAGTAGTCATTCAGAGTTTCTTTAGAACAGAAATTTTGAGAGAAAAACAAACCTGAAAAAAATCCAATCAGAATTATGAGTGATAAAAATAATTCAGAATAAAGATTTATTGTGCTGAGTAAACTTACTTATATCCACAATTAGAAATGTTAGGGACTTTTATAGATTTCTAAATGTCTTCAGCAATTTGAAAGAAAATTGGATAATACCTAATTATGAATTACATTTCAAAATTTTTTATTCATATTTTACATTTGTTACAGAAAAACAGCATCTAGAAGATGTCATTAATAGGACAAACTTACAAATTATAGTATTGAGCCATGGTTTTCAACATTTGACAACATTCATTTGCTTAAAATATTAAACCAATTTTAATAACATAAGGGTTAAGGATAACAGTCAAATAATAGTGTAATCAGATTTGCTCATATTAGGAGAAAGTGCAAAGCACCTCACACTTCTTAGAATGAAATCAAAGTCAAAGCCAATTTATATTCAAGCCATTTGAATAACAAATATAAATATTTCTATATACCCCTTTCTAACAAGAAGCCATGATTTTCCATACTTAGTGAAACTTCAATTCTTAAATAAATTCTGCTTTTATTGCCTCCCAGAAAGCATTCTTTTTTGCTAAGTATCACTACCTTTCAAGGATAACAAAGAAATACAATTTTCTTCTGAGATTAAATCAATATATTTGGGTCTAACCACTTCAAGGCCCCTTCTCCTTTTCTTCTGATTATTTTAAGTTAAAATTTCTATAAAATGAAGCACAATATTGAAGTAGCCAATTGATTTATGAACAACATGAAACCCTCCTTCTGAATTTTATTGGTATAAATTACTGCATTAAAACCAAAGCCTAACCTTGGCTTGGACTATCAGATAAATTGCTTTTATAGTCTTTGACTAGAAAGTATTATCAAGAAGAGCAAATTATCTTGAATGGCAGAACTAATTCTAGCCAAGTCCAGATAAATTACAGGACTGTATAATTATCTAAAGTAATTCAGGAGAATTTTAGAAAAATTCTTTAATTTTTGCTCTTGTGTAAAGATAATTATTAGTGGATGGCAGCTGAAACTACTAGTCTTACCTTTTTAATTTATTTCAAGTGTGTCACCAGGATCTTATAAAAATGTATCCCTTTCATTTGTTATGTAACTCAGTGACCTGGAATAATGGGTGCTCATTGCTTTTTCCTTTGATTGTTAAAACACTTTTTATTCTGTTTAATGGAATTCCCTACCAAAAATGCAAATGATTACCTAACTATAGGAGGTGTCCCACATATGAAATATTTAGTTGGATTCTGCTAGAGTACAAAAAAGAAAATGAAAGAGGTACCAGTAAGAAAGTTGAACAGAGAAAAGGCGATCTTTGCCTATGTTAAAATGATGTCTGTAGTCCAGACTACACAGAAGAAAGCTGAAAATACTTGTTTGGATAAATCATTATAGATTTTTTAAACCATGGTATTCATATTCAACAACATGTCATGAAATAATAATATTATAAGATCCAGCATGTCAAAACATGGTTAGAAAAACAAGAAACTTAATAAATATGCTAATCAGAATGAATTAGGAACAAAAAGAACTTCTTACATTATGAACATCCACCAAAGCAGAATTTGTTTTCTGTTTGAAAAATTTGGTACTATGTCTTCAATCAATATTTGCTACATGATCTAATTAAACATCAGTTGAGCCTTTTTGCTAATGAGAAATCATGCAAGAGGCCAAATATTTTTTTCCCTAAATGAGGAGTCCAAATATTAAGCATGACTATAACTTGAATGTCAGTGGGATTTGGTATTATTTCTGAATGTAAAATGAATGAGGAATAGACTGTATGTGTAGGTATTAGGTGTAGTAAACTAATTAGGCCTTTAGAGTTTGTTAATATTCTCAGCTCTTTTTATTTCATTCTTTCTTTTTCTCCCTCCTTTCCTTCCCTCCCTCCCTTCTTTGCTTTTCTCCATCTTCCTTCCTTCTTCCTCCCTCTGTTTCTTCCTAGCCTTTATAAGGTACTTGGCAATAGTATTTTACTATTTGGGCTGGGGCCTCCCTTTTCTACTTTTACATGATTGAACACTTTGTGAACTTGTGAGGTAAGAAAGAGAAGTGAGGAGCACATAGCAGAGAACATTTGGGAATGGAATTGACTAAGAGGATTGGGATCTTGGTTTCTAGAGGATTTGTCAGCCAAGAGTAATATGAACCTATAAAAATATACTTGTATTCTTTTTCACTGAATATAAGCATTTTCTCAAGAAGTATCAAGGTCAACCTTCCTAGAAAATCTTTTATCTTTAGTTCTAGTAAATGTCTTAATTTAGAAAATCTTCTTATATTCAAGTAAGTGAGTTTTATTTTGTTTTTTTAACTTGGGAGGCACACCGTTAAACAGTGAAGTAGAAAGGCTTTCTCTATTTTGAGGGAAATTATTTTCTGAAAACAACCAATGCAATGGATACACCAAATGCAGCTTGAGCTGACTGGAACTTCATATACAATGGATGCTTTGTCTTGCCTCCTGGGTACCCCTCTGCAACTTGGGTTGGCATGTTATAACGTTTTGAGTTCTTTTCTGAGGCTCTGAAAACATTTGCCATCAGTTTTTATAAGTCTACTCCATTGAAAAAGCAATATATGACATATTTGATGCCTTTGGGGTTTAGCCTATATCCACATACCTGTTTTTAACCACAATTTTGACCTACCCATAAGGATTTTTTAAAATTTCATAGTCTTAAATACAAAAAGATATCATTTTGTGAAATAACGAGGGATTGATCATTTACAAATCTCAATACAAAGCCATTGATTTTTCAGGGAATATTAAATCATTTCTAGCAGAGTATTTGATTCATAAGGGAAAATATCTCATTTAAAATAGTAATAAGGGGGACACAGAGAATAATTTTAAGAAACCCCTCTCAGCATTATAAGAATTTGAGTAAGTCTTGAGTAAGACTTTAAACATCCTTAATTCTCAAAAATCGTATTGGAACATATATTTTTCTTGTGTGGAAAAATAGGGTTCAATAAGCCAAATACTCACTAAATGTTTTTGCTCATTTGTGCAACTGTGGGGATTGACACCAGGGCCTGTGTGTGCCCTGCCACTAAGCTACGTCCCATCCTGCATCTGTAAGTTCTGACTCCCGTTTCTTGTTTGTACTTCTTTGCTAAGCACCTAGGAAATCTTACGATAGATTAGATAGAAAGGAAGGGGCACAAACATTTCAGAAAAGTACAAAACTTCAAAAGGAAAGAGCTCTATTAATCAACTTTTCTTTATTCCATTCTCTAATTTATTTTGAATTGAATTGTTAAAAAAAAAAAAAGAGGCAGCATCCATATCAGTTGACACCTATGAAGATACTGATTGCTTTCCTCCTGTAATTTTCGTCACTAAGAAAGCCTTGTCTCAAGTTATAGCCAGTCTTAATACTTATTTAGATGAAGAAATATGACTTTCCATACCTTTGCCATTTTTTTTATTTCTTTAGGTAAATGTTTTTAATGTGTTTATAAAATAGAAGCAATGTGGATGAGGCAAACAGAAGAAATCAAGATGATACCTGAACAGCTATGACAGATCAGGTCCCATTTTCCCCTCTATTTTGTTGCTTCCTGTTGCATTGATACCTAAGGCCCAAATGTGCAAAATTTACAGGCTACCAGCTCATTGTCTGCTTTAAGAATCTGAGGCAAGATCACTCCAACTATGTGGAAATTGAGTCACACCATAGCATGTTAGAATTACCAGGGAAGTCAATCCATGGAGAGAAATACTTTCTGATTTTTTTCTGTTGTTGTTATATAGAAAAAGAAATCCCCCTGAGAGTTTTGCCTGGGAAAGAGTCTAAAGTTTCATAACAGCTGTCTCTAGTTACAAAATAACTTCAGTAATCAAGTGACAAAACCGTTTCATTATGCTTTTAAAAATACCAATTAAGTGCATTCCAGAAATAACACATATCATTCTTCACTTCAAAATCAGCCTCCCTGAATCCTGACTCTTCAACTGTGAATAGCCATTTTACAAAGCCAAAGGGTCTCATTTCCCAAATAGTCATTTAGCTATCAAACTTATCCTGCTCATTGCAGTGCATAAAACGACACCCACTTCATTTCCACTGAACATTCAGGCACTATAATAATGAATAACTTCCCAAATTAATAAAAATATATACTTATAATGTGCTAGACTTTTATTAGCTTCCTCTGCCTGGGGTAGTTTTAACCTAACCAGACACCAGAGCTATTTTAACATTTTGGCCAATTTGTTCACTTCAATTTCATGGGTCTAAATTTTTGACTTGGCTTGCTGTAAATAATATTGTACATCTGCCATTTTGTTATCAGATTATACTTTGTGAATCATTTCTTTAAAAAAATCTAGTTATCACAAATTTAAATTATAATTTCATCAAATAATGCCAGGTAAATATACTAATATATATGTAGGCATGGTTAAATTACATATATTTTAATGTCAAGTTATTTTTCATTTGTTTTTTAATGAATGCATACTTTAAACCTGTACCATTAAATTTTAGAAGTTTCATTTGGTGTTTCACAATATATTTTAAAATATTTTCCTTTATCCAGTAGTACAGGTTTGCAGAAAACTTTTTCTGGTTAAATTGATAAAATATGCCTCATTTCACTAGGATTTTAAGAATAATAGTACATGTAAAAGTACAAAAGCACTTATAGGATTATAAACATTCGCTGTGTCTTCTTTGCTTTTCATGTAGCACCACTTTTACTTATTTGCTTATTTTATTTGTAATTATTCTAAGTCGTGCACAATGTATATAGCATGTTTCATGAGGCAATAGTCTCTGTATTTACAGACTGCAGAAAAAGGTGAACTTGTATATGAAAAATGAGTGATGGAAACCTGAGCTTCTTCTAAAATAAAACGGAAATATCAGTTGTGTGTTATAGTGACATAATTCATTACAAAACTGTTTAGATCATGCATTTATTTACCTTAAAAGTTCAAATTGTCACTTATAAAATATTTAAATCAATAAATTATACCAAAAAGGAGTTTGTAGATTCCTTTCTAATAGCTTCTTTTCACCCTCTGACTGACAAGAAAGAATGTGAATGAGTAACAGATGAAAGAAGAAAGAATATGAATCAATTCGGGTTGTAATACACTTGTGCACAGAAGCAATGCTAGGAATCTCTCTGTATAACTATCCTTATCTCAACTAGCAAAAATGCTTTGTCTTTCTTATTATTGCTTATGTCTACTCTTCAACAAAATTGGAGAAAAGGGCAGAACAGGTTCTGCCTGGAAGCGAGGGGGTGGGGGGGAAAGGGAAGGGGTGTGGGGGAGGGGGGAGAAATATCCTAAATAATGGATGCACATATGAATAAATGAATAAAGAAAAAAAAAGAAAGAATATGAATGAGTAACAGATGAAAAAATGGAGGAACACATGACTGAATGAACAGAGTGCTCACAAAGCATTATTTATGAGTGAAGTTATGCTCCTGACTCAGTAGGCAGGGATAATTTTGAAGTTTTTATAACATGAAGTCCTTCTTTAATTCTCTTTCAGAAGCAAACAGCACAGACCACAATTACTGCAGTCTTATGTATTCTAATTGTATGTAACACAGAAAAGGCATAATTCACCTGCCTTGTTACCAGTTGCTTTTTACCGGAGAAAAAGGAATCATCTTGCTCTTAGTTAAAGGTTAGCAAATGCCCACTGAGTCCTGTCAGAGCCTCACAAAGCAGTTACATTAGAAGCGGTACATTCTTACAAGAAAGCTAGTTTAATCCAATTTTCCTGTACCCAACAGTTTAGATACATAAAAATCAAACCTTGTCATTTTATTGGTCTCGGCCCATTTTTTGTTGCAAATAGCACAAGACCACAGACTGTGAAAATTTGAAGCAAGAGGATTATTTTTGTTCATGGTTGTGGAGATCTGAGGTCAAGGGACCACATCTGGTGATGGCCTTCTTGATGCAGAGTTCCGAAGCAGCACAGGACCTCACATGTGGAGACATGACCTAACCTAATCATTACCTTGACGGCCCCACCTCTAAACATGAGTCATATTAGGCTTCTGCTCACTCAACACCTCACAATGGAATTTAAATGTCAACATGAGTTTGGGAGGTGGCAAAACATACTCAAACAATAGCCATCCTCTTATCACCACTTAATCTTAACCATTCTTATCCATTTTTAACTATTTTTAGCAGTCCCTCAAGGGGTCTCCATCCAGCCTTCATGGAGCTCTTCTGATCTCCTTGCCATGTTTTATTTATATATGCTGTTCAGAAGCTATACTACTATTGATGACAAATTCCCTGGCCATACAAGCATTGACACTGGATAGGCAAAAGAAGTAGCCAAAACATTTAATAATAATCCTTAAGTGAGAAGCACTATAACAGTATTTTTGTGTAAATTTTCTTAGTTGTTAATCTTATAAAATGGCGTTGTCTTCATTTTAAAGATAAGAGAATTTAAGCATAGAGTTTTGTAAGTTGTGACTTGGTTACTAACGGACTTTCTTGCTTTAGGACTATTATCAAATAGGCAAGGAAAGAGCCTCTTGCACATGATTGATGAAGCTGACAGCTACCTTTTGTTAGAGACTTGAACTTTCAAGGATTTAAGGAGGGGGAAATTAGATATTGTACTCACAAAGAATGGGAAATCATTTTGGTGAAAGACTCACAGTTTTTAATGACACTTCTGGATATTCTGATTTGCACACTTTTCCCCCACTAGACTATCTTCACAACCTTCTGCAAGGGAGACAATGTAGAATATATTTCAGTTAAAAGAAATTAACTCAAGTCTGGCTAATCTGGGCATTTATGAACCAAACCCAGGTTGTCTGCTTCTTCCCTCTGGACCACCCCCACTCTAAATGCATGTGTGTGTTCTTGCATATTACAGATAGGTAAATGAGAGAATAGGTAAAGACAAGATAATTGCATAATTTCAATTAAAACTCTTAATCAAGAAATGAAAGGAAGAGAAAGAACATTACAATTTCCTGGTTCATGGTATGATGGTCAGGCACTATGAAACCTCTGCCCCCAAAGGAACCATTGTCTATGGCCCCAGCTCCATCTATGGGACTTGCTGTTCCTTATTAATTGCATCCCAAGGCTATATCTGCAATGAAATAAAACATACTTGGGAGCTGTATACCATTCACAACCCATTCCTTGCTAGTGCATGTTTGCAGGTTCAACATTGACTCTGACTCGGGCTTTTAGGACACTAAAATTTAAATAAAACAATCCCTTAAAATTCTGCAGATTTCTGCTCTATGCTTTCATCAGTTCCACATTCCAACTTCCAGATGAAGATTCTCTCCTAAAGTTCTTATCCTTGCTCTACTTCTTTGTCCTCATGATTGTCCCTTAATTTAATAGCAGCTAGCTCAATGTCACATAGACTTGGAAGGAAGGCTTGGGAGGGAAGGAGGTACTCTTTATCTTGTCCTTGCCACAGGGCTGAGTCTCTCTGTTAAACTCAGAAGTCAATGAGTCTCTGTCACTTAGTAATTTTTTTTCTTTTTTTGGAGTATAGAAGTCCTTGGTACTTTCCAAATTCTGCCTGCAAACTGCCAGGTCTATCATAATCACACCTTTTATAATACCTTCCAAATACAGTGAGAAAAAGTCCACAGTAATAGTCTAGCTCCCCTCATATTCTTCCCCTGAAATTGTAGACTCTGAGGACACCCACTCAGTGGGGGCTTTCCAAGTTACCCAAGGTCAATAGATTTACCAAATATTTTGCAATCACCTCACATATGCCTTGCTCTTGTGGATCTCAGAAACATCTGCTTTGCCTCTAAGCCAGTGCAGCAGAATTCAGGCTTTTATTTCATCTACCCCCATCTTTAAGGCTCTGTATTTTGTGCATTAGTTAGGACAGACTACGGTGCACTTATTTAAAAAAGACCTCATGCAATTAATACATATTTCTCACTCATACTTCAGGCCAGAAAGGTTTCAGGTTAGAAGAAAGTCGTTTTTGCTCTTATTCAGGGTCCCAGGCTGACAGGGGCTCTCCACAGTAGGATTCATAAGCCAGGCCTGGTACCAGCATAGTTCACTTTCTCTCACATCCAACCTGTAGACTCAGCCACACAACCACACCCAGCTGGAAAAAAAATGGAAAACACACTCCAGTTACATATTAAATAAAAATATTTCATAATAATTGTTAAAGACAGCAAGGCAAACTTTACTCGTGGGACATTGCAATGAGGCTTTGCACTATAGGAGAGAGATTGGGTTCAATTCTGACTCCATCAAAGACAAATGGGTATTTAAGAGCAGGGAGAAAATTGGGGTCAGGTCAGTGGATAAAACATCAAGCCAGGAGGAATCTGTCTGAACTGATTTGACAGGGTTCTAGCTGATGGTAGATAAAATATGATAAACATGATAAAATATTGGGGCAGAGGATGAGGAATTTGGTAAGATATTGAGAGTGACCAGATGCTAAGAGGGGGAAATTTTCTCTAAGCTGGCTCAGTGGGTTTCATGCTAACGCTGTATGAAATGGGCCAAGGTCAGAACACAAGGTTGAGGCCTAGTCAAGCAGAAGACTCAAGAGGAGCTTGAATCAAATTCGGTCAGGAGACAGCCAGCCATTGCGACCAGGGAGAGGAGTAGATTTTGGTGATCAGCTAACTACTTCTGCCACAATTCTATTTTTTTTTATTTTGAGATTATTTATTTTCTTATTCTCAGGAAAATAAACTATCTCAGTCTATTGCTGTGTTTCCTTACTTAAAGCAGAGGTGGGATCATTCAAAAACCATAATTATAGCACTAGCTGTGAGATAGTCTTGGTTCTCTTATTGTCACAGAGATGTTTGTAATAATTAGTCTCTGCAGATAAATCCTCCAAATAAAGCACAACAATTAGACCACAGAACCCTACAAGGTTTTCAAATTCTTATTGAGAACTCTACAAATCAGGAAGAGGCCTATTGCCAAATGTTCTTATCATCAAGATCAAATAAGAGAATGGAAAGTGACAAAAATTTCTTAGGAGGCAGAGCCTCCCCATTTCTACTCCCTCTCACATATAATACGAGGCACCAAATTAAAAGGGGCTCATGATCTAGTTGAATAGAAGAGTTGGTATAGTCAAAGTATCCCAAAAAGGACCCCTACTTTAGAATTTCAGTGAGAACAAGGAAAGTAAGAAACCCTTACTCATCCAGGTACTAGAGAGTTTACATACAGTTTTGGGTTTTCAGCTTTGGACATCAAACCTAGGGCATTTTCCAGTATAAAAAGGCCATGGCTACAAGATTTCAATTTTCAAACTAGAGGCATTATATAGAAGCAATTCACCAAAGTTTTATCTGGATTTATGCCTTTCAGTTGAAAGTTATGGTTACAAAGGAAAAGACAGAAAATCTGGAAACCGGGAATATGATACCTCTTCCTTGGCCTAGCTCCAGGGATTTACTCTGAGCTCTTAACCAAAGCTGAATTTTTTCCTGTAATTGCCATGTGGCTTTAAAGCCCAGGTGATGAGCTTAACACAGAGTTTAGGGAGGTGATGCCTCCTTTACCTGTCCAAGCTTGTTTAAATGTTAAAGGAGGGTTTAAGGGCTTATGGCATGTACAAGTTGTAGAATACTTGCCTAGCAACCATAAGGCATTGAGCTCAACTACTAGTACCTCCAAAAAAAGAGTATTTGAGCTTAAAGTATCACTGAGTTCTAGAGATGAGACCATGTAAAATCTACTCACTCCATAATTCAACCTGACACATAACAAATATGGTCTATCACTGCATCCTGAAATGTCTCCTTTAGATAACTTCTTTTCTACCTTCAACAGAAAATGAGATGTTTATCTCATTTCTTACCCTCATGGATAAATTACTCTTGCCTAGACAAATGCTTTTCTTTGTTCAATAAAAAATATAATTCTTTTTTTTTTTTTTGGTGGGACTGGGGTTTGAACTCAGGACTTCATGCTTGCAAAGCACACACTATCAATTCAGCCACACCTCCAGTCATATATATAATTCTAGCTATTAGAGACAGAGATCAGGATGATTGAGGTTGGAGGCCAACCTTGGACAAAATGTTTGCAAAACCGCCATCTAACCAATAGTTAGGGAGTGTTGATACACACACCATCCCAAGCTACACGAGAATATGAGATCTGGAGAATAGATGTCCAGGCCAGCCTGGGCAAAAAGTGAGACCTTATCTCCAAAAATAACCAGAGCAAAATGGTCTGGAGGTGTGGCTCAAGTGATAAAGTCCCTACTACCAAAAGTAAAGGAATAAAAAAAGAGTTTTATGAATTTAAACCAGGTTTAGAAAACTTTTCTTGTTTTTGGCAGTACTGATGTTTGAACTCAGGGTCTCATACTTCCTAAGCAAGCACTCTACCTTTTGAGCCACTCCGCCAGCCCTTTCACTTTCGTTTGTCATGATAGGGTCTCAGTAGCTTTTTGCATGGGTTGGCGTTAATGTGGATCTTCTGTCTCTGCCTCTGTGTAGCTGAAATTATAGGCATGAGGCACCAGGCCTGGCCCTTAGAAAATCATTTTAATTTAGAGATTAAGTAACAATAGCAACAACAAAACACAACTGAGTTAAATTGATGGGTATTGTTAATGATAGGTGCTTATATCATTTACTTTACTGGAGTACTTGTCCCTTATCCTCACCTACCTAGTCCATTCTTCAGAGTAACCCCTATGATCTCCTTTTTAAAAAACAAAATGTTCATTATCTGCTCCCCAACAGTTATTGGTGCCACTGCAGAGTAATTTTGAATAAGATTATGTCAGTCTTGGGAATCTGAAATATAACAGAACAATTATTCATTAACAGTCAATGATGGAAAAGCCAGTGGTCTTTTAAGATGGGTACCCTGGAAAATAACAGAAAACCCAACTCGATGGGCTTTTTTAAAGGTAACTAGAACTTACAGACTCCTACCCGTAAGAATTTGATTGTGATGTTCATAGACTGTTCACCTGTGGGTTCACCCTCTCTCTGTGTTGACTTGGACCTCAGAGTGATTTCCCTTCTGCTCAGTAATTGAAGGAAGAGAAAACCTTTCTCTTCTTTGGCACTATGTTCTATCCTGATAAGAAACCTTGAAACAAACCTAAAGTAATTTCTCTGGCCTGAAGAATGTTGGTCTCACTATTAAAGGCAGGATTATAATGCACCCCTGAACCATGCTTTATAGAGGAACAAATTATACTGTAAGTTTATGGTAACATCCATGTAGCTTTTGATTGGCTATAATCCAAGAAAGTGGTGAAGAGGATTCAGAAGGATGGCTATAGTGATATGAAATATTTAGGAGTTACACAATATACCTTATGAGCTCCTGGAATATGCAACCTATATCTAGCAATACCAGTGTAACCCTAATCTTCCTAATGTAATTCCTAATATATTATTATCTGGTATGGCCCACTCAATGTGTTAGAGATATTTGCATTTTCAAAGTAGGAATTGACAGCAATGGTTAAGTAGTGAATAGAAGATAATTTTTCAGTATGAAGAATAGCTCCCAATGTCCTTTATTTCATGGTTTTCTAGCAAATAGTAGTAGTACAAAGTAATGGGTTTCATTGTGACATTTTGTGATAATTATTTGTGATTATTTTGTGATAATGCATATCACATACTTAGATCATATTCACCGTCATTACCTTCTCTTACTACTTCCCCATTCCTCCCTTTCCCTTCCCCTTCCCCATGCCTAGTTGTCTCCCTTTTATTTTTATGCCACCTTTTTCCCCCTTGGCTTCAATTGAGCAAAAATATGCAATACTTGTCTTTCTGAGTCTGGCTTATATTTCTTAATACGATGATTTCCAGTTCCTTCTCTTTTCTTGCAAATGGTGACTTTATTCTTCCTCATAGCTGAGTAATATTCTATTTTGTATATATATATTTCTTTATCCATTCATTCCTTAATGGGAACCTAGGCTAATTCAATAGTTTAGCTATTATGAACAGTACTATTATATTGCTTTTCTTTCCTTAAGGAATACACCCAGAAGTGATGTTGCTGAGTCATATGGTAATTCTATTTTTGTTGTGTTCGGAGCTTTCATATTGATTTCCATGGTAGTTGAGCTAATATTCACATTCCCACCAACAGTGTATGAGGGTTCTTTTATATCAAAATCCTTGTCAGCATTTGTTGTTGTTTTCTTGATGATAATCATTCTGGAGTAAGATAGGATCTTGGTGTAGTTTCGATTTTCATTCCCCTGATGGTGAAGGATATGGAATATTTTTTCATGCATTTATTGGGAATTTTATATCTTCATTTGTAAAGAGTGTGTTCAGATCCATTGCTCATTTATTGATTGGATTATTTGATCTTATATTGTTTAAGTGAGTTCTTTTTTATGTTTTAGATATTAATCCCTTGTCAGATGAATATGTGGCAAAGATTTTCTTCCATTCTGTAAAGTACCTCTTCACTTTGTTGATTGTTTCTTTTGCTGTACAGAAGTTTTTTTCTTCCTTTTTTGGTACTGGGGATTGAACTCAGTACTTCTTACTTTCTAGGCAAATACTCTACCACTTGAGCCATACCCCTCATCTAGCAGAAGCTTTTTATGTTCTTGCAATCCCATCTGTCAGTTCTTGCTCCTATTTCCTAAGTTATTGACGTCCCTGTGCCTAGATTGTGAAGTGTTTCCCTTATGTTTTCCCCTAGCAGTTTTAAATTTCCTGGTCTTGCATTAAGGTCTTTGATTCATTTTCAGTTTTTGGTACAGGGTGAGACAGAGGGATCTAGTTTCTCTCTTCTACATGTGAATATCCAGCTTTCCCCACACCACTTAGTAAAGAGGCTGTCTTTTCTGCAAACATGCTTTTGGCACCTTTGTCAAGATTCAGATGTCTGTAGCAGCTTGGGCTTATTTCTAGGTCTTCTATTCTATTCTGCATGTATCTTTTGCAGCCAGTGCCATGCTGTTTTTGTTACTATGGCTTTACAGCTTAAAGTCATGTATTGTGAGCATTGCTCACAGCAATGCTCTTTTTACTCAATACTACTTTGGTTATTCAAAGTCTTCTGAACTATTTTTCTATTTCTGTGAAGAATTATTGAAATTTTGATGATAATTTTATTAAATCTATAGATTGCTCTTGGTTATATGACCATTTTATCAATATTTATTCTTCCAATCCATGAACATAGGAGGACTTTCAGTCTTCTAGTAATGTCTACAATTTCACTCTTTGGTGTTTTCACTGTAGTGGTCTCTGTCATCTTTAGCTAAGTTGATGTAGCTATTGTGAGTGGAATTGTTTTCCTGACTTCTTTTTCAGCAAGTTCACTGTTGGTACAAAGAAAACATGCTGTTTTATATGCTGATTTTGTATATCCTGTTACTTTGCTGAAAGTGTATATCATATGTAAGGTTCTTCTGGTGGTATGTTTTGGATCTTTTAAGAGTAGCATTATATTGTCTGCAAATAGGGATAATTTAGCTTCTTTCTTTTCTATATTTGTGCCCCCTTTCTTTTTCTTTACTATTCTGGTTAAGAGTTCAAGAACTATATTGAATAAGAGTGGTAATGGTGGACAACCTTGTCTCATTCCTGATTTTAGAGGAAAAGCTATAGGTTTGAGGGGAATGCTGGCAGGAGCTACTTTTTTGGGGGGGAGCTATTGAGGCTTGAACTCAGGGCCTTCACCTTCAGCCACTCCACCAGCACTCTTTTGTGAAGGGTTTTTATGAGATGGGGTCTTGCAAATTATTTTCCTGGGCTGGCTTGGAACCATGATCATTCTGATCTCTGCCTCCTGAGTAGCTAGGATTATAGGTGTGAACCACCAGCACCTGCAGGAATTACCCTTGGTTGAAGTCCTGCTTCTCAGTACTGGATGGGGCAGTCCGTATGCTGGTCCTAGTCTCTGGCAACTTCAAACATCTGGTCGTGCAGAAGGGAAATCCTGTGTGGATGCAATAACCTGCACTGGGGTGGGGGGCGGGGCAGATCACTACACATGTGCTCCAGCCTTCCAGTCTTCAACTTTCCAAAACTTAACTCCTTCCTGTATTCACTTGCCACTATTTCTTCCTCTTCTTAGAGCTTCTGGTAGCTGCTTCAGTACTGAAGACCTAGATGGGAAGTGATTTTCACTCCCCTCTGTGACTTTAAACAGTTGTCCACCACGTGGAGCTCTCCAAGGTTCTGACTGAAAGTGTTTCCCCTGCAGCTGACCAACTCTGTAGGAGAGCACTCAGTGGATGAGTTACCTGAGCCTTGTCTTGGGCTTCTGAAGACTGCACAATGCAGGGACCACAGAGTCAGATAGGATCCTTTCAAAATGGCTTTAAACCACTGTGCTGTGACCAAATGCCAGGGAGTAGAGAGCAATCTCTCAGGGCCTGTATTCTATGTGGACTTCAGGACTCTTATCTAGTTAGACAGCAAATCTGCTTGATATTGAGTCCAGAGTTAACTGAATCCTCCTTCCTTCCCCCCTCCCTCCCTTCCTCTTTCCCTTCTTTCCTTTCTCTCCCTATGTTGCATCACTTTTCCTGATTCACTTACTGAAGTGCTCTCCCTCTCCCCATTCCTCTTCTTAAATTTTCTGTTTTGTTTTTTTTCTAAATAAGATTCTGCCTGTTTACAACTGAAACTACAGTGCATGTTTTCTGAGATTCTCAAGCTTGCTTTTGTTTCAGTCCCTGTATGAGTTCTGTGCTCCATGCTGGGCACTCCAACTGAGATGAACTTTCTCCTGCTGCTCTATTTAATAAAATTTTCTTTTCTTTTCTTTCCTTTTTTTTTTTTTTGGAAGGGGAGAGGATTCTCTGTGTTCATGATAGAAATTTCAATGCTTTCTGGCCACCACCTACCTTTGAGAGCAGCTACTTTTCAGCTATTCTTGGTTTATTCCCAGAGATGCTAACCATCAGTGTTTCATGCTACTCTACCATCTTGAATCTCCTCAGTATCTTCTTTTTGACCTATTCATTTGCTTTCCACCTTTTTAAAATATTCTGTCAGTTTTAAAATTGTGGTCTTTGTGAAATTTTCTTTTCTTCCACAGATCCTCTCTTCACTTCAACTGGGAAGTCACGTGTTATTTTCAGAATTCATACCCAAAATGTTGAAAAAACAAAGCACCATTTCCAACTCAATCCATCTGGACAGAGGCAGGGTAGAATTAGCAGCCTGGTACTCTACAGATGTGTAGCCTGATATCCTTTTGATCACATTATTTAGGTAGCCTCCTGCTCTGTGTGTGCTTGAAGGCAGTTCATTGACCAGATGAAATGTAATGTGAGCTTTAAGATCACTGATAAATCATCTCTCTTTTAAACTATTAATTGCATTGAGGGCAAAGACTGGGCTAGAAGTTATCATGTGCCAGTCATTAAAATTTTAATCTAAACAAATTTTAAATTCTCTCTCTCCCTTCCTTCTGCTCCTCATGATCCAATTGGAAACATTTCTGCATACTTTCTGGGAGAAAATTTATGATCAATGATAAGAATGACCTTACATGAATAGCTACCTCAATATGGCCAGAAGACTGATATTTTTCCCCTCGGGATGGGTGAAGATTTCATTAGTAAGATTTCTCATTAAGATAATGGGATTCTGAATTTATTGGCACTAATGTGAGAGAGGGAGAAGTGATTCAAGATCCCAATACAGACTAAGTTGTTTAAATGAATAGCAAGCCATTTAGCCATCCGAGAGGAAAAGAAATCTCAAAATAACCTTTGCAGGTAATGTGTGATTAATCAAGACTCACAGGTAAGGAAAGATTTAAATGAACACCTGCTCCACCGATTGCATGTACTCACAGCACTTCAAATGCAGGACTCCAACAGAAGCCACCAAATCATCCACAAGCTCAAAAGTTTGATTCTTGCATATCTTTATGTTTAGGAGAGGGTTCTTAAGGCTGAGTCTTTTTTCATCTTTCTGTTTGGTGATGGCAAACAACCAGATTTGTTCACATGAGTATCTAAGATAGTAACACTTTGTTTTCTGATGGTTCAATGTAGGCAAAGTTCATTTCATAAACAAAGTTAGTAACATTTCCCAGGTGAAGAAGGGCTATGATTATTAGTAAATTCAGACTGTGTTAGATCCCACTTTGCATTCTTTATCTTATTTAGTCTTAATCTCAACCTTACCAAGTGGGTATTTTAAAAATTATTCTCCATTTAAAAACAAACAATTTAAAATCTCCTGGTAAGTTATATACTAACCATCAAATTTAGTTTTCTTCCCTGTATTTTTTCAGTGCTTACAAAGTGACACTAAACCTGTCCTTTTGGTACTTTTCTCTGCCTAAAATCAACTTCAATTTCTTCGATGTTACATTATAGAGCCACTATTCCAACACTTGAATGACATTTTTCATCATCTTTTTCTTAGTTGTCCATTTGCTCACTCACCAAACACTTACAGAACATGAACTTTGTGTCTGGAATGTGTGGGGCTCTTGTACTATCATAAGTACTATAAGCAAGAGAGCTGTATAAAGTATAGGAGACACTGAGATTAATCAGAATTGCACAATCAAATGTGTAATTACAAATTGTAAACAATATGATGTGGGAAATTTACCAAGTTCTGTGAAACATGCAGTAGGGATGAAGAAAGAAATCACAAGGATTTAACTTTTGAGCTGAGATCTGAACAGGAATTTTACATAAAATAGTTGGGGAAGACCTCTATCTCCTGAAAGCCTGAAAACATCTCTAAAGAAAGAGTTACAAATGAGGGATAAAATGTGTATCTTAGTACACAAGCATGTAAGAACTTCAACTAGAAGCCAAAGTAAATGAGTCATTTGAGCTGATTCTTCAGAAACTCTGTAGGGTAGAAAGAAGGTGGTTGTTGGTCTCATTTAGCAAGGAAATTTGACACCTAACTGACATGAGAGAATAGGCTACCAGAGAACTGAAAACCATCAGGACGAATTCCAGACTCACATGAGATTGTGTGGTCAGTGAAAATGTGGACTAGCAAGGCAAAAATAAATGAATAAATAAGCATATAAGTATATACTAAATAAAAACTATCATCCAGAAAGTTGTACAAAAGAAAAATTTTCTGTTTCTGTATGGCTTGAGAACAAAATAATCATTTCCTCTAAGAATTGGTAACTACAGAACAGAGTGAGGATCTTTAAATTATACTACCTTGAAAAGTTGTGGGTTTCCCCACCCCCTCTGGCGGAATTCCTTGGATGGAGTGGCACCACCTTAATGCAGAGTAAATAGATGCCTTCAAATATTGGCTTACAATCCAAAAATTTAAAACATAGAAGCAGGACATAAGCTGCCACCAGAAACAAACAAACATACTGATAAAAAGAAGAAGTATTGCGGATCCCATAAACATAGCAGAGCTATCTTATGCAAGAGCCATTTTACCTTAAATTAACCTGAGCAAAGAAATCTCTACAAAACAATAAGAATTAGACAACCAGCATATTTCTCAATAACCATAACAAGATAGAAATCAGTTGACATATTTTCATGCACTGAAAGAAAAAGTTTAAAATTCAAGGGTAGGACAAAATGAAGACATTTTACATAAAAACTCAAAAAGAGTGACTTATAAATATATTTCTAAGAGAAATGAAAGTCTCAGAATGATGATCTGATATATAAGAATAAGAAGCAAAGATATCAAGGCATACTTTGGAAAACTGAAGGAAGTATTGACTACATAAAGCAATAATAGCCATAATATTTAGAATATTTTAAAAATCAAAGTAGAGTGGTAGTGAAAATAACGTATGGAAGGTGGGATGAGTAATCAGAGTTAAGTTTTTCAGGGTCTTACATTTTCGACAGGAGGTTGAATAACATTAGAATTTTTATATCAGTTATTCCTTTGTAAGTGAAGAAATAATAGAATTTTAAGAACTAGGTTCACCTTAAGATCCTAGGGCCACCTTTTAGCATAGTAGGCAAATTATTCAATTGCTTTGGATTTCATTGCCTCTGTATTCCATGAAGATCGATTACAAGTTAGAGATCATTTAACAGACCATAAATATGCATTGTTGATTGGATGGCATAAGAATGAAATCTTATGGGTGGGGGAGGGGAGCAAGGTGGAGAAATGACCTAAACAATGTATGCACATGTGAATAAATGAATAATAATAATAAAAAAGAATACACTGAGCAAAATCAATTCTGTATCCTAAAATACCTTGAACTATATGACACATTTTCATTGAAAGGTTTCAGCATATTTTCTTTAAGTAACATTTTTGAGCCTTTTATAAGCAGCATGGAAATGAGGATGATTATAAAATAATTTATTATATACATAATAAAATTTTTTATTATATAAAACATCACTTTTATTAACAGTGCTTTTTTATTTTTGGTGATTCTAATATCTTTCATTTTTTGAAGTGCTTTGGGGCTCTTTAATAAAAATTCAAATAATACTATATCATAGCTAAACAAAGCATATGTATTGCTGAAGATGTCTGTGAGACTGGTTGCTTTTTTTTCCCCACTTCTCAGACATTAGGTGAGCCATTTTGTTCCACCATAGGTATTCTTACCATGATGTCCTGCCATACACACAAAGCAACAGACTCAACCCATCATGGACTGATAGCTCTAAAACTGTGAGCCCAGATAAACATTTTTCTTCATAAAGTTGATTATCTCGAGTATTTCTTCCAATAATGGAAAGCCACCTAATATATTGATTTAATGCTTAAAGATTTTCCCTTCAAAGATTACTGACCTCCACAGTATTGTTAGTGAACTTACAGATCCTCTACATGCTCTTCAACTACTGTATTCACAGGGCATTAACTAGCATAAAGTGTGTTATTTGAACCACACCAGATATTCAGATGTAGAAGTTGGAGCATTCATTCATCAGTCTTTACCACTTCCTATTTTATCACTTTTGGACTGCTTCTCTATTTTACTTTCACTTGCATTGCTTCCCTTGTATGTAAACTACTTGACCTCTACAGAAATCTTTAAAAAGTCATTTCAGGCAGTATGGAGATTCCTCAAAAAGCTAAAAGTAGAACTGCCGTATGATCCACTGATATTGCTACTTGGGCATCTACCCAAAGGAATGTTAGTCAAGATACAATAGAGATACCTGTACACCGATGTTCGTCACAGTGCTATTCACAATAGCCAAGCCTTGGAAATAACCCAGGTGTCCTACAACTGATGAATGGATCAAGAAATTGTAGTTTACACAATGAAGTATTACTCAGCCATAAGGAAGAATGACGTGTGGTTTGAAGATAAATGGATACAATATATCGTGTTAAGTGAAGTAAGTGAGGCTCAGAAAGACAAAGACTACATGTGTTCTCTCATACGTGGAAGATAGATCCAAAAGATAAACATATACACAAAAACAAACATGATCTTATACAAACTCATATGTAGAACATGTTTGTAATAATGGAACTACTCTATGGAGCTTGGAAAAGAGGGAAAGGAAAAGAGAATGTTAGAGTATCAGTAATATGGTAAAACTAACATCTGTGTAAGTAGAGGATATAAGGATGTTTACTGAAAGCTTTGAAAAATGGAGGGTGGGAGGTGAAGAGGTAAGGGAGAACAATGGAAAGGTTGAATGGACCAAAGTAAAATATACCCACAGTGGGCATACATTGAAAAACTCCTTTGAACATCAATTTAAACATTAATAACAAAAGACAAGACTATAAAATAAGTACAGTGTGTGTGTGGGTACTATTAGGAGAGGGGAGGGTGAATGAGGGATATTAAGCTGAAGGTATATTAGTATTACCTATATGAAATAGTATAGTATATTTCATTAGTATACCTATATGAAATAGAACAAAGGAACCTCTTGCAATTGCTTTAAGTGGGGTGGGGAGAGGGTTGAGGGGGAGAAATTGGGGCAATGTAACTTTTGTACAATTTGAGTCTAATCAGAATTGTCACTATGAATTCCACCCTATCTAATGAATATATTCTAATGAAAAACTTATAAAACAAAAAAAATCATTTCAGCTTTCTAAACTTAGATTTCTGAACTTGTCTGGCTTGCTTCACAAATGTGGTAAATCAGTTCAAATCAGGTGCTTTGTATCTCTTTGGACATTATAGCACCTCTTTATGTGATAACTTGGAATATTTATACAAATATCATTTTATAAGAGAAAACAATGAACATTGGTGTATGCTTGCAATTAGCTGCATTTAAATATTTCTGAAAAAAATAATCCTATTGCATGTATTATGGTATCACCCCATCAGAAGGAATTGTAGTGAGCTGTTCTTTCATTCCAAAGCAGTCACCTGCTCCCTGAGTGCTTGTCCTCTGACCCACTACTAGTAAGTGGCTTGTTATCTGACAGAGACCCACATCTCTTTGATCTTTACAGATCTCTTCCTGAAGTAGCTTTCTTATTCTGAGCAAATGCTTGTGTTTATCTAGGCTCTTCAGACTTCACCATGGCAATGCTTTACTGCTGCTATTTCTGAATAATAAAAATGACCTTGAGTTAGCTCCTTTTATTCTCTGCTCATAAAGAAATTCTTGCCTAACTCAATATTCTCCCCATTTTGACTTCTGAAATAACTATAGAATTCTAGTCTTTCAGAGAAGATCTTGAGAAGTTAATAGAACACAGTACTTCAGAACTGTGGTCCATCACAACTAATCTCATATTATCTGTCCTATTCATCATTGGGAAGACATCATTGAGAGGCAGAAGCAGAGACAGAAGCCAAGGCCTAATCAGGGCACACAGCCAATAGTTATGCCATATCAACTGTTCTATACTCATAAGTTCTGTTATTAGTGATTTATTTCTTCTGGTTAAACCAGTTCGTCACTTAACCACGGAAAACTAAAATATCAGTGAGTGAAAAGAAGCTATTCCCAAGAAACTTCACCTCCATTTTTTCAGATTTTAAAATATTTTCCCAAGTGTTATAAAAGGAGTGTTGCACTACCTAATTCACTCTTGACAGAAGAATACATTTAAATTTTGGATAGATTCATGCAAACACACATAATTGTACTTATATTTTATAGAACCTATTCCAATAGACTGGTTCACAAGGTTCTCATATATTTGTTTAAACATTCTGGGCATATTGGTGAGGGTATTTCTGGATAAGATTAATATTTTATTTTGCTTTCATTTTATTTTGTTTTGAGACAGACCTCAAACTCACAATCCTCCTGCCTTGTCACCAGAGTGCTGAGATTGTAGGGGTGTGCCGCCATGCCTGGCCCAAGATTAATGTTTAAGTCAGCAGATTGAATAACGAAAATTGTTTTCTTAATATGAATGGGACTCATCAAATCTAGTGAAGTCTTGAATAGGATAACAGGCTGAGTAAAAAGAATGTACTTTTTGTCTGACAGTCTTTAGCTGGGACATCAGTCTCCTGCTTTTGAACCCAGACTGGAATTTATACTACCAGCTCACTTGGTTCTCAGACCTTCAGACTATAGAGCACAGATATTCTCAACCTCCATATTCCCATGAGCCAATTCTTTATCATTTCTCTGATATATATCTATATAATCAATATCTATATTACTCTGGAGGACCCTGACTAATAAATACCATAGGAAAGCCTCATATCTTTCTCTTTATATAGCAGAGTTTGAACTCAGGCCCTTGCACTTGCTAGGCAAGTGCTCTACTACTTGAACTGCATTCCCAGCTCAAGCCTCAGATCTTTATAGAACCCAGATGCACTTGGCAACCCATGGTTTCCTGTTTGTGCCTGTGGAGGATGGGGCATACAGCAGACCACAGGGACTTAAATAACTCTGGGCAATTAAGCATTGTGTTTGATTAATAACTGTGACATTAAAGAAGACAATAGATTCAGAGTAAATTACTATTTTACATCACAACCATAGAACGCTGTGCCTGAAAATGTATCAAGCTTAGTATTGAAGTGAAGGTATCCAAATGTAAGCCTCATAAGAACGTGATCTGGGATAAGCTGTGTGCCTGATGTGTTCACAGAGAATCTTTGTTAAGATGGTCTGTGCATAAAAAACATTTTAATGAAAAAATCATTAAGGATAGACTAAGTTGTCCATTTGTCAATTTGCTCTCCTGTGGGAAGAAAATGATTTATAATAAATGCTCACTATAACTATTTATGTTCTCCCAAAAGCATTTCCAGGTGTCTGAATGCTATTTTGGGGACTAGAAGCTGGATCCAATTTCCATACTGAGAATTTACTATTTCTTATTCTTTACTGCCTGATAAGGAGGAGAAATAAGATTTAAACCTATATTTAGAATCAAATTGTAGTGGGTAGAATTAGAGAAACACTGGCAAATAATAGCAGGCAGGAATACCTGGACATTATCTGGACATTTCTCACCAGGGGATAATGAGCTGAGCAAGTATGTTCCAGTATCTCAGATGCCATTAGATATTTGGGACCTTAGGAAGGTGTGGCTATCTGTGTCCTGGGAAGAAGGAATGTGGGCACAACAAAAATGTCTGTTTCGTTGTGAAAAGCAATCATGGTTTTTAACCTTGTCAGTAAATCCTAAGTAGAAAGCAGAATGATTTTACTGAATGTTCTGGATTATCTTGGAAAGGCAGTCAGCATGTTAGAAAAGTTTTAGAAGTCACCCTAGAGGCAATGACAGATTCCAAAGGACTCTGTTTAATACACATGTAGCTAATTTTATACCATGCTAGTTTCCTCCATCTCACCCTCTACACGGTTAACATTTGAGGTTGAATGATTTCTTGTTGAGGGGCTGTTCTGTGCATTGTAGGATGTGTGCATACTGACCTCTACCCACTACATGCCAGTAGCATTCTGACCCCTAGCTGTGAAAATAACCACTGCAGACATTACTAAATACCTACTGGGGGGACAAATTTCCCCTTGTTTCAATCACTGATCTACAAAGAAAAGGTTTCTTCTCTTAGGTAATTTTTATTTTGATTTTCCTGAATTGAATTTGTAGTAGAAAAAACACTTTCAATATGTCAATTGCCTAAAACTTCTATAC
The DNA here is from genome assembly GCF_047511655.1 of Castor canadensis. NCBI lineage: Eukaryota > Metazoa > Chordata > Mammalia > Rodentia > Castoridae > Castor > Castor canadensis. The sequence continues at coordinate 193,496,650 of NC_133387.1, forward strand.
ATTTCACCTGTAATTTTTTTAAGAAAATAACTTCTTTTAAAGATAAAATTTTGTTTAATTCCTTTAAAATCTTTCTTGTCAATGGACCAAAACAAGGCCAAGCACATTTTTTTTCTCTAAAGAACCAGAACTAAATATTTTAGGCTTTGCAGGTCATTTAGTGTCTGTTGCAGCTACCCAACTCTTTTGCTTTACCAGAGAAGCAGCCATGTAATAGGTAATAGGTTAAAGAATGAGCAAAGATGCTTCTAAATAAGACTCAACTTACAACATAGCCTCCTCCCCTTCCTTCTTCCTGCTTATTAGAGAATTACAGCAAAAGTCTAGAATCATTATATGCAGTGGTAGTCTGTGTTACCACAATCACTATAGGGAGTAAAGAGCAGGAGGGATTTAAATTAGACATGGAGGAATGCTTCCTAATTGTAAAACACAGTAGAAGAAGAAAAGGACTATTCACTGAGTCATCAGTGCATGACATGTTCTATGCGTGTATTTTCACACAGAACCTCAACTATGCGTGTGGGGTGTGATTATCTTCAAGTTACATATAAAAATATTGGCTCACTGAATTTAAGCTATATGAGTAAGGTCACATATCCAAGAAATAACAGAGCCCTGATTAAAATAAGGTGTTCTGGGACTATATGAAATTTAAAAGCTTCTGCACAAAAAAGAAATAGTCTCTAACTTGGAGAAGCCACCCACAGAATGGGAGAAAATCTTTGCTAGCTATACATCAGACAAAATACTGATGACCAGAATATAAAGGGAGCTCAAAAAACTAAACTCCCCAAAAGTCAATGAACCAATAAAGGAAGGGGCAATTGAACTAAACGAAATTTTTCAAAGGAAGAAGTCCAAATGGCTAAAAATCACATGAAAGAATGTTCACCATCCCTGGCCATAAAGGAAATGAATATCAAAACTACACTAAGGTTCCACCTCACTCCTGTTAGAATAGCTATCATCAAAAACACCACCACCAACAAATGTTGGTGAGGATGTGGGGGGTAAAAGGAACCCTCATACACTGCAGTTGAGAATGTAAGCTAGTGCAACCACTTTGGAAAATAATATGGAGGCATCTTAAACAACTAAAAATAAATTTGCCATATAATCCAGCAATACCACTCCTAGGGATATACCTGAAGGAATGTGAGTCAGGTTAGTAAAAAGGCACCTGAACACCCAGGTTTATTGTAGCACTATTCACAATAGCTAAGCTATAGAAACAGCCAAGAAGCTTCACTACTGACAAATGGATTAAGAAAATGTGGTATTTATACACAATGGAATTTTATTGTCATTCACAAGTAAATAGATGGAACTGGAGAACATCTTAAGTAAAGTTAGTCAGGTTCAGAAGGCCAAAAATCACATGTTCTCCCTCATATGCGGATCATAGATCTAAAACAAATGCAGTAATATTATGGGACATGGGTCACACACAAAAGCAAGATAATGCATGGGAGGAATAGGGAAAGGGAAGGAAACTTAAAACTTGAATGTGTTTGATGTGCTCACTGTAGAGCAACAAATATAGTAATCTTAAACTGGCAGAGGCCACTGTGAGAAGGGGACTAAGGAGTAGTCAAGAGTTCTGGTAGAGATGAACCAATTTGGGTTATAATACACATATGCATGGAAACAACCCAAGGATCTCCCTGTATAGCTATCTTTATCTCAAACTAGCAAAAAACACCATATTTTTCTTATTATCTTTTATGTTTTCTTCTACAAAATCAGAGAACAAGAGGGCAGAATAAGTTCTGCCTGGAGGCCGGGGGGGTGGAGGGCCAAATAATGTATACACATGTAAGTAAATGTAAAAGGCATAAAATAAAATACATAAAAAGTTTAAAAATATACAAATAAAGTATCTATAAAAACAAACAAAAACAAAAAACAAATCTAGGTGTTCTGACTTAATTCTGGTGTCCTTTTTCCATGCTTCGTTCTGCTCTGAAAGACACAGGAAAATGACAACTGGGGTATGAGATCATCTTCTTATTGGAAATATTGTTGAAAATGATCTCTCAGATTGGATTTTTGTGCCATAAAGAGTTAGGTTCATAGCACACTTCAATAGTATTTATTATAAATTTAAGTAATCTTTCTTGAAGTTAAATTAGAGCACTGAGAAGGTTTATTGTAGAATAAGAGTTAAAATGTGCATGTTAGTTTCCAGATCAAGATGGCTGATTGGGTGCTTCCAGAACAGAGGGCTGACTGAGCATTTAATCATTGATCCTCTCAATACACATCAAGACCATGCAGTGTGCAATGATTTGTCTGGTGTTGAAGATAGAGAACTTTGTGCTGAACGAAGGTAATGAGATTCTACTCTCATGCGTTTACTTTCCAGTAGAAGAGACAGCTAAATAAACAAATGACGTAAGTAAACCAAAAAGATCACTTAAAATGCTAACCAATCCCGTCAAAAACATAATGTTCAGAGACTAAGCATGTGTATGCAGGGAATGCTCATGCTAGGTATTAGATATATTGATAAGCACGCATTGCTGAATATGGAATATTTTAAGTGGGATTTGACTAATCAGATGAAACTAGTCATGAAGATATCCTCCCTAGAAACCAAGGAAGAAACAACAAGGATGGAAGCCTTGAGTTGAAAACAACTTAATCATGCAATGAAGACCTGCTCGCTGACAAGCTCCATCCATTTTTTTCCAGTCATTTAGTGACTAGTCCTTAAGTATAAACTGGTGACCTAGTATCACCCATCTTTAAGGAAATATTGTAACATGAAAGAAAAATAAAACACACATTCAAAAAGAACCATGATTATGAGTGAAACAGCTAATTTGGGGTGAGAAAGGGAACATTACTTTAAGGTAACTAAAATTAGTGTCTGAGATAGGATAAGGAAGATACTGTAGGCATAAATGAAGAAAAGGATGCTAATAATAGAATAATCGATAAAGAGGACCTGAAAATTACTGTATGAGGTACAGTGACTGGGGACCCATCTTTGGAGGGCTACCAGTTTGCCTTATGGTTTTCATTATTAATGTAACTCCACCATGTCAAATACAGCCACAGTGTACTTCTCCTCAAAATCTCATTGTAATATGACATTGGGCTAAGGCCTAGATTCTAAGACCTTGTCTTCTAAATTAAGCTCAAGGGTGGCCAAAGGTCTTTGGATATGACACCACTCAGTCTAAAGATATGTGATCTTTCCCATGTGATCTGTCCCTGTGAATTATTACACAGGGACAAAAGAACCTAACGGACACTCCATTCACAAAAAGAAAGGAAAACAAGGAGGTACATAGCTGTTACTTGTTCCTAACAACTCTCAAACCCATTCCTATTTCCTGGAAGTGGTCCTCCAGGCCTCTAGGCTCTGCTCTTGGAACTTTTGGCTCCTGACTCAGAGTCATTCCATTTTCAGCTTGTTCCTTTCCCATAAGAATTTTGAGGCCCAGAAACCTTTTTAAATTTTGAATGACCTCTCTCCTTTTCAGTTCAAAACTGTAAATTCCTTAAAATCTATAAGTTTTCTTGTGATTCAAATTATACTTTATCTCATTGGGCAAAAGCCATATCTAAATCTCTCCTCAAGAAAAGCCTCTGTACATTGGGTTGAATAATTCAAGGTGTTGTGAAACAAGAGTTTTAACTTAAAAGCCCCTCATCTAGCTGAGAGGGTCTATGAGGCACCATGTTGATTTGGAGCTTTTTTTTTTTTTTTTTTGAGATCTTAACAAAAGAGCCTGAGATCTTGACCCTAAGATCACATTTTAACTGAAAAATTCTGGGTTTGAAACTTCACCTATTTCTTACAGTTTTGCCCAGGACCCAAGAAGTACTAACCTGGAAATGTTTATTTATCTGCTTGAAAACTAACAGTTCCAGCATTAGTTAGGTATGAGACACTGCTGGTGGTAATCAGGGCACACCAATAAACAAAACACAAAAATCGCTGCCCTCATGGGGCTCACATCTTAGCATGGAAAAATAAACAGAGTTAATAAGAAGTGAATGATTTTTCTTAGGAGAGGAAAAGTTCTACGGGGAGAATTGGAACAAGAAGAAAAACATTAGGGTAAAGGGGTGTTATAATTTTAAATACCAAGTTCAAGATAGAACTCTTTGAGAAGGTAACATTTGAACAAAGAAAACATTTAGAAAGAGGTGTATACTTGGGGAAGCAACAGTCTATTACAGGACAGAGACTGCAAAGGCCCCGGTGTGGAAGTCTGTCTGTTCAGTAGAGACCAAAACTGCCAGAATGGCCAAAGTAGAGTGAATCAGAAATAGCTTCAACAACGATAGGAATTAGAGAGCACCAGAGGGATTTGAGCAGAATACTGAAGAAATACAAGGTATGGATTTAAAATTTTGAAAGAGTTATTGTTCTGTGATACAGGGACAAGAGTGGAAGCATAGCGATAAGCCCTAACTTGACCTGTAGTGATTCAGAAGAGAAATGAGGGAGCTTGTGCCAGGATGGAGGCAGTGGGGCTGGCGTATAGTGTCAGGTAGAGCCAAGACAGATTGTATGAGAGACATGACAGAAGGTGATGCTTCTGAGCAACTAGCAGGATGTGGTTGTCATCAACTGAGATGGAGGTGACTGTAAGTAGAACCATTTTAGAGGATCAGGACATCTACTTGGTTCACTTGAGCCCAAAATCTGTTTGAAATTATGCAGCCATATTGCAAAGACAGTGGAAGCTATGAACCTGAATTTTGGGAGAAATATAAAGAAGATGTCAATTTTGGGTAATTGCCATATAATTTTTCTTTGGTACTGGAGATTGAACTTCGAGGTTTCTGCTTGTTAATCCATGCCCCCAGTCCTTTATGCTTTAGTTTCATTTTCGGCTTTGGGCCTCAGTCCTCTTACCCATGCTTCTGCATAGGTGTGATTATCGGAGCGTACCACCATCAATGGCCCTGCATATAACTCTTATTGAAAGGCATGAGGCTAGATTAAATTCCCTTGAGATGGATAGAGAGGGAAAACAAAAGTCGATTTTTATACTCTGTCTCTGATGTCTAGTGGGGAGTTGGTCTTAAGTGTCAGGAACTCCTTATAGATGAGCTATCCCATTCTCCATTTGACCACTAGGAAACTGATCTTCTGTAGAAGAGGGACTTTAACAAAACCCTAATAATGGGTCCTGGGTTCTTGCTCTTTGGTCTTGTAATTTTCCTTCAGCATAGATGGCATTCACACAGCTGAAATCAGAATATTAGCGTGAAATGGAAACTTTATATGGCAAACATTTAAATCTTTTCTCCACACAGCAGCACACTGAAAGGAAACTACTGGATGCAATCCTGCAATTCATTACCTACTTCAATGCCAGCTGCAGAGTTTGCTCACCTGTGGAGATTAAAGATTTGTGCTGTTTCAAATGATGCCAGGTGTAGTTTAAAGTCCTTTGGATCTTAGACCTTTTGCTCTTTAAAAGAAATTAATATTTAGATGCCAATATGGTGTAGCATAATTGACTACCTAATATCAAACAAATTTGATCAGAGCAGGTGTTTGCTAAAGTAGTTACAAAAGTGAGACAAATAAAATAGAGGCTATGAGCTTTTGTCTGTTGAGCCACTGTTGGCTCCACCTTTGAAGACAGAGGAGAGCAAAAAACACCATTCCATCTTGATTCTGATTCGGATGCCAACAATTTCATATCTACTATTATAAAAAGCCTTAAACTTCACCTTCAATACATAAGAACATCTCTCGAGTCTGTTCAATAATACAAACTCAGTGTAAAACCCAACTGCAAATTTCCAAAATCAGTTCATTTCCAAAAGTTACTGTGTAAAGTCTGGAATGTAAAGAAAGTTCATGACCATGATTCTATTACAGGGAATGTGTCACATACTCAACATATTATTAAAGCACTGATTACACTGAATTGTAAACAGTTTCTTTCTCACAGATTGTAGTCCTTAAAACTTGACATGCAAAACACCACCTGAAGGACTTGTTCAAATAAAAATTGCTGGGCTTGGTATCCAGAATTTTTGATTCAGTAGCTCTTCGATGAGGACCAGAAAGTTACATTTCTATTAGATTCTCAGAAGATGATGGGTTCAAGGACCATACTTTTAAAACCACTATATTGAACAATGCCTTTGATGCACTGGAATTCTTGGGTCCTGTTCCACGCTTGGATAGAAATCAAAGGCAGGAACGCAAGCAAAGATCAAAAGAATTTTATTTGCAGAGAAGCAATAGAAAAGACTGCAGGGAGTGGCGTGGTGGGGAGCACTCAGAATCTGGTAGTCCCCTGAGTCAGGTTGGATGTCAAGTTTTATAGTATTTTTGTTGCAAATGGTGAAGATTTTGGTGGGAACAGGTGTCTCTTGGGAAGGAGATGGGGCATTTCCTTCCCTGGCTAATTTCCATCTTTGGGGAGCACATGGACCTTCCTTGAAGGTGTTTTATGCCTGTTTCATTTTTGTATTCCTACACTGTAGGACAATGTTTGGAAGAGAGCCAATGTTTACTAAATTTTTATTGAGTTCCCAAATAGCAATTCATACTATAAAGAAATTAAAAATAATTATATCATATATGAAATGTGGGGCGAGTTTCAGGATACATGCATTCCTTCCTATTTTAGTTGTCTATAAAAGACATTCATTTTCAAATGGTCAGACACAACATTTTCCAGGTTTTGCAGACTAGAATAGAATCAATCTCAAACTCCCTAGAAAATATTGCAAAGATGAATAAAACTCACATATGGAAACTGCTAATTAAACTTTACAGGTTGAACTATTAGGGGATAGCTCTCTTAGATGGCTGTTTTGTTGTGAGAGCACAACAAACTGACAGTCTGCCAGAATGAATGGAATTAGGGAAACACATGCAGACTTCTCCCACCCTCCTCTAATTGGTTACTACCTCACAGATTTGTTAGAGACTAAGCCAGTTGCGCCAAGGAAAAAATTGATAGTATGCTTGTTGATAGGCTACATAATGGCTCCCAAGGACCAAGATATGCATATCCCAGTCTCTAGCATTTGTGGATGTTACTTTACATGACAAAAGGGACTCTGTGATTAAACTTAAGGACCTAGTGATGGGTAAATTAGCCTGGATTATATTAGTAGGCCTGATGTAATCATGAGGATCCTTAGTGGAAGAAGGTAGGAAGATTAGAATCAGATTAAAAAATGTGGCAACAGAAGAGATTGGAGTGATGCAGGGCCATGAACTAAGGAATGTGGAAAGTCACTAGAAGCTAGAAAAGACAGAACCTGCTTTTGTCCATAGACTTTCAAGAAAAAAAAAAAATAACAGCTCTGCTGATTTTAACCCGCTGTGTCTGATTTTGGACTTCTGATTTCCAGAAGTTCAAGATGCATTTATTTAATTTTAAATCTAAATGTTTATGGTAATTTGCTATAGCAGCAATAAGAAATTAGTAAACATTGTCTGTGATTTAGTGAACTTTACCTGTTTATATGTTAGCAGGTTTTAGAATTAACCCCAGACCAGAGGCAAAATACCGAGTTCAAGCTTAAAATCCCAGTCTCTAATGTTTTTTATGTAAACTATAGTACAAATCTATGTAAAAGTAAATCAATATGGTAATAGGTTGGAGTGAAATTCAGGTGAGAGAGAGGTCAGCTATACTCCTAGCTCCGTTGCTCACTTGTGTATTTGGTCATCTCATTCATGTTTCCTTCTACAACTCAATCAAAAATGCTGAGACTGGTTTAGAGGTAAATTATTTTAATGGTATTCCCAGTACATTTATTTATTAAAAATGAGATTATTTGTTTATATTTATATCAGCTGATTGGAAAAGTAATAAATGAATGTGTTCTCAGTAGCTCATAGCTCTACAGTTCAATGCAAAATGAACAGTATAGGATTCAAAGTTTGTGATGGGTGGTAAGATATTTAGGGTGTTCCTAATTATTATTATAGTATAAAAATCAGATTGTAGAATATCACAGAGAAAAGTTGCCACCAATGTAATTTATTAAAACTTAGTTGAAGGAAGAAAATGGACTGGGGGTGTAGCTCAGTGATAAAGTATACAAGGTTTCACTGTCAACACCACAAAAAAAATGAATGGAGAAAAAAATCAAACAACTATCAATGTCTTTTATCTTACATTATATAAATCATACTACTTATTCTAATGCTTTTTGAATGATTCCATCTGTGGTGCAGTAGTTTAATTTTTCATATAAGATCAAGTGGAATATTAGTCTCATTTTAGTCTGCCAGATAAAGGAAAAAAATGCCCTTACAGTTAATATAACAAGCACAGAAATCTGATTCCAGAATAGATAAAGCTCTTTTTTCAGTGTCATGCTTATCTTTCATTGCTTTCATAGATTTTCTCTAGTTATTTCAAGTGAGATTCACCTCCAGAGGATGCCAATTGTGCTTGGTTATAAGAGTGCAATCTTAGCTTCATCATCTGAGCAAGGAACAAAAAGGAACTCGTATGATTTCTTGTTAGCATGATCATTTTCTCTTCTACTATCTGCAGTTCTTTGTTTCTGACTTCTGCATCCATTTATTGAAGACACTTGTCCAGAGAAAGGAAGCATCGAAGGGCAGAAAAATGTGTGAGGCATATTTGTTATGAGGAAGCAGAATTATTATTGTGGCTCTGTTTTAGTCTTCTCCCTGACTCTTGGTAATTGTGATAAGTGCTAGTGTGTCTTGGTTGCTTACTGTAGGGCAGCTGCTTTACTTGCTGTGTGTTCTGCAAGGCTCTGATGCACAGACCTCTACTATTGCTGCTCTGTGAGATGGATACTAATATTTTCTTCCTTGTACACTAGAATACTAAGAGCCAGAGAGATTGATATTCCACAGTTACCTATTACTAACCTCCTGTGTCCACCTTATCTTGCCATTGTAAGGGTAACTCCAAGCTGTTTGTTTTGTTTTCTCAGTGCTGGGGGCTGGACTCAGAGACTCATGCATTTCAAGCAGAAGCTGTACATCTGAGCCACTCTGCCAGCCCCGAACTGTTTCTTATGGACACACTACTTTATTCACTTCTGGAACTTCCCACATTTCTAGCTTTACCCGTTCCTTCAATTTTAAGCCTCATATTTTCTACTATACTGAAAGTGAAATATTATTATTACCTATCATGGCTAAGTAATTGCCTATGGTTATCAGATATGGTATTCCATATTCTTACAACCAAATCTCAGAAAATTAAATGAATGAACTAAACAGGTTCCAACTCTCGACACTGAAAATTTCCTCTATTTAAATTATCATTCACTCTGCAAATTCCTGTCAGGATTATCATTATAAAAACCAAGTCATCCTGTTGGAAAAAAAAAGGAACACAGCAACATCTTTTTCTGACAATCAGCATACTTAAAATTGATGCTTGGAGAAGGTAATGAGTGACATCATGTTTGGATCCTCTCTTAAGATACTGGTGTACATCGTAAAACAGTGCAGACTTAAAAATGAAGGACAGGACTGTAAAACAAGTATTTGTGGGAAGGGGAGGGCAAATATGGTCAGTGTACTTCACGTACTTATATAAAACAGGGCAGTGAAACCTATTTTAATTGTGTTCAGTAGAGGGATGAGGGAGAGAGATGGTGGAAGTGAACCTAACTAAGGCATATTGTAACCATATATGGAGATGTCACAATGATTTCCCCCTGATCAACTGATATATGCTAAACAATTTTTTTAAAAGGATCCTGGTAATAGAGTGCTTGGGTCATCACAGAGATAACCTGTATAATCTATGCATCATTGAGTTTGGCATATAAATGATGAGTAGAGGAAGAGGGAAGAGGTGGAAACCAGCACTGGGTAAGCAGTCACTATATACTAATGCTTATTAGGCACTTTTGATCTGCAATGCAATCTTGAGAGGTAAACACCAGTTTTGATTATTCAAAATTATTTATTGACCACATACTGGCAGACTGTCTTCCATATACTAGAATAGAGCAATAAATGACATAGGTCATATTCCACTTTCATCTAGTAGGATGGAGACACACAATAAGAAAGAGAACGAAAAAGAAAAAAAAGAAAGTGAGCAAAGGAATAGTGTTTCTGAGAAAGTAAATTTTAAGTGAGACTCAAATTTCTGGACATAAACTGTTCTGGGAGCTGGATATTCTAGGCAGAGGTCAAAGACACTGAGATTCCTGCATTCTAGGATGGGAAGAATACCAGGGGTACAATGAAGAAAAAGTGAAGGGAATGAAGATATCCAGAGCCACCTGGGGAGATCAGGAGAGTCTTACAGACTGACTTTAATGTACCTGTGAATTATCTGGAAATTTTGAAAACAGTAACAACTTCAGAAGATCTACAGTTCTGCTCCCAGGAAACCCTATAGTGTGGGTAATGAGGTTTTAAGTCTTGATAAGCAGTTAAAATAAAATTCCAGTGCCATCAAAGCCACAGAAGAAGGATTTTAAGTGAGCAGTAGAGTAGTGTGATTTTCTTTTCAAAAAATTTACAAGATGATGGCTTTTAAGACTATATAGCAGCAGGCAGGATGAAAGAGCAATGGAGGGGTGAATTCGAATATGTTATATTTGATACATCATAAGAACCTTTGTAAGTACTCCAGTGTACCCCCACCCTGCATAACAATAATAAAAAAAGTTTCCTTAAAAAAAAAAAGACTATGTAGCATGGAACCACTTTAGGATTCATTGCAGAAGAAACTAACATTGGGGCAGTTCTATGATTTGCCATGATTTTTCTTTAGATTCACAGTGCACATCAAAGCCTATCTGACCCAAAGTTTGAATCTTTTATCCTTAGATCATTGCGTAGGTAAGCAAAGGCTTGCCTTAGAAGATGCATATTTACATGCTAGAATTAGTCTAAGACAGAGACCAATGGATTTATTGGCTTCACCACGAGTCTTTTACAGGTGATATGCCAAATAGGCACCACTTACTAGGTGCTTGGAGTATTGTGTTCATTCTGAAGTTGTAATAAGCATCTCTTAAGTACAGACACATTTTAGAGAGCCCAGCTCCTTAAACTGGGAAGTCCACTCTTTTTTAAATCTGTATTAGAGGAGGTGGACCACATTCCAACAATCCCAAAATGTGCCTTGGTAACTAAGCTATCTGTTTCAGAGGGAGATCAGTTTTATTGCATTACCACACCACAGGAAGGAGCCTCAAACAGAATCAGAGGGTGCATTCTCAGCTGTCTGTCAGCTGCACCAGGCAACAGGAGACACTTAGCTTAAGTACCCTCAGAGCGGTAGGAAACCAGCAACTGCTTAATTGCATGTGCTGTCATGGAAGTGACGTTCATGGTTCCAGTGCAGAAAAGCCACCCAGACGTTCCACTTCTGAGCAGCTCATTACAAGGTTCATTCCTGATCTGCCCACCTAGCTAATTATCCCATGAATCCATCTTCAGGAAAGTGCCGTGCTTTTCACGTGTAAACGACTGTGCTGTCTTTGCCTGGTAATGCTTGCATTACTACATTTTTTTCCTTCCTTTTTAGCATTCTTATTAACATTTTCCCTCATTCCAAATGGATCAATGTAGGGCTATAGAATACACTATAATATTTTTTAAAAAACTATTTTGAGTTCCCTCAAATAATTTTCCACTTGGTATGATTAACAATAGTTAACATCTAAGTAGCAATCACTGTGTGTCAAACACTATGTTATGAATGGTCCCACAAAAAATTTGTTCTTTTTTTTTAACTGACTTATTCTTTTTATTAATTTATTTTTATTGTTGTGCTGGGTGGGTGTACATTGTGGCATTTACAAATGTTTTTACAACATATCAAATATATCATACTTGAATTCACCCTCCACCATTCTCCTTTATCTTCCCCGTCCCCATTCCTAGAATAGTTTCAACAGGCCTTATTTTTCCATTTACATACATGTGTACACAGTATTTGCACAATATTCACCCTCCCACACCCTTTCCTCACCTCCTTTCCCCTGCTACTGATACCAACCAACCCCTCCAAGCAGGACCTGTTCTGCCCTTCTGTGTTCTGATCTTCTAAAAGAAAAAAAAAATGACATTTTTGTTTGTTTAAGATAGCTACACAGGGAGTTGCCTTGTGACATTTCCAAGTATATATATGTTATATTATTGCAGGATTCTCAAACAGAGAAATGGGACAACAAGGCAGTTCAGCAGGAAGCAACATTTATTGTGCCAGCACAGACTCAGCGGACTCCTGTCCAAAGGCTGAGCTCTGAGAACAAAGGGGCCTTGCCTTATATACCCTTGCAAGCAGGTTACAGTAGCAAGAAGCAAAGTTTAACCCATATATGGTTGTATGCATCTCTATTGACTACTTCACCCTCAGTGCTATGTGACCTTCCTCACATTCAGATTCTTTAAGATTTTTCTCCCTACTATTCTGTCCCCTCCTCCCTGCTACATCATTCTCCCCTTGATGCTTGGACCCACCTAGGGTCAGAGAGTACCATCCTGATTTAGTGGTTATATTTTCCACAACATCATTATATGGATGGCCATTTTTCTTTCTATAGTGGCCTCCATAATGGTCCTGATAGACTGCAATACTAAGGGAACATCAATCAGGGTAACATCAAACATGCTCCCAAGCCTAGACCCATTGTATCTATAAGGGGTATTGAATCCACTCAAGGCAGAGAACCACCTGCTGAAAAGATTGTCTGGGTGCCATTCTTTCCACACCTGTGTGGGTACATGTACCATCTTTCTAATATTAGTGGCAATTTCTGTTACTGCTTGACCATTGTCATCTATGTAGAGGTGACAGTCTGATTGGTTGAACTTGCCACATACTGTTCCCCACCAGTTAAAAGATAGTCTAAGACCATGTGATTTTGATATAAAGTGGCTCACGTTTAGGTCTGTTGCTTGGCCAATAGCTCTAGGACAGAGGCAGTCTGGTTGGTAATAATTTCTATGACTGCCTGTAACCTAATGATTCTGTTGAGCATATAAATGGGAGTCTGGTAACCCCAGCTCTCATCCTGTGCCCAGGTGGCTGGTCCATAAATCTCGATAATCCTCTGGGGAGGCCATTCCTCTTCTCCCCATCTCTGTTGGCTCCTCACCTCCAGGTCCCTTTTTATTCTAGGCCCCAGAGTTTCAAAAAGGGGAACCCCCAGCTGTTCCCTTTGGTGGTTGGGCAAGAGGAAAACCTAGGCTGGATAACTCTTATAGTACAGCTCCCTTCCAAGTCCTAGAGAGTTTGGTATAAGCTTGCTTCTCCCATATCCAAAATAATCCATCTGGTGCTCTCCACCACCCCATATCAGTATTGGTGAGGTTATGCCAATATTTGCCAATCTCAGGGATGCCAAGAGTGGGTTCACCTTGCCTGTAGTAGAACAATTTAAAAGGCTGTCATTGGTTGGAGAATCATGACATTGGGAACTGTTTTATGATGGGGGCAATGTCCAATACCATTTAGGCTCATCAGGCCCCAGGTTAGATTAGTCCCATTCCAAGAGTATACCCTCTTACAAGGGAATTCCCCCACCTACTTTTCATATTCTGGCCTGATTCTTTTGAAACATTCTTCCCAAATTACCGCTGATGTGAGAATCCAGGTCTGAGGTTTGTTACTCTCTGTCTAGGTATAAATTGATTCCACAATGAAAGTTGGTGAGCATTTAGACTGATCCCTTTCCAAGGCCATTCCTCACTCGTGAGGGCACCTCTGCTCACCCAGCAGGTTGAGACATTCATTTCTTTGGCAATCCTTTCCTTCAGGTCTACAAAAAGATTTTTTCCTGTTTTGGGGAGGTCTAATCCTCTGCCTAACTTGCTTCTGATTTTATTATGCAGTGGCCCAGTGCCTTGATTGGCAGCTGGCCCCGGTATGGGTGAGAGTATCTTTGACACTCGGTGTGCTGTCTCTCTAACAAGTTGTTAACGAACTAGGTCCTGGACTGCCCCACCATCAGAATTTCTCCAATGTCCCAAATAACTCCCACTTTCCATTTCAAATGTAGCCTGCATTGTTCCCCTTACTCTGGGACTTCCAGAATCACTTACCAACAACCTTGCAAACCCGAGGAATATATGAGCCGATGTAATATCTGACCTTTGGTGGGTGTATGATACAAAGTATGGCTGTGTGGAGGTCCCAACAAAGTCTCTCTTATAACATTCAGTGTATGGGTGAAACCTTGCAAGGGCCAACCCAAAAGGTAAGAGGTCAAGTCTGTAGAGGAGAACAGGGGTGCATCCCATGTTTGAACTTCCACTGTGTGTACACTAGTCAGCTTCCAGAGTGACTAGAGCAGGACAACTAGTGTTGTCCTATTGTTCATAGTCCCTTGTTTTTCCCAGGAAGTAGAGTCCTGCCAGGGAAGGGCACGGGTGTTCTCGAGGTGATCTTACACAGTGAGACTGGGTCAGGGATGCATTCCCACTCAAGAAAGACTGGCTTTACTCAGCTGTGGTGGATCCCAGGAGCAATCTCTGCTACTTTAACTTTGGTGGGTATAGGCAAAATAATGACAAAAGGGCCCCTCCAAGGGTATTTAATAGTTGTGCATTCCATTCCTTTTCCCAAATGGCATCCCCTGGCCTGTAATGGTATGTGGGAGTTGTCAGGCTTACAGGAAGTCTCTCCCAGACCACTCATTAATTTTCAAGAGGGTCAACCTGAGGGCCTGTATCTGCTGTCTCAGTGTGAGGTCTCCTATTTCTTTGAGGTCCTTCCCATATGCCCTTGATTAAGAGGGGTGTCCATAAAGGACCTCAAAAGGTGAAAGCCCTCCCTGCTTAGTGGGACTAGACCTAATCCTCAGTAATGCTAAGGTAGTAATTGATCCCACTGCAGATGGGTCTCCTGACACAGTTTTCCCAACTGCAATTTTAAGATTCTATTCATATATCCCACTTTTCCTGAACTCTGGGAGCGATAGGCTGTATGCAACTTCCACGTGATTCCTAAGCCCTTAGCCATCAGCTGTACCACCTCTGCCACAAAGGCTGGTGCATTATCTGATCCGGGAGTCATAGGGATTCCAAACTCATTTCTTTTAACAAACATCTGCCACCTCTTGGGCTTTTTCAATCCACATGGGGAAGGCTTCCACTCATCCTGAGAAGGTGCAGACAAACACCAATAGATATTTACATCCTTGAGCTCGTGGCATTTCAGTGAAGTCCACGATCAAGTTTTGAAGAGGAATTCCGCCAATGCCCTGTACCTAGGGTAGTGCCCTTGGCCCTTGCTGGGGTTTTTTTTGGCACATCGGCTACATCTTTCACTTACTGCCTTACATATGCTGGAGAGTTGGGGGATGAAATAGTGCTGGGCTAGGGTGGTCTCTAGGGCTGCTCACCCTGAATGAGTTCCTTTGTGGAACTGCTTGACAAATGTGGGAGCCAGAGACTCAAGGGATGGCAATGTGACCATCAGCAAATTTCCACCATCCGTCCAGTAGAAAACTTCCCTCCTCAGTCTTGAACGAAGGCTGTTCTTGTGGTGTGTACTGTGGGTCCCATTCAGCTAAGGGGCATGGGAACAAGGCAGCCATCAGGGCAATTGGGGCTGGTCCCCTTGTGAGGGCTGCTTGTTTGGCCTCCCTATCAGTTTTCTGGCTTCCCCGAGCAATTGTTACATCTGCCTTTTGGTGCCCTCAGCAGTATATAACTGCCACTCATTTAGGGGCCCATACAGCATCCAGCAGTTTGAGGACTTCCTGCCCATACTTGATACTTTTTCCTCCCAAATTAATGAGGCCCCTCTTCTTATATAGGGTCCCATGGACATGGTTGTGAAGGCATATTTAGAGTCAGTGTGGATGTTTACCCATACTCCTGCAGTGAGCTAGAGTGCCTGTGTGAGGGTGACAAGTTCAGCTTTTTGTGTATAAGTTCCTACTAGCAGCAGGTGGGCCTCAATGACTGAGTCCAGAGTTATTATTGCATACCCAGCAAAGTGTGTGCCATCCTGGATAAAGCTGCTGCCATCTGTGAAATACTCAAAGTCTGGATTGCCAATAGGCTGATTGGTTAGATCTGGCTGGCTCGAGAGAACCTCATTCATATCCTCTAAGCAGTCACGCCTTGGGGGGCCTGAGTCAACCATCAATAGGGTGGGTGGCTGGGTTTAGAGTCTTAACAACCTCTACCTGGATGTGTGGGTTTTCACACAACATACTCTGGTATTTGATCATCTGAGAGTTGGTCAGCCAATAATTTCCCTTATATTCCACGACAGTTAAGATGGAGTGGGGAACTCAGGCAGTGAGTTCTTGTCTGGAACAAATTTATCTGCCTCTGCTACCAGGGCAGTGGTGGTTGCTAGGGCACACAAGCAAGGCAGCCAGCCTCAGACAATGGTATTGAGCTGTTTGGACAAGTAAGCCACCAGACGATGCCCGGAGCCTAGTAGCAGAGTCAAGACCCCAACAGCTGTTCCCTTTCATTCATTCATTTCATTTCATTCATACAGGAAAAAGGATTTCATCACATCTGGCAGGCCAAGAGCAAGGGCATTTGTGAGTGCCCTCTTGATTTCTCTAAAGGTTTTCTCTTATTCCTCTAAGGGTTCCTGTTCTCCCCACTTTGTGGCTTCAAAGAGGGATTTCACCAAGAAGGAGTAGCTAAGATTGAGATTCAGCAGAAACCTGTGGCTCCCAAAAACTCTCTGATATGCCAGCAGGTATTGGGGGCTGGAATGGAGCAGACAGCCTGTTTCCTCTCCAGGCCAAGCCTGCACTGTCCCTGCAACAGGTGAAAGCTGAGGTATTTGACAGTGTCTTGGCAAATCTGGGCCTTTTCCCAAGAGACTTTGTATCCTGCCTTCCATAAAAGAGAAAGAAGGAGGCAAGTCCCTTCTATAGAGTCCTCTTGGGTTGGTTCAGCCAGCAGGAGGTCATCTACATACTGGAGTGTGCAGCCATGCTGGTTGGCTGAGAAAGCTTTGAGGTCAGATGCCAAAGCAGTTCTGAAAATAGTGGGCAAATTTTTGAAACCTTGTGGTAACTGAGTCCAGGTTAGTTGCTCCTCTTCTCCAGTATTGGAATTTTCCCATTGGAAGGCAAAAATAGGCTGGCTCTGTGAGGCTAGACAGATGTAGAAAAATGCATCCTTAATATCTAGACAGGTAAAAACATTTAACTCGGCTTAGACAAGGCCTAACAGCCTGTAAGGATTCAAGATCAGAGGGTACAGAGTAATAGTTGCTGAATTTTCTGCCTGGAGGTCCCAAACTGGCCTGAAATCCTTGGTCTTTGGTTTCTGGACTGGTGATAATGGGGTGTTCCAGGATAACTGGCAAGGGTGGAGTATCCCATATTTTAGGAGTCTGTCAAAATGTTTTTGAATTTCAATCTGGGCCTTGCGGGGAATGAAGTACTGTTTTTGGCTGATAGGGGTGGCTCCTGGCTTTAGTTCCACCACTACTGAGGGCACATTTCAGGCCAGTCCTGGGGGATTTTCTTCAGCCCACATACCTGGAACCTTGAAGGGAAGCTCAGGAATCTCAGGAGACCTTCCCTTAGGGGCACACAGTTGCCATTCCACTTCTTGTACGACTGTGAGGATTAAAATCTTTGCCTCAGTTCCTATCAACTTTAAGGCTGCTGCACCATCCAAATCAAAAGTTATCTGTGCCCTCAGCTTGCATAAGTCCCTGCCCATCAGGCCCATCAGGCCCATTGGGCCATCAGGGAGATAAAGGAATTCATGTCTTATTTCATGACTCCCAAGATTGCATTGTCTAGATACTAGGAAGGGGCAGCAGGCCTGGTCCCCTGTAGCCCCAATAATAGTTGAATGCTTTTGTGACAGAGGACCCACTAGCTGGGTCACAACTGAATGTTCTTGTCCTGTATCAACCATGAGGTCAACGGATGGCCCCCTATTTTCATTCAGACCATAGGCTCCTGTAGTTTCATTCAGACTAGGGCCCAGTAGAATGGAACCCAGTCTGTCTTAATCCTCCTCATAGCTTTTTAGGGCTGCCAGTCTGACAATGTTTTCCTCCCAGGGGATGGCTATTGTGTGAGTGAGCTGATACTTTCCCTCAAAAACTCGGCCCCTGCCTCTGCTCTGGAAGGCCTTCTGGGAGTCCCTGGACATTCATTCTTCCAGTGACCTTCCAGATGACAGGAGGCACATTGATTTCATCCCAGTTCCTCTCTAAGGTGGGGGCATCCCACGGGCATTGGTCATCATCCACTGTGATTGCCTCTGCCTCTGCCTAGATTAGCCAACCACAGTCCACCTGACTGTTCGACAAGGGCTGCTGCCAGAAGGTCCACTTTCCTTCTCACCTTCCTGTCAGCCTCCCTTTTAGCCTCCTGATCTTGATTGCCAAAAACCTTTGTGGCCACCTCCAGAAGCTGGCTGGCATTCATTCCAGTGAATTTCTCAAGTTTCTGCAATTTTCACTGTTATGTCCCCTTGGGCCTGGCCAACAAAAGTAGCATTAATCATCCGTTGGTTTTCAGGGGCTTCCAGGTCAAAAGAAGTGTACAGGCAGAAGGCCTCACACAAACACTCATAGGACTGGCTGGGACTCTCATCCAGCTCTTGGAGGACCTGTGATGCTTTTCCCTACTTCCTTCATGCCCTCTAATAGTGCCTCCTGACACTGTTGAAGTCGCTGGTGGTCTAGGTCATCATTAGGGTCCCAATGAGAGTCTTCCTTGGGAGAATTTAGCTTGAGCATATATTTGGACATGTAGAGAGCACTCAGGGGCTTGACCATCCAAACACTTTAGAGCCTCTTCTCTGCCACAAAGGGAAGAACAATATGCGCCCCTTATGGGTGACCTAGGCCCTGTTGTCTGACCAGGAACTGCACCTACACAGGGTCCTCACATGCTTTTCTGTCTCCAGCCATGTCTCTCATGGGAACTTTAGGGGCATCTTAGCTGTGGTGAGTCTGTATAAGCCCAGGACCGAGGCCCTGTTAGTGCTCACCCTAGAACAGATGATTTCAGCATGGACCTACAGATCCGTACTCCACATTTGCTTCATAGCCAAGCTACATCTCATTCACACACATTCACATGCAAGCATCCAACATTTCTGCCCTGCTCCCAGCACCTAGAAGTCATGGTTTCGCCTTCACTCAAAGTTACTTGGGTGACTCTGGGACATGAATAAAGCTTCCCTTCTGCCCCTAAGGGGAAGACCTAATATACAAACCCAAGTTTTTACCAGTCTGATGGGTGGTGCTCCCCCACTGATTCTTGTGCCTCTCCAGGTTCTGTTGTACATCCAAAGTCCTTATCTTAGAGTCCCTCCTCCAGATCAAACCATCTGTTGGTGCCTGGGTGGGATCACTTCACTTCTCTCGGCAGCCTGGGGGATGCACCCTAGTGTCAAGGGAGGTGAAAAAAAAATCACTGTCTCCAAATCCCAGACCAGCCGCCCAGAAATGTTGTAGGATTCTCGGACATAGAAACAGGTTACCGAGGCAGTTCAGCAGGAAGGAACGTTTATTGTGCCAGCACATACTCAGTAGGCTTGTGTCCAAAGAGTGAGCCTTGAGAACAAAGGGGCCTTGCCTTATATACCCTTGCAAGCAGATTACAAAAGCAGGAAACAAAGTTTAACCCATTTATGGTTGTATGTGTCTCTATTGGTTATGTCACCCTTAGTGCTATGTGACCTTCCTCACATTCAGATTCTGTAAGTCATACCTTCCTGCTATGCCATCCCCTCCTCCCTGCTGCAAGATCCCAAATTGGGTCATCTCCTCTATTTGTCTTCTTTCCATCTTAGTGAGCTGCATTGCTGTCCATTCCACAGCTGAGAATCAGAGATTTCAGTGGGGATCAGTGAGCTGCCCAAGATGTCACAGATGGTGAAGGAAACCCTGACCTCTTATACTCCAAAATCATTTTTTTAAACCACCAGACCAGTGATTCTCCAAGTGTAGTTTGGGGGTCCATAGCATAGACATCAGCATGAACTTAGAAATGCAAATTCTCAGCCCCCACCCCAGACTTTCTGAATCAGGAACACTGGGGGTGGCAGCTTCTTCTTGCAGATCCCCAAGCTAAGAATGGTTTTAGATATTGAAAAAGTGAAACAAAGGAATGTATGTGTCAGGGAATGTATGTGGCCAGCATCTAGTCAACTTTTTATCATCTGGTCCTTCACAGAAAAGGTTTGGTGATCTCTGCTTGAGACTATGCTTTTCAGGGGACCGTGATGTCTCAATTTGATCCTTTTGTTTATTTTCCTGCTGACAGACAGCAGGTGATAATTACTTTCCATCTTGCCTTACTTACTGTCACACTGCTCCAATATTTTTCACCCCAAAATTTTTAGCAAACTATCTTCACTCTGTTTTAAAAATTCTTGTCCTTTCGTCTAGGCATGTATTTACAGATGTGAGTTTGCAGAAAGTGTGTTGGGGCACTTTTCTTTCAAATATTAAAACTCCTTGGTGAAGACCTGGTATGGTAGAGCATGCCTGTAATCTAGCTCTGTGGAAGGTATATGTAGGAGGATAGTGGTCTGAGGCAAGCTTGGCAAAAAGTGTGAGACCCTATCTGAAAAATAAGTAAAGCAAAAAGGGCAGAAGGCATGGCTCAAGTTCTACATTGCTTGCCTAACAAGTACAAGGTTTAGAGTTCAAATTCCAGTACTACCAAAAATAAATAAATAAATAAACAAGTAAATAGAGACATAAATAAATAAGTGTAAACAAGTGGAATCCCTTGGATGTTCAGGGTATATTTTTCTGGTCTTCTCTTTTTTATATCTAAGTTCCCAGACTATTTATTAATATACTTATAAAATATATACATTTTCAGTATGCAAATAATTAGTTTTACAAAAAAATTTTTTAAAGTATTATTTTCATTGAATTGAAGACATACTTCTTTTGGGGTACTTTTAAAGATCTCTGAAATCCGAATGCACCATATTGTCTATGCTCCTTACAGTTGTTTTCAATTAGACAACAATCATGCATAATTTATATTTCCTGAAAGGATGAACAGTCACTCCTATTTCTAGAGTTACTGGCATAGCTGATACTATCTTTAAAATGTGTTAAAAGACCACACAGCATTTCAGTATAAGAACAAAAGTTTCTCTATGTGGAAGAACATGAAGAAGGAAGGAAATCAAGTAAATGTCCATTGTTGGGAGAACTAGCAAAGCACCATATTATCTTGCAAAACAGCCTAGTGCTTCACAGGATCAGAGGAAGGAAGGTGTTTGTGAGATAGAAAGCTTGTTACATTGTGTGTATGAGAAACTTGCAAAAGAATTGGGTGACACATGCTTGGCAGCTCAATAAAAGTCAGGAGAATGTAGCAAACCCTCAGAAACAATGAGAGTCATTTCAAAGCAGTAAGAGGTGTGTGCAAACAATTCATGCACAACACAAAAATTTCTTTAATGCCTTGGGCCATATTTTATTTGGCAGAGATTTTGTCTGCCTTTGTCATTCATAAAATAATAATGGCTCTTTAAATCAAAGTCTAACCTTTAATTAAAGTCTTAAAAACTGTATTAATGAGTACTGCTAAGTATTATGAAATTGTATGCTATTAAAGTAACATGAATTTAATAATTTCTAATTATAAGAATGCTAATGTTTGTATTCTACTTAAGCACACACATATAAAAGACATCAAGGATTGCTTAATTAACTGATCTTACCCTAGCTTAATTAGAATTTTTTCTTTTTTTAATTATAATTTTTATTAGGATATATTCATTATATGGGGGGATTTTTACTGATAATTCTTATTAGACTTATATTGTACATTATTTACACTGCCCCTACTTCCTTCACCCTCTCCCCTCCCCTTAGTATTCCCACCGCATACACTGTGCTTATTTTTCAGTCTTGATTTTTGTTATTAATATTTAAGGGGTGTCTCAATGTATACCCATGGTGGCTGTGCTTTGCTGTGGTCTGTTCAATGCCTTTGAATGCTGTCTCTTACCCCTCTACCTCCCTCCCCCATTTTTCAACAGTTTTCAATACACATCCTCTTATCCTCTACTAGAATTTTTTTCTAACTCAGTCTGAATCTATTAAACTAAATTAAGTCAACTTTTAACTGAGGTTAAAAAGGCCAACATACTCTATGCTAAGCTTGCATCAAACATTTGCAGATTGAGTCTATTGTTTTTGTTTTGTCTTACATCTTTTTTTTTTCAAGGACTTTTAACAATCTGTCCACAATTCATCTGAAGAAAAGGCTAGATTGCTTTTCCAGAATAACCAATTTCTACCCCAGCTTCATCAGAGGAAGCAGAAACAAAGAAAAAGATCATTCACCATGATGAAAGCACTGCCTTTCATAGAACAATCCAAATTAAATAGCAAGGAGGTTTTCAATCGCCCCTGTTAGTCTTTAGTGAGAAAACTTCATGACATCATTCATTTGCTGTATACCATCTTGCTGATCATAAAGTGATGACCTCTGAAAACTGTTTAACAGTTCCTAAAAATGTAAAATAAAATGAAATAAATTTAAAAAATAGGGATGGCCAGAATAATTCACTCATACTTAAATGGAGTATGTCTTTAAAAATCATAGTATACTAGTCTTTGTAGAAAGCTCTGTAAGATTGGAGCCCTCTGTTATGCCCTTTACCTGAATCAAGAGAACCCCCAAATTTGTTCCCACTTGACCCTCTAAATCACTACAGAGCACATTGCACCATGAGCAAGGATCACTGATAATTTAAGATTCAAATGCTTTCCTTCCTGACAGTGATCTAGTGCTATGCAAGTGCTTTTAAGTGAGGAAAGATATGTCCCTATGCTTATAATCACAAGGACAAGTAGCACTTGAATTTTGTGAGCATTTGAATATTGGCACTGGCAAACCAGCTACATCTTAGGTTTAGAGCATTTCTTCTGAATTTCATATAAGAGAGTGTTTTCAATAGAAGTTGTCTTGACGAAATCTTAACCCACAGTACTAGAGATTCAAAAGCAGTAGCAGAACATTGCTTGAAGCATACTTGAGTGGAGGAAATGAAACATTTCCATGGCTAGCATCTCAACTAAGAAAATAATAGCACAATAGCAACACCTCTCTGATTCAGGTATCTCTTTTCTGTCCAATAAAAGCTGCATAAGGGAAGTAATTTTCTTTGTTTAGCTTCCTTCTTTTCATATATTTTCATTGTATAGAAGCAATAAATTAATATTTACCCAGTACTTTAAAATATTATTTTAAGATCTCCTTGATCAGTTTTTGCTGAATAAGCAAAATACCCTGTTGTTTAGTTGGATAAGATGTTACATTATCATTTATTTGAGTCTATAAAGCCCATGGTACAACACATATGATATAGTGCTGATCAGAATGCAGAAAGGGTAAAAAAGGAAAAAATGGGAGGAAGAGGGAAAAAAGACAAGAAAGGAGAAAGGGGGGAAGAAAGGAAGGGAGGAAGGATGGAAAGGAAGGAGGGAGAGAGGAAGAAGGAAGGAAAGAAGGAAAAAACAGTGGGAGGGAAGAAAGGAGGGTGGGAAGGAGAAAGGGAGAGAAGGAAGAAACTTCTGGAGGCAAAGTGGCCTTTAGAATAACTTTAAATAGAAGTTTAAATTCATTCTGAAGTACTGAGTTTCCTGGTATTAGTGACCACCTAGGAGAATATACATCTTTGATTGATGGAGGTACATTAAATCCAAAATTATACAAGAGTCAAGGCTGGGTTTATTTTACTACTTATTCAAGATTTAACTTGAATGAGGCTTGTTTTGTATTTGTTGCATGGGGAAATCTGTGGTAGTACATGCCAGCAGCGGTAGGACTGAAGAGAGAGGGTTCTAAATGGAGAGTTTGGCATTGGGTATTGTTAGAAAAAGCTTTGGGATATTGGGCTCTCACAAGAGAGAAACGACACAACTCATAAGTCACTGTGCAAGGCAAAATTTACCCAGCACGCTTTGTCAGGTGTGTAGACAGCAGAGTCTGGTAAGCAAACACACTGGGTGGGAATTCTGCTCAGGTTTTATTTCTAACACAATGCTGCCCCTTGCCTGGATTGGGGAGGTTTTGGGTTCACAGTCTACATGGTTGGCAAATTGGAAAGTTCTTTGGAGACAAAAAAGGTTTAAAAGTTCAGGGAAGCAATAACTGCCTTAGGTTATCATCAGCTCTGGAACCAGGGCATCTAGTGGAAACAGGAATTTGCCCAGCTAAGGAAAACAGCCCTTTGTTCTTAATAAAAACTTTTATCAGTTTAAGCAGAGTCTATGAAGCACATAGGAAACAAGTTAGCAAGACTAACATTTGTAATAGCAGTGGTTACCGATTAAATCCTTTGACAGAAAAGGCCTGACCTAAGCTGATTCTTACAGTATGAAAGTCCATCTTCCAGAGGGACTGGCGGCAGCAGCTATGAAGTAGACAGACTGCACCCATCCAATATCCTGCACTTCTGGTCCTATCTGTGGGTGTGGATAATTTAGTGTTGACTGACCAAAGGATTTTATAGAGTTTGGGGGATGGATCAGTAATCATCACAGTTCTTTGAACTCTTTTGGTATAAAGTAAAATACATCAATTTAGTTTATTCTTTTCTATTTCTAAAGTCAAACAAACACAGCAATGCTAATAGTTACTTCCAATTAAAATATGTATGACAAACTGCATCTCATTTGGCATAAATTTGATGTGTTGAAAATATCGTCAGTTTTGGCTTTCAAGTAAAGAGCTCACTGAGTTCACCCAAAATAGAACTGGCTACATAGCAGGCATAGGTGGGAGGATTGTGGTGATCTGAGGCCTCCCCAGGGCAAAAACAGGAGATTCTATCAGAAAAATAACTAAAGCAAAAAAGTGGAAGAGTACTGGCCTAGCAAGTATGAGGCCATGAGCTCAAATCCTAGTACCACTGAAAAGAGAAAAAAAAAAAAAAAAAAAGGCATTTTTCAAAGGATATGATTTCCTTGTTATGTTGATTAAAATTTCTAACTGAACTGTCATATCTACTGTATTCCACACAGGAAGAGCATTGGGTAAAATTTACTATGAAGCAGAAATCTAAACACTAGATGTTGCTTATTGTTTGTCACTATCTAATGGGTGCTTTTCTCATTAAAATCCCAAGGCTTTACTATATATTGCATTCTTGTTTGTTAGTAATGATTTTGTCTGCATTATGCATTTTATTGCCAGGTAAATTTGAAAATCAATGGTGTATTATAAATTCTAAATTACCAGTGTTTTTTCATTTTAAATTACTGTGGTTCACACAAATGAGAAATTAAAGATCACTAACATTTACAGAGCATTCATGGAAAATGCACTGACATAAGTACTCAGTATAACATAGATCCTATTACTTTAAAGTATCTTGCACAATGCTATAAAATTTGTAAATAGCAATTTCAGGAATCAAACCCAGGTCTATCTAATCTCAAGATGAAAATTACATTTTTTACTATACTGGCACAAATCATCATGAGGCAGTATTTCAAATAAATTTAATGTGTGCAATGAATGATATGTAAATTCACTGCAGTTTGAATATAGTCACAGAAAATAGACTTTCTAAATCTAGTTAGTTTTTTTGTTGTTGGATTTTAAATAATAATACAACTGAAAAGATTTTAGATGATTTGCCTTTAGTATTGATTATTAAAATCCAGAATTTCCCTTAACTGGGCACCTGAAAAAATCATATTGAGTTATTTGAAAATAAACTTGTCAGATAAATGCAAGGAATGATAAGTTCTTTTAAAAAAATAATAGAATGTAGCATTTTTCCTTCAGTTTTTTACTTTCTCCTTGGCATTATGCTTAGGTCTTTAAATACCTACTCTGAACCGAACCTCCAAAGAACACCCATGAAGTAATTCACACACTCTCCCCAGTTGTTGGCAGTGCAGTGGCAGGTTGGGGAAATCCAGTGAGGAAGCCAAGAGGCAAAGCCATGATCTGCACCAAGTCAGCCTGATGCCAAAGCATGGTTCTTAACTTTTACAGCAAAAGTGAGTTCTTTGGAACATTTGAATTAGGGCACCAGGGGCCATTTACAGGGAATAACAGCTCTGGAGAGGGTGAACACGAATATATTTGGATGTCCATCAGTAGAAATCTCAGAGGAGAGAAGTTTTTAATTAACTGGAAAGTCTTTCCAAAGAGAACTATTTTATTCAAGGACTTTTTTACTATGTTAGTTCTGACCTCCCAACCACCTGAAACTTTTTCAAGATGCCCCAAGCTCACATTGCTGCTGAGGTTCTAGCTGAAGGTCAGCCTCTTCCCTCCCTTTCCTTAGGGAGAGTTCTCTTCAAAGACTGAAAGTGATTTCTGACCATTCCATATGAAAATAGAATACTCTCTTCTCTGTATCGTGGCTTAACCCTATGCAAATTTCTAATGTAGTATCTAGAATGCTTCACATGTTTTTACACATCTCTTTGGTAAGAAGCCTAGAATTCACTAATCATGGAGTCCTAATGGATCAACTATATATTGTAGGTAACACCAGCACCAATTCTGTTCTCCAAAAGCAATCAGTAATAGATTTGTGTTGCATACTACCAGAAATTTTCTGTGCATGTGCATTTTATTTGCAATGTTTAGATTTCTGCTACCATTTGCATACAGTATTTGAAATAGTCTGAAAATTTATCTAAAACTTATTTTTTAAATATTTAACATGACCACGGACATTTCCCTACAACCATTCATTGTTCTAAATAACTCTATGATATTCTATTACTTACAAGCACCTTAACTTATTTAACACAGAGAATATATCTCACTTCTTTCCATTTTGGGTAGTATGGTGGTTGATATATAGGACATGCTTAACAAATATTACAGGAATAGATTTAATATCCAAACACCTGGCTTTTCCACTTTCAAAAGGGGTGGCCTTTGGCTTGAAAAAAGCTAAATCAATTTACCACTGGTTCTTTGTATTCTCTGCCTCCTATTTACTGAGTCTTTCTGAACTTAGCTATGGACTGAATAGCCATGCCTGAATCATAGGGATTTCAGATAAACTTGAATTTTTTTTCTTTAAAAGTGCCATCTGAACAAAAACAGAAGTTGATTCAAAACCTGATCATCAAGAGGTTTTCATTCCAATCCTAGGATCACTTGCGTGCTGTCCATCTGAAGTAGGGACATGCTGGACAATAACCAGCAATATTGGCCTCTTTCATTTGTGGCTGTAGTCAAAGAAATGAAGATTTTGATTTGATTGTTATTTTAATCAGCTTGGGCTTCCATAAGAGTATTCTACTAAACTGATAGCTTAAGCAATAGAATTAATTAATTAATTAATTAATTTTTACAATTTCAAAGATTAAAAATCCAAGATCAAGCTACCATCATGCTTGGTCTCTAGTGATGCATCTCTTCCTGACTTGTAAACAGCTGTCTTTTCATTGTGTTGTCACATTTGGAAAGAACAGGTAGGTCTCTTCCTCTTGTAAGGATACCAATCCTCCTGGAGTAGAGTCACACCCAAATGATATACTACCCTTATGACCTCATTCAGCCTTAACCACACCCTTTAAGCCAGGTCAGATTGGGGTTTAGGACTTCAATGTATGAATTTGTGGGGGACACAAGTCATTTCATATCAGTGATAACAAATCTAGGGTGACTGTGTGTACTTAATTTCTTAGAACAGTTATCAAATAGGCCTATTATTTGGTGTTCCTTGCATGTTCAATAAATTATGTGGTCACCTTAGGCATCCTCTCTCCAATAGGTCTTGCTTTATACTCTCTCTGGTTGAACTAGTCATAAATTGAACCAGATCAGAAGTATTATTGTCAGTCATGCTCAGCTGCCCTTTATAACCTATAAAAATGGCTTTTAAAGCATAGATCTTAATGCTTCCATTTATGCATGGCGTATTGTCTCATTTCATTTCAGTCAAACTGCTAATAAATTGTTACCTCCTACTGAGTCCCCATGTATCTGGTTTTTCACTACTTATCAAGCCTTCATTAGAAAGAGATCTTAGGTGGAATAATGGGTCTTTGCCAGTAAGAGGAATATAGTTAAGAAAGGGATAAAAATCACTGCCTACTTTCCAATTATTTAAGCACGTGATTCCTAACATCTCTGTTAAAATGTGTACTTCTGACTTGAACTACTCATCTTCTGAAATTGTCTTCTGGTCTCCTGAGGGATGGTCTGCCTGTCACAAAGAATTCCTCCCTCCTTCCCTCCTTCCCAAATTCCCTCCCTCCTAGTCTCTCTCCCTCCTTTCCTCCCTCCCTCCCTCCTTTCCTTCCTTCCTACCTTCTACCTCCCCCTCCTTCCCTTCTTCCTTCCTTCTCTCTCCTTTCTTTTTCCTCCCCTCCCCTCACATTTGCTTTGTGAATTTGTGCAATGCATCCTCTTCTTGCCTTCTAGTGCTCTGTCTCAGCCCTTTCTGTCTGACCACTGACCCCCAGATCTACTCTCCTTATCTGTTCTTAGACTTTGACTTTATATGAGCTGTACTGAAACTTTTTACCTCTGTCACTGAATCTGAGCTTGCCTATAAGGCAGAACTATAATTCCTGCTCTCGATAGGATTAGACATCTGCTGGGGAGATGCTATTGCTTTGTTTGTTTCTTTATTTGGACTACAAACTGATTCTATGGGCTGAAAGCCATGCTCAAATAGTTTTCCTAATACTGATAAAATTAAACAAAAAGTGAGAAAACCAACTAGATGCTTATATCACCATTCAATATAGATACGACCATCCTAAATTCAATGCCATCAGATGAAGAACCATATACCATGTGAAAATAGCCATTTCTTTTTGACCAAGTGTTAATTCAGGACATTTGTCTGAGTAAAATACATTATGGGAATTAATTTCATCCTTTTTAACTTTTTTAAGATGTGGCTATGCCACTAGATACCCATTAGGATTGCAATTAAATAAAAACTGACCATAATAAGTGCTGGCAACAGTGTGAGGCACCTGGAACTTTCCTGTACCATTGGGGAGAATATAACATGGGAGAGACACTTAAAAGTTTTACGGCTGGGAATTGTGGCACAGGCCTGTAATCTTAGCTTTCAAGAACCTGAGACAGGATAATCATGAGTTTCAGACCAGATTTACATGGTGAGACCCTGACTCAAGATACACAAACCAACCCACCAACCAACCAACAAGCTCCCAAAGTCTGATGATTTCTTATAAAGTTAAAAGTTAGACTTTCTTTATTACTCACCTAATAATCTGACTCTAGGTATTTACATAAGTGAAATAAAAATTTATGTTTGCTTTAAAACTTATACAAGAATGTCTAAAGTAACTTTATTTATAATCATTCAAACAGGGAATTCAATTCAAATGTTCAACAGATGAATGAATAACGGTCTCTCTATACAATGGTACGCTATTTGCAATAAGAACAAACACTGATACTCATCGCAATGCTCATTGATTACACACGCATTGGGCTAAAAGAAAGTAGTTATATTTAAAGGCCTACCTGTTGTGATGGACCACAAGAGGACAGCAAAAAGGAATGTTCATGATGGACAAATCTATGGAGACAAAAAGTGGACCTGTAACTGTTAATTTATGGGCAAGAGGTTGGGGGATAAATGGGCAATGACTGCTAATTGGTATGGGATTTTCTTTTTGAAATGATGAAAATGTTCTAAATGAATGTTTGGTAAGGGTTTTCTAATTCTGTGAATGTAGTAAAAAATCATTGAATTATACCCTTTGAAAAAATTATGAGATATGTGAAATATATCTCAATAAAGCTGACAAAAAGGCAAAACAATCAAGTGATACAAAGTGAATAAATTGATTTATTAAAAGTTAGCCACTAGAAAAATTTAAATATGCAGATTGCATTATATTTCACTGGACAGAACTTGCCTGTTTTTATTTGGTACTGTAGTGAATTAGTGACTCTGGGAGTAGAAGCAAAAGCATTGGCAGAATCTGACATTTGTTTTTGAGTTTCTGGGAGACCTTGATCATCTCAGTTCCTCTTCTTTCATCAGTTCTCTTCCCTACACTTCCCAGAACACCATTCCTCAAGAGTCTAAAAGTACTACATGGATTGATCTATTTGCAAAAAGAATTAAGTCACCAACAGCCATAACAGCAGACTGTTGTTTGAAATAGTGTTATAAGCTAATTTCAAAAGTGAAGAAGTCAGGGAAACAGCTTTAAAAAACACTTTATTATTTGGACCTTTGCAGGCTTAAAAAGAACAAACTAAATCATAACACTAAGAAGAAAAATTAAGCTAGTGAAATAACTTATTTATGTCAGTATTGGATATAATTATTGCAGTAAACATTAGTTTGGACTTCCTGTGTTCTAGGTAAACATTTATAGGCAGTAAGAATTTCATTTAATATAGCAACTAGAAGTGGGGATATTGTCCCTTACAAAGCAAGGGTCCTAGGCTTAGAGAATTAAATGTGACCAAGAACTTAGAGCTATTATGGAATATGAGTGGCCTTCACTCTTACATCTCTCATTCCACAGGGCTTGAATCACTATAGGTGTGGACCATGGGCCCGGATGTGATGACAATGAAAGATAAGAGATGGTGGCCAGAGGCCAAATACCACGGAACATGATCCAGGAAGTCAAATTGTCACCATGGTACTTTAGAGTATGCAGAAAAGAGAAATCCCCAAAGATAGGTAAACACCTGTGTAAAGAAATTCTGGAAACTGGCAAGAACCAAAGGGCAAGAGATGCAGATAGCCTGTTCTAAGAGTCTAGAATTAAGTAACAAACCCAACAAAGTGTCTGGGTTTCAGGACCATAAAGCTAGTACCTGTATGGACTGTGGCCAGAATGTGAAAGAATTCCATTTTCAAAGAAATGGAAGTAAAGGCAACCCTTGCCATGGCTATGAAATACATTCTTTAAAACCAAGCCCTAAAATGAATATTCTAAGGATAATTTTTCCATGGTAGGTGATAGTGATATCCTCTGTTATATGATTTCAGGTATACTATTTATAGGGTCATATTCATTGCCTAAGGAACAACTAATATACTAATATGACTCATCCCAGACCTGATCTAGCCTAGGGAGTCACTAACATAGATCCAATTATCTTCCTAATACTCCTCCTCTTACAGTCAAATCTCTCTCTCTCTCTCTTTCTCTCTCTCTCTCTCACATACACACACACACACATCTATAAAAGATACATTCATTTCTTTACCTTTGATTCCCTCTTTGGGTCACACAAATACAGATTTTACCATAATATTACACAAAACTGTTTCCCCATGGGGTACCAATGACTTTTTTTTCAATTCTCTTCTTATGTATGCTATCAGCCATAATTAGCATTTTTGATGAGTTCCTTTCTGCTTTAATACTTTCTTCTCTTGGTTTCTTTAGTATCACAAACTCCTGACAACAAATCTCTCACCTTTCTGGCCACTCCTTGTTAACAATTCCTTCTGTGCCAAACTCTTTCTGTAGGGGCTCCTCAGTAGATGGTCCTTGCTCTTTATTTATATGCTTTCTTTAACTAATCTCATTCATTCAAAGTATCAAATACATTTTAATTGCTAATGATGTCTAGAGTTTGATCTCTGTCATGTAATTCACTCTGAGCTCTGGACCATTACAGCAGTCGCTCTTACCCTTGGTTTCACTTTGTGTGGTTTCAGTTATCCCTGGTCAACCACAGTATGAAAACATGAAGTGGGAAATTCCAGAAAAAAAAAATTCATGAATTTTAAATCGCACACTATTCTGAGGTGTGATGAACGTTACACCTTTCTGTTCTATCCTGTCCAGGATGCGAATTGTCCCTCTGTCCAGAGTACTTATGTTGTGTACACTACATGCCCATTAGGCACTAAGTAGCCATCTTGGTTATCAGATCAGTTGTCATAGTATCACAATGCCTGTGTTCAACTAACCCTTGTTTTTCTTAATAGAAGTCTCCAAACACAAAATTCAGATATGCTGAAGAAAAGACATAAAGTGTTTGAAGTGAAAGGACAAAAGTTCTGAGCTTAGTAGGGAAAGAAAAAATTGTATGCTGAGGTTGCTAAGACCTGGTGTAAATTAATGTTGATCACATTTTGCTCCTAGTTTATAAATTAAACTTCATCACAGGTGTGCATATATGAGAAAAAACATGGCATAAAGAGGGTTTGGTACTGCCTGCAGTTTCAGACTTCCTACTCGGGGTCTTGAAATGTATTTCTTGTGGAGAAATGGGACTGTTGCATATCAACTGTCCCTATCCATCTCAAACTTCAGGCATCCTCCAAAGCCCCTTTGTCTTAGTCTGCTTAAAATTGCACAATGCTATAGGCTGAGTGGCCTAAACAATAAAAGTTTATTTCTCACAGTTCAGGAGGCTAGAAATCTAAGATTAAGGATTGGTCAATTTGATTTCATTTTGGGCTGTTTTCCCGACTTTTAAACAGACACCTTCTTGCCTGCCACCTCTTGTTATATCTCATATGGTAGAAATAGGAAGAGAGAGAAATCAATCTGTCCCTTCTTCTAAGGGCGGATTAAGACCCCACCCTTACAATTTCATTTAAACTTTATTACTTTCTCACAGACCCTGTTTCCAAATACAGTCACATTGGGGATTAGGAATTCAGCATAAGAATTCTTTTGGAGGGATACAATTCAGTCCACAGCACCCTCTCTTCCATCTTCTTCATCTTAAAAAATGGCACCAAAGTGTACCCAACTGTTTAATTCAAAGTTATTGTGTTTGCTCTTATTTCCTTAATGCCCTTAATCTATGATCTATAGAACTTTCCCATAGATTGGTTTTATCTGCTAATGTTGTCTTGAACTGATCCATTTCCTTTATTTACACTACCTCTGGTTTAAAATCATATTGGTCTACATGTCTATCTAATCATGAACTCAAAATAAGTGAGATGATGGTTCAGAATACACAAATTGTTTTCTATTATACTTTCCATTGTATACGTCTGCAACTGTTTAGTAGGGACAGTATCTTCTTTTTTTACTTCTGCATCCCCAGGCATCGCAGGGATCTTGGTACATAGTGGATGTTCAGTAAATACTTGTTACATGAATATTTCCTTAATTACTTGAATGAATAAGTTAGTGAATTAAGCTACATTCATCAACCTGCTTTTCACTTTCAAAAATGTCTGCACTTAATAGTGAGCATTTCCTTTAGTATTACCTGCCACACAGCCAGGAGACATTCAGTGATACCGTTACCACCAGAAGTCCAAACTACTCCATACCCAGAACTGAGGTAGCAGAGATTGGCTACATACAACACCTCCTTTCTGAAGATTAAGCAACTGAAAAATCTTGCTGCCTTTCCTCCTTCTTTTCAGATCATAAGCTTTTGAGGCATAAGTAAAATTGGTTAAAAAATAAATAAATATCTTAACTAAGTTTCACTGCCATTCCTACGTGGTGAGGATT
The DNA here is from genome assembly GCF_047511655.1 of Castor canadensis. Classification (NCBI taxonomy): domain Eukaryota; kingdom Metazoa; phylum Chordata; class Mammalia; order Rodentia; family Castoridae; genus Castor; species Castor canadensis. Next base: position 193,529,967 of record NC_133387.1, read on the forward strand.
AAACCTTAAAAAGATTAAAATATTTAAGAGGAAACTGTGTACATTATTATACTAATTTTTTCTTAAAATCCCATAACTCTCAGATACTATTAAAACCCAGAATATGCCATTTAATAAGGTGCAAAAAATGTGTACATATGTATGTAAATGCAAAAATGATACCTGTTGAAACTATTCCAGGAATGGGAAGAGGGTGAGATAAAGGAGAGTGAATTAAAGTATGATATATTTGATACATTGTAAGAACTTTTGTAAATGCCACAATGTATCCTCACCTAGCACAACTACCGCAAAAACAAACAAACAAATAAATAAATGTAGTTTGTTCTTATTGGAAAGGGGCAAAATGCACCTTTGTGCTTTGTAATCTTCCAGCAGTAAGAATAGGTCAGAATGTACAATTTTTGCAAAAACTCACTTCTAAGGGATTAGAACAAATAGAAGTTTTGGTTTAAAAGAAGACTGACCCCATTTGCTCTTAAGTTGTGCTAAAAAAGCTCAGTACAACTTAATTGTATCACATTTTGGAAATCTTGGCATTTGCTGGCAAAATCCAAATGCATTCTTGTTAATACTACAATACTATAAGCAGTTTGGAGGGAATAGCATTAAACATATTAGAAATATAAAACCTTCATTAGCAGAACAATGTGACCACAGAGAACTTTTGAGGAAGGGAAGGCATGGACCTTAGAAATACCATTCAAAAAATAAAAAAGAAAACTAACAAAAACAAAACTTAAAAACAAAAAAAAAATTTCTATTGCAGGAGATTGAAAACTAACACTGTCACTTGAAATGACAATTGTCATTGCTACTTGTGAGCTATCTATTTCTTAAATCTCATACTGATAGGGAAGACATAAAAAGTAGGGCTACCAATTTGGGCATCTATATACATATCTATCCAGGATATAGTGATTTTAAATAATTCCCATAAACTCTTGCAGCAGACATTTTGCAAGAGCACACCCAATCCTCTGTAACATTTCTAAAAAGGTACCTTCTGCAGTGTTGCTGGAAGGGCTCAACTCCTCACCCCTAGCTGAATGGATAGGGTTGATGCCAACACAAGAACAGTGCAAGATGAATCGGGTTAACTAGCTCCACTCTATGTCTTGAGGAGTTGCACTTAGAGACACAGGGAGTATTAGATGATAGTAGATGGCTGAATTGAAAATTAAAATGTCAAGGCAAAAAGCAGAATTTGGAACCACCTGAAGCCAAACAAGAGAAAACAGAAAGAATTGGGTGTGAGAGGGTTATCACATGCTTTAGAAACATGATTTTGTAAATGATTTTCCTGTTCTAGTGTTTATCCCCACATGGCTTGGCTCTGTTTCATTTCTTACCTTTAAATGCCTATGAAGTTACCTGTTTCAGACTAGGTGAAACTTTCCTTAACATAAACTGGCTTAAATGGGCTTTTCTTCCTTGTCTCTTGATCTGAGGCTGATGTGTTATTTTACAAAATGGTCTATGTCTGAAGTTAACTAGCTCGCCTTCTTCAAATCAGAATGAGTGCAAACACAGCTTGAACATGTGTTAATGGACTGTTGGTTCCTGAGTCAGAAACATGACTTTGTAGTGCCCAGAGCTCAGAATCTTAAATTAAAAATGACCACAAAAGAACAGCTTCCAGCGTGAGACATATTCTTGTCCTGTGTCCCTATTGCAAACGCAAAATTCAAACAGCACCTTTCACAGACAGGAGGTAGTCATTGCATCTGAAGGTTCAGGCTGTCAGTGCCAATTTCTTGGAGTGGCAGGTAAGGCCTTTCAAGTTCCATTCTAAAACACCAGGCCTCTGGATAACCCTGCTAAAACATATTGAGACAAATCCATAACTGTCTGCAGCAGAAATCTACTGACGTCAATGGAGTTTATCTTCAGGGCCTAAGAATTAGAGGAGTATTAATAAATTTTGCTGAGTTATTTCAATCTCATCTGAAGGCTTTAGCTTTTTCCTTTCTAAGAGTGGGCTGGAGAAGAGATGTGACTATGTGGGAACACTTTGATGTTCCCAGGGGTAAACTTGGAGGAGATTTTACTTATAAAGCTGTAGTTAGAAGAAACTCAGTCCAGGTTTTTATTCCTCTTATGCCTGGACTTTTGTCTCACCTCTAACTCCTTTCTAGTCCTCTTGAGCTTCTCTTGCATTATAATTTCAACTTGCATTGATAACAGAAAAACTTCTGAAAATGGAACTTAGAGCTAAAATCAGGTGGTAATACAGGATGTGGGATGCATGCCTGTGATTCCAGCACTTGGGAGGCTGAGGCAGGAGGATGGTGAGTTTGAGGACAGTGTAGCCTGGGCTAAACAGCAGGACCCTGTCTCACACATACACAAAAAGAGCAAATGACATTTTTTGGAGTCTTGCTTGGCATGAGTTTATGGCCTTTCTTTCTTTCTTTTTTCTGTTTTCCATTAAGAAATCAGCTTGAATTTGAGGCAGGGTGGGTAATTAATTTCAATGGTTCCATTATATTAGTCAAAACCTTTTAGATGGGGAGAAAAGAAAAAAGTTTATAATACAAAAGAAATTCTATAGCTTTGGAAATAAGTGACATTTTTTCCAACGCTTATGTGAGGGCTGGTGGAGTGGCTTAACTGGTAGAACACCTGCCTAGCAAGTGTGAAACCCTGAGTTCAAACCCTTCAAACCCTAGTACATGTATGGAATAGGCAATTCAATTCTGCCATTCTGCATATACCCACATAGAAATTGTTTAGTACAGACTAAAATACACCACTGGAAAATGGTTTTTTCTAATGTTTCAGGTGTTTAATAAAAGAATGCTAAAAATAGACACATGCTTGTCCTTTGATGTCCACATGAGGACATTTTGAGAATGAGAAAATACTATTAATAATTGGATAGGAAGTACAAACCCATGCACAGCACAAGAAAGGCCTTACTTGTCACTATTTTTTCCCAAGAGATTAAAATTCCTGAAAATATTTTCCTTCCAATTTTCCAGGCAAATAGTGGTTTTGGTTACTAGAATTCATTTCAAATGTAAAATTTTCTTTGCTACAGACAACTGAGATTCTTCTTGTTCCAACTTTGTAGGGCTGATTCTATGTTGTTTTCTCTACAAGCCAGCTTTCCAATTTTTTAAATCTCTATTTGATTTTTATTTTGAACTATTTAGACATACAGGAAAGTGCAGAAAACAAAAGTATATTTAAAACATTGTGAAGAAAACACCTATATAGCCCAGATAAAGACATGGAATGCTGCTGTCACTACCCCAAGGCAAGTCTCAAAAAAAAAAAAAAAAACCAAAAACCTTTTCTCACTTCTGAAAGGAATCACTATCCATACTAAAGCAAAAGCTTGGTTTACTTTGTTGTTTTAATCCTTAGGCATAAATTCCTAACAATATAGTTTGGTCTTACCAATTTTATTTGGAATTTATATAAATGAAATTGTATGTAGTTTTCTGTGATCTGGGCTTTTCTGTTTAGTATCATGTTGTAAGGAATTTTTGATGTTTGGTGTAAAAGTACTTTTTCACTATTATTACTGTATCCTATTTCAAATTGCCTGGATTCACTGTTTTTTTTTTTTTTTTTTGCTTGCTTATAATTCCAGTAACTTGGGAGGTAGAGACTGGGGGGGATCGTGGTTTGAGGCCAGTCCAAGCACTTCCCCCCATCAAAAAAAAAAGTTAGCAAGAATCCATCTCAACCAATAAGCTGGATATTGTGGCACACCTTGTAATCCAAGGTACAAAGGAGGCATAAGTAGGAAGATCATAGTCCAGGCCCACCTGGCCACATAGAACCCTACCTGAAAATTAACTGAAGAAAATAGGGCTGGGGGCTGTGACTTGAGTGGTAGAGCACCTAAGAAGCACAAGGCCCTGAGTTCAAACCCCAGTGCTGCCTTTGTGTGTATACATTCTATTGGTGATGGATATTTGGGTGGTTTCCAGTTTTGGGTCATTAAAAATAATACTGCTCTGAAATGAACCCAGGGCCTTATACATGGTAGACAAGCATATTGCCTTCAGTCCTTTTGTTTGCATTTTGTTTTTAAGATAGGGTCTCCCTAATTTTTCCCAGGCTGGCCTCCAACTTTTAATGCTCCTGCCTCATCCTGTCAAGTTGCTGGGATTACAGCTGTGTGCCACCTGGCTCTAAGAAACATTCTGATACATGTCTCATGATGCATAAAACGTGAACTTCTGCATGGAATTTCTGAGGAAAGGGAAACTTGGATGGAGTATGCATAACTTTGCTTTTGGCACCTAAGGCTGACCATCTTCCAGTGTGAGCCAATGCAATGATTCCCACATTTCATTAACAGTGCCACCTGTAACTCATTAAAATGCAAATTCTCAGGCACCCACCCAGACCAGCTAAGTTAGAAACAATGGAGGTGAAGGCCAGCAATCTTTGTTTTAACTAGCCTTCTACATTATTTTGATGCAAGCAAGAGCAGTGGTTCCTAAACTCCACTGCACACTGGAATCATCTGGGGATCTGATTAAAAAAAAAAAAGCCCAACGTGGGCTGGAGTTGTGGCTCTAGGTGTAGAGCACCTGTCTAGCAAACAATGAGGCCCTGACTTCAAACCCCAGGACCCCTGAGAAGAAGGGCCAAATGCCTAGTTCCTTTGCTTTAGATATTCCATTGTAGTTGGTTTGGGGTATGACCTGGCTATCAGAAATGAAAAAAAGTAGCTCTTAGTCTACATTATCAAAGTCACTGTGGGAGCCTTAAAAAGAAGAAAACAAAATCTATACCCCCACATAGATTCTGTTATAATTACTGGGTAGGGATGAGGGGTTCAGGCATTGGTCTTTATTTATTTGTAGGTTTTTTGGTTTCATTTTTAAATAGCTCTCTATGTATATCACTGCCTTAGAATAAGGAAGCTCAATAATATCATCATAAATACCCCAGTCTTTCCCAATTAGCTCTCTCTGCCAGTTCCCCTCCCAACACCCACTATTGCTTTCTTCAACATAGTTCAGCTCAGTTAGGAAAATAAAGAGAAAGAAATATGATTCAACTAAGTCATACAAACTGTGTGAGCAATGAACAGCCTCAGAGTCCCAGAGTTATTTCTTATTTCATACTGAATTGTTATTTAAAATGAATCTCTAATTGGCAAAATTTAAGTAGAATAAAAACCTGAAATAAAGGATCCTTTGGAGTAGAAGTAGCTATTCAACACTCTTAAGTCACATAAAGCATGTTCCACTTGAGAATAAGAACCTTTTTTCCCCTTCAAAGTGTCCACTTCTAATTTGTTTGGCGATCTAGTAGAGATTATTTTACCTCTCATTCATCTGTTTTCCCCTGGAAGATGTCTGTATTCCTTGCAAAATGCCCATTGATGGGACATTTTCTTAGTGTTATAGTGTACGCTAGGCACCTTAGTAGGAAAAGATTATACCAATTTAATATTTCAGGGAGATCTATAGGAACCAATCTCCTGACATTTATACCTATCTCTAAGTAATTATTTAACAAAAGAATTTGAAATTAAATCAACCAGATCACATTCTCAGAGAAGCCAAAATATTGTTTAGTATTTAACCTGTTATTTAAAGTATCTCATAAAATCAACATAATTTATTCTATTTAAATCCATTCCATAACTCATGTAAAGTCTGAAACTAAGATACAAAGTTTTGTTGTCAGCAAGTTTGTCCCAACAGTATTCTGAGTTCTGTGACACCTCACAGAAATTTGAGTTTGGCAAATCGTAAGAATTCCATTCAATCATTTTTAAAAGGCTTATTTTTTTTACACTCCCCAAATTAATCTGTATCTCCCCATAAGATAGAACACCCAAAATTCTTAACCATGTTAAATTAATACGCAGGAAATCATTAGGCTGAGGCTGCCTTTGTACTCTCAGTTCCTATGGAACAAACTGTAATTTAAGTTAGAAGTATGCTTTCTGTAATAGACAACCACATCTGAGCCAATCACAAGCAGCTGACTTTCAGCCAATCACAGGTAGACAACTATGTCCAAATAAGGCAAATTCCTAGCTGCACCTCATCAAACTACTCTGTATTTTACTTTCAGTGTTCAGCCTATGAAAGCTCATTACCCATGCTGAAGAGAAAGGCTCTCTCTTTCTGTCTAGAAGGGTACCTGATTCATGAATCATTCTTTTCTCAAGTAAACTCTGTTAAATTTAACCAGTCTAAGATTTTTATTTTGACAACCCAAACCATGTTTTTCGTAGCTCTGGTAGTGAATAGTGGCCTGCAGAAGTATCACATTCTCCTCTGATTCTTGACTTGAGTCAGTAGCATAGGCCTAAACTCCCTCAGTTGGTGAATGTAAACTACAGGGAACAAAGTCACAGTGATGCTCATTGATACTAGATTAATAACTTAGAGCCATTTATAAGGATGAAAGAAGTCAGCTCAGGAGGAAGAAGAAATATTTTATTTCAAGTAAGAGTTTTCTTTGAAGAACATCTAAAGGCTTTTCTAAAATTAACTAAATTCCAAACAGTCTAATAGTCCTCTCCAATCCTACCTTCTTTTACTACCATTGAAAAGTTTAATGTGCAATTTAGTGTGATCTAAATACTTGATTCTTTTCCTGTAAGATAGCACCAATAAGAAAGCATTGGATGAAAAGGACCATTGCTTACACCTAACATTTTATTGCTCACCCACTATCTGTTAAGGCACTGTAGTAGAGAACCCACAGATGAATAAGAACAACCTCTAATAGTAACAGCAAACTCTGTTTCTAGTAACCACGCTTCTGCTTTCTATCTCTATGAATTTGATTATATGGAATCATATAATATTTATCCTTTGTGGCTAGCTTATTTAGCTTACCATAATGTCATGATATGTATCAGAATCCCCTTCCTTTTTAAGGCTGAATAATATTGTATGCACAGACCACAGTTTATCTTTTCACCCATTGATGGACACTTGAGTAGCTTCCACATTTTACCTACTGGAATAATTTTGCTTTAAAGATGGATATACAGATATCTACTTGAGTCCCACCTTTCAGATATTTTGGATGTATATTTAGAAGTAGAATTGCTGGATCTTATGGTGATTCTGTTTTTAACTTTTTCAGGTACTGCCATACTGTTTCCTATAATAGCTGTCCCATTTTACGCTCTTACCATTAATGCCCTAGTGTTCCAGTTTTTCCACCTCTTCACCAACACTTCTTATTTTCTGTTGTTTGTTTTTGGTAATATCCATGCTAATGGGTGTAAATAGGTATCTCATTACAGTTTAACTCCCTAGTGATTAGTGATATTGAGTTACCTTTTTTTTAGAGAAATATCTACACAAATCATCTGTGAATTTTTAATTTTTTTTATTGTTTTATTATTTATATGTGCATACAAGGCTTGGGTCATTTCTCCCCCCTGCCCCCACCCCCTCCCTTACCACCCACTCCGCTTCCTCCCTCTCCCCCCCACCTCCTCAATGCCCAGCAGAAGCTATTCTGGCTTTATCTCTAATTTTGTTGTAGAGAGAGTATAAGCAATAACAGGAAGGGACAAGGGTTTTTGCTGGTTGAGATAAGGATAGCTATGCAGGGAGTTGACTCACATTGATTTCCTGTGCATGTGTGTTACCTTCTAGGTTAATTCTTTTTGATCTAACCTTTTCTGTAGTTCCTGGTCCCCTTCTCCTATTGGCCTCAGTTGCTTCAGGGTATCTGCTTTAGTTTCTCTGCATTGAGGGCAACAAATGCTAGCTAATTTTTTAGGTGTCTTACCTATCCTCACACCTCCCTTGTGTGCTCTTGCTTTTATCTTGTGATCAAAGTTCAATCCCCTTGTTGTGTTTGCCCTTGATCTAATGTCCGCATATGAGGGAGAACATAGGATTTTTGGTCTTTTGGGCCAGGCTAACCTCACTCAGAATGATGTTCTCCAATTCCATCCATTTACCAGCAAATGATAACATTTTGTTCTTCTTCATGGCTACATAAAATTCCATTGTGTATAGATACCACATTTTCTTAATCCATTCATCAGTGGTGGGGCATCTTGGCTGTTTCCATAACTTGGCTATTGTGAATAGTGCCACAATAAACATGGGTGTGCAGGTGCCTCTGGAGAAACCTGTGTCACAGTCTTTTGGGTATATCCCCAAGAGTGGTATTGCTGGATCAAATGGTAGATCAATGTCTAGCTTTTTAAGTAGCCTCGAAATTTTTTTCCAGAGTGGTTGTACTAGTTTACATTCCCACCAACAGTGTAAGAGGGTTCCTTTTTCCCCGCATCCTCGCCAACACCTGTTGTTGGTGGTGTTGCTGATGATGGCTATTCTAACAGGGGTGAGGTGGAATCTTAGTGTGGTTTTAATTTGCATTTCCTTTATTGCTAGAGATGGTGAGCATTTTTTCATGTGTTTTTTGGCCATTTGAATTTCCTCTTTTGAGAAAGTTCTGTTTAGTTCACTTGCCCATTTCTTTATTGGTTCATTAGTTTTGGTAGAATTTAGTTTTTTAAGTTCCCTGTATATTCTGGTTATCAGTCCTTTGTCTGATGTATAGCTGGAAAATACTTTCTCCCACTCTGTGGGTGTTCTCTTCAGTTTAGAGACAATTTCTTTTGATGAACAGAAGCTTTTTAATTTTATGAGGTCCCATTTATCTATGCTATCTCTTAGTTGCTGTGCTGCTGAGGTTTCGTTGAGAAAGTTCTTACCTATACCTACTAATTCCAGAGTATTTCCTACTCTTTCCTATATCAACTTTAGAGTTTGTGGTCTGATATTAAGATCCTTGATCCATTTTGAGTTAATCTTGGTATAGGGTGATATACATGGATCTAGTTTCAGTTTTTGCAGACTGCTAACCAGTTTTCCCAGCAGTTTTTGTTGAAGAGGCTGCTATTTCTCCATCGTATATTTTTAGCTCCTTTGTCAAAGACAAGTTGGTTATAGTTGTGTGACTTCATATCTGGGTTCTCTATTCTGTTCCACTGGTCTTCATGTCTGTTTTTGTGCCAGTACCATGCTGTTTTTATTGTTATTGCTTTGTAATATAGTTTGAAATCGGGTATCATGAAACCTCCAGCATTGTTCTTTTGACTGAGTATTGCCTTGACTATTCATGGCCTCTTGTGTTTCCGTATAAATTTCATGGTAGATTTTTCAATCTCTTTAATGAATGTCATTGGAATTTTGATGGGAATTGCATTAAACATGTAGATTACTTTTGGGAGTATAGACATTTTTACTATGTTGATTCTACCAATCCATGAGCATGGGAGATCTCTCCACTTTCTATAGTCTTCCTCAATCTCTTTCTTCAGAAGTGTATAGTTTTCCTTGTAGAGGTCTTTCACATCTTTTGTTAGGTTTACACCTAGGTGTTTGATTTTTTTTGAAGCTATTGTAAATGGAATTGTTTTCATACATTCTTTTTCATTTTGCTCATTGTTAGTGTACAGAAATGCAAATGATTTTTCTATGTTGACTTTATATCCTGCTACCTTGCTATAGCTATTGATGATGTCTAGAAGCTTCTGAGTAGAGTTTTTTGGGTCTTTAAGGTATAGGATCATGTCGTCTGCAAATAGGGATATTTTGACAGTTTCTTTACCTATTTGTATTCCTTTTATTTCTTCTTCTTGCCTAATTGCTCTGGCTAGGAATTCCAGTACTATGTTGAATAGGAGTGGAGATAGTGGGCATCCTTGTCTGGTTCCTGATTTTAGAGGGAATGGTTTCAGTTTTTCTCCATTATGTAAGTATAATGCTGGCTGTAGGTTTGTCATATATAGCTTTTATAATGTTGAGGTACTTTCCTTCTATTCCTAGTTTTCTTAGAGCTTTTATCATGAAATGGTGTTGGATCTTATCAAAGGCTTTTTCTGCATCTGTTGAGATGATCAAGTTGTTTTTGTCTTTGCTTTTGTTAATGTGGTTTATTACATTTATTGATTTTTGTATGTTGAACCACCCCTGCATCCCTGGGATGAAGCCTACTTGGGTGTGGTGAATGATCTTTTTGATGTGTTGTTGAATTCAGTTTGCCATTATTTTGTTGAGGATTTTGCATCAATGTTCATTAAGGAGATTGGCCTATAGTTCTCCTTTTTGGAGGTGTCTTTGCCTGGTTTTGGGATAAATGTAATACTGGCTTCATAAAATGTGTTAGGCAGTTTTCCTTCCCTTTCTATTTCGTGGAACAGTTTAAGGAGGGTTGTTGTCAGTTCTTCTTTAAAGGTCTGATAGGATTCAGCAGAGAATCCATCAGGTCCTGGACTTTTCTTTTTGGGGAGACTTTGATTGCTGCTTCAATTTCATTTTGTGTTATAGATCTATTCAGGTGATTAATTTCCTCTTGGTTCAGTTTTGCATGATCATATGTTTCTAGAAATCTGTCCATTTCTTTAAGATTTTCAAATTTATTTGAATATAGGTTCTCAAAGTAGTCTCTGATGATTTCCTGGACTTCCATGGTGTTTGATGTTGTCTCCCCTTTTGCATTCCTGATTCTACTGATTTGGGTTTTTTCTCTCCTCATTTTAGTCAGGTTTGCCAGCGGTCTATTGATCTTGTTTATTTTTTTCAAAGAACCAACTTTTTGTTTCATTAATTCTTTGTATGGTTTTTTGGGTTTCTATTTCGTTGATTTCAGCTCTTATTTTTATTATTTCTCTCCTTCTGTTTGTTTTGGGATTTGCTTGTTCTTGTTTTTCTAGGAGTTTGAGATATATCATTAGGTCATTGATTTGGGATCTTTCAGTCTTTTTAATATATGCACTCATGGCTATAAACTTTCCTCTCAGGACTGCCTTAGCTGTGTCCCATAGGTTCTGGTAGGCTGTGTTTTCATTTTCATTGACTTCCAGGAACTTTTTAATTTCCTCTTTTATTTCATCGATGATCCATTCTTCATTAAGTAATGAGTTATTTAGTTTCCAGTTGTTTGCATGTTTTTTGTCTTTACTTTTGTTGTTGAGTTCTACTTTTACTGCATTGTGATCAGATAGTATGTACGGTATAATTTCTATTTTCTTATATTTGCTGAGGCTTGCTTTGTGCCCTAGGATATGATCTAATTTGGAGAAGGTTCTATGGGCTGCTGAGAAGAATGTATATTGTGTAGAAGTTCGATGAAATGTTCTGTAGACATCTACTAGGTGCATTGGATCTATTGCATATTTTAGATCTTGGATTTCTTTATTGATATTTTGTTTGGATGACCTATCTATTGATGATAATGGGGTGTTAAAGTCTCCCACAACCACTGTGTTGGTGTTAATATATGCTTTTAGGTCTTTCAGGGTATGTTTGATGAAATTGGGTGCGTTGACATTGGGTGCATACAGATTGATGATTATTATTTCCTTTTGGTCTATTTCCCCTTTTATTAGTATGGAATGTCCTTCTTTATCTCATTTGATCAATGTAGGTTTGAAGTCTACTTTGTCAGAGATAAGTATTGCTGCTCCTGCTTGTTTTCGGGGGCCATTGGCTTGGTAAATCTTTTCCAGCCTTTCATTCTAAGCCTATGCTTATTTCTGTCAGTGAGATGGGTCTCCTGTAAGCAACCAATTGTTGGATCTTCCTTTTTAATCCATTTCATCAAGCGGTGCCTTTTGATGGGTGAATTAAGTCCGTTAACGTTAAGCGTTAGTACTGATAGGTATTTGGTGATTCCTGCCATTTAGTTGTCTTAGTTGTTTGAAGGTTTGATTGTGTGTACCTAAGTTGAGGTTACTCTCTACTGTCTTGCTTTTTCTTTTCCTGTGGTTTGGTGCTGCCTGTCTTTTCATGGTTAAGTTGGGTTTCACTTTCTGTGTGCAGAATCCCTTGCAGAATCTTTTGTAGTGGTGACTTTGTGGTCACATATTGTTTTAGTTTCTGCTTATCATGGAAGACTTTTATTGCTCCATCTATTTTGAATGATAGTTTGCTGGGTAGAGTATCCTGGGGTTGAAGTTATTTTCATTCAGTGCCCAGAAGATCTCACCCCGTGCTCTTCTTGCTTTTAATGTTTCTGTTGAGAAGTCTGCTGTGATTTTGATGGGTTTACCTTTGTGTGTTACTTGTTTTTTCTCTCTTACAGCCTTCAATATTCTTTCCCTAGTTTCTGAACTTGTTGTTTTAATGATGATATGTCGTGGAGTAGTTCTATTTTGATCTGGTCTGTTTGGTGTCCTGGAGGCCTCTTGCATCTGTATGGGAATATCTTTCTCTAGATTTGGGAAAGTTTCCGTTATTATTTTGTTAAATATATTACGCATTCCCTTTGCTTGCACCTCTTCTCCTTCTTCGATGCCCATGATTCTCAAGTTTGGTCTTTTGATGGAGTCAATGAGTTCTTGCATTTTCTTTTCACAGGTCTTGAGTTGTTTAATTAATAGTTTTTCAGTTTTTCCTTTAATTCCCATTTCATCTTCAAGTTCTGAGATTCTGTCTTCTGTTTGTTCCGTTCTGCTGGATTGGCCTTCTGTTTTGTTTTGCAGTTCTGTTTGGTTCTTTTTCTGAGGTTTTCCATATCCTCTGTAGTTTCCTCTTTAATGTTGTATATTTTTGTCCTGAGTTCATTTATCTCTTTATTCATCATGTTCTCTGTTTCACTTTGGTGTTTATACAGTGCTTCTATGGTTTCCTTTATTTCTTCTTTTGCTTTTTCAAATTCTCTATTTTTGTTGTCTTGGAATTTCTTGAGTGTCTCTTGTACATTTTAGTTGACCCTATCCAGTATCATCTCTATAAAATTCTCATTGAGTACCTGTAGTATGTCTTCTTTTAAATTATTCTTGTGTGCTTCTTTGGGTCCTTTGGCATAGTTTATCTTCATTTTTTTGGAGTCTGGATCTGAGTGTCGATTTCTTCATTCCCTTCTGGTTCCTGTACTAATTTTTTGCTGTGGGGAAACTGGTTTCCCTGTTTTTTCTGTCTTCCCGTCATTGTCTTTGGTGTTGTTACTGTGCAATTAAGTACTTTCTAGCTTGTAATAATAACAATGGTAATATTTAGAATGGAAGAGTGAGCTGAGATGGAAAGCAAGAAGTTAAAGAAAAGGGAAAAACAAATACACAGACAAGAAGGAGAAAACAGAACAAGGTATCAGACAAGAAAGTTTCAAAGGTGTAAACAGGGAGCTTTATTGTACTAATCGACAGTAAGCTGAACAGACATTAGAGAGACAGAGAGAGGATTGAAAATAAAAAATAAAAAAATAAAGATAAGAATAAAAATAAAAAATAAGTAAGTGAAAGAAATATCTATATATAAAAATGAATTAAAATAAAATGAAAAATAGAAAATTAAAAAACCAAAAAACCAAAGAACCTCCAAGTTCAAATGCAATGAAGTTTCAGTTTTAATAATTTGGGTGTCCGTCTCAGTCTCCAATCCTGGAGATGGTGCCTCAGATGTTGTTCTGTAGTTGTCTCATCAAAGGGGACACATAAAGTAGAACAAAACTACACACACATATGCACAAAAAAAACCCCACCAAGTGTCCCAAGTTCAAATGCAATACAGTTTCAGTAAGTTTTTCAGCTTGCAGGTGTAATTCGGTTGTTCTCTCATCAAAGGTAGGGAGACAAAGAAAAAAAAAAGAGTCTGGAGACAGTTCTGAGAATGGTATCTGCAGCTGTGGCTTGCCTGCCCGCTGCCGTCAGCCTGCTGTTGCTGGAGGCGTTATTTATGCAGATCTCAGGGGTGAGCTTAGCACTCACCTGGCCCCGCAGGCTTTGTTTTCTCAGATCTCCTGTGAGGGAGCCTCTGCTACAAGCTTTCCCCTTTCCAAGCACTGGGAAAGGTGTCACTGCACCTGCCTTGTCAGGCCTGCGTGTTTATTTACAGTTCATGAGGGAGGTGGGTCTTCCCCCCTCTCCTGTGCAGTTTTCCTCCCACCACCACTTTCACAAGCTTTCCTGCTCCTGATTACTGGGTGGTGCTGCTGCTCCTGCCAGCCACCATGTTTTTTTACAGCTCACGTGGGAAGTGGGTCTTCCCTCCTCTCCTGTGGAGTTTTCCTCCCTCCTCCACTCTCACAAGCTTTCCTGCTCCTGGTTGCTGGGTGCGCGCCCCTGCTCCCACCAGAGCCTCTCCGGCCTGCCCAGCTTGTTTATTGACAGTTCTGGGAAGGATTCCCTTCCCCCAATCTTCGGTGCTCAGTGCGCCCCACCCTCTTTGCCACATGTCTTTATTGTTCTTATTGCTTATTAGTCAGTTTCTCTTTTTTCCCCGGGTGGAGGTCAGTCTTTCCAGGGGGCTATGCTGCTCTGGCCCAGGCTTGTCTGAGGGGCTACCGCAGTACCGCAAAGCTCACCTGGTCCATGTCTTCCCAAGCTGTCTGGGCGCTGGCCACTGGCGGCCTGGGGGCCCTCCTGGTTTCTCCATTTAACGTGAAGTGGAGATTCTCTGCACCGGCTGGAGGTGTGGAGGGGTCAAAGTTTTGCCTCTTCTCAGTGATTATGCCTGCAAAGTGTGTCTCCAGCGTCTCTCCAAGATTTCACTATAGGAGGCTCACTTTCTGCTTCCTCCCTCTAGCTGCCATCTTGGAATCTCTCCATCTGTGAATTCTTCAGAGTTCAGTTTTTTGTTTCTTTGTTGTTGAATTGTAGAATGTTTCAGATGTATTATTGATTTTAATTCTTTGTCAGATACCTGGTTTGCAAATATATTCTCCCTACCATGGTTACTTTCTCCATTAAAGCATGGAATTTTTACTTTCACTGTAGTTCTATTGTTTTAATTTTTCTTTTGTTGCTTGTGGTTTTTGTATTGTGGTCAAGAAAGCATTGCCAAATCTAATGTTTACAATGCTTCTCTCCTATGTTTTAACTAAGGGTTTCATATTTTTTACTATATTCAATCCATGCAGTTTTTTTGTGCATTATATAAGGGTCCAGTTTTATTCTTTTGTATGCTTTTTAATAGCCAGTTTACCCAGAACCATTTTTTCCCCAAAGACAGTTTTTGTGGGAACCCTTCTAGAAGACCACTTGATCATGTGTGAAGGGTTTATCTGTGGCCTTTGTATTCTGTTAACTTTTCTTTCTGTTTATGCAAGTACCACTGCATCAATTACTGTATCTTTGCATTAAGTTTTGAAATCAGTAAGTTTTAAAATGAATTGATCTTTTCTGAGGCCATTTTGGCCATGCAAGGTGTCTTGAGAATCCATGAATTTTAAAATGGCCTTTATTCTTTTTGTTTAAAAGCAGACCACTGGGATTTTGAAAAGGATTGCATTGAGTCTACAGATATTTTTGGGTAATGTTAATGGTTTAAAAACATTAACTCTTTCAATCCATGAACATGGTGTGCCCTTCCATTCATTTGTTTTCTTTAATCAGCACTATTTTGTAACTTTCAGTCTACAAGTCTGTTACCCCTTGGTTAAGTTTTTTTTTTAAGTATTTTTTCCTTTTGATATGATTATAAATGGAATTGCTTTTTTTAGAACTAGAGTTTGAATTCAGGGCCTTAAGCCATTCCATTAGTCCTTTTTTCAAGATAGGATCTCATGAGCTGTTTGCCTGAGCTGGGCAAAAATTTCATTTTTGGATTGTTCATTGCTTGTGTTTAGAAATACAATTGATTTTTGAGTGTTGATTTTGTATCCTGAAACTTTTTTGAATTTCTTTATTAGGTGCAACAATTTATCTTTAGGTTTTTTTCTTCTTTTTTTCTTTTTTGGCAGTAAGGGGAGTTAAACTCAGGACCTCACACTTGTTAAGCAAGTAGTCTACCTCTTGAGCCTCACCACCAACCCATTTTGCTTTGGTTATTTTAGATAGGGTCTTGCTTTATGCTCAGGCTGGTCTGTATCATGATCTTTCTGTTTATGTGTGCCTGTGTAGCTGGGATGACAGACACACACAATTGTTTGCCATGGGATTTCATGCACATTTTGCCTTGGCTGGCCTTGAACTGCCATCCTCCTGATCTCTGCCCCCTCAGTAGGTAGAATTATAGGCTTGAGTCACTATGCTCGGCCTCTTTGAGATTTTTCATATGTAAGATTATGTCATCTGCAAACAGAGGTAGTTTTACTTCTTCATTTCTGATTTTGATATATTTTTGTTTTTTCTAGTCTAATTTCCCTAGATAGAACACCAAATGCTAGGTCGAATAGAGGCAGGCATCCTACTCTTATTCCTAATCTCAGAGGAAAAGTTTTCAATATTTCTTCATTGAGTGAGATACTAGATGAAAAACTTCAAAAAATACAAACTACATAAATAAATTTGACAAAATATATGAAAAGATACAACATATTGATGAGGGAAAGTAAAGATCTAAATAAATGTAGAATTATAACTTTGTCATGGATAGGAAGAAACTTGCATTTCGAGTTTACATAAAAAACTAAAGAAATAATGAGCTCTAGGTAATGAGATGCACAGTGAAGAGTTGTATAGTAATGTATACAATTTACTTTGAATTCTTAGAAATAAGCTTGATGGAAAACGGAATGTGTTAGACAGCTTTCCATCAATTTAAAAAATACCCCACATGGTCAACTTCTGAAAATAAAATGTTTGTTTTGGATCATAATTTTGGATGTTCCAGCCTAATTTAAATTGCCCCCATTATGTTTAGGCCTATGGTGAGACAGCACATCATGGCAGGAACATGTGGTCCAGAAAAAAATGCTTACCTCATTTCTAGAAAGAAAATATACCAAAGAGTGATCAGGGCCCTGCAATTCCTTTAAAGGACATGGCCTCAATGATCTAATCCTATCAGATTCTACACCTCCCAATAGCACCACCCTGATGACTAAGACTTTCAAACATGGACCTTTTGGGGACATTCAACATTCAAACTATAGTAGGGGATAGATATATAGCTAGATATTGATAAAAACACAGTACTGTCAACTGCAAATGATAGAATCTAAATGGTAGGTGTATGAATATTTACTGTAAAATTCATTCAACACTGCTATATACAGTCTTTTGCTTTGCAACAAAGATACATCTTGAGTAATGCATCATTAGGCAATTTCATCCTTGCGCAAACATCACAGAGTGTACTTACACAAGCTAAGACAGCTATGATTATCACTGGACAATTTAATCTTAAGGCCATGGCCCTATATGTGGCACGTCATTGCTAAAACCATCATTATGTGGTACATGACTGTATTTGAAATCTTACAACTAAAATGGTGCATTTTCACAGTGTTTAAGTTAATTCATGCTTGCATATGCATAGAATATCTTTGGAAGCACATTCAAGGAAGCCAGTAACTGTGGTCGCCTCCAAGGGTATGCACTGAATGTGGGTAGATAGAACACCAGGGTAGCACAGAGAAACTTCCTTTCAACTATAGAACATTCTGTACTTTGTAGGCAGACCTTGACAGAGAAGCCAGAAGGTACTGGCCATAGGGATGACTATTGAATGGGAGAGAGGGCTACAAAGAAAGAATATGAAAAGAAACCTAGCATAGATGACTTTACTCTCTCTAAAGTTAGAGCTCAGTTTTTATTTCCTTCTGACATTGATACATCTACATTTGGACATACACTAAGCATAGTCTGGGATCCTGACTATCCTACTGAGAGTTTTGGAGGCTATTTTTTTTTCTTCTCCCTCTGAACTTAGATCACTCTGGGTGATCATTATCATTTGTTAAATCTCCAGACTGCTGACAGAGCTACATTTCAAATCTGAACAATGAAGAGTACTCCCTTGGGAGGCTTCTCCTGGTCCTCATTTGAAATCGTCAAGTAATTTTCCTCCTCAATATAGTACATTTCCTGAGGGACACTTTTCAGTTAAATAAAGTCAAACCCCCAAGTTCATTTTCTTCTTATTTTCAGCTTCTCCAGCCACATACTGTCCTCAGCTTCTGGGATTACCTCTAGCAGCTGCACAGCCCACGGGTGGGAAGATTCTTGCTCTCTCCCTGGCTAAGCTGGAGGGCAAAGTTTTGATTTCTTTGACAACCTGGGTTTATTTTTAGAGATATTAGGATGACTCACCTCTCCTGACGTTTGTTTCTATAAAAACTAACTTTCAAATGTCACATTTCCAACTCTGCACAAAGAGAGAAAGAGAAAAGCCACAAAAGCAATTGAACCTGAAGAGGACTCCACTTGAGAGTTCCTTTCATCCTGTCTTGTCTGTCCTCTTGCCTTTGCTTCCTGAGATTGATACAACATTTCTGACCACCTCCTGTAGAGTCACATCCTTCAGGTATATGTGTGTGTGATCGGACAATAGACACCTGGGGACGGGAGGCCAGTTACACAAGTCAAAATTAAATGAACTGGTGTTTGCCTAGTTGCTTCTACTCATGACTTGGTGACTACATATTAGTAATTATTAAATTACACAGAGGGTTCGTATAATAGCAAAGAAATATTAAAATACTTGTTTCAAGGAACTACACAGCATATAGATGTTTCTGGTATAATATTTGCACATGCAAATTTTTTTAGTCTATTTATTTTGTTTAGTCCTCTCAAGCAAGTTGAAAGATACACATCAAAGAATGTAACATAAAGAATAAAAAGTAAGTGGGAAAAATATCAGGTAACTGATAAGTGTTTTATGATTCAATTTCAACATAAAGTGGAAAAAGAATGTGATAAACTCCAAAACGAATAGGTAAAAAGGGTAAATAGAATGGCATAAGAATGCAAACAGATTTGCAAAGTGCAAAATTTATTGTGAAGCTGGGATAATAAGGATTTTCTTTGTCAAAACTTACAATTTTCATGTATTTCTGTTAAAATGAAAAGAGTATAAGCCTGGGCATTCTATTTTATTAATTAATATTCTTTAAGTGAATAAGTATTTGTGGGTATATATTTAAAGTTTATTTTCTTTAAAAATTTGAGAATTCTTAGATTGGTTATATTAAACATTTCAAAGAAGAGGGTAACTCTAATGGTACAAATAGGAACCCACCAAGACATAGCTGGTCTGAGGGATGTTTATAGGGGCCAATTGGAAAAGTGCAAGAATGGATTCTGGCTGGAAGACAGATGCCATCAAAGTCTGAAGCTGCTGAGAAAGACCTCCTTTGCATCTATCCAAACTAATTAGTGAATAAGAGGAATAACTCAAGGAGAGTTCCAATCTGGGGATAATGATCCCACTAAACATCCAATAGATTTGAAATATTCACCAAGCACTTCTAGCGCACTAAGAGCACGTAATCTGAGCTAAATTGTATGGGAGAGACACAAAAGACATAATAAAGTATGTTGGTACTTAAGGTTTGTACAATGTAGAAATGCAGTCTCTCTTCAAGGGTAAAAGATGTCAAGCAGTTATAGAGATTCTGAGGGAGCCCTAATATAAGGAAAGCAGGGGAAATTGGAAAAGCCTAGATGACAGAAAGACATGGGCTTGAGTGATGATAAGTGAGAGAAGGAAGGGTATGAAGTGTGGGAAGAACATTCTGTCTTGATGGGTAGCCAAGAGCTCTGAGACAAACTGCATTTTACCGTGTTTTAGTATTTTCAAAGAGTATTTCTAGATTCTCAGTAAATGTGTTATAAGTGAATTAGTGGATAAGTGAGTGAGGAAACAAATGTGCCTTGAAGTGAGTTGTGTACATTTGAAGATAGTGATGAGGCCTGGGGACTTGTGGCATTCTGTAACATTTTATTCTCAGCAGAGTCAGGCTAGGAGTATTTGTTTAGAGTCTGTGACTCTTTGTCTACCCTTAGATTTGGGAATTTCTCAAGTCATTATTATTCGGCATCTGATTCAAAAATCTTTTCCCTCCTCCCTTTACTCCTTCCTTTTAATTGCATCCTTGCTCTCTATTCTGTCTCTTCCTGCTCAGTTTCCTGACTCATTTTCCAAAGTGTGTTCTTATCTCTGGCCTGGAACTTCCTATGGACACTGCCCTTGGGAATTCTCCCATTGCTGCTCATGCTACACAAGCAGGGCAGGTAGACCATCACGCTAATCTGGACCCAGTCCCGGAGTGTTATCTGAAAATGAGCTTCCTGATTTGGAATCAGTTCACTGATTCCGTGGTGACTCAGTTATGACAGGAGGCTGGATTCCAGTTTGGTTAACTCCACTCATTAACTCAGATTTTAAAAGTCAGCAGCGAACAACACAGATGTAGTTTCTGCTATTCTGAAACTAATTCCAAATGGAGAAAATGTGGTTCATCTTCACTGATGAGTTTGGAGGCAAATGAAAGATGTCATTAAAGGGTATTGAGTATCAGGGTTCCTTCCTTCCCTCTCTCCCTCCCTCCCTTCTTCCTTCCTTCCTCTTTCCCTCCATCCCTCCCTCTTTTTCTACCTTCTTTTCTTCCTTCATTGCTTTGTTCTTTCTTTTTCTTGACAGAATCTCTCTAGTATGGCCAAGTTTGGCCTCAAACTCATGATCCTCCTGCCTCAACCTCAAGTGCTGGTATTATAGGGGTCCTCCGCCACACCTAGCTCCTAAATTCATTCATGTTCAGACTCTATTCTCTTCTTAAGGACTGCTATTTAAATGTCATATTTGACAAACTTGACCTGGCTGTTTTTAAAGAGCATGGTATGTTTAAAATAATTATCTCTGAAAATAAACTGCAGTGTAGACTGACCCATGTAGCTTCAGGCTAAGTATATCTTTATTCTTTTGAAACATCATTATTCTTGAAAGTGAATGCTCTTGGAAGGAAGTCAGCAGGGAAGCAGTCTAGGATTGCACCTTAGGAGAAGAGGGAAAGGAAAGAAGAATCATTAAGCTTTCCTGATTTATCTTAGGCAGGATAATCCAAACTCAGGATTGATGAGTGTAACCTTTAATTCCAAGAATCTATGTCATAGGAAGAGAACAGTCATAGGAGAGATAACCTTAGTGTAGGAACTTTTTTTATCTTAGAGATTTTATATTCTGCAGAGAAAATGTGATACTTCTTGAGATTGCTGAAGCCTTGAAGATATACTTGTTTTCTTAAAGGTTTCCAGGTTCACTGGAATGTAACTTACCGTTCTGTTTCTGTTCAAGTAGGGCAAAGAGTTTCCTTCAACAAATAGTTATTGACTATTACAAAATGCCAAGTAAAAGACTCAGTGTGAAGGCTGAAATGATTAATAAGGCATAATGCCTGTTGTTGAGGAGCTCAGTTGATTCTACCTGACACTCAAGGTTTTCCTCATGTGAAGGTAGCTGTGAGCCAGAGGTTCAGGCCTGTAATCCTAGCTACTTAGGAGGCAGAGATCAGGAGGATTGCAGTTAAAATCCAGTCCCAGCAAATAATTCATTAGATCTTATCTCAAAAATATCCAACACAAAAATGGCTGACAGAATGGATCAAGTGGTAGAGCACCTTCCTAGCAAATGTGAGGCCTTAAGTTCAAACCCCAGTACCAACAACAAAAAAACTGTGAAGGCTTAGTTCCAGTTTTAAGTTTTTTATATATTACAATATGTCAATCAAGAAAATAACTATGCTTTATTGATATGAGATTAAAATTAAGAGACATGCTTGGCAAGCTATTGATTTTCACATCTAATGTTTCAGGTGCCATTTTTTTTTTTTTGACCAGGAGGTTTAGGAAAAGACAAATTAATGATACAGCACAAATTTTGGTGGAAACCTTTAGCACATTTTTCTCAGCTAATAGAAAGTAGACAAAAAAAGCCACTGAGACTATAGAGTACTTGATGTGTAGTTAGCAAATTTGAACTTACTGACTATATACAACTCCACAAGAACACTCATGAAGTACACATGGGACATCTGCTGAAATTTACAATATGACAGGCCAAAAGCAAGTGTCCACAGAATTGGACCACAATGGAATCATGTCAGAAATAAGTTTATTAGAAAATTCTCTTACATTTGGAAATTAAGAAGTCGCTCAAGATTCAATGCAAAAATTAAATTGAAAATTAGAAATATTTTGACCTGAATAGTAATGAAAATATTCATGCTAAAATTTATGGAATGTAATTAAAACCATGACAGAAGATAAAATGTAGAATTTGATTTATGCATTATAAATGACAATTAATTATCTAAGCATCTACATGAGAGAGGTTAAGAAAAGAGCAGAAAGTCAAAAAAAACAGAAGGAAAGAAAATAATAAAGATGCAAATTACAGAAACTAAAAATAATATTACAAGTGTGCAGTGCAAATGTTTGTGGTTGTAAATTAGGACGGAATGAACAAAATCCTATAAAGACAAAATTGACACAATCTGCTCCACTCAAAAAGAGAAAATCAAATTAGTCATATCTATGAAAGGAATTGTATCCATTATTCAAAAATCTTACTCAAAAAAACCCTCCATGCTTGAGTGTTTTCTACCAAATGTTTGTTGATTTCTCTCAAAGTAAAGATGATGTCAATCTTAGAAAAGTTCTTTGAGAAAATTGCAAAGAAATGCTTACCAAAACATTTTTGTGAGATATGAAAATCTTGATATCAAAACCTAATAAGTACATTAATGAGACATCAACAGCAAATTTTTCTCAGGCAGATAGTTTTAAATAGTCCAAGAAAAATATTAGCAAATAAAATTTAATGATATATGAAATACTCAAAAACATTAGAATATATTAAAACTGAAATAATTCTGTTAGTAAGAAGATTCAATTAAGAGAATGAAAAAGCAAATCTATAAATTCAAACATGCTATCAGTACTTTCATCTGCCAAAGGGCTCATTTCCAAAATAGAAAAAGACAATCAAATACATTGAAAAATTGGCAAAACAAAAAGTCATTTTTTTGGGGAAGAGGGACTTAAAAAAAAAGAACATATACCAATGGTCAATGAGAATCAAAAAAGTACTTAACCTCCTTGATCACTGGAGAAAAACAAATTAACACTTTACTGAGAATTCACTGCACACGATAATGACTAAAATTAAATAGACTGGTGATGCTGAGTGTTTGTGAGAATACAAAGTAATTCAGTCCTTATACATCGCTGACAGTAATATGAATTATTACAACCACTTTTGAAAACTCTCCAGCAGTATTTGCTATAGTTGAACATTCACATACACTTTGACCTAGATATTTTGGTGCCAGATCTGTCTATCTGAAATGCACATAAACATGGAGTACAGTATCCCAGAGAGGATATACTTCAACTATCTATCAACAATAGATGGAAGAGTAAATGACAGTATATGGTAGGATTTATTGTAAAGGTTCTCTTTTAGTAAGACAGCAACTGAGCAAGGAAATGGGATGTTACTGAAGAAAGAACTTTGTTAAAATGAAAACTTTTAGGTTTGTTTGAATTTTTACTTGTCTCTGCAATGCATTTTAATAGGTCTTAACCAAAACACTCATCAGGAATATTCAATGATTTATAATAAAACAGCTGTACAAAAGACTTTGATTTTAGCATATATTGATTTTCCATACTCTACCCATAACTAATTACAATTACCCAATGAGAAGTTGGTAACCCACACTTGGATAGAGCTACACACGATGGGCTATAGGGACTCACTGTAGTGTACCACTGAATGGAACCCACGGTTGGTAACATATTAACATCTCAAGTCATATTCTTCAATTGTAAATTAATAGTGTTTTCAGTGCCACCTGGTTAGAAGACATTTTGTGCTCTTTGTAACACAGGATTTAGTAAGGAAATTCAGTTAAAGGATATTAAGGCAATATTCCATGGGTCGCAGAAAAGGGAGTCAAAGCCATAAGACGGTGCCACTTGTCCAGAGAAGGTAACACTCTCCATGCTCACAGTATCTCTAGGAATGCACTTGTCAGATTTAACTTCCAGTGGTAGCAGATTTTCCAGTCACTATTTTATTTACAAAAACTATGCATTCTCTTAATAACTTATTTCCCTTTGGGTTTTAGTTCCTTTTTTTTAATGTGATGTTTGATCTATCCTTTGTTCTTAATGATAAAGAAGAGAAAAGAAAAATAAGGCTCACTATACTTTCTCTGTAAAATTTCTTTGTAAAACTAGCTTTACCTGATCAGTGGTTCTACCTTATCTCATTGACCAATCCTATCTCATTGACCTCAATATAGCTCTAAGAATGTTTGTGGGTATTGAATCCACATTTTTTTTATACCTCAACTTATTTCAGGACCTGGCACAGAGGTCTACACTCAGAATGCTTTCAGTAAAACACAGTATTTGTCAGAAAAATACATGAAAGTAAATGAGTAGGTGAGTGGATTCCAGGTTTTAGTTTTTGTGTCATGCTAACACAATATTGGATCACCTGGCTGTACTTTTTCTTAGCCAGATCTAGCCTTTCTTTTCCATATGGTATATTAACATGTGCGTACACTGGACTGCTCACGACTCAGCTATCCCTCTTTCCAAAAAGATTATTGCTGTGCAGCTGTTTATACAAATATTGATTTTAGAGAATCTTTTATCCTACTGAGACACAGTTTCCACTTTATAAATCTTTGCCTACAGGAAGATATAGAATCTAATGTTCTTATATCTGCTTTTCTGAAATGCAAACAAGTGGCTTAGCATATTGGGGTCAGAGGCAGTCACTGTCACAGCATTAAAGAATTTTCTGAGATTGGCAATTTCCAATATTGGCTTTTTATGAAAATCACCTGTGAAAATTCTGGGCCTTACTTCAGAGATTTGCATTTAGTAAATCTGGCCTGGGTGAGCACAGTTGATACATTTTTTGAAAGGCGATTGAGATGTGCTTCCTGGGTTAGAGCAGACCTTTCACATAGGGATGGTGTTAAAGTGCAAATTCTGATTCAGGAGGTCTAGGGTGAGGCCTGAATTTCTAAGAGGCTTCTGAGTATTTCAACGATGATGTCTGGGAAACACATTTTGAGAGCAAGGGCTAAAATTAAATACATGTCATCCTATAGGTTTGAATTGGTGGGGTGTCAGCTTATACCTTATGACTGCTGAGTGAATGGCTCTTTAAAATTTACATGTGAGTATCTATTATTCTGTGAACATACAATCATGTCTGAAGGCAAGTGAAATAAGAAAAATTAGCATTTTTAATTATTTTTTAAAAATCTCTCTCCAAAAAAAAATCCCAACAGATGAGTGAGTGGATTGCTAACAATATCCATGTCAAGCTAATACACTCAGTATTATGAATATAAATAAATACTTATTCAATATTTCAGAATCCTTTCTTTGTTTTCTGCATGGAATCTCAGCATTTTCACTAAGCAGTTTGAGTTCTCCTTTAGAGAATTACTCTTGCTTATAATTAAAAAACATGTAATAACTATTAAGTAAGCTTTTGAGAGTACTAAACAGTTTTTGGGGGGAGAAAGAGAAATGATTATAAGTCATCAAAGTTAACAAAGCTTCTCATAATTTAAGCAGCACCAATGAAATTATAAAAAGGAATTCGTAGTTATTTACTAGTTGTCTCAGTTGGAGACATAATCAGAGGTGATAGTGAGGTGGAAGTAATAGTACAAGAGAGTATTAGAAAAGTTTTCTGGTTACCTGTCAGAAACTTGCAAACAATAAATTATAGCAGGGATGGGTGGATAGAACAACTTCTAAATTACATTGGTTACAGCACATAACTTAGAAAAAAAGAGGTGGGAACAATTCACATTTGGGACTCTCATTGCAGAAAAATGGAAGGGAGAGGGCAGAAATTTATCTTTTATCCTTGCTATTTGAGTCACAGATTTATACATGGTGGATATGCAATAAGCTTCTAGAGACTCTTACTAGTAATTAAAAACCAAATTTGTCTCGTTTAATTTTGTCTACTGTACCCATGAATTAAGTAAGGCTCTGGGCTGAGTTTGTACGCTGAGTGACAGCATATTCTTTGTTCAACAGCAGCAAGAACAAGAATGGAAAAAAAAGAAAAAAGCAAACACAGCTGATGATTATCGTGAGCTCACTTTGTACTGGGCTCTGTATTAATGTTTTACTCATAATTTTTACTATTTTTAGCAACCCTAAGAAGATAGTGGAGAGTAAACAGTAGAAGAAGAACCTGGGTAAAGGATACTAGACAACAGGAAGAGGATCTACTGCGGAGTTGGTTGTAGGAAGAGATATTGATAGTCATCCAGCCCTTGGAAACTATGAAGATTGGTTCCAGGATCCACCAGAGATATCAAAATCCATGCATGCTAACACAAAATGGTGTCATATTTGCATATAACCTAAGCACATCTTCCCATATATCTTAAATCATTTCTAGATTACTCATAATATTTAACACAATGGGTATATTTCATAAATACTTGTTATACTGTATTTTTTAGGGAATAATGATAAGAAAAAGATCTATATATGTTAAATTTTTTTGGATATTTTTAGTCTGCGGTTGATTGAATCTGCAGATAGAGAACCCACAGTTACAGCGTTTCCACTGTATTTTCTCTGGAAAAAACTGAACATTAATTTGGTTTTTTTCTCCAAGGTAAGGATATTGCTTTATCTATACTTGGTGTGTCTTAAAAACCAAGAGGCTCAGTAAGCCTGTAAATATTTAAGCTTTGGATGCGTTTTTACCTGAACATTTATAGCAGTATCTTTTTAAAAAATATTTTTAATTAAGACAAATTTGTTGTAAAGGGGGGATTCATTGTGGCAATTCCAAATAGGCTAACATTGTACATTGGTTAGATCACCCTCACCATCTCTCCCCCTCAAACCCCTCCCCACCACATCAAGCAATTGCAAGAGGTTTCATTGTTCTACTTCATATAGGTGTATGAAGTCCATCAACCATATTCTGTCAACTTTATCTCCTTCATTCACCCTCTCCCCTCCCAGAAGTACCCACCACACACACACACACACACACACACACACACACACACACACTGTATCTATTTTACAGTCCTGTCTTTCGTTACTAATTTCTAAGTCAATGTCTGAAGGGGTTTCTCGATGTATCCCCGTTGTGAGTATACTTTCCTTTGGTCCCTTCAACCTTTTCCGTTACTCTTCCTTACCCTGCCTCTTTTCAACAGCTTTCAAGACATATTGTAATATCTACCTTCACAGATGTACAGCAATATCTTAAGTAACAACAATTTTGATCTTCACCTGAGTAAAGTTTCCATCTTGGAAAACAGCAATGGTTAAAGAAATCTCCCTATCTTTTGTCTTCTGGAAGCAATGTACTGAAATGTACTTCGCTACAACACTTAGGTAAGACTCTAGAATAGTTCCCTGCCTACCTTAGGACAAGGTCAGACATTAGCTCTCCATATTTCCACTTTTTTTTTTCTTTTAAATGATTATCTGAATTTCTCCATTTGTCAAATAAAATGTTTAACCAATGTAGTCAACTTTGATCCTCCCTACAGTATACTGAGCCTTGACCATCGCCTGATCCAGCAGCAAATGCAGATCTGCTTTTCCTTAACACTCCTGAGGGAGCTTCATCTACTGAGCTCATGGAAAACATTCTCTGCTGGGACACCCTGTCCTTTGTTCTCTCCGGTTTGCTCTACACTACAAAAGAAAGGCCTCTTCTGTCTGTTCTTTGAGATACTTGTCCTCCCTGTTATGGCAGTCTTTTCAAATAGTCTCTCCTTACTTAAGTCCAGATTCGCTTTTATTTAACAGTAATCTCAGTGCCTCCTAGGACACTTCTCCAACCTGTCCTCTGTGCTTCCACAAGCAGGCCTGTGTGTTATATAACTTTATAGGGCACCATTTACATGGCAGTGGAGGCAAATGGCATTCCCTAGAACCGTAAAAGATGTAATGGGATACACAGGACCACATCAGCTGCAGGAGTGGAGTCCCTAAATCTCAGAATTGACTGTTTTACTCTCCTTATTATAATACATTAATAACTCCAGTCTCAGAAGGAAAACCACCAGATTACTTGATTTGACATGAAGGAAATGGGTGATAGTAGGGTTCCCTCTTTCTCCTTCCTTCCTTTCTTCCTTCCATTTCTTTCTTCCTTTTGGTCGTATTGAGGTCTGAACTCAGGACCTCATGCTTGCTATGCAAGTACTCTACCACTTGCACAATGTCCCCAGTCCCATCTGCCTTTAGTTTATTTTTCAAGTAGGGTCTCATACTTTTGTCTGTGCCAACCTTGGACCTCAACCCTCCGATCCTCACCTTCTGAGAAACTGCAGACTTCAGTTTGTAGTTTTTCAGGGTCCTTCTTCATTTATTTGATACATTTCATCTCTAGAAATTGAATCAACAAAAGCTGGAGAAATTAGTCTAAATTGGGTGTGAGTTATCACAATACTCATCCATAAACAACATAAGCAAATTGACTCTGTACCACCAGGATCCATTTGAAATGAAATAGGAAATCATATATTACTACTTAGCTCACTTTGCCTTATCTCAGAACAAGGGTCAGTGTCGGACAGTCCCAGAAAGAAGCGTAGAGTTGTTCTAGTCCAGCTGTAACATTCCTCTATCTTTAACATCTAGATATATTTCTTCCTAGCTATGGTCATTGAAAAATTAATGTTTTAGCTACAGTTTTCTTGTCTCTAAAATTTACACAAGATTAGGTATGGTGGATCACAGCTGCAATCCTAGCTACCAGGGAGGTGGAGATTGGGAGGATCACAGTTTGAAGCCAGCCCAAGGCAAAAAGTTAGTGAGACTCCTATCTCCACCACAAAAAGCTGAGTATGGTGGCATGCATATGTCATTCCAGCTGTGTGGGAGGTGTAAACATGGGGATATGGTCTAGGCTGGCCTAGGCATAAATGTGAGATCCTATTAAAAAAAATAACTAAGCAAAAAGGGCTGGGAGTGTGGCTCAAGTGGTAGTGCACCAGCCTTGCAAGTCCAAAGCCCTGAGCTCAAGGACCAGTATGACACCAAAAATAAAAAAATTCACACAATATTGGTAAGGTTATGAAATAATGTATATGTTAATTGATTCTATTGACCCCCTTCCTCAATGTACATGTATTTCAAAACCACATGTTGTGCATGATATATATATAATACATTAAAATTACATACAGTAATAGAAGCTCTTAGAAGAATGAGCAGTGTTTAATAAAATGTAAGTTTGACTATTATCATAATAACTGAATCACTAGTGCTTACCTATACCTACTGATGATGAGTGTGAGAAGAATCCAGTGCAGGGTCAACTTTATAACACTTGGTTTATCTGGTCACTGGCAGCCCATCTCCTGTTCCTGGTTCTTTCTGTCCTCCTTTCTACCCCCCTTACTCCCTCCCCTAAGTGCTTTGTGTTCTCAGATTGCTACCAGTCTTCCTTTTTGTTATACTCACCTTGAATAAGAATGGTTAAATTAATCTACACTTTGGCATGTGAGCATAAGGTGAATTAGTGTGTTGCCCAATCCAGTTTAACAAGGAAAACAGCTCCTGCTAAAAAATAACACTGAAAAAGTGAAATGTCAAGTAGTAAGAAATGAAAACAAGAGATTTTGGGGGCAGTTGTTCTGGGTGTTGTTTTGAAACAGGGTCTCCCTATGCAGTCCTCAACCCCATACTCAACATCCACTGCCTCTTCCTCCTGAGTGCTGGGATTGCATGCTTGCCCCACCCAGATAAAGATTTTTTTTTTTAAGGAAAAAAAAATAGAAAATTACTTTGCAGGGCTCTAGGATTTGTTTTACCTTGGATATTTCCAGGAAAACATGTTTCCTACAGAACTTTTCCCCAGTTTTCCATTTTAGTAAATCAAATTAAAACATGTAAAAGTCATGAAGACATATCCACTTCCAAATAACATATAGTTGTGCTTATGTCAATGGTCTTGTTGCAATAAATTAAACAAATCTGTATAAATAATTTTTAAAGAATGTTTTAAAGGCATTAGATTGCTGTTGAAGAATTGAGAACCGGATGAACTAAATTTCTGTGAGGGAAAAAAATGATTCTTGAAAAAGATTGACATTGCTAGCTGCTATATTTTATTTTTTTCCTATAAGAATTTGAAAATTCTGGAGCTGGCAAAGGAACTGGCCCAGGGAGAGGAAAGATAAACTAGGAAAAACACATCGCAGTTCTGAAAGGCTAAACACTTGAGAAAAAAAAAATCAAACAAACAAACAAAAAATGTTTGTTTCTCACGGGAAACTTGCATAGGTGCCCGGGGAAGTATACCAAAAGCTTCTCATGGTAGTTATGTTTCCTGCAGAATTGTGGAGCTTAGGGAACAAGACCAGTTTACGAGACACTGCAGGGCTGTCTCAAGCATGCAACTTGCCTCCTTATTAAGGAGTTGACTAGTTTTGAAACTTTATGACTAGAAAGCAAGGCTGAGAATTCTTGAAGGACAGGGTTAAATATTTGGTAGTCTTTCAGAAATGCAGATTTGCCAGGACCTCAGTCAAAACTCTAGCAGTGTTATATCTTAAAAATGGAGGTAAATAGAAGTAGACAAAGTCTTGATAAGACCATAACCCAGCCTTAGACAAACAGAACCCCAAATGGTTGTGATCAGTCATTCAACCTGTCTAACAGAGGGAAAAAAATGCGCTCTTTGTGAAATACATCGTCATGTGGTCTTTCATACATAATACCTGATTGTTCCATGCACAAGCAAGAATTTTATATCCAAAATAGTAAGAAAATATTAGAAAGAAATAGGTTCAAAGATGATTCAGATAGTACTGTTCTCAGAAAGACAACCATAATTACTATTATTAGAGGACATGGAAAGATAGATAATATAACAGATAAATTTGGAATTGATTTTGAAAATATTGAACATGTATTATAGAACTCAAAAATAAAATATGTAAAATTAAGAACTATGTATAAGTTAAATGAAAGGTTTGACATAGAACAAGCAAATAGTGAAATCAAAAACATATTAATTAAAACACCCATTAAAGAACACAGACAAAATCAGAGAGAAAGAGACAGAGACAGAGAGAGAGAATGGAATGTAATATAATGTGAAAGCCATGAGACTTGCTTAAAAGTTCTCTATTGACAATCTGAAATACAAGGAAAGAATGGACAAAAACATATGTTTCAAGACAGAATTGCTTGAAGTTTGGTAGTGTTGCTGAAAAATATAAGCCCAGAGATTCAAGAATTTTAATGAAAAAGAAAAAAAATATAAAGAAAATCATACTAGTTGCATCAAGATAAAACTGATAGAAACTAAGAACGTTTTAAAAAATGGCCAGAGAAATGAGACAGAATATCCTTGCTGGGGTAATCATAGAATTGTAACTGGCATCTCAACTAAAACAGCCGACTCAGAAGGCAACATAGAGAATTTTTATGATGAGAAAAGAATAAAAAGACCCCCACCACATATTACCACCTAGAATTTTTATGCCCAGTAAAAATATCTTGCAAAAGAAATAGTGAAATATAGAAAACTGAGATAACTAGCTGACAGAAAAATCTGTGCTCCAAGAAATTTTAGAGGAAGCTCTTAAGGGTTAAGTTCTTAGCTTTGTGAGAAAAATTATTCCAGTGGTGTGCAGAAATTGCCAAAAGAATAAAGTGCATCAGGAAACATAACTGTGTGGGTAAATGAACATTAATATACAGAGAACTAAAATGTAGGTAAAATAATGTAACAGATGAGAGGGGTAAAAGATTCTAACTCTCTGGAAGTATGGGGGAGGTGTGAAAAATTACAATTTGTATTACATTGTGGAAAATCAGGGACATATATGTTAACCTCTAAAGTATTCATTAATTGAATATTACCAATATGCTCTTACAAGGAAAAATAAAATAAGAAAACAAATAATTAACAAAAGGTGGAAGAAAGGAAAAATAAACTCTATTTCGATAATTGTTTCCATATAAAATTTCCAAGCATTCCATTTAAAGGACTAAGATTACCAGACTGGATTGCAAACAATACAAAATGAAACAAAAAATGATGGTTTTATGCTTCTCACCAGAGACATAGAAAGTTGAAAGAAAAAAAAAGGGAGAAATCTATAATATACAAACACCAAACACTAATTTTAGGAAAGTTGAATTAGCCATACTAATATCAAAATATATTTTAAACATTACTAGGGATAAACACCTATTTCATAAAACTAAGGTATTGATGTCATGGGATATATAACAATTGAATTTATTTTGCTATTAGTAGCTACAACACATTTATTACAAAGTTTGACAGAAACAATGAATAGATAAACTCAAACCCAAAGACTTCTATCACTTGTAAGTCAAGCAGAAAAATAATCCGACAGCACATAGAAGATCTGCAGAGAAAAGTTATAACCTCAATCTAATTGAATTTAAAGAAATAGAATATGTTTTCAACTAGAACATAATATAGACTGTGCTCTTAAACAAAATGACAAATTAAGGAACTCAAATGAACTGAGAAATATAAGAGTATGTTCATTGACTACAGAGAATCAGTCAGAATTCAACAAGGAAAAGGTAACTGGGAAGTCCCAACAGTCTAGAGGTTAGTAACAGACTTTTAAATAGTTTCAAAAGAGACAAAAACAGATATTATAGAATATTTTAAGATACACATATATACATATGCATACAAAGATACATACACATACATATATGTCTAAAACAGTGCTTAGTGGAAACTTCATAGTTTAATACATATATTAGAAAGGAAGAAGGGCTGAAAATCAGCAATTTAAATCTCCAGCTCAGAAATTAATAGATACTATAGAATAAATTAAGCCCAATGGAAGTTGAATGAAAGATACCAAAGTGGAAAAAAATAATGAAATATGAAACACTAGCTAAAAAATTGAAGAAAACCCAAATTCAGTGTCTAAAACAATTATAGTATTGACAACCCCACACTGTGTATAGCCAATATTAGTAATGCAAAAATGATAGCAATATATGTTACAGATTTCAAAAAGATAAGGAAATATTAAGGAAAACTTTTCATTAATAAATGATTATTTATATTAAACATTTCTTTACTAACACAACTTACAAAATGAAAAAGTAAATAAAAATCCAAATTCTCTTACATTTATTAAAGAAAATGGATCTCTGACTAAAAGTCTTCTTAGGGTGTTAAAAAGCTGTTTTCATATGTCTGTACTCTTAGATTTTTGATAATAGTCTTGCAATTTACTGACTTTTCCAGAGAACAGAGGAGGGATTATTCCCAACTCTTTCCTAAGAGAGAAAAAACCTGATTCAAAGTCAACCAATATTGTGCAATTGGCAAGGCAGGATTATGACCTCTGACAGAAACCAAGCTAATATGAGAGTTTGTTGAGGTGCAGGGTTTAAAAGATGAATTTGCATGTATAAGTGGCTTACCTATGTCCTTGCAATACCATACAACAAAATATTTCCTTTAATCAGAAGTGGTATTTATTATAAGAAATAAACATGGAACAGCCAATACCTTCTAAAGTTAAACACATGTGTGTCTTGGAAGTCACGTCTATTCTTTGATATATGTTTGATATATGTTAAAAAGAATTGTGTATTCATGTGTGTAAATCAAAAGACATAGAGCACGGTGTTACCAATAGTAAACTAAGATCAAATTAGAAATACTCAAATGCCCATAAATGGTAGGATGGATAAATTAATTATTGAATAGTGGATAGCAATGAGAATAAGCAGTCTATAACTACAGTGAAAAACAGAGATGCTTCTCACAAAACCATAAGCATAAGAAACCTGACACCAAAATAGTAAATATAATTTGATTACCCGTACATAAAGTAAAAAGAAGGCAAAATTAACCAGGAGGAAACCTAAATAGTAGTTACCCTTGGGGATAGATAGTGAGGAGAAGGGAAAACCAAGGAATCTCTTTAGTGCTTTCAGCTTTTGCTCTTGGATCTAGGCAATCTCTACATCGGTATATTTAATTTGTGAAACTTCATTGAGCCATCTTTTTGTGATATGTGTCACTTTCTGTATTTAAATTTTATTTCAATATCATAAAATACATACAGCATTGTCTGTATAGGTTGCTGATTAAAATTTGCTCTAGTGACTTTAATGCCAATTTAAATAACTAGACTCTGAAATTTCTTTAACTTGTCAAAAGCTTGAAATTAACAACTCACATCCCCAAAGGTTGACAAGGATCAACTGTCAGTGCTTACTGAAGAGCAAGATAAATTTGGTACATGTCATCAATTCATTGAAAGTTTTTACTTTTTAACATTCATTTGTCCTTCAATTGAACGCTTAGCTTTGAGCTCATTCCACAGTTTCACAAGTTCAGCATTCAGTAGTGTTTTTCCTGTATTAGTGTGCAGTGTTTGCTGTTTTTTGTTCCATACAAAAAACATGTTATGGAACATAACATGTTTCCAGAAACATGTTTCATTCTTTGGAGAGCTAGTCTACCTCTCCACCAAGAACAGCCAAAGTTTAAAAAGACTGAAAATAGTGAGTGTTAGCAAGGATGTCATTAACTGGAACTGTCCTACTACATGGGTTGAATGGTAAGTTGTGCAGGATTCAACTGTTCTGGGAGAAGTGAAGGAAAATGTCATAGACAGCATCCTTGAGACCTCATGGAGCTTCCATAATAGTACAAGAGACAAAAAGATACAATAAAATATTTTGTGTCAGATGGTAACAAGTACTGTATAAGAAGTACACATGGAAGACGTAAAGGAAATATTGGGGTGGAGAACTTGTGGTTTTAAAATGTAGACGAGGAAGGCTTTCCTGAGGTGACATTGTATAAAAAGCAAAGAAACAAGGGAGTGGCTATGTGGATATCTTGAAGATCACTGTTCTGGTAGAGAGGAAGATAAGGGTAGAGACTCCGAGATAGGACAATGCCTGGTGTTATGATTGAATCTTAAATGTCCTCATGAGCTAAAGCCTTATTTTCCAGCCTGTGGTGGGAGGTGGTGGCATTCATTGTTTAATGTTGGGCCCTAGTGGATGGAAAAATAGGTCATTGAGGGTATGCCCTTGAAGGGGATATTGGGACGCAGGCCCCTTCCTGTCTCTCTCTCTGTTTGCTTCCTGGCCACCATGAGTTGAGCATCATTGTTCTACCATATGCTCTCTGTCATGATGCTCTGTCTTGCCAGGGGACCCAAACAAACAGATCCAAGTGAACATGGACTGAAATCTCTGAAACTGGGCAAAATAAATCTTTCCTCCTTCTAGTTGTTTATCTCATATATTTTGCTACTGAGGTGGGAATTTAACACACCTGGTGTCTTTAAGAACTACGTGGATCAGCATCATCTCAATCTTTCATCTAGAATTCTGTATTAGTCTCCAACTGGTATCCCTGGTTATAACCTTATGACAATTAAATATATTCCTAACACAGCAGCTGAACATTTATGCAGATTGAGAGACGATGGTGATTTTTTTCCCAGGGGGTGACCAGAGTGTTTTCTGTAGAAGAAATAATAAATGGACAAAAAATTGCTATTTTGTGGGAAAATGAGTTTATACTTGTTCACATGTTTACCACATCTGGAAATCTTAATTCTTTTGTGAGGATCCAAATTTCTATCTGGTATAATTTTTCTTCTGCTGGAAGAACTTCCATTAATCTTTGTCAGACAAGTAAAGATGAATTATCTCTGCTTTTGTTTTAAAAAGTCTGTTTCACATTTAGCTATAAAGGTATTTTTTGCATGATAGAGAATTCTAGGTTGACTTCAAATATCCTCTTTTGGTTTAAAGATACCTCTTCTTTGTTTTTTGCCTTGTGTGGGTTTGACATCAAGTCTGTAGTAACTCTTTTTTCCATTGCAATATGTCCTTTTTCTTTGGATTCTTTTTATGATTTTTCTCTTTATCACTAGTTTTCAACAAATTAATTATGATATTCCTTGTTCTATTTTTAAAAATTATTTTGTTGGGGGTCTGCCAAGATTCTTGAGCCTTGGACTTATAGTTTTCATCAAATTTAGAAAAAAAGTATGCATTATTTTCTTTTTAACCTCTTTTTTAGATTGTAATTAAATCCATGTCAGAGAATACAGGTCAATGCTACTCTGTTAATTTTTTAAAGTTTTCATTCTCCTTTCTGTCCTTTATTTTAGATAGTATTTTGATGCATCTTCACAGTCATCTTTTTTTTTTTCTTCTGCAATCTGTTGTAAATTTCTTATCTTCATGTTCTTAATACGGCTGGTATATTTCCTTATTGCAGTTTTATTTATTTATTTGTGGCAATGAGGATTATATCAGGACTTCATGTTTGCTTAGTTTGCATTATTTAGAACCAAAATTGTCCCAAGTCTTTTATCTTTCTAAAATATATCTACTTCATATCTGACAAAACTACCACCTTTAGTATATTATATATATATATATATATATATATTTGTAAAGCCCCATATGGTCTGACCCCACATTCTTTCTTGAGCTCATTTCCTTCTTTCCATCTCTCTCCTTCTAGTCTGTCCTTATAGTTCTCCTAGTTTTCCTTGACTTTCCAGACATTCTCTTGTCTTAGGACATTCTTGGTAGTCGGAGAAAATCCCTCTCTGTAATCTTCCATTGTATTTCTGCCGGCTTTGCTCCCTCATCTCCTTTAAATCTTTGTTCAAACATCATTTTTTTAATGAAATCTACATCAACCACCCTGTTAAATTTTGCAACACATTCTCCATTAATATTTTTATTTCCCTTACCCTGCTTAATTCCTTTTCCATAATGCATATTAACTGTAATTATGTACATTTGCTTATATGTTATATTTACTGTCAGCCTGCTCCCAATAAAATGTCAATTCTACAAAGGATCTTTTTTTTAACCATTTGTTAACCAATGTATTCACTACACCAAGAATAATTTCTGAAACATATTTGTTGTGTGTGTGTGTGAGAGAACGAGAGAAAGAGAGAGAGAGAGAGAGAGAGAGAGAGAGAGAGAGAGAGAGAGAGAGAGAGAGAGAATTAATTCTTCCATGGAAAATCCTTTAGTGGTTGATTGTAAACTGTATTGCATTAATGTTATTATCATTAGCAGTTATATAAGGTCTTCCTTAAAGAGATCTCTCATACCTCACCCTCTGACAACATGACTTTTTTCTTTAAAATCATGTCATACTGCTCCTTACCATTGCATACTCCAAGTTACTTCTTGCTTCCATGTCATAGTCAGTGGGGATAACTTTCATGTTTTGCTGTTGACCTACTTCTAGTTGAACTTCAGTGTTCAACAGATTTTTAAAGGCTCTTTATAATTGCCTTTTTACCAGGCATGAGTTCATTTTTCATAATTGTGATGTACAACTGAATTTTGTGATTATTTTTATTTCTTTTTTTTTTCATTGACACAACAAATATTAATCATAAACTTTGTACAAGTCTCTGTATCTTTACTGGTGTCATTCTAGCTCAAATTGCTTTTTACTAAAAGCGATCTAGTCATATTTTAGCTGTAGTTAAAGGTTTGTGTGTGTTTTGGAGTTGAGGAGTAATTTAAGACATGAACATATCCAGGTTTAATGGGAAGTAGAAAGCTTCCTTCAAGAACTGCAGCTCCTACTGTCTCAGTGTCTTTCATTCTCCAGAAACTTCTTTGTTTCACTATCTTCTTCCTCTTTCATGCAAGGCTTCTGATCCTACAGCATGTTAGCTCAAAAATAATATTGGCTCACTTCCTTTTTTCTAGTTTACTTCAGCCTCAGTATGCAATGATTTACCAGAGTAGCAAACCATGATGGAAAGCATAGCGTCTTTTTTATTTAGTACAGTCTTTTTGCTCACATTCTTGAGAGATAATCTCACTGAGTCAGCCTTGCCTATTGGTAGGTTCACCATTTAGCAGGTCAAAAATATGAAGGGAATCTAATACTCTGGAAGCTGTAGGTAATGTAGGTTAAATGAGAAAGAAAATTCTGGTATACCTAGTAAAATGTGGGTACATTGCACCCTCAGTATTCAATCTGTCCCTTTCTTGGAAAGAACATGAGACTGAGAGTGATATGTAGACCAGATTTGTTTATACTATTTATTTTCATCACAACCTTGACCAATTTGTCTGAGCTTTTGTTTCCTTATACATAAAATGTGGATAATAAACCATGCAACATTATTGTGAGGGTTAAATGAGAAAATAAACATATATACCTTAGACCTTGTATAAGGTATGGTGCATGGTGGATTCCCCCCAATTATAAATTTTTCTTTCTTTTTAATCCATAAATTTCAACTCAGTTATTATTTGATCTTGTAAATCTTCTGAAATTACTTCCCAACATTACACAGAGTTGTAAGTCACTCCTTTCTGTGACTACTATAACACTTTATTAATTATCTTAATTTATTAAATTAATTTATAAATTATATTTTATTAAATTATTATAATTTCTGTGGTTTTATCATCCAGCAAATTGAAGCCTGGGCACTTTTTCCTATTTATTCTTGTATCCCTAGTGCTAACACATTGCTTGGTGTATAATAGTAATTCAAGAAATACTTTTTAAATAACTGGATGAATAGATGGGAATAAATGAATCAATGAATACTATGGAATCAAGCCAGGCAGTATATAAGGTGACTATTCACTTGACCTGCTAGGACACCCAGATAACTACATACATGCAAATTCCCGCAACACACTATCCATTTTAAACCAGAATGTTTTCTATTTGCCTACACAGTCTTACAATTAATTCCTAATAAACTAGCTAGTGTCCTTGCCCTAGTATTCTCCATCCTCTTTCTAGCCATTGTCACTAAGTCAATGTTTATCAGAGTCCTAACAGTTGACCTCTTCATACACACATGAATTGTAGGACAGTCAACTGAACATCCTTTGTTATTGGTCAAGTATGGCCATTGGTCATAAATGAGGCTAACAACCTCCTCCCATCTACACATAAGCAATGCAACTTAAATGGTTAGGCCAGAGTTTGGCTTGTCGAGTGGGAGAATGGTTTCTGCCTACCAATAACACCATATTCAACTTGAAAACATTTTTCTTCTATATGGAGGCCCAGGAGAAAAGAATCTTAGCAAAAAGCTCTCCTCAGGCTATGAAGAACAAATGGAAACTCAAAATCATGAACTAAAGCCACACTTCAACCTAAGATAAAACACTCAGTTAAACTTTCTGTACTCATAAGGGAATGAATTTAAAATCCTGGAGGCGCTAAGTGTGAACTTCATCTTTTTATATTTCAAAAATCCTTTAATCCTCCAGAGGTTTAGTTTTCTTAATTTTAAAATTTTTTCTGTGTTCCTAGTCTATATAAAATATGCTAGGGTTCTGAAGAGGTATAAATCGGTATATTTTCATGACTGATTATCTTAATGCAAAGAGCATTCATCACTGTAAACCAGGCTTTTTTTTTTTTTGAAATAGCACTGAAGACATTGTGGACTGAATAATTCTTTGATGTGGTAGATTATCCTATGTATTACAGAATGTTTAGTAACAACCCCACCCTCTTTTCACTAGAAACCAGTAGCACACTATATTCTCCATCCCTAGTTATGACAACCAAAAATATTTTCTGAATTGCTGAATGTCTCCTGGAGGGCAAAATTGCCCCCATTTGAGAATCATTGGCATAAATTTCTAACTGACTATTGACTATTGTCAATTAGGCAATAAATATTGTCAATATGCTTTTCTCAGTCTACCAGGTATTATTTCTTGATGCTCTCTTTTCTCAGACTCATGAAATTTTTTGACATTTTGATTTTCCTTTCTCTCAATCTTGGTGTTTTCTTTTCTCAATCTACAAACCATATTTTTGTACATAATATCTTGAGATAACTTACAGTCCATTTTCTAACTTTCTAAGGAGATAGCACTTCTGCCACCTCAGAGCTATGGCAATCTATTAAATATTAGCCATGCTATTTAGATACTTAAACTATGAAGGATTTTCATAAGAGAAGTGTTTGAAAATGTGATTGATCATGTATTCAAAACCATCAAATAATAAGAGAGAGTTACATGGGAGCAGTCAATCACTAAAGTAAAGAAGTTTATGGATGGTATTGTTTAATGACATGAGGAGATTTGAAGCTGGGAAGCTGTCAGGAAAAGGGGAGGAGAATGATGTGGTTGAGGCAATGAAGAACCCCCACATCCAGGTCATGATAACAGGGATAAGAGAGAGAAAGCATCTACTACTCAGAGAGAACAAAGGTGAAGGCATATTCAGAGGAGAGGCGAGTTTAAGTTATAGAATGACAGTAGAGAAGAGTTGAGTACATGGGAAATGTACTGATGACTGGTCTTGAGATTAACAGAATACAGTAAAAAGGGTTCAGAAGTTGGGTAAATTTGGAAGACAGTATCAGGAAAAAGAATGTGACAGTGCTATGTGCAAATAATAGTCTGAAGGATGGTGGATAAGTGGAGAATCCTGGCCTTTTTATGGTAGTGACATACGGTAAGAATAGTAGGCATGATAAACATTAATGGTTTCATGACAGATAAATACAAGGGTGTTTCCAAGAGCACTTAGTATTCTAGGGTTCCTTTAAACTGCACCTGATGGATGTATAGAGGCTGAATGTCTTAGTCTGCTTATGTAGTGGTAATAAAATACCAGAGACTGTTATTTGTCATAAACAAGAGAAATTTATTTCTTATAGCTCAAGAGGCTGAGTCCAAGATAAAGGCATTAGCATTTGGTATTGATAATTGTGAGTCTCCTAACAGGTCGTGAGCCTTTTTATGCCCTAATGTGACAGAAGGGATGAAAAAGGAAAAAAGGGAGTAACACTGTGTGTTCCCAGAGGAGATGAAGAGCTCACATAGTACAAGAGATGGAAGATCAAAAGGGCCAAGAAATTTCCTTGAACCCTTTATAAAAGCACTAATCCCATTTGAGAGCTCCATCCTCATGATTTGGTCACTTTGTAAAGTTCCCATCTCTCAATACTGTCACACTGAGTCTTAGATTCATAGACATATATTCAAACCACAGCACTGGAAGTGACGAATGGGATTCATTAGTTTGTCACCAGGTATTTTTGTTTCACCACTTCTCTTCCATTCATTCACCACAACTCAGCCAGTCCCTTCATGGTCACATCCTTTCATGATATAACTACTGATTTTTGAAAGCTCTTTGCTATGGGCTACATTTTAAGCACCACATTTTTTAACAACCTCTTTCCATCTTATGCATTCTCTGTAGTTCTCCAGTTCGAGTTATTCTTCAACATTATGAAGAATCTAAAATTGATTTATCTGATCATTGTGTCATTGGCCCTTACCCCTTAAGTTCTCCTTTCCCTTCATACTTCACTAACATATCATGGTTGGTAATTATAATACTTCCCTGTTTACATCCACCATTCCTTTCCTCTTCCTCATTTGCTGCATCTTCTTTTGTAAACTAAAACAAACACTGAGTTCAAATAATAACCTATTTGACTGAAGCTTATTATATTTCTCTAGTTCATTTATTCTCCCACTTTCTTACATGACTCTTTCACATCTTTTCCCTCCAATCCCAACATCTCTTCCCAACTCTTCAGTTCAGTGAATGATCTCTCTTCCAATACTATGAAAACAGTAAACACAGTAAAGAGAAAGCTTTCGTGCATTCCCATCGCCACATTTTTATCAGTGCGAATTCCTTTGCCTAAGGAATCTGCCTTCCCTTCTCTTTCAGTGGATATTAACAAGTGGTCATGTGATCCTAGGTAATGCCACAAGCTAAACTTCAAAGGTATATTCCATGCCCTTTCCTCTACTCAGGATATTCACAGCAACTCTTTTTCATGTTATTAGTTTTGCCTATCATAACTGGATTTCTCTTTTTCCCTCTTTCTCCTCTCCTCCCCTCTTCTCTCCTTTTTTCCTCCTCTCCTCCCCCCCTTCTCTTCTCTCTCTTACTCTCCTTTTAAGACAGGGTCTCACTATGTAACCCAGGCTGGACTGGAATTCCCTATGGTCATGCCTCAGCTTCCTGAATGCTGGTATTACAAGAGTATACCACAACACCCAAGTATGGATTTTTCTTATCAGTCAAGAAATATGCTCTTATTACTTTATTGGGTTTTTAAAAAATTCTCTTTTGACATCATTTCCCCTTTCAGGTACTGATCCATTTCTTTCCCTTTTCTCTACAGCAAAATTCCTTGCAAAAGTTGTCTATATTTTGTTTCCAATTTCCCTGCTCATTCTGTTTTAAATCCATTTTTAGCTCTTATAAAACTTCATGAAAACTTCTGTTATTAAGGTCACCAGTGAATTCTACAGTACTAAATCACAATACTCTTCATACCTGACCTAGCTGAAGCATTTGACATAGTCGATAATTCCCTACTACCTCTTCCTGAAACTCTTGACTGTCTGCTAGATCTCTCTGCTGGTTTTCCTTCTACCTCTCTAGTTTCTCCTTAATCTCTTTAATTGATTCCTTCTAATTCACCAACTGATTGATGTTAGGATGTGCCAGGACTTAATGCTTGGATCTCCTCAGTCTATGCCCATTTCCTCAGTGACTTAGTTGAAAATTGTGCACTTAGATACAATCAAAATCTGCCAATGGATAATATTGAAATGCATCACATCCTATGTAGGAACAAGACAATGAAATTCACTGAAAACTGCTGAACAATATTGGGTACGGGAAAAGGGTAAGGAAGAATAATAAAGGGGATTAAACTGATTTAAAAAGCATAATATATTTACAGGTAAAGTACTAAGGCAAAAATCACAGTGAACACTGAATAGACAGACAATATAGGACAGGAATGTGAAACAGGTCAAGTTAAGGGGAGGGCATTGGTGGGACAGGAGAGGAAAAGAAGACATAAAGAAGGGTGAATATGGAACATTGAAACATGTATGAATATGGAACATTGAAACATATCAAAGGCATTTTAAGTAGGGGAGGGGGAAGAAGGAGAATGATGGAGGGGATGAACCAAACCAGGGTACATTATATGCATATGTGGAATAAAATCTCCTGTATAACTATTATAAACTAATGAAAACATGTAAAAATAAATCTGCTGATGATAGTCAAACTTATATATTCATCCCACATCACTTTGAACTCACATAAGCATCTATCTTCTCAATGCCAACCACTAGCTGTCTCATAATTAACATACCCCAAAATTGATTTCTTTTTCCATGTCAGCAAATGACAACACCATTCTTGTTATTTCTCATTATAGTCATCCCTGAATCTTCTCTTTCCCTTATGGTCTACCTCAAATGCCTTAGAATATACAGAGTCATTTCTCAGCATTACTAACATTTTAGTCCAAACCAGCATTATCATTTCACTGAAATATTGCAATAGTACCTTAACTGGTTTCCTTCATTTTATGCTTGTCCACCTTATAGTCCTTTCTCAATATAACATCCAATGATCTTGTTCAAATCTAAATGAGACCATCATTCCTCTGCTCAAAATACTCTAAAAGATTTCAAACTGATTGTGAGAAAAATTCCTAAATTATTATTCCTGAAAGGCTTACACAATCTTTCCTCTACTTATATCCTCCGTTCTATTCTCTGGCTATTTTCTAAGTTACTCAGCTCCAAACACATAGACTCCCTGATGTCCATCAAACATACCAGGCAAGCACCTTTGGCTTCTTACTAGTCTCTCTGTCCTTTGACTTCACAGAAAGTTACATGACTTACTTCCTGGCCTTCTTGAGGCTAGTTACTTTACTTAAGACCACGCTTGGGTACACTAACTCAAATTAACTCTCATTCTCAAAATTGTCCACATTTGTTCTCTCTGATTCAATTACTTCCTTATAACATACCACAATGTAACATTCTATGCATTCATTTATTTGAGTAGCTTATGATTTGTTTTCCCCTATAAAATGCTACTTCAGTATTGCTGGCCTGAACCTAAGTGCATTTTGCCTAGGTTTAGTTAGGTTAATATTTTTATCAGCAATAGAAAGTGTCGTGGAATGGGGATCCATTATTGGTGGGAAAACAAGAAAAAATGAACCAACTTATGTTGCCAAGGTTTTAAATGTGCTATCAATGATGAGACCTAGAAATTCTACTTAAAAATTCCACTGTGCATATCTTCATTTGTAGAAGGATTATTTCATAAGTGATTCATGCTGTCACTTTCTTAGGAGTCTGTCAAAGTTAAATGCAGGAAGAAATCATAAAGGAGGAGAGATGTTTGGAAATGTAGGTTAATAATAAAGATGCATTTTCAGCTAAGGTTTTAAATAAAGCAAAGAAGAAAGAGGAAGAAACAGAAAAAGGAGCAATGAAATATGCTTTATTTGAACTTATAAAAATAAAGCAAGCTGTTGATTTTTTTAAAGCTAGAGAGGCAGTAGTGTCTGGAAGCAATTTGAACTGATTCAAATCATTGCCTTAATAACTTAAAAGCAAAGAGTTAGAAAATAAGTGGTATCTGAGCACAAACACCTAACTGGAAGAATTGCCAGTTCAGCTCTCTTTATATGTTTAAAAATATAAGTGCATGCATATAATCTTTTGTAACTAATAGAAGGGAAAGCTTAAAAATTTAATGTTATCATCATTTTTACATATTTCCTTGTGCTTAATGTTATGAAATATACTACTGGGGCTAAAAAAAAAAGAGACAGCACAAGAGGCAAAGTGAATGTGTGAGACTTAAAGTACACATCAAAAATAGCAGCAA
This sequence comes from Castor canadensis, assembly GCF_047511655.1. Lineage (NCBI taxonomy): Eukaryota > Metazoa > Chordata > Mammalia > Rodentia > Castoridae > Castor > Castor canadensis. Next base: position 193,574,321 of record NC_133387.1, read on the forward strand.
AAAATGTAAAATCAAGCTCATGAACGAAATCATTGAGAAAGAGAGTGTAGAAAGAATAGTGTTTCATAGATTGAGATCTGACAATAAAAGTTTAGGACCGAGGAGACACTGGTAACACAGACTGAAAAAGACCGTTCAGTATTATAAGAGGCCTATTGAGTAGTCTCTTGACAAATATTGCATTTTTATTCTTGTTTCCTTGAGGAGATCAGTGATTAGCTGTGTGAAATATTAGTTCATGGCAGAAGTGGGCTCAGAGATTTGTCAAAACAGAGATGTTTGTCAACCTTAACAATAACATTTTTGATAAAGGTATAGAGGTTGAAGTTGGTATTGAATTGGTATTATACTTAAGAGAGCACCTTAGGGAGATTTTAGAGATAGTGAAGAACTGGACTTGTTGATTGAGGAGAGAATCACAATGGTGTTTAAAAAATGATGTTAGCCTTGACCAAGGAAGTGAAAAACTCTGCACTGAAACACTGAACAAAAAAACTCTAGAACAAAGAAGACTCTAGAAGGTGAAAAGACCTCAGGTGTTCATGGGTCATCGGAATTCATATTGGTAAATGGCCATATTACTGCAAAACATCTACAGATTCAATACATTCCCTATCAAAATGCCAATGGCATACTTCACACAGCTAGCAAAATAATTATAACATTCATACGGAAGCAATCTTGAGCAAAAAAGAAAAGAAATGCTGGATTTATCACACTACCTGATTTCAAAATGTACTACAATGGCATGGTAACAAAGTTTGGTACTTGACTCAAAAACAGGCACATACAAGATGCCCCAGCACTGACGAATGGATTAAGAAAATGTGGTATCTATACACAATGGAATTTTATGCAGCCATGAAGAAGAACGAAATGTTATCATTTGCTGGTAAATGGATGGAATTGGAGAACATCATTCTGAGTGAGGTTAGCCTGGCCCAAAAGACCAAAAATCGTATGTTCTCCCTCATATGTGGACATTAGATCAAGGGCAAACACAACAAGGGGATTGGACTATGAGCACATGATAAAAGTGAGAGCACACAAGGGAGGGGTGAGGATAGGTAAGACACCTAAAAACTAGCTAGCATTTGTTGCCCTTAATGCAGAAAAACTAAAGCAGATACCTTAAAGCAACTGAGGCCAATAGGAAAAGGGGACCAGGAACTAGAGAAAAGGTTAGATCAAAAAGAATTAACCTAGAAGGTAACACCCACGCACAGGAAATCAATGTGAGTCAATGCCCTGTATAGCTATCCTTATCTCAACCAGCAAAACCCCTTGTTCCTTCCTATTATTGCTTATACTCTCTCTACAACAAAATTAGAGATAAGGGCAAAATAGTTTCTGCTGGGTATTGAGGGGGGGGAGCGGGAGGGGGTGGAGTGGGTGGTAAGGGAGGGGATGGGGGCAGGGGGGAGAAATGAACCAAGCCTTGTATGCACATATGAATAATAAAAGAAAAAAAAAAGATTACATGCATAAAAAAAAAAAAAAAAAAACAGGCACATAGACCAGTGGAATGGAATAAAAGACCCAGAGAATAAGCCCAAGGAACTAAAGTCATCTGATTCTTGACAAAGATGCCAAAAAGTATGTTGGAGAAAAGACAGACACTTTAACAAGTGGTGCTGGGAAAACTGGGTTTCCACATGTATAAGATTGAAACTATCCCCATCTCTCACCTTGTACAAAAATCAACACAAAGTGGATCTAAGACCTCAAAATGAGACAAGAAATTTTGAAACTGCTAGAGAAAAACATAGGAGGAATATTTCAAGACACAGGCATATGTACTAACTTTCTTTTTTTTTTTCATTTTTCTTTTATTATTCATATGTGCATACAAGGCTTGGTTCATTTCTCCCCCCTGCCCCCATCCCCTCCCTTACCACCCACTCCACCCCCTCCCGCTCCCCCCCCTCAATACCCAGCAGGAACTATTTTGCCCTTATCTCTAATTTTGTTGTAGAGAGAGTATAAGCAATAATAGGAAGGAACAAGGGGTTTTGCTGGTTGAGATAAGGATAGCTATATAGGGCATAATGAGACTCCAATGGCCCAGGAAATAAGAGCAAAAATTGACAAAAGAAATTGCAACAAGTTAAACAAAAAAAGAATCCAGAGTGAACCGCCTACAGAATGGGAGAAAATTTTTGACAGCTATTCATCTTACAGAGGACTAATATTGAGAATATCCAAAGAAGTAAAAAAACTAAAATACCACCTGCCAAGTGCTAGTAGCTCATGCCTATAATCCTAGCTACTCTGGAGGCTAAGATTGGGGGATTGCAGTTTGAGGTCAGCCCAAGCAAAAAGTTCATGAGACCCCATCTCAACCAATAGCTGGGCATAGTAGTGCACATCTGTCATCTTAGGTATAAAGGAAGCTGAGATCAGAAGGATTACAATTGGAGGTCAGCCCAAGCAAAAAATTTTTCAAGACTCTTACCTCAACAGAAAAAAGCTGGGTGTGGTGGTACATGCTTGCTCAACTATGGCAGGAAGTTTAAAATAGCAGTCCAGGCTGCCTGGACCAAAAACCAAGACCCTATCTCAAAAATAACCATAGCAAAAGAGGGCTTGAGATAGGGTTCCCTCAAGGGAGTGTCTGCCTAGCAAGCATGCAGCCCTGAGTTCAAGCTCCAGTACTGCCAAAAAAAAATTAAACTACCAAGGAGCAAATAATCTAATTGATAACTGAACAAATTTACTAAAGGCAGCTCCCAAATGAAAAAGTACAAATAGCCAAGAAAAGAATAATTTTTAAAGGACATTTAAGCATTTTATTTTCAAAACACAAAAGGAAGATTGAGCTGTTAAATATGAACAGGAAACATTTTTAAAAGGTGCAAATGAAACTTTCAGAGATAAAAATATGTAATATTTAAGATGAAAAATACACTGATTGAAATTAATAGGAGACTCGACCTTGTAGTAGAAATGATTCATGAACTTGGAGACATGACAGTGGAAAATATCTCAAATGAGATACAAAGAAAAAAATCACTGAGAAAATGAAGAGAGTAAGTTATAGCTTCAAGTCATCCAATGAGGGAGGAGACTGCAGAAATATTGATCAAAAGATACAAAATTTCAGTTAGATATGACAAATGATTATATCAGTTAGGTGAAGGGGAGACAGAATTATAGAGCAAATGATTTTCCAAATTTGAGTGAAAACTTAAACCCACATATTCCCGAGGAATAGTAAATCCCAAGCTCAAGAAACATAAAGGAAATTATACCAATGCACAACATAAATGTTTGTGTTAGCTTTTTCATCACTGTGACAAAATATTGGTATAAATCACTTAAAGGAGAAAACATTATTTTGGCTCACAGTTTCAGAGGTTCCAGTTCATCGCTGTGGGCTTATGGTGTGGTAGACAGGGAAAAGTGGGGCAGAACTGTTCACCATACGGCAGTCAGGAAGCAGAGAGGGTGGAAAGGGCCAAGAATAAGGTATATCGTCCCTCTGACCTCCTTCTGCCAACTAGATACCACCTCCCAATAACATGTGCTATAAATCCATCATGGGATTAATCCACTGATTATGTCAGCATCTTCAGGACCCAACCACCTCCCAAAAGACCATCAGCTGGCAACCAAGGCCGCATTACATAAGCCCATGGGGGACAGTTCAAACTAAACTATAACAATAATAAAATTTCTCAAAACTATTGATAAAAAGAAAAATCTTAGAAGACACAGAGAAAACAAGATATGCTATAAATAGAGAGAACGGATACGAATAACCACAGATTTCTTATCAGAAACACTTCATGCTATAAGACAGTGATGCACACTTTTTTGAGGTAAAGACATTTTAACATATCTATTAAAATTTTCTACTCCATGAAAATTATTTTCCAACAATTAAGCTACAATAAATAGTTTTTCAGACATAAAATATCTAAGTAAATTTACAACTACAGGATCTGCATTACACAAAATGTTAAAGGAAGTCTTGAAGAAGAAAAAAGTACTAAAGAAACCTGGATTTAAACAAAAAAATGAAAAGTATAAGAACAATGTGCATGAATGTGGAGAATGAACTAAATTTGACAAGTTAGAAGAGAATGGAAAGAAACTAAAGCAGCAAAGTTCACTCTATGAAAAACAGGTTATCTCAATACCTCAATACCAAACAAATTGAATTTATACTTAAAAATCCTTCCCAGTCTCTACTTCAAAGAAAACTTCAAGTTTGACTTGTCAATTTTGCCAAACACGTCAGAAGGAAATAATGTCAATTATATACATACTCTTCAAGTAACTTGAAGGAGAATAAATGCTTCCCAATCTGATTCTGAAAGTCACAGAACTTGAAAGACAGAACATACAGAAGGGCCCAAAAGAGCCAGAACAACTTTAAAAGGGAACAAAGCTGAAATTTCAGTATCTCTGTACAAGATTTATTATAAACCAACAGTAATCACCAAAGTAAGGTTTTGGCATCATGACAAGTGCATCAATGGAATATAATAGCAACCAATCCCCCCACCCCCACCCAAAGAACTACATCTATATGGTCAATTGATTTTTTAAGTAATTGCGCAATGATTCAATGTTCACTATTCACAATGATCTTTGATCCATACCTTTCACCATGTAAAACTAATTCAAAGTAGATTGTAGTCCTAAATATAAAACCAAAACTTTAAATCCTTTTATAAAAAGATATAGGAAAAGATATTTGTGACATTGTTCAGGTAATGGTTTCATTGATATGCCACCAAAATGATACATAAGAGAAAATAAAAACAAGTTGGATTAATGAAAATAAAGAACGTCTGTTATTCAAGATGTTGTTGGTTAAGAAAATGAATGTATAGAGAACTAAGTGGCAAAAATATTTGCAAATAATATAACTAGTAAAGAATCTGTGCCAATAGTATAACAGAGCTTTCTAAACTTGATAAATAAGTCAATAAAGTAGGCAAAAGATTTGAACTGACCCTTGTCAAAGCAGCCATTTAGGTAGCAAATAATTACACAAGAGGAGAATCTGTATCACCAGTCAGCATGAAAATGCAATTAAAATTGCAGTAAGATACTATTTCATGCCTGTTAGAATGGCTGAAATTAATAACAATTATAAGAGTTGGTGAGGATGTGGGGAGCTCGAGCTCTGTTTTACACTGTGGATGGGGAGGTGAAGTAGTAAAATCACTCTGGAAAACAATTTAAATTGTTAAATATATACACATAATCTTTGATACATCCATACCAGCTCTAGTTATTTATCCAAAAGAAATGAAAAGACAAATATTCACAACAATAACTTTACTTCTAATAGTTTCAAGTTATAAATGATCCAAATGTTAACCATGAAGAATGAATATGAGAAATGGGTAGAGAAATTGTGGTTTATCTACAAAATGAAATACTAGTCATCAATAATAATGAACTATTGATACATGTAGCAACTATATCGTTTTTCAAAACAATTTTGCCACACGCAAGTGAACAGATCAGCACATACTTTGTATTTTATTATATAGAATTCTATAAAGTGCAAACAAATTTATAATTATAAGAAGCAGGTGAGTGGTTGCTTAGGAATCAGAGAAGAGGGTATTACAAAATCTCATGAGGAACATTTGGACAGTAATGGAAATACTGTGGCTTTGCTGAGGTTTTTGTTGATTTACATACATGTCTGAACCTGTCAAATTACATGTTTTAAATGTGTACAGCATTCTGTCTGACAATTATGTCTCAAAAAAGCTATTAAAAGCAATTAACATAAAATCTGAAGAACACAATATATTTCTTCACATGTAAATTCAAGCAAATATCTAAATAAAATAGAGATAAAAACCAAGGAAGAATGTACCACCTATTCTATTGTTCAACACATTATTCATTTACCATGGGCTACAGCCTTTGCTATATATTGAAGGTGAAAATATGAATCAGACATAACCATGCTTTTTGCAACATTGTCACCCAGGCTCCCAGAGCAGGTTTCCTTGGGAAAAGACCACTTTCTCCCGAGGTCCTCTGATCTTTCTAGAGGCAGGAGAGTCTGAATGAGCTGAAAATATTTTCACACATTGCTATGAAGTCATAGTTCTTTGTTTACTAAGACATTATTGAGTTTATTCTGCCTTTTATAAAGTCAGCTTTTAGGGTGCATGAAAGGGAGGTGACAATATCAAAAGAAAAAGTTCAGATTTACTTCTTTGACTTACTTTTCTATTTATAGTTAATTCTAGCTGACCTGAGAAAATCCATCACCTTAGCAGGCAGCTTAAATTACCCAAGAGAGGACACCAAGAGTATACATACAAAGAGGTTTTGGTTTTAAGAAAAAAGCAGATTTAAGTTTTTGGTTTGGCAAAGAAGGTGGTTTCTACTGAAACCATTTTGTGGGTACTGGGAAAGTCCTCCTGCTTAAAAATGCTTCTTTCTTTCCTCTTCAATTCAATTACAATGTAATTCAGCCTTGTTTTAAAAAGCAAAAATTAACTGCTTATATTACAGACAAATAAGAGAGATAGTTTTTGTTTTCTGATAAGCTACAAACCAGTCTGAAAGGCCAAATGTATCTGTATGGTGCAAAGGCAGAAATTTAGGAGAGCATTAAGCACACAGCAGGGGATTTTGCTTTCCTGGGACACAGGGGATGCTCCTAAGGAAGTGATGTTTAAGTTGAATGTGAAGGTAGAGCAGGCTTTAACCAGATTTGGATGAAATCAGCACACAGGTGAAAAGTGTGTATTTACCTGTGCAGATACAAAAGTTTCTGAGTATTTTTGAAATACTCAAAAACTTTTTTTGAGTATTATTTTTGAAATAATCCAAAACTAGTTTTGGATCGAAGGCTCAAACTCCTGAGATTCCATATGCTAGGTCTGGCCATCCCTCCATAATCTCCAAATAAAGAGGCAGGGTGAAAGCTTGAGATATGCCTTGGGAAGAGGCAGAGTAAGCAGTCAACTCATCTTCAGCCATCTTCAAAGTACAGACATGAGCTATAGGTTTAAGTAGACAAAAGAACTGGGGGCAGGGGACAAAGGCATGCATAGTTACACAGTCCCTGTCACAGGTGCGGTCTGGCTGGGCTTGGTGACTGGCAGAGCAGGTAGGTGGTCTGGTCCAGTTCTGAGATGTCACCTGGAGGAAGTAATCTGGTTCCTGCTTGAGAGAATTACTCTGGTTTGAGATGTGAATTGTCCTCACTGGGAGGGTGGCAGCTCCAGATGGTTCCACTACCTTGTCATAAAAATGTTATTAGTTCTGTCCTTTCTGGAATCCAAGATGATTGCAAAGCAACTGCAAAGAGAATGGCTTAGAACAAAGACAGATATAAAATGGAAGCAGGATGCCAAGCTTTTCTCCTGCTTTTAGTTAATTTGTGGGCCCAAGAAAGAGTCAGTGCTTTTCAGCAAAAGCAGTTTGAAATCCTCTTACATTTCCTTCCTTCCTTCCTTTCTTCCTTTCTTCCTTCCTTCCTTTCTTCCTCTTCTCATTCTTTTAAACAATAACTTTTAAAAGGTCTACTTTACATGTAGTAAATAGCACGTACTTGAAATTCACACATTTATTTATTAATTTACCTCTTGACAGGCATTTGGTTTTTTTTTTTTTCTCTTTTTTTTTAAACTGTTCTGGGTGGAGGTACAGTATGGCATTTATAAAAGTTCTTGCTAATATATCATACTTGAATTCACTCTCTCCACCATTCCACCATTCTCCTTTATTCTCTCTCTCCCATTCCTGGATTAGATTTAACAGGTATCATTTTTCCATTTGCATACAGACATTTGGTTCTTTCTAATTTAGGGTTATTACAAATAAAGTTGCAATGAATATTTTTTAGTAAATATCTGTATAAACAGAGCTTTTCTTTTTCTTAGATAAATATCTTGGACTGGTATGACATATCCTCACCAGCATGAAAATTCCAGTTCCTCAATATCCTTATCAACACTTGGTATAGTCAGCTTTCTTGTAGACATTTATAGGAATATGATGGGATCTCATTAGAGTTTCTCTGATCACTAGCAATGCTAAATATGTTTTCATTGTGTATGTTTCATCAAACATGTATAGCAAACATGTATCGCTTGGTGAATTGTTGGTAATATCTTGCTCATTTTTATAGGATTATTTTCTTTGTATTTAGATTTGAGGATTCTTTATATTTTCCCAATACAAGTCTTTTATCAGATGTATAATTTGCAAGTATTTTCTCTTAGTCTGTGAGAGAAATACCTTCCATTCTTTTGACAGTGTCTTTCAAAGAGCAGAGGTTTTAATGTTAAAGTCCTTGCTACTTTTCTGTTTTCTTTTAAGGATGATGCTTTTGATGTTGGTTTAACCCAAGGTCACAACGAGATGGTTCCCTATGTTCTCTTACTCAAGTTTTTGGTGTCAGGTTGTACATGTAAGAAAGTGGTATTGAAATGTCCAGCTAAAATTTTGGAATTCATTAGTTTTTGCTTCATGAATTTTTAATCACTTATTAGTGTTTTACATTTAGAATTTTTACGTTCTCTTGACCGGTTAATTTATCATTACAAAATGAATTTTTTAAACTTCGTATGACTCTTTGCTCTGAAATCTATGTTGCCTGGTGTTAATAGTTACTCTGACTTTATTATAAGTAATTTCATCATATTATAGATTTTTCATTATTTTACTATTATCTTCTTTGTGTCTGTGTGCTTAAATGAATTTCTCATAGACACCATATAATGGGGTCTATGACATTCTCTGCCTTTTAATTATGTTTGTCTGACTTTTGATATGGATAAAGTCAAATTTACCATCTTTGAGTTTTTTGCTCATTTATTTGTTTCTTTGTCCCATCTCTTTCATCTATTTTTTTTTATTCCAATTTTTCTAGACTGAGTATTATTAATGGTTCTACTTTATGTCTATTTTGGCTTATCAGCTATGACTGCTTTCTGATTTTGCTGGCTGAATTAGAGTTGATGATATGCAGATTTAATTTAGCATCATCTATCTTTAGGAAATACCATTTCACATATAGTCTAAAACCCTTATCTTACTATAATTTCATCTATCGCCTCTACTCTGCCAGTCTCATCACATTTTACTTCTATATAATTATTAACTTCTCATTTTATTGTCATTGTTTTGCTTAAAATTTAGCTGATTTTGATGTGATTTAAATAAGATGAAAAAATCTTATGTATTTAACCTATGGAGTTGTTAATGGTGCTGGTGCAGTCTGTGATCAGAAGAATTCAAAATTCTTCATATCCCACCAGAAAGAATTCATGGCAGGACACGTGAGTGTAAAGGGAGTTTATTAAAAGTTAGGGAAGAGAAATACAAAGCATGGTGGGGCCCAGTTGGAAGCTGCAAGCTGAGAGAGCATGTTTCTACCCTTTAGGTGCTTTTAAAACCTATGATAACCTATGGGAAGGGGTGGACCAGTGAGTCTCACTCAATGATCAATGAGTGGGGAGAGGCATGGGCCATTCCTGATCAGGTGAGGGCATTCCTGAATGAAAACACGGTTAATCTAAAATGTAACTTTTTTTTTCTATGAGTCCCAGTCTTTCCCTAATTTAGCCTGCCTCAGAATTACTATGTTAATGAATTCTTGTCTTTGAGGAAGGACTTTTCTTCTGTCTGAATTAACATTTTCTACAGAGTGGTCTGCTAGTAATAAGTTGTTTCAGCTAATTTCATTTCTGAAAAGTCTTTACTAAACCTTTATTTCTGGGAAAAATAGAGTAAACATTTCCATGTCTTGCTTTAAGATTGGTCAAATGTATCCCCTGTAATGTGTAGTCCAGGCCCACTTCCTCAAGAAGTCAATCCTTTCTTCTTGGTAAGGCCCTATGCTATGAAGTTTTCCACTCTGCTGGGGAAGAAATAAGGTTCCCCAGCACTGAAATAAGGTTCCCCAGCACTGTTGCCTCTGATACTAGAGTGTTTGGTTCTGTGCAGTCTCTTCACGTGCGTTTGTTGGTCAATCCTTTGCTGAATACTAAGGAAGAAACCTCTGCAGATTTTATGAATTCTCTGTCTGAGAAGCTAACTCCTCTTTTCCGCCTTACCCTGTACTTTGAAATTCTCTGTGCTATGCAGAGGCAGCTAATTTTCTGATGCTCAGACATACTGTCTTCCATTACCTGATGTCCATGTTAAGAAAGCTGTGGATTCCTGTATCTGTCAACGCATTCAGTTTTCCAAGTGGGCCATTAATCCATCCCTCAGTCTTCCATTGGCTGAGAGCTAAAGTCTTTCAGTCTTAAGAGACTTAAGAATGAGAGTACCACAATAAAGTACACAGTGAAAAATACAATTTCACTTCTATATGCAAATTGATTTGAAATGTATAGTTGACGCTAGGACACTATTTAAATAACCCAGGCAAGAGGATTTTGGATTAAAATTATATCCAAAGATTTGAACACAAATTGAGAGCTATTCCTGTATTATAATTGATTAAATCTGATAGTTTAATCTGATAGTTTTATCAGACAATGATATTTGACTTTGAGTTTATGGGTGGATGGTTATACCATTATCTAAGGAACAATCTTGGGGATGCTCAAATTTGAAAGTAGAGATGATTTATTAAACCTTAGATTTGTTAATTTTGAAATAACTATAAAAGTCAAATGGTAAACAGTTGACAATCAATATTTGAAGCTAAAGAGAAAAGAAGACAAGTCAATGGACATAAAGATAAAGATGGTTTCATCAACCATTAGAGTTGATGGGATCAAGCAAAAAGAATTATATAAGCAGAAGAGACAAAAGTGTAAAAATATCAACATGTAAGAGATGGAAAGAGAATGAACAGCAGCAAAAGAGTTTGAAATGAGGGGCAGTGAGCTAGAAGGGGAAAGAAAGACATATTTGAGATCACAAGACAAGGGTCATGTAACAGTTTTAATCAAAGGAGAGGAGAAAGCAAAGTAACACTAATGTAAAGTTTTATGTGCTCTGCTGTTTTATCAAATAAATGTTGATCAATAATAAGAATTTGAAAAAAAATCTTAAATTTTAGAAATGACCAAATGTATACTTCAACAAGAGTAATTTCATTGAACTAGCAAATGTTTTTTGAAGATTGAAAGATAATGAATCGACATAATATTACAAATGGCCAAGGCATAGATGCGTGAAATGTAAAGTGGTACAAACTTTGTGGGGAGCAATTTGATAATGTAGCTTGACCTTGTTATATGTATCTTAGGGAAATAAAACCCTCCAAAGCAATTTGTGTATATGCCTGTGTGTATGTATGTATATATACATACACACACACACACACATGTTTTTTGTTTATGAATAATTGAAAATCCCCATGAAATAGAAGTCAGTAATAAATAATGCTATTTTCACATGAAAACATTGTGTAATTTTTACATTTAAAGTAATAAAGTTTTATTAACTTTATCAAATGTCACTCAAAACATTAGCAAAATTCCCTAGAGTGTTTCTAAACTATGCCAGGTTTTAAATAACATGAGGTTACAATTTTCATGACATGAAGTTAAATAAAAATGTTAGATGCAATAAATTTTCAAATACATAAGAAGTGCATTGAGGAAAACACTTTTATTTGTTACTGTTTTAAGTAAATCATTGGTTTATTAGACTGTTCTTACTAAAATATTATTAGTAAGTAAACTTGAGGAACTTACCATCTTAGGTAGAATTTCATTCTTCAAAATAGGCCATTTGTATTTCTTCTTTTGAAATTTCTTCTGATCAGTTCATTTTCCCACTTATTCAATGGGTTGTTGAATCTTTGCAGAGTTGGATTTATGAGCTGCCTTATTAATCGCTTGTCTGATATATAGCTGGCAAAGATTTTCTTCCATCTGTAGCCTGTCTCTTCAGTCTTGTGACTGTTTCCTTTGCCATGCAAAGCTTTTTAGGTTGATGCAGCCCCTTTTTCTGATCCTTTCTCTTAATTACTGAGCTATTGGAGTTCAATTCATGAAGTAGTTATTACTTATGCCTATAAGTTCTAGTGTATTTGCTTTTCTTTTCTGTAGCAGTTTCAGTTTTAGATCTTACATTAAGATCCTTGATCCACTTTGGATTGATACTAGTTCAAGGAGAGAGACTGAGATCTAGTTTTAATCTTCTACAGGTGGGTCTCCTGTTCTCCCAGCACCACTTGTTGACAAGAATATCTTTTTTCTAGCTCATGTTTTGGGCTCCTTTGTCAAAAATCATAAGGCTTCAGCTGTTGTGTCTGGGTCCTCTATTCTGTCCCATTGGTCTTCATGTCTGTTTTTGTGCCAGTACCATGCTATTTTTGTTACTATTTCTCTGTAGAACAGTTTGAAGTCAGGTATTGTGATACTGCCAGTGTTTCTCTTTTTTGCTCAGGATTGCTGTGGTTATTCGAGGTCTTTCATGTTTCCATATGCTCTTTAGGACTGACTTTTCTATCTTGGTGAAAAATGTCATTGGAATTTTGATGGGGATTACATTGAACATATAGATTGCTTTCATTAGTATAGCCATTTTCACAATATTGATTCTGTTAATGCATAAGCATGGGAGATTGTTCTATCTTCTGATGTCTTCTTCAGTTTCTTTCTTCACTGATTTATAATTTTCATCATAGAGGTCCATCACTTCTTTTGTAAATTTAAACCTTTCTTTTGTCATTATCATGAATGAGATTGTTTTCCTGGTTCCTGTCTCTTCATTGTTGGTGTATAGAAAAGTTACTGATTTTTGTATATTGATTTTTTATCCTGTTACTTTGCTGAAAGTGGTTTTTTTAAAAGAGTTTTTGGAGTCCTTTAGGTATAAGATCATAACAATTACAAACAGGGATAATTTGACTTCTTCTTTCCCTATGTGAATCCCTCTTATTTCTTCAAATGGTCTTATTGGTCTGGTGAGGGATTAAAAAACTATATTGAATAACCATGGGGAGAGTGGACACCTTGTCTCATTCCTGACTGGAGGAAATGGTTTGTTTTTTTCCCACTTAGTGTAATGGTGGCTATAGGTTTGTCATACATAGACTTTATTTTGTTGAGATATTTTCCTTCTATTTCTAGTTTCTTCAGAGCTTTTATTATGAATGAATGTTGAATTATGTCACTTTTTTGGCATCTATTGAGATGATCATATGATTTTTGTCTTTGACTCTGTTTATATGTTGTATTACACTTATTGATTTGCATATATTGAATCACATTTGTATCCTGGGAATGAAACTGATGTGACATGGTGTATTATCTTTTTTGCTGTGTTGTTGAATTCGGTTTGCAAGTATTTTATTAGAATTTTTGCACCCGTGTTCTTTAAAGACATTGTCTTATAAGTTCTACACCTCCCCCCCTCCTCTCTCTCTCTCTTTTGGTTGTGTCTTTGTCCGATTTTCAAATAAGTGTAATACTGGCTGGCTTAATAGAGTGAGTTTGGTAGTGTCCTTTCCCCTTCTATTTCATGGAAAAGTTTGAGAGATAATGATATTAGTTCTTCTTTAAAGGTCTGATGGAATTTGGTAGTGAATCCGTTGCATCCTGGCTTTTCTTTGGAAAAGTCATTATTATTGCTTCAATCTCATTGTCTGTTATAGATCTATTTAGGTGGTTATTTCTTCTTGGTTAAGGTTTGGCTATACAAATAGATCTACAAATAGAAATGTGTCCATTTCTTCCAGATTATCCAATTTATTTGAATATAAGTTTTAAAAATATTCCTTAATGATTCTCTGTATTTCATTGGTATTTGTTGTAATATCTTTCTTTTCCTCTCTAATTTTATTAATTTAGGTCTTTTTTACTTCCTTTTAATCAGATTAGCTAAGAGTTTGTCAATCTTATTTATCTTTTCAAAGGCCAACTTTTTGTTTCATTGATTCTTTGTATAGTTTTTTTTTTAATGTCAATTTCATTGATTTGGGCCCTGATTTTTATTATTTCTTTCCATCTTTTAGTTTGGGTTTAATTTGTTCTTGTTTTTCTAAAAGCTTGAAATTAATCATTAGATAATTTATTTGTGATCTCTCTGCTTTTAACATAGGCACTCAAAGTTATAAACTTTCCTCCAGTACTGCCTTTGCTGTATCTCAGTGGTTCTGGTAGGTTGTGTTTTCATTGTCATTAGATTCTAGGAACTTTTTGATTTCCACCCCTTATTTCTTTGATGGCTTAGACACTTAACAATGAGTTGTTCAGTCTGCATATGTTGGAAAATTTTCTCTGGTTTCTTCTGCTGTTGAATTCTAGTTTTAGTCCATTGTGGTCTAATAGAATATAGGTAATTATTTCAACTTCTTTATTTTTGCTAAGACTTGCTTTGTGTCCCAATAAATACATGAAGAAATGCTCAACAACCTTGGCCATAAAGAAAATGTAAATCAATACAATATTGAGATTTCACTCCACTCCAGTCAGAATGATTATCATCAATAACACAAACAAAAGCAAATGCTGGTAGGGAAAAAGGAATCCTTATATACCGTTGGTGGGAATGGAAATTAGTATAACCACTACAGAAAGCAGTACAAGTGTTCCTGAAAAAACTATAGAACTGCCACATGATCCAGTGATGCACTCAAAGGAATGCAAGCTAGGATACAATAGAGCCACTTGCACATCCATGTTTACTGCAGCACTATTCACAATAGCCAAGCTTTGGAAGCAGCCCAGATGCCCTACAACTGATGAATGGATTAAGAAAATGTGATATATAACACAAAATAGAGTATTATTCAGCCATAAAAAGAGTGAGATTATGTTGTTTGTAGATAAGTGCATAGAACTGGATGGAGACGTTATATTAAGCAAAGTAAGGCAGGCTCAGAAGGGACAAAGGTTGTAAGTATTCCCTCATATGTGAAAGGTAGACCTATAAGATAAATGCATACATAAACAGATACATGATCTTACACACACACACACACATATATGTATATATAAAGAGAGAGAAAGTACATGATTGTGATAGTGGGTCTGTCTGAGGAGACTATGGTAAGGTGGAATAGGAAAAGGAATGAGAGAGAGTGAATAATATTGAAATACATTACATTTATGTATGAAGAAAGTATAATGAAATACAATGAAAACTGCTGAATAATAAACAGCATTATACAGAAAAAGTAAGTAATAGAGGGAGTTAATCTGAGTAAAGTACAAGATACAGATTTGTGAAACACCAAGGCAAAACTTCCTTGAACAATCAATACACATTTGAAAAAAGGAATGACAGGAAGGTTAAACAGTTTCTCACTGGGGGTGAGTTCCAGTGGGAGAGGGATGATTAAGTGGAGAGGGTGAAGAGGGAGAATGAGTTGATGTACTTTGTATATGTGTATGAAAACAGAACAATGAAGCCCATTGAAGATGTTTTAAGAAGGGGTGGGGAATGTAAGAGAATGGTGGAAGGTATGAATCTAATTAAGATACATTGTAAGCACATATGTAAATGTTACAATGAATCCCTCTACTGCACAACTAATATATTCTAATTAACAAAAAATTAATGAAAATAAAAGAAAGTAGGCATAAAATAGTTTATCAAGTTGAGTCAAAGAAAATTTCATATTTGTCCAAATAACTCCAGAGGGGAGAGCAAATATGCCAATATTATCCAACAGGTCATTTCCCATGATACCAAAAACAGCTAGAACACAAGAAAGGAGGAAATCCTGAGATCCATTTCTCTGGCTCTAAGAAAAATGTTAAACATTTTATGCCATTCTAAACATTACCAAGGAGCTAAGAAACATACTTTTAAAAACCCTTGACTATTTCTAAAATATGTAAACTTTATGAAAGGTAATTATTCACAAGGCCAAAATATGATACATCAAAGTGTTGACTTAAAATGGGATGTTTAATAGCTGTGCTATAGACTCATATCCAATTTTTTAGGTCAAATTCTTCCCTCTCATCTGCATGATATCTAGTGAAGACTGAGTATTAACCCTGTATCTGATGTATGCCAGAAAAATATGTACTTTCAAGTATGTGCTAAGGGAAGAATTATATGTGCTGTTATGAAATGAATCACAGAATCAAAATTCTGAATTTTATTACTTAAATAAATTTGCTTTAATTGTATGTTCAACAAACTTATTATACACACACTATGTACCAAAAAAGGGTCCTAGGTTCTGGAGATATCAAGGGGAAAAATCAAAGAGCACATAGACTAAGTAAGACAAATATATAAAAAACTCAGTGACAGAATCCATCACAAAAACACATACAGGAGATCACAGTAACACAGAAGAGGAACACTAAATCAAAGCTGAAAATAAGAGGAGAGGTCAGGCAAAGCACTTACAGAGTTTAATATACCTGAACTGAGTTTTCAAGGGATAGTAAGATTTATCCACGTGATGATAGAGGAAGAGCAGCAGTCTAAAGAAAGGAGGCCAAAAACAAAAACAAAAATACAAAATAGAATGGAATATTTGAAGCTTTGTAACTAAGTATTTGGGGCTCTGTAAGTAACAGGGTTCAGAAGTGGCATGAGATTGTTAGTTTCAGTTGTTAATGGCTTGAGCAAGGAATGGTGGTCATGCAACCTGTAAAGGCACGTAAATCCTGAGTGTGGAAAGATCCCACACTGGACTTTATGTTCTGTTGTCATTCTCTTGACATTCCTAATCACAGTTGAGCCAGGTGTCTGTATTTTCATTTTGCCCTGGATCCTACAAATTGTGTAGCCAATTCTGGCTGGGACATGAATTGGCATGACAGGTCTAAGAAGAATCCTGAGAGGCTGGCTTGTGATGTGGCATCAATGACATGATATAGAGACCTTTCCTTCAAAAAGTAATAGTAGCCTGTAGAAAGAGGAATTTCAGCCTAGGGTAGACACAAGCAGTTGTGTCTTTTATAACAACAATGATTGAACAGCAGGGAATGAATCAGATAAAGGCAAGGCTGGAGGAAGAGGAACAATGAGTTATTTAGAACTTCAGTTATTCAGAAGAAAATTGTTAGGATTTAAAATCTGGAATGATAATAGTAATAAAAAGATAAAAATTTCCAGAGATATTAAGAGGTATGATGAAAGGACTTGGTTGTTAACAGGACAAGTGAGAAAGGAAGGCTTGCAGATTACTTTAGACAATGTCATTCACTAAAACAGAACATTCAGGAAGAGGAAGGCACTGGGGACGAGAATTTCTTTGTCTTGCTGTATTTCAGCTTTTCATACTATACATGAGTGAAACATCCCTGTCTACTTGATGTTATCTGAAGGTTTCTAAATATTTCTTCCCCTCCTATCTATCTCACAGGGGTAAGTGATACAAGTGGCACTATTAATCACCAAGTTTGGGATTGAGGCTTTGAAAAAAAAGTCAGCTTGTAAATTTCAAACATATCACCTGATAGTGATAATCACCAATCTCTAATTTCTTTTGAGAACAGAGTCTTGATGTGGGGAAGAGTAGCAAGCATGATTAAGTGATAAGATGGTCTGGGAAGTTGGAGTTGGAGAGAATATCTAAAAGAAAAGCACATCGAAGACTTATTTTATCTCTTTGTTTACCACAAGGTAGACCTTCATAGAATGGGATTTTCAAAAAAATGATGCAAAGAGTCATTTTAATTTTCTTAATTAATTGCTCAGTAGATGAACCATTTTAATTAATTAATATGCAACACAGCGAGGGACTTAAACACCTTTAGCATTCCTTTAGAAATTTAGTGTCATAGTTTTGATTCAAACATAAAGTTCATAAATAGTTGACTACTTTCAGCAGTATAATATGAAGGAGCATCAATTAACACTGAAGGTAGAATTGGATTATGAATTCTTAATCGAAGATTTAGAGAATTTTAGAGGCATTTTGTTTGCAAAATATTTATAAGTTATATCAGGAATCTTAGACAGAGACACACAATACGTAGTCACTCATATGTATTCACCACAGATCTTTTCCTTTGAGGGAATATTATTGAGAATTTCCCAAGAAAGTAGAACAATGAAAAAGACAAGATAGAAAATAGGAAATAAAAAATAACAGAAAAATATACAATCGATCCAACAGGTTCTAAAACTGAACGTAGAAGTCTCAGACAGATGCAACAAAGGTATCCAGAGGCAGTAAATTACCAAAACAACAAATAAAGAGAAATCGTTTGGAAATGTTACCCTTCAGGCAAAAGTTTCCAGGTTGAAAGTGCTATCAAGTGTCTGGCAAAGTGGATGAAAGAAGGAAGAAAGGCACACACAGAAAAAAACAGACACTGTCATGGAGTTTCAAAACATTAAAACATTATGGATGAGACGATCTAAAATCTTAAACAGGTTAAAATAAGGTGTGTGTGTGTGTATGTGAGAGAGAGAGAGAAAGAGAGAGAGATTCCAAGGATAAAAATGAAGCTAAAAAAGATTATGGGATAATTCTTGCAAATTTCAGAGGAAAAATTATTATTACTTTCCGATATGATTTTATATAAAGCCCCAATAACCCAGGTGAAGGGTAGTGTAAAAACATTCAATCATAAGAGCTCTCCACGTTTCCTCATTTTACCACCATGCTTTTTTTTCCCCAGATTGTTACTGGAATAAACAAAGGGAGAAGACACTGGATCCAATACAGGAGAGAGGGAAAAAGACTCTCCCAGAAGATGGCAAAGCTGTGCTCAGGATAACTGGTTTCCACAGTTCTAAAAAACAGCCTTTCATGATGGTAGTAGAAGGAAGGCTCCAGAAGTACTATTTCAAAGAAAAAGGTTGAGAGGAATACATTATCCAGTATGTTTAAACAGATCTGGATGATTTATACGTATGGTAGGGAATTTGTGCGTTAAGTAAGTAATGAGTACATAGAAAATAAAGCAACCCGAAATAAATTAATTTTAACTCCAGGAGAAATAAAAGATTAAACGAGAAACTAAATGTATACCATGATTACATATAGTATTTATACTGTTATAATATTGAGTAGTACATTGAGTAGTTATCATGCCAACACTTAGAAACCTCTAAACTATCTTAAAGTATGGGAAAGGCAGAAAGCGTAAGTTGACTTCCCTTAGTGGGAAGTCATCAATTAAGTTTGAAATGAGGGGAAGGGGGAGAAGCAATATGAGAAGATTTAATATTTTATTTGGCAATATGGATATAAATATCAAATAGAACAGCCAAAAGAATTGGAAGTGGTGGCCTTTGGGAAGTTAAACTAATTGATAAGAATTAAAATTTTAAAATGTGGTGTTGATGGGACAATTATGGATGTGCTTTCCATGTGGAGTGAACTGTACCAGCAGAGGCAAAAAACTGTCATGGCAAATGGTATAATTAGTCACTGTCAAGTAACACAGTGTGACCCAAGTAAAGATCCAGAGAGGGAAAATAAGTAATGAAGCATGAGGCCAGATTACTGAAACATTTGAATATGCTATAAAAAGGTTTGAACTTTAGTTCTTGCTGTGGTGCCCACTTGCTTCTCCCAGAACTTTTCCCCATCTTGAGAGGATTCTAAAACACCATTTTTCTGTTAAGGGATCCTGGACACATGGAGAGCCAACCCTATTTAATCAATTGATTCTGTCTTACTAGTTCAGAACTTTAAATTCAGAAAATGGGTAAGAGTTATTAATAGTGAAGTAAGAGTTCTTGCAGTATTATAAGGAAAAGTCTAGACACTACCACTCATTACCTTCCAAGAGAGGCTTGATTCATGTTTTCCCCAAACCTCAGTTGCTTGCTTCTGTTCCAGAGTTTGAGAAATATAGACATACTCCATCAATGAATTTTGCTTTTTGCTTTAGTTCCTAGAATCTGTTTCTGTTACTTATATCTTAACTAAGGCATAAACAATAGAGAACATTCAAGGACTATTGCCTTTCACAATAAAACATGCATACTGAATACCACGAAAGATGATGCTCCCTTTTGGGCTAATGTTCCTTGTCAGGCTATTGTCCCCTTGAAATAAGCTTCCAGTCTCCGGAGGCATCCAAGTTAAAACAGAGTGATCACTTTTCAGGAATGCTGGAGAGAAGTTATCAGAAGGAACTTCCTTCAAAGGATCCTTTGGCCTCATTCAGTGTCTGAATAGAGAAGCTATGGTCCTTCTTGCACCTCTAAAATCATGCAATATAATGATCTCCTGTATACATTTCTTCAAAAATTGATCCATAAGTGAGAACCTCTTCTTCCCACAGAGGGTACTAGTCTACCCCATTGACTCTCACTCTTCTCATGGGTCCACTTCTCAGAGACCACTTGAAAGATTTGAGAGATGTTCTTGTTTACTTTCTTTTCCAAAAAAGAAAAAAAAATAGCTCTTCCCAGGGATTTGCTGAGTGGACAGAGACCAAATTTTGTAACAAATTTTCTTATGTCCTTAGTTACAGACTATCAGATAAAGGTTATATTCTTGACTCAAGTACAATCAACTGGCAAAGCAACAAGTTATTGTATGACCCATAACTTAAAAAACATGCCTTGGTGTGAGAGGTACTGAAGCAATCAATTTCCTGTTCAAGAATTCTTGATTAAAGTACTTCATATGCATATATGCAAATAGAATAATGAAGCCTGTTAAAATTGTTTACAAAGGGGAGGTTAAGAAAGAGTTATAAAGGGGAGTGAATTTGATCAAAGTATATTACATGTATGAATGGAAATATCACAGTGAAAACCTTTTATACACTATTAATATACACTAATAAGAGAGATGAAAATAAAAATAAATGAATAAATAAAATTACTATGCTAAATGGCAAAAAAACTAAAAAACAAAAGAAAAGTTGAGGTTGGAGGATCAGGAGTGTGAGCCCAGTCAGAGCTATGTAGCAAGCCTTGGTCTCAAAAATAATATTTTTGATTGAAATAATTTATCATAATAAGAAGGCAAAATTTACACAGAAAGATACCATGAGGAAGAATATGTGGCCATAGCAGGACAAAATTGAAAGTTTGAAGAATTGGAATTTTTGATAGTGCAAAAACCCCTGCTTGAGAGAGATGCCTTGTCCCTAGGGCTGCCTCAGTCTCTATTAGTGTTTACTTTTCAGATCACTGGTGTTTTTAGAATAAACTATCCTTTCTTTGACCTAGTGTGAGACTGTGTTTGTTCCTTTCAAGCAAATGAGTCACCAAATGTAAGCAACCAACAATCATCTTAGGTTTTAATGAAACCGTGACTATTTGCTCACACTGTGCAGTGGCTAAGGTCAGCAGTACAGTGGCCTAGGATGATGAATATTGCTCTGCTGGTTTAGAGATAATAGTGCATTTGATGGAAAACAACACAGTTTTTCATGACACTAGATTGTTAAAAGCAATTAGCTAAAACAATCAGAACCCATGTTCTTAAATCAGCACATCTCAGGAAAAGAGTGGTCAATAAGGCTAACTCCTGAACAAATTAAACAAAACAAACAAAAAACCCACCTTGATTCTACCTGCCAGAGCAAAATAAATAAATACATTAAATGGAGACTACTAGACATGATAAAAAAAAGAGAGTAGGCTGGTATCATGGCTCAAGTGGTAGAGCATCTTCCTTGCAAGTGCAAAGTCTTGAGATCAGTCTATAACAGAGAGAGAGAGAGAGAGGGAGAAAGGGGAGTCAATTAATCAATATATTAGTTTTAGAGTAAGAGAAATTAAATGAAGTATAGGGTAATGTAAACAAAATAATTTATTCAAGTCTATAATCTTTAATCCTTTCATTTTAGACATATTAGGAATGAGTTTATTTTGGATCTCAAGGAAGATTTGTCTGTTCTGAAACAGTAAGAGGCACACACTAAGGCATAGCTTGAGAACTAGACTAAAGGAGGCGTGAAGAAGAACCACATGAACATGGAGGTTCCACTGTGCTCAGCAAGATAATGGGCTCACCCATTATTTGTTTCTGAGTTATTGAGCTTTGTAGTTTGGTATGTTCCAGGTCAGGACGGTCTGAGGCTTGAGAAGCATCACACAAGAGACCCTGGGTGCTGTTACCAACCTGGCTTTGTTTCCCACTTGTCCTTTATTCCAGTGGAGCTATTTGTGAATGCTCAAGTATCTTTGGTTGTTCAGTTTTTCTGCACATATTCTTCCATGTTTGGAGCTTTCTATACATAAATTCTACTTTTAAAAAAATCAAGTACAAATCCCATTTCTTCTGCCTTCCTGGTCTATTAAGGTTAAATAGAAGTTGCCTACTTCTAGCTCAAAGAACTTACTCTTCCTGAGTTTGTATTGAAAATTGCATTCATTTGTAAAGTGTTTCTTATTTTGTTGGTTTTAAAGGTAGCTTATCTGTTCAATAATTATTTGATTTTTCATATGACCAGACTTAGTTTATCTCTGACATAATTTTAAGCTTCCTCCATATGCTAGGTCTTAAACATAGGCCCTTGCTTAAGGCCTATTAACAGGTTACTAGTGTTGGTTTAGAAGGCACTGTCATCATTGTCATGAGTGAGGGTGGCCCGTCATGTGTCACATTCCATCTAACTCTATTGCTTCTTTCAGTGTGCTTCCCAGCCCACCAAGGAAAGTTCTTCAAGTTATAGAAAATGGGCCTCTGTCTAGAGCACCAGTGTATGACTGTTGTGTTAATAACCATTATTATACAATGGTTTTCTTATTTTCCGGTACACCTTGTTCCAGGCTTATCTTCTACATTTCTTCACTTAGATCTGAACTTAAGTATTGTTATATGTTCTGAGAAATACATTGTTATCCAATTTTATCATTGTGTGAAAAATTAGACAGTGTTCTTATACTACTTACAACAGCTACAATGAACTAGATATTTTTTATTTATTTTTTTTTGGTTTTCAAAGTTCACTAAAAATCAAAGAATAGAAAAGCTTTTCATAACAATATATTAGCTTCCACATTGTCCTTATCACAGTGGTAGTCAAGCCAGTTTGTTTGGCTCACTGGGCAGAAATAGACGTTATACCTGTGTGTATAGATTGAGCTTTGTTATTTTTGAGACTGGAGTTTGAACTCAGGTCTTCATGCTTGGAAAGCAGTCACTTTACTTCTTCATCCACACTTCTAGTCCATTTTGTTCTGGTTAGTTTGGGCATGTGAGTCTCCTGAAGTATTTGCCCAGGCTGGTCTTGAACCATGTTCTTCTTCATCTCAGCCACCCAAGTAGATAGAATTTACAGCATGACTCCCAAGTAGCTAGGATTGCTTACATGTAGAGACTAGTATAGGACTACAGATTAGTGTTTATAAATATGTTTTGTTAGTAGGTTCACAATTTAATTTTGTGTTTTGTTCTTTTTTGTGGATTTGAACTCAGGGTTTGTGCTCACAAAGAGGCATTCCACTGCTTGAGCAGCACTTCAAATCCAAATATCTTTGGATAAAATTTTGTATGATTCTATTTGTCATGAACCCCCCCCCCCGCCGCCTGCCGCCGTGTATTGGTCTGCTTTGGAATGCCTCCCAGATGCCAAACAATGCAGGCCTAATGATCCAGTAAGCTTGTCTTCAAGCAGCAGACCCAGACATGCAGAATTTGTCCAGCTTTCACATGTCAATCTGGAACTCCCACTGTTGTACGTCAGTCAGATGTCATGGCAACTAGCTTCTCATCTTGACATTCTCCACTAGTGAACTTCAAAGCCCAATCTAAACAAAGTGTTTAGAGGGGCCTGAACACACATTTTCAAAAAGGGAAGTCTTAGATACAACCAACTCCTAGGACAACTATGGTGTTCTGATAACTAAGGTAACAAAGACAATGGCTTTTGGGACAGAATACACTTGCATAGTATACCTGTATACTTCTGATAATGGACACCAGCTACTGCTAGGCCCATGATGGGCTGTGCTCTGCTGCAATAACTAAAACATTCCCCACATCTCCTAAGTGTACTTCCAGGTATTTGTCTTTAACAGAATGAATGCATACTGCTATACAGATTCATAAATCTACATTCCTAAAACTGGGTGCCATAGTTGGTGCTGATGCTTACCAGGCCAATCATTATTGGTCATGTCTCTAAAACTGGCTGAAGCATTTCCACACTTACATTTGTTTAAAGATTTTATAATGTGACAACTTTTTGGACTAGGTGATCTTATAATACCAATGTCCTATATGTAGTTCCTCATTGACTAAAAGGTTGTTATGTGATATGTGGTTATATTTCTCAAGAGCAGTGATTAAGTAGATACCCCAGAAGAGAGCTTCAAACAATCTCTCCCCCACTTTCCCCAACATTTTAAAAGAAAATAGCTCTCAAGGAAAAAGTAAAAGACAACCTTTGGGTTATGTCAGTAGTTGACAGTGACTATATAAAGTTATATAGAGGCAACAGAACAGAACAGATAGTCTATATGTTAAAGAAGTTTATAATTTAGAAGGAAAATAAGGCTTCTTTCAGTAACTGTAGGTGAATGTTCTGTGTTACAAGCTTTTCAACGAGGCAACATCAGAAAAGTGTCATTTAATTCAAGTAGCTATAAATAGAATAGACCAATGTTTTAGTTATTCAGTAATTGACTTAATTATTTTTCCCTAAACATATAGCTTTGATGTCTCCTTGGCTAAATAACTTAATCTTCTCTTTAATCAGATGGGGAAAATGTATATATTTATTTCCCTTCTTTGTGACTTTTATAATTCTTATAAATATTTCAAAGAAGTCACCAGTTCACATAGATGTCAGAAGTCTCAGTTTATTTAGCTATAAATATCTGCTTTTCATTATCTTCAAAAACATTACTGCAACAGAAATTCTACCCATCACATTTCTCTACTATCTCAGATGAAAAATTTCAGAAGTGAGTTTTTTTTAACACTTAGAAAAATCAAGAACTCCTTTTGCATTGAAACTTCAATTTCAATGAGCTATAGCTTTGAAGAGGTAAATGCTTACATGTTCTACTAAGTAACAAGGAATGGCTTCTGCTTCTTAAGACTAAAACATGTTCTTGAGTTTGTTATTAGAGTGTCAAACTGAAACCTGGACTCTCCAGGTCAGAGATGAAGCCTTCCTTACCCAAAGAGGGGTATTTAACTGTTCTAGGATCTGACTTGAGGAGGATTTCAAAACATGACACTTTATTATATAGCTAGTCTCTCATCAGTCAAGTTTCAAATCCATTCTTTGTTCTTCTTACCATTATCTCAACAGCATGGATAAAATAACCAACACAGTCATCCTGAAAATATATAAAAGTTGGAGTTAATAATGGAAAAAAAATGACTGACTTAAGCAAATACCTAATTCAAATCAGACAGAATTTTACTCCAATATTTTCTCTCTTCATTCATTCACATAGCCTATGTAATCACTCTTGAAATATTTAAAGATGAACTAATAGGTTTCACAAGGTGAAATATCTGGTATTTAGGACAGAAAACCTCATAATACATAACTCCTATCCTTAAGGTTCTTATAGATATGTGTGAGATAGACTTATAAACAAGTATTATGTAATTCAAATCACACCAATATTATCAAGCATCATAGTAGTACTCTGCTTGAGAATTCTGAATAAGGCTTTATGGAATTGACATTGTGTGAGCTAAGTGTAAAGAATGAGTGGAAGCCTGATAAATGGGGGTGGGCATTTAGACATAATATCAAGTGGTTTATTTTGCTGGACATTAAATACAGGTTCAATGTTTTGCCGGCAATCCTAATTTCATTGCTTGTAACTATATTCAGACAAATCTGAGATCATATGTCCTGATTTAACCAGAAAAATTAGACATTTAATGGTTAACTGAGAGAGACAGAGAGAGAGAGAGAGAGGCAGAGAAAGAGAGAGGAGAGAGGAGAGAGTACTCTTCATATATTGTTTTACAAGCAACAAGAGAAATCTTCACTAAAGCAAATACATGTAGAACTATTTAAAAACATTTTGTTATAGAAAGAATAAACCTATACAATTTAACACTTTTTCTACTAAATATTCTTTAAAATTGTACTTCTCATTTTAGTTTTCCTTGGTAAATAATGAAGGGGTTATTTGCTACTAAACTTAAGGCCTTTCTTTCCCACACATTTTCTAAGAAAGTCTCTCAAATCTGTATTAAGTAAGACTGACAAATAAACAAAGAAAAGAAAGAAGCTCCATGGTCTTTTTCCCTAGTACATCTTACAAGCTAGCTTTTTGGTTTATGCAAAGAGCACTAATATGTAGGTCCATTTTTTTCTTAACTTTTATTTTTAAATTTAAAATTTGTGTAAGTTTTGCTTTAGCCTATGATTAAAACTCTGACTTTACAAGTTCTAAGATGTTAAGGCATATAAACTCTCTTTAATTATAAAATAGAGTTTATTTATTTTTTTGTTTTCTGGGTTTTTATTTTATTTTTTTGCTGACAAGTCATGGGTATCTTCATAAATGTTGGTTTTCTTTCCCTTCTAACTTTTTGTTGGACTTGGAATCTGCATTTAATAGTTTCTGTAGCAATCAGTGCTTTTTGACAAGTTGCTGGAAAATTAAAGTTTATTCCAAAAATTGTTTCTTGAAAGCATCATTTTTTTTCAGAATGACATTTAAAATCAAAATGTCAGTAGACTCAGTAATATAATTTAAACATGTATGATTGGTCTTTAGGACACAAATTAGCAATATGGGAACTCTAGTGGCAATCTTTAAAATAGGAGTTCTAAAATTGCTTTGAATAATGGCATCGTTATTGAAAAAACAGAATTTGCAGAATGCAATTTGAAAAGCTATTACTTAACATTTATTTGAGGGATGAGGTTTAAACATTTTAATACCCCATATGGGGGGAGGTAGGCTAATTCTCATTCAAACCAGTTCCTTGAGTTTAGCAAAACTCAAGGAGATAATTTAAATGAGAATTAAGAAAAAAAAATGTCATGAATGACTACACTACTCCATTGTTTTCTATAAATTAAGGAATTTTTAATAATAGAAGGCAGCTTCATTGATTAAAGAGAATATAAACTATGGAGTTAGGCAGCCCTGGGATTTGATCTTACTTCTCACACTTATTGAATTGAGTATTTCATCTTTTTAAAGAGAAATGTAGTTATTCTTTGTAACAAACATTTCTTCCCTTCTCTCCTCCCCCTTCCCCTTTCCTCCTCCTCTTCTTCTTTCTCCTTCTCTTCTCTGTCTCTCTCTCTCTCTGTTTCTGTCTCTCTCTCTCGACTATCTAACCTCCCTCTCTTACTTTTGGATACTCCTTTGTAGCAGGTTGTGTGCTGATGCCCCTGTCATCAAAGACTGGAATCTTCACATTTGACCTAGGCTCAATCCATCAGCCAGTTGCCTTTGACCAGGACTTTAAATCCTAATTAAAAACCCCAAAAGCAAAAGTTGGTTTATAATTTGTTCACAATGACATTGTCCTGGGGCAGAGTTACTTGGTGTCCACCTCTTTGTTTTTTAACCATTTTTCAAAACTGATCTTCAGGTGTCCAGTCAATTGTGAACCTTACAATCATACTATCACCCTTTCTTAGTTTTCACTCTTGTGGAACAACCAGGTCAATTCCTGCTGTTTTGCAAGCAAGTGTTCTAACTCATACACCTACACAGTAATAGACTGAATAATGACCACTGAAAGATATCAACTATGAATTTCTGGAATTTATAACTAAAACCTAAATTGGGAACCAATCTTTGTTGATATAATTGTTAAATATTTTGAAATGAAGGGATTACTTGTGCCCTTATAAGAGAAAGAAAGGGGAAAAAGCACATGCAAAGACCATGTGAAAATGGAGGCAGAGACTGAAATGATTCAGCTACAAATCTAGAATGGCTAAAAGAAGTAAGAAACGGAAGGTCCTCTAGAGCCTCTGGAGGGAGTGCAACTGCTTCATATTGGATTTCTGACCTAAATAACTGTGACAGAAAAATATCTACTATTTTAAACCATAGGAGGTAATTTTTTACAGCAGCCATAGAAACAAATACACCTTGCTTACACAGCTTCAAATAGAACCTGTCTATTATCTATCTACCTATCCACCTATCACAAAAGTTAATGTCAATGTATTTCACATAATCTGTTTAACATGAGTAAATTAATATATAAATAAATAATGCTGTTATTGAATTGTGCAATTAATTAATTTCATAAATATTTAATAAGTACCTGTAATAGGTCAGGCACTATATCAAGACCTTTGGATTGGCTTTCTCTGTCTTCAGGAAGTGAGGCGGAGATTTTAGAATTCAGTCTTCATCAGACGTATCGTGGGGAGCAGAAGCCCAACGCAGGCAGAAAAATGGCGTACACCAAAGCACATACGTGTCTACGTTTATGCTATGTTCCAGGAAAGGCAGAGAGAGAGAGAGAGGAGAGAGAGAAGAGAGAGAGAAGAGAGAGATATGAATGTAACTGGGGGTATTTCCTTTTCAATCTCTTACTAAACCACTCAAGTTTAGGCCTTTTCATCTATAAAACAAGGAAAATAATGTGGACTTCATAGGTTTGCTGTCAATATTAAAGAAGTTAGTGTATTTCACCTAAATCATTTTATTTAATAGAGAGAAAAGTGTTTTAAGGATCACTATTAAATATACATATAAAGATGAAAAAACTTAATAGGAGTGATAGTAAGAGATGCAACAAACCATTACCACAATTTATTCAAAAACTGTTCCCTTCAGTTCTTTTCAGCCCTTTTCAGCTCACTTGCTTTGTTCAGTTCATTGTAATACTCACCACTGCATAGAACAGAAAAGTTTAAACAAATGAGGAGTTATCAACTATAGGATCACATACAAAGGTCAGTAAGATCTTTAAATTTGTTGTAGGTTTTTTTTTGGGCACACACTCTCAAAACATTTTTTTTTCACATTTTTGGTCATCTAACAATGGTGATGGAAACCAAAATTTAGGAAGCAAATAAGAGATTAAACAAAAGAGTTGATTTGAGAAGCAGGATTTTTGAAATCTCACTGAGATACCTGACAAAGCATGCCAGATTAAACATG
The DNA here is from genome assembly GCF_047511655.1 of Castor canadensis. NCBI lineage: Eukaryota > Metazoa > Chordata > Mammalia > Rodentia > Castoridae > Castor > Castor canadensis. The sequence continues at coordinate 193,603,169 of NC_133387.1, forward strand.
TATATTTATTTCAGGTCTTTCCCAAAAGTCATAATAAAATTGTAATAAATGAAAATGAAATTATAAATATTACAGATCAATGTGAGGAGGAAAGAACATTGCAAGTTTCTGGATTATGGAAAGCATGTTTATGAACAGTAGCTGATTTTGTCAAAGAAAATAAAGGATGGAGTGATGGGGTGAAACCGAGGTAGGGAAAATAGGGCAAAGTGGGAGCCTGGAGTTCAGACAAAGGGATTTCTTCAAACCACAGGACTGGAATTTAAAGAAGGAACTCCATGTCCTCTTCTCTTACCAACGATGCTCTGCCTCCACCCTGGCAGAAGATGGCAGCTTCTTCCCTTGAGAAGTAGAACAGAGGAGCAATTGACTCAGAGATACCAGACTACAGAAGTAGCTGTGGATGAAGATGAGAATGACATTGGAGACAAGGCGATATTGTGAAATTTTGCACACAGAACAAAAATAATTCACACTTCTCTCCTTCCCTCAATCCCCAGAATACAGACTTGTTGACTGCAGTATTCATGGAGGCAGTCTGCGTCAATATAGATATATCAATAGTTTGGGTGATGAAGTGTGGGAATTTTTTTATCTTTATTTTTAATTGTTGTGCTGGGTGGAGGTACATTCTGGCACTTATGAATGTTCTTACAATATATCAAATATATCATAATCAAATTCTCCCCATCCACCATTCTCCTGTATGCACCCTCACCCCATTTTTGGAACAGTTTTAACAGGTAGCATTTTTCCATTTACACACATGTGTACACAGAATATATTTTCTCAATGGAATATGAAGTGTGAGACCAGATCCTCAAGTAAAAGTTAAAAGAATGTATCATTGTGGGTCAAAAGGTCAATAACATTTGGGCAAGGAAAGAGAAGGTGTGAAATAGTCATTTGAAGAGTAGCAATGAGGACACAGGAGTTAAAAACAGAGGTTGATTTATAGGACAAATGGGTCAAAACTCTTTAGGATAGCCAAGAACCTGGTGTGTAATATCATTCTTCAGTAAAAGGAGCCAGGGTTTCCTCGGAAAATGAGTGCTTCTAGAATGAGGGAAGGAAATATACAAGATGAGCCTGAAGCTTCTTGGTTGCCAGAAAGTAAGGAGATACTAAAAAGGAAAATAGCCACAAGGATGGGAGATATGTCAAAGTGACAAAGAAACCAATTAAAAGAACTTATAATTGCCAAAGTCGGAATAATTTGAGCAACAAAATAATTATGGGATCTTTGGATTACATCTCAAAGTATAAAATAAATGTCCAAAGGTCCATACTGGTATAAACAAATGACCAAATAAGTAACAAATGGGAAGAAGAGAAAAATCTTCCACAGAAGAATTCTCATAATTTATGTTGCTATACCACCCTCCAGGAGATGGAATATAATCCCTCACTTCTCAAGTGTGGAGTACACATAGTGACTTTCTTCCAAAGAATGCAGTATGGAAAAGATCAAAAGACAACTTCACAGCAGAAAATAGTAACAAACGCTGACTCACTCAGATGATCAAGGTTAGCATCAACAGTGGAGATCCCTGTTGATGGTTATGTAACCTTGATATGATGTGATGAGAATGGTACTATCCTCTGTGTTCTTCCTTCCCCCAAACTCAAAACTTTGCTGTTATCGTGAGAAAAGCATCAGACAAATCTACCTTCCACAAAAGGCTAAAACTAAGATGCTAGAACAATAAAGGCATGCTCACAGATAGGAACTCTAGAGTAGTATCAGAAATAAAAGTAATGATAGAAAAGAAGATGAAACATCCTGTTTCATTGCAAAACCTTAGAGAAGCCCTTTGACTGTGCAGTGCAGGAAGCCATGAAGGTGAGATCTTGTTCCTAGATGAAATGTCAATTTCTAATTAAAACTCACCCACAAGTGATAACAGATCCCTTGTAAAGTAAGTTCACTGAGTCTTCAAGGGGACAGTTTCCCCAGAGTAATAGATTATCAAAAATAGCAGTGAACTCAGCTGGTTTTCTCCACATGCGGTGCTTAAACAGGAACATATGTTGGTGTTTGATATTCAATCAGCCTTCTGCAATGTGGTAACAAATTCAAGTTCTAGTGATCTAGAGAAAATAAGATTTTTTTTTTGGTAATTGCTTACAGTAGAGTCACAGGGAATGGACTGTCTTTTGACATAGTTTTCCTCCTAACTTTCTGCTTTGGAGTTTGGAAAAGTAAGAGAATTGTAGAATGGCCAGATTACATTTATTTTATCTACTTTCTGGAATATGCATAATCACTTTTTAATGGGGCCTCAATTTTAAAGCACTTTACAGTTGTCATGGCTTGACTTGAGATAAGAAGAATGGGTATTATTATTGCAATTTTACTAGTATGAAATCAGACAGTAAGAAGACTCAAAGCACTTTCTTAATGTTGGCACAACAATTAAGAGGTAGATTCAGACTTTGAATCCACTTTCTATGGATATCTCACCCCTACCAAATATGTCACAGAACACTTCATTATCACTGACTCAAAAAACTGCACCTTTTTAAGACTTTTCCCTGGAAATTTTTTTAAAAAATTAATAAGGTCTTTGGAAATTTACATGTGATTTTCAATTTTAAGTCTATGCTGCTAGAGTATATATCCTATAAAACCAGGACCAGAATTTGCTGCTAGCAAATCTTCAAGTTGAGACTTATACCAGCACAGAGCAGGAGCTCAGTAAATATCAGACAAATACATGAATACAGTTCAGAGTATTTTTAAATGTTTGAGTATATTTAGTTAGCAACAGTAATTATGCCTTAGATATTTGAGGCAGTGTATTTCTATTGACAAGAGCCCTGAGCTTAGGATCAAAACATAATTTTCATATTTTTGATCTGCTTCCTGAGCTAGAAAACAAAATCTTTAACAACTGAGGCATGAAATTATGTATTATAATAAAATGAAATCTTACTTATGATTTAATTAAGTTTGCAGTGAAATGAACTATTGGTCTTAATTCTTCACTCTTTTACCTATTGCGTTTGTCATTTACTTCTATAGTGACAAAAATCTTTGCTTCTCTCAAAAAATGTCCTTTGATTTTGTGCTCATCCATGTGGCTGGCTTTGGGTGATGGAAGATAAGCACAATGCTACAAAGAAAGCTGTCCCAGGCAGAGGATGAGCTGCTAACACGTGTGTGTGTGTGTGTGTGTGTGTGTGTGTGTGTGTGTGTGTGTGTATGTATTTACACTCATTGTGGGATTTCACTGAGGTTTTTGGGTTACTATGCATCAGCAATATTTGAAGAACAACCTATTTTATCTTGTTCACCTAAATGGACCATTGTCCATTATAGGGAATAGAGGGGGAAAAATAGGAACTGATGATGCTCTTTACTTGTGATTTGTCATCATTACTCCATTTTTCCCAGGCACTGGATTGATTCATGTTGACTTTAGCCATTCTCAAAGTCTAGTCACTAGGCCTTTATGAAAGTGTCCTTCTTGTATCTTAGGTACAAGTTCTTCTGAAATGTGAGCACCTAGGTGTGTTTCTCTATAGAGTCCCACTTTTCTTAGAATTCAATTTGAGAGTTTCTCAATTCTTTAGATCCATCTTTACCTTATAGGTTTATGATTTTCTATGAATCTTATGTTATCTGCTGCTCCTAGTTAACACAATATTGACCAAGAAGAGCTATCAGTTGAAGATTCTTTGGTACTTTGAGAATGGGATCAGAGAATCTGTATTTGAAAATTTCTCCTGAAAGTATTTTTTTACAGGAAGATTTTCAACAGTTGGAATAAGTTTTCTTTTCCTTCTTTCTGTCTATTAAGAATTAAAAAATGGTATGGTCTCTTTGATCCCATATTTCTCTCAGCTTTACTTGGCTAACTGGTTCTTTCTTATCAGAAGAGACACCAGAAAAGCATGTTCTTGTATTTGTACTACAAATTTCAGAGAACTAAACTTTTCAATACAGCAAGGCAAAATAACAACAGAAACTCTACTTTTGACAGAATGATATTTTTAGTAAATATATAGATGATCAGTATCATCCACCAAGGATCCATCAACATTTTGTGAGGTGCTTTTCAAATGATAACTTTTAAATTAGGAAACTATTTATTTAGAAAATCATACTGCTTCTCTAATCAGGCATTGAAATATGTTTTTTAAACCTCTTTATCTCTGTTATTTATACTCCCTAGTTTATGAGTTTCAAAAATATCACAGGTTTTTTACCCATATGAATTTTACCTTTGAAAGTAATTTAATCTTTAAAAATATATAGTGAAGTAAAGGGAAATTAGTCACCATTTGTTGATGTGGACACAGTGGTCAGGGAGGTTGTTAGTTACTTGCTCAAGGGTGTATTTAATTTGCAAGGTGCATAACCAGGTTGAAATCAAGGCCAGTTTTATTTCAAATGCTCATGACCTTGCTATCAAGGGTTGATAGCAAGTTACAACTTAAGTTGTAATTATATTCAAATTCCTTCCTTTTTTCTCAAGATGAATTGTTTAATTTTAAATGCTCTTAGAGATCTTTATGCATACTATAAATATTCTATGATTCCTAGGAAAAATCATTAAAATCTTCCAGAGAAAATACCATAAAGGAATAGTTTAAAAGAGCAACATATGAATAAAGGCTTTTAATAACAAAATCCCAGTGATTGCCTGATATTTTATTTTTTCCCCTCTGTTTTTCAGGCTTTTAAAATTTATTATTGCAGTACGGTATCAGGAATATTATCTTCCAACTTGACATGGCTTGCTATTTGTGTTAACAGTCCAGATGAATGGCGGGTGGACCTAAATGTAGCAAAAATGATACCCTTAAAAATTTCAAGTTCTTGCTTTTTCTAGTAGGTGCTGAGATTTTAACATTTAGAAAATACCACATTCAAACATCCAAGAAAATTAGTTATTGACAGGGAAGAATAACTGAATAAATACCAGTTTTCTGAAAAATCTATTTCTCCAAACTTGTTCTTCTTAAATGTGTAGCAATGACCCTATTAAAAATATTAAGTGCTTGGAAATATTCCCAGCACTGGTTTATTTAGTTCTGGTGTTACCATTCTGGTGGATTATGTTTTCCAAACTATTCATGCATCTAAGTTTCTCCTTCTGCCTGAGTCTCTCTACCTTTGGTTCATTACCCACCTCATTAAAATTTCCATCAAGGAGAGGACACCTGATTCAATCCTGTCTCTGATAGCTGCTCTTGCAGAGGCTGCATGTGTTGGCAGATTAAAAGCAATGGTTAAGGTGTGGGTTGAACCTAGCTTCTATTTTCATTATCAGTTAAAGAATAGCAAAAGCTCTTTAAGTGAACATCGTGTTCAAGGGGGTCTATTTAAAAAAATGAATTTGCTCTGTCCATAAGGGATAGAGGAGACTGTGTTTTTATTTTATAGGGCAATCAAAATGAGACAGGTATAATAGATGTGCTTATACTTATGCATTTGAATATGTGCTCTGCATATAAATAAACAGTGTTAGGGTTAATGTGCACACATGAGGATGGATGTATTGAAAAGAATTACATTGATGCTAGCAATGTAAATGGAGTGAAATGCTGATCCTATCAACACAATGACCAGATTTAACAAATAAGGAAAAGAAGATGGTAAAACAGATTGAGAATTGTAGCAAGCCAACAGTTGCTACTTGTGAGATCATTGAGTCAACAAATGATCAGCCCAGCAAAAGTGATTAGTCACACAGCACTGTGGCTGATTTCACCTAGTGTGCCCAAGTGACCTTCTTGTCTTTAGGGTTGTAAACATGTACTTAGAGATGCTGGAAGCAAAGCTAAGTAAATGTAATTATCAGAATAGATGCACATTCATTTTTAAACAAAAATATAAGATCTAAAATTCAAAAATAGAAAAAGAATATCATTTCATCATGCTCTCCACATGCAGTGTGTCCTCTGTATGCCCTTCTAGATTTCCTGGGAGTCTCTCTTTTCTCCCCTTGTCCTCTGCCATAGGGAGTTTGAGTTCTATGAATTGCATTAACAGGGCAGCCTGGTTTCTAGCTTGGGAGTCCAGACAGAAGACTGAAGGGACAGAGGAGAAATGGAATCCATTGCTTCTCATGCTGCAGAATGGTGATAGGATGGCTATGTACCACAGATATCCAAGATTCTGCTTTCTCCTAAGAAAAGCATTCTAAATGTCCCACTCCTCCTAAATGTTCTGATCAGCTCCCCCCTATTCCATGCCTTTGGGTTGAGGGGTGTGAGACTCAGGGATACTGGATCTTCCTTTCTTATTTCTTTATATTACAGCCACATTCTGGGTATTAGTCTCTGAATCATCCTAATTTCTTTTTCCTGTTTGTATTTTGACAGCTTTGACCAGTGCTCAGACTTCTAGACATATATTCTACAGAAATTCTCATGTGGGTTTGCTGCATTGAAGGAATAGGAACGCAGAGAGCACACAGTGCACTTGAAGTAATGAATGTGTTCCTTCCTTCATCAGTAAAGAGGTGTCCCTTGTAGTATAAAACAATACTCTACTACCACTATCATGTTTTAAAATAGCTTCATTGGTATAGAATTTAAAATAATAAGCTGCAAGTATCTAAAGCATGTAACTTTGTAATTTTGACCAATACGTACATCTTTGAAACTATCATTACAATGCAAATGACGTGTTCATCAACCCTAAGGGTTTCCTCATGCTATTTTTTCCTTCTTCCAATCCTATCAACCCCCTTTTCCCAGGCAAACTACTGTGTTTTCTATTAGCAGAGATTAACTTATGTTTTGTATGCATGAAATTATATATTGTCATGTATTAATTATAATATATGTATGTTTATTATATATCAGATTATGCATTATGCAATTTTTGTCTAGCATTTGTCATTTAGCATAATTATTTTGAAATTCATACTTATTTTATGATATAAAATGTCTGTATACACATCTTTGCACATCCATTTCTGTTGGATCAATACCTAGGAAGAAAATGGCTGGGTCATGGTGTATGCAGGTGTAGTACAGCAGGTTTTTTTTTCTATACTGGGGTTTGCACTCTGTTGTTGCTGTTTGCTAGGCAGGCATTCTACCACCTGAGTCATGCCTCCAGCCCTTTTCTGCTCTGGTTATTTTGGAGAGAAGGCTGGGTCAACCTGAACTGTGAGCTTCCTATTATATGCTTGACACCATAGATGGGATGATAGGTAGGTGCCACCATGCCCACTTTTGTTTGAGATCGGAGTCTCACTAGTGTTTTGCCCGTGCTGACCTTGAACCATGATCCTTCTGATCTCAGCCTCCCACGTAGCTAGGATTACAGATGTGAGCAACCAACACCTGGCTTATTTACTATTTTATAAGCTTAAACTTTTTTCCCCAAAATCATGGTACCATTTTTCATTCCCACTAGCACTTGACATGGTCAGATTTTTAAAAAAATTTATGTATTCTAATAAGCATGTAGTGATAGCTTATTGATTTAATTTGCATTTCCCTAATGACTAAAGATGACAAAAAAGCATCTTTTCACATGTCCTTTGCCATTTATATATCTTCTCTGATGAAGTGCCTATTCATGTTGTGACCTTCATATTATTGAGTTAATTATTTCCTTATTTTTGAAATTGAAGAATATTGCATGTATTTTGGGAATATTGCATATATTTGAGTCCTTTATCAGATATATGATTTACAAATATGTTTTTCTCAATTGATGGCGTGTGTTTCCATTTTCTTGACAATGTCTTTTTGAACAGCATGGTTAGAACTTCCAACACAATGCTTAATATAGTTAAAATGGAATTAATAAGAATGGGTATCCTTTCCAATTTTAGTTTTGCATGATTGAATACAATGTTAGCTTAGGTTTATCATGAAAGTTCCCTATTCCTAACATTTAAATAAATTTAATAATCATAAATAAATGGAGGTATAAAATGTTGTCAAATGCTTTCTTCGGATTGGTTCTGAGAACCAAAGACATTTCTTTTTATGTTGTACTATAATTAGTCAAACTGATTGATTTTCAAATGTTAAACCAATGTTAAACTTTCAGGCTAAATCACACTTGACTTTGGTGAATTGTTCTTTTTGTACTTTTGGGTTTGATGGGCTAAACTTGTGTTAAGAATTTTCATATGTATATATATATATACATGAAAAATTTTGATATATATATAATATATTTTAAATTGGTTTTGGAATCAAAATAATGCTAGCTTCATTGAGTTAATTGAAAAAGTCACATGTCTCCAATACTTTGAAAGAACTGGTATAGAACTGTCAGTACTTCTTTCTTAAGTATTTGGTAGAATTTGCCAGAAATGTCTTCTGGGGCTGGGAATTTCTTTGTGGGAAAATCTTTATAAATTCAATTTAACTCATCAATACAATGCTATTTGTTTTCTTTATTTCTTCTTGATTGATATTTGATAGTGTTTGTTTCAAGGAATAAGTATTTTTTTTCAGGTTTTCCAATTTATTGATGAAAGTTATCAGTAATATTCCCTGATTGAATCTCTTTTAATATCTATAGAGTCTATAATAGGATCATCTTTATTATCATGAGACTGGAAATTTCATGTCCTTTATTCTTATCAAGGAGGTTATACATTGCTAATTCATTAATAATTTTTGGTTGGTGATTCTCTCAAAGAACCAAATTCGGTTTTATTGATTGTCTCCCTGGTTTTAATTTTCTATATCATTGATTTGAACTTTGACTCTTATTACTCATGTCTTCTGTTTTCTTTAATCCTTTTTTTCCTAGTTTTTTGAGTCAGAATTTGAGATCACTGAAGTATTCTTCTAAAATGTTTTTTTAACATTATGCATTTCCTTCTCAGTTCTGCTTTGGCAAAATTCCACAAATATTGATATGTTGTTTCATTTTCATTCAGTTTAAAACACTTTCAAATTTTCTCTTTGATATCTTTTTGACTGTGCTATTTAGAGATTCGTTATTTACTTTTCAAATATCTGTTCTTTTTTTCAAATATATTTCTGTAATATTTCTTATTTAATTTTATTATAGTCAAATATCATACTTTGAAACTTGACCAATTTTAAATTTATTGATAATTTCTTCTATTAAACTAAAATAAGGAATATTCTGTTAAATATTTTCTGCTGTGGTGATGGATAAGGGTTTTCTAAGGATCAGATGCATGGTTTGCTGGTTTTGTTCAAGTGCCCTATAACACTATTGGTTTTCTTTCTATTTGTCCTGCCAATTATTGACAGTGGGAATATATTATCCTTTTTAATTTTGCTTGTTTTTGGTTTGTTTATTTTACTTTAGGTTCTTTTTTGTTGTTGTTTCATGTATTTTGAAGCTCTGCTACTAATTGCATATAATTTAAACTTTTTCATTTTCTCTTGATGAAGTGGCCTGGTAAAACTGGCCTTTATACTCTTTAATTCTGAACATTTTTTGCTCTTAAATCTACTGTATTAGTTTTCAACTACGGATATAACAATTTCCCACAAACTCAGTGGCCAACACAATAAATTCATTTTATTACAGTTTTCTATATCAGAATTCCAAAATGTGTCCTATTGGTCTAAAATCAAGATGTCAGAAGGGTTGTATTAATTTCTGGAGGCTCTAAGGAAAATCCATTTCCTTGTCTTTACCACCTTCAGGAAGCCACCTACATTTATTGGCTTAAAGCCACCTTCCTCTATATATCAAAGCCAGCAATGGTGCATCTCTGTCCATTCTTCCATAGGCAAATTTTTCTCTGACTTCCTTCTCCAGCCTCTATTTTTCATGGTTAAGGATTCTTGTTATTACATTGAGCTTACTCAGATATAATATCAGTCCAGCTGATAAACATCTTTGAGTTCATCAGAAAAAACATTTCTTCAATGTCATGCAATCAAACTTATTCACAGGGATTACAATATGGGATTTTTGGAGAGCCATTATTTTACCTATCACATGAATTGTGTAGAAGAAGTAATAGCCTAATCTTACTCAAGCTCCCCTTTGAATTGGTAATACTTAATATTTGGACTTTCTTTTACATTTTACTTATTTGTGCTGTGATGGATTAAACTGAATTTCTCATAAGCAACATGTAGATGAATTTTTTTTCTAAATAGGATCTGATCCTCTATACCTTTTAATGGAGGATTTAGAACATTTACATTTAATATGATATTTGATTTTAAGTAATACTTTCATGGTATATTCTTTCTATTTGTTATTGTTCATTGCTAGTATATTGGCAATTTGTTATGTTATTTTAGTGGTTGTTTTAAGATTAAAATATATGTCTTTAATTTAGCTCAAATGATTGTATGCTACTTTGCATTTAATTTTGATATTTAAAATGCATTTTTCCTTTTTTCCCTTCTATGGAAGAATATTTGATATTATCAAATTCTTACCTCTACATAATTATAAACCTACAAATTTATATTTTGAATTTTATCCTGAAATGGACATCTTTGACATCTTTGTTGAAAATCAATTAATCATAAATGCTTGGATTTATTTGGGGCTCTCTGTTCCCTTCCATTTGTCTATCTCTCTGTTTCTTATAACAATTTAATCATGACAATGTTGTTTTATGTGATACTGGGGCTTGAACTCAGGGCTTCACGCTTGGTAGACAGTCAGTCTCTCTTTCTCTGGAGAAATGCCTCCAATCCTAATTAGTGTGATGTCAGTCGTTTTTTTTTCAAATCATTTTTCTGACATTCATTTGTTAAATATTTTATCTTCATGTGTTCCCCTTATTAGTATTGCTGTGTTCCTTGCAATATTGAATCTGCTACTAATATGTTCCAATGTGGTTTTCATCTCAGACATTTTAATTTCCATTTTTAGGTAGTTGAGTTGGTAATGTTTGTATCTCCTATGCCTTTACTTATTAAATTCACCCAGCTTCTTAAACATATGAAATATAAGTATTAAAACGTTTTAATTTTTTTTACTTTTATTTTATCATTTTTACACTTACTTACATTGTTTGTGCCACCTCCCCACCCTTTCCAGGCAGAACCTGTTCTGCCTTCTTCTTCTCTGATTTTGTTGAAGAGGAAACATAAGAGATAATATAAGAAAGACATAGTGTTTTTGCTAGTTTGGGATAAAGACAGCTAAGACAGAGAGATTCCTTGTGTTGCTTCCATGCACTTGTGTATTACAACCCACATTGGTTCATCTCTACCAGACCTCTTCACAACTTCCTAGTCTCCTTCTCATAGTGGATCCTGGCAATTTAAGATTACTTTATTCGCTCCTAAACAGGGAGCACATCAACCACATTAAAGTTTTAGGTTTCCTCTCTGTGTTTTCCCATTAGTTTGTGATCCATGTCCAATAATATTACTGCATTTGTTTTAAGTCTATAATCTGCATATGAGGAAGAACACCCAATTTTTGGCCTTCTGAGCCTGACTAACTTTGAAGAACACCACCACCAACAAATGCTGGCAAGGAATGCGGGCACAAAGGAACCTCATACACTGCTGGTGGGAATGAAAGCTAGTACAACTACTTTGGAAAGCAGTATGGAGGCTCCTTAAAAAAATTATACATAAATCTGCCATATGATCCACAATACCACTCCTAGGGATATAGTTGAAAGAATGCAACTCAAGTTATTATAAAAGCACCTGCACATCCATGTTTACAGAAGCACTTTTTACAATAGCTAAACTATGGAAACAACCACAACCCACAAATGAATCAAGAATATGTGGTATTTATACACAGTGGAATTTTACTCAGCCACAAAGAATGAAATTTTGTCATTTTCAAGTCAATGGATGGAACTAGAAAACATCACCTTAAGCATTAAAACTTTTAATTGTCTTGTTTACTAATTTTATCATCTGAGTAATCTGAGTCAGTTTCATCTGATTAATTCCTGTCACTTAGGTTGCACTTCCAAATACTGTGAATTTGATTTTATTGACTGCCAGTTATTTTTATATTTATATAAATTTTTAGGAGCTTTCATCTGGGACATGGCAAATTACTTGGAAATAATTTTATCCTTTTATACTTACTTTTGATGTCTGTTAGATTGGACCAGAGCTATGTTTATTCAAGGGTTATTTTTACTAAATACTGAGGCAAAATCTTTGAATTTTGAGCTATTGTATTCTGACGTTTCAGAACACACATATTCTAGGCCCTGTCTGAACTCCACGTTCTGTTCCAAGTAAAAGTTTTCAATTTTTTTTATCTTGAGTTACTTTCTCATATGTATATGTTATCAGTACTCAACTGACTAAGAGGAACTCTGCTAATCTCCATAATCTCTTCCTGGGCACTCTTTATTCCCTGGATTTTGCACTGTAGCTCTAGCTGCCTTGGGTTCCTGTACACATTGATCCTTAGCTGATGGAGATTGCTGGCCTTTGTCTCTTCTCTTATCCTTACTCTGGGCCCTGGGAATTATTGGGCTCATGTCTTTGGTTTTTATCTGTGTGGGTTTATTATACTCTGGTTCTTATGTCCAATGTCTTGATTGTCATGTATTGTATATTTTGTCTGCTTTTTAGTAGTTCTACACTGGAGGATAAATCTGTTCCATCTTATTCTATGTTGTTGAAAAGTAGAAGTCCTCTTTTAATTTTAATTAAACATGTTACATGGTGATACAGAAGGCATATTATCATCAGTATAGATGGCAAATGAATAGCAGAATTCATATAAAAATCCTGTAAATGAGCTAAAATGAGTGAAATAAAATTATAATAGGAATTTAAATTTTAATTTAAAAGGATCTAAAAAACAACCATAAACTTCAGAGATTTATTTTTACCAGTGATTTTTTTAAACAATTCCTCAGTTTTTTTCTTGCCCCTAAATTATATTTTTGTAAGGGAATAATCCAACCTAGGACATCATTTATAGAAATAACACATTCACAACAAGAAAAGTGAAGTCCAAGTGTATTTGATACCAGTTACGTCATTTCTGGATCCTTATTGTTTTACATTAGGAAGTCTTTTTCAAAAAAAGCATTGACAACAGAAACAATTTTGTGAAAGAATAGCTAGAATGGAAAGTAAGTTTAAAAACTCAGTTGTAAAATGACTGAAACAATTAATGAAATTTGATTTTGGTAAGAGATGACTTTTTAAAAGAGCATAATATGCAGGAATGTGGAAGAAGGGATGTAGTAAATATGCACCATGAGATAGATCAAGCTACTGTTCTGTGTAAGCAAAAAATGCAATAGAAGATTTAAACATAAATATTAAAGGGTTAGGTTTAAACATTATAACTCTGGAAATATTTGAGCATAAATGCATTTGACCATACTTCAAAAAAGCTGCAGACAGTATTGCAAATCAATGAAGATGCTATTTAAGATGGCTTATAGTTCTCTTCTATCTTTGTTTCCAAAGTCTAGTGTTTTGTAGCATGTGCTTCCTCACACTTAGGAGTTCTGCTAAGTTCTTTCAGAGATCATTAAAAGGGCCAGAAGACTATAGAGGGGGAAGGATAGATTGTCTCACCATATATTTCATCCCCAGTTTGGTCACAGAAGTAGTTTCTAATAACCATATTTCTTGACCTTCTCATGAAGAGCTGAAGAAATAGTTTTGAAGAGTTACGTTGATTGAAAAAACCTTGAAATCCAGAAATAACGTTCTAAAAATTTACCTTCTAATTCTTCAGTTAGTAATAATTTTGAAACTTTTATATTGAAAAGATAAAATGCTGCAAAACCAGGAAGTTCATTTATTTTGCAATCACCACTGGACTGCTACTAAATAAAAATGTCACATCATTTAAAAGCTTAAAAGGTGCAATTCACACAGTACAATGAGTTCAATTCTATGGTGGGATTTCCAAGAGTAATTGTTTGTTCTCAATTCAGAGTAGGGAGTGAAGGATAATTTTCCCAGTTCACCCTCATTATAGAATTTATTTTTTTAAACCACACAAAAATGTCTGTGATTAAAAAAGAAAAAAAACACACGGATGAATTCAGAGCTTATAGAGGAGACATCTGCAAGGAGAAATTGAATCCATTGTTGTGCAGTTGAAAATCAATGTCCCTTTCTAGGGACATATTAAGCAGTGATCCATCCTCATGAGGCCTTCTGCTGAAGGCCTATCACAATCCAGTGGAATTTGAACACCATGGTATTTGTTTATGACATTATCTTTCCAGAACTAATTAGATATTTACAGAAAATTTTGGAAGATATTTTGAAAACACACACACACACATAAAATAAAATTATATGCAGTGAGAAAAGTCTGTGCTCTGCTTCTTTTCCAAGGGGTGAAGCTCTGAAACATTTAAGAATTTAAGTTGTCTAAGTAAAAAGTTCAGTGAGAGAGCCAAGTAATTGTAGAAAGACTGGCATAAACCAATCAATGAGAATCCTTGAACACTATGCTATAAGATAGGAATCATTGAAAATGTTCCAAAAGGAGAGGAATCTGATGTTTTCATTCTTAAAAACTTACACTGGAAGTACTAGAGACCATGTAGAGATGGAAAAACAGTTACATAACTAACCAATGATAGAAAATTTGAAGATGTGGTCTAAGATTGTGACAAGAGTTTAAAAGAGGGAAGCTAATTCAAGGATCATTTAGAAAGTAACAATGAAAGGATTTATAATAGGTTGGAGATGATTGAAAATAAAAATATATTATTGTGTGCGATAATACATTTACACAATATAGAGGACAAGGAAAATTTCTGAGGTAGTGCAAGAAATGATGAGCTTTGGTTTGAACAAATTGAGCTGAAATTCTGCTGAAAACTTCAAATTGCAAGTATCCAGTAGGTAGTTGGGCATATGGATCTGTAGTTCATCTGAGAGTTTTAAAGTCATCTGCTTACAATTAGCTATGATAGGACAGGTTGGGGGTCAGAGCAGTGTGAAAAAATGCCTAAAATAATTTTAGATAAACCATTATGTTTAGAAGAGAACAAAGGATCCAGGAGGTTGAACTGAGGAAGGACTTCAGAAGTAGATTGCATAAGAGAGTTACCAATGCCAAAGGAGAGAGTTCCCAGGAAGAAGAAATCTCCTCTAAGACATCAAGTAAGCTATGGAAAGCAAAGTCTATCATAGTACACAATAAGCTGGCCTTTGGTTTCCATGCTGAGCACTGTGCTGTGGAGGAAGAGGGGGAGAACAGTGAACTCAAGAGTCCTAATGGTCAAGCCAGGGAAGGCTGGACTGCTCAATGGCAAGGCTTGGATACAACAGGGAGGAAATTAAGGCTAAATGCTTGAATTACTTCAGGACTGAATGGGTGATAAAATGAAAAGTCTTCTTAATCTCATTAAGAGGATTTAAAAAGAATGAGATGGGAGGCGGGTATATTTCATAGGAAGAGGCCAGATTTGTTTGAAAGATGAGGTACCTTTGATTGATATAGGTCACTTCTGGGAGCTTCTTCTTTTTTTTTTATTCTTTTATTCACATGTGCATATATTGTTTGGGTTATTTCTCCCTCCTGCCCCCCTCTCCCACCCTCATCCTGCTTCCCCTGGGAGCTTCTTAATGTTTGAGTTTACCTCTTTACTTATTTTAAAGTATCTCTTGGGTGACCTCTGCGATATATCCTATTTTCAGATTAGCCATCAGCACCTTCCTCCCACAAGTACCCAGTATATTCTGATGAAGCAGAAGACATGCTTCACATGGTTTCTTTAAGAGGTAATCAAAAGAATTCCTGTTTTAAAAGGAAAAAGAAAGAAAAAAATCAGTCTCTAGTACTGTCTTGTGTGGGTTGCTTAGCTAAAGGCCTTCCTGCCCACAATACCAACTCCCTGAGCCAGAAATACTGGGGAGGGCATTGGGAAATTCAAGAAAAAAATGTATCCTCCAATTGTCTTGTTAAAAATGAAGATATACTCCAAAGCATTTCCTTCTTTCCATGATTTCTTGGTTAGGCTGAGATTGTACTTTGTCATTGAACTATGGAGTGTATGTCAGTCATAGATGTCACAGAATCCTGGTAAATGACACATTTACCCTTCTAAATGTTTTCTATCATTGCTATTCTATTGGGGAATAAAATGAAAACACTTCATGGGCAAAAAGACCAAATATCTCATTTATAATTCTTTGGTTTTTCTTTTTTTTTTCAGAAATCAGTTTCACCAGTCAAAATTCTTTCTGGTCACAAAAAAACATAAAATCTATCCCAAAATGGCTTGTATAACCTAGTCAAAAGCAGAGGAAGAGCCTCATTCTTAGAGATACTCAGATGCAGAGACTGGGAGCGCTCATCTCTCACTTACACTCCTCTTAGTTCACTGGCTCTGCTGTCCTCAGCTCTAGATTTTCTCTATGACCTAATATGATGGCTTTGAGCTGCCCTGGTTCTGAGAAACCTAGGTCTTCTCTTTACCATATCATATCATCCTATTATGATGAGGCTTGTATTTTTCCCAGCCCAGGTCAATTTCAACCTTCATGATGGCAGTTTCAGGGACTGATGTCACAGAGGGGAAAATGAGAGGTCACTGAGAAACCACATCAGTTGCAGAACAGCCTCTGTTTGTGTCAAGTCCAGCAACAAAGACAAATATTAGCAAAAAAAGTAGCCCTTTTAAAACAAATGAAGCAATTATCAGGCCTAAATAATTTCTCATAACTAGATGTATTTTATAAGCTGCCTAATGGGAACATAGACAAGTGCAATCTAGCTAATAAAGAAACTCCCTGATATTTAACCAGGGAAACCTGGGTTTTTTATTACTTTCTGTGTGATAGTAGGAATATTACTTAATGACTCTGAGTCTCATTTTTGTTTAATGAATAATAATTTTATATTAAAACAATTAATTGATCATCAAATTAATAAATGCAAAATTCCTTGAGAGATGCCTGCCCATAGTAGTGCCAGATAGTTCCTTTCCCTTCCTGTCGTGTCTGTTTGGGCTGCTGTGGACACTAGCTGGGCTCAGCAGCATTTTCACATACTTCTGCTATGATTGTATAAGAATTTTTTGTTTAGAGGAAAGTGTTTAATAAGTTCATCTTGCCTTCATTAACTGTCTTTGCATTTTGACTCTGATTTCAATGTCATCGTGTAATTATCTGTCTCATTAGAAAGAGCTGCCTCAGCCTTCTCTGTGGGCAGTGAAGCTGAGAAAAGCAATGAGGTGAGAGCTCTTTCCACAGGTAGTACATGAGATATGTTTGAATTTGAAGGATTGGGTTAATCTGTGGCTTTTCAGAGTGCAGGCCCCCAGGATGACCATGTAACAACTATGTCTCTGAAGGATGTGCAAGAGTGGAATAATGAAGACTCTTTGATTTCTCTACCATGGATTTAATATCTGGGTGTACTATTACTGACAAGATGACCTCAGTAAAGTTGTGTAACCATTTTAAGACCACTAGTGATTTACAGCTGCCAAAATGAACATAACAATAACTGCTTTAGAAAGAAGGGAGTATAAAAGGTGATGAAATAGAAGACATATGTGAGTTTTAGATCAGAATCAAGCAGACATTATCAAGAATTCAGTTCCTAAAGAGATGCAGGGAACCAGGACTCAGAGTCCCCAAAGTAGCAAATCAATAGTACTAGCTTCACAGGAGCTTGACTTCTGCCCTTAGTTTGGAGACTAATTTTTTAAACTGGAGCTCTGACCTCTATCAAATGTCTGTATGAATTATAAGAAGTGGTCAGTGACAGCAGTTTAATCAAGCTTCTACTGAATAAGAACTTGGATTTGTGATACTGGGAAAGAAGAATGACCCCAAATAATAATGTAATAGCTGTTTTTAAACTGAGTGTGTAGATGAAGGCATTCATTAAACCAATGTCTAGGACACAACAGGCCAAAGAAAAAAGAAAGGCAGGATAGAATGACGTAAGGAAGAAAGTAAAGAAAGGAAGGAGGGCAGGAAATAGAAAATAAGGAAGAAAGAAAAAGAAAACAAAGTTAAAGCAAAGAAAGACAAAAACAACAGCCAACACTACCACCACAGCAGCAAAAAAATCAAATCCCTGTCATTCAAAGACCTAAATGAAAATTAGCATAAAGAACAACAGCCAATGAAGTTAGCATGTGGGAAGCTTTGGTAGTTTTGGTTAAGAACATGAACTCTGTCTCCAGACTGTTTAGTTTTGTATCTCAGATGTGCTATTCACCTGTAATCTAAAGAAAATTAATTATTCCCTTGCATCAAGTTTTTTTATTGATAAAGTTCATCTACTTAATAGAGTTACTGTGAGTTGCTTTAAATTAGTTGATATGAATAAATTACTTAAAACAGTGCATTGCTCATAATAGATGGTACAAGTTAGTAGATTGACTTTAAAGGAATCAAGTCTTGTCTATTATTTAGTTTAATGTTTATGTATCACTCAGGAGCTCAATATAAAATCAATCCAAATTAAAATCTTCAACCCCCCTCAAAACAATAGAACAAAACAAGAAAAAGTATAGTAAAAGTCAGTGTAACTATATATTGTGATATGAAGTGGTTTTCATAGCAAAGAATATGACCAGAAATAAAGAAGTCTTTCATAAGAATAAAATAGTCAACTTATCAGGAGAACAGGGAGATCCTACACACTTGTGCACCTAAAAATAAAGTCACAAAAATACATGAAAGAAAAATTAATAGGACTGACAGGAGAAGCATGAAAGTTACAGTAAGCGTCAGGAATCTCAATACTCTGCTGTGAAAAAATTGCAGGGAAAGCAGACAAACCATAATAAAAATATAGAAGATTGGAAAAGCACAATTGACCAAGTATATCCGAACTGTACTTACAAAAAACTTCCAACACATGCAGAACATTTACCAAGACAAACCAACAATATTCTGGGCTAAAAAGGATTGAAGACATACGAAGTATGTTATTCAACTATGCTGGAATCAAATTAGAAATCAGTATCACATTTTGAAGTTTGCCAAATAGGAACTAAATGATGCACTTCTAAAATAAAACCCATGGGTAAACAAATTAAAGGAAAATTAAAATATATTTTGAGGTGAGTGAAAATCAAAACATATATCATATTTGTGAGGTGATGGTAAAATGAGAACTACAGGGAAATTTAGAGCACCAATGCATGGTCTAGGAAAGAAGAAAGGTCTTAAATGACTTCAATTTCCTCCTTAAATTACTAAGAAAGATTAAGTGGAACTCAAAGTAAAAGATAGAGAAGAATGAAGGTCAATGTAGAGGTCAATGAAAACAGCAAACTACTAGAGAAAAATCAATGAGAATGAAAGCTGGTTCTTCAACAATGTTGAAAAAACTGACAAATTCTGGCCATAACAGTAAGGAAAGGGAAAGTCATGTTACCAATGTCAGGGAGAAAGGCCAACATGATCACAGACACTAAAACAATTTAAAGGGAATAGCATGAGTAACTTTATGACAATAATTTTAATAATTTAGGGTAAATTAAATAAACTATCAGGTTTATTTTAAGAAGGAATAGATAACTGAATAGTTCTATATTCATTAAATGAACTGAATTTTTAGCTAAAATACATTTCACAAAGAAAACTTGAGGATGAGATGACTTCATTACCCACTTTTAACAAATATTTAAGAAATAAATGGTAGTAATTCTAAACAAACTTACATGCACATTGAAGAAGAATGTGAAACCAAAACATGGCAAAAAAAAAAAATCACAGGGTTTTATTTTGCAGTATATCTGTAAAAAGTCTTTACAAAAATTAGCCACTTCTATCCTATATAAGGTTGATATGATGACCAAGTAGGGTTTTTGTTGCAAACATAAGGTTGTTTTAAAATTGAAAAATCAATTATGGGCATAAATATTAACTAAAAAGAAAAAAAATCTGGTGATAATACTCAATAGAAGCCATGAGGCTTTATTTTTTGATAAAATTCAAAAAATTCTGATTCTGAAAAAAACAGAAAACAAAACAAACTGACAAATAAAAACCCTCCAAAACACCCAAATCTCAGAAATCTAGGAATAGAAGGATCCCTTAAAGCAGATGAAGTCCATTCATGAAAAACAGCCAGCTCATATTATACTTGATTGTAAAAAATGAAATGCTTCCCTACTAAGAATAAGGACAAAAGAAGCACATGTGCCTCCACCACTACTATTCACCTTGAATTGGCAGTGAAGAAGGAAAATTAGCAGTCAGGGATAGGTAAAAATTTCATGGAACCCAAAACGCATAAAGCATAAAAGACAAAAAAGACACATGGACCTTATTCAATTAAAACTCCATGGTTTTTGTAAAATAATCTAGAAAGTGAAATTTTAAGCTGCAGACTTAGGGAAAATATGAACTGATATTTCTAACAGAACATTTGTGAAGAGTATGTAGAGAGAGTTTCCTAAGTCATTAAGATAAACAATCCAGTATAAAGAATGCAAAGTTGAACAGATATTTCACAAATAAAGCTGTACAACTGGTTAACAATTGCACACACAAATGCCCAACAGCATTAGTGATCTAAAAATGAAAATCAAAATTACAAGGTATCACTTTTTTTTTGCAGCTCATGCCATCATTTTATTTGTAGATTGCTAGTACATTTATGTAAGTAATTGTAAATATTACATTTATAGGAGAAACCTGCACTCATTGGGTTTTCACTATTTTATTATTATTTATTATTATTCATTTATTCACATGTGCATACATTGTTTGGGTCATTTCTCCCCCTGTCCCTTTCCCCCTCTTTCTCCCCCCTCCTCCCCTTCCAGGCAGAAACTGTTCTGCCCTTATCTCTAATTTTGTTGAAGAGAAGACATAAGCATAATAAGGAAGACAAAGCATTTTTGCTAGTTGAGATAAGGACAGCTATACAGAGAGATTCCTAGGATTGCTGTCAAGTACAAATGTGTTACAACCCAGGTTTATTTATCTCCAACTGATCTTACACTGGCTCCTGATCCTCTTCTCTTGTTGACCTCTGTCACTTTAAGGTTTCTGTACAGTTCCTCTGGAGTGGGGACATCAAACACTTTCATGTTTTGGGTTTTCTTCCTATTGCCGTCTCTCCCGTATGTGCTCTCCAATTGTCATGCGACCCAAGTCCAACCACATTGCTGCATTTGCCCTAGATCTAAAGTCTGCATCTGAGGGAGAACATACAATATTTTGTCTTTTGAGTCTGGCTGACTTCGCTCAGAATGATGTTCTCCAGTTCCATCATTTACTTGCAAATGATAAGATTTCATTCTTCATGACTGAGGAAAACTACTGATGAATGGATCAAGGAAATGTGGTATTTATATACAATGCAATTTTACTCAGTTATGAAGGTACCATTTTTTAACCCATGAGCATAACTATATTTTTCAAAACTGGCAACTCTAGGAGTTTTCAGGGATTTAGAGAAACTGAAATTCTCATGTATTATTGATTAGAATATAAAACAGTATAACTACCTCGGAATATTAGCAGTTCCTTACTAAGTCACACAATACACTTATGATATGACCCCATAATTCTACATGTTAAAAAAGAGAAAAGAAAGCACCACCCATAAAAATAATGGTAAGTGAAAGTTAATAACAATTTAATTCATAATAGCCCTGGACTGGGGAAAAAGTTCATTAACAAATAATTAGATAAGCAAATTGGGGTTTTTTCATGCAAGGTGAAAGAGAAAATTCGTAAACATATGTTAATACAATATGGATGAACCTCACACACACTGAACTGGAAGAAAAAGCCATTTACATGACAGATTTGGACCTGTATATCTAATATGTCATAAAGGAAACCAAATCAGTGGTTGTCCACAGCAGAGAGTAGAGGAGTACAATTCAATGGAACATGGTAGAAATTTCTAAGAAAATTGTTATGCAAGTATATGTATTTATCATAAAATCATTGAAAAAGTATGATTTTATTTTATGTAAATTATACTTCAATAAAGTCAATTTTTAAAAATACTAGGGTGCAAAAATATGATGAACTTATTTACCTGCAAACAACATGATTTCATTCTTCTTTATGACTGAATAAAATCCATTGTATATTTATACCACATTTTCTTAATCCATTCATCAGTCATGGAGCATCTTGGCTGTTTCCAAAGCTTAGCTATTGTAAATAGTGCTGCAATAAGCATGGGTGTGTGAGTGGCTCTGTCATATCCTGGAGTATATTCCTCGGCTATATGCTCAGGAGAAGAGTGATATCACTGGATGGATACCACTACCAGCTATCACATGGCAGTTCTATTTTTAGTTTTTTGCAAGTCCTCCATATTGCTTTCCATAGCAGTAGCACTAATTTGAATTCCTACCAATAGTGTAGAAGTGTTCATTTCTCATACATCCTCACCAGCATTTGTTGTTTGTGTTACTGATTATAGTAATTTTGACTGGGGTGAGGTAGAATTGCAATGTCGTTTTGATGGCATTTCCTTTATGTCTGAAGATGTTGAGCATTTCTTCATGTTTATTGCCCATTTGTATTTCTTCTTTCGAGAGTTGTCTGTTCAGAATGGGAGAACTTGTCTCTTCAGAAAGTGAGGTAAGCCAGGCTCAAAAAGTTAAAGGTCACGTGTTTTTCCTTACATGTGGAAGCTAGATTCATTAGTTAAATGCATATATAGATACCTATATGATCATATGTGCATATATATACCTGTTTATTCATACATATACACAGTGAGAGAGAGAACAAAATTGTATTAGTGAATCTGTGTGAGGGGACTATGGGAAGTGGGAGAGGGAAAGGAAATTTAGAGAATGAAAAATATTGAAACAACCCTTCTCTATATAATATAATATAATGTACTATATTTTAAACTGAGGAATATTAGGGAAGCATGGTGATAGAGAATGAGTAAGTAACAGTGGGAGAGTTAATTTGATTAAAGCACGATATATAGAGGCCTGAAGTACCAGGGCAAAACCTCCTCGGAATATTAATATACATTTAAATTTAAAAAATGAAGGCAGGAGGGTAAAATAGGTCTTTTGCGGGGGGGGGGAGGGGGAAGGGGCAGATAAGGAGGTGAATATGGTGGATATATTTTGTATTCATATATAAAAATGGATGAATGAAAAGTGTTAAAATTGTTCTAAGAAGAGGAAGATGAGAGAACAATGGAGGGGGTAAATCTAAGATATACTGTAAGCACATACGTAAATATCACAATGTATCCTCTTGTCGAACTATTATATGCTAATAAATTTGAAATTTTTTTAAAAACTCAAAATTTGAAATGTTTGCTTTATAGCAAGGGGTGAGATAATGGGAAAAGACATGCTAAAATGCAGGGATTTTTCAAGGTCTTATTCTTGTTGAAGTGGTTGTGGTTGGTTCAGAAGTGTGTACATATTGACAAAAAGCAAGTACTATACAAAGAAAATATTTAAATCCATGCTCAAAGTTGTGATGAACTGAAGATTATGATGAATGCAATTGTGTTCAATTAAGGTCTAGAAAAAATAAACATAAAATAGATATCTGTTCATTCATGCAAAAAAGCTAAAAATACAAAATATTAAAACATTACTACTCTATTAGAAGAAAATATAATATTCATCTAATAAACCTTATGTTGGAAAGATTTTGTTAAGTAACATGTACAATGCAAGTCTATTAAGAACAAGTTATTATTTGATTATACTTCTAGAAAGACAAAGAATTTTGACATATTTAGTTAAATGATCTAATTAGCTTTTATTTGTAAGTCATGAATCTGGTAGCACCTCATCTTAAGATAACAGAGGTACTGTGGTGGACACTGAAGACAGTCATATTTTATAAAACAGCTTAAGAAGAAACAAGAAAACACAAGAAATAAATTAGTTAACATTGTGCCTTCAGACTCGTTACCTTGTAAAGTTTACAGCGGATGGAATTTCTTGCCATATTTGCTAACACTGGCCTGATTGAGGCTTGATGGTTGCCTTTCTCCTGATGCCTCTGCAGATGTGGTAGACAACCTTGGTTTGGGTTGATTATGTGTGACTTCAGCATGAGTGCCTTCTTCACTGTAGTCTGTTGGGCCCTAGTCCCACAGCTCAATCCAAAACATTGGCTCCCTAAAAATTTTGTTTGACATACTATATTATAAATCTCTGTAGGGTAGGAATCCATTAACAAAGTTAAAAAGACAAGCACTGGATAGCAGAAAGTGATTTGTGAAAGCATGTGCTAAACCAACCAAGAAGATAAATATAAATGGCCCAATTAAGGAGGCAAGGGAATGTGAGATCATTTTAAAGGATGGGTAATATCTCAATATTTATGATATACAAACATACTGTAATTTTTTAGAAGGCAGGAAATACAAAATGAAATAAAGATGTTATCATTATTTTACTTTCAGACAAAAAAAATTTAAGAATCTAAAACAAGAGCTGGTATAAAAGCGTCAACCCAAACTAAAAATATACATTTAGTATAATCACAGTTATATCCCACAGTTTTTGAGAATTTGACAAATTAATATGATAAATGTATATGTAATTATAAGGGGCTCAGGATGCATTACATATATCCATCCAAGCACTCACTGGGTAAAGAACTCTTAAATCTCAAGTTAAGATACAATTAAAAATATAGGTGAAAGACTTGAACAAACATTTCATTAAAGAGAATATTCATAGCTTCTGTACATTATCAGTCAGTCATAAGGGAATTGTGAATTTAAAACTGTAATTACCACGCACCTATCAGAATAACTGAAACTAACCATGCTTAAGGTCCTGGGTTGGATACCCAGTAACACACACACACACACACACACACACACACACACACACACACACATGCAAATAACTAAGACTAAAAGAAGAAAAACTATCAGAGTAAAAACAGTATGATTCAAAGTATTAGGATTTTGAGTAGCTGCAACTGTTGGAATAGCTTATGGAAACTAGTGCAGTTTTGTACAGCAGTTAACAGTATCTTCTACAGATAAAAGATATCCCTGCTTTTTGACTCAGCAATTTCCTGTAGACTACATAAACATGAGTAACAAAACCATATGCAAAAGATATAACTAGCAACTTATATTATATTGACAGTAAACAGAAAGTAACCCAAAGTACCAACCATTCTAGAATGACTAAAAGAACAACAATCTATTCATAAAATGGTACCATTTCAAAGAATGAACAAGAGTTGCACGTAAGAATGTGAGTGAAAGTTGGGTGCGGTGGTGTCTAACTATAATCTCAGCAGTCAGGAGGCTGAAGCATAAAGACTGAGTTGCTGGCCAAGTTTGTTGACATAGCTAATTCCAGACCAGCCTGCTACATAGAGAGACCCCATCTCAAAAAAAAAAAATGTGAATGAACCTTGTATCATGTAAAGTCAAAAAGTGGAAACACAAATTTTTGTGTTATGTTATTGTCGTCATCATATAAACTAAATTTTAAAGGCAAGCAAAGCATACTTGTGACTGAAAGCAGAGGAGTGACTGACATTGATTGGGAGGACCATGGAGGAGTCATCTATGTTGATCACTCACAGTTGCTTTCTCTTGGTGTTACCTATGCAAGTGTGCTGTTTTATAACACATTATATATGTTTGAATAATGAAATTTAAAAGAATATACCCACTGAAAAAAATCAAGATGCTATCACGTATTTTCGGTATAAAAGTAATTTGGTAGATCAGTTTGGTAGAAAATTACAGAAAACTCCGTGTTTTAGAACTTAACCAAGAGAAACATAAATAGAAGTACTGTAAGCACAGTGTGTAGTATTCAAAATAAAAAGATGCAAATGGTTTCCAAATCTACCCATGAGAGATTTATTAAATAAAATATGGTATGGTACATTGTTATTACAGATACTAAGTAGCAGTTTCAAGAATGAAATAACTCTGTGATCACCTCCACTGTTGATGTAAGTTGCAGATATATTATACGATTCATAAAAGTAGCGCATATATGTGTATAAGTGTATATATCTATGCTTTTATATATACACACATACATATATACATATATATGTTTATAGTTCTTCATCTGTGAGACAGCACATATACATACAGATCAACATGTAAGGAAACATTTTTGTTGTTTCTTAATTCTTTTTTAAAACTTTATCATTTAAAAGTAAACTGGGGGAAATTTTGTTAATACTTCATTGATGTATACCATACACACAAATAAGTGAAAAAAATCCTGAATATATATTTTTCATTTTCTTTCTCTACAAAAGTGTACACCTGGAGACCATCATTTTAAGCAAAATAAGCCATGGATGTGGAAAGAGGACTGTTTGGGAAGAGGAAGGGAACCAGTGAGAGAAGGGACAGAGGGTGAGTGGGAGTGCGACCATGATCAAAGTACATTATACACATGTATAAAGATGTCAAAATGAAACCCAATATTTTGTACAATTATTATACATTAATAAAAAATGAAGTGTGGGTTATAATATAGTACCTGCATCTCAGGATTATTGTGAAGAAAATGGTATAATATATATAATATTCCTATCTCGATAATAAGTACTCACATATAGTATGTTCTACCACATCATACTCAACAGATAGTTTACATGGTAAAGTTTATACCTAAACAAATAAAAATATTTAACATTGATAGTTAAATGGCTTGCTCAAAAAAACCTACAAAGCTGATGAGAAGAAAAGCCAAGAATCTAACATAAATTTTTTTGTGGTACCGGAACTTGAACTCAGGGCTACACCTTGAGCCACTCCACCAGCCCTTTTTTGGTGATGGGTTTTTTCAAGATAGTGTCTCACAAACTAGTTGCCCAGGCAGGCTTCAAACTGTGGTCCTCCTATCCTTGCCTCCTGAGTAGCTAGGATTACAGGTGTGAGCCACCAGCCCCTGGCTCTAATATAAAATTTTAAATACCAACTTCGTGCTCTTCAGGTTGTCTGGCTGTTTAATGAAAGAACAATTGATAAAGATCTGGAATCAGGATGACTATTGGCAAACAAATACATTACTTTACCAAAACCTTTCCTCATTATTTGAACACAGTAAAAGTATCTGCTTGTTGATAGCTTTACTCTGTGCAATGATTTCAATACTTTTTCTTCTTCATTATGATCAGATATTAAACATAATCAATTAAAATGAGGGGTTTGTCAACTGGGATTTAGGAGAGTGAGGAAGTGTCCTACATGTATAATCTCCTTTCTCCTTTGGCAAGATGTATTTATCAGCTTGAAGATTTGCAGTTTCACGGTCTACTTAACTCAGTGTTGCTGGTAACAGCACTGTATATTCCAGGCACATCAAATGACCTACTTAATGAATCCCCTGAATGCTCTGAGTGGATTTATGCTGATGTGCTGCCTTCAGGCCAGAGCACAGGACAAGCCCAAAGGGGTTCATTTTCTCCCCTGGCTACTGATTTCATATGTAAACTTGAATATTATGTTTAGTCTTCTAAGCTATGCTCCTCCTATGCAAACAAGGCTGATAACAGTGTATCTGATTGTGAGGTACACAAGCAATCATGTCAGACAAACACTGTGAGCATGTGGGATCGTTAGGTATTTAATGGAAGCTATTTTGTTTTCTACACAAACTATTTCCATAAAAATGGACCAATGAATATTGAACTTCTTTAAAAAAAAAACTAAAGTCTCACTGAAAAAATTGGAAAAAAGTTTTACCTTGATTCTCATCATCATAGTTTTAAAGCTATTATTTATAGGTCTTGTACATTTCATGTTACCAATGGCTTATGTAGCATCCATTCAGATGGATTTTCACCATCCATTAAAATTGAACATAAGGTGGAAAATATATCACCAATATAGCACAAATAATAATTCAATGCTAATTGCATTAAACTTTCTTTACAACTAATGTAAAAGTTGAGTTACTGTGAATTTAGCTGCTAATATTAATTGATTAACTTGATCATTGACAAATACACCTATTTCCAGTAATCAAATGACTAACCTAAATATCTGGCCATAAAATTGTGCCTGCCTGGTTCAGAAAATTGTTTTACAGAAAAAGAAAGCAAATATTCCAGAAATATACTCCTTTTTCAGTTGTATCAGCTTGTATTGGCGAGGTAATAATACCAAGTAACATTGCTTTATTCAGTTGAAAAGTGAAGTCTTTTTTGGCAATTTGTGTTTTTCTCTAGAAAATTAGAGACATTAGTGGAAAATTGACAGAGCCAATAATGGAGATGATTATCACCTTGACCTACTTTGAAAAAGAAAGTCCTCTATTGCTACTTATAGAATAGTAGATCAAATGAACTTGATTTTATAAAATATATAATCAAGAAAAAAATTAAGTGCTTAAATTTTAAGAGGTAACTCATAAATCTGAAGTGGAGTTAAAGTTCATAGGCCTTTGGTTTACCAAACCAGATATACAGACTTTGGATTAGTGGTTTTAATGACCGTATCTGAAGGGAATCTGGGTCTAACAAGATGAGAGGCTAGGAATAGCTATCTTATCCATGAACAGGCCTTGGAAACCTCAGCTCTCCAGTCCAAGTTATGGCACAAACTGAGCTGCTTGGCCAGGGGTCTGATGGTAGCAGACATGGTAGTTTACGTAGAATGAAATTTTGTCTTATTAAAAATAAGTCTTATTTAAAATGTGTGAAGTTCTATAATCTATTAATTATTTGTGAGCTCACAGATAAAGTTACAGAGTATGCAAGGAAATCTATTGCCATGAAATATAAACACCTGTAAAAATGAAACTCAAAGAATTGTAGGTAATAGAGCAACTGGAAAAAGACTTTTAAATTAAATGTTTCAAAATATTCAGGAAAATAAAAGAATAAAATAAATGAGTCAAAGCATGGCATATTTAGCACAGTGAAAGGGAAACCTAAAATGTAAAATGTTAAAATTGAAACTATAAAAAATTTCTTTGAACCAGTAAAGATTCAACTTAAGAGAGAATTATTGTATTGAAAATATCTCTGAGGAAGATATCTCATGTTTATGAACTAGAGGAATTAACATTGTTAAGACGTCCATGCTATCCAAAGCAGTATAACTCCTACAAAATTTCTCAAAGAAGTCCAACCACATTGCTGCATTTGCCCTAGATCTAAAGTCTGCATATGAGGGAGAACATACAATTTTTGGTCTTCTGAGCCTGGCTAAACTTGCTCAGAATGGTGTTCTCCAGTTCCATCCATTCACCTGCAAATGATAAGATTTCATTTTTCTTCATGGCTGAGTAAAATTCCATTGTGTACAAATACCACATTTTCTTGATCCATTCGTCAGTAGTGGGGCATCTTGGTTGTTTCCATAACTTGGCTATTGTGAATAGTGCCGCAATAAACATGTGTGTGCAGGTGCCTCTGGAGTAATCTCTGTTGTAGTTCTTTGGGTATATTCCCAGGAGTGGGATTGCTGGATCATATGACAGATCTATGTTTAGATTTTTAAGAAGTCTCCAAATTTTTTTCAGAGTGATTGCACCAGCTTGCATACCAGCAGCAGTGAACAAGGGCTCTTTTTTCCCCACATCCTTGCCAACACATGTTGTTGGTGGTGTTTTTGATGACGGCTATTCTAACAGGGGTGAGATGGAATCTTAGTGTGGTTTTAATTTGCATTTCCTTTATGGCCAGAGATGGTGAGCATTTTTTCATGTGTTTTTTGGCCATTTGAATTTCTTCATTTGAGAAAGTTCTGTTTAGTTCAGTTGCCCATTTTTTAATTGGTTCATTGATTTTAGGAGAGTTTAGTTTCTTAAGTTCCCTGTATATTCTGATTATCAGTCCTTTTGTCTGATGTGTAGCTGGCAAATATTTTCTCCCACTCTGTGGGTGGTCTTTTCAGTTTAGAGACCATTTCTTTTGTTGTGCAGAAGCTTTTTAATTTTATGAAGTTCCATTTGTCCATCCTTTCTCTTAGTTGCTGGGCTGCTGGGGTTCTATTGAGGAAGTCCTTGCCCATACCTATTAGTTCCAGAGTATTCCCTGCTCCTTCCTGTAGTAACTTCAGAGTTTTGGGTCTAATATTAAGGTCCTTGATCCATTATTTTGAGTTGATACTAGTATAAGGTGATAGACATGGATCTAGCTGCAGTTTCTTGCAGATGGGTAACCACTTTTCCCAGCAACATTTGTTGAAGAGGCTGTCTTTTCGCCATCATATATTTTTGGCACCTTTGTAAAAAATGACTAGAGTATAGTTGTGTGGATTCATATCGGTCCTCTATTCTGTTCCACTGGTCTTCATATCTGTTTTTGTGCCAGTACCATGCTGTTTTTATTACTATTGCTTTGTAATATAGTTTGAAGTCAGGTATTTTGATACCTCCAGCATTGCTCTTTTTGTTGAGTATTGCCTTGGCTATTTGCAGTCTCTTGTGCTTCCAAATGAACTTTAGGGTAGATTTTTAAAAGCAAGTCATTAGGATTTTGATGGGAATTGCATTTTTTAAAATTTCCTTTATTCATATGTACATACAATGATTGGGTCATTACTTTCCCCGGGAATTGCATTAAACATGTAGATTGCTTTCGGTAGTATAGTCATTTTTACTATGTTGATTCTAGCAATCCAAGAGCACGGGAGGTATAGAAATAGGTAGAAAACCCAAAACATGAAAGCGTTTGATATCCCCACTCCAGAGGAACTAATACAGAAACCTTAAAGCGACAGAGGTTAACATGAGAAGGGGATCAGGAACCAGTGTAAAAATCAGCTAGAGATGAATCAACATGAGTCATAACACATGAGTACATGAAAGCAATGCTAGGAATCTTTCTGTATAGCTATCCTTAACTCAACTAGCAAAAATGCTTTGTCTTCCTTATTATGCTTATGTCTTCTCTTCAACAAAATTAGAGATAAGGGCAGAACAGGTTCTGCCTGGAAGTGAGGAGGGGGAGGCAGAGAGAGGATGGGGGAGGGGGGCGGGGGGAGAAATGACCCAAACAATGTATGCACATGTGAAAAAATGAATAATTTTTTAAAATTTCTCAAAGAAATAGAAAAAATTCTAGAATTCATATGTAACTACGAAAGATCCTGTATAGCCAAAACAATCCTGAGAGAGAAAAATAAAACTGGAAACATCACACTTCCTGATTTCATATTATATTAGATATCTATGGTAATCAAAACAATCTGGTAGTAGCAAAAAAAAAAGACATAAATAAAGGAAGATAGCACAGAAATAAATGCAGCCATACAGTCAACTAATTTTTCTCAAGATCACCTAGAAGACACAATGGAGAAAGAATGTTCTCTTTATTTCGTACCTTATTTTATTTATTTATTTTTATTACCATATTATTGTTGTACTGGCAGTACATTGTGATATTTACAAAATGTATTGCTATATATCATAGTTAATTCACTCCATCGTTCTCCTTTATCCACCCTCCATTCTTGGTACAGTTTCAACATGTCTCATTTTTCCATTTTCATTCATGAGTACATAGTATTTCCACTATATTCACCTTCCTACATCCTCTGCTCATATCCTCCTCCTCCCACTGGTACCAACTCCCAGACAGGACCTATTTTACCTTCCTGTTTTCCGTTTTTGAAAAAAGGTATTTTTTGTTTGTTTAAGGGCTATACAGGAAGCTTCATTGTGACATTTACATGTATATATGTATTAATAAATAGTATTGGGACAACTAGTAACCACATGCAAAAAAAATTAAATTGGACTCATATATATATATAAATAGATATATCTATGTAGACATATCTATCTATCTCTATCTGTCTTTTTCTATCGAGAGAGAAGGAAATCTCAAAATAATTAAAAAACCTAAAGGAAAAGTAGGTTTCAAGAAGTAATTAAAGGTCATATATTCCCTTAAAATGTTATTGATTCATTTATTTTTGGTGAGATTTAAAATATTCGAAATTTTTCTCTACATTTAAATTTGGTTTACTATGATGATACATAATTTTGTAATAGCAAAGTGATAAAATTCTTCAAAAATTCCAAAAAAACCTCTCTAAGTAGTAATATTTAGCATTGTCTCCCTGGTGCAATGCCATGAAAATTCTACTGTTTCACTGAGAAGTGCTAATCTAGAACTAATGAGGCTGTATCAGTGATAGAATAAAAACTGACACATGGATACACTTCAAAATATCTGCCATGAGCTAGTAAGAGTGCTGGTGTGTCTGGATGTGGTTGTTCCCTTCAAAATTTACATGCAGGAGCCTAACACTCAATGTGATAGAAGTAAAAGGTGGAGCCTTTGGGGAGTAATTACATCATGAGGGTTCCACTCTCACAGATAGAATTAGTGGCTTTATAACCCAAGCTTGAGTAGACTCCATTGGCTCTTTCTAACGTGAGAACAAAGAGAAGGTCTATGTGGAATAGGGCCTCATGAGACACTGAGTTGGCAGGCACTCTGATTTGGGACTTCCTGACTTCAGAATGGAGAAATAAATTTCTGTTGTTTATAAATTGCTCACTGTAAGGTATTTTGTTAAGGCAGCACAAATAGACTAAGATAAGCACTAACGATCACATTATTCTAATGTTAAAAGATAAAGGTAGCCCTATAGTAAAAGATAAAACACATATTTGGATAAAATATGTCCGTGAAAGATTTCACAAGCGAAGGAATAAATGCCCAAGAAAGTGCTCTACTCGTGTCCTGGGATGTTACCATGTTAAGCCTTCATGATTAGTGGGTAATATTTCATTGTGGAGTACTGAGGAGCCTCTGGATTGCAGCTCATCGTGCTGTCAACTAGACTTCTTAACCCTGAAACAAGAGCACTGAACCCTAATCATTTCTGTGGTTTAGTGGGAGCACATATCCCTTCAGACAACTTTCACTTCCTTGAACCATTGTTTCAGGTATCAGTCAGAAAACAATTCAAGAAAACACTGTTTATGAGCACACCGAGGGCACCCTGTCTACCTTTTTTCATAACTACCAAGATTGAGGAAACTTTTCCCTGTCTTTAGTTCTCGTAGCTATCCACAGGAGTTACCTTTTCTAAATATAGAATGTTACAATGGACATTGCATTTCTTCCCTGCTCCCTTTAAACTTTTGGCAGGTAATGATAGAAATCATGGTATATCTTCTGCAAAAAGAGAGAAATGTCATAAAAATAGAGCAAACTCATTGGCAATACCTACCTGGTTTAATGTATCCATGCTCAGCAGGAGGACAGCACTTGGACACCAGAGCAATAGCCACTGACCCAGATCTGAGTGCCCACAGCATTCTGTGCCAGTGCAGAGAGACAAAGCAAATGACAGACTGCAGGGAAAAGGCTGTCAATCCTCTCACTGTGTTACCTTCCTGCCTTCTCAGTATTCATGAGAGGGTGAACCCTGCCCTCTTCTCTAGTACAACCAAAGATTAGTTGGGACTAAGCCTTTTGCTGCACTCATACAATATGGTGATCCAGCAGCTGAAGTTTTTACAATCCTGTTCATGCTTGCAAAACTCTAGGTCTTTCCTCATGTGACCAGGACTGGCCCCAAGCTTTGTTCTTGTCTAGGGTTAACTGCTTTAAGCACAAGGCCATAAAGGGTTTCCACCAAGATTTGCATGAGGCCAACCTCTTTTCTGAATCCGGTCTGCAAGGAATCAGTTTTGGGAAAGTTAATTCTTTCCACTCAAGGGTATACTACTACGTACTTCACAGAGATTAGAGAGACTAGTCAGGGACAGCTGGAGAATCTCCTGTTTTCTCTACTGTACTATGCTTAATCGACTGTTCTCATTCTAGGGATGGGCTTCTATCGTTTCTTCTTTCACATAGTAGATGATGATAACGCCTACCTTTGAATTTTTATGTTTTCAGTTTCAGCAACAAGTACAACCCAAGGCCATGTCCAGATTTTTTCAAGAAAGAACATATTTGACTCGTTTGAATCATACTCCTCTCCATTCCAATAAACCATAGTCCAGAATGGCCAAGTAACTACCACAAGCATGTCTTTCAGGAAGAGGAAAGGGAATGATGTTCAGAGAAAGAAAGAGCATGGCTCCAAAGGAGAAATGCCTCTCAAGCTAGCCTCAGCATCTCCTGTGTCTTGCCTCAGTGAATTTTGGGCAGTTTCAACCCACACCAGAGACACAAGCAGCATTTCTTCTCCGTTTTTATTCACATCCTCTCCATCTGGCCAATCATCAAATCTTGTCTGTTCTACATATCTTTATTTTTCACCTTCTTACAGTGTAAGAGAAGAATCCATGATTAATTGGGAATCAATTATAGAAGGCCTTTGTCTACATGGGACATGTCTTTACAGCACTGGTTTTCTACAGCCCAGAGCTCCTTTCTAACCTTGAGAAAGCCATCTTATGATAACTGAGTCCACTCTGAGTGAAGCTCTTGATTAGAGTTTTGTGTCCTGCATGATGCATGGCAGTTTGGTAACAGTCATCACTAGACACAATTCTAATTCTAAACTTAAGAACTTGCTTTATGACCAGAGAAATTCACTCTGTTTTCTGGGGTGGCTTCCTTTCTTCAAGCCACCTTCTATTTTCTCCCATTGTTCCACAAGGCAAGCTTTGAAAATGTCATTTTGCTGCTAATATTTCATGTCTATATACTGGTGCAGTTATGACTTTGGCCCAAAGTGATAGAGTTCCAAACACATTATCTCATGGAATCTGGAAGTCCGAAACAACCAAAACAATGTCTAGGTTTCACATCATACAGCCTCTACCACAGAGAGAAATCAACTCTACACAAAAGACCTTGGGCCAGGGCCTCTGTTAAACCAATAAAATGCAGTGTAGCTGGAAAAGGTCCTGCAGGGATTTAGCAGGCTCAGAAATAGCTACACAAACAATGGACTCATTATAGAGGGATAGGCTGCAGAATCGCAGACAGTGCCTATGGACCATCTGTGCTTGTCAGTGTGTGTTCATGTTATTATTTTAGGTTTCAAACCATAAGGTTCACAAATACAGGCACTGCATCTTCTGAACTCATAGTTCAGATCTGGAGAAAGAAGAAAAGAAAGAACTACACTGTATTGTTTATCCTCTGTGTTTTCACACGTTTCAAAAATATCACATATTTGATACTAATAATACCATGAAGAAGATATGATTCTCTCTCTCCTCTCTCTCTAAGGAAACTGAAAATTAGAGAATCAAAGTACTGTCACATAGCATAGAACTTGGTTCCAAGTTCATCTTATTCCAAATTCTGTTCTTCCTACTACATGTATCTCCCCTTAGAAGTTCAATGAGGTCCTGGATGTTCATCAAATGAACTTTATGTTGGTGAACTTTATGTTGGTAAACATTAAATTGACATTTTTTTTCTTTTTGTTCCTAAGGTACAAAATGAAGCATATTTTTATAAGCAGCAGAAGTTGAGTCACCAGTCACATATGTTGGTATGCAAATCCTGCAGACGGCTCAAACTATTTGTGCCTATGGCAAAGTCTTTAGAGGGCCACATTGCAGAATTTACAGAGAAGGAGACCAGTAAACATGTGTTGAATTGCTATTGAATAACTTAACAAAAGCTAGTACTATCTATTCCACAGTTATCTCTATACAGATATTCTCAAGGGTAGCAAAATGGTACTTGCTTGTCTGAAATTTATTTAAGACTCTTTGAGTTGAGGTAACCCTAATACATTTTTCTACTTTATCAATATTAATACTTTCATACTAAGGCACTATAATAAAAGAAAATAAAGCCCACTGATGACAAATAATTTATTTAAATCAGAGTGCAGCTAAAAATACTCTGAGGCATTGAAATCTATCTATTGATGGATTGTTGTTCTGTTTATTAAATGACTGATAAATGTACTTCTGTATTTATAAATTACTTTTTCCATATGCAATTTTTCACAAAAGAATCAATCAGCACAAGTTCCCCAATGAATAAAAGCAGTGAGTAGAAATTTACTGCTTACAATAATACCAACATGAGTATTTCACTTTGAAAATGACTCACACTGAGTACATTTTTTCCCAATAGACATCTGCATACTCAGTATAACCACAATTGTTTTACTTATAAGATGCCAGTGCTTCAAGATAAAAAGTGCAGATTTGTTTCTCACTCAACAACGTCATTCAACTGTCATTGTGTAATTTATAATGCACTGAACACCAAAGTTCAGAAAAGCCATGTTTCAACTCTGACTTCATAACTTGTTTCTCAATCAGTAAAATCCAGTTTTCCTATAATACTGGGATTCACTTGATTATTAAACTATTTTAATTAAGGTTTAATATTCACTTATTTTAATGCATAATTCCATAACTTTTAACACATATAGCCACCTGAGAACTACTACCTCAACCAAGTTAATAAACATTTTCATTAGCAAAAAATTCCCATGTGCCACTGTAGGGAAACTACCTATGAATTTTTCTTTCTATACATATGCCTGAAATGTATGCCTATACCAAAATGTCATATAAATGGAATTATAGAATGTAGACTTTTGAGTTGGGCATAAAAATTTTGAGATTCATGAACATTGGTGCACAAATAAATAATTCTTTTATTACTGAGAAGTAATATATTATATGGATTTCTCACAGTTTTCTTATATGTTCACTAGTTGGTAAATATTTGGACCACTTTAGGTTTCTGAAAATTGGGAAAAAGCTACCAGGAACATTTGCATGCAAGTCTTTATAGGAACATATGCTTTAATTTCTCTTGAACAAATATTTAGGAATAGCATTGCTGGATCATGTGCCAAATATATATTTAACTGTCACAATAAATTTAAAGTTGATTTAGCATTTTCAAGTTAAAGTATTAGCATTCAAATTACTCTACATCTTCATCAGTTTTAAAGCCATTCTAAGTTTATATTAGTCCTAAGTGGTATAACACTATGGCTTTAATTTGCATTTCCTAATGACCAATGAAATTACATTTTTTTACGAGCTTGTTTGCCATCTCTACATCTTTCTTCGTGAAGTATCTTCAAAACTTTCCATCGTTCAGCAAAAATCAGTTCACTTGCTCACCTGTGGGTTTAGGGGAGGCTCAGTGGGAAACCTGGTCCCACCGCCACTAAGCAGGCCCTGACTTTCTCCAATAGAGTAGTTTCAGAGGAATCCAACTAAAAGAAAGACTTAAATACAATTCAGAGCCTCATAATACAAAAACCCAATGTCAAAGTTTCAATAAAAATTTACTCATCATGGTGAGACCCACAGGTCCCAAAATGAGTGCAAAAAATAAAATCTTTAGGTATGAGCATCAAGATGACAGATACGTGAGATTTATCTGAAAAAGATTTTTAAAACAATCATCACGAAAATATTCCAATGAGGGATTGCAAGCATATTTGAAACAAACTCAAAATCCAAGTAACACATCTGATTTGAAATTTTAGAAGTGAATGAAAAAACAATCAGTAGCAAGATTAACAGAAAAATGGAAGGACACTTAAAAGAATCAATAAGCAAACAGAAAACAAGTGAAAAGAAACCGTCCAATTTGAACTAAAGAGATTAAAAGACTGGAACTAATGACCTTCTACAGCTCAAGTAGCTGGGATGACAGGCATATGCCACCTTGCCCAGCTCTGTAAAAATATATTTTTAAAAGTCAAATAGCTAAAAAAGTTAGTGTGACTGGAGTTCCTGAAGGGAACAACAAAGAAATCAAAGGTAAAAAATTACTTGGAGAAATAATGACTGAAAAGGTCATAAATCTGGCAAAAGACATAATTTATAGATTCAAGAAACTGAATGAGTTCCAAATAGTATAAACCTAAAAAGAAATTCATTGGAAGACAAATTAGAGTAAAAACTCTAGAAACTAAAATGACCAGCCAACAACATTCTTAAAAGCAGCAAGAGAGAAATAACTCCTTACCAGTAGAAGAAAAACAATTCAATTCACAGGAGCGGATTTCCTACCATAAACTATGAAGGAAAGAATGAAGAAAAAAGTGCCACATTGTTTCCAGTGTTGAAAGAAAAGAGCAGTAAAACCAGAATTCTCTGAACAGTGGAAATCACCTTCAGAAGGAAAAGAGAATTCAAGATTCTCAAGTTAAAAAAAGTAGAAACAAAAAACACCTAAGCCAAGTGGCTCAAGTCATAGGGTGCCTGCCTAGCAAGCATGAGGGCCTGAATTCAAACTCCAGAAAATTCTAAAGTTTTCTGATGAGGTTCTAAATATATAGAGAGGACTTTTTTAGGGCACTTATAATATAAATAGTGGAGAGTAACAAACTTACACAGCCAAAAGCTTAACACTTTTCTTTCACAGGAAACGTTGATACTAATAGTCTGTAAATAAATTACGTGTAAGCAATGTAACGACTAAAAGTGACTACTAGAAAAGCTACACAAAGAAACATACTCAAAAACACTACAGACAGATCAAAATAGAATTTTTAAAAATGTTCAAGTCTCCTGTATAAGGTAAGAAAAACAATATAGAAAAGAAAAATCTGAAAGAACAAAAACAGAACAACAATAAAAACAGAAGACTTATTCTCAATATAATAGTAGTTACTGCTCTAGATGGAATGTTTGTATCACTTTCAAATTAATTAAAAAAACAAAAATACTAATCCCCAATGTAATGGTAGTAGGAGGTGGGGCCTTTTATCAATAATAAAACTGCCATTGATCCAGTAATTCCACTCCTAGGAATACACCTGAAAGAATGTAAGACAGCTTACAACAAAGGCACCTGCACATCATGTTTATTGCAGCATTATTCACAATAGCCAAGTTATGGAAACAGCCAAGATGTCTCACTAATAGATTAAGAAAATGTGGCATTTATACACAATGGAATTTTTTTCAGCCACAAAGAATGGAATTTTGTCATTTGCAGGTCAATGGATGGAACTGGAGACCATCATCTTAAGTGAAGCTAGTCAAGCTCAAAAGGCCTAAAGTGACATGTTTTCTCTCAGTGGAATAAGGACCTAATACAAATACAGCAATACTATGAAAAGCAGGTCATGCTAAAGTGGGGAGAGTAAAAGAAGGAAGTTAACAAGGTGAATGTGGTTGAGGTACTCTCTGTACAAGAATGAAAATAGAATTTTTAAACCTGTTGAAACCGCTATAAGAAGGGGACTAAGGTAGAAAGAAGAAAAATAGAGGAGATGAACCAGCTTGGATTATAACACATACATACATGAAAATGTCACCAGGAAACTCCTTGTGTAACTAACTTAAGTAAACAAAACTGTCATTTTTTTCTTTTACAAAATTGGAGAACAGGAGGATAGAACAGGTCCTGTGGGGGTGGGTGGAGGTTGGTTGGTACCGGTGGGAGGGGAGAGGAAGTGGGGAAAAGACATGGGAAGGTGAATATAGTTCAAACTCTGTGTACACATGTGTGTAAATGGAAAAATGAGACCTGTTGAAACTGTTCCAGGAATGGAGGGGGGAGGATAAAGGAGAATGGTGGAGGGGGAGAATTCAAGTGTGATGTATTTGACAATGTACCCTCAGTACAACAATAATTTTAAAAAAGTAAAATAAAAGATTTCCAAAAGGATTCTAAAGAGTTCACTTAAAAAAAAAAAAAAAGAGTTCACTTGACCTTTCTTGCATGTGAGGAGTACATTATTTGAAAATGGCTCTTTGTGAGCTAGAAAGTAGGCTTTCACAGTATGTCAAATGTACTGGCACCATGATCTTGGATTGACCAGGGTTGAGAACTATGAACAATAAACATTGTTGTTTAAGTCACTAGTCTGTGTTATTCTGTTATAGCTGCCTGAATTGACTAAAATGGTTATACTAAATGTTAATTGTCTAAGTACACCAATTAAATGGCAGAGATTGGCAAAGTAAAACTTTTTAAAAGTGTGTACAAAATCACTTCAAATATAACAATATAGTCAATTTGAATGTATAAGTATGGAAAAATATATTATTTCAACTGTAATCATTGACAGGTAGGAATGGCTATATTAATACCAAAGTAGAATTCAAAGCTAAGAAATTTACTAGACAGATGGAGAGAGAGCAAGAACTGATGATGAAAGGGTAAACCTACCAAGAAGGCAAGCATTGCTAATTGTGCATGTGCCAAACAGCAGAGCTACAAAATAGGTAAAGCAAAACCTGATGCAATTGTATAGGAACATAGAAAGTACACAGTTATGAGTAAAGACTTCAGTGCTCTTATCCCAGCAACTTCCATAACAAGCAGACAGAAATTAGCAACTATAGGAAATGGAACATCATTAAGCAATGGAGTCTTTCTGATGATCATATAACACTCCTCAGAACAAAGCACCCTTCTAGAAAGCCAAGTGAGTTCAACAGGGATACAAATTCACCCTAAAAAATCAATTTTATTTCTATGCTACAAAGATCATGCAGACCATGAGGTTAAAAATACAATATCATTTACAATTGCTCAAAAAATGAAATACTAGGTTTAAATCTAACAAAATATGAATAGGACTTGTATACTGATATCCTTAAAATGCTGACAAAAAAAAAACCCAGAGGATATCTAAATAAATGGTGAGACATACTCTGTTCATGGATTAGAAGACTCAAATTATGTTTTGTTCATCGATGTTTCCCAAACACAATGAATCATACCTAACAACAATCTGTGTATGCCCTCTGGGAATTTATAGTTTCTCTTTTCTCCTGGCTTCCTAAAATTTTACAGCGATTTATGTCATTTTCATGTTATCCTGTGAACTTAGGTAAGTTTTTCAATCTTAAACACTACGTCTTTACATTATTGGATGTTTTCTTGGATTTTTTATTTCATAATCTATTCTCTTCATTTTCTTTTTCTCTATAGAACACTTCCTATTTGCAGATGATAATCCAAACCTCTCAATTTTCTCATGTTCTGTACTTTCCATCTTGTTTTTTATCCACTTTGGGCTTTTTCTCAGCCATATATTGTCCCTCTTCTGCAGAGTTTTTATTGTACTATAAGATTTTTACTCTCTAAAATCTCTTTTCTGAATATACCTTTTTAAAATATAGATACAATATATTTTGTTATGTCTGTGGAATAATTAATTCTGCTTTTCAGTGCCACTGGGATTTGAACTCAGTGTTTTATGCTTCTTAGGCAGGTGGTCTACTACTTGAACCAGGCCCAAGTTCCTTACTTGTACTTTTTATGAATTCTTGAATTTGTCATTGGTTTCTTAAATCCTTTTCTTTTTTCTTTTTCTGTGTGTTATGATCTCTTTATTCAATTTTGAATTCTTTGCTCAAATGCCTGGTCACGTGATCACATGTAACTGTACATTTGTATTCAATTTAAGCATTTTTTTTGGAATGAGAAAGAGAAAGAGAGGAGGGCAGTGATGTATTGCCACTTTTCAATGTCCTGGTAAGGAATCTAACACTGTCTTGGTTATTTTATTGATCTCCCTCCCCCAACAATTACCTATGTCTTTAAGTCTTATATATGATAGTTCTTTTTATTTTCTCCAGATAAGAAAACTGCAGTTTTGTTTGGCTGCATGAGATGACATAAGGCCCTTGGGTCTCATTATTTCCATCCCATCTCTGTTTTAGTCTCATTTTTATTCCTACTTTCATAGGTAGCTTACATCTTGTTTATAAGGTGGTTTGTGATTAAGGTGTTCTTGAGCCTCTCATTACTGGCTTAAGAATCAGTTTCTTTAATCTGTCAGGTCAATCACCATGAGTCTGTTATTCTATAAATCTTTGGCCAGGTTATCCTTTTAAATTTACATGCAATATGTTTTGGTGGGGTTAGGGATGAAGTAAGTGTATGAATATTCTGTTTTTTACTAAAGCTTTGTATACCCTTCTGAAAAATAAGCAATGGAAATAAGTCAAAAAATAGAAAAACTATAAAACATTCATTGCAAGTTCTCCCAAGACAACCACAGCTAACATCTTGGTCTCCAATGTTTGGTTTCTAAAGCTTTTCTTAAGTTACTAAAAAATGGCACATGCTCAGACTTAGCAATAAGTATATTTAACACAGTAATTTTATAATAAAGAAATATCCTCAGTGATCAATAAACAGTGATTAATATAAAGAATGTAATACATTCATTCAGCAAAATATCATGCTGTTAAGAATGATGTTGAAAATGTATATTTATTACAAGATGATTATAATATATTGCTAATTTTTAAAGATTCAAAATTGCACATGCAGTATAAGACCTCTTTAGAAATACATTTTTTACATTCATTTGAATAAATTCCAGGATCAAAATATACTCACCATCCTAAGACCTCACTACCTATGTTAAAATGCACTGATTGGCACCAATTTACACTCTTAAAAACACTATGTGCTAATCCTTTATTAAAAGCATGAAATTAGATTTTAAAAATTCTTTTTGGGTACAATAAATTAAAAGTTTTTTATTAATAAGAAATGATATAACAAATAATACATTTAATAATTTTCTTTTGATAATGACAATATTGGAAATTCCCAAATGTTTATTGTACATTGCTTATTTTTTACTTCTGTCTTCTAAGAATTTTTGTACTAGGTAAAGCTTCAGGAAACATTAAGCGTCCATTTTTATTTCCATATTATAACATAATCTAGAATTCTGTGACTGTAAATCATACCTCTGATCCAGTAATTCCAGCCATAGGAATTTGTCTTAAAGAAACAATCTGAAGTACGAAAAAATATTTTTATACAAAATATGTATTTGGAAACTGGAAAGGAACTTATTTAGTATCTGAGTAATTTGTTCAAGAAATTATATACAAATAAAAAGAATACATCAATAAAACTAGTGTTTGCCAAGAGATATTCTTTCTTTGTAGTACTGAAGATTAAACCAAGGGTCTCAGGCATGAGACCTACTAAGCCACACTGCTAGCACAAGCAATTTTTAATTTCAGTGACAACGATTTAAAATTTTCTTAGATGTGTGTGCATATACATAGTGTGATCATGTCTGTCAAAAATGCATTAAATCATGAAAAATATATGTATTAAGGTAAAAATGTTGAAATTGTTTCATAGTGGAGGCTTGAGAATAATTCCTTGTCCTGTTTGTTGACACTGTCTGATAATTTCCAACTTTCTTTTTACACCTAAGAAAGTACTACTAAAATGCATGAATATTCTAGCCATTGCTTCCTGCTTTTCTCCTTTCTTTTTTTTTTTTATTACCTCATCTCCTCATGGGTATCTTTATCATAGAGCCACTAA
This sequence comes from Castor canadensis, assembly GCF_047511655.1. Classification (NCBI taxonomy): domain Eukaryota; kingdom Metazoa; phylum Chordata; class Mammalia; order Rodentia; family Castoridae; genus Castor; species Castor canadensis. Next base: position 193,646,117 of record NC_133387.1, read on the forward strand.
GCAGTAGGAAGATCACATCAATTCAGAAACAGTAACCAGTCACCCAAAAGCATTCAATACAGCAAATGTGACCCAAATCTCAGTCATTTTAATATATCCTAGAGAAATAAAAGCAAATATGATATGAAAACTGCTCCTAAGGAGTTTGCTCTATATTAGGGAAATAAATTCTCTGGTACAAACCAGACTATAATGCAGCTTTAGAGCAATAAAGTTTAAACAAAGTGCCATGAATTGTTGAGGAGACAGACTTGAATTCTAACTGTAAAGATGAGATTTCAGAAAGAAGCAGCTATGAGGGAGATACCTGAAACATGAACAGAACTTGGTATATGGCAAGGCCATGGAAGAACAAGGAGAATGGCAGTGGTGATGGTGGTAGGTATGACATCAAGTGGTGACTGAGATCCAGGCATTTTGTTTGTTTGTTTTAAACACACATTCTATGATTTAACCTGCACAATAGGTTTATGGAGAAGGTATTGTTATTATTTCACTTTAACATATGAAGAAACAAATTTATAAATACCAAGCAAACTGTGCAAGGACACGTAGCTTATACACATTTTGGCAGGGATTCATATGAAATCTAACCAATTCCAGAGTTGAGAGCTTAATTATTGTACAGCTGGTTTTGGTATAAATATACAGGCTACCCAGAGAAAACATTATATACATACAGATCATTCAGATCCAGAAATTAAGTATAAATAAAGTAGAACACCAGAGGACAATCCATGAAAACCCAGATGCAATAATTCCACTTGAAAAATCCTGTCTTCCTGCCCCCAAAACATATGAGGGGCAGGACCTGGGAGGTGAAATTTACAACAGGGATTTAAGATAATAAGCTCACTGACATTTTAAAGTGGTTCTATCCAGTGTGTTAACAAATTCTGCTGCTTCTACCACATTTAGATTTCCACTGACGTGAAACCTGGTTGGAAATCTGAAGGATCCTCAGAAATCCACACAAGCATTTCCTACTTGGTAATGATCCAGAATGCCTGGTTCTGTGTTTTCTCTAAATTGATCATCAGTCAGTATTGAGCGATGGTGAATGCTTTAACATGAGGGAAGAATCACTCAGAACTGAGCTGACCATTAGAAACTAAGTTCAAGGGCTTTACGCCCACAGTGTTAAATATTTAAGCAAACATGGGTTTGACAGACCTCCTTATTTATTTTTGACCACAAACTCTCAGCTCTTCACTCCATGCCCAATCACACAAGGTATCGGTTTGACAGAGAAACACTGGATCAGAAGTCTGTTGAGCTAAGCCTCTTATAAGACAGATTCCTCAGTCAATTCCCTTTGCTGTCAGGATCTCCCAAACTGATGTGTGAAATTCTTCAGGAAGGCACAAGGCTTTGTTATGCCCTGTGCACTTGCTGCCTGTAGGAAAATGGGACTGTTTGCTCCATTTCCAGTTCTACATATTCTCCCTCCACTCTCACTGTCAACTCCTCCACTCCCCTGGCTGTCAACAGTCAGGACACTGGAAGATTTATTCTAGCATACTTTCATTTGATTGTTCAGGGGGAAAAACTGACCCAGTAACTTTCTGAACCTCTAGTTGAGTAGGAAATGGCTTACTTTTCCATCACTTCCATTACATGAATTATGGCTTTCCTGCTGATGGGGGATGATGACTCACCAAAATCAGATGCATCTATTCTCAACTGCAGGCTTTTTATAAATAGGCTAGTAACTATGCTAAATTGGAATGGTTTTTAAAAATACTTGCCAAAAGAGAGTAAACAGAAACAAGCAAAGCTTGGAATATGTAAAATAAAAGAAAAACAAAAAAGACCTTTTCTTTTCACTTAAATGAAGGACTTTGTCCTGCTGCTGGGGTAGGCTTAATGCCAGCCATACTTCTTTGTGCCCATGTGAGTCAACAGAGTGTTTATTCCACATGGGTAACAGAGCCAGGCGCTGGCACTACCAGCTGTGTGGTTAACCCAGTGATCCCCAACTTGGGCTGCTCTTTCAGAGTACTGGGAGCTTTAAAAAAAAATGCAGAACTCCATCCTTGGCCTCTCTGGGCTTCCATTCTGAAGTTATAATGAGCAAGATAAGAAGTTTGGATGGAGATCCAAAAAAATCAATGGGCCAGGAAGTTCATGTAAACAGGCAGAAATATTCAGAGCTTCAAACAATATATTTGCTCCCATTTTTTTCCTTTAAAATATAGCCCTCTGAGGCTTTTAGTTTTTAACATTAAAGAAACATGAATACATAACAACTAACACTCGTTTACAACAATATCTTAAAATTACAGAGCAATCATTCACTATCAATGGCAACTGACACAAAGTTTCAGTGATAAAAATACAATAAGGAAGAGTATGAAAAACAGGTCATGCTAAGGAGGTCACATATGAGAGGAGAAGGTAAAAGAAGGAAGTTAACAAGGTGAATATGGTTGTTATATTTCCTATACAAGAATGAATATAGAATTTTTAAACTTATTGAAACCAACCTAAGAAGGGAACTAAGGAAGAAAGATGAAAAATAGAGAAGAACCAACTCAGGTTATAATATGTATACACAGAAATGTCACAAGGAAACTCCCTGTGTAGCTATTTTAAACAAAATTGTCATTTTTTTTTTCTTTTACAAAACAGGAGAACAGGAAGGCAGAACAGGTCCTGCCTGGGGGATTGGTACCAGTGGGAGGGGGAGGAGGCAGGCATTCTACCACGTGAGCCATACCCCCAGTCTTTTTTTGCTTTGTTTTTTGTTTTTGTGTTTTGTTTTGGATAGTCTCATGGCCTCTGACTATGGTCCTCCTTCATTACCTTCAATTTAGCTGGGATTATAGGTATATACCACCATGCCTAACCCTATAAAATTTCTTATGTATCTAGTTTCACCTTCTTAAACCCAGTGAGATATTTAAGTCTAGATCCAGAAAAATTTAAAAAAAATAGTTGAACCACTTTGAAGGTTTCTTCTACATCCAGGCTGAGAATTTGGAATGGCTTAAAATCTGAAGACATAGGCTCTTAAAATTGAAGGGACAGGCTATACAAAGTATGGGATGGTAGAGGTCTTACTGTATGGTCTTTCTTAGTCCTCTCACTAAGCAAAGTACCTAAATTTCTCTCCATCCCAACAGTCATCTGTCCTTTCTGTCTCTTGACTCAGCTACTTAATCAACATAACCTACATCCTGGTCCCATTCTTGTCTAATTATCTGCTATACTGCAGTCAGAGTTACTCTCCTAAAATAAAATGTTTTGAAATTCTTCAAGATACCTGCATTAACCTCACAATAAAATCTAATCTCTTTCCATTCCTGGCTCCAACCTAGGTCTCCAACTTCACCTCCTACTCCCTCTCCCCATCCCGCAACCTGATCTTTATCCATGATAACATTTTCTATCTTTCTCAAAATCTCTGGGTTATCTCTACTGACCTTCAAGAAGACCACAATGTCCTAGAGCATTATTTCTGTTTTCCTTTATCTTCGTTATTTCTATTTATACTTCAAGTCTCATGTTGTACATATTTCCATCAGAGAACTCTTCCACAGTCTTCCTGGACTAATTATTGCTTCCTTGAGCATTAATTCTGGCACCACACTTATTGCTTGCTGTTGTTATGCTTAGCTCAACTTTTCCTCTAGATTGTAAGGTACAGGTGCAGATACCAAGTCTGTCTTATTACTCCAGTGTCAACTCTAGAGCCTGGGACATAGAAGTGCTGAATGCATGCTTGTTGAATAAGTCATGCAATATTTCCTTTTTAGTAACCAGAACCACAGGAGAATGTGCTGTGTTCTCATGTCACAGGCTTTTGTTTACAGATTATTGAGCAAAATGTATCAATTATAGTCTAAAACAATTCCTTTTACAGATAGAGAGCTTTATGCTTTTCTAGGTACTTACTAAACCATGCATTTCTCACAAGAACTCCACATCAAGTTAGGGCAACTGCTATTATTCCCATCTAATAATTAAGGAAATTGAGGTTTGAAGAAGCCATGTGACTTAATTAGAAGAATATGAAGTGTGGAGCAAAGCAAGAAACTCACAATTTCTATTTCAGAGACCAGTTGCTTTTTCTAGCTGTAATATACTGATTTTTTCCCCCTGCTTGTTATTTTTGTTTGTTTGTTTGGGAATGTATGCATCTGCAGGCTTAGCAGCTGATCTTCCTCCTTAATTATGTGTGGCTTAACTGTTATTAAAATGCATGCTCTGAGAGCAGGTATCAGATCATAGCAGAGTAAAGCAGTCCTTCAGGTTCTCAGGGAAACCTTAACTACATGTGCTAGGAAGTAAGAGGAGGTGGTGTGGAACTGAAAGCTAGGCAAAGATAGCCTGTGATAGCTGGGCAATACACATGCTGAAAACTAAGAAATCAATCTCATTCCTCTAACAAGTCTCTATGTTACTAGAAGATTCCTCTCCTGTATAATTTCTTAGGTAATGCAGTTTCATAAACATATCCTGAAGGATACACTTATAAGTTTACCTAAGGCTCATTTATTCACTCATTCAATAAGTATTCATGTAAATATGCTTGCTTTTGAACTGGGGGCATAGAAAAATGAGGCCACTCTTTGATGGAATCATGTTTTAGTGGGGATGATACAAAATAGATTAATAAACAGATGATAATAACTGCTCTGAAGCAAATAAAAAGGTAATTGGGGGCTGTTGCTTACACCTGTAATTCTTGTTTCTTGGGAAAGGGAGATTGAGATAATCACAGTTTTTCCCAGGAAAAAACACAAGACCCTACCTGAAAATAACTAAAACAAAAAAGGGCTGGGAGCATGGCTCAAGTGGTAGAGCACCTGCCTAGCAAAAAGTGAGGCCCTGAGTTCAAATTCCAGTCCCATCAAAGGGGGTAAAAAGAGAGTGTGGTACAGAACACAGAGGAATGTTTTTAAGATAAAGTGGTGATGAATATCTCCCTACAATTAGGCTTAAACCTGACTGAAAATGAATCTGGGTGAGAAATAGAAGAGGAAAAACAGTCCAGATAGATGGATGAGCAAGTGAAGAGTCCCGACAAAAATGAACACCTTAGTTTTCTTTGTACATCCCTGTGTTGTTCCAGATACATGAAAGGAGCAGGAGGAAAGTCCTTAGCATCTGCTATTCAGAAGCAACTTATTTCTGGGGTTTGGGCAGGAATAGTCAGTCTAGGGATCATATCCTGTGGTTTATTTCACCCCTAGACTATGTTCCTTGGGAAAGCACTGAGGACCCATCCATTCTTCCAGATACTACACAATTACACACATTTGAGGGACAGAATATATAGCATGACTGAAAAAGCTGAGTGGCCCTTGTGTATTTCATGTTCAGTTTCCAATATTTCAAGGACCCTTGCCATTTAGAAAAACAAAAGAAAAAGCAAGTAATTCTTTGTATTAAATAAGTTCATTAATAACATCAACATTATGTTCAGATGGGATCTATTCCTGGGTGGAAGAATGAGTCAACATATGCAAAGGATAAAAATCACATGATCATCTCACTAAATGCAGGAAAAGCATTTGACAAAATTCAACATCCTTTCATAATTAAAGAAAATCTCTCAACAAAATAAGAATAGAATGAATTTATCTTAACACAATAAAGGCCAAATGTAACAAATCCATAAATGTCATCATACTCAATGGTAAGAAACTGAAAGTTTTTCCTCCAAGATCAAGAACAAGACAAGGACGTCCACTTTTTTGCATTTCTATTCAACTGGAAGTCTTCGTCATGGAATTAGAGAAGAAAAAGAAATGAAAACACATAAGAATTAGAAATAGATAAATAAAATCATCCATATTAGATAACATGATCTCATCTAAGAAAACCCTAAAGATTCCATCCAAAAACTATCAGTACTCACAATGAACTCTCCTAAAAGAAAATTAAGAAAATGACTCCATTTATAACAGTCTTCAAAAAAGAATAATATACTTATGAATAAACTTAACCAAGCAGATGAAAACTATAAAACATTGACAAAAGACATCAAAGAAGACACAAATTAAATGAAAAGAAATCCTACATTTACAGACTAGGAGACAATGTTATTAACATGGTCATGTTACCTAAAGCAACCTTTGGAATGCGTGAAAATATTTACAACAATACATCTGACACATATCTGACAAAGGATTGATATGCAAAATATAGAAGGATTTTCTAAAACTCAATAACAGAACAAAAAAACCAAATGATCTGGTTAAAAAAATTACCAAAGGACTTCTTTTCCAAAGAAAACAAACAAATAGCCAACAGTATAAGCAGAGGTCCTCAATGTCATTAATCATCTGAGAGAAGAAAATCAAAATCTCAGTGAGAGAGCTTCATACTGTTTAGAGTCACTACTATCTATAAAACAAGAGATTAGCGCTGGTGGTGATGTGGAGAAATTATAACACTTGTGCCCTGTTGGTAGGAATTTAAAATGATGGCTCCTTTCAGAACTATCATATGACTTGGTAATCTCATTTCTGAGTATATACTCAAAATAATTTAAATCAGGATCTCAAAGAGCTATCCATAACCCTATGTTTATTGCAAAATTATTCTGAATAGTCAAGACATGGAAATAATTTCAATGCTTCTCAACTATTGAATGGATAAAGAAAACGTGTTACACACGCAGTGGAATATTATTTGTCCTTGAAAATGAAGGAAATCCTGCCATATGAAACAACCACATGGAAAAACCTTGAGGAGATAAGCCATGTGGAATACAGACAAGTGAAATCTGAAGGACAGACCAAGGGAGGTCAAAGAGACACTTCTCCTCCTTAGGAAATGCCTGTTTGCATCTGAAAGGCATCTCCGCCCTCAGGCAATGCAAAAAAAGGCTATAAAACCCACTCCCCACCCTGACCCATGGGATCACTGGTTTCCAGGTGTCCCTGCATTCCCCAATATGCAGTCTTTCTCTTCTCTTTTCTACAAATTAATTCTCTACAAATAAAATCTTTCCAACCTTTGCTGTGAGAGTCTGTCTGTGCTTTCATTCTCAGAGCACCTGATATTCCTGTACTTGTCATCTGTGCATCAAAATAAAGACAGCTGGACAAAGACTGCATGATTCCCCTCACGTGACATAGATAAAATAGTCAAGCTCACAGAAGTAGAAGGTCAAATGGTGGTTACCAGGTGGAAGGGAGGAAGACATAGGAAGGTAATTGTCAATAGATACAATGTTTGGCTTTCCAGATGAATAAGTTCTAGAGATGTTTTGGACAGCATAGTGCCTATAGTCAATACTGTATTGTGTGCTTAAAAATTGCTAAGAAGATAGCTCTTAAGTTAAGCATTCCTACCACCCAAAAATGGGTGGGGCAATAGGACATAACTTTTGGAGGTAATAATATGTTCATTATCTTGATTATAGTGATAGTTTTGATATTTTGGGTATACACATGTTCAAACTCATCAAATTATATATATTAAATAGGTCCAGGTTGTTTTGTATAATAATTGTAACTCAACAAAGTTGCTAAAAATATAAATCAAGTTCACACAGAACAATTCTACTCTGTATCTGTTTATTTAAGTGGTCATATATTTAAGTGCTTGTTTCTTTAAGAGCAGTAAAATTCCTTTGGACCGCTAACTGTCCTGTCTTTAATGACATGAAACTCAGGAGACCCTAGGAGACAGCATTTTGTACACAAGAATCAGTTTTCTGGGACATGGAGAATTAAATGAACCAAGAAGTTCACAAATATAATCTCCTCACAGGTAAATTGGGGCAAAAAGAGCTCATGCATCTTATGTTCAACGAGAGAAGCATACTAATATCCTAAATTCATTTTTAAAGGTACCAGGTGCTTATGCAAGGCAAGAAGCCATTATCTGGATTACTTACTCAAGTGGACTTCATTACCAAATGTGATAAAACAGCCCCAAACTCCAATCTCAGTGATGCACTTAATTATAAAATGATATCATTTCAAACTCCAGCTTCCTAAAGTGTCTTCTGATTAGTTTTATCATTTATCTACCTGGGCCATTTGTAACACTTTAGACTTGGTTGGCCAGGAAAGCCACTCTCATGGTTATATATCCAAACTTCCAGAAAAACCAGTGATCTGTCACCTTCCCACTGAGTTTAATCATATTCACTTCAGGAAACTATTTGCCCTGGGAATGTTCAGTTTGTTTTGGTGCTATAATTTATCATATGAGGCAAAGTATCCATTTATATACTGTCAGAAAATCCTCTAGGAAAAAAAATGAGATAAATATCATACTGTTTCCAAGCCAAAATGAATGTATTCATCATTTAAATATGTCAAGTCTCTGTAATATGAAAGACAAAGCAAAAAAAGAAAAAAAGTCCTAGATATTAAGCAGAATTTAAAAGTGCATTTAGGGTATTATAAAAGAGAAAACAATTACACCTGTTCATTTTTTCCTTACCATAATCTTGTAAAGTGGGTATTATTAACCCCATTTAAAAAAAAAAGAAACAGACAACAGGAGACCCAAGTACTGTGCCAAGGGTATACTACTGGAAAGAGCCTGTACTTTTCCACATTATTCCTAATAGCTTATAGGGCAATATAGAAGAAATTGAAGGGAAGTTACAAAATGCATGAAAAAGTAGGATATCAACAGGTATAGGAATAAAATTAGGAAGAGTAACAATGCAGATATTTATAGACTCCCCATCTATTTTTTCCAGTCTCAGAATAAGAAACTAGAATAGTTGTGGTACTCTGATGAACCTGACCACTAATTGGCCATTAGGGAAGTCCCTTGGTAAATTTTGTTTTTGGGGCTGGTAACATTTTTCTCAATAAGAGGTACCATTTACTGGATACTTTGTGTCTTGGTAGGCACAGGGATTTTCCAAGGCATTTTATTTATAATCCTATCCAATTTCGAGGTTAGTAGTGCAAAAGAATAACAATTTACTATCTCCCCTGGTTCTTTGAGTTGACTGGAATCTACAGCTGGATCTTCTACTCCACGCAGTTTTGATGATGGGCCTTAACCATCTGGGTACTTCTTTAGCTAGAATGTCCAAGTGGGATTATCAACATGGCTGGCAATAGATAGTGGTTGTCAGTTTAGAGCTCAGCAGGGGCAATCAACTGGAGTAACATGGGCTTTCCATCTAGGTTGGATTTTTCATAGCACAGTTTCTAAGAGGGACTTTCCTATAGAATGTATTTCTAAGGGAAGCTGTCAGCTTCTAATAATTCAGGATAGACGATCTAGTATACCACTTCAGCTGCTTTTTGTTCACTAGTATGGACTTAAGGAGAAGAAAAACAAGTTCTAACTCTTGGTGTGAACATCAGTATGAACATAGAATGGGAAAGAATTGTTAGAGGTCAGCTTCAGGGCAGGTGGAGTAGCTCAAGCAGTAAGACCACCCTGCCTAGAGGTCATCTTCAGAGTTAAACTCCATAAAAGAGCACACTTTTGGCAGGTAGAGAAGCTATAGGCACCATAATCTAAAAATTCCCCTAAAATTTTCCCATTTGAGGAAATATCATAGGTATTGAGTATAGTGTCCTGGTGACACAGAGCCCCCAATTTTTAGATGCACATAAATATATGGAATACTTTTTAGAGAAGAAATTTTGAGTCTAATCTCAGTGAGACAGTAAATATAACTTAAATAACTTCATTGACATAGTACTCAGACCTGTCTGTAATAGTACTATCTGCCCAAGTTCATGTTTTGAACATTAAAAAAGCAACATATTGGTGTGTGTGTCTGAATTTTACTACAAAAACAAGCTATAGAAAACTAGGCTGGGAGATCCAAGACGGCAATGGAGACAGAGCAGAAGATTTTGTAAGCTCCTGAACCAGAGACCCTGCCGAGAAGCTGGAGATACACCTGGCTGAGGTAAAGCACCAGGAAGAGCCAAAAATATGGCATTCTAAACCCTTAGATTGTGGAAGCCTTCTCCATGCCACGATCTAATAAAAGAAGAGACGGCCTGCCAAATCCCTGCCCCATAGGCCTGCAGAGCTACAGCTCCATTCAGCTGGCTCTCCACCCCTCAGGGTGCACCAGGCCACAGCCCCATGCTGGACCCACACATGGTGGGATCCCACCTCTCAGGCCACACCGGATCCAGGCACCACTGTGATACCTGCCCCTCAGCCACAAAGGACCCCAGCCTCGAGCAAGACCCACACCATGCTGGGATACCCACCCTTTGGCTATGCCATGACACGGCCACTTGCTGGGTCCACCACCACTGGGATCACCACCTCCCAGCCACTCTGGACCGCAGCACAGAGCCAGTCCAACAACCCACCGGGATACCTGCCCCTTGAGCTCAATGTCCTTCAGACCCTGCTGAGCCCCAGCTGGTGGGATGACTGGACCCCTGCCCTTTGGGCTTCCTGTCCTTCAGGACTTGCTGGGCTCCAGAACTGGTGATTTTTTAAATTTATTTATTTTTTTCTGTTTCTCTCTTCTTTAAGGGTTTGGCTGCCTGGTTTGCTATTTGACCACCCACCATCTCTCCCATTTTTTTTCTTTTTTCCTCTCTTCTCTCTTCCTTTTATCTTTCCTTCTCTTTCTCTTTTTATCCTTCTCTCACACCTTTGTTAGTATTAATATTGCAACCCAGCAAATACTAAATTACACATATTCCAGGGACAGAAACAGTACCTACCTAGTGGAAATATGGGAAGAAGAAAAAGGGATGGAAACCATTCTTCCCCCCAAAATAAAGTAGTACAGGATTTAGAGTGAAATGAAGAAAACTGATACCCAGACCCAGACTCCAACAAAACAAAAATAAAGTATACCAAGGAACCCAATGAAGACCACAAGAACACTCTGAAAGAAGAAATTCTACAAGCAATTAATGAGAATTTCATCGAGATGCTAGTAGACATGGTCAACCAAAACATACAGGAGGCACTCAAGAAATTCCAAGACAACAAAAGTAAAGAATATGAGAAAACACAGAAACAAATTAATGAAATCATAGGAGCCCAAAATGAACACCCAACTGTAACAAAGATCACCATAAACAGAGAGATAAATGAATTAAGGGCAAAAATTGACAAAATTAAAGAGGAAGTAACCCATCATATGGAAAAGCCCAGAGAAAAGAATGAAACAGAAATACAAAACAAAAAGAAAGGCTATTCCAGCAGAATAGAACAAACAGAAGACAGAATCTCAAAACTTGAAGATGAAATGGCAATAAAAAAATCCTAGAACTAAATCACACCATAGATCAAATGGACCTAGCTGATGTCTGCAGAATATTTCATCCAACTTCTGCACAATATACAGTCTTCTCAGCAGCCCATGGAAACTTCTCCAAAATTGATCATATTTTAGGGCACAAAGCAAGCCTCAGCAAATATAAGAAAATAGAAATAATCCCATGCATTCTATCTGACCACAATGCATTAAAACTAGAAATCAGCAACAAAAACAGCAGAAAAAACATGCAAACAATTGGAAACTAAACAACACATTGCTCAATGAGGAATGGGTCATTGATGAAATAAAACAGGAAATTAAAAGCTTCCTAGAAGTTAATGAAAATGAAAACACCACCTACCAGAACTTATAGGACACAGCAAAGACAGTCCTAAGAGGAAAGTTTATAGCCAGGACAGAAAGATCTCAAATCAATGACCTACTACTACAGCTCAAACTCCTAGAAAAAGAAGAAAAAGCAAATCCCAAAACAAGCAGAAGGAAAGAAATAATTAAAATAAGGGCTGAAATCAATGAAGTAGAACCAAAAAATCCATACAAAGAATCAATGAAATAAAAACCTGGTTCTTTGAAAAAATAAATAAGATTGACAGACCCCTGGCAAACCTGACTAAAATGATGAGAGAAAAAACTCAAATCAGTAAAATCAGAAATGCAAAAGGGGAGATAACAAAAAATACCACAGAAATCCAGGAAATCATCGGAGACTACTTTAAGAGTCTATACTCTAATAAATTTGAAAATCTTGAAGAAATGGACAGATTTCTAGAAACTTACAACCACCCAAAACTGAACCAAGAAGATATTAATCACCCGAATAGATACATAACACAAAAGAAATTGAAGCAGCAGTCAATTTCTCCCAAAAAGGAAAAGTCCAGGACCTGATGGATTCACTGCTGAATTCCATCGGACATTTAAAGAATGAATACCAACACTCCTTAAACTGTTCCAAGAAATAGAAAGGGAAGGAACACTGCCTAACTCATTTTATGAAACCAGTATTACTCTCATCCCAAAATCAGACAAGGACACCTCCAAAAAAGGAGAACTATAGGCCAATTTCCTTAATGAATATTGATGCAAAAATCCTTAATAAAATAATGGCAAACCGCATCCAACAACACATCAGAATGATCATACACCATAACCAAGTTGGCTTCATCCCAGGGATGCAGGGGTGGTTCAACCTACACAAATCTATAAATGTAATACAGCACATTAATAGAAGCAAAGACAAAAACCACTTGATCATCTCAATAGATGCAGAAAAAGCCTTCGACAAGATCCAACACCACTTCATGATAAAATTGCTAAGAAAACTAGGAATAAAAGGAATGTCCCTCAACATTGTAAAGGATACTTATGACAAACCTACAGCCAACATCATACTTAATGGTGAAAAAATGAAACCATTCCCCCTAAAATCAGGAACCAGACAAGGGTATCCACTATCCCCACTCATATTCAACATAGTACTGGAATTTCTAGCCAGAGCAAATAGGCAAGAAGAAGGAATACAAATAGGTAAAGAAACTGCTGAAATATCCTTATTTGCAGATGATATGATCCTATAACTTAAAGACCCAAAAAACTCTACCCAAAAACACTTAGACATCATAAATAGCTACAGTAAGGTGGTAGGATACAAAATCAACCTACAAAAATAATTAGCTTTTCTATACACTAACAATGAACAAACTGAGAAGGAACACATGGAAACAATTCCATTCACAATAGCCTAAAAATTTAACAAAAGATTTAACAAAAGATGTGAATGGTCTCTACAAAGAGAATTACAAACTCCTGAAGAAGAGATCAAGGAAGACTACAGAAGATGGAAAGATCTCCCATGCTCATGGATCAGTAGAAAAAACATAGTAAAAATGGCTATACTACCAAAAGAAATCTACATGTTTAATGCAATTCCCATCAAAATCCCGATGACTTTCATCACAGGGATTGAAAAATCCATGCTAAAGTTCATTTGGAAACACAAGAGACCACAGATAGCCAAGGCAATACTCAACAAAAAAAGCAATGCTGGAGGTATCACAATACCTGACTTCAAACTATATTACAAAGTAATAGCAATAAAAACAGCACGGTACTGGCATAAAAATAAACCTAAGACTAGTGGAACAGAAGAGAAGATCCAGATATGAATCCATACAACTATACCCACCTCATTTTTGACAAAGGGGCCAAAAACATACAATGGAGAAAAAACAGCCTCTTCAACAAATGGGAAAAGTAGTTACCTGTCTTCAAGAAACTGAAACTAGAAGGAAGAAGCATCAACACTCCACCATTGACTATCCCAGCATGCTTTGCAATCCAAAATGATCACTACTACTTTCTACTCCAAATCCAAGTTGTTCAACTAATACAATGATCAGAAAAGCAGAGTTTGCTAAATGCTTCACAAATAATACCAATGAAATGTTAGTGGAGTTTAGGGGAACAGAAAATCATTTTTTTATTTCATCAATGACCCATGCATCATTGAGCAATGTGTTGTTCAGTTTCCAATTGTTTGCATGTTTTTTACTGCTGCTTTTGCATTGTGGTCAGATAGAACGCATGGGATTATTTCTATTTTCTTATATTTGCTGAGGCTTGCTTTGTGCCCTAAGATATGATCAATTTTGGAGAATTTTCCATGGGCTGCTGAGAAGAATGTGTATTGTGCCAAAGTTGGATGAAATATTCTGTAGACATCAGTTAGGTCCATTTGATCTATGGTGTGATTTAGTTCTAGGATTTCTTTATTGATTTTTTTGTTTGAATGACCTATCTATTGGTAATAGGGGGGTACTAAGGTCTCACACTGCCACTGTGTTGGAGTCTATATATGGTTTTAGGTCCTTTAGTGTATGTTTGATGAAATTGGATGCATTGACATTGGGTGCATATAGGTTGATAATTGCTATTTCCTTCTGGTCTATTTCCCCTTTTGTTAGTATGGAATGTCCTTCTTTATCTCATTTGATCAATGTAAGTTTGAAGTGTACTTTGTCCAAGATAAGTATTGCTACTCCTGCCTGTTTTCAAGGACCATTGGCTTGGTAAATCTTCCAGCCTTTCACTCTCAGCCAGTGCTTTTTTCTTTGATGAGGTGGGTCTCCTGTAGGCAGCAGATTGTTGGATCTTCCTTTTTAATCCAGTTTGCCAATTGGTGTCTTTTGATGGGGGAATTTAGTCTGTTAACATTTAGTGTTAATATTGATAGGTATGTGGTGATTCCTGTCATTTAGTTGTCTTTGTTGTTTAAGGCTTTGATTGTGTGCAGCTGAATCAGTGTTACTCTTTACTTTCTTGACTTTTTGTCTCCTGTGGTTTGATATTGCCTGCCCTTTCATGGTTTTGTTTGCTTTCATTATCTGTATGCAGAACTCCTTGGAGAATCTTTTGTAGTGGTAGCTTGGTGGTCATATATTGTTTTAATTTCTGCTTACATGGAAGACTTTTATTGTTCCATCTATTTTGAATGATAGTTTTGCTGGGTAAAGTATCCTAGGACTGAAGTTATTTTCATTCAGTGCTTAGAGGATCTCACCCCAAGCTCTTCTTGCTTTTAATGTTTCTGTTGAGAAATCTGCTGTGATTTTGATTGGTTTACCTTTGTATGTTTTTTGTTTTTTCTCTTACAGCCTTCAATATTCTTTCTCTAGTCTCTGTATTTGTTGTTTTAATGATAATATGTCGTGGGGAAGTTCTATTTTGGTCAGATCTACTCAGTGTTCTGGAGGCTTCCTGTACCTGAACAGGCACAGTTTTCTCTAGATTTGGGAAATTTTCTGATGAAATAAAAGAGGAAATTAAAAGTTCCTGGAAGTTAATGAAAATGAAAACATGACATACCAGAACCTATAGGACACAGCAAAAGCAGTCCTAAGAGGAAAGTTTATAGCCATAAGTGCATATATTAAAATGACAGAAAGATCACAAATTAATGACCTAATACCACAGCGCAAACTCTTAGAAAAACAAGAACAAGCAAATCCCAAAACAAGCAGAAGGAAAGAAATAATTAAAATAAGGGCTAAAATCAATGAAATAGAAGTCAAAAAAATTACAAAGAATCAATGAAACAAAAAGCTGGTTCTTTGAAAAAATAAATAAGATTGACAGATCCCTGGAAAACCTGATTAAAATGAGAAGAGAAAAAACCCAAACCAGTAAAATTAAAAATGCAAAAGGGGAGATAACAACAAACACCACGGAAATCCAGGAAATCATCAGAGACCACTTTGAGAGCCTATACTCCAATAAATTTGAAAATCTTGAAGAAATGGACAGATTTCTAGAAACTTACAACCACCCAAACCTGAACCAAAAAGATATTAATCTCCTGAATAGATCCATAACACAAAAAGAAATTGAAGCAGTAATCAAGAGTCTCCCAAAAGAAAATCCAAGACCTGATGGGTTCACTGCTAAATTCTATCAGACATTTAAAGAAGAACTAATACCAACTCTCCTTAAACTGTTCCATGAAATAGAAAGGGAAAGAACACTGTGTAATTCATTCTATGAAGCCAATATTACTTTCATCCCAAAACCAGACAAAGAAATCTCCAAAAATGATAACTATAGGCCAATTTCCTTAATGAATATCAATACAAGAATCCTTAATAAAATAATGGCAAACTGAATCAACAACATATCAGAAAGATCATACACCACAACCAAGTCAGCTTCATCCCAGGGATGTAGGGATTTTTAAACATACACAAATCTATAAATGTAATACAGCTCATCAATAGAAGCAAAGACAAAAACCACTTGATCATCTCAATAGATGCAGAAAAAGCCTTTGATAAGATCCAACACCACTTCATGATAAAAGCTCGAAGAAAACTAGGAATAGAAGGAAAGTATCTCAACATTGTAAAGGCTGTATATGACAAACCTATAGCCAGCATCATAATTAAGGGTGAAAAACTGAAACCATTCCCCCAAAAATCAGGAACCAGACAAGGGTATCCACTATCCCCACTCCTATTCAACATTGTACTGGAATTCTAGCCAGAGCAATTACACAAGAAGAAGAAATAAAAGGAACACAAATAGGTAAAGAAACTGTCAAAATATCCTTATTTGCAGATGATATGATCCTATACCTTAAATTCCAAAAAACACTACCCAAAAACTCTTAGACACCATAAACAGCTACAGTAAGGTGGCAGGATACAAAATCAGCCTACAAAAATCATTAGCTTTTCTATACACCAACAATGAACAAACTGAGAAGGAATATATGGAAACAATTCCATTCACAATAGCCTCAAAAAAAATCAAATACCTAGGAGTAAATTAACAAAGGATGTGAATGAACTCTACAAGGGGAATCACAATCTCTTGAAGAAAGAGATTAAAGAAGACTACAGAAGATGGAAAGATCTCCCGTGCTCGTGGATCGGTAGAATCAACATAGTAAAAATGGCTATACTACCAAAAGAAATCTACATGTTTAATGCAATTCCCATCAAAATCCCAATGACCTTCATCACAGAGATTGAAAAATCTACTCTAAAGTTCATTTGGAAGCACAAGAGACCATGAATAGCCAAGGCAATACTCAACAAAAAAAGCAATGCTGGAGGTATCACAATACACGACTTCAAACTATATTACAAAGCAATAGCAATAAAAACAGCATGGTACTGGCATAAAAACAGACATAAAGACCAGTGGAACAGAACAGAAGATCCAGATATGAATCCATACAACTATACCCACCTCATTTTTGACAAAGGGGCCAAAAACATACGATGGAGAAAAGACAGCCTCTTCAACAAATGTTGCTGGGAAAAGTGGTTCTCCATCTGCAAGAAACTGAAACTAGATCCATGTCTATCACCCCGTACTAGTATCAACTCAAAATGAATCAGGGACCTAAATATCAGACCTGAAACTCTGAAGTTCCTACAGGAAGGAGCAGGGAATACTCTGGAACTAATAGGTATGGGCAAGGACTTCCTCAATAGAACCCCAGCAGCCCAGCAATGAAGAGAAAGGATGGACAAATGGAACTTCATAAAATTAAAAAGCTTCTGCACAACAAAAGAAATGGTCTCTAAACTGAAGAGACTACCCACAGAGTGGGAGAAAATATTTGCCAGCTATACATCAGACAAAGGACTGATAACCAGAATATACAGGGAACTTAAGAAACTAAACTCTCCTAAAATCAACAAATCAATTAAAAAATGGGCAACTGAACTTAACAGAACTTTCTCAAAAGAAGAACTTCAAATGGCAAAAAAGCACATGAAAAAATGGTATACTACCAAAAGCAATCTCTAGCCATAAAGGAAATGCAAGTCATGAGGAGGGGATCAGTAACCAGGGTAAAGATTAGTTAGAGATGAATCAACATGGGTCATAACACATGTGCAAGAAAGCAATGCTAGGAATATTTCTGTATAGCTATCCTTAATTCAACTAGCAAAAATACTTTGTCTTTCTTATTATACTTGTCTCTTTTCTTTAACAAAATTAGTGTAAAGGCAGAACAGGACCTGCCTGGAACTGCGTGGGGCAGTGGGGAGAGGATGGGGAGGGGGGCAGGGGGGAGAAATGACCCAAACAATGTATGCACATGTGAATAAATGAATAATAAAAAAAAAAAGAAAACTAGGCTGACTATATTTGAAGGTAGTTTTAAGGGTGATTCTTATAAAGACCAATAAATCAGTCTGTATCAAAGCTTTAATGGTAACAAATAACATATTTGTGACAGATGGTAGACCAGATGAGAGAATATGCATTACACTGAGTCCTTGCCAAACAAATTTTTAAATGAAGAGATTGTCAGGTGATTGGAAATGGCTCATGGATTTATAAAATGTATTACATTTACAGTAAAATAAAACTAAGAAATATTGGTAGATGTCAAAAGAGTATCTTCTGTGAGGAAATTTTTTGAATAATGCAATGCAACACACACCCTCATAGCAATTTCCAGTGGTTATTTAAAAGTCACAACCTGAGGCTGCAGTGAGCACTGCTGTAGCATTCTGATAAGATGGGACAGAGCTCGAATACCAAGCAGGTACAAGATGAGCCTGGTCTCTGAAACAGACAGAGATGAGGGCAAAGGAAAGGGTGGGAGGAAAAACAAAGAAATGAGTGAAATTTCCCACTGGGAAATTGAGCAAGTTCAATTTCAAATCTGCTTTAATAATCTTTTGTTGTGCACACAGAAACTATAAGAAATTTCTTACTTTAGGATCCTTTAAACATACATGATTTGCAATTAATTTTTTCAAAAATAATATATAGCATTTTGGAAAATTTGAATGGTGGGAAGGCAAATTCCTTAAAATCTCATCCTAAAATAGGCTTTGTCCCTCCTCTTCCTTTTAGTTTGCTGGTTTATTCATTTTTTATTGCAGTATAATTACTTTTATTTAATAGCTATAAATCCAACAAAATAGAGATTGTCATTGGAATTATTACTATTTTAAAAAAAAATTTGTTGTATTAGAGAGTAAGAAATGGTTTGGAATGGGAGGAAAATCTGAGTACTTTTCAGGCTTTCAATGCATGTAGTTGATTACAATTTCATTCAGACATTACATTCTGTGGAGAAGAGATGGAGGATATGCAACTTACCTGCAGGGAACTCCTACATGAAACATCCCAAAGTGACTTCCCTGTTGAGATCCAGATGCTTCCTTCAGACTCTGAGAACACTACAATGACAACACTCCCATTGTTCCTTCTCCACAATCCCTATCAGGATATTCCTTTCTTCCCCAGGATCCTGGGCAAGCTGAGAGCCATCTCTTCCCCTGGCTGAGACACAGAGTGGTTTGGCTACAGAGCCCCTGTGTGTAGCCCAGAAGGTAGGGAATAGCTTTATTTTCATTCATCAGTTTGCTGTGAATATTTTGTTTCTTCCCCAACAGAATATCAATGATATTCTGTTGCAATGTAACATGAGTCTGATCAGCTCACAGCTGGATACAAACTCTCAGGTGAGTTAACTGTTTCATCAGCTTTCTTTTGGAGAATTTCAGGCCCCATCATAGTCATAAAGACAGAGACAAATGCCTGTGCTCTTGACAAGTCATAAACACTTAAACTGCTGTCATATATATACTGAGGGCAGGAGACCAATACAAGACTATTTCACTGCCAGACTTCTACAGTCAGAATGACTTTGTGACAACATGGTCTTAGAGTTTGCTACATCAGGATCTAGGCTAAAATGAGAAAAACTTAAAAAAAAAATTCATATGAAAATTACCTTTACTTCTAATCTTCCTGCTGGGGGTAGTTCTTAGAACAAAGTGCGTCACATCCCCTCATTCCACCTCAAGCACTATGTACAATGTGCAAGTTAGAGAAGCTGGTGGCAAACTCTAGTCTCTGAATCCTTCACAAGGGATTCCTCAGGACTGAATTCCCCCAGCTCCCCACTGGACAAAGAAGTATTCAGAGAGAACAGTGGGACATGGAAGGAAAAGGAGGGGATTCCAAGTGCAGCACAAAGTCAAGTGTTTATTACACAAGGTTAGCATTTTGTTCTGATTTGAGCTGGAGACTTGGTTAACTGGAAACTCAAGAATTACACTCAGGTCAGCAGCTCTCACCAGCTGACTGCCCAGATAATTGATCCAAGGAAGACAATGTGAGGAAAGGACCTGCCATAAACAAGCTGAATTTCCAGTCATACCTGTTAGGAAAAATGCTGCTCACAAAAAAAAGCTCATGAGAAAAGTCTCACGCCCATAGAGCAAAGTTTAATGGCAGGCCTAAACTGCCAGGC
This sequence comes from Castor canadensis, assembly GCF_047511655.1. Lineage (NCBI taxonomy): Eukaryota > Metazoa > Chordata > Mammalia > Rodentia > Castoridae > Castor > Castor canadensis. The sequence goes on from NC_133387.1 coordinate 193,666,099, forward strand.
TGGCCCGGGAAAAGATGGTGCAGCCCCAAGTCTGGCAGGTGTGGCTTTTATAGAAGGGGGAGGTTGAGGAAGTTAGCGCATGCGCGGTAGTCTCGGTAGGGGTGGGGCTGTTTTAGAACGTGGGATTCTCTGTTTAAGGGAAGGGCTGTCCTTGGAAGTTTCTCAAGTGAGGTCTGAGGATAAAATGGCCACTGATTTATGAATGGCGACATTATTGTTCTGTCATTCCCCCATTTTTTTCTCTAATAATGATGAGGGTAGGGGCTGAGGATCAGGAATTGGGGTGAAGCATCAGTCTCTTTAGCTGACTCTTGCTGGCAGGGGTTGCTGTATGGGGCAGGATCCTCAGGCTCCTGTGGTGTCCAGGTAGGTTGGTATCCCTGGAGGTGCAACTGGTTAAATTTTGATTAGCAAGAGCAGACATGCGGTATGACACAAGGGAGGAAGCTCAAGAATAGGAGAGCGAGATCATAGGCATTAGGATCGGCATTGGCCAGGAGAACCACTGTGAAATGTTCTTCCCTAGACAATTTCAAGAGTCCTCCAATTCCCTTCTCCATTTTTTTAAACTGCTCCTTGAGAGGTGCCGCCACTGGGGGACCCCATTGAGCTTGACAGCAGTAAGTGTCGTGAGAATAACCAGATGAGGGCTGGTCCATCGAAGTCCCAATAGAGAGGGTAGAAGATCCTCTAAGAGAACAAGATCCCCTGTTTTAACAGAAATTGTTATAGGGTGGGGCAGGATCTGGTCTGCATGTTCTCTGAGAAGTTCCCTGAGAAGGCAGGTAGTCAGCCAGAGGAGCAGAGTCTGTTAGAGGCAAGTTTTCTAAGAGAAATGGGTGGCCATACATTATTTAAGACCCAAATAGGAATATTAGCAGGAGCATAAAAAGGTGTCTGCTAAGGGACTGCATACCTAGGGATCTAAATTCTGCAAAATCCTATAACTCCCAAGAAAGCTCTAAGCTGCCTTATGGTATGGGGTGTGTGTGTTGGGGGAATGGAAGATTGGTTTGATGCACTCATGACTCAGGGAGTGAGTCTGTCCCTTTAAGGCCACACCTAGGTAGGTGACCTGTGGGATGCAGGGACTGTTAGGATTTAGGTTAAATGTAACACTTTTGGATAAAAGAGAGCTCTAGTTCATTTTGTATATAACTTTGTAAATGTTTGTACCATATTTAGATAAAGTATAGACACAACACTGTTACAAGGTGGTCATTTAAGACACATAAGCAAATATGTAAATGAACTCTGATTTAGTAGTATTTAAAGCTTGATAAGGTCAGCAGAAAACATAAATAATTTCTTTGATAAAATCTTTGTCTGTAACGGCTTTTAGTAGATGTTACTCAGAGCAGAACAATATTAAAATAACCTTGTTACTTTATAGACATAGAGAATTTGATTTTAGTTTGACATGACCCTAAAAATCTTTTAGGCAACTCTTAGATTATACTCAACTTTAATTTTGTTACACACCAAAGCTTTTTATTATATACTTTTAAAACGTACTCAGACCTCTATATAACATACTAAACCCTTTGATGGCTTGTCTTTATCCCTCCTATTTGAAACAATCTTTAGGACAAATCTTTCTTTACAAAAATCCATTCTCATATAAAAACATTCCTTTTTCCTTTAACTTCTCAAAAAATATATTCACTACCTATCTATATCCTTTCCAGTTGTTTACTTTGTAACTTGTATTTTAAAATTAACTTTTATAAAAATTTTAAATTTATTATATGGGCTGGAGCAAGTAATTAGCAGCCCCCCCCCCCCTTTTTTTTAAAGAAATTTATTATAGGCATAAGGTCTCATTGTTCCTCAGGCTTGAGGGGATATTGTTTTGGGTGTGGAAATTGTGAGGGATTTTTGAGTTTTATTTGAATAGGGAGGGCTGTCTAGGCTCGCCCTACACTCATCTCATCAGTCCACATTGTGGAATCTATTTGTTCCTGAAGGAGGGGGCAGCAGAAATAGCTGCCTGGGGGGAGGAGAATTTGAGCTTTTAGTTGAGATAGTAAATCCCATCTCACTGGAGTTTTGGGACCTATGAGGAAAGAATGACAGAAGAGGAGGTCTCCCTAAGAGCAGGCCAGAGGCCAGGTAAAGTAGCACTCTAGGGGCTGGCCAGATATGCCCCGAATGATAACCTTGTCATTGGACAGGTGACTGGGAGAGAAAGGTAAGACAGAGAAATGAGCTCCACTGTCTAGCCAGAAAATAATCTTTTGTTTTTCTGACATAATGGCTACCATGAGGCTCCTCAACATGGATGCCAAGAAGTGGAGCATGGACAGGAGGCCAGGACTCATCAATCCATACGAGGTGGCACCTCACCTTCCATCTGGAGGTGGGGGTACTTAGACCTCCAGTGGTTACCTTTGCAGAGGGCAGGGTCCTGGTTGGAGGTGGGGGCTGTCTCCCGGGCTGTCCCCCTTTTGAGCATTCTCTGCAGAAGTGCCCCTCCCATCCACCATAGTAACAAGTTCAAGATACAGGCTCCAGTCAGGTGGGGGCAGCAATAAGGTCATGTCTCTTATCTTTCTCTCTGTTAGTAATGTCCTGGTTATATATATAGATATGGCTAGTTGTATTTGTTGATCCAATGACTTTTCTCCTTCAGCCACAGACTGAGTTTTCTACAAATATCAGGGACTGACTGTTAGAAATTTATCTTTGAGGAGAACCTCTCTCACCTGTGACTCTGGGTCCATCCTGGTATGTTTTCTGATAGTGTCCTTAAGATGCTGTGGAAAGGTAAGGGGATTTTTTTCAGGGCATTGCTATAAAGTAAAGTTGTTATTTTACATTGGCACCTGACACTCTGGAGAGCAGGTCTCTGAACTGTTCTGGGCCTCAGTTTCCTCATTTGAAGAATGAGGGATCTGGTCTAGGTTAAACTACTTTCTTCCACTATGAGATGACTGAAGTGACATTAATGCCATTTATCTTTTTTACCATTTTTGTTTTGATTTAGCAATGTTGGGGAATTGAATCCAGAGCCTTGTCATTGATTAGGGGCATTCCTGGACCCCCTTCCCCATGTTTATCCTGTGGCTTACAAAGAATAGCCAGCGTTTGAGTATCTAGATAACAATTGTGGAGCCAATCTGGTTGGTCTCCCTTTGTATAAGGGACCTCAGTTTATTTTTTTCCTCCCTTTTTCAGAAAAGGTCTAATTGGAGTATGTTATTGCAATTTAAGGAACCCTGTGAAGGCCACTTGTCTTGGTTGCCCAAGGCATACTGAGGCCGACCTCAGTACAAAGCTTCCAACATTTCCTTTTAACATTTTAATAGACAGGCCAGAAGACTGGAAGGGGGCAGGTCCATCTAGAAAAAATAAAACGTTAAGATCCTGTCTTTTAGCTAACAGCAGGCAGCCTCTTTAATAAAGGCGACCTTTTTAACAAAGGAATAACTCTTCTGTAAAGTTAGAGAAGGGCATTCAGAGGGCATCCCAGGCCAATAACAGTACAATGTGGGACAACTAGTGTTAATATTTGGAGGAAAAATTTGTGTTGAGGCCAAAAGTATCAAAAATTTTAAATGAGAAGTTTAGAGACCACAGTAATGTGCTATTTCTGGGACTTACAAGGGCTGGGTCTGGTGCCCTGAGGTGTGAGGTGGGGCTGGGAGCAGGGTTTGTGCAAGGCACCAATGCCCTCCACACACACCTGGGACAAGCGAACCTGACTGCCTAGGCCTGGTCCTGTGGCCTGTCGTCCCTCCCCCCTTCCCGTGTACTCTGCACATGTTTATTCTAGGGGAAGTGGTGGTGGGCTGCAGCCACTGCCAGGCGGCCTAGGCTGTGTGTTGGGTTGGCCTATGATTCTCTTTTAGCTATGGCAGGCGTTCCCACTGTGCACAGGTGCGCCTGTTTGCTTTCCCTCCTCCCCTTGTGGGGGCGGAGTTAGAGCATAAGCTGGCAGCTGCAGGTTTTTGCAAGCGCTTTTGTAAAGCAGCTGATTTAAAGTTACTTTAGACTGAGAGGCCTGGCAAACTAGTTGGAATAACTTAAGTCATAAGGTACCAGGTTACAAGTTTTTCATGGGAGGCAGGGTCCTAGTAAGCCCAGGGAGGGGAAGGCAGACAGAGACAAAGGACATGTGGTGAGACCATGGAGGAGGCAGAAGAGGTGCACTGACATCTTAGGTAAGGGAGGGGAAGGCAGAGCCTGGAGGCATGACACACGCCTGAGGGATCAGCCATCACCTGTGCCTCTAGGTCACTCACATTGACTGGTACTGGAACACTTTCAGCAACACGAAACCTCCACTCTCCAGTCACATTGGCTTGGTAATCCCAATGAGGTTCCTCAGTAGGGATCGCTGTGGCCCCTACAGGATGGGCAGGGGTGGTGCGATGCATCTCATCTGCATGTGCCCTAGCCACATCCCAGACCCTGTGTTGCTCCTCTGGAAGGAGGGTGGAGGAAAGAATGAGAGAGATGTCATGCCAAGTAAGGTCACAGGATTGAGCCAAGTTTTGGAACTCTTTAACATAAGAATCTTGGTTAGTTGTGAAGGAGCCAAGGCGCTTTTCTATCTGGGAAAGATCAGCAAGGGAAAAGGGGAAACGGACCCTCACAGTGCCTTCCACTCCAGCCATTTCCCAGAGAGGGTAGATGGAAACCAGCTGACTAGGGGGTCTGTGAGAGTGAGTGTGTGTGGGGCTGATGGGGTCCTGTGGTTCTGGGTGGGCAGAAGGATGGGTGCAAGGGTGGGTGGAAGGAGTGGCAGAAGGAGGGGTGGAGGGAAGGGCAGAAGAAGGGGAAGGAGCAAGGGTGGAAAGAGGGGTGGGGGCTGATGGTTGAACAATGGAAGCCCATATCTGATAAGGTGGAGGCTTGTTAGCAGGGTCAAAAGAAGGGAAAGTTTTAGAGTCAGGAGGGGGTTCAGAAGAGGATTTGGCTGGTTTTAAGATTGGTTTAGAGGCTAATAGAACCTGCACAGGGGAACAGGAAGTACAGAGGGAGGGTTTGGTACAGAGATAGGGAAAGGATTGGACCTAGGGAAGTTCCTTCCATTTACCAGCACTCTCACAGAAATTGTATAAATCCCTTAAAATGTTGGGATTGAAAGTGCCATTAAGTGGCCATTTGGAGGCATTGTCCAATGGATATTGGGGCCATGCCTGATTACAGAGAAAAATGAGCTTTCATGGCTTAAGATCAGGCATTAGGTGGAGGGGCCCAAGGTTGGCCAGGAGACATCCCAGTGGGGAGTCTGAAGAAATTTGGGATGGTCCAACTCCCATGGTGAAGGCCTGACCTGAGGAGAGATATGGCAGGCATCCACGAATATCAGGTCCTCAGGAGAGAGAGAGAGATGTGGAGTACCCAGAGGGAAAGTCTTCACCACAGGGGTCCACAGTCCCTAGTGGGGAACCCAGTTCCCAGAGACAGGAGCAAGCCGAGACGTAGCACTAGGATTTTGAGGAAATGAGAGAGAGATCATGGCTCTGCATGCAAGAAGGACTCACTGAAGGAGAGAGCACCTTGAGGGAAGATTGGCCGGAGGTGGATGGCAATTGGAGGGGCACTGGGATGGAGGAAATTCCCTGTGAGGTGTGAGGGAGTGGCGTTTTCTAGGATCGGGGGTTCCGGCAAAGCAGCTCAGATCCTGGAGGAAGGGAATGGGGATTGAGAGACAGAGAGAGAGAGAGCAGTATGGGGTGGGGGAGGCCGGGAGAGCAAGGTCAGTGCCGGGAGTGCACCCCGATCCAAGTCGTGGCACCAAATGTTAGGAAAAACGCTGCACATAAAAAAAGCGCATGAGAAAAGTTTCATGTCCATAGAGCAAAGTTTAATGGCAGGCCCAAACTGCCAGGCTGGCTGGGGAAAAGATGGCGCAGCAGCAAATCTGGGCCAGGAGTGGCTTTTATAGAAGGGGAGGAAGCTAGCGCATGCGCGATAGTCTTTGGTAGGGGTGGGGCTGTCTTAGAGCAGGGGAATTTCTGTTAAGGGTGGGGCTGTCCTTAGGAGTTTCTCAAGTGAGGTCTGAGGATAAAATGGCAGCCAATTTATAAATGGTGACATTATTGTCCTATCAATACCCTTCCCACAGAAGAACATTTTAGCCCCTGAACTCATGAACGTCTATTCTCAGCAACCTCCTTCTCGAAGGAAGTAAGGTGATGATTCTCAGTTAGAAGCTGGGGAGGATGTGAAGAGGGTGAGGCTGCAAAACCTCATTGCCAAAACCACCTCAGAGAGTCCAGATCAGACCTCAGACTTTTAGACCTCTGATTATACTCCAGCTCCTCAGAGATCCTTTCTCAGATCTTCAGTCTAAAATAACCCTCTCCTGATATGAAGCCAGTTTCTTCATATCACTTGTCACTGTTTGATCATTCTTGTTTATTCATTTGTTTGTTATTTCTTTCCATTAAATATCAGAGGAATAGCACCCTTTCTGTCTTTTTTCACTTTCTCGCAAATATTAGAAAAGAACCTGAAACAAAGCCAACATTCAGTAAATATGTGTGTGTGTGCATTTCTTTCCATTTTTCCTCTGCATGTATATTCACAATTATTTGCAATTATCCTGTGCAATTATAAATTACATATAACTTTACATCTTCTCTTCTAAATATTTCAAGCATTTAATTTGTGTAGCCACAAAACCTTTATAATGATAAATGTAAATTACCGGGAATTCTTTTTACAGATATTCTGTAAGTATACTATTATCTCTGGACATCTAATTTACAAATTTATAGCAAGCATTTTCATAGTCCTTTTTGACTATTTTCTAGAATAAATAAAATGAGTAAATCAATGGATTTGAACATTTTATAATCCTTAATTCATAGCAATCAATTCTTTTCCAAAACAGTTATACAAATTAAATTGACTGAAGAGGGGATACAAAGTTCTTTTCCCTGTGGCATTCATAATTTGGCTTTCTTTCTTCAGTGTTCACTCTCTCAATTATGTCCAGCAATGAGAGCAAAGTAAAGTGTATTTTCTATCCCCAGTGTGTTTGGTGACAACAGAGATGTAGCATTTTCTAAGAAATTCATATCCACAGGGCTGATGGAGTGGCTCAAGTGGTAGAGCACCTGCCTAGAAATTTGAACTTTATTTACCTTGTAGCCATTATGTCAAACTGAAGAAGACGTCAAGCTTGCAAGAGATAGCAAGGAACAGGAATGACAATATGAAGCCAAATTAAGACAATAAAGTTACAAAATGACTGCCAAATGATGGCAGGAGAGGATAGGAGGCAATTACAGAGCCAATTCCCTCCATGAGCTGTCCTAAATACCTATATACCTAAATCCATGTGAGAACTTTAATAAGAAATTCATGGATTTGTGATGAATGTTCTCACTCTTCTTATCCTCTTGTCTATGAATTTTATCCATCTTGAATGACATCACAAAAGGATCCCAATTAAGTGTTAACAAAACAATATGTGAGTATTTGCATTTTTCAAGGGCTTAGCCATGAAATCATCTGGTGAGTTCACATGACCTTTCCCCAAGGACTATGAAGGATTTCTCATGCATTGATGCAATAAGGATAGAAGACATGATCATCTCCATTTTCATTTCACATTTGTTGAAAATGAACTCAGCAGAAAGCACAAGCTAGGATTTAAATACTCCTATTTTTTAGTCTAAGATATACTTTATTTCATGTATTAATTTTATCATAAATCATAGGTCCTCAAAATTTCCTAATTCTAAGCTTTATCACTTTTTTTAAATTGCCTTCTCTTAGACCCAAGCAACTACTACAACAGTCATTTCTAATGCTTGGCATTTTGATTTTGTTGCACATTGAAAAAACTGCAAATTCTGCAATTTTATAGTTTATTTTATTTAATTCCAATGTAGCTAATTTTTCAATGTGACAATTGGAGCAATTTTGGTTGCATTCCACACATTTGTGTTCTCAGTTTCTTTTCATTGGATTTCCTTTGTCTTAGATGTCTAATTTTCTAATTTAATGTTGACTAGAGGAGAGGCCAATCAGTGTAAAAACACATGTTCTTCTGTCTTCCAAGAAGCTGAAGTATAGATGTTTTCTCATTTCCCCCTTGTATTAGTTAGCTTTTTGTCACTGTGACCAAACACCTGACAGAAACAACTTAAAGGCACATTTATTTATATTACATTTTCAGAGGGTTCAGCCCATGGTTGCTTGGTCCCACATGCTTGGACAGAACCCCATGGCTGTGAGAGCAGGTGGAGGAAGCTGTTTTTCACTTCCTGAAAGACAGGAGGCAGAGAGAGAGAGAGACAGGCGAGGGCCAGGAACAAAATGCCCTCAAGCATAAACCTCCAGTGACCTACTTCCTCTAGCTAAGCCCAGTTTCTGAAAGTTTCCAGAATCTTTCAAAATAGTGCCCCAGCTGGGGACCTAGGCTTTAACACGTTAGTCTTTAGGGGACATTTCATCTTCAAACCATGAGATTCCACTTCTGGCCCCCAAAGGCTCATGGCCATCTCATGTTGTAAAATGAATTTAGCCCATCTCCAAATATTCCCCAAATCTCAAGTTTCAAAATTTTTCAAGAATTTAAGTCTAAAGTCTCCTCTGAGACTCAAAGCAAACTCTTAGCTATGAACCCCTGCGAAATCAAAAAGAAATTTATAGACTTACAAGATACAGTGGTCCTGAATAAACATTCCCATTCCAAAATGGAAGAATGAGTGAACAGAAGGAAGGATCAGACCAAAGGAGGACCAAAACCCAGCAGGGTGAACATTAAATCCTGTAGCTCCATGACCAGCATCTGGGCATGTGGAATTATGTGATCTCTCACAGGCTTGGACAGCGCACCCTTAGGGTCTTGCAGTTTGCAGCCAGGTGGTCTCTTCCTTGAACTGGCTCTGCCTGTAACTTCCCTCAGCAGACATTTCATGTTCCTAGCATTTCCAGTCTTCACCCTCACAGCTTTCCAGGACTTGCCTGCCAGGTAGTCCTTTCACACATTGCCTGGATTTTCAGGTCTTTCTTTGAAATCTTGGTGGAAGCTTCCATCAACCCACAATTCTTGCATTCTGCAAAGCAAATATCATTTGGCGATGTCAAGATCTGCCATTAGCTTAACACATGTCTGAACTCCCTGGGGCCATAATTACAGAAGCCTCTGAGTGCTTGGGCAGCTGAATCTGGGGAAACACCCCCTCCATTGCTCTGTGGAAGCAGCATGCCCTACAGCTGGCTCTTTCTCCTCAAGAGGAAGTCTTCCAAATGAGTTTACTCTTTATACTCTTGACCCTGTGATGGGTGGGCCCTGACTAATTCCTGAGGTCAACCAATGCATCTTTCCTATTGTCCCAATGCAAAAAGCTTGACTTCTCTTTCATGGCACTAAACTCTTCAGTAAACACCTTCCTTGTCCACAATTTTCAACTTGCTCCTTTTCTCTGCAGACCACATTTCTTTGTTTTTTAAATCCTTCTCTGCTTTTGGCTCCCAGTTCTCACTGTAAATCAGGCTAATAGCCTTTAGCAATAACCACATCCTGAAATTTTCTCTACTAAATTAATTAGTCCGCTACTTTTTTGGTTTTTTGGTGGTGTGGGAGTTTGTACTCAGGGTCTCTTGCTAGCTAGGCAGGTGCTCTACCATGGGAGCCATACCATCTAGCCCGTTTTTGTTATAGTTATTTTTCCAATAGGGCTCACATTTTTACCAGGGCCAGCCACAGACTGCAATATTCCTACCTCATAGCTGGGATTATAGCTGTGTACCACCATGCCTTGGTTATTTGTTGAGATGGTAGGGGTGTCACTAACTTTTTGCTTGGGCTAACCTCTAACTGTGATCATCCCAATCTCTTCCTCCCGAATAACTGGGATTAAAAGTGTAAGCCACCATACCCAGACCCTAACTTATTACTTTTAAATTCAGACTAACTCCATCTTCTCAGAACATAGAATGTAATGTACATGGCCTTCTAACTCGATTGCCAATAGAGTTCCCCATTCCCATCTGAAACCTCATGAGCTTGACCTTCACTCTCTGCATTCCTGTAGGCATCCTGGTCTTCTGAGCTCCCTTGAGAATGCTGCTAAGCTCTGCTTTCAGCATTCTAGGCTTTCTCTAATTTGCTTCTCCAAACTCTTCCAACTCCTTCTATAAACCAGCTCCAAAGGCTTAAATCCACATTGTCAGGTAATCATAGCCATGATGAAGTCACAATAAGGATCCCACTTCTCTGGGACCATTTTTTTTTTTTTGGATTAGTTACTTTTGTGTCACTGTGACCAAAATGCCTGAGAGAAAAAACATAAGGGAGGAAGGAGTTATTTGCTTCATCCTATGACTGTGTGCTTGGGCAAAACTTCACGGTGCAGTAGTTTGTGGTGAAAGAGCTTTGTCACCTTCTTGTGAGAGAGAGAGAGAGAGAGAGGGAGAGAGAGAGAGAAAACAGAAGAACCAAGGACAAGCTATCCCCAACAACCCACCCGCTAAGGACCCACTTTCTCCAGCTAGGCCCCAGCAGCTGGGGACCAGTCTTTAACACATGAGCCTGCAGGAGACATTTATATTAAATCCATAATGTCCCCTTAATGTCAATCATTTATCAGTCCTTCTTGAGGGCCATGTGGTAACACTTGAGATAGGATGCATGAACAAACATTTAGAGTTAGAAAACTCTAGAAGTCTTTTCTTCTTTACTTAGTTCCTCCTAACATTAAAAGCTATCAAATGAAAATGTCATTTTTAACTTCTCTTTTCTTTTGTTTGATTAATTTTCCAATTCATAAGTGTCACATATTTATATTTATAAAGAAGACAAATGCTCTAAAATACTGAGAAAAATACTTAAATGTTGGCTGATTTCACAAGCAGCTCCTGTTATTTAAGTTGCATATCAACAATAAGTTCTAATAAACTTGATTTCAGAAATGTCACAGCACAATAAAAAATTTCCTATTACTATTCAGTAGCTGTAATTATCTGACTAGAACTTGGCTTGACATAACAAAGTCAATTAGTGAAGAAGAGATGCTTTTGCTCACCATAGTTTTAATGATAATCAAGACCTGGACTTTTCTTCCTTTCTCCCTCCTTTCCATGCTTCTTTTACACCTATTTCAAGCTTCATATATTTGCTGGCTAAATGGCTTTCTACATATCAGTTCCATAGGAAGAGACTTGTTTCCTCATGAAAAAATACCCACAAGCTTTGCAAAGATAGTAAATTAACTTGCGGCTATGGGAAGCAGGTTATTCTTCCTGAACTCTGCACTAGAGTCAGGGATGAATATGAAAAACTCCACGACAAGAGTAGCTCAGTTAGTAGAAACCGATCCGAGGACAGTGACTGGAGGCTGAGCGAGATTGGGTTTGTACCCTATCTCTGATTCCTCGTCTACTGCCAGAGCCCTGACAGACTTTAAGGAAGATATTGTCTTTCCAAAAGAAATAGCAGAAGGAGAAAATTTTAAATTAGCCTTCTCTTTTAATGTGAACTTAATGGTACTATGAATCATAGTGAATGAGCAGTGTGTAAGATCATTGGACTTGAATATTCCATTTTTTCAGGCAGCTACAAAATAAGTTCTACCCAAATCATGAGTTCAAAGCTAAATGTAGTGAGAGGAAAATGTTTCCAGCACAATGTGTGGCTCATTCTTCTTTAATTTTTATTCCTAGTCATCAACATTTTATATCACCTCTGCAAACTAGGAAGTAATTCTAGTTTTGGAGTTGGGCCCAGATGCTTTGTACTTGAAACACCATTTGCTTCTTCTTCATAGCATTCATCAACATTGCACTGCTGTTATTGTTTGATGACTCACTGCCTCTCTAGACTTTAAGATCTTTGGGTAGTAGAAGTATGTTTTTTCATATTCATTGCCTTATCTTCAGTTCTGAGACCCAATAGGCCTGCAACAAACATTTTTGAATCAATGAATAGAAGACTGGGGGAAAAAAAGAATACACACACAATTAAATGCCCAGCTCAAGTTAACAAAGTTCCACAGAACTCATTGCATGTTCAGCAATTGTTCTGTCACACAAATGGGGTTGAGAAACACACAAATCTGTCATCTTCAAGCTATCAGTAATATATTTGGGAAGTATATTAACTTTATCAAGTGTCTTTTCCTTAATCAAAACAATATTTTCTCAATAGCTTCTTTGCTTGTGTATGTTATAACACAGGGTTGTCAAAAAATCTTTTTAAATACAATTTCTCAATTCTGTATTAATTTACTCAGACATTTCAACATAAAAGCACCTGGATGGATTTTTTTGACAAAGACCTTAGTCTTTCTTCCTTTTTTCTTCCCCATGATATAATGGAATTCATGTGTTGTTAATTGTAAACAGTCTTCAATCTATATTGATGCTGGATTCATGTGTTTACTCAGTCTGACAAATGGAAAAAAAGTGTTTCCACACAGCTGATTGCAATATAAATTAAGCACCAGCTGGGCTTGTGAGTTGTGGCTAAGGATTACTGCAGCTTTATATCATGGGATAATTCCAGTTGTGAAATCAATGGTGTAAAATAAATACTAAATATGAATCAAAGATTTTTTTTTGAAGGGTTTCAGAAATGAAAATGGAAAAGTTTTGAACAAAAAAATGAAGGAAGCTTTCTTTAGATGACCACCACTGAGGTCTTAACTTTCCTGTTTATGAAAGGCTGTTCATTTTATAAAGAGTGGTGAAGACACATTGGATGTGTCTTATTAGGATAAGGACATTTTTTCCATTTCACTGCAGTCTGTGAGGAACAGAAACATTGAAGACAGGGTGGCTGATTGGAGCCTCAGCACTGCTACTTCTTTGTTTGATTTATGACTGAATAACTAACTACCAAACACCTCTGAGCCTTTTTTAGCCCATTTGTCTGTCATATCCCTGGCTCTGCCACTAGCTGGATGACCTTAAGCAAATTGTCCTTTGTGACTATTTCCATACACATAAATTGGAGATACTTAGACCACTGACTTCAGAGTGCTGTTGTGAGAATTAAGGCATTTGGAACAGAGGCTGGCATGCAATATACATCCCATAAATAGCCATCACTATCATTTCTGCTATACCTTCTCTTATGAATAATTGCACATTCTGTTTGTACATAGGTCAAAGTATACCAAAACCCAATGACTGAGTTAGATAGGCAAAGTTTGAGGATGGATACAGTCCATCTTCCCCTTCTCCCTTGCTATGCCTTCCCTAAATCTTCATGAAATATACTCAAATCCTTGAGCCCTGCATTAGCTCAAGGATTAGCTTGTTACAGCCTTCATAAAAAAGTGTCACAGACTGGGTGACTTAAACAACAGCAATTTATTTTCTCATACTTCTGGAGGCCAGAAGTCCAAGATTAAGGTTTCAGTATGGTAGATTTCTTCGGACTGTCTTCGGACTGTCAGATAACTGTCTTCTGTCTTCACATATTCATGCTTTTTTGCATTGCATGTCAGCAACCAAATTTCCTCTTCTTAGAAAGAGCCTAGTCATTTGATTAGGACCAACCCTTAATAAGTTTAACTCAGTGAGCTTTTTAAAAACTTTATCTCCAAATATGGCTACATTGTGAGGTACTAGAGCTCATGATTAACAACATATGCATTTAGTGGAAGTGAGTTGCAACCAATAACGAAGTTTAATCGTTGTTATGAGCTAAAATGTGTCCCTGATGTCTGTTTCAATTAAACCTTGATAAGCACTGAGTTCTTTACCTGCTATTTGTCTCTTGGTGGAAGAAGGGTGTAGGGTAGCACAGGTTGCTCCACCATGAAACATCTAGAGTTCCTTACAGTTCAGTGCCCTGAAACCATGCATGGGAGAAATAAAGCAAAGAAACTAAGTTCACTTTGCCCCCAACCAACATGAGTTGCATTTCCACCCTGAACACACATGGCTTTAAGGTCAGCTTCTCCAAAAGAGTGCCCAGAGTCCAGAAACCACACCTGAGCATTGTCAGGGCCAAAAGCCTGCCTGGGATTTCCATATCCTTGGGCCCTTTGGGAGCAAGTTCACCAGTGCCCAGAAAATGACAAATTCAGCTAATTACACTGTAGATGTCAAGGACTTTTCCTAGCTCTGGGCATTTGCCTCAGGAGAGCAGTTAGAGCTGTTCTCCCACAGCTTCTCCTCTTTCTCAGCTATGGTCTTGGCCTCAGTCATATTTGGCTGCTGGCTCTTTGGGAGTTTTGACACCACCCACTGAGCTACCAAGACGCTATTTCTCATTCTCATAAGGAAAGTACTGAAACTCTTAGCAAGAGTTCTCATTGGCTTTTGCTATTAGAGAGAAAAATTCAGCTCAAGGTTTTACACCCAGGAACCTCATGCTAGTGGAGCATTATTTCATCTTTCTGAGCACCCGTTTTCCTCATGATGCAGAATGCCTGAGCAGCATTGCAGAAACAGCTTGGCTATCTGAAGAAACCTGTTTAGATGTGGCTTGCCCAGTATTGAATGGTTAGATGCATTCAATAGCTATAAGTCATCTAAATTTCCTTTCTGAAATGAGTGCTGTAGAATGAATGAAAGGAACATAGGCTTCAGGTTAAACTAACAGATTAAATTCTGATTGCTCCTTTGAATTCCTTTTTTGAATAAGTCACTGTTAAGAGCCACATGTACTCTGCAGCTGTGATCTGTAACTTAAATATTCTTTTTGTAGATTCCTGTAACTTAAAATTCTTCAGTTGCATTTTTTTATCCACAAAATGAGAATAGGATTGCTACCTTGTCAGTCCTTATAAAACTGAGTGGTGTAAAGTATGCAAAGACCTGGAAATACGAATACACAGTAGATTCTGCATCAGTAGCAAGTATTACTATCTTCAGGTTAATGGAGGGTATTAACAAATAGACCAACACTACTTTATTATGAACATGATGACACTTTAGCACTGGTCTTTATCCCACATTAGTGAGTCATTTTCCCCCCAGATTTCATCAAACACTTCTCACTGGTTCATTCATTCATTCATTGTACAAGATCTGTATAATGTCCTAGGCACAGAAACAGGCCAATAAGATACAACAGGGAACAAAAACAAAAACAAAACAAAACAAAAAACCCAAGGCAAAATCCCTGAGAGCAGGGATACAAGTAATTACTGAGGTGGTCTATCTATTCAGAAAGATGGAGTCTATTCTTTATGACCTGTGTGTAATCCTGGAGCCACTTATAACTTGCATAGAATTTGCTTAAGAAAATACCTGCAGTCTCCAAGTTACGCTCTAATATGGTGTAAGAAGTCAAACTGAGCCATCAGTATCTCTGCAGCAGACTCAGCTCTCTGGATATTCCCACGACTTGTGTACATTCTGTCCAAAGTGACACTGATAGGAAAGGCATGTCCTGACACTCCTGGGAATATGTGTTGGTTGTTTTATGAGACTTGGCTTCTACAAAAGAACTGAGAAAGCCTGACATGCCTTTGTTATGGGAACATTCTTTCTGGGCCCATTCCTGGCAATATAATTTCATTTCTGCAAAGGCTTCTTAACACATGCCACTTTTTAACCCAGCTAGGATGGAGGTAGCTAATTGGAATACTGGCTGTGGTTTTGAGGATGAGTAATCAAAACAAATGAGGAGAAACCCAGACATCTTCTCATCCTTCCCATGACCCTCACATCTATAGTACAAATGGAATTGGGATTTTTTTCTTTCCTTTTCTTTTCTCTTCTTTTCTTCCCCTTCTCCTCTTATTTTGCAGGGGAGGGGGTGGAGTTTTACTTTTATTTCTCTCCTTTTTGTTGTTGCTTTAGTACTGTTATAAAGCATTGAAAAGCCAACATTTCTTGAATTCAGAAACAGGATTGTTAGGACAGAGGTGATGGGTTTTAATGCCCTGACTACATACTTTCTGGAATGTCTGTTTCAAAATTTCACTGAGCAGATGGAGTAATGGAGAGACATGAACTCTGGGAACAGTGTCTTCTAGTCATCTGATTAGAGACTCAGATCCCTGCAAGGAGAAATGAGGGGACAATTATCCTGGAGCAATTGTAGGATAGTACCTGTGAAATAACTCCCGCTAAAGGTCATGCAGATCTCATGAGACACATGAAAACCGTAAATGGGCAGAGGAAATTGCACAGTAATACAGTATTTATTGAGAACTGATATGGCTTAAAGTCCTTCTAGACCTTCAAGAAGAACTTCCTAGAGGGACAAAAGGGAATTATTTTTTGTAAAGAACAATCTCTTACCTGTCTACAGACTTAGTGGGATCTTTTTGAACTAAGGTAGGAAAGAGTTTGCAGGACAGCAAAGCCTGAATGATAAAATGAAAACATCACAAGCATATTGAGGGAAAAAATATGTTTCTTTTAACTGTAAAATTTATATGTTTAAAAATCTAAGTATATTTGAGAAAATTTGAAAATTTACTGTATATTTTAAAAACACTGATAAATGAGGAAAATAATAAGTAAAACTCTCATCTCCTGACATGTTTTTTATGATTGTATAATGTGCCTTTTGTATGGCAGTAACATTATTTAATTAGCTAACCTTCTATTGACAGACATCCAATTATAATTTTTGTCCATTATAATTAATGCTTTAATAATTGTTGCTTCCATGAACTGCTGTTAGCTATTTAATCACATAGTTATGATTATTTCTTATGATTCCTATAAAAAAAACTGAACTGAAGGTCAAAATATGCATTTTTCAATGGTTCCTGAGTAATTACTGACACATTTGTCTTTGGAACAGATACCGATTTTCCCTCTACCACAATTGGTTATGAGAATCCATATTTTCTGGGGACATGTTCTAAATAAAAACAAAATAGAAATCCAGTGGTTTAATTTTTTTTATTTCTTTTGTACAAACAAACTGACTCTTGCTCATTTTTCCCTTGCTTATTCTCCTAACTCCCTTTCTGATTGCTGCCTGAAATTCTTCCCACCTACTTCTCTATGTGTGGTCTAATGGATCTGGCTGTTTGCTCTGCACACATTATTCTTTATCACAGAGGAATGCAATGCTTCATCTTACCCTGACTTGACAGATTTGAGGTTTAGCAATAAACTTCTCTTATCTTTCTTATCAGATCTGAAGGTCAGAGGAAAGGTTGCAAATCTAAGAGCTATTTTTTTGACAACAGAAACCTAACATTCCTTTTTCTTCTAAAACATCATAAATCTTCATTGTTTTCTTTTGCTAAATTCATTTCCGGGAACCCTGGATTGATTATATCCTTCTTTGAGTCCTTCATAATAGCTTGCTATTATGTGATAAGGAAAAGATTGATTTTGCTTTTCTCTTGTAAAAGAAATACAACTTCATTTGAAAGGCATCTGTTCTAAGAACTGTTCATGTGGTCTCATCCAGCACCAGTCCTTTTTGACTCTGGTACTAATTAGCAAAGAGGAAATTTGTATTTGACCTTAACCATAAACACACAGGTTCAACTAACATAGATACAGCTCTGCACTACCCAGTACAATAGCCACGAGCCACATGTGGTTTCTGATGTTCCAATGAATTAATATTAAGTAAAATTACAAATTCAGTCCCTCAGTTACAATAGCTATGTTTAAAGTGATGGGGAGGCAAATGTAATAGTGGTTACTGTATTGAGCAGGAGAAATTGTAGAAAATTTTCATTATCAAAGATTATTCTATTGGATATTGTTCATCTAGACATTTTTTTCGTAATTTCCAGGAACCAGTTAAAGTTAGATTTAGAGACAGAATTTGTAATTTGCTTCTTTACTCAGGTTTGAGCTATTATGTTTTACATAGCAATATTTTGCTCATTCTTCCCAGTATGTTTTTTTTTCTTTTAATATACCATATCCCAACATGCAAATCTCTTAATTCATACACTAGGCTGAAAAGGAATATTTACAAATCACTTGCAGAGTAAAAATTTAATTGCAACAATGTATAAGAATAAAATGTAGGAGACAAATTTATCCTATACCAGTTTTACCAATTGGATCCTATTTTTCTTATTTTCTGCATCTTTACAATAGCCTGTAGCCCTACAGGAAGGCTCTGGGCAAGCCCATCTGCTGCCCTCAGTCAAGCACATATTTACTGAGCACTTACCATGGACCCATGACTGTCCTCAGCACTTGACACAGAGATACTTCCAACAAATAAGTTTCTGTCTTTATGGAGCCATACATTCTAGTACAGGGGAGATAAAGAAATCCTTACCTTCACCCACTGCAAGGTTCATGGGTGAGACCCTTCCAACAAGAGATAGATTAACAAGAAGAGAAAAGCATATGAATACATTAACATAATTTTTATAGGGAAATCTTTTAATGAACAGTTGTACTGAAGTATAATTGGAGGACAAAAGTATTTGATCTAATGGTAGTAAACTGGTGTGTGGGGAAGAGAGAGTAAGACCTGTTTGTTCAAATTTTTCTCTGTGTCCATGTATCTTCAGAGATAAGGAATTTTGTTGTTTTGTTTTGTTTATGCTAGATGCCTAAACCAGGATATTAAGGAAAGTCTTATGACCTGCTTCAGGCAAGAAGAAAGGAGAAGATCAGAGAGTGACCTTACTGCTTCTGTGGTTTTCTTAATTTCCTTCAGTTTAAAATACTCAGTGTATGAAGTCCATCAACCACTCAGATACCTATGTGAAATAAAACAAAGAAGCCTCTTGCAACTGCTTTAAATGGGGCAGGGAAGAGGTTGAGGGGGAGAAAGGGTGGGGGTGATCTAACCAATGCACACTCTAAGCCTATATGAAATTGTCACTATGAATCCCCCTGTACAATGAATATGTCCTGGTTAAAAATTATAGATAAATTAAAAAATGCTCAGTATACAAAGGTGCTATATTTTGGGATCACTTGTTCTGAGCTCTGCTACTAATAAACTAGTGAGCACTGTTTTAGACTTTTTGTTGGTATGACAGATACCTGAGACAAATAGCTTAAAGGAGGAAAGATTTGTTTTGGTTTGTGGTTTAAGAGGTGTCAGTCCATGGTTTCTAGTTCCATGTTTCTGGGTTGGTGATGAGGTGGTACATTATGGCAGAAAGGTGTTGTGGAGCAGAGCTGTTCAACTCATGGCAGCCAGGAAACAGAGACAGTAATAGGAAGGGGCCAGGCAAGATATAGCCTTCAAAGACAAGCCCCCAGTGACCTACTTCATCCAGCCAGATTCCACCTTTTACAGTTCCACCACTTCCCAATACCCTGTTCAGATTCTGTATCCATCAATAGATTATTCCATTGATGAAGGCAGAGCCTTCATGACCCAATGATTGCCCAAATGCCCCATTTCTGAATACTGCTTGTAAACATCAAAGACCAAGCCTTCAATAAATGAGTCTTTTGGGGAGACATGTCATATCTAAACCATCACAAATACTATTATCTATGGTTTTATGGTTTTCTTAAACAGAGAAAGCCTCTTTGAAACTTCTCATGTATAATTTTGTTCTACTTATGACTCTAAACTTTCTCCATTTCACATGCACTTGCTTCCATAATTTTTTAAAAACACATCCCTTTGCTCTCACTCAATACTTTCCTCAACATATTACTTTCAAAAAATAATCTATTAGCAAGGTGAATGGCTTTAACTATGTTAAGAGAATCAGCATACTCTCAGGAAATATGGAAGAAATGGTCTTTCCCAGAAGGTCTACATTAAATGACATGAACTGATTTCAAGCTAAATTCATAGTGACCAGAATATCTTTGTACAGTCCATCTTTGCTGGAGACTCAATGTTCATATAGCAAATGCTTCAAAGGCAAGTTTCTGGAAAAACCTGAAATAGCTTACATTTTTATCTAAGTGTACAAATCATTCCTTACCAAATAAACATTAATTAACCAAAAGAGATGAAAATATGAGGTCTTGGGTAAGTGGAGTCCATATGGTGTTTCTATTCAAAGAAAACCCTTCAGGCCACAACATTTTGTTCTTGGTGGATGGCCATAAGTGGACTTATTTCAAATGTTACCGTGATTCAATTTGTGATCTGGCTGGTCAACAGGGTCAGAAGGAAATGGTTTTAGCTGGTTTTTTTCCCTAGCAAGGGACATTCGTTTTTGAAAATGTGTGGGAATCTATGCAAAAAAATAATAATGCTTAGTAGTTTTGAGGAAATTAGAAGGAAAACCCCAAGTTAATATTGAAACATTTAATAATGTAAAACATTCCAGATTACTTAAAGTATCCTAATTAATTGAAATTGATACAAGCTGCCTATTTGCTGACAAGAAATGATATTTTTTTTGTTGGATAGTATGAGAGGAAAATGCCATGCCAAATACAGCCCCTGCTTTTAAGTTGTTAAAAGGAAATATACATACAGTTTTCCTACACACATATTTTATACTTTCTGGTTGATTTTTTAATTTAATTCCATATCATATACTAACATTAGAAGAATTCAACATAAACAAGGCTTCAGTGAAATTTCATTCCAAGATTTAAAGATATTGGGGAAATAGTCTGTGTGACTCTTTATTTCCTTAAGGATTTAAGATGACCTTTTGTAGCTGATACACATAGGAAATTGAAAATCACTGAGGAAGAAATGTCTGTGTTACTGTTTATTTGAGCAGTGATCCAATACTTTTGTTGGGCTAATAATGCCTTTTAATTTGGGCATCATCTTTTTATTCTGTAAGTATTTGTTAAGCACCTACTTTTAACTCAAACTATGAAAACTTGTTTTAAGAAATAGAAGTAGTACTGATACCATTCATAATAATGACTCTTAAATCTTTGAGTGCTTGTTTATCTATTCCTGATGTTGTCCTAGACTTTAAGTTGGATGAATTTTCAATGGTCTTTACCCTCTCAGAATTTGTAAGGTGAATGCAGAAAGTACTTTTACCTTACCTATGGGCAAAGAGTTGTTCACTTTCGATAGAGTATTGGGCACAACACACTTAGTTGTTTTATAGGTCTTTTGCAATGCAAACTTCTTTGGATTTTTGAATTTTATAAATTCCAATCACATGAAAGAGAAATAGCAGTTTAGGGGCCTGAGACGTTGCTTATGACATGCATAACTTCTGAAAATGTAGTGAAAATCACTCAATATACTCTGTCACCCTCCATAATTGATTTATATTTACTCAAAATAAAACTGTTTCTGACCTTCTTTCCACAGGCTGAATAGCTTAGAAGGTGCCAGGGAGAAAGCTGAAGTGGGTCTCTGTTTTAGAACATGTAAGCCTTTATTTCATTTTTAGTTCAATCGCAATGATCAGTGCTGGTGATAAACACAGCTGTGTGTATGTTTGTCAAAGATTATTCATAAAATACAGCCCATCCCTAATCTAACTGAATAAAATATTAATATACATCATAGTGATGGGACTTTAAATACACACAAAAACCTTGCTTAAAAATGACAAATTTTCCATAACTACATGTATTTATGGTGACGAAACTAGGGAAAACAGAGTGCTCCTGAGGTACTCTGAGGACAATAGGAACATGCAGTGTTCATTGCTGTGGTATCCACTCTGGGCCCCGCTTAGCCAGGCTCTTTAAGAGGCAAAGACCGTGAACTTCGAGATGCGTATCCATGCACGAATAACCAGTAAGCAGATAGCTGCTGTATGCCCCTTGTAAATATTATCTCTGACATTAGCCAGCTCGATATCCCTTCTCCATCACTCATTAATTTCTTTACAGGGATATACATTGATATGAGAAGTAAGTAAGGGATTTAAAACAATTAAAGTTAACCTTTGAATAACTTTAGCAGTTACAAACTGATTTTACATGTGTTAACCCTTTTCATCTTTTGAATGATTCAATGAAGTAAATGATGTTAATAAGTTCCTTTCTCTCAGAAGGAAAAAGTGAGAGTTAGAAAGAGTAAATGAACATATTGTTCAAAGAATACTTATGCAGTTAGTGGCAAAATTAAATGCCCAAGGGGTGTTCTCAGATTCCAAGGACCTACCCTAGCAGTACTTGGTTAAGTACATTGCTTTGTCTAAAGAGTTTTCTATGAAAAAAATGCATCAAAGGTGTTTCTGTTCTCTGGGGATAATCCTAATAATAAAGAATCCTACCAAGACAACTCAAGCAGTTTTTCCTTCTGTCTCAAGATAGTAAGATGCAGTACACACGTGGAGTTTCCGTGGGTGCTGGCCTGCTGCCATCTGAGCCATAGAATATGGGGAATCAGTGCACTGTTGCCTTAGCAACAGGATGTAAAGAAGCCTGCCTGGGGCATTTCCACACCACCCACTTTGTTCCATTGACAAGACAAGCAGGATGTGGGTGAGTGTACACAACTCATCGCCAGCCTTCTCTGAGAGCTTATTCTTAAAGCAAGAAGAAAGTATGGAATTAATTCCACAATGTTATCATCCTACATCCCACAAGCCCAGTCATATGAGTCAAGGTCATTGCGTTAGAAAAAAAGGCCAAGTTAACACATATTCATAACTGGTTGCTCAATTAAATGGTGCCCTAAGGCTTAATTCAAATGTGTGATGCCTTTATTTCAAAAGCTTTTGGCAGAATTATAGAACAAAACAATATGTCCTGAAATATTGACAAGCTCTAAGGTGTGTAATTATTTAGAAAAGTAAAAATAACAAAGGCTTTCTTCATGATTTGTAAACTATAGCTAAGACATTGGAGTCAAAGAAACCTGGGTTTAATTTCGACCTTTGCAACTTAACCGTAACTTTGATATAATTCTCTACCATGGTAAAATGAAAATAATTGTGGCAAGGATTAAATAAAATAATGTATGTCAGTGATGCTCAATAAGGCATGACTTTTCTCCCATAGGACATTTGGAAATACATAGTGTAGTCACATATAATTATTTGTTGAACATTTAACATAGACACTACAATATGAGAAAAATACAAAGACCTGTAAGTCTTTGCTATGACTTTATCTTGCAAAATACTAAGTCACTGAAAGAAGAGTTAGTAGTGCATGGAGAAATACATATAAGCAAGAAACAGAAGTAATAGGCAATTTATGGAATGGCAGTATGACCTCCATGAATGTATAGAAAGAAGCAACAGAAATAAACCATTTTAGAATGCAGATAAATAACACGTGACAAAATAAACTGAAACTTATCTACTCAAGAAAACTAGTGAACCACAGTAAGACAGTGCAGTCAGTAACATTTTAACTTGGGGCTGTCTTCATCCCCCCTGTCTCCCCAGCTCAGATGGTCTTTAACCAAAACTCAGTGTATTATGGAAAAAATAGATAGATCTGGCTGCCTTTGGAGCTTTGTAAAAAGCACCATTCCTAGAGCACATTAAAGCTTTTTCCAGAAGTGTAGGGGCCTGGCCAGTGGGTAAAACAGGGTATGCTGCCTATTTGACTCAGAGATCAACTCAGTAGAGGGGAAGAGGGAAAACTGGAGAACTTTGAAAACACCTAGGTATTTCTGAGAACCTAAAAGACGGAGCATGTGTATATCTGTGTGCATAGCTTACAAAGACACAAGAAAGGAAAAGTTATTAGTCACTCTTCTTTTTGTGACATTGAGGCCATGCTCAAGCAGGAAGTGAAAGCTATTGTCCTCTTGTAAACTGATGCCCTTGATGAAAAGTGGAAGACATGCAGAAAAAGTATTTAAGGAAATCTGACCAATCATTGACCATTAAACTCAACTCATCAAAGTCTCTCCCTAGGAATCCAGGCTTAAAAATAGAGACAAAAACACTTACTTGAATGCTAGCAGAGAACTAAGCAGCCACACACAGCAGGAAGGACACAATCTATAGAATTAGGTTCTATGTCACTAAACAAAAGACCAACAACAAGAAAGACTAAAACAATAACATAAAGGCAGCAGCAAAATAAATTTTGGTGGGATAGAAATGCTGTTGTTTTAATATTTTAATGTATAGTTTTTAAAAATATATGAAACATACAAAAATTGGTAAAGTATATCAGGTGTACAAGGTAAAGCAGTCAATAGGCATACCAGAGAAAGCCTTAAATATTTATTTAATATATAAAGACTTTAAGTCAGTTATTATCAATATATTTAAGTTAAAAGAAATCATCTATGAAGAACTAAAGTGTGATAATGGGGTGCATTAAGCAGAAGTTATTAATAAAGACAATTATTTTTAAATAAATTATAGTGTTGAAAAGTGTAATTGAAGTAAAAAATTCAAGAATGGTGCAACAAGAGATTTGAACTGACCAAGGAAAGAATCAATAAAAATGAAGATAAATCAATCTGAAGAGCAGGAAAAAAAAGAACAAAGAAAGATGAACAGAACTTCAGAGGCCGGAACAATGCCAACAAGTGTAAATCAACTATAACTAAGAGACACAAATAGGACACCCCATCCAACAGCAGTGGACTATATATTCTCAACTGCAGATGGGACAGCCTCCAGGATATATCACACACTAGAAAATATAACAATCCATAATAAGATTTGAAAGACTGAAGTCAGACAAAGTATGTTCTCTGACCACATTGAAATTAAATTAGAAAGCAACAGCAGAAGAAAAATTTGGAAATTCACAAAAATGGGGAACATAAACAACAGACCCTTAAATAGCTAAAGGGAGAAAGAATTCCCGTTAGAAAATACTTTGAGAAAAATTAAAATAAATACATACCAAAACTTAAGAAAGAGATGCATTTATAATTTTAAATGCCCATATTAAAAATTATTTCAAATTAATAACTTAACTTTCCACTTTAGGAAGCCAGAGAAATAAAAATCCCATAATAACCAATAAGAAGGAAATAACTGGTAGACTGGAAGTACATGAAACAGAGATTTAAAAGAAAATAGAATAAATCAACTAAAAATATTTTTTAAAGATAACTAACAGGATGGTTATACTTTTAAATAAATTTGGCTAAAAAAAGATATAAGGGTGATTCAAATTATTAAAATCACCAAAGAAATGGACATTACTACTGACCTTATAGAAATTATAAGGGAATACTGTGAATGTCTGGAGGGCAATAAATGAGGTAAGCTAGATGAAATGGGCAAATTCCTAGAAATAAACTACTGAAAGCAGCTCAAAAAGAAATAGAAAATGTGGGTAGATCTACAACAAATGCAGATACTGAATTTTAATTTCAAAACTTCTAACTATTGTAAGTCCAATATGGGATAGCTTTACTACTGACCAAACATTTTACCAAGAATTAATACTAATTCTTCAGAAGCTCTTTCAAAAAGTAGAAGAAAAATGTACATTTCCTAACTAATTTTGCTAATACTGGAATCAGAGAAAAGCATCACAAGAAATTAAAATAATAAATAAGGACTACTATCAACAAAATACTGATATCAAATCTAGCAACATACAAAAATAGATTATATACTATGGTCAAGCAAGATTTATCAGAGTAAAACAATATTGGTTTAGTATATTAAAAGAAGTCAGTTCAGTGTACTATATTGCTAGAACAAAGGACAGAAACCTACATAATATTTACACAGAGGCAGAGAAAACATTTGATAAACTCCAAACATACTCTCATGGTAGAAGAAAAATACTCAACAAACCAAAATATAAGGGAAGTTCCTCAACCTGTTATAGGGTATCTATGAAGACCTCATAGTTCACCTAACATTTAGTGAAAGGATGAAGATTTGTCATTATGATCAGGAATAAGACAAAGATATCTACTCTCCTATTTCTGTTCAGTTTTTTTACTGGAAATTCCAGCCATGGTGATGAGGCAAGAAAAACAAAGGTATTTGGATTAGATGAAAAAGTAAAACTCCCTCTGTTAGAAGATGTAATAAGCTCTATATAGAAAAGCATAGGGAATTCACTAAAAAAACTATTACAACTAATAAATAAGTTAAGCAGCATGGTAGGGTACAAGATGTAAAAATCAGCAAACAGTATTTTTGCACTAGCAGTGATCAATTTGAAAGTGAAATCAGTAAATTAATCACAGTAAAAATAGCAATAAAATAATAAAATAAATAATAAAATCAGTATGAGATTTAACAAAAGAAACACAAAACTCATACACTGAAATCTCGAACACTACTGACTTCTGTCAATAAGAAAGATCTAAATGAATGGAAAAAAAATCCTGTGTTCAAGGAATCAAAAGACCTGATACTCTTAAGATTATAATACTTTTCAAATTGATAAACAGCTTCAATGTAGTCTGTACTAAATCTCTGATGAATTTCCTTTTGCAGAAATTGACATATCTAAATGTTCATCTTAAAGTTCATGAGGAAATGCAGATGATCCAGTTAAAACAATCTTGAAAGAAAAGATGGAGTATTCATACTTGCTAATTTCAAAACTATCAGTCTACAGTAAGAAAATGTGGTACTAGCATAAGAATAGACATATAGGTAATGGAATAGATTCCTTTGGGCGATAGGCTCAAAGGAATTTAATAGGAAATAGTAATCTTTTCAATCAATGGTCTGGGACAATTGTATATTCACATAGAAAAAAATGAATTTGATCCCCCTACATTACACCACATAAAAAAATTAACTCTAAATGTATCACAAACTGAAATATAAAAACTAAAACTGAGAAATTTCTAGAAGAAAATATAGGAGTACATCTTAATAACCTTGAATTAAGCCAGGGTCTTTCATTAATATTAAAAACTTGTACATCAAAAGACATAATCAAAAATATTTTAAAATCTTCCAACTGCCAAGAAACCTGTATCCAGAATATATAATCATTTTAACCTAACCATAAACAGATAAATAGCCCAAGGAATAAAGTGGTAAAATATTTGAGTAGGTATTTACTCAAAGATGATATACAAATGTCCAATAACCAAATCAAAAGATGCTTGATACCATTAATTAGGGAAATGTAAATCAGAACCAAAATGAGATACTACTTCACATCTGTAAGAATGACTAAAATAAATAAGACAGACAAGACAATTATTGTTGAGAATGAGAAAATCCCAGAACCTTCATATAATTCTAGTGACAATGTAAAATGGTATAGCCACTCCGAAAGTAATTCGGCAGTTCCTCAAAAAGGGAATTAACATATGACTGGTAACGCCACTCTTTAGTACATACTCGAAAGAAACAAAAGCTAAATATAAGCTTGTATAGGAGTGCTCACAGAAACATTTGTTCATTATAGCAAAACGTGGACACCACACAAATGTCTGTGGAATTTTATTAGGTAATAAAAAAGAGTGAGGTACTAACAGACAAGTCTTTAAAGATGTATAAGTGAAAGAGATCAGTCAAAAAGACCAGATATAGTATGATTCTAGGTGTGTGAAATGTCAACCATTGACAAGAAAGTAGATCAGTAGTTTCCAAGGACTGAGAGTTTTGAGGGATGGTAATGAATGCTAATATGCAGAAAGTTTCTTTTGGGATCATGAAGAATTTCTAAAGTTAGATAGTGGTGATAGTTGTATAACACTGAATATACTGAACCAATATTGAATTGCATACTTTAAATGAATGAATTTTATGATATGTGAAATATATCTCATGAAGTTTAAGAGAGAATCAAGCAGTGGAAAAATGCTATAAAGATTTAAAGATTCAAAGAAACCAGGAAAATGTAAGTGAGAGAAGCATAACATCTGTGGGTCCTTGAAAAGTGTGTATAGTGTGTGAAGTTATGCATTAGAGTGTCTCTGAGTTACGTCCATCCAAATATTTGAAATCCACCAGTTTCCTTTCTATACCTGGGCCTTGAGCAGAACAGCTGAACTGCTGAACTGAAAACACATTGGAAGGGAGACTATTCCATCAAGAAGGGTAGATTCTTAGTAAAATAAATATGAAGCTTAAGAATCACAATTATAAGCTCAATTAGCTATAGTAGACCTAGAGCTTGGATTTTCCCAGTGCATGTATTAGGCAGAATGAAAGACAAGTTTCTGAGGCAACATTCATCCATGAGTTCATTCACTCTTTTAGCTGTCTATAAAGAGAGATACATCACACCTGAATCTTTAGGACTGATCGTAACATACTTATAAATCTATAAGTATATTAATAAACTCTATAGGAGTTTATTAAACATGACTTGATAAAAATGAAGCAAGATATTCAGCTCAAATTATTTTAAGCAAAAGTTTATATAAAAACATGTCTCAGGTAAATGGAAAATATAAGGCAGTTGATTTCAGGCAAGCCTTATTCAAGGGGTTGCCAGAGCTCAGTCACCATTTTTCTTGACTCTGTTTCTCTTTGATTGCACCATTCTCAGATGAGCCTTATGTGAAGGTTGACAAAATGACTGCCAAAAGCTCCATGCTTGCATATGTTCAGGTTAGCAACAACAAGAGAAAGAGAATGTTTCTCTTAAAAAGCTAACAAATCAATCCTGGTAAACTTTCCAATGAGCCTGAAGCATGTGTTCATCCTCCTTGTGAAATTGTTGTTGGCAGGTATCCAAGTTGTTCAACTAATACAATGATCAGAAAAGCAGAGTTTGCTAAATGCTTCACAAATAGTAGCAATGAAATGTTAGTGGAGTTTAGGGGAACAGAAAATCATTTTTTTATTTCATCAATGACCCATGCATCATTGAGCAATGTGTTGTTCAGCTTCCAATTGTTTGCATGTTTTTTACTGCTGTTTTTGTTGCTGATTTCTAGTTTTAATGCATTGTGGTCAGATAGAATGCATGGGATTATTTCTATTTTCTTATATTTGCGGAGGCTTGCTATGTGCCCTAAGATATGATCAATTTTGGAGAGGTTCCATGGGCTGCTGAGAAGAATGTGTATTGTGCCAAAGTTGAATGAAATATTCTTCAGACATCAGCTAGGTCCATTTGATCTATGGTGTGATTTAGTTCTAGGATTTCTTTATTGATTTTTTTGTTTGGATGACCTATCTGTTGGTAATAGGGGAGTATTAAGGTCTCCCACTATCACTGTGTTGGAGTCTATATATGTTTTTAGGTCTTTCAGGGTATGTTTGATGAAATTGGGTGTGTTGACATTGGGTGCATATAGATTGATAATTGTTATTTCCTTTTGGTGTATTTCCCCTTTTATTAGTATGGAATGTCCTTCTTTATCTCGTTTGATCAATGTAGGTTTGAAGTCTACTTTGTCAGAGATAAGTACTGCTACTCCTGCCTGTTTTCAGGGACCATTGGCTTGGTAAATCTTCCAGTCTTTCACTTTCAGCCAGTGCTTATTTCTGTCGATGAGGTGGGTCTCCTGTAGACAGCAGATTGTTGGATCTTCCTTTTTAATCCAGTTTGCCAGTCAGTGTCTTTTGATGGAGGAATTTAGTCTGTTAACATTCAGTGTTAGTATTGATAAGTATGTGGTGATCCCCGTTATGTAGTTGTCTTTGTTGATTAAGAGTTTGATTATGTGTAGCTGAATCAATGTTACTCTTCACTTTCTTGCCTTTTCTTCTCCTGTGGTTTGGTACTGCCTGCCCTTTCATGGTTTTGTTTGCTTTCATTATCTGTGTGCAGAATCCCTTGGAGAATCTTTTCTAGTGGTGGCTTGGTGGTCACATATTGTTTTAATTTCTGCTTATTATGGAAGACTTTTATTGCTCCATCTATTTTGAATGATAGTTTTGCTGGGTAAAGTATCCTAGGATTGAACTTATTTTCATTCAGTGCTTGGAGGATCTCACCCCAAGCTCTTCTTGCTTTTAATGTTTCTGTTGAGAAATCTGCTGTGATTTTGATGGGTTTACCTTTGTATGTTTTTTGTTTTTTCTCTTACAGCCTTCAATATTCGTTCTCTAGTTTCTGTATTTGTTGTTTTAATGATAATATGTCGTGGGGTAGTTCTATTTTGGTCAGATCTATTCAGTGTTCTGGAGGCTTCCTGTACCTGAACAGGCATAGATTTCTCTAGATTTGGGAAATTTTCTGATGAAATAAAAGAGGAAATTAAAAAGTTCCTGGAAGTTAATGAAAATGTAAACATGACATACCAGAACCTATAATACATAGCAAAAGCAGTCCTAAGAGGAAAGTTTATAGCCATAAGTGCGTATATTTAAATGACAGAAAGATCTCAAATCAATGACCTAATACCACAGCGCAAACTCTTAGAAAAACAAGAACAAACAAATCCCAAAACAAGCAGAAGGAAAGAAATAATTAAAATAAGGGCTAAAATCAATGAAATAGAAATCAAAAAAATTACAAAGAATCAATGAAACAAAAAGCTGGTTCTTTGAAAAAATAAATAAGATTGACAGACCCCTGGAAAACCTGATTAAAATGAGAAGAGAAAAAGCCCAAATCAACTTTTAAAAATCATTAGCTTTTCTATACACCAACATGAAACAAACTGGGAAGGAATATATGGAAACAATTCCATTCACAATAGCCTCAAAAAAAAAATCAAATACCTAGGAGTAAATTTAACAAAGGATGTGAATGAACTCTACAAGGGGAATCACAATCTCTTGAAGAAAGAGATTAAAGAAGATTACAGAAGATGGAAAGATCTCCCGTGCTTGTGGATCGGTAGAATCAACATAGTAAAAATGGCTATACTGCCAAAAGAAATCTACATGTTTAATGCAATTCCCATCAAAATCCCAATGACCTTCATCACAGAGATTGAAAAATCTACTCTAAAGTTCATTTGGAAGCACAAGAGACCATGAATAGCCAATGTAATACTCAACAAAAAAAGCAATGCTGGAGGTATCACAATACATGACTTCAAACTACATTACAAAGCAATAGCAATAAAAACAGCATGGTACTGGCATAAAAACAGACATAAAGACCAGTGGAACAGAACAGAAGATCCAGATATTAATCCATACAACTATACCCACCTCATTTTTGACAGAGGAGCCAAAAACATACGATGGAGAAAAGACAGCCTCTTCAACAAATGTTGCTGGGAAAAGTGGTTCTCCATCTGCAAGAAACTGAAACTAGATCCATGTCTATCACCCTGTACTAGTATCAACTCAAAATGGATCAAGGACCTAAATATCAGACCTGAAACTCTGAAGTTCCTACAGGAAGGAGCAGGGAATACTCTGGAACCAATAGATATGGGCAAGGACTTCCTCAATAGAACCCCAGCAGCCCAGCAATGAAGAGAAAGGATGGACAAATGGGACTTCATAAAATTGAAAAGCTTCTGCACAACAAAAGAAATGGTCTCTAAACTGAAGAGACTACCCACAGAGTGGGAGAAAATATTTGCCAGCTATACATCAGACAAAGGACTGATAACCAGAATATACAGTGAACTTAAGAAACTAAGCTCTCCTAAAATCAATGAACCAATTAAAAAATGGGCAGCTGAACTTAATAGAACTTTCTCAAAAGAAGAAATTCAAGTGGCAAAAAAGCACATGAAAAAATGGTCACCATCTCTAGTCATAAAAGAAATGCGAATCAAAACCACACTAAGACTCTACCTCACCCCTATTAGAATAGCCATCATCAAAAACACCACCAACAACATGTGTTGGTGAGGATGTAGGGAAAGAGGAACCCTAATCCCTGCTAGTGGAAATGCAAGCTGGTACAACTACTCTGGAAAAAAATTTGGAGACTTCTTAAAAATCCAAACATAGACCTGCCATATGATCTAGCAATCCCACTCCTGGGGAAATACCCAAAGAAATGCAACACAGATTACTCCAGAGGCACCTGCACACCCATGTTTATTGCAGCACTATTCACAATAGCCAAGTTATGGAAACAACCAAGATGCCCCACTATTGATGAATGGATCAAGAGAATGTGGTACTTGTACATAATGAAATTTTACTCAGCCATGAAGGAGAATGAAATCTTATCATTTGCAGGTAAATGGATGGAACTGGAGAACATCATTCTGAGAGAGGTCAGCCAAGATAAGAAGACCAAAAATTGTATGTTCTCCCTCATATGCAGACTTAGGTCTAGGGCAAATGCAACAATGTGGTTGGACTGGGACCACATGACAAGGGGAGAGCACATATGGGTGATATAGAAATAGGTAGAAAACCCAAAACATGAAAGCGTTTGATGTTCCCACTATAGAGGAGCTAATACAGAAACCTGAAAGCAACAGAGGTTGTCATGAGAAGGGGATCAGAAACCAGGGTAAAGATCAGTTAGAAATGAATCAACATGGGTTATAACACGTGTACATGAAAGCAATGCTAGGAATATTTCTGTATAGCTATCCTTAACTCAACTAGCAAAATACTTTGTCCTCTTATTATGCTTGTCTCTTTTCTTCAACAAAACTAGTGATAACAGCAGAACAGGACCTGCTTGGAATTAAGGGGGGCAGGGGGGAGAAATGACCCAAACAATGTATGCACATGTGAATAAATGAATAATAAAAAAATTGAAACATGAAAGCTAAAAAACAAAAAAAGAAAGAAAATCATTTTTGAATTGAGATGATGAACAAATCTTCATGGAGAGGTAAGAGGTTACATTTTAATTTGTAACTAAAATGATTTCTAGTATACTTCCACCGGCTGGGGAAGGGAAGCAGGTTCCACACAAAGAGAATAGTGAGGAAAAGTCTTGCTTCTAAAACAATACTTCAAAAGGCCTTGTTGGGGAGGTAAAATGTAGAGAGGAGAGAACCATTTCTTCTGCTTCTGCCCGGAACATTTCTGTATTTTTCCATAATTGTGGTTGTATCCATTTTTTATTACTTTCTCCCAACCTGATAAACACAAGAAAAAGAATAATGACTACTTGAATGGGCAAAAAAAGGGGATTTTCTGCAGGAGTTAATTAGAACTGACTTTAGGAGCAGCTATCCTCCCCCAGTGTGTGAGGCCTGTACCTTCCCCTACCACACTATCCCATCCCACAGCAAGTAACCAAGATTCCCCACCTCCCCCCTCACTCCTTTTCCCACACAGTTTTTCTCTACTGAAAATGGATTTTTATCTTTAACTGTATCATACTAGCTTGAATTTTCTCATTTATTTAACAAGGAAAATTGCTAGGTTTGGATCATGATTCTCTCAATTAATAGCCTTGGCCTGAAGCAAATGACTTAAAATTTTCATTTCCCTGTTTCTTTTTATTTAAGTTAGGCTAGTAATAGTTAGGGTTGTTATGAATCCTAAATGGATTCATACTTGGAAAGTCTTTGAAATAGGTCTCAAAATAAGCACAAAAATGTAATTAAATCTATCACATAGCGTGGGCATATTTTCATGCCCTCTGAGTGTCTAACTAAGGTATGGGTGATTACAAGAACTCAAATTGTAGACAATAAGATGATTTCAAAATGTAAGCCCTGGTCAATGGCTCTCCAGTCCCATTGATCCTTTCCCATGACATGGACAGGTAAGGGGTACAAGTAGCAAATGGAAGCAAGTCCCAGAACCATGAGGACTAGAATCACAAAAATGTTTAGCTCTCAGACTTATCAAGGCCTCTGCACTGAGTTGACATGGTCTTTTTTCTGCCTGTCATTACTGATGCAGCTGTTTGAGGCCTTTGTGGCTTTTCTCAAGTCCTTCATTGCTGGAAGATTCAAAGACAAGGTAATACATGCTTAGCAAACTAGACCAGCAGTGCCCCAATGAGGAAAAGACAAAACCTGAAAATCTGCAGAGAGGCCCAGTTTAATCTAATCATATGTAATAAGGCTTTTATCAATTCAAGATAAACTACATTTTTACCAAATTATGGGGCTTTTCCCACAATTAAATATGATGAGGGGAGATGGATGCTGTAATTTTTCTAGCATTTACTCTTAAAAGGCTTTAATTCTTTCACCTCAGCAGATGACTGTCCATTTCACTGCAAAGAAATGATAATGTCAGCCACAAACTCACTCTACCTCAGTAATGTGAATGAATCTTCCTTTCTTCTGCTAGTTTTAAAATACAAGAGGTTCTTCCCCATCCCTGGTTTTCATCTAGTGCTTCCTCTGTGATTGCTTTCTTTCTTGCTTATTCTTTCCCATCAACCACTTTTCAGCTTATAAAATAGGTGCAAGTCTATTTGATTTTGTCCTCCTTTGATTTCTTCCAAGTAACTACTCTGTGTGACTGACTTGTGCCTTGGGACTGAAACAAAAATTAAAATTAAGGATGTCTCATGAACAATTTCCTAAACTAACACAGTGTCGAAGAAATGTAAATAATCAAACTTTCAAAGAATGTCTGTGACTTTGTAGAATTTATTAAGCCACAAATCTTCACTACAAATTTGAGGTATGCGAGTCACCTGTAGGAACCATTGGCATATTCTTGTTGGTAGCTGAGGCCAGGAGAACAGGCAACACTTACCCAAGGAAAGTGAAAAGAATAGATTGGGAAAAAAAGTGGGAAGTGGGAATTCAGAGGCAAGTAGGGGAAGACCATTTGCAAAGAGAAGTAAAAACATATGAAGCATAAAAATATAGATAGGAGCATTATTGCAAAACCCAAGACAGCACTGGAATGTCAGCAGTGGAGAGTAATGGATGTCTCAGTCGTGTCAAAGAATGAGAGTCTACAGAGATAGAGGCAGCAGTTTCAGTGGAATGCTATGATCAATAGCCAGGTTCTGGCAGTTGAACAAAGGAAGGTATGCCAGGGAGGCCAGCACATATGACTGAATAAGTTTTTAACCTTGCTGCAGAACACAGAGGAAACGGGGTGAAACCTCGAGAGAAATTTGGCATGTTGAAGAACACAGGAGACACTTGAGCCTATTTTATAAGCCAAAAAGTGGTTGATAGGAAAGAATAAGACAGAAAGAAAACAATCACAGAGGAAGTGCTACAAGAAAACCAGGGAAGGGGGCGGGACCTCTTGGGCTCTAAATTTTCTAATTAATTCCTCTATAGAAAATTCATAATTAAAAAAATACATATTTTCTACCTCTGTTCACTGAAGTACTTGGAGGCATTGGTAATTCCTAATAATGAGGACACCTTGAGCTTGAATGTTGGTTTCTATATATTGTTTCATACTGAAAGAGATAAAGATCTGTAGGAAAAACAACTGATCTGGTGTCAACCTCAGATATATTGTTATGTCCAAAGGCAAGGAGATGTTCAAAAGCTAGTGAAGGGACAAGGGAACCTGTCTGAAGAAACTTCCATGGGACAGATATGAGACACTGTGAGCATGAAACAGAATAAAAAATCATTTTTGAATGAAAAATAATCCATGAATCCAAATTAACACAACCCTTCCCACAATACTGGGTGAAAGTTGCTAGTGACAAAAGTAAATCTTGTTTTTGTATTGAAGAAACCCTGTCCTCACCAAATGATGACCTTGACATCCTGTTAATTAGGCAACCTGGCGCTTTGTGTCCTTAAGGTACTACTATACTGGTTGTAAGATATGCAGCATTATATAAGAAAAATTTTTGCTAACAACTCTTAACCTGGAGCTATTCATGGGGAAGCAGTTAGACAAATTCAAACACTCTTTATGAAAATTGGCCTGTACTCTTAAAATTTTTTTCAATAGCATGAAAATTAAACAAAAAGCCTTAAGAAATGTTTTGTGGACAATGGGGCAAATTTACATGTGGACTTTGTATTAGATGATGTTATTGAGTGGTTTATATTCTTGGGTGTGGTAATGGTGCTTTTGTTCTTAGGATATGTTCACTGACATACTTAAGGATGAAATGCAATGATGTTGGGTTCTCACCTTCAAATTATTAAAAAGTGTGTGTGTGCTGTGCACATGTTGTGTGTGTGTGTGTGTGTGTGTGTGTGTGTGTGTGTGTGTGTACATAGAGCCTAACGTGAATGAAGCTCCCACTGGTCACATTTTATTTTTAGTCTAAAAATTTAAAACTAACTCAGAAAGAAAGTATAAGAAAATATGACAAAATGTCAATGATGTATCTGTGAGGATGTCCAGTAATACATTACACTATTTTTCAAGTTTTCTTTCGATTCATAAGTTTTCAAAACAAAATAATGAATATAAAAATATTAGAATGGTCCAGGATGGAGGCACATGCCTGCAATCCTAGCAATTGAGAAGTAGAGGCAGGAGAATTACAATTTCAAAGTCAATCCATGAGAACCTGTCTCAAACAACTAAAATCTTACAAAAAGAAATAAAAAGAGACTAAAATGAAAAACCATAGAAATGCAAATGAAATACATCATGGTGCATTGTACAGGAGAGAAAATATTTCAGCTTAGCTAATTGATATTTTCTGATCCCATTAACTTCTGTTTGACTTTGTGGTAGTCTAAGACAGCAGATGTTGTGCCACCAAGGTTTCACATGTCTGTTTCACACACAGTGTTAGATGTAATTAACTGTAGTGTTTCTTCTTCACGTCTGGTCTACTGGAAAGAGACTGTAGCTCTATTTCCTATAAGACAAATCTTTATAAAAATAAAAATGTTGTGAAACATAGTAATTCCTCATTTTATGAAAACATCGAAAATTTTTTTCCAAATCTACAGACAATTTTAGGGTATTTTCTTTAGTCTTGATGTCAATCAGCAATGCAGCATATTCTGTCAGTGTCGATGTTTTTAACATGATTTTTTGGCAATACTGGGATTTGAACTCAAGTGCTTTGTGCTTGCTAGGCATGTGCTCTGGCCACATTGCTAGCCCTTTTTTCTTTAGATTACTCTTCAAAGAGGGTCTCACTTTTTTGCCAAGGTCCAGCATTGGACTAGGGGTCTCCTTACCTATTTATGCTGCATAGGTAGGATGATAAACACACATTACCATGCAAAACTTATTTGTTGAAAATGGAGTCTCATTAACTTTTTGACTGAGCTTCTTTGAACAACAATCCTCCTAATCTCTACCTTCCAAGTAGCTGGGATTACAAGCAGGCACTAATGTGCCCGGCCAACATAATTTTTGGATGGAACTCCATGTGGCTAAACTCAAGGTAACTGGAAAAACCAATTCCTTCCATCTTCACTGTTTTGTGAAGAATTTACATCTCTAGTTTCATGATCTGCTTTCTCCTTGGGTGCTCTGAATGACTGTTTGCCTTCTTTCTGGAGAATATGCACATAGCTCCTAACCATCAAAATGGTATTTATTGTTTTAAGCTAAAAAACTCTTTTTGCATTTCAGGTAATGAAATTGTCAGTGAGAGGCTAGATAGTAAGTAGGACACACCTGACTAGGCTGTTTAAAATATGCCTTATTTCTTGATGTTTCACTAATTTCTTTAGCTTCACTAATGCAAAACAAAGTCCTAGAAAAACCATGGGCATTAAGTACAAAGAAAAACATAGTTGTGTTTTCCAAAAATGTAAATTCTTAAACTCTGGAAGCTACAATTTATGTAACCTAAAATCCACATATGAAATTGCTTCATCTTGCGTATAAATAGTGTCCCTTGTACCAACCTTGACCTGGAATACTCTGGTGCCTCTGTTTTCCCCACTTGTGCAAAAGAAACCCATCTTGCTACTCTGTAAGGAGTGAGACTTCTGTGAATTGAAACCTACTGAGATTAAACGCTGAAGGACTTTCCCACAACAGTTTCATATCTCGCATGAATTCTACATTTGCTTCTGCCTGACTCAGATTTTCATCTTACTGTCATTGTTTCTAAATCAGTTCTTCGGAGGTGACCCACAAAACCACATTTACTGATGTTGCTTTTTTAAACTTGATCGAGGATTTTGAAAGCACTTTAGTTGCAATCTGTAAATAAATCATTTTCAGAAGTAACCAAAATTTAGAGTCTGAGTCCTAATTTTTACCAGTGATTACTCCTTTTTGGCTTTTCTTATGAGGGAGGCATTTTTTTCTTGTAAAGAAACCACTTTTCAGATTTTATGTAACCAACTTTTCTTCAAAGCTAAAAACTTGTATTTCCTAATCTAATTTATGGAAAAAATTTTCTTCTTCAAAACATCTTAAAATTGATTCCCTTCTTTACTCTAGTTGTATCAAAGAGAAAAATTATAGTGTTAAGCACTATAAATGATGTTTTCACCATTCTTCTATTTAATGACTCAACTGCCTCTTAATATTTGTGCATCTAATTAAGAATCAATATTCAGTATTTGATACTATTTATATGTTACATTGAGGAATTTGCATCACATGCCTCATAATTTTGCAAATTTAGTTTCTGCCTAGAGTGAAGTAATATTCCTTGTATTCACAATGACAGCCCAGCCAGTATTAGATCTCTTGTACTATAGAAAACCTGTAAGAGAAAGACACTTTTAGTCTACTAGTATATAATATATAAAACTTTAACAAATATTTATTAATACAGCAGCCAAACCCTGTGCTGAGTTTGCCTCAAAAATGTTAAAAATTACTTAAATAATACTTTCAAAGATATCAATTCAGCAGGGCGCTGGTGGCTTGCTCCTGTAATCCTAGCTACATAGGAGGCAGAGATCAGGGGGATCGTGGGTTGAAGCCAGCCTAAGCAAATAGTTCAGGAGACCCTGTCTTGCAAAGACCCATCATAAAATCAGGACTGGTGGGTGTAGGCCCTGAGTTCAAACCCCAGTATTAAAAAAAAAGAAGGGAAAATATCATCTCAGCTGACACACTGGTTGACTATCAAAGATTATACTGAATATTGGAGCCAGATTGTCCAGGTGAATATCACACACACACACACACACACACACACACAGATATACAATTCTTGGAGTTCTAGAATAAGTGTTTATGAAATACTATTGAACCATGTGAATGAGTTAAACCAGGCTGCTACAACAGTGATAGCTAATATAGGCTCAAGCAGGTTTAGATTGACAAAATTTGCTAGAATGTATTTGTATTTGATACATTTTTTTATTGTTGTACTGGAGGTACATTGCAACATTTACACAAGTTCTTACAGTATATCATGTTTTAATGATTGATATCCTGTTGGCATGACGTGTGGGACAATAAGTAGTTAATTTCATGGTACCGTTTCTGTGTTCCTAAGTCTACAGATAGAGTATCATCTGTTAGCTCAACATATGCATTACCTTGCATAAAAGGCATCAAAACTGTTTGTCCATGGATACTGTACATTACTCATCTTTGCCAGAAGGAAGGCTGGGAACTAGCAATACAAAAACACAAAACGTGGATATAAGAAAGAGTATAAATCTTCAAAAGAAGCATGAAAATACATGGCTTAAATGGAAATGAAATCCAACTTAACCTACCTTAAAGGAAAAACAAGGAATTTTTGCTCATCTTACTTGAATAATTAAGGCATGGCATATGTTCTTTATGCAGCTCACCCTTGGGATTCAAATGATGTCATAGATTTTTTTCTGTAGCCCAACTCTACTTTCTTTGTTGGCTTCATGTCTAAGCAAGCTTTCTTCTAGAGCAGCAAAAATGGCTCCAGGCAGTTTCAGGTTTACAGTCTCTGAAGGATCCTCTGTGTCCAGATCAATCCCATCAAAGGGCCCATGATCGGCCCTATTTGGGTCACATCTCATTACTGGCCCAATCACTGTGTCAGGAGGTGAGGTCCTCCGATTGTCTATTGCCCAAACTATCCATGCAATGATTTTATACAGAAAAGAAGAAATAATGGATAAGCAAAAATAGGTAAGTAGATAGATAGATGATGATGATATAGATAGATGACAGATAGATACACAAATATATATATACTTTGATAGTCAGTTGATAGATTACATTTATCCTACTAAAACCATGTGTCTTGATTTGAACTATCCAGTCTGGTATTAAACTTGTCTTATCTATTTTTCCATTTTGCTTTTCTTTCATATTTTTCTGTTTGTTTCCATATATGTGTGTTTTAAAAATCAGTGCTGTTTAGTGTTAGGAGCACAGACTTCAGAGTCAGATGTATAACCCTTTGAATCCTCTGCTGGGAAATAGCTATATCACCAGCAGAATGTCCTTAACCACTCTGAGGTTCAACTTTTGTCCTAAGTAAATGTGCATGATAGTATTAACTGCATAAGGGATTTGCAAAATGAAGTGGGATAATGTATTTAAACTTATTAACAGAGTACCTGGCTTAGAGAAATTTGTTATTAAATAGCTATTACCATGAGTAATATTACTGCTGTCATTGTTCCTTGCTCCTTGTAAGGATATTCTTGCACTTTGGAGGCCTGTATTGGACAGCTCTAAGTCCATTCACTACTGTTTGGACATGAAAAAAGAACACAGATATTGGCATGCATATCAGAGGCTCTGTCATTAAGCACTGGAGTTTGCACACCTGACATCTTTTCCCATCTCCTGAAAAAGTTTTCACATCAAGGGATGCCATTTGTGAATAAGGAAGGTTTCTGCCTGCTGATTTATTTGCCAACATTCCTAGAAGTAAGATCAACAAATGTAATGTTTTCTTCAGTGTGAAAGTTATGTTTGCATTGAAGTACAGCTTCCACAAGCACAGAATGAGTGTGTGTGATCATTTAGAAAAGAAATTTCTTTTAGAAAATATACCATTTTAGATTTTGATAGATTTGACCAGCTTACTTTTCAGACATCTTTTCCATTTGGTGGAGAAAATCCAATCATCTGATTATGACCATCATAGAAAGGGTTTTTCCCATGTTCTCTTGCAAGAAGCTGATCTTGAACCTGAGGTTCCCTTCTTAAGGAAATGCCTTTTTATCAGCAAAGAATTGCATCTCTGAATTTACTTAAATTGGTTCACTATTCCTTTGCAATTCTCTTTGCAATTGCCAAGGTAGGAAATCTATGGACTAATGAGCTACTCTACAAAGTGTCGCTTCAGCAAAGGATGAATTTTTCAATATTTCACTGAATAGAGAATGTATACTTTTAAAACATTTACCAAGTATATCACTAATTTAAAAAAAACTATTTTCCACCACCTGGATATGGCTGGAGAGTAGAGTATATGTGGACTGAAGGTACAAAG
The DNA here is from genome assembly GCF_047511655.1 of Castor canadensis. Taxonomy (NCBI): domain Eukaryota; kingdom Metazoa; phylum Chordata; class Mammalia; order Rodentia; family Castoridae; genus Castor; species Castor canadensis. Next base: position 193,706,758 of record NC_133387.1, read on the forward strand.
GAGGCAGGGCTCTGGCTTCCATGACACATCTAAACCCTTTATCAGGTCCCCCAAGGCCATTCCTACTAGTTAGTGTAAGGTACACTGAGTGATGGTCTAAAAAGTGATGCTCAAAAATATGATTCATTTCCTTCTTATTGTTACTTTTATGTATTTTCAGCATGTAATACTTGAAATGAAAAGTGTAAGAATAACAAATATTGAGGAAATTTTAAAATCAAAAGACTACTTTTTACAACTCAATGCAAATACTTTTAAAAACCTACATGAAATGGGTAGTTATCAGGAAAAGCTAATTTTCAAAAATGATCAAAAGTGTTATGAAACCAATTTCTCTATTTGTTAAAAAAAGATGATGCTTCATTTATTTAATGCTTCTTTAAAGTCATTCAACTTACCTGGAGTTGTGGCTCAAGTGGCAGGATGCCTACTTTGTAAGCACGAAGTCCTGAGTTCAAACCCCAGTCCTACCAAATAAGAAAAGTTATTCAACAAAATTTTAAAATTTCATGAATAAAATTCATGCATCAGTTCTTAGATTTATTCCTGTGGCTATCATGCTTTCACTGCAATTTAAAACATGTTTAAAATATCTTTTTCTATCTTTTTATTTTTATGTATAAAATATAATGAAGTATACTGATTCTAGAATTACATTGTTAACTTCTCATACAATTCATAGTAATTCATTTATTAGTAATTCTAGTCTGGGCAACGTAGCATGCATCTGTAAAACCAGCTATGCAAGAAGTGGAAATCAGGAGGATCTCTGTTCAAAGATGTCATGGCAAATAAATAGCAAGACCCCATCTCAACAAAGAAGTCAGGCGTGATGATGTGCGACTGTAACCCCAACTGTAACCTACCTATGGTAGGCATCAATAGGAGGATAGAAGTCTGTGTCCAGCCCACATGAGAACATAAGACACTATTTAAAAAATAGCTAAAGCAAAAAGAGCTGGAGACCTGGCTAAAACAGTAGAGTGCTTGGATATTGCAAGGCCCCAAATTCAAACCCCATTACCACAAAAAATAAATTCTACGTGGACAATTACATATGTGGTTGATGAGAAGCTTGTTCCATTCTCCCTGGTTCTTGCATTTACAAATTTCTTTATTTTTTATCATCTTACCTTACTGGCTAGAATGGCACTAGTAATATGTCCAGTACAATTCTGAACAGAAGCAATGACAATGAGAGGGCTTCTGACACCCAGCTGTTAAGAGTGAATAGTTTTGATCATAAGCTTTTTAAAATAATAAACGAAAATTGACTTTATAGAGTAGTTTTGATGTATGGCTTGAGATAATCATATCTACTTTTCAGTTTGCTATTTTTTTTTCAATTGTATGTGAGCTAACTAATCCATTTAATTGATTTTTTTATTTAGCAATCATATTTTATGATAAAAGTTTTATTTTAATTTTTCAAGTCTACAAGGTATCATTTAATTATCATCCTTATTCCTAACAAATTATTATAAATTGTAGAAGTTCACAATGTAGTTGCCTCTAGAATTAGTATAACTTATTATATTTTATACATAACAATAAAAAGATAGAAAAAGATATTTTAAACATTTTAAAAATTGCAGTGAAAACATGTCATAGAAATAAACCTAAGGAATGATGCACACGAGCTGTATTTATACTGTTTTATGCACATATTCTTGTAACTTATTTCTTCAAGTATTTTTAATACAGAATTGTTTTGAATGACTCTCATTCATGGTGTTTCTTTCTTGTGTGTATGGTACATTTGATTTAGGGAACAAACATATTAATTTAGGGAAAACCTGAATAGGTAGAATTATGATGTTTTCTTGCAGTGAAAACCTAACTGTTGTTTCTTTTAGCATCCTGGCTTTGCCTCCTGGTTTTGCCTCCTGGTATTACCTTCCCAAGTCTAGTACAAGAGGCTTCAGTTTCCCCACTTTGTATATACCAGATAAGTTTTTCATTTGTTTGTTTGTTCAGTTTCCCCACTTTGTATATACCAGATAAGTTTTTCATTTGTTTGTTTGTTCAGTTTCCCCACTTTGTATATACCAGATAAGTTTTTCATTTGTTTGTTTGGTTGGGTTTTTGCAGTTCAGGGGATCAAACCTAGAACTTGGACCTGGCAGGCAAGTGCTGTACTCTGAATTGCAACCACAGACCAGCTCCCCCATTTTGTAGGTAATCCAATGCTTAGTCTTTTGGTTACAGTTCTGATATTTGTGTTTGCCTTGAAGGAAAACCTTGTAAGAAAAACACTTGCTTAGAATTAACCACCTGCTTTGTGTGTTTGTGGGGTTCATTTTTCAAGCTCTCTTAAATTTGGGACTAAGCAAAATGATAAAATGTAATTATAATTATATAGGTGTTTTACAGTGGTTGTAGAGAATCCAGTCTACCATTCTGACTCACTACCTGTTTTCTATACTTCTTCTAATTGCTATTATTGCTGGTAAAAGTCAAAACATATAATTTCAAAAGGCCTTAGCTACATTCTAGTATATCTGGTTTGAGAAGGTTATATAAGAAATTTGTAGAGGTATTCATATATTAATGGATAATATGCAAGTTTTGAAAGCAGGTAAACATCTTAAATCTTTGATTTTTGAATTTGGGCAAATTACTTAAGTCTACAACCACAACATTTTCATTTATAAATAGAAATAATAAAATATATCTTTTAGGGTGTTATGATATATATGTCACCAACATATAGACAATAAATGGCAGATGCCTTTATTCATAATACATAGTTTCCTTGGCATGTGTATGATTTGCCTGTTTAACTTATCAATTCTTTGTAATGCTAGTAGGAAAATCTGTACATAACATAGAAAATATTCCAAGTGCTTTTCTTTAGCTGTTATATAGAATGAGCAAGACAGTGAGAATTGCCCACTTTAATTCTAATATTACATTAATATGAAACATAAAAACTCTAAAATAATCTAGTAGATGCTTAAAAAACCTGCCTTCTCTATTGATTTTTTCTTTCATAGTAAACTAAATAACAGATAAGTAGTTTTTCATCTTATTTATCAAGTAGCAAAGATGTAACAGAAGGAATCTAACCTGGTTGTGAAGTGTTATTCATATGTTGTTATGTTTTCTATTGCATCCTGAATCAAAACCCAGAATTACAATATTATAGGAATAGTTCATGGAATACACTGATCCTACAAATGGAAACAACACTGACCTCAGAAGCATGTGATCAAGATTAGTTGATAAACCAGCTAGAATCTTCAAAGAGAAGACTCTAAATTCAGTCAATAGAGGAGTTTTGCAAACAGCTAGGGGCTGCTTTCTTTCTATTGTTGAGTTTGCATCTTGAGCAAGCTAGGCAGAGGATTTCTTTTGGTTGTGCAATTGATATAAAAATCATATTATAATAAAGCCAAATGAGACATGCTGAAACTATTCCAGGAAGTGGAGAAGGGGTAAAGGAGAATGATGGAGGGGGTGAATTCAACTATGATATATTATAAGAACTTTTATAAATGTCACAATGTACCCTCAGCACAACAATAATATAATAAAAAAGATAAAAAAGAAAAAAAGAGGTCAAACAATATAAAAATAATAAATAAATAAAGCTAAATGGAATGTTTAAGAAATTGTTTGATAGCCCCCCTGGAGATCATCAGAATTTTCATGTGTACCAAATTGTCTGTGGTATTTTACTAATTAACAGTAAATTCAAGAATGATATTCACAGTTAACATGCATTTCTTACCTGCATTATCTCCTTTAATGTTCACAGTACCAATAAAATAGATATTAACATAATCTCTATCCACAATGAAAAAAAGAGGGACAGAGAATGTTCATGGTAGAAATAGCATAATTACTGAAAATAAGCAAAGGCATAAATAGAGGAATTGCCGAGAAAGAAAGATTCTTTCTCATCTAGAAAGAAAGAAAAGTATGATTGAAAAATTGGAAGAAAAATTTAAAACCTAGCAAAGAGGAAGACAATTCAAGAGTGGGAGTGTATGGAAATGGACAAAAGATTCCTCTGAGAGAGGTGTTTAGAATTTGGGTGAGTCTGGAGACAGATCATTTAGAAAGCCACTAAAGTCATCTTGGTGCATTAGCTTTGTAGTCACAATCATGGAACTAGAAGGAAGAAGATTTGAAAGACACAGCAAAGAACAGATCAGCTTGGCAAGTGACTGAATGTGAGAGGGGAGCAAAATGTCAAATCCAAAATCAAGTCTGTGACCTGAATGATCATGGGGTCTCTACTGGTGTCATCCCTTCATTTAAAAGCCAAATGAAAGATCTCAAGCTCTCATGGTGCCTAACTGCAGAAAATTCAGTTTGTTTTTGCTTCTCACATCTGTTTATGCAGTACTGTTGACATCTTCCTGCCATGTAGTCAGAACAGCATTGCATTTTACTTGACAACATGGGTAGTGGTATCAGGCAACTAAGTTAATTATTGGACCTGCCACCTCCTAACCAAGCACTCTTGGAAACTTTTTTCACCTCACTATGCCTTACTTCCCTCACCTATAAGGTAGAGATTATTAATTGTACCTACTTTACTGTGCTTTGCTCATTCCACATATTAATTGATCCTGTATAATGCTCCCCCTGTATCAAATTCCCAAATACTCTATCTTCTGGGAGTAATTATTAAAGTCATAATAACATTTCCATGAAAAATGTAAACTGTACAGAGTAATTTTATTCTTTTATGTCCCAATCTGAGACTTGTATTGGAAAAACCAGAAACCTCCTTCAACATTTTCTCAGGATTGAAAAAAAGCAGACAAGCTAACTCCTTCCCCCCACACATGGACATCTGCACACACACACACACACACACACACACACACACACACACACATCTGTCACAATTTCTAGACTGTGGAAATGTTTACTGGTAGATTTTCTTAATAGCATCTTATTCCTCATTAATTATTCCCTATTAATTGTGAAGAGGAGCAGCAGGACTGGAAGCTCTATGCTGTGTGTGTGTATTTGTTAGTCATATGAGAACTATCAGTAATTTTGGACACATTGGGTTTCAAGTTGCAACACTACTGCTTTATGAATTTATTCAGAAGGCATTTAAGTTGGAAATATAAGTGTTCCTTTTATTTTGTAAGTAGCCCCATAAAGTATATCAGAAATTGATTCTGTGACACTAAGCACAGAATAAGTGAACAACAAACGCTAATTGAGTGGTTTGAAGTTAAGAATTGTAATTCAGGAAAAAAAAAGATGAAAAAACAGAAAAGCAAAAACAATTTATTTAGAGTCAAAAAGGAGAGTTCTATTCTCTCTTTGGGTTCAGAGTCCTCAACAGTTTGCAGTATTCTATTAAAAGTTCTGAGTCTTATCATTCAGGGCCCTCAAGGATATAGCATTTATCCCAGGTCTAACATTTACTCCATTAAATATTCTAAACTTCAGCTAGTCTGAAAGTCCTATACCTCTATGCTTTCATTCAGTTTCTTTCCAAAATCTAGAAAGATTGGTGTTTCCCCAACTTTGCTTATCCAGTTCCTTTCCATCCATCAAAGGCAGCATTTTTCACAGTGTGGCAAGATTTTCTTGCCAATTTAACATAAACTTGCTTAGGTGTAATCTCCTCTGCACTATCGCAGCGATTGTATCTGAGTATGGCACAATTCTATTTTTCAGCGGGACAATGTTTCCTTATACTTCTGGCTTCCCTCAATCTCTCATAAATTTTTCTCTCAGAGCACATCTTTGCTTTTTCATTTTCAGGTATTTTTATTAGCTTATACTACTTTTTCAAGATGATGGGCTTTATCGTGACAATTTCATGCATACATATAACATGCTTTCATCATATTTACCCCTATTATCTTTTCTTATCCCTTCTCTCCATCTTCCAGTCCCCTTCCTCTTCCTTGAGAGTCCTTTTTCTACTTTCATGTCTTCTTTTTTTCTAGATTCCACATATGAGAGAAAGGATGTGATAGCTATGGTCTTTCTGAATCTGTCTTGTTTCACCTAACATAATGTTCCTTATTTCCATCCATTTTCTTGCAAATGGCCTGATTTTGTTCTTCTCTATTGTTTGATATCACACCCTTGTGTATTCCTACCACATTTTCTTTATTTATTCATTCACTGATGGGCACCTATGCTGATTCCATAACTTGACTATTGAGAACACTGCAGTGATAAACAAGGGTATGCAGGTATCTCTACTTATGTTGACTTTTATCCCTTTGGTATATATTGTGTGGTATATATATATAAAATCTCCAGAAGTGTTATAACTGAACCATGTAGTAGTTCTAGTTTTAGCTTTTTGGGGGACATCCATATTGATTTCTGTAGTGGCTGGACTGATTTACATCCCCACCAACATTTAGACAACAGTCTAAAAGTGTTCCCGTTCCCCTTTGCATTCTTATCAACATTTGTTGTTTTTGGTTTTCCTTGTGACAGCCATTCTAACTGGGATGAGATAGAATCTCAATGTAGTTTCAACATACAGTTCCCCGATGGCTAAATAAGTTGAACATTTTTTCATGTATTTATTATCCACTTGTACTTTTTTTTTTTCAGTAACAGGAATTGAACATAGGGAATTGTGCATTCTGGTCAAGAACACTACCATTTGATCCGTGCCACCAGCTCCTTTGCTTTCTGTTTTGTTTCTTAGTAGCGTCTTTCTTTCCATTTGCCTGAGCTGGTCTCAAACTTGCTTGTCTTCCTGCCTCAAATTCTCCTGCCTCTGCCTCCGATTCTCCTGCTGCCTCAGCTAGCTGCGATTGCAGGCGTTCATCATCATTCCAGACTACACTACTTTTGAGAATTGTCTGTTCATTTGCCCAGTTATTGATTGGAGAACTTGTTCTTTGGTTGTTAAATTTTTTGAGTTCCTTATATAGTCTTGACATTAATCTTCATCAGAGGACAAAGATTTTCTCCCATTCTGTAGACAACCTTTTTGCTCTATTGATAGTTTTCTTTGCTCTGTAGATGTTTTCCAGTTTGATGCAATTCCATTAGTTCATTCTTGCGCTTATTTGCTCAGCTGTGAAAGTCCTATTCAGGAAGTCATTGGCTAAGACTATATTTTGAAGTATTTCCCTTATATTTTCCTCCAGTAGTTTCTGAGTTTTGGATTTTAAATTAAGATCTGTGATGCATTTGAGTTCATTTTTACCCAGGATAAGAGACAGGGATCTTGTTTCAATCTTGTACATGTGAATATCCAGTTTTGTTAGCATGATTTGTTAAAGGGACTGTCTTTTCTTCAACATATATTCTTGATAGTTTTATTGAGAATCAGATGGCGATTAATGCTTGGGTTTAGTTCTAGGTCCTCTATTTGTTCTGCATGTCTGTTTTCATGGCAACACCATTTTTTTTTAACAATGGTTTTGTAGTATAATTCGAAATCAAGTATTGTGATACCTCCAGCATTGCTCTTTTTGCTCAGGGTTGCTTTGGCTATTTGGTGTCTTTTGTGCTTCCATATAAATTTTAGGACAGTTTTTTTCCAGTTCTGTGAAGAATGCCATTGTTATTTTGATCAGAATTGGATTTAATGTGCATATCTCTTTTGATAATGTGGCCATTTTAACATTAATTTTGCTAATCCATGAACAGGGGAAGTTTTTCTGCCTTCTAGTTAGGGTCTCATTCAGCTTCTTTCTTCAGTGTTTTGTACTTTTCACTTTAGAGGTCTTTCCTCTCCTTGGCTATCTATCCTACTCCAATCTACTCTGTTTTTTTTTTTTTTTTTGTTTTGACTATTGTGAATGTGATTGTTTTCTTGATTTCTTTCTTAGTGGGTTCATTTATTGGTGTATAAAAAAAGCTACTGGTTTAATATGCTGATTTTTTTATCCTGCTACTTTGTTGGATTTCTTTATGGAATAAAAAAGTCATTTGGTGGAGACTTGGAGTCTTTTAGGAATACGGTCATGTCATCTGCAAATAGATAGTTTGATTCATTCTTTCTTATTCACATCTTTCTTCTTTCTTTCTTTTGCACTGGCTAAAATTTCAAAAAGTATCTTGTTGAACAAAAGCAGTGAGTGTGGACAACCTTATCTCATTCCTAGGAAATTATTTCAATTGTTCCACATGCAGCATAATGTGGACTATAGATTTGTTTTATATATGACTCTGATGTATGATCTCTCTAGTCCAAGTTTCTTCAGGAATTTTATCATGAAGGTCTGTTGAATTTTGTCAAATGCTTTTTTCTGCATCTATTGAGATGACGATGTGATTAATGTCTCTGATCCTATTTATGTGCTATATGATGTTCAACCACCCTTGTATCCCTGCAATGAAACCAACTTGACCGTGAAGTATGATCTTTTAAAATTCCTTATTGAATTTAGTTTGCAAGAATTTTGTCGAGGATTTTTGCGTCTATGTACATCAGGATATTGATCTATAGTTTTGATTTTGGCTGTGTCTTTATCCAGTTTGAGCATCAGGGTAACACAGGCTGCATAAAATGAGTTTGAAACATTCCTTATCTTTCTATTTCATGGAGTAGTTGGAGGAACATTGGTGTTAATTCTTTAAAGGTTTGGTAAAACTCAGCATCAAAATCATTTATTCTTGGGGTTTTTTTTGTCTTGGGAGCCTTTTATTTTTTATCACTGCTTCAATCTAATTACTTACTATTGATCTGATTAGATATTTTATATCCTCTTGGTTCAGTTTTGATAGATAATACGTGTTTAGGAACCATTTCTTCTAGATTTTCCAATGAATTAGATTATAATTTTCTAAAAATAAACTCTAATGATCCTCTGAATTTCTGGGGTATCTGTTGTAATGTGTCTCTAAGTCTAGTAATTTGGGTCTTTTTCTTTCTTTCTTTTGGTTAGTTTCCCAATATTGTTAATGTTTTCAATGAATCTCTTTGTTTCATTGATCCTTTGTACTATTCTTTTAAGCTCTATTCCATTATTTACCTCTGATGTTTCTTGTTTTTTACCTTCTATTGGCCTTGGATTTGGCTTTTTCTTGTTTTTCTAAGACCTTGAGATCATTAGGCTATTTATTTGAGATCACTCAGAGCATTTCTTAATACAAATCTCTCAGGCCCCTCTCTGCCTCAAGCCTATTTCCAGGGAAACCAGTCTAAGACAGTTGGAGAAAAACATGATTAAGTAAATAATATGTAAATGTACTTTTGTAATCAAAGTTTTAAAATTGCTTTTCCACACAAAATAAAGAAGGCCATTTACTTTTAAGAAAAGCGCTAGTGTGAGGTCAACAATAAGTGTTCACTAAAGGGGTTCTCATTTGTGGTGCTCTGATTTTCAATTCATAGCTCTTATACTGCATAAGCAATGCCTCATCAAACATCCAAACAAATGAATTGACATCTAGTCAAAATATATTAAAAAAATACTGACATTGAATTTCATATCAGTGTATTCTAACATAAATAAAGATATTAAAGTTTCTTCTCACACCAAAAATTCAAAAAATCAAGAAAACACAAACAGAAAAATGATTTTACTCAAAGCAAAGCTATCATAGAAATGTGAGGGGACCTTAAAGTATCAGTTTTTTTCTTATTTTCCACATTTTTTTCCATCCCCCACCCAAGGCTGTTTTCTGCTCATAGTCATTTTTGTTCATCCCATTGCTAAACTGTATTTGCCACGATTATATGATTCTCCTCAACTATTTGTTAAATTTTTAATGGAAGCAATAAGCACCAGACTATTAACAGGTTACGTACACTGGAAAACAGTAAACCATGCGGAGATTTTATGAAATTGTGTAAAAGCTCTTTTAGGAATACTTGACATTATCACTATGCCTTTAAAAAGTTAATTTTCTGTGACTCTTGACATTAGAGCTATATAAGGAATAATTATAATATTCTGTATTTTAAGATTATTAGTAAAAGCATTAGCAGAATATGGAAGAAAATAAAATTAATAGTCCTACCATAATGCTGTTGCAAGCTGTCCTCATTGTGGAGGGCATTAGAATGCAAAAGCTTAAGAATTCTGGTAGATAAGAGGGAGCTTACCTGAGAAGTCATGATTTGGGTAAAAGTACCTTTCACTTTATGCAAATGTGTTCTAATGCCGCCTGATCATGCTGATGTCATTTATGATATCTCATGTCAAACCCTGAGATGCTGCTGATAGTGTATCATGGTCATGTACATTTCCAATTCTCCTTCACCAAAGTGGATGAAAATTCAGAAGAGCGGAGAAGACAAGGTATATAACTCTGTTTTTTGTGTGTTCCTTTAGAAATGATCATCATTGATGAAAGCAATAGTGTACTTTTGTGAACAAGTAGATTCTCTTCCTGTTATAGGCAGCGCTGAAGATGGAGTTACTCTTCTTGGTCAATCCAAAATGAAGCTAGGTGTATAAGCTACAGGTTAGTGAAATTCAAAGATTTATCTTGCGATTGTTAGCACTACTTTAACAGCACTGTTAAATGCCGAAAGAAATACCCTACAGCTGAAACAGGATAAAGAACTGTACCACCTAGCACCGGGAGACTGCAACCTCTATGATATTGAACAAAAAATATTTAGCAAATAATGGAGACTAGATTGGTATATGGTATGTTACACTGTGTTTTAGTAGTTCACACTAAACAATAACCTTTTGTAATTTTGAGGTGGAGAAGACAAGATAATAGAGGTTAAATTCTCCAGAATATTATGAATCCCTCCTCTACCATCTATCCAACAGTATAATAAGGGATACATTTACACAAAATTGTGCTGCAATGAAATCTCAACTGTGTAGCTGAAAAATGTTCAGTCATTTAGAAGTGGAGCTGATCTTTTCTGCATTCTGAGCCAGTCCTAGGAACTTCCATAGGAATTCTATAAACCTGCATTTCCTGGATTACCAATACTTAGAGGAAACATCTGATGCTTATTTCTGCTCCTTGGGATTTAGCACTTTGGCATTTATCTAAATAAGTCACTAGCAGGTGGATGTTATCTATGTATTAATAAGCATATGGCCACAATCCAAATCAGGATAATTCTTAAAGTCAAAAATCTACCCATACCCACTTCCTTGCCCTTAGCTCTTGACTGGTGTAGTTGCCTGCTGGATGGTCTCCCTGCCTCCTTTCTTTTTGCACTCACTTCCAGTTCATCCTGCAAATTTTTATGGTCTAATATCTTTGTGCCAGAATTTCCTATTTGTACATTTATTTCTTTACCTGGGAAATGAATTTCTTGACTGAAGGAGACATATATTATTAATATTTGTGTTCCTGTTTTATATTACCCAAGACATAGAGATGGAAGAAATCCTTGGAGCTGCAGGCAGTAATCATGGAGTTGGGATATGGTCAAAATGCCACAGAGGGAGAAACTAGTTTCCCTAATGAAGGAACCAGAGTATCTATTTTCTGAAATACTTGGACAGTAAATATACTGGTTCCCATAGTAAAGTAAATGGAGTTGCTTCTTCTTTTCAGAGTCCATTTCATCTTAGAACCCAGGGGCTCAGAGTCTTCAAATTGCCCCAGGGTATGTAAGGCCTTGCCAACTGCTCGCTCTGTCTAAGCATACATGGTAACAAACTTATCCTGTCTAGAATACATTTAGTAGAAGTTAATGTGTTTGCCTATTTGGTGCACAGTATGAGCAAAGCATAATAAACTCGTGTTTAATTCCCCATTTGCATTTTAGAAGTTTGTTTTATTTCTTTCTCATCCCCTAGAAAGGGCTTTAGGTCTGTCATGACATAGCTCCTATGCACTTGGTTTCCAGCCTCATCATTGCCACACCTCAATTTGCCTACATCTCAGCCATCCTGAACTAAATAAAACTCCCAAAACATGTCTTGTCTCACTCACTTCTCAATCTAGAACACCTTACTCTGCTTGATTAGTTCTTTAAGCATCATATCACCTGCTAAAGTTGACTGACATATGTGACCAAACAGGAGGGTTTAGGAGACGTTTCCCTTTGTATCATCACACCTGGAGCTGTACGTTTATTATAGTGATTTTTATACTACACTGTGCTTACCACTTACTTGTCTTCCACTCCTACTAGTGAATGTAGGATCCTTGATGTTAAATATGGTGTTTGTCTTTTTGGTATTTTCAGCCCTTAGACCATGTTCAGAGTTTACTAAGCAGTTATTTACAGAACAAATGATGAAATGAGGGATCCAAACTAGCAATTAATATGGAAACTTTTTAACAGAAATTGAGGGGTAAGAAGGTGAGGGACACCACAAGTTACTCAGTTTCCCATACCTTCTGCCAACATCTAATGTTTGATCTTACTTCTTAGCCAGGAAACTCCATGTCATCCTGTTACCTGCAGACTCTACCTGGCTCAGATTCAGTTTGTAAAACAGTGCATAACTGGTATATTTTGTTCTTCTGTTTTTGTCATGGGCTTCTCACCAACCAGTAAAAGAGATTCCTTTATGGAACCAAGTGATATTACACAGGATTCAGTAAAACATTTTCTAATTTTTATCTAATTACTTAAAGCAGACAAGGCTTGCCTATACTGTAATGAGATGAATATTTTATAGTAGGGACCAGATGCTGCTCTTTGGCTCCACTTGTGTCTAGCACAGTGCTGTTCACACAGTAGATTCTGAAATAGAAATAGCTATGGTCGTTAGTTTCTGCATCCTAGAGCTTTGGGATTCTGGAATACGTGGAACAGTGAAATCTGATATCTCCCAGCACAATTAAGAGGCTTTGAATTTCAGATTGTCAGGCCACCTCTGAGAGTAGACTCTGAATGATACAGTTGTCTGGTAGCTGACTTTTTAATTTCTCTGTGCAGTAGGGGTGAAATGAAAGTTCAGCTGCAAATTTAAAAACCTTTAATATGATATAGGCTATTAAATATTTAAGTGTGAATTAAATGGATATTTGTGTAGTGCTAAGTTGGCTGCTGAAACCAAGGAAATGAGTGTTGGCTCCTCACCAGCTAAATCTTGTGTCTGGCATCATTGCTTAGGACCTCAGAGACCAACCAAGGTCTTAAGTTATGTTCTAATTCTTAAATGAACATTTCCACCTATAAATTAGATAAAACTATTTGAAGGCTTTATTATGTGTCTAACACTTCTACCTATATATTGGAAATAAGGAGTTGGCATCTTGAGACCTGGGAAATAAAATGGTCTCTAGGACTGAAGAAAATTAGAAAAAAATATTCTTATCTCTTCCATATCATGTCCTTTGCCCAGAATCTGCTAAGATGCAAGCTTATTGTCAAAAGGTTTCTCTGACACTCATTATGGTTTCCACATATTTAGAACTTGACTTCTGCTCTTCTCTTTTCATGGGATGCTCTTCTGGAACACTCCTCCATCCTTTATCATGAGTAACTCCCACTCTTAACATCCTTAACACCTAGCTCAGTCATCAACTTCTCCAGGGATCTTTCTCTCATCCCTCCTCCAGTCTCTATCCAGAACATATAACTGGCTTAACATGTAGCAATAATATTTTTCTATTGTATATTTTTGTAAGGTTCTGTATGATCAGTGCATTAGGGGTTCTCTCAGATTTATTGCTATATCCCTGTTGCTCAGCACAAAGCTTGAAACATAGCAAGTGCTCAGTAATGGTTGCTGAACTGGATGATGTAAAATTTCCCATTTTCTTTAATAATTTTCCTTATCTTCACTACTTTTCTTCACAGGATAATTTAATATATAATGAACTAATTCATACAAAGGGCTCAATGATACCAAAGAAATAATATTTTCTAATAGTAGAAATATCAGGCATCACAATAAAAATACCAATAGATGGTGATGCCCTTAAATCATAGTAAGTATTCTAATTGTTACTATAGCTATACCTAACATCATTTTTTTGTTTACTGTGATTTTAATGAAGACAGATGCCAAAGACATTCTGTGCTTCATTGGAGAGGCTGGCATTAGGAACAATAAATTTAAAAATGAAGTGGAAGTGATGTGTGAAAATATCCTGAAATACCAAAAGAAACCTTCAGTCAAAAGAACCTGAGAACAATTTCTAAAAAGGTTAGTGTTTAGCCTCAACAATATGAAAACATTGAAATGCAAGAAATGCTGTACAAGTCTAGGCATAGTGAAGAAGAATTTCAGCAAGCTTGGAAACTGGGTCTTTTATCCTATGAGCACTGGGGAAATCAGGATGTAACACCTGAAGCTGAAAGTGCTGATATTGTATTTTTTTGTTTCTTTTGCTGTTGGCTAGAAAAATTTACAAAGAATATAGCCAAGAGTTTTCTTTTATGAAATTCACTTAGGGAGAAACACAATTTTTTCAAGAGTTCTTTTTTTTTTTTTTGGAGGAATTCCATTTCTGTATCCATTTTCTCTATAAAAGGATGACAATTATCTAGAGAATGTCACTGGAGCAATGGACTCCATGCTGTGGTCGACATGTCTGCTTCAACCTCAGAGTCTGATGAGGTACAGAACTAAACACTGGCATGATTCATGCCAGCTGTGCTGAAGTTATGTGCCCATATTTGCAGACTGTGGAAAAAAACTTTTTTGATAAATAGCTTATATGTTTGCAGATTATCTACAAGAAGACAATGATTTTCCCTGGTCTAGAGCATCTACATAAGTTAAGGGCACAAATCATGGATGCTGTTTCAGATGCCAAAATATTCCTAAATTCTGCATAGTTCCTTCTATCAATAGGCAGAGCTACGTAAACAGTTCTTCAATCTTCTTTGACCAATAGAATGCATCAGAAGCAATTTTATATGACTTCTTAGCCAGTCTTCAAGAGACTTTACTACTTCCTCTCCTCTGAACACATACCTCTAGCTGAATGGGTCTGGGCTAGCCAAATGGTTGATACTGGGGACTACACAGAGAGAAGCTTCACCATTCCAGCCATGTCATTTGTCTCAGCTGGGAGGCTCCAGAAGCATGAGGCATGGTGAGCACTTATTGTTGTAAGGTAGTGTGATGGTGAATATTGATCTTTAACTTGACTGGATTGAGAAACACCTAGGAAATGAGCACAGCACATTTCTGGGAGTACCTGTGTGAGTATTTCTAGAGACAATTGGCATGTCAAATAGCAAACTGAGGGGAAGACAGTCTGAATGTGGGAGGACTCAGTGTTGTCCAACACTGGATGCTCTGACAGAACAAAAGCAGAAGAAAACCTATCAGATCAGGCACAAATTTGGTTCTTCTTGAGTGAATGTGCCTTTTGTTACTGCCACTGCCTGTGGATTTCAGACTCTAGCTACTTCACCTCTAAATGTAAATTCACACTAGTGACTCTCCAAGGAGCTTCAGGGCTTCAACTTCAGACTGGGGCTATCTCATTGGTGCCTCTTGTTCTGAGGCCTCCAGCCCCTAGTACTGAACAGCTAATGGGTTTTCTGGATCTCCAGCTTGCAGGAAGGCCATTGAGGGACTATCCAGCATCAGATCATGTAAACTAATCTAAAATTTTCACTTTTATACTTGTATATATTATATTATATTAACTATTATGTTATATTATATTTATTATATTATTATATTATGTTATGTCGTATTGTGCTCTGTTGTGATGTCTGACATACATATAGCATAATAAGTATCTGATATGTAATATAATATATATTATATATATAATATACATATATAATTTTGGTCTGTTCTTCTAGAGAACCCTGACTAATACAGCCACCAAGTTTGGAGGTGTTTTTTTTTTAATCAGCAAACACTACTTTGACATGGATGGTTGGTTTTTGGATGAGATCTACTGTTCAGCCTATTGTATATGTGTGCTCAATGCTTCATCACTTCTTTCTATTAAGCATTTTGTTTGGAATTTTCTGAGATGCGGAACATGGAGAAAACCTCAAGCTGTCACCAGTGCACATGAGAATTCCTAGCAGCAATGGAACCTCTAACATGTACCTGTGGAGTGAGAATCACTCAACTAATCCCCCAACCACGAAATCAAGTTCCCTCCTATGCCCGCGACCTGTGTGGGTATGCTATGTGAACCCGACTAAGAGTGATGGGGAGTGAGAAATAAGACACACACAGACATACAGACATGAGACAGAAAACAGAAAGCTGGGGACGGGAGGGCTGCACGTTCCTGATGGGAAACATGAGCGTCTACCTGAGCCAGGGTGTTTATTTTATAGGTCAGTACAAGGAGAAGACTCAGGTAAAAATCAAGCTTCAACAATTCTTTGATACAAGGTAAAAGGAATGAGGTTTGGTGGGCTAATTTTTCTAAGGCCAATGAAGCTTAATTACAACACATCTGTTCTGGAACCATCAAGGCACACAGGACACCTTATCTAAGGTACTGACGAATCTGGCATCAGGGAGTCTCCTAACAGTTCTGGTACTTTATCTAGTTTTGCATCAGGGGACTGGTCTGCAGACACAGCAGGCTGTATCCTTCAAGGAGATGTGAGAACAAAGGTCAAGACACCAGGTACTGGGGAAATTATGGCAGAAGAGGCTGTGCAAACTTTTACCATGGAGAGGCTGTGCAAACTCCAATATATCCCAGTCCAGGGTTCATGCCTGGTCTCCAACACTCCTAGACAACCAGAATATTAACCTCCAAATTATAGAAATTTTCAAGCAATGATGCCATTTGATGAAAATGCCTCCATAGGAGTAACTATGCTCATGAGAGGCTGAATTGATTTTAAGTCAAATTCCAAGGTGATTTGGGTGTAAGAACAGAATATTCCCTGGAGACTACATTCTTCCCAAGCCAATCTTCTGAAATTTAAGTGTCTGAAAAACCTCAATGTTAATCCAAATATCTTTATTTTAAGAAAGCTTTCTAGAAATCATGTTAGATCCTGTCCATCATTTGGTCTTTTTGTATGTATATGCTGGCAGAGACCAGATGGAACAGAGTGAATCAACTGAGCACCTGCAGTGATGACCAGGTGGTTGTCTAGGACTGATGAGTGGCAATCATAGTATTTGTGATCTATAAACACTATTATGGATTTAGTCTTCTATGCAGGGGTAATTTAAATAAGAACAAGTGAACAGCTTGGTATGTGGCTAGAGGAAAATAGACAAAAACACTGAATTCCATTCTTTCATCTTTTGAATTATTATTTGAAAATGAGTTAGCCCAGTACTAAGCATATGTAGAGGCTGACTTATGCTAGTTTCCAACCACATATCATTTTTGTATAGGATCTTGACTATTTTTGTATGTTTCTGGTATGGTACTGAAATCATTTATAACCATTAATTTTAAATTGAATGATACCCTGAGAATTGGTTAATTATTATTTCTGGATGAGTGTATTTCCAGAGAAGACCAGGAGGAGGGTCATTAAACTAAGTGGGAAGAGCCATTCTCATTGTGGGTGGGCACCATCCAATAGCCTGGGGGCCCTGACCCAAAAGGAAAATGGAAGAAGGAGAAATTCTATCTCTTCCTCTGATGCCGATGCCTTTGTGTGTCAGGCTCCATGTTCTTCAGTCATTGGACTTTAGGATTTATACCAATGCCTCTCCAGAAGCTCTTAGGAGAACCCTGTCTAATATGACTCTCTAACTGCAAGTAATTTTGTCCTGTTAAATTAGGCATTTGGATTAGGCTGGATGAGACAGGCTTTGGAAATCTTTGGGAGAGTGTCCATGATGATCAGGGCTCTCCTTGGTGTCCTCTTGACTACGACTGCACTTCAGAAGGCATTTTCTCCATGCAAGTCCTCTACAAAGGTAAATAAGGAAGCACACGTGGAATGGCGATGTCTGTGAGACATTATTGTTTGTCATACAGTTTTGGATCTTCACTATACTTTATCTCATGTAACCATCACCACATCTTTATCTGGCAGTAAAGTATTGTATCCCATGTTATGGGGAAAGAACTCAAGATTGAGAGGAGGGAGGTAATTTTCCCCACTTCTAATATAAAGAATGGAATCAGGATACACCATCTCTGCTTCAATTTTTTTCAGCTTAATTATTTTTAAATTGTTTATACATTTATTCATATAGGTATACATTGTTTAGGCCATCTCTCCCCCCTGTCCCTTGTCCCCTTCCCCCTCCTCCCTACCTACCCACCCAACTCTCCTCGCTTCCAGGCGAAACCCGTTTTGCCCTCTTGTTCTCCAATTTTATTGAATGTAAAACTTAAGAGATAATGAGAAAGACATAGCATTTTTGCTAGTTAGAGATAGAGATAGCTATACAGAGAAATTCCTAGCATTGCTTCCATGCACGTGTGTATTACACACCACATTGGTTCATCTCTGCCAGACCTCTTAACTGCTTCCTGGTCACCTTCCCATAGTGGCCTCTGCCAGCTTAAGATTACTTTATTAGCTCCTCCACAGTAAGCACATCAACCACATTCAAGTTTTAGGTTTCCTGTCCTTGCCCTATTCCTCCCATGTGTGTTATCCCCTTAGTGTGTGACCCATGTCCAATAATATTACTGCATTTGTTTTAGGTCTATAATCTGCATATGAGGGAGAACATGTGATTTTTGGCCGTCTGAGCCTGGCTAACTTCACTTAAGATGATGTTCTCCAGTTCCATCCATTTACTTGCAAATGACAAAATCTCATTCTTCTTTGTGGCTGAGTAAAATTCCATTGTGTATAAACACCACATTTTCTTAGTCCATTCATTGGTAGTGGGGCATCTTGGCTGTTTCCATAGCTTGGTTATTGTGAATAGTGCTGCAATAAACATGGGTGTGCAGGTGCCTTTGTAATAACCTGAATCTTATTCCTTTGGGTATATCCCTAGGAGTGGTATTGCTGGATCATATGGCAGATCTATGTTTAGTTTTTTTAAGAAAATTCCATATTGTTTTCCAAAGTGAATATACTAGCTTACATTCTTACCAGCAGTGTATGAGGTTTCCTTTTTCCCCGCTAACATCTGTTGGTGGTGGTATTCTTGATGATGGCTATTCTAATAGGAGTGAGGCGGAATCTTAGTGTGGTTTTGATTTGCATTTCTTTTATGGCCAGGGATGGTGAGCATTTTTTCATGTGTTTTTGGCTATTTGGATTTCTTCCTTTGAAAAGGTTCTGTTTAGTTCAGTTGCTTACTTGATTATTCGTTCATTGATTTTGGGGGAGTTTAGTTTTTTGAGCTCCATGTATATTCTGGTTATCAGTCCTTTGTCTGATGTATAGCTGACGAATATTTTCTCCCACTCTGTGTGTGGTTTCCTCAGTTTAGTGACAATTTCTTTTGTTATGCAGAAGCTTTTTAATTTCATGTAGCCCCATTTTTCCATCCTTTCTCTTAGTTGCTGAGCTTCTGGGGTTCTATTGAGGAAGTCCTTGCCTATACCTATTGCTTCTAGAGTATTCCCTGCTCTTTCCTGTACTAACTTCAGTTTTGGGTCAGATATTAAGGTCCTTGATCCACTTTGAGTTGATACTAGTACAGGGTGATGCACATGGGTCTAGTTTCAGTATTCTGCAGGCAGATAACCACTTTTCCCAGCAACATTTGTTGAAGAGGCTGTCTTTTCTTGGCACCTTTGTCAAAAATAAGGTGGCCATAGCTGTGTGTGAATTCATATTTGGGTCTTCTGTTCTGTTCCATGGGTCTTCATATCTGTTTTTGGGCCAGCCATGCTGTTTTTATTGCTATGGTTCTGTAGTACAGTTTGAAGTTGGGTATTGTGATACCTCCAGCATTGTTCTTTTTGCTGAGTATTGCCTTGGCTGTTCGTGATCTCTTGTGTTTCCAAATTAACCTTACAGACTATTTTTCAATCTCTGTGATGAATGTCATTGGTATTTTGATGGGAATTGCATTGAACATGTAGACTGCTTTTGGTAGTCTACATTTTTTTTTTTTTTTTACTATGGATTCTATCAATCCATGAGCATGGGAGATTTTTCCATCTTCTGTAGTCTTCCTCCATCTCTTTCTTCAGAGGTTTGTAGCTCTCCTTGTAGAGGTCATTTACATACTTTGTTAAGTTTACTTCTAGGTGTTCGATTTTTTTTTTGAGGCTATTGTAACTGGAATTGTTTTCCTATATTCTTTCTCAATTTGTTCATTGCTAGTGTATAGAAAGACTTCTGATTTTTGTAAGTTGATTTTGTATCCTGCTACATTGCTGAAGCTGTTTATGGTGTCTAAGAGTTTTTGGGTGGAGTTTTTTTGGGTCTTTGAGGTATAGGACCATGTCGTCTGCAAATAGGGATACTTTGACTATTTCTTTACCTATTTGTATTACTTTTGTTTCTTCTTCTTGCCTTATTGTTCTGGTTAGGAATTCCAGGACTACGTAGAACAGGAGTAGGGGCAGTGGGCATCCTTGTCTCATTCCTGACTTCAGGGGAAATGGTTTCAGTTTTTTCCCATTAAGTGCAATGTTGGATATGGGACTGTCATATATAGCCTTTATAATGTTGAGGTACATTCCTTCTATTTCTAGTTTTCTTAAAGCTTTTATCATGAAGTGGTGTCAATCAAAGGCTTTTTCTGCATCTATTGAGATGATCAAGTGGTTTTTGTCTTTGCTTGTATTTATGTGCTGTATTATAGTTATTGATTTGCATACATTGGACCATCTCTGCATCCCTGGGATGAAGCCGACTTGGTCATGGTGAATGAACTTTCTGATATGTTGTTGGATTTGGTTTGCCATTATTTGAGGATTTTTGCGTCAATGTTCATGAAGGAGATTGGCTTATCATTCTCCTTTTCAGATGTGTCTTTGTCCGGTTTTGGGAGAAATGTAATACTGACTTCATAGAATGAGTTATGCAGTGATCCTTTCCTTTCTATTTCATGGCAAAGTTTAAGGAGAGTTGGTATTATTTCTTCTTTAACTCTTTACTGCTGCTTCAATTTCATTTTGTGTTATAGATCTGTTTAGGTGGTTAATAGTCTCTTGGTTCAGTTTTGGATGGTCGTAAGTATCTAGAAATTTGTTAATTTCTTCAAGATTTTTCAATGTATTAGAATATAGGTTCTGAAAGTAGTCTCTAATGATTCTGTGGATTTCCTTGGTTTTTGTTGTTATTTCCCCTTTTTCGTTTCTGATTTTACTAATTTGGGTCTTTTTCCTCCTCATTTTAGTCAGATTTGCCAGGGACTTGTCAATCTTGTTTATTTTGTCTAAGAAACAGGTTTTTTTTTTTTTTATTGATTCTTTGGTTATTTTGGGTATCTTTCATTAATTTTGGCCCTTATTTTTATTATCTCCTTTTTGTTTGTTTTGGGTTTTGCTTGTTCTTGTTTTTCTAGGAGTTTGAGATGTAGCATTAGGTCATTGATTTGAGATCTTTCTGTCCTTTTAATATATGCACTCATGGCTATAAACTTTCCTCTTAGGACTGCCTTTGCTGTGTCTCATAGGTTCTGGTAGGTGGTATTTTCATTTTCATTAACTTCCAGGAAACTTTTAATTTCCTCTCTTATTTCATATATGACCCACTGATCATTGAGCAATGTGTTATTCATCTTCCAATTTGTGTATTTTCTGCTGTTGTTTTTGTTGTCAAATTCTAATTTTAATGCATTGTGATCAGACAGCATGCAGGGGATTATTTCTATTTTCTTATATTTGCTGAGGATTGCTTTGTGCCCTATAATTAATTTTGGAGAAAGTTCCACAGGCTGCTGAGGAGAAAGCATATTATTCAGATCTTGGACGAATATTCTGTAGACATCAGTTAGGTCCATTTGACATTTGGTATGATTTAGTTCTAGAATTTCTTTTTTGTTTGGATGACCTATACATTGGTAATAGGGGGGGTGTTAACTCCCACTACCACTGTGTTGGAGTATACATGTGCTTTTAAGTCTTTTAGAGTACATTTGATGAAATTGGGTGCTCTGACATTGGGTGCATGTAGGTTGATAATTGCTATTTCCTTTTGGTGTATTTCCCTTTTATTAAAGAAGTGTCCTTCTTTATCTCATTTGATCAATGTTAGTTTGAAATCTACTTTGTCTTATATAAATATTGCTACTCTTTCCTGTTTTGGCTTGGTAAATCTCCTTCCAGCCTTTCACCTTAAGCCAGTGTTTGTTTCTGTCAGTAAGACGGGTCTCTTGTGAACAACAGATTGTTGGATCTTCCTTTTTAATCCAGTTTGCCAAATGGTGTCTTTTGATGGGGGAGTTGAGTCCATTGACATTCAGTGTTAATGTTGATAGGTAGGTGGTGATTCCTGACATTTATTTGTTTTTGTTGTTTAAGAGTTTGATTGTGTGCAGCTGAATCAACGCTACTCTCTGATTCCTTGTCTTTTCTTCTCCCGTGGTTTGATACTTCGCATCCTTTTGTGGTTTTGTTTGCTGTCAAGACACAAAAAATAAAGAAAATGAGAAGACACAGAAACAAATAAATGAACACAGATATGACTTTAACCAATGTCAAAGTGAAACTATAATGCCAAAGGACACTATAAAAAGAGATAAATGAATGAAAGATGAAATAAAAAATATAAAAGAGGATGTGACCAAAAATATGGAAAACCTCAGAAAAAAGGATCAAATAGAAACAAAAAACACAGTGGAATGCTACTCCAGCAGACAAGAACAAGTAGAAGACCGAATCTCAGAACTCCAAGATAAAATAGAAATTAAAGAAAAAAAACAGAAGAAATCTCAGTCATACAATTCAAGAGCTGTGAAAGGAAAATGCAAGAACTCAGCAACTCCATCAAAAGATCAAACCTGAGAATCATGGGCATTAAAGAAGAAGAGGTCCAAGCAAAAGGGATTCATAATATTTTCAATAAAATAGTAACAGAAAATTTCCCAAATCTTGAGAATGCTTTGCCCATTCAGGTACAGGAAGCCTGCAGGACCCCAAATAGTCTTGACCAAAATAGAACTTCCCATGGCATATTATCATTAAAAAAAAAATCTAGCACAGAGAGCAGAAAAAGAATTTTAAAGGCTATAAGAGAGAAAAAACAAATAACATATAAAGGTAAACCCATCAAAATCACAGCAAATTTCTCAACAGAACCTTAAAAGCAAGAAAGGCATGGGGTGAGGTATTTCAGGCACTAAATGAAAATAACTTCAATTCTAGGATTCTCTACCCAACAAAACTGTCATTCAAAATAGATGGAGCAATAAAATCTTCCATGAGAAGCAGAAACTAAAACAGTATATGACCACCAAGCCTCTACTATACAGAAGATTCTCCAAAGAATTCTGCTTCAAAATTCCACCTCATTGTGCCAAACATTATCCTTCAAATAATCAACATTATCACCAAATCATGGTGACAGGTAACTAGCTTGTTTCTACCTTCCACATTTCCTACATGAGTAATCTTCTCAAAGTGAAAATCATAGCATACCAAATCCTGCTTCAAATCCTCTGGTGATTGCCCACTACTATAAAACCCTAAGTCATCCCATGGTCTGTAGGATCTTTCATGATCTCCACTCTACATTTCCACCACAGGCTTCTCAAGCTTGTTCTCTGCCATTTTTTGTTCTTAGTGCCTGGAACCCTTTCTCTAGATCTTCCTGTGGCTTCCCCCATTCTTTTACCGATAGCTGCCCCCATCTCTTTGTCCTACACAGTCTACTTATAAATATCCAAATTAATTTTTGAATGTATTTGACACCTATCTTTCTTACCCCAGTAAGATGGAAGCTCTACTACTATCTCTAGTACTACAACAGATTCTAGCAAAAATAAAAAAGGTACCGAACATAATTGCTTTATAAATGAGTTAACTC
This sequence comes from Castor canadensis, assembly GCF_047511655.1. NCBI lineage: Eukaryota > Metazoa > Chordata > Mammalia > Rodentia > Castoridae > Castor > Castor canadensis. The sequence goes on from NC_133387.1 coordinate 193,730,390, forward strand.
ATTCATCTGGCAAAATGAGTTGAAGGTAATCCATACATCCAGATTTCCCCCATCTTGTCATTTTACTTAAAGGTTAAAAAAGAAAATACAGAAAGTAGGTCATTTAAACACATTTCTTTTAACTGGGCACCATGTCTGATGTGTATAATCCCAGCTACTCCAGAGGTGGGGATTGAGAGGATTATGATTAGAGGCCCTTTTAGACAAAAAGTTAGAGAAATCCCTTCTCAACAAACAAGCCATGTATGGTGGCACCTCTCCTAGTCATTGTGAAATAATTCAATATCCAAAGGCCACTTTAGTGAATAATTACAATCTCAGTTTTGCTTGTCTGAAGTGTAAAATTTGTGCAAATTAATGCTGGATAATACATGGATGGGTTGTTCCTGATGAGGAGTGAAAGTCTTTGCTTGTTTATTTGAGATTTGAAGGCATTAATAATCTTCTGTCTTTGTTATTATCTGAGATTATGATTGGCTCTTTGAGTTCATGAAAACTTTATCTCTTAAAACCTTTTCTACTAGCCAGGCACCAGTGACTCACGCTTGTAATTCTAGCTACTCAGGAGGCAGAGATCAGGAGGATTGCAGCTTGAAGCCAGCCTAGGCAAATAGTTGGAGAGACCCTATCTCAAAAACCTCTTCACAAAAAGGGCTAGGGAGTGGCTCAAAGTATAGGCTCTGAGTTCAAATCCTATACCTCAAAAAAAAAAAAAAACTTTTCTACTAAAATGAGCCCTGGGTTTCTAACTCACTGGAATACTTTCAGTGTATGCCTGCTAAAATGCCGCTATGGAGTCTTATGCATTCAGAGTAAAAGTTGTTTTAAAGCAGTGCAACTGCTCCTTTTTGAGTTTTTATCTCTTCCTTAAACACCTAGATCTCATTTCAGTAGGTTGCATGTCTCCCTGAATTCATTTTATATAATTGTTTCTCTGTAACTGCTTATTTTTGCAGTCTCCCTTATGACATCCCCTCTCAAATTTATTCAACAATGTCCTAGAAGTACATTACTCTTTCAGAATCTGCTCTCACCAGATTCTCACCGTTTACTCTTTCCTTTTCTAGTCCTGAATCAAGTTGGCTTGCTCATCAAATAAGATACATTCCCTTCCTCTCAGGCTCAAGGTTATTTTGATCCTCTCTTTGTTTTCAGGTGGACCAATACAAGTTTCCTACTGTCTTGCTGTGAGTTGTTTAAGTACCAGTCTCTCTCAATGGGTAGTAGGCTCCTGAAGGAAACTCCTTGCCTTTGTGTTCCTAATCTCGCTTCTGACATGACATCTAATCACTCAATCATGATGGCATTTTTTATTTTTTTTCTTCTACAAAATCTGAGAACAGGAGGGCAGAACAGGTCCTGAGGGGGTGGGGTGGAAAGGGGTGGTACCAGTGAGAAGGGGGAAGGTGGCGGGGATAGTGAGAATACAGTGTAAAAAATAGGAGGGGAATACAGTGCAAAAAATGTGTACACATGTATGCAAATGCAAAAATGATGCCTGTTGAAACTATTCCAGGAATGGAAGGAGAAGGGGATAAAGGAGAGTGGTGAAGGGGGTAAACTCAAGTATGATATATTTGATACATTGAAAGAACTTTTGTAAATGCCACAGTGTACTCCCAACCAGCACAACAATAAGAAAAAAAAGTAGTTTAAGGAAGTATAAGAGAAGTGGTAAACTTGTTCAAAGTACACTGTATGCCTCTACGGAAATGCCAAAATGAAACTCCCTTGTACATTTAATGTACGCTAATTTAAATAAATAACTAAAAATTAAAAAAAAGAAATAGGTTATTCTATGGAGAGAGGGCAGTGATCTAACCAAATGCTGGTGGCCAGGCTTCCTTGTATGTTATAAGATGTGATTAAACACTATAATATTCCACACAAGAGTAATAATTTTAAATGAAAATGTTTTTGACATATATCTTTTTATTCAGTTTTCAGTATACAGAGTAAGTATTAAGTCCTTGAAGAAGTGAGAGTTTGACAAGTGGTGAATGTTTACAAAATTAAGGAGTAGTGAAACTTAAACTAAAATTCTTCAAGGTTTCAATTCATTGATTCCATTCAAATATATTTCTTGAATAAACCTCCCAATTAGGAGCCTATTTTACTTCACCAAAAACTAAGTCTACTGAGTAAATTTAATCTCAGGCAAGATAACTTGATCTGTACAGATGAGTGATGAGGGAAACACTGTGGATATTACAATTTTTCTACGGGATTGTTTTTTTAAAGAAAATCCAATTGGGTTATTTTAGAGAAAGATAATAATTAAAATCTAACAAAGGTTAGATATGGGGGTGCATGCCCATGATCCAGCTGTTTAAGAGATGGAGATAAGAGGATCATAGTCTGAAGCCAACACACACAAAGTTAGCGTCAGACCCTCTCTGAAAAAACAAACTGAGAAGCAGAAGGATGGGGTGTGACTCAAGTGATAGAACACTTCCCCAGCAGGCACAAAGGTCTTGGGTTCAAGACCCAAAATAAATAAACAAAAATGAGTAATCTAAAATTTAAGGTCACCTTGATTGCTGAAACTTCACATCTCTGTGGGAAGTTGCAATTTGCTATCATTCTAATGCTCCTTTTCATTAGTGACTATGTTGACTTTTAAAAAATTATTTCTATAGTACTTCAGATTGAAAATAAAAATAAAAAATAATAAAAATGCACACAGTGTACTAAGGAAAGATAAACACATCACATAAATTGCTTGGCTACAATCTGACACCACTATTTTACTCTGTGTGCCAGCTCTGTAACAGAGAGAGCAAAGATAATCAAGTTCTACTCCTGTGCTTTCTGCTCATATTTTAGTGATAGCAACAGACAAGAAAATATATTCAAGATGACTAATTCCTATATAAAATGTGCTGAAATTTCTTTGTACTACTGACTGAATTTTGTCCACCCAAAATTCAGATGTTAAAGCTCTAACCCCTGATATAATTATATTTGGAATAGTGATTTTAAAAGGTACTTAAGATTAAATGAAATTAAAAAGGCAGTACCCTAATTTGATACAAGGAAATGCTGGAAGAATCTTGATCTTGGATTTTTGATGCATGGAAAAAATAAATTTCTGTTTTTTAAACCAGGTAGTGTGTAGCATTTTATTATGCCAACCTAGATACTAGAAATATGAAAAGAGAAGAAAGTACTAAAGGTTATGTCAGACTGCAGAATGGAAAGAGCTTTGTATGAAGCAATGATACTTGCATGGATTGAAGAAAGAGAAGGTTCTCTGGGTAAAAGAAATAATGGAAAATAATTCTCCTGGGGAAAGAGAGGAAAAGAGATATGATATAGCAACATGAGAAAACATGGTACATTTGAGGAAAAGAAGTAATTTGGTGTGGATGGAAATTGAGATGCATGGAGGTAGGAGAGATGAGACCAAAATGGTAGTAGTGGGACAGATTGCTAAAAGGCCTTATGGCAATGGTCCTGCCAGTAAAGATTAAGCAGGAAAGAGAGGCTAAAGACATGAAGATGAAGAAAACCACTGTACTATTTCAGAAGAGAAAGAATGAAGAACGTGAATGGCTATGGGAAGAAAAGACTTTTCAAGAGATTTGGATATACAGAAAATCTTCTTTGGCAGCTGTAGGGATATGTCTGCTACTAAGGGAGAAACTATGCAGAGAAATACATATGAATGTGTTGGAACTATTTGGAATGTGGTTAGTGATGCTCATTTCAATTAAAAAAGATATTTCAAGCTAGGGATGCAGCTCAGTGGTAGAGCACTTGTTTATCATGTCCAAGGCCCTACATTCAATCCCTAGCACCAAAACAAAAAAAGAAAAGATATTCTAGTAGGCTCCAAGCAGGGAAAGAGATAATGATGAGTAAGAGAAAATCCTTCCCCTCAAGGAACACATTATCTACAAGAAGATCAAATACAAATGCATGAATAAAAGTAACAGCAGACTTATTACAGGGTATAATAATAAATGAATAAATGATTTATAGGACATTCAAGGGATGGGAATATGGCTCAAAAGGTAGAGCACTTGTGAGGCCCTGAATTCAGAACAAAGGACTGCAAAAAAAAAGGGGGGGGAGCTTCAGGGGAGGAAATGATCACATTTGATCAGCAAATGGAAAACATATTGAAATGAATTTGAACAGTGTTGAAATCTGAGTTCTGTCATTATCTAGATGGATATATGTTGTAGGTGCTTAATAAATGTAGGTTAACAATGGATAAATGATAAATTTGCTAAACTTTTCTGGATGTTGGGTTCCTTTCTGCAAAATGCACTATTTAGCACATAGGGCAACCAAAGCTTTCCAGGGACTGAGAGATTCCCACTAGCTTATGTAGGATCTCACAGCCTGTGTCCTGGGAATGTCATTTAGTCTTCTGCAAATGAATTAGAAACATGTAGATCAGAAAAGTGGAATTGCCTCTTCCCTTACTAATTTGAAAATTCCATCATAACAGAGTGTCCTATGTAATTCCAGACACCTGTGTAAATGTTCCAAAAAGACATCTGAGACTCAAAGTAGGTAGGTGTTGAGGTCAGGGAATTGTATGGATGAGAATAGGGTGGATCTGATGGGTGTGTCTTGCAGGGGAAAGAGAAAAGAATAAGAAGCTAATCATAGGCTTGAAAATGACAAATTCCTGATTCTTCTGTGGTTACAGCATAGAAAGTACTGATCATTAATTCTTCTTCAGCATTAAAGGTATATTAACAACTCAGTTGTATATGAAAAAGACAGACTGCAAATCAGACCCTAGAAAATCTACAAATGACTCCATGGTCATTCATTTATGTATCTTGATTTGAACTACTAATATGAACTCTTTAAAACTGCTCATGACATTTATTACACTTAGCTTTCCTTCAGATACCGAGCCAATTAGAAAATAATAGCAAGGATAATTCACAAGTAACACATTCTGTTTTCTCCAGGACTGATAATCTTGCTATTATGACACATAATTGAAAAGAATTGTTACTATAAGTAATGTACAATTGAAGCTTTATCAAAATGTATATAAGGCTGAATTTTACGAGATTTGCAATGCATATGAAATAAGACTATTTAAGGCTTATACAATAAGAGAACCAATAGGTTCTCAATGATTTTCCACACTATCTGCCACACAGGGAAGAAGCAGATTTGGATATTCGAAACTGAAAATGACATCTAAACAACATAAGAGGACAATAAAATGTCATTAGAAAATGGAACACGTCACAGAAATGCAAGGTTCAAATGCTGCAGATTTTCATTCAAATTTGAACTCTTAACTCAAAAGTGCTGTTCTCAACATGGACAGTTATTACCTAGATGGAAATATGCCAGTCTAACATTAGAGAATCTGAAGAAGAACAGTGAAAATTTGCAACTTCATGCTTTTTCTGTGAAATGCTAACATAATTTACCTATAATTCCAAAATTTTACTGGCAACATCTATATCAGTACTACCTGGCCCCTTTTGGTGGAGCAACCTCCTGGACCTTCAGGGAATGTGGTGGTTTGTTGGTCATAGCACTGCCAGTCCATTCCAAAAAGGGTGGTCCCTTACTACACCATCACTGATCTCTGCTGCTTTTCCTATTAAAAGTGGCCCTCCAGAAAGAATCAGAAACTGATTGGAATCAAAATGTTAACAACTAACGGTAGCTTCCATTTGTTTTATATATTACATTTAATAGACCTGAAACCATTAAGCCTAAAAGTTATTAATAGCAATAGTGAAGAGTCTATGACACATTTTTCAAATAAAGCTGAACTCCTAAGGATTTATTTTATTCATCAGTATCTGATGAAAAAGCCCTCAGTAGCTATGCACACCAGGAGTGGTCCATGTGCCCAGCATAGGACAGACTCAGAATCAGAAAGAAGGGAAAATAAATGAGGGTCTAACTTTAGCAGGAATTAGACATCGAACTTAAAACTTAATTTCCCCATTTGATGTTAATTTCATATTATCAGTGCAAATATGTTCAAGAGAAAATGTTTTCTGGTGGAAAACACTTCTTTTTCCTAAGGAGTAGAAAAATAAAACTTACAACACATAGGCTGTGATTCTTTGGTGTCATGTTTGCTCTGGATAAGAAAATGTATTCACTGCTTTCCTCTGAGCACTATCTCAGAAGATCTGTTCCCTTTTACAGATAAGAAAACCAAGAGTAATTTTGCCATTTCCTCAGCAATGATCACACTGCTCATAAGCAATGGAGGCAGGATTTAAACTCATTCTTGGGCTGGTGACTCGAGTGGCACAGAACCTGCCTAGGAGGCATGAGGCCCTGTGTTCAAACTCCAGTATCACCAAAAACCTTCAGTAAACTCATTCTTATTGACCTCAAAGCTGCACTCTTTCCATTCCCCTAATAAAGACAGAAAATTCACAGTTATATGGCTAAGATTTTTTGGTGTGTCATATATGTTGGTCAGATGTAAGACCAGAGAGTGCTGTGTCTTAGAGATACTAATATTTACATACTTTTGGAGCTTGAAACCTAAAACAACTATAGATCTTCACTCAACTAAGACTATTCCTAATTGAATATAAGGAGCCATTACTCACGTTGTTTCTTAACCTATGTGCAGCACTGTCATAATAACCCGAAGATAACTTCCACTGCAGTTGTCTTAGCTATCTGGAAGGCAATTTTTCCAGATTTCGTTTTCACTTATTTAATTCATTTCTGGGCACCTTTTAAGATAGGTGCCACACATGCCTGCTTCCAATTTATGCCTCATCTGTTCTTTATGAGTTCTGGGTCTTCAATCTTTCTTCAATTGCCATTTTAGTTGCACTGTCACTCCGCATAGTCCCACAAGGCCATTTTGACAAGAAGAACACAGTGTCATTGTGTGGGTGGCCAGGTAAGCTATTATTGCTTTCTTTTTCTGTTATGCTATATAATGAGAGCACTGAAAATGTTGTCTTGTTCTATAACAATGCTTTTGAACTTATAATTCTGCTATGTGTATGACCTCTGAACTGTTGAATGGGCAACAGGCTGAAAAATCCGAAGACCTGGGCTGTGGTAAAAATCTCTACGATGTTGGAGTATGTAGTCCTGTGAAAACAAATACTGTGATACCTTCATTTATTCAATTACCTATTTTTTAAACTCTAAAATATTTATCTCCCTAACACTGTGATAGTTCCTGACAATATATCAGAGAACATAGTTCTGCCTCTGCCCAGAGTGTTGAAGGTGATACAGACAAATAAGCAGAAAATCAGAATTCAGAAATGTGCTCCATTAGGCAAGCACAGAGACTATGGGAACCTTAGGAACAGCACTTTCCACAATCCTATGAAGTTAGAGAAAAATTCCTTCTACCACAGCATGTCATTAATGACAAATGAGGCTGGAAGATAAACTAAGGGAACTCACTCAGAGTCTTGCACATAATGTTGAGGAATTTCAAATTTATCCAGAGGGAAATGAAAAGCCATTAAAAGGTTTTAATCAAGAGCATGACAGGATTAGATTTGCTTCTTCACAAAGTAATCCTAGCTCTATTAAGAAGAATATAAAGACAGTCAATATTTGGAGAAAATTTGAATAAAACTTTTCTATAAAAGTGAGGAGATAAGGTAAGATCTATCTCAATCAAGGTACTGAGGGAAGGATGGAGTGGCAAGATGCCTAAGAGTGATCTGATCTGGACTCACACAAGGAAAGGTTCTTGCTTCTGGGTCTCCCATGATCTGGGCACAGGAAAGTTGACCAGTCCTTATTAGTGTTGAAAGGACCATTTCTGGAGAGATGTGAATGCCTGGGAATGAGATGAGTGGGAAAGATAGCCTCAGTTAGCTGTGGGGAGAGAAAAGTATTATTGAACAATTTCTAGGAGATAGATCACTCACTCTAATGAACTTTTAAGCCCCTATATTATTCTTCCTTATGTAGCTACATTTCTAAAAACTCAAACAAACCTTCAGAAAATATATCTTTCATTGATAGAGTAGCCTTTAGTATAATTTCAAAGAGGAAAATTGGAATCAAGTCTCACTCTATGTTCAACTTTCTGCTAGATATCTTTCTCCCTTTACCACAAGGACCTTCTGCTTCAATTGCTTAAGCAATCCCATTTCTTCTCTAGCCTCAAGTTTGCTTCTTGCTCCTGATTGTAGTTACTAATTCCAGAAACTTGCAATTATCCCCTTATTTTATGTGTCAGTTTAATACTAAGAAGCTTCTTTAATCAAATCAATGTGATAGATATATAAATCAGGGAAACAAAACAAAGAGCACAGAAATAGACTCAAATATGGTCAACTAATATTTGATAAAGGTTTAAAGGCAATGCAATGTAGAAAAAGTAGTGCTCTCAACAAATGATGCTGGAATAGTACGATAACCATACGCAAAAACAAGCATATGAGCAAACCAATAAATAAATCTTGATACATAGTTCACAATTTATACAAAAATAACTCAAAATGGATCATAGACCTAAATGTTAAACTCAAACTATACAATTTATAGGAAAAAGTAGCAGAAAATCTATGAGCTTAGGTGTAACTATGAATTTTTCAATATGACATAAAGAATAATCAACACAAGAAAACATTCCTCAATTGGGACTCATGAAAATTGAGATTTTTTTGTGCTGCCAAAGGGCAGTGTTAAGAAAGTGAAAAAAAAACCAGATGCCAATGTCTCATGCCTGTAATCCTAGCTACTCAGGAAGCAGAGATCCAGAGGATAGCAGTTCAAAGCCAGTTCCAGACATATAGTTCACAAGACCCTACCTTGAAAAAAGCCAACACAAAAAAAGGACTGGTGTGGTGGCTCAGATGGTAAGAGGATCTGCCTAGCAAGCATGTGGCACTAAGTTCAAACCCCAGTGCTGCAAAAAAAAAAAAAATCTAAAACCTTTGTGGTACACTCCTATAATCTCAGCACTCTGGAAGCTGAGGCAGAAAGAAGGGTTGGTAGTTAGAGCTAAGTGTGCACTACATAGTGAAATACCCTCTTTTGATAAATTAAAAAAAAGAAAATGAAAAGACAAAATATACTCTGAAAGAAATATTTGTATCCAGAATATATAAAGAATCTTGTAACTCAACAATCCAACTAAAAATGGGCAAAAGGTATAAACAGAGACATCACCACAAAGACATGGAGATGGAAAAGAAGCATAAAAGATGTTCAGTGCAAGCTGACCTCAGAAAAATAAAAATCAAAACCAAAATATGATACCACTATATATCTATTAAAATTATTAATCATACTTTAAAAAATTTACAATACCAAGCATTGGCAAAGATGTAAAACAGCAAAACTTATTATTAATGACTAGCTAAAATTCAAAATGGTCTGTGCATGGTGGTGTACACCTGTAATCCTCGAAGGCTGAGACAAGGAGGATCACGAGTTTACAGATAGCCTGGGCTACATACAAAGACTTTATTTCAAACAAACAATGTTGCTATACAACATAGCAATCTTGCTTCTAGTACTTACCCAAGTGAACTAAGAAGTCATATTTTCACATACTCACACACATATACACACACAAAACTTTATATTCAAATGTTTATAGCATCTTTACTCATAAGCCCAAACTGGAAACAGTCTAGAAGTCCTTCAGTAGGTGAATGGAGAGGCCAGCTAAAGAAAGCTGTACAAAGGAAAATTTCTCAGAAATATTAAAAGGAATAAGCTGATTCACACAGCAAAATGGGTGAAGCTGAAATGTATTTTGATGAGTGAAAGAACCTAGAGTCAACAGCTATATATGATATAAGTCCATTTATATGGTGTTATTGAACCATGAAACTATAAGGATAGAAAAGGCAGTCATTGGTCCTCGGGGTTATGAGAAGGAAGGAGGAAGAGACCACAGTAGGAATATTTACGGTGATGGAGTTTTTCAGTACAGTACTGGTTGATGGATACATGAATTTATGGAATTCTCTCAACCCACAGAGTTATACATTCAAAAAGAGTAAACATTAAAGTGTACAAATTCTTTAAAAACATACAAAAATGAGATAAATGCAGACTGAATCTAATTATATTACAAATACATGATACAACCTCAGAGAGCAGTTTGGGAAAGAAGATCTAACTGAAAAAACTGTGGAAATGTATTTTGACTGGAGATTTGTATAGCTAAAAGCTCAAGAACTATAATCAACACTATGCTAGTTGGTAAATATGTTTATCACAGAGGTCTGGGTTAGCAATTTTGAAACCAATTTACATGTATACCAAGCATAAATAAATGGGTGAATAAATTATAGGTAATGGGAGCCATATTTCTCTATGTCATGGAAAGAAGTTAGAATAAGCAAGGAGATAAGCCTTGAACAAACCTGTAGTACTGAATGAGAGTTGGAGAAATAAATGTGAATGCATTTTATTTAAATATATGTACAGATCATTGGATGCAGAAATAATGATAGATATGTGGTACTCCTGGAGATATCTACCTAACTATATCTATTATCTATCTATCTATCTATCTATCTATCTATCTATCTATCTATCGTCTATCTATTCATCTACAAATTCCCACCTCTGTCCAGTGAGAGGGTTTAGAGTAGTAACACCTCAGTAGCAACAAGCACACTCAGCACCCAGATCTTGGTTTCTAAATATCATTTCCCTGGACTCCTTGGAAAAATAACTTGATTCTAAGTCTGGGATTGAGAAAATGCATGGAAAAACCTGGAACATCTTGTCTTGACAGAAAATAAGGAAATACTAAAAATAAAAGATGGAGACATAACCAAAGGATATAGGAATCAACCTAAAAAGGGCAAAGCTAGAATAATTTGAGCAATAAAATAAATGATGTATTGAGTTATAAGCCTGTTTTAGACAAAATAATGGGCTCCAATAGATGTCCATATTCTGGGACTTGTGAATATGTTCCATTACAATGCAAGAGGGGAATTGAGGTGCAAATGAAGTAAGGCTGCTGATCAGCTGACACTGAAATATGTTAGTGTGTCCTTGATTTTCTAGGTTAGACGCAATGCAATCAAAAGGGTCTGGGTACACAGGAAACGAGACAAAAACATTAGTGTGATCAATATTCAACCAGCCACTGCTGGTTTTGAAGATGGAAGAAACCATAAGCCAAGAAATGCAGACAGTCTCTAGATACTACAAAAAAGTGAGAAAATGGATTCTCCAGTAGAGCCTCCATAAAGGAACACAGACCCTTAACCCAATGAGACTTGCCAGAAGTGAAGAAAGAAGAAAAAATAGTTAGTGCTCAGCAGAGAAATCTGTCAGACACCAATTAATCAGGATTAACATCACTTGCAATGACTCAGGTTGATGAAGTGTAGCCCCAAAATGATGCTGGGAGAAGCGAGCTTTTTCTCTGGCGTTCTTCATGGGCATACATAACCCAGTCTAATCATGAGACGATATCAGACCATGTCCCCTAACTGAAAGGCATTCTAGAAAATATCTAACTAGTATGCTTCTAAATAGTCAAGGTCATGAAAGTCAGGAAACTGAGGCAAGTCACGGTTATAGATTGGAGGAGACGAAGAAGACGCAAAGAGTAAAGGCAACATGGTATCTTAGATTAAACCAATGACATCAGTCAAAAAAACCTGGTGAAATCAGAGCAAAGTCTAGATAGTAGTACTTTACAATATCAATATCAATTTCTTAGTTTTAACAAATGTGTCATGGTTATATAAGATGTCAGCACTAGAGACAGAGAGCTAAGAGTGGATAGGACCACTCTGTGCCATCATTGCTACTCTTCTGTAAATCTAAAATTATTCCAGGGTAGATGTTCAAAAATAAATTTAAAAGTGTCCACAGGAAGACTTCTAATAACAAGTTTGTTCACATTCACATTAGCTAAAACCTTTACAAAACCCAAATGTGCATCAATACATCAATAGCCTAACAAACACTTGAATACCTCTCAGCAATTAAAGCGATTCAACCACTGATTTGCGCGGCAATGCAGATAAATTTCACAAACATGTTGTCAAAAGAAGCCAGACAAAATGACTGCACACTAAAAGATTTTATTTGTATAAAATTTAATGAAAGCCATGGTATAAGAGAATACAATAGTCATCTCCTACACTGGAATTGGGAATGTGCTTGCTACAGAGTTAATCTGAAACTTTTAGGTGATTGTAACACAGTATATATAGTTTCCAAGACTCATTGCACTATACTCTTAAAATGGGTGCATTTTTGGATAAAAATTATGCTTCAAAGATGATTTTAGAAATTTCCTTTAGATTCTCCCAACTTCTTTTTATGCCAAATGAAAGAAAAGTTCAGCAGATAGCCTTATATATATAGTATAGTTTTACCCACTTATTTGTACATTTTTAAATGTAGCCTTTAGTACATTTATACAGCCAAAGGCATAACACAAGCTTAGTCATAGTGGTAGTTACTTTCCTGAATATTCATTTGGTCTTGTGATAAGCCTCTTTTTAGGTATTGTTTAGAAGTACTGCAGTCATGGAAACCCAATTACTAGAGTGGGAAGACTGTCTACACACAGTCCATTGAAGAGCGGCCTTGACAGGCATAGTCCAGTTTGGTAATCATGTAGCATTTGCTAAAACCAGCCTGCTCAGGCAGTGTTACTTCAAGTAAAAGCATTTTGATATGAAATCCTCAATTGTATGTCTGTTTGATACCGCCACCAGCAAAAACGCAGATGACAGAACCTGACCTTATAATCCATCACTCACAGGACTGCTAGACGTCTGAGGTTGGTGACCTCCATTCTGATGGTTTTGGGGTTTAAAGGCCTAGGGAACCATTTGACATCTACAATTGCTTCTGTGAAAAATGACTTTCTGTATGACAGGACTCAGATTTGTTTTTTCTGTGTTGAAATACATTTTCCTTCAAAAGGAATAAGTATTATTCAGAGTATAAGGAGTTAACTAGTTTTAAAAAGCTAGTTTAGAAAGACTCATTGGAATGGAGAATTGTGAATTTGACTATTTGTAGCATTCACTGAACAGTATGTTACATAAAGCTATTTTCAAGTCCACAGTTCAAAGTGAAAAGGGGCAATTGAATTAGAGGTAAAACAAATTGATTTGAAGAACCAGAGTTAGAAATTGATCTTTTTCTGTTTGTTTTTTAACTTCAGCTCAGTGTTAAGACAGTTTATTGCTCCTGCACTGGATCTTTGGAGGACCCTTTCTTGGCTTGTGTCTCTCCTTAGAAACAGGAGATATGAATGAGAAGACATACCACTCTTGTGACGTCTGGTGTTGTTGGTCTCAGCTCAACAGTTATCTGTGAGGAAACCACCAGGCAACCCTTATTCAGCCATTCAGAAGTCCCTACAGCACTGGCTTCTGTTTTCTAATAGCTATCTCCCTGATTTGTGATTCTCAACCTCCAAGAGTTGGTTTTAAAGAGATTCTTTGGGGCTACCAGATCAAACTGCTACCAGGCTGACTCTCTAGAAAGCAGATTCCAAGAGAGTTTAATACTCAGCTGATGCCGAGTCCTACAGAGAGCTTGAGCTGTGAGCTGACAGCACCACTCTCTCAATAGCTGGAGACCAGTGCTCCACCCTAAAGGGTCAACCTAGAAAAATATACATCCTAAAAGGTCAAACTAGACAAAACATCCCAGCATTCCTACACATTCTTATCCAATTCTCAGCTCAGCTCAGCCCAGCTCCAGGCACTGGCTAAGTGTACTGTTTTCCTGCCCCTGAACTGCCAGTCTGCCTTGTTCTGCCCAAGAAAATGTGGGAAAGAGAAGAGGTGAGAAGTAGAAGGCTTTCCCCAGACTGTTGGCAATGCACAGGGCCCTGTTCTCTTCTACTTATTGTGTTTTGGGTTTACATGGAACACTACTCTTTACTTTTTAAATTCTTTACAGATTTCTAAATTTTACATAAAGTTCCCTCTTCCTTTCAAGTCCTTCCTGACAGACTTCAAGAAAAAAGTTGAATGTTAATTTGCCTCCTTTTCGTGAACCAGGATTCTTTGAAATTTTAAATCAAACATTTAAGTCAAACTTGAACAGAGTGAAGACACCACCCACAGTGATCAGGAGAAGGTAGAGAACAGAGAAAGAAAGATAAGCTAGTAAATGCTGGTGCTTGGCTTTTTCAAATAATCTGTTTAAGAAGCCTTGGGATAGTCCAAGTGTAGTTGCTTGAGCCTGTAATCCAAGCTGCTGAGAAGGCAGAGACTGGGAGGATTGCAGTTCAAGACCAGCCCAGGCAAAAAGTTTGTGAGACTCCATTTCAGTCAATAGGCTGTATTTGGTGGTGCATCCCCACCATCCCAGATATAGGGGAAGAGGATTATGATACAGCCAAAAAATCCACACAAAATCCTACCTGAAAAATAACTAAAGCAAAAAGTTTGGAAACATGGCTCAAGTAGTAGAGTGACTGCCTCACAAGTATGAGACTCTGAGTTCAAGACCCAGTACCACCACCACAATAAAAGACTGTAAAGGCCTGTGATATCCACGCATGTGGTGGTGTACATCTATAATTCCAGCTACTTGGGAGGTGGAGGTGGGGGCTTGCAATGCAAGGCTGGTCCCAGGCAAAAGAATGGAACCTTATATGTAAAAATCAAACTAAAAAAGCAAAAAGGGCTGGAGATATGACTCAAATGGTATAATGTTCGCCTAGCAAGCACAAGGCCAAACTTAGTCCTCAGTATTGCCAAAAAAAAAAGGAACCTGTGACATTCAGAATTTGGACTAATATAAAGTAGAATGAAATGGAATTTCATGATTAAAAAATTAAGAGATTCAAAATTGGTAAAATTATGCACACTTGACAATTCTATAGGTGAGATTATAAATAGAAAGTCATTATAAAGTAATTTTGATAGATGATATATCATTAAAATGAAAGGAAATGATCAAACAGCAATTTCAATGAATATTATAAATATTGTGTTATCTTCAAAGGAATGACTGAGTAATTTCTATATTCCAAAGATGGAGCGTGAATAATTTTGATTGAGAACAGGCCTCTACCTAAGGAGATGGATTATCATTTCAGTGATTTTTTTCAGATTATTTTTAGAAAATTTTCAGTCTTAAAATATGATTCACACACTGCTGCAGAAGAGACTTGCTTGCTTATACTTACTTGCTTATAATTGGAGGGGAGAGTTCTCTATTATTCTTGAAAGGGGTTTTTCACCCCTGAAGAGTTTAGGATACACACCCTCTCCGAATGCTGCTCTACCGATATAATAACCAGGCCCTGTGCCGCTCAGTACCACCCACTCAGTGATAGACCCAAGGACACTGGGGTTAGATCTAGTCATCTGACTCTCCTCATAATTGCCTTCGAGCTTTTGCTCATGGTCAAAAGTCAGCTTCTCTCTCTCTTTTTTTTAAACAAAACAATATTTTATTGCCTTTTTCATGTTGTAGCACACATAGAAAATGATAACATTTGTATGGTCCGTTGGGAAAATAGCTGAGGAAATTCATATCATGGTTCCTTATAATCCATTCACAGCATTTATCAGCTTGGAAAAGTCAGCTTCTCAAGTCAGATCTGGAGAATTCTGAAGTACAGCATCTGCTAGGGACTGGTTTCCTATAATTATCAACAGGTAATTCCAAAGGATATTGAAAGAAGCAGACATTTTTGGAAAATTTGCTTAGGTGTTTTTGGTTAATCATGACATTCTTCTTGTCATGGGCTCCTAAACCTTACTCAGAGAAGGATTTCTGAAAGGTTTCATAAGTTAAAAAATTACTGACTTGTCCTTGTCTGAGTCTCCCCTTTGAGTAAGAGAGAAGAGGTCCCTAACACTGTTGTTTGCAGCATTCTGGCTTTTTTTTTTTTTTTTTTCATCACAGGAGCCATTAGTAAGCACTGACCTTTAAAGAAAAAAGGTGAACATGGCACATCTATGAGATTGAGTTCTACCAAGGCAGGGAAAACCCACAAACAATGCTTAGAATAGGTAAGTACATCTAAAAGGAAACTATAATATGGTTTTCCAAATTATTCTGCTCTGAGACATCACATTTCTAGCAGTGTATTACAAACATAAACTCTTTAAAGTTAAAACTCATCCAAGTTTACTTTTGCTTTAATATCATGATTGTTATTATTCTTCAATAGCAGATATTATTTATCTTTTTGAAGCATAAGAAAGAAAGTTAAAAATGATCTTTTTCTTTGAGGTTGTAAGAAAATTTCCATTTCAAGAAAAGATATTAAATCTTCATCCTCCAAACTTTTCATATTTTTCTTACCATCTCTGTCCTGATCAAAGCTGTGTCTGATCTAAATCATATCAGGTGTAGTAGTTGATGAAAACTTTTCTGTTACTGTTTCTCAATGCTGTTATTTTGTTTTACATCCTTTGAAATAAGGTAGGTTACAAATAATTATAACAAAGAAACTCATTTCATATATAAATAAAGAGGCAATGCTTTCAACTTCTTAAAAATTTTTAGATAATACAAATTTGCTTCATGTATAACCTGTGATTATATCATTTGGTTCTTAAGCCTTGAGATAGAACACACTGTCATCCCCATTCCATAAACAAGAAGTTAGAGCAGGCAGTTATGACTTCCTTTATTACTCAGTGGTAACTAATTTGCAGCATTGAAATTATACACCATATTTTGATTCCTAATCTACCAGAGTATAGTTGACTTTATATGTCACCCTGACTGGCCTTTGGGTGCCCAGGTATTTGGTTAAACAATATTTCTGGGTGTGTCTGTGAGGATGTCTCTGGATGGTTTTAGACTGAGTAAAGCAGATTGACATCCCCTGTGTGACTGCGCCAGTTACTGAAGTTCTACATAAAATAAAAGTTTGAGTAATAAAGAATTCTTCTTATCTGCCTGATGTCTTCAAGTTGGGACGTGTTTTCTCTTATTGGACACAGAATGAAATTTTCACCATTGACTCTGCTGGCTTTCCAGCTTGCTAATTTTAGATCTCAGACTTCTCAGGGTTGGAATTGGGTGATCCAATTCCTTAGAGAAAATAAGACTAATATATCTAGTATTTCAGTAGTAGAGAGTCTTAAATTTTGTGTGTATTAGATTCAAGAATTCTAATTTTTTGTTGTTGTTTGTACTGGGGTTTGAACTCAGGGTCTTGAGCTTACTAGGGAGGTGCTCAACCACTTGCGCCCTACTCCTATCCCTTTTTGCTTTAGTTATTTCTGAAATAGGGTCTTGCATCATTGCCCAGGCTGGCTTACACTGTGATCCTCCTATTTATGCTTCCTGCATAGCAGGACAGGTGTGCACCACCACACCCAGTTTTCTTATTGGTTTAGTTGAACTTTTTTGCCTAGGCTGGTATTGAATGGAGACCCTCCTGATCTCTACCTCCTCTAGTAGCTAGGATTACAGGTGTGAGCTACTATAATTGGCTAAGAATTCTAATTGTCAACAACATCCTCAGGTGATTCTAAAGCATACCAAAGTTTGAAAACTGTAGCATATTGCTTGAGAATTTGATCATGTTCTGACACACAGAGATCTTGAAGAATTCAAGAACACGGAATAATCTCTTCATTTCTACTTGCTGATGCTTTCTGACCATGAAGTGTCCTACTCCATTAGGAGTGCATTGCTCATGGTAACTTATTTCCTCCTTGCAGCATCCCTGATGTACCATTATTACCTCCATTTCTGGGGCACAGAGAGATTTATCAGCAGTATTTTCTATTGCTAGCAGACAGGCTTAATCGTAAATCATTATAAACACAGCTTAATAAAATTAAGGCAAGTAGGAAATAGTTCTTTCTTCTGACTGCTTAGTATATGCTAAGTGTGGTGGTAAGCTCTCTTCCTACATTTTGTGGCTGAAACTTTTCTCCTGTGTGTCCTATCTCGGGCACACACTCTGTGGTTCACGAGCATTCTTAGCCCTTCTGTTGCATCACAAACACCTGGGGACTTTCTACACATACAAACACCAGGTCTTAGTCATGGAGATGATGGCTGAACATGTCTGGACTGAAACACAGTGGCATGGAGATTGTTTCAACCCTTCCTGGTTAAATCCAGTGTGTAGTCAGAGTCAGAAACCACTGTGTGTTAACACCCTACTGATGCTTCTTATTAAGCCTTAGGAAAACTATTATGGTTTGGATCTGAAATGTCCCCCAAAAGGTTTGGTTGCCAGCTGATGGCATTATTGGGACATGGGGAAAACTTTAGAAGGTGAGGCCTAGTTGGTGGAAGGGGATAGTGGATATTGGAACCCTGGACCTTTCCTCCTTCTCTCTCTCTGTTCCTTCCTGCTTCCATACTCCCACAAGGTCTGTAGCTTTGCTTTACCACATGCTCCTCACTGCACAGCAGAAAAATGGAAACAACCATGAACTGAAACTGTGAAACAATGAGCCAAAGTAAGTCCTTCTTTTAAATGTTGTTTTTCTCAAGTATTTTGTCACAGCAACCAAAAGCTGACTGACATAAAAACCCAGTGAAGCTGGTATTATTTTCCACGTTTTATTTATGAAAATATTGGTTCCAAGAGGTTAAATAACTTGGCCAAGTGACTAAGGGCCCAAGCTGGGGATTTGAATCTGTCTCTTTTGACTCTTGCAAGTCTGTTACCATAATCAACACACCATTCTGCTATTTGGGAGTGATCCTATTTGTGGGATTCAATTAAGGGCATGGACAGGTCAGGCTGCATTTACTGTTCCATTGCTGTTCACCTATGCTAACCCCCAACGGCAGCTTCTCACTCTCCTGCAGACTTGCTTGAAAGCTTATGCCATTTTGCATTACTCTGGTTTTATTGGCTCAACTGTGAAGTTAGGACATCTTTCCAGATGGTAGCCAAGCTTCTGTCTAGAGCAGAGCAAACTGACCAGAGGGGAAGGCTGCATTATATCTACTTAAGCACATTCTTGTGAGGTGAATAGTGAGCCTCACGCTCCGAGTAAATTAGTTTAGTCAGGCTACGTCAGAGACCCAGGGGAGAGACATTTGGATTCAGGCAGTCAGCCAGAATGCAGCTGCCCAGAAGTATTTCCATAAACCATTGCACTGCTAATGTTGCACCCAGAGGCCTTTTTGGAGCTCAGCTTTGTGTTTTGCAAATTCACTAGGAGGTAGTTTTTGTAGGGGTGTGGGCGGTTGGGGGGAGGTAAGGGAAAAGGCACTTTACATTTGACTCTGATGATCACCATGGACTTAACACAAGATGCCTCTTCCCCAAGAGCTTGTGAGAAATGAAGAAATCCTAGTCTTGGAGCTGGCATAGTAATCATGCTTCACATTTGCATTCATACTCTCACGCCCATTTGTGCTCATGCGATATTATAGAAGTTAAATGTTAATGTTATGCATTTTAAATGAATCTTGCAAACTGCCTTAGAAAAGAACAGGAAAAGAGAGAGGAAGAGGGGATGAAAAGAGGGAGGGCAGGAAGTATGTTATCCATTAACCCTTACTGATATTGTAAGACAAACACAGTAACTCTACTTGCATTTCCTCACCTGCATGATGCTCTACTCTGCTCTGTCCTCCCCCCCTCCTCTTTGCTGCTCCACTCTGGCTGTGTAGCTGTGTCTGCTCTGAGCTTCTCTTGCAGGGAAAGTCCATGAGATTATTGTTTGGACTCTTACAGTTCTTTTTTGCTTGGAAGAAGAGCTCTCTCACCTTCAATGAGTTCTTGGTTTCTGTCCCTTGTTGCAGAATTTAGCCTATTATTCTATTCTCAGGTTTCAAATTCACACAGATCTTTCTGGAGTTTTCAAAAATTGACGTTTTGTTTTTTCCTTTTCCTTCTTGCCTTCTGCCCATCACTTTCTTTGACATTCTTCTGTAGATCTCCAGAAGTTGCTCTGCCCTTCAAACAGAATGTTTATGCCTGATGCTTTCTCAGCCCACCTGGTTTCCCTACTTTTCTTTCTTTTTTCATGATCTGAAATCTTCCTGTGTCTTCCCTCACCTCTACCCCATTTCATTCTTCTCTTATGAATTCCTCATTTACACAGCAAATATTTACTGAACAGTAAGCCTGCCAGGTGCTGAAAGGAAAAGATAGAGATATAAATCTCTGAACTTCAGCAGCTCCAATCTGGCTTCTTTGAAAGAACTCAAACAGATGTTGGCAGATGTAACTTCATTTCTCTTTCTTCTAAAACCTTGCAGCAGACCCAGCTGTTCACACTTCCAGTCCATCCTGGTGATGTTAATCCATCAGTACTCACACCACAGGAGTTACAAACTAAACAAAAGGTACATAGAACTATTCACTGGTACAATGGACAGAGATCATTACCATCCCCTGAACTTAAAATGAGAGCAACAGATTAGCCTTCTTGTCAATATATATATAATTATTTTTAAGCTGAATTTAGGACACATAGATTAAATATTAGACAGGCCCCAGAATTCCTCTTGGGTTTTTGCCTTGGAAGACCTCAGGCAAGTCCAGAAATTTCTTATTCACTGGGTTGACATAAATACTGTCTTTCTCAGAAGTCCCTAAGCACTCTTCTGCAGGACTCCGTAGCTACAGTCAGTGTAATGTAATCTCAACTCTCCCTTTGAAGGTAAATACCCTTACATAAGTCCATTTGGCTCTAGTGAGAGTCCCTGAGCGTCTTCTTTTCTTGTTCAACCTCAGCATTACATTGAGTCAAATCCAGCAGGTGGTTCCTCCACTCTTACCTCTTCCAGGTAAAGAAGAGATGCCACATCACTGAAGTGCCACATGCCAGAGAGTTCTGAATACATTTTTCATTTAGTCCTCTTAACAAATATTGTGAGCACTGTTACCATCTCCATTTTACAAATAAATTAACTGAGGCACAGACAGTTTATATAAGTTGAAGAAATACAGAACTCTGGTACCCAAACTTTTAACTGCTCAGAATATCTGTTACCTCCTACAACAACACTAGCTCCATCCTGTACCCTGGGTTGTCATAGGGCATATGTGAAGCTTTGCTCCCTAAACTGGGAGGCTGAATCCCAGGGAGAAGTTATCTCTCAGTGCCTTCAAAATGCTGCAGCTCACCAGGTGCCAGTGGCTCACACCTATAACCCTAGTTACTTGGGAAGCAGAGATGGGGAATTGTGGCTTAAGGTCAGTCTAGGCCTATAGTTCTCGAGATCCCCATCTCCAAAACAACCAAAGCAAAATTGATTAGCTATGTGGCTACAACAGTAGGGTGCCTGTTTTCTAAGCATGAAGCCCCAAGTTCAAACCCCAGTCCCATCCCCCCAAATTCTGAAGTTCTATCATCAGAGATGTGGACTCCAAGTTCTCTTCAAGAGTCTTCTGTCACAAAATATTTGTAAGGATTTTAATTATTACAATGAAAAATAAAGTCCCTATCATAGGCATAGCAAAATTGTACAGGACTTATAAAGGAAATAAATTCTGAAAAGATTAGCTTACTGTTAGTTTTCTACCTTACTTTTAAATTTTTCCTATCTCTGTGTACTTGGACACCAAACTGAGAAGGAAAAAAAAAAAAAAAAACAAACTAGAAGGTGAAAGGGACGGGAGGAAAAAGGATAAGAACAAACTAGGAATTAGTCGGAATAAAATGCCATTTTACAGGAGAAGGCATTCTGCAGTGATTCACAGTGTGTACTTATATTCTTTCCACAGGCATGAGATGCTTAAATTGGATGTCCCCCTTGCTTGTCCTAAGAGACCTGTGACCAAGACCACTTGGTTCTGGATCTATCCTAAGGCTTTCCTGTGCCTCTGTGTGGAAAACAGACACTGCTCATGGAGCCTGGTTTATATTCTGTGTGCTTCATGGGTCTGGGCTTAAGTACATATGATTCTGTCTTGCTTTCGTGCAGGGTCTCATAGACCCTGTGAACTCATCTCCCTGCCTCCAAGAGATAAAACCATTAAAGTATGTATGTTTATTCATGCTCCTTTTAAACCTGCAGACAGTGGTGATTGGCCCTTCCCTGCACTTTGGATGGAAACTTGTGTCATTCAATGACTTTTTTGATATGGCTATTATGTAACAGAAGTCACATTATGCAGTTTTCGTCAAGAAATTAAGTGTTCATTCTGACACAGCACTTTGGCCTTCAGATGCAGGCCTGCCTGCTGCTCCTTTGATGTAGCCAGGGTCTGTCCATCAGCTGCACGTTCCTCTGTCCACTCAGCACCCCATTGGTGTGAAAGCCATTCCTCTTGGCCAGGCAGCCACAGTGCCTAAGACATGTTCTGTGCACATACCCTAGGCTGCATTTCTGCTGCTTCCACATCTGTCCTCTGTGGCATCTGTGCCTTAACTGCACAATCCCAGGAGAATACAGCTATTTTGGAGGTGCAGGATTTTTATTTGGCTTCTACTGGCAAGCATGAGATAGGCATCAATTCTCTACATAGCCAACTGCAGGGAGCACTTATCTTCCATCCAAGTACTAACCAGGCCCGACCCTGCTTAGTTGCCGAGATCAGACGAGATTGGGTGTGTTCAGGGTGGTATGGCCATAGATAGGGAGCACTTGACAAGTAGCCCTGATAACAGGCCTGTCACATCACCAGGCCTGAATGAAGTGGCAGTTCCTCTTCTACTCTTCATGGCTCACCCAACAAATAAATCACCTTCCAACAGATTCCTTTAATCTCTAACCTCTCAACTGTTTTATGGAGATAAAAAAAATCTGTGTATAAGAGTTTTCTATAGAAGTAAAACCAATTCTAATATTTCTTTGGAAATATGCATTTGGTCCTTCCATCTCAACTTGGAATTCCACAGCTATTGTATGTGAAGGCTCCAATTAAAACTCCTGTTTACTCTTCAGTTGCAAAATGAGAAATGAAAGTTTCTAATGAAGGTTTCTCTCAAACAGAGGAACCAGTCACAAAGAGAGGAAGTGATTCTCTTGAGTTCAGGAGCTGGTGATTCGCTAACAGGAATTCACTGCTGAATTGTATCAGACGTTGAAGAACAATTAATACCAACCCTCCTTAAGCTGTTCCACAAAATAGAAAAGGAAGGAACACTGCCTAAGTCATTTTAAGAAGCCAATATTACTCTCATCCCAAAACCAGACTAAAACACAGCCAAAAAAGGAGAACTGCAGACCAATTTCCTTAATGAATATTGTTGCAAAAATCCTCCATAAAATAATGGCAAACTGAATCCAACAACATATCAGAAAGATCATACACCATAACCAAGTTGGCTTCATCCCAGGAATGCAGGGATTGTTCAACATATGCAAATCTGTAAATGTAATACAGCACATTAATAGAAGCAAAGATAAAAACCACTTGATCATCCCAACAGATGCAGAAAAAGCCTTTGATAAGATCCAACAAAACTTCATGATAAAAGCTCTAAGAAAACTAGGAATAGAAGGAATGCACCTCAACATTGTAAAGGCTATATATGACAAACCTACAGCCAACATCATACTTAATGGTGAAAAATTGCAACCATTCCCCCTAAAGTCAGGAATGAGACAAGGGTGCTCACTATCCCCACTCCTAGTCAACATGGTACTGGAATTTCTAGCCAGAGCAATTAGGCAAGAAGAAGGAATAAAAGGAATACAAATAGGTAAAGAAACTGTCAAAATATCCCTATTTGCAGATGACATGATCCTGTACCTTAAAGACTCAAAAAACTCTACCCCAAAACACTTAGATACCATAAACAGCTATAGCAAGGTGGCAGGATACAAAATCAACTTACAAAAATCATTAGCTTTTCTATACACCAACAACGAACAAACTGAGAAGGAATATATGGAAACAATTCCATTCACAATAGCCTCAAAAAAAAAATCCAATACCTGGGAGTAAATTTAACGAAGGATGTGAATGACCTCTACAAGGAGAATTACAAATTCCTGAAGAATGAGATCAAGGAAGACTACAGAAGATGTAAGAATCTCCTGTGCTCATGGATTGATAGAATCAACATAGTAAAAATAGCTAAACTACCAAAAGCAATCTACATGTTTAATGCAATTCCACCAAAATCTCAATGACATTCATCACAGAGATTAAAAAAATCTACCCTAAAGTTCATTTGGAAACACAAGAGAACTCAAATAGCCAAGGCAATACTGAACAAAAAGAGCAACACTGAAAGTATCACAATATCTGACTTCAGACTATATTACAAAGCAATAGCAATAAAAAACAGCATGGTATTGGCACAGAAACCATGTGCCAATGAAGACATGAAGACCACTGGAGACATGAAGACCACTGGAACAGAATAGAAGACCCAGATATGAATCCACACAACTATACCCACCTCATTTTTGACAAAGGTGCCAAAAATATACGATGGCGAAAAGACAGCCTCTTCAACAAACATTGCTGGGAAAAGTGGTTACTGTCTGCAAGAAAGTGAAACTAGATCCATGTCTATCACCTTGTACTAGTATCAACTCAAAATGGATCAAGGACCTAAATATCAGACCTGAAACTCTGAAGTTACTACAGGAAGGAGCAGGAAACACTCTGGAACTAATAGGTGTAGGCAAAGACTTCCTCAATAGAACCCCAGCAGCCCAGCAACTAAGAGAAAGGATGGACAAATGGGACTTCATAAAATTAAAAAGCTTCTGCACAACAAAAGAAATGGTCTCTAAACTGAAGAGACCACCCACAGAGTGGGAGAAAATATTTGCCAGCTACACTTCAGACAAAGGACTGATAACCAGAATACAGAGGCAACTTAAGAAACTAAACTCTCCTAAAATAAAATTAATGAACCAATTAAAAAATGGGCAATTGAACTAAACAGCACTTTTTGAAAAGAAGAAATTCAAATGGCCAAAAAACACATGAAAAAATGCTCACCATCTCTGGCCATAAAGGAAATGCAAATCAAAACCACACTAACATTCCACCTCACCCCTGTTAGAATAGCCATCATTAAAAGCATCACCAACAACAGGTGTTGGCGAGGATGTGGGGAAAAAGGAACCCTGGTACACTGCTGGTGGGAATGCAAGCTAGCACAACCACTCTGGAAAAAAATTTGGAGACTTCTTAAAAATTTAAACATAGACCTGCCATATGATCCAGCAATCCCACTCCTGGGGATATACCCAAAAGAATGTGACACAGGTTACTCCAGAGGCACCTGCAAACCCATGTTTATTGCAGTGCTATTCACAATAACCAAGTTATGGAAACAGCCAAGATGCCCCATTACTGACGAATGGATCAAGAAAATGTAGTACTTGTACACAATGGAATTTTACTCAGCCATGAAGAAAAATGAAATCTTATCATTTGCAGGTAAATGGATGGAACTGGAGAACATCATTCTGAGCGAGGTCAGCCAGGCCCAGAAGACCAAAAATCATATGTTCTCCCTCATAGGCAGACTTTAGATCTAGGGCAAATGCAGCAATGCTGTTGGACTTGGGTCACATGACAATTGGCGAGCACATACGGGAGATATAGGAATAGGTAGAAAACCCAAAACATGAAAGCGTTTGATGTCCCTACTCCAGAGGAACTAATACAGAAACCTTAAAGCGACAGAGGTTAATATGAGAAGGGGATCAGGAACCAGTGTGAAGATCAGTTAGAGATGAATCAACTTGGGTTGTAACACATGTGTACATGGAAGCAATGCTAGGAATCTTTCTGTATAGCTATCCTTAACTCAACTAGCAAAAACGCTTTTTCTTCCTTATTATGCTTATGTCTTCTCTTCAACAAAATTAGAGCTAAGGGAAGAACAGATTCTGCCTGAAAGTGAGGGAGGGAGAGGGTGGGGGAGGGGGGAGGGGGGAGAAATGACCCAAACAATGTACACACATGTGGATAAATGAATAATAAACATTTTTTAAAAAAGGAATTGCAAACCATTTCCTCACCAGTGGCTGCTCAGGGAGGGCAAGAAACTGGTGCCCAACAGGAAGGGTAGGTAGGTGGGCAATGTATACCTGTTCCCTCACCAACACATAGCACCATCATGTCCTCCGTTCTGGCACAGAGTGACTGTGATATCCACAATGACTATCTCAATCTAGAAACACTCCACTGGAAAGCCCTGGGTGGGGAATTCAAAGCCTTTGGCTTTTCATAGTCAGAGAGCAGAATGCATCTGTTTCCTAAGAGAAATGCTCATTTAAAAGAATTATAACTGCAAGACAATTCTAGAAACCTAGAACCTATATGTGACAAGATCTCAGAAGATGAGTACTGGGGATTGCAATGACAAGAAGGGGGGTACTAATAAACTTTGAATTTACTTTTTAAAATTTGTGTCAAAACCTGCAATCTCTTTTGAACATATGTTGCCATATTGTACTCAACATCCTCTAAGGGAGAAAATCAATTTGAAGGTGAGAAAACATGCCTTATTTATTCAGTATTAGCAAGTATACTTGAAAGAGGAAAAGAAATTAAGTGCATGACAGGGCCTTCAAAACTGTTCTGAACAGATACAGAAATATTCTTGGAGGCAGGATATTAGAGTTAATGAATTCTATTGTAAAATTTTTCTAAAATTGATAGACAATTTTATTCTGAAAATTA
The DNA here is from genome assembly GCF_047511655.1 of Castor canadensis. Lineage (NCBI taxonomy): Eukaryota > Metazoa > Chordata > Mammalia > Rodentia > Castoridae > Castor > Castor canadensis. The sequence continues at coordinate 193,756,833 of NC_133387.1, forward strand.
CCTGAAAATATCTAAGGCTGACATAGAGACATGACAACCATTAGTAAACCTAATTAATTTTTAACATTTGAGGCTTTCTTTTCCTTTCTAAGTTTTATTCTCTTAGGCTGTCATTCTTTGTGCATTTTGTAAGTAAATAGTTTGTATGTGTAGAAACTAATTTGGAGATTAAGCTGAGTTTTATAAATGTTTTAAATACAATTTTATGACAAGGTCCAACCTGAATTACATTCAGCATCAGCATGAGGATGTGGGAACACTTTCTTTAATGTTAGGAGGGAGAATTATGGAGGGCTGGATAAAAACACCCAGAACCAAATATGCACAAATATATTTCTAATCAAGACAAGAGGTCAGTGACAACACCTGCCTTTTAGGTAGTTTGGGTTTTTGTACCTAAACAGAAGTTATGAGAATCCCATGGGAGAGTTTAGTGTATCTGAGTCACTTAGGTGGCTACAGGACTATTATATTCTGGATGTCTTCCCGTTCTATTGTTAGAAATCCATTATAATTTTCCTCTTATCAGGATGGATAAAAACAGCAGCTTTTTGATTTATCTTAAAGTTCTTTGCTGATTCAGGATATGGTAATTTTCTTCAGAGCTATGTTAATGTGTCCTTTTAACTAATTTAATATTTCCATCTTTATTGTCTCATTTGGGGAATAAATTAACATACCAATATGCAGAGGGAGAGTCTGGGAAAAAGAGACATTGACAAATTTATTGTGAGGTTTTTTAAGATATGAGTGCCAGATTCTCATTAAAAAACAATAGTAATAAAATTATTACTGGTAATAAGTAATAATAACCATAAAGACTGGTTAGAAAGATAACTGCTACTTGGAGAACTAGAACCTGGGCATGCTGTCAGTGAGGGCTTGTGCGTTCATGTTGTCTTTTCTCTGAAGATACATTTGTCTTGATCTTTTGCTCCTTGAGATCCTTTTCCCTTGAATATGACAAGTTCAGAACACAGTGACCATCCCTGTAACTAAATTCACACACAATCTTAGCTCTACAATCTTAGACTTTTGCCTCTGATTCCCACTCATTTTGCACCCACTTCAAATAGACATATGGCATTCCATTAGCCAGAGAGTATTGAATCTATTTGTACATCTCTTTTTGACAGACCACATATTTCCAAGATGACAGAAATATTAAAATTTTGAATAATAATTGTAGATGTAACCATCTTACCATATCTTTTAACTTCTCTCATAAAGATCAACATCTTGCAGTATGTCTGCCTATGGTCCAATAATGCAGGTGATTTTTTCTACTTCTCTGTGCTATTCGTACATTGTTCCTTCTACATTGAGTGCTCTTTCTGTCTTTGAAATCTGCCTGTCAAATTTCAACTTTCAGGTAAAGCATAATATTTTTGCAGTCTTTTCTCTGAATACCTCAGGCATTTGGGGTACTATTCCTGCTTTGCCATTATACTTTGGTATGTCACCATGATGTCAATAATTATCCAACATATATCATCATGATTGATTTGCACATTTACATTAGATGCGATGACCCTATGCATTCATTTTTGCTTTAGTCCCTAACATCGTGACAGCACTCTAGCGGTATTTGTTTGTGAGGAATAATAATTTTCTCTTTACCCTTCTATGTTCTTGGCTGAGATGATCTTCTGTAACAAAGGAGGTTAACAAAGGAGAAAATTATTTATTAACTTTATGATGCATATAGACTTCATACATACGTAGGAGTTTCTCAGAGAAATAAGTAAATTTCAAGTTAGGTGACTTCTATGGTTAGACTGTGCCCTCCAGAAAAAATGTATGGAAATGTAACCCCAATGCAGCAATGTTAGTGAGTGAAGCTTAATTTAAGGGAGGTGTTTAGAAGATGACAGCTCGACCATCACAAATGGGTTGACACCAATTATGTAAAGGCTTGATGTGGCATGTTTGCTCTTTTGCTTTTGTGTATTCTCTTGTTGTGTGATGCTGTTTACAATGTTATGACAAAGCAAAAAGGCCCTCACCCTTGACCTTGGACTTTCCAGCTTCCAGAAGTGCAAGCAATAAATTTGTTTATTATACATTACCCAGTCTCAGGTATTCTGTTATAGCACTACAAAACCGACTAAAATAGGGCTCAGAATTCAGGTTGAAATACTATCATCCACTGAAACAAAGAAAGAAGGATGATGGGGAGGCCAGTCATGAGGAAGTGAACAGGAAAATATGGTAAATCAGAATAAGATTTGTTATGCAGTTAAGTCTTTTCCTTGATAAGAGTTTCTTGTGATTTCTTCATCCTTCTCTTTTAATATAGAAAAAGAAGTACCTTTGCAAATGGAGGCTTAACAAGGATCTATAAATGTGAATTTCTCTTACAATAGGAGAGCTTCCACTCTCCTTTCAGAGCTTTTCCTGTATCTTTTCATTCTCAGAAAAAAAAAATCACTCAAAATAATCCTTATGCCAAAAAGTCATGTTTTGGGTTGGCATATTTAATAGTTCAATGAATGATCAGTGGTGGAGAGTATCTAACCATCATTCCCAAGCCACACTATCAAAAGGAGGCCCTAGGCTGTCAGTCAAGGTCATAGGCATTTGGATCTAGAACCTCACTAGGAGAGCTAGTGAGACCTCCAAGGTCAGTGTGTTCTCTCCTTAGCCCATCAGTGCTCTCTGTTACTCACGTATTTCTCCCATTTCCATTTAAGCTGTCCCTGATGCTATGGCAATTGCACTGTCACCTCCATTATTTGTTAATCTCAGTCAGTGCCTGCCACCACATCTGCCACCACTGGCAGCATTTTACCAATGATGCTGGCTTTGCTACCGACTATGGTAAAATCTCAGTGGGGCAACGTTGACCTACAGAAGACACCTGCCAGTGTCTGGAGACATTTGTGATTGATATAAATAGGGGAGGGAACACTACAATCATCTAGTAGGTAGGCCAGTGATGCAGCTGAACACCGTACAATGTACAAATCTGCCCTCAGAACAGTTGTCTAGCCCAGTGTCCATAGTGTTGAAAATAAATCCTGCTCTAAAGTGAAGTAGTATCTTTTTCACAAGCATTGTAGGACTGCTACCTAGCTTCCCAAAGCCAGTTTGATTCTTCTTAAACTTTAAGCTTACTCACAAGCTTATTTATTACTATTTTGTTTTACAAAATACAAAACAAAATCTCCCAGAACTGAACTGTAGAATATTTATATTACCCTCAAATTTCTGACTAAATAGGACCTCTGCTAGTGGCCCAAACTATTGCCCCCAAAGAGAACCCAAACACCTCTACTTTGCAAACTAGGGATAAATTCCCTGTCTACCCAATAGAGTTAAAAGTCCTTATTTTACCACTTGGTTATGCTTGATCTCTTTGTATGATTCTAAACCTCATTATTCTAGAGATTACACTATAGTCATAAAGACTTCTGTTGCCTTTCTTTCAGCTAACATTTAGGATTGTCATAAAAGTAGAATACCTAGTGCCTATTACATTGCAGAATTATTAAAGTGGAATACTGATCAGTATCTTCTCAATCCCTTGCCATATAAGCATTGTCCATTAAACATTGCTCCACAATCATTCAGAGCAATACTATTTGTAGGAAAAAATACAAGGAAATACTATTTGTAGGAAGCACTCTGAAAACCCAGGCCATGCCTATCCACCATGGAAGCTCGAGACAAAACCTATCTCTGACATCTATAAGCCATAGTCAACAAATCTGCCATAGACTGTTGGTTATTAAACTCTTCCTCATAGACAGAAGCTATAGAATTGAAAGAGTGACAAGAGGGTTGTCTCACAGGAACATGTAGTCTCAAAGTGATAGGCAGGGGTCAAGGAAGGTGAGTTGTCTTTCTCATGTCCAGTCCCTATTCAAATGAGAGAAGGAGACATAGGGAGAAAACTGGGTTAGGCCAGTTTTCATGCTTTTCTCTTTGGGGTTTCTGTGATGAAAGAAAATACCAACATAGGGTTTTGCTCTTCCTATGACATGTGAGGCTCCCCTTGACTTCAAATAATAAAGACTTAAAATACTATAATTTCAGGACTGATGGAGTGACTCAAGTGATAGAGTACCTGCCTAGGAAGTGTGAGGCCCTGAGTTTACACCCAAGAATAACAACAACCAAGACACTGTAATTCCAGTCGAAAGGAAAGTAATGCTTGGATAAAAACCTTGAAAAACTCAGAATCATGGGAATATATTCTCAGATATCAAATATGGGAGCTAAGAATATAAGACCCTTGAAATTCTGTCTAAAATAACATAAAATAGGAAAAATTTTGTGAAGCAGGTTCATAGTGAGCTGATTACCAACATATCTGAGTCTGATGAAACAGAATAACCACACACAAAACAGTTATTTGAAGCAGATTTATAACATACAGATGGGCAGCAAGGGACATGAATAGAAGACTAGGATCCATTGCAAGTTGGACTTCATAAGTTCAAAATCTGCTTAATGCAAAGGAAGTCTTTACTGAATGTGCCCCATTTGTACCATAGCTAAAGACCCTAGAAAGGGGTCCACTTTGGATTCTATACCCTAGAATCATGTACTTTGCTGGGCTAAAGCATGAAAGTACATATTCTTTCCAGGTGGGAACTGAGGGGAGCCTGGGATGTTACAGCCAGTCATTCTATAGATATTCTTGCAAATCACAAGTGAGAAAATGGAGAGAACTGGATTGGTTCAAGGCCATCCAGAGAACTGTCCTGCAAATATTGATATTACTAACTCAGGCTATCTGAGGAAAGAAGATACAGACAGAATGACAGTGAAGGGAAGAATCATAGATAGCATACATACAGGTGGCCTGGAGGGACAAGAGGTTTGCTTGACCGATCAATGTTGGGGAAGAACAAGGCATTATCTCCTAAAATGACAGAGCTTATCCTCTCTCCAGAAGATTCTAGCAGCAGGTTCAACAAGTTTTAATCAATTTCCCAACCCACATCTGGATCCATTCTTCTACTGAATAATAGGTGGTGGTGGTGGTAAGGGGATAACCTCCTCTGATGTCTAAGATTCCCTTCAGTAAAGGGTGAATCCTTTTATTTTCTAACTAGTAATTTGAAATATATATGCCTAGAATTCAGAGAACTAAGTACAAATAACCTTTAGCTTAAATGCAATCAGTCAATCAACCAAGAATAAATTTTTGATTATAATAACTTCCCATTGCATTTTGTATTTTATAAAGCAATTTCATATTCATTATTTCATTCAATTTTCTCAATATTCCTGTGAGAAATCAATTTTTCCCTTATCTTAGAGTAGGAGTCTGAGGCTCACAGTAGTTAAGTAATTAACTAAATCTAGTTGAGCCACAGCAAAAGTACTCACTCTGTTTTATACTTAGTGCTGATAAACCAAATCTGTCCCAATTTGTATTGAACTTTAGAATTTGAACACAATATCTACTAATTGTACATTGTCTATTGTGTGCCAGACATAGGAGAAACATCAGTGAACTTTCAGAGAATCTAGGGTCCCTGGGGAGATAGAGGCATGTGGCAATCAATTTTCATAGAATGTAGTTTATGCAGTGATATGGGACATGCTATAGCTCTGGTGGGGAGGGGGTGGTTTCAGGAAAAGTTTTCTGTAGGAAATAATGTTGGAAAATCCAGACCTGGAAGATAATCAGGTGCACTGATAGGGAAAGACATTCTAGACCAAGAGACCAGCACGTTAAGTGCAGGGTTCTGGGGAGGCCAAGTGCCATCCTTGAACTACAGGTAGTTAAAAAATGATGGAGCAAAAGCATGAAACCACAGAACAGAGTTGAACCTGAGAGAGAAACCCTGACTGGATGGTTCAGAGACCTCCAAACCATGCTTAAGGAATTTGAAATTTACCTTGGGAGCCTTAGGAATGTTTTAAGTAGTGAGGAAAAATAATTAGATTTGCATTTAGGGAAGATCATGTGGTATGCCTTGTGGAGAATGGATTTGATTCAAAGAAATCTCTAGAAACAAAGCATGTTTGAAATAAACTGTACGTGAACTCTTTTTGAGTTGACAGAAGAAGACTGCTTTTAACTCAGTCTTCAGCAATAGTTCTGAAAATTGGGCTAGGAGCATAATTTGATCCCTTACGTACAGAATAGTTTACTCAGGCTACAGATAGCACCAAGCTATCCATCTCTGCAGCGACAATTGAGAACAGAAGCTCTGCTACAATGGGTAGATAAAGGATGAGGAGGTAGAGGAGGCGAAGCCATCAGTATAAACAACTGTTTCAAGAACAATCAGGAGCAATCAACAGGATCAGGTCCGCAAGAACAAATCATAAAGAGAAAAATCTTACAGTTGTCAGACCCAAAGTCTTTTCTTAAATTGTACAGAAGTAAGAAGGGTCAGAAAAAGGACTCTGAAGAGGTTTATAATTGAGGTTTAGAGGGAACTCTGGGATTCGGGAGGGCATAATTGTAAGTTAGTAGGAAAATCAGAAGATGAGAGGAAGCAGAGGTTGATGAGAATTGAAGAAAAAGAAAAAGCTATCATAAGTAGTTGGACTTTTTTCAGTGGTGACCCCAAATTGAAAGACAAGACAGGAATAACTGCCCTGAAGAACCTGAGTGGAAATTGAGTGCTAAGTTACACGAGAGGAGCTGTGCTTCCTCGAGTTGTCACAGCAACATCGGTAACAGAGTGTCACTGCGCGGTCTCAGAAGGGTCAGGAGCTAGATGGCTGCTGAGCAGTTGTTAGGGGAAAGAAGGAAGACGTAACAGGGGACGTCGGGAATGATTATTTGCACAGCTCAGACACTTAACCTGTTTCTTGGGGGTTTGAATTGATGCCTCTTATCTCTTGAGATAAGTGGTTTTTTAGAAGAAGTAGAGGCATTTACAGAAAAAAAAAAAATCAACAAAATGTAAAGGGAACATTTTGGGCCAAGACTGATCTGTAGAGTTTTTAGGGGTCAGTAACTTGCATCTCATAATCGTTGCCTTAATCCAAAAGAGGTATACTCGAATAATCTGGAAGTATTAAAAAGCCTTCATAGTTTGGAATTTTTAAAACAGAGCCAAATGGCTCAAAGGCCAAAAGTCCTTTTGTTATGATTATAAAAAAATTTACAGAATACTTATAACTGAAAGATAATGAAATACTTTATATTAAAAGTTTTGAACTGTAGCTAAACCAATATTAAAAGAAATTTATAACCTTATATTAGAAAAGTAGAAAGGGTGAAAGTCAGCAAGCTAAGAATATAACTTAAGAAGTTAGCAAAATATCAACCAAAACAGATAGTGAAATAAATATAAGAAGGGAAACAATTTAATGGAGGAAAAAACCCTAAACCCAAACAGAGAGGAATGAGAAAACACTAAAAACATCAATAAAATTTAAAGAAACTTACATAAAATTGATTAACAGAGTTGCACATATAAACATTTAAAAAATTTTAATAGTCTTTTATTTTTGGAGTATGTCTTTATGCCCTAAATACAAAATGGTCACATTCTTAGAAAAATATTAATTTCCAGAATTGACTTACTATTAAATAGAAACACATAAATTGTTTCATAATATAAAGAAAATAAGTCATTTAAAAGTTATCCAAAAGACTTAACCACTGAGTTGTCCCAAATTTTCAGGAAAAGAATACATACATCCAACTTATGCAGACCATTTCTGAGACAAGAAAGTACCACACATTTTATGGAGCTGATATAAGTTGATGCTAAATTAGTTACAGACAACATGAGAAAAAAGTACAGACCACTCTTATTTATAGATACAGTCAAGAGTACTTAAAAAATATTCGCAAATTAAATTTGGAATTACATTTTAAAAAGTATATTGCATCATGATTAACTTGAGTTCATTCAAAAATGCAAGACTGGTTCTATCCTAGAAAATATGCTAATTAATTTAACTACAGTGACAGATTAAAGAGGACAACCATATGTACCTGGATGGTGTCCACTAAGAAGAATGTGTCATTTTGTACCACTTTTTAAAATAAAGTTGTGTGTCCTGGAGTTACTTACTCCTTCCCTCTTCCCTGGGTTGAAAGGTGATCATGGTGATGATACAGAGGAAGAAGAAGCACAAAATGGAAGAAACTTGGATTGTAGAATTCTCTCCTGGAGCTGAGCTGTGGGACCAGCCTGGACTGTGCACTCATCACCAAAATAATATATATTGATCTCTTTGTTTGAGCAACTTACAATATACCCTAATTATCACAAAGAAATAAGGAAAATTTTATGGAAAATAGATAAAATCTGACTAACATGCTGTCTTGTCTTTTTTTCCCCTGTTGCATGTTGAGGGATGGAGGAAGGGTAGCAGGAGATAAACTTCAGAGGCAGGCACACCTGGGTTTAAATTCAAGGTCTACCACATACTAAGTGTTAGACTTTAGGCATGTTGCTTAACCAACCTCTCGGAGTCTCAGTTTCCCCTAAATAATATGCAAAATAACTCTCCTTCAAAATGTGAAGATCCTTTTCAGAAGACAGTTAAGAGGGAAAGTTAATGCAGCTTTTGGGAGTAAAGTATCTTGGAACACTGATTTTTTTTCAAAGTGCTTGTAGATAAAACATAGACATCTAATTCATTTTGAATTTCAAGTAAACAATGAATAATTTTTTAATATAAACATGTCTGAAATGTTTCATGGGATACTGCTATACTAAATATATATATATATATATATATATATATATAATGTGTATATATTTTTTTTATCTGAAAGCCAAATATAAATTGGCACATTGTTTTTCTTTCATTTTGACAAATATAATAACCCAAAGATTCCTTTGGAATGACTTAGTCAAAATTGAGGAGATAGTTGCAGTAAGAAATGAGTCTCTCTAAGCACAGGAACTGGGGGGCTAGTGGATTTGGTTATCTGGTATCTGTAGCAGTGAAAATGATCAGGTCCCACCAAACAAATAGGAATAAAACTCAAGAGTGTCAGAAATGATGGGTCCAATGACAGTGAACGTCCAAGTGCAAATAGAAAGTGAATATGCAGACACGGGGAAAATGAAGATCGGATATTTGATGTGCTCCCAATATTCCTCCACCTGCATATGCACCCTCCTCCTTTGACAGATGAACAGGATGGGTGAAGAAGAATGAATAAAAGTTTATTTGGTAGAGTCAAGCATTCCTTCTATGTGTATGTGGTGTTCCCAGAGGGAGGAGCTGAGGAGTAGGTAGAATATTTATGGCAGTAAAATAGAGATGACAATACTTCTCTCTCATGGTTGTAGTGAGAATTAAGGTGACATCTATAAACTGTTAGCCTAAGGTCAGACCTACAATATGGACTCAGCTGGTAATGTTGTTTGTACTTCTTCCTCCTCTGTCCCCTGTCTTCCTTCTCTCTCTTTCCTGAATCTTCCCACGTCCTCAATTTGTCCTGGATTTTTGTACATTCTCACTGAGAATTTGTTGGGATTTTCTACTCTAGGCACCTGAAATCCGACTGCCTCATTTGTTCATGTAGCAGACATTTGTTTAAATTTCATTGCTATCTGCATGAATTTTTCTGCAGAGAATGAGATGCAGTGAACAAGACAAACAGACCAGGATATAAAAAAAATGTGGTCCCTGACATCCATGTGAAAACAGATTTCTGAGCCATATCCTCCAAAACTTGATTCCAAAGAACAAGGATGAGATATTTCCACTGAACAAATTATCATTCTTATGTACTGTAAAGTATGGAAATTACTGACTAATGTATTATTAGTTTCTCATGTTCTTTGGTTTCAGAATCTCTTTAGACTCATAAATATTATAATATTGGTATCTCTAAAGCCTTTACTTATACAGTATACCATACCAGAAATTAAAGTTAGGAACCATTTTTAAAATTTCTATAAAACTAAAAATAATAAACACATAATATATCTTTATGAAAAAATAACTAGATACACCAACCCCACAAAAAACAGGAGATATTGTTTTACATTTTTTGCCAATAGTAAATAGCTTAATAGAAAACAATCAGATTCTCTTATCTGTTTATTACCATATCACACTGGCAAACTCCAAAGTACATCATGAGAAAAGGGGAGGGAAAAAGGCCAAGATTATCTTGGCATTTCTAGAAAGTAGCTTTCACTTGTGGGATCCCTGCATGGGTTTCAGGAATCCCTGGGATTCCTGGAACACATTTTGAGACCCCACTCACCTAAAAGATTGCCTGTAGATGCTCCTTTCCCCATCAGATGATGTGCTGATTGGGGATAAAGAGGAGCATGGCAGAACAACTCTGACAAATGTCCTCACTTGACAGTTTTTCTAAGGCTGACCTTAGCTGTGAGTCTCTGCTAGCTTTCAGTGACTCTCAGGGTCTTCAGAGACAGTGTGCTATTGAGTGATCCAAGTGTGGCTGGAAGCTATTTTATACTCCACTTTAAAACATTCCTCTAGCCTCAAGAAATATCTCAGCCTCTTCATCTTTTAAGAGAATGGCCACAGACCACTCTGGCTCCCATGGAGCCAGATTCTGCCTACCTTTCAGGCTCCAAAACCCACCTGCTCTGGCCAGTGGTCTCCAAACATCCATCCCTTGCCTTTTGGGCCAGGTTTGTGTCTCTTCACCCTTCTGACCAATGGTTTGTTAAATCTACGTAGTTGGCTAAAGATTTTACTAACTTCTAATATGGATAACCAGGTTAGATTCCCCTTGGTGTCACTTGCTGGAAAGAGTTTCCATGCCTAAACCTGCTCAATTCCAAGGCCACAGCTCCAGAGCCTGGCTCAAGTCAGAGCCCAGCAACCTCCTTCTTCATCTTTTGCTGGGGAAATAAAATAAAATTAGCATAATGAGGGAATCTGGACCTCAGACACATGGTCAGGAAAGCATTTCACCCTGAAATTAATGAAGTGATTCATAACAAAGTTAACAAAGTATTTTTCTATTTGAAAAAAATAGGTTTCCACATATGCATCAATGTTTAAAAGTATGTAGTTTTCTTTCTCTAAGCAAAAGATAGTGTTTGATGGATTGAACTGTCTTTCTCTAATTAGCTGAAATCCTCTCTCTTACAATTGTATGTGAGCAAGTGAGTGATGAGTAACTGTGCTCCAGTAATCTGACCACAGCATCGTACCTTAACCTTGAAGGCATAAGGCTGCTTTAGAATCTCAGAGGTTCAGATGGAATGACCTGATCTGAGGAAGTTATGCCAAAACAATTGCTGTGGAGGTGATTTTAATTAGTCTGCAGAAGTTAGGGAAGAAGATGTTCTGATTAGTCAGAAGTATCTCTGCACTATGGCATCACTGTCATATTTTTAACCAATCATGACAGGTAGTTATTATATTTAAGCTTCAAATTTCCTCAATTTCTGTTATTGCTAAATCAAACCATAATGAAGTCTCTTGGGATGGATTAGACAGGTGAGATCCAAAGAAATATTCTATCAAGATGAAAGAGGAAAAAAATCTTTAGTTTTTGTCTGTTCATTAAAAAAAAAAAAGGAAAACAATAAAGACAGTCATAAAGTAATCTCACCCCAACTGTTTTTTTGATTTTGCATGGGCAATGGAAATAAAGAGCTTATAGAGCAGAAAGGAGACACTGGGGATGCACGCTGGATAACTGGGGGACAGCTGAGATAGTTTTCCAGCCAGTGGTGTTATAAAGGCCCCAAGTTGGTAAACAGGAGAGCTACAGGTCCCCCAGGAAAAACCATTTAAACCATTTCCTAATTTAATTGACAGCATGGAGCACTGGTAAATTATGGGTCTGGTCACTTAGACAAAGCAGTGCTCACTTGGTGTCCTACATTCAGTCTTAAGTACAGTTTGGTGGGGTTTATCAGATGAAGATCTCCAAGGCAGGTTATTAGTCCTCCTCTAATGACTCAACCATATTCAAACTCGGCAACAATTTTTCCAAAGTCAAGTGTGATACATGTGATATGAGACTAATTAGGAAAGCCAGTAAATTTAGGGTTGGTAGAAAGAAATGGAATTTTCCTGCTCTAATAACTCAGAAACTCTTGGTTTAAGCAGTAATTTCCCTCTGTGGATTTGCTTCTATTTATATTTGATTGTTGTTCTGGGTGGGGGTACATTGTGGCATTTACAAAAATTCTTAAATATATCTTACTTTTCCTTCATCTCCCCCACCCCATTCCTGGAATATTTTGAACAGATGTCATTTTTCCATTTATATACATGTGATACAGTATTTGTACCATATTCGCCCTCTTTCACCATATCCCCACTTCTTCCCTCCTCCCACTGGTACCAACCCCCACCCGGGCAGGACTTGTTCTACCCTCATGTTCTCTGATTTTGTATAAGAAAAAAGTGATATTTTTAAGTGTTTAAAATAACTACATAAGGAGTTTTCTTGTAGCACTTCCATATTTATATGTACTATATCCCAATTTGGTTCATCTCCTCTATTTTCTTCTTTCTACCTTAGTCCCTCTCTTAGGCTGGTTCAACTGGTTTACAAATTCTATATGAATTTACTTCTATCAATCAGTAGACAATCCTCTAAAACAAATAATATACAGGATGATGCAACTGAACAAGAATTTTCTCTACCTATTGTTCTATATGTCTCTCAGTACCTCTAAGTAAAGACAAAGTCTATGGAAGGATCTTATTAGAAAGAGATAGTTGTCGTAGATTATGAGTGCTTGCTGTCTGGGAGAGGTTTCTTTATGAGCGAATGATTGATATCAATGAGTGAGTTAAGGAGAGGAGTTGAGCAGGCAAGGTGAGATAAAGGAAGAGTAGAAGGGGATTGCGATGTGACTCAAGTGGTAGAGCATTTGCCTAGCAAGCAGAAAGCACTCAGTTCAAAACTCCAGTACTGCCCACAAAAAAACGAAAGAAAATAAAAGGGTGAGTGGGGACACAGATTCATAGAGCCAAGGTCTTTAAGAGGAATAAATCTCTGGAACAGGAAGGAAAATCAATACTAGAAAAGGTAATAATAGGTAAAGGGACCAAACCAGAGGGATTAAGATGGGAGGCCACAGGTAAGTCTTTGAAATTCTGAAGAAAAGTTATTAGAGCAAATGAAAGAGGACCAAGAGACAAGTACCCAAGGATATGGATGTTTATAACAGCAAACATAAATAATATTTTACAAGGGACAATTTCCACCTGGAAGAGAATTATTTTTGAAACACATCAGATGATATAATTGTTAATATACATATATAATAAGAATGGCCAAATAAAAAAAAAACTTGACCCTCCCAATTCAGACCCACAGAAAGAACAATGAGTGTTAAAGAATACCAACTGTTATTTTTTCTAATAGAATGTTCCACACCCCATTAAATGAAGGGGTGGAGGGGCAAAGGGAGCTCCACAGAACAGATGAATAGCCTTAAGAAAGAGAGTTTCATAAGCAAGACTTCCTAAATTTTTAGCCTCATTTTCTCCCTATTCTGCTCTGATTATTTTGTTCAGTTTCTTAATGCTAATGTTTTTAGCATTAGACTCTTCTGCTGTAATCTTCTACCATTCTCTACACTCAAAAGCCTAAGGAAACCTCCAGTGCAAGCGAAAGAGAAATTGGTTTCATTACTTTTTTCTTGGCCATCCTGTAAATCACTAGTGTAGGTAATTGCAATAATTTCCAGTTTAACATGTACTTTCTCCCCATGTAATAGGATTAAAACCCTGCCTTATCATGCTTCCCTGTTATGGTTTATAGATTGAATTTATCCCTTCACTCTCTGCATTTGATTAAACACTTATTTCCATTTCAGTTCTGACTAGATCTGTTTTCCTTTGCTATCTCACAGGGGATTTTGCAACACATCCTTTTTTCATTGCATGGGAAGTGCAGGGTTATTTCTGGAATGTAACTTGCTGCAGAACTCACCATATTGCCATGTGTTATGTACTTCTAACACTTTTAAAAATTGGATGTTTCCCTTTTTTTATGATGAAAACAGAGAAGGTTTTTCAAAGAAAAAAACAGATAAGAAGAAGATTTATTTGGTCTTTTTAAATGACTTGAAAAGTTTTTAAATTGTGCTAATAAATCTTTTCCTGCCCATCAGCATCAACAGGCCTTAAAGACAATATTGTGATTTACAAACAGAAATTTTTAGATTGATCCCTGAATGCCGGTTAAGTGAATTTAGTATAACTATGTTGTATTTCCCTCTTAATACTTATAAAATGTTGTGACTATTCCAGAATCATGTTCATATAAATCAAAGTGAAGACAACCACTCAAATAAATTGGACCCTCTTTTAAAAGTCAGGAAAATTCCCAATTGACTAGGTTGTTACTGATTAGTGTTAGACATCACTATCTCCAAAGAGATAATAATGGCTCAGATGGGAAAAGAGGACTCCTCAGCCTTAGATCGCATAACAGGGAACGGAACTGAATCTTACCTCCCCTTCTCATATTTCCCTTGATCCATTTCACCTTCATAAAATGTTTGAAATACACTATAGGATCAAAAGTGTATCTTTCAGGCTGACAATGCTGAAGGACCCAAGTCCTTATTTTGAACATTCCCTTTCCGATAACCCCCTCTTCCCTAATCAGGTTTATGGCAAGGCACAATTCTTCCTCTGTAATCTCTCTACATCACCATTCTGATGTGCTCATATGCTGAAAGTACTTAATATCAGGCTATCAGGAGCCAGGTTGTCTAGAAAGAGAAAAATTCTATAGAATTGCAATGAGTTTTGCAATAGTTTCTATTTCCATTAGCTATAAAACTCACCCAAAATATAAAAGCTGGGAGAGGAGGTGTGGGGGATGCCTCACCCAGCTACAGGAGCCTTTACTGTACATATTTGAAAAGTGTCAGTTCATTCTCCAAATAATGCAGACAGTACATGGGAATGCCGCTTCAATTGTTCTCATCGTGACTTTCTTGATGAGAAAGGGTCTTCTACTTTCCTTATAGTGACCCTGCCCTGATAAAAAAAAAAAAAAGCTGGCTTGAGTATTATTCCAAGAGCTACAGTTGAGAGTTGTCTGTTTTTCTCTTGGGTGAAAGTCTGATACATTCTCTTATTTTCTCCTTTGTGGCAAAAACATTTGCTCACTTCTATATTCAGTGGTAAAATATCTACTGTGTGTCAGGCAATGTTCTACTCTAGCAGAAAACAAAGGATGCCTTGATTAACAATAATTCAAGTTGATTTTCATGAGAAAATCTTAATAGCTGTAATAGAGTGAAGAGGTCACAGAATTTCTTCAAACTGTTGAGAGAAAATAATTATCAACCTAGTTTAAAAGCAGAGCACTATAATCTATCTTTAAAAAGGAAGTGGAAATAAACACATTTTAAGATTAAAAAAAAACTGAGACATAATGCCACTAACTGTTGTTTCTGAGAAAACCTCCAAAAGTATAATTAGAAAAAACAAAAAATTGAGTCTAGAAGTATGACTTGAGAAACAAAATAGAATGATGAGCTAAGAAACAAGTACCGTATTTTGCAAAAGACAAATATTGACTGTATAAGATAACAATTATTTTAGGGCTTATGTGACTATATAAATGAGGTAAAATTAAAATGCAAGCATTAAATTCTGGAAAATCTGAGATCATCCGAATAGATTGAGAATAGCACTTACTAAAATTCAATAATATTCATGGCAAACTTCTTAGCAGAGTGGGAATGGAAGGGAATTTTGTTACTCTGATAAGGTGCAAAGTTTTAACATTCATTAATATTATGCTGAATGCATAAACATTTTTCTGACCAAAGTAGATTATTACTTACAACAAATAAATTGTACTAGTTCCTATTAACTCAATTTTTATGAGCAGAGTAAAATAATGATGGTAAATACTATACATACCAGATGTCACCTAAAAATGACTCTGGGCATAACTGTAAGGAGAAGGATAGATATCCCTTATACCCTTCTGAGAAGGGAGAAAAAAACCTTTTGCTTCTTGAACACGACCCAGGTTATTATTAATATCCTTTTGAATATAAGTAAAATGCCTGTGGAGGAGAGAGGAGACCAGTGTCTTTAGCTAGACCAACAAAGGAATGTCTCTAGCCCCAAATCTCTCTTCTACTTTATCTCTTCCTCTCCAGAACTCATCATTACATTAGTCATAAATCAGCTTCCAAGGCTTTTTCTTTTATTACAGGTCCTAAGTTTCAGTAAAATTTTCTCAGAAAGCCCTTACTAAGCAGAAACATAAAAACAGTTTCATTACAGCTCCACTACTATATCTATTAAAAATGCAAAACAAGTAGTATCTTCAATAGTGAAACTTACATGCATTCTGTGTGATATCATGAAAGAGAAAAAGATGTTATAATGCCTCAGTTACTGAGTATTGTACCAGGCAGTGAAATAAGTAATTTTAAACAATAAAGCATATGAAGATGAGAAAGCAAGAAAAATTGTTATTATTCACAAATACCATGATTGTCTCCACAGAAAATGGAAGAGATTATAAAGACTTACTCAAATTTTGAAAGCTCAATAAGTACACTTGGCAACAATATAAGTTTGCAAAATTCAACTAAACTCAAACATGTAACATAGAACAACTATAAAATGCAACTTTAAAAAAGTATATAACTATAATATCAATAGAAAATGAGGTGAAAAAATAAATCTGATAAGAGATTTATAAGACTTTGACATAGAAATATAGACTGCTCTTTGGGAAGACAAGTAATAAATGAAGAGATAGAATAGTGATGAATTTGAAGACAGTAACATGTCTTCTGCAAATTCTTCTGTAGGTTTGATATATTTCCAATTAATATATCAACAGATATTTTGTTGGATATTAACATAGCAAAGCAAATGGGCAAAAATAACCAAGACAATTTTAAAGAACTAGATTGTTGAAAGTCACTACAATAGATACAAGAGTTGGTATGAAGCCACCATAAGATGTATCACTGATTCAAAGATAGGCAAGAGAGTGAGTGTGTATTTATACACTTTATATACTTCTATCTTATGATAGAAGTATCATTATAAATAAGTGTGGAAATAACCATCAAATTTGTAAATGCTGTTGTAATCATTATTATGCTTATATATAAATATAATATCCTTACCTCATTTTATAAATAAAGTTTAATTCTATATATATATTAAATTACTGTGAAATGTGGGTAGATATCTTCAGAATCTTAGAAAGCAGGAAAATTAATTAAATAAGACCTAAAAAGCACAAGCCATAAGGAACAAAAATGGCCGAGTTCAACTACTTTAAAATTAAAATATATGTAAGAGAAGACATTCTAAACAAGCTCATTAAACAAGCCAAATTTTGGTAGAATTTATTTGCAAAACCTACTATTAACAAAGAATTAATATTTAGGATTTATAAGGACTCTTACAAGTATAAATAAAAAACAAACAACTCAACAGAAATATGAGAAATCAATATACAAAAGAAAAAATAAATACATGGGGAAAATTCAATCTATTAAACAGCACAAGGAAAAATTTAAAAGATATAATTTAATAAACATGAAATTCACAAAACACTTAAATTCTGGTAATAGCTAATGTTGGAAAGGATATGGATTAGCTGGTACTGAGAAGTAAAGTATTTTCATTCTAGAATCAGACTGAGTTCCAATTCTAGCTTTGTCACTTACCAGCTGGATGACCTTGGCCATGTTACTTGATATCCCTTGTGATGCCATCTTTATATCTTTAAAACTTTAAAACTAGGATAATAATAGCACCTGAATGTGTAAGACTAGTGCAAAAACAAAGTTTGTTATATTAAATAATTAGTGCAGAGTTTGGCCCAGAACAAGCACATAATAAGGGTTAGCTTGTGAAAGTATCAAGTATCAGAGGACAATTTGTCAATAATCAAATGAAAATGTGCAAACTCAAAATGCAACACTCAACACTTTTTTTTTCTTTTTCTTTTATTATTTATATGTGCATACAAGGCTTGGGTCATTTCTCCCCCCTGCCCCCACCCCCTCCCTTACCACTCACTCCACCCCCTCCCTCTCCCCCCACCCCCTCAATACCCAGCAGAAACTATTTTGCCCTTATTTCTAATTTTGTTGTAGAGAGAGTATAAGCAATAACAGGAAGGGACAAGGGTTTTTGCTGGTTGAGATAAGTATAGCTATACAGGGTATTGACTCACATTGATTTCCTGTGCGTGGGTGTTACCTTCTAGGTTAATTCTTTTTGATCTAACCTTTTCTCTAGTACCTGTTCCCCTTTTCCTATTGGCCTCAGTTGCATTTAAGGTATCTGCTTTAGTTTCTCTGCGTTAACGGCAACAAATGCTAGCTAGTTTTTTAGGTGTCTTACCTATCCTCACCCCTCCCTTGTGTGCTCTCGCTTTTATCATGTGCTCAAAGTCCAATCCCCTTGTTGTGTTTGCCCTTGATCTAATGTCCACATATGAGGGAGAACATACGATTTTTGGTCTTTTGGGCCAGGCTAACCTCACTCAGAATGATGTTCTCCAATTCCATCCATTTACCAGCGAATGATAACATTTCGTTCTTCTTCATGGCTGCATAAAATTCCATTGTGTATAGATACCACATTTTCTTAATCCATTCGTCAGTGCTGGGGCATCTTGGCTGTTTCCATAACTTGGCTATTGTGAATAGTGCCGCAATAAACATGGGTGTGCAGGTGCCTCTGGAGTAACCTGTGTCACAGTCTTTTGGGTATATCCCCAAGAGTGGTATTGCTGGATCAAATGGTAGATCGATGTCTAGCTTTTTAAGTAGCCTCCCAATTTTTTTTCCAGAGTGGTTGTACTAGAGATAGCATAGATAAATGGGACCTTATAAAGCTAAAAAGCTTCTGTTCATCAAAAGAAATGGTCACTAAACTGAAGGGAACACCCACAGAGTGGGAGAAAATGTTTGCCAACTATACATCAGACAAAGGACTGATAACCAGAATATATAGGGGAACTTAAAAAACTAAATTCTCCCAAAACTAATGAACCAATAAAGAAATGGGCAAGTGGACTAAACAGAACTTTCTCAAAAGAAGAAATTCAAATGGCCAAAAAACACATGAAAAAATGCTCACCATCTCTAGCAATAAAGGAAATGCAAATTAAAACCACGCTAAGATTGCACCTCACCCCTGTTAGAATAGCCATCATCAGCAACACCACCAACAACAGGTGTTGGCGAGGATGCGGGGAAAAAGGAACCCTCTTACACTGTTGGTGGGGATGTAGACTAGAACACTCAACACCTGTAGTATAGGCCCTCATAATCCTTGTCATTCTGTCATCTATATCCAACTTTGAAAGGATGCTTCCGACATGTCTAGGTTTTTTACTTCCTAGTCCTTATTGCTATTCTTATGGATATTTTAAACTAGTCATTGACTTATCAATATTAAATAATTACCTTAAAGTGAGTAGGCAAGCGCATGGATTAATTACAAATTAAGCGCAGAAAACAATGTTAGCAAAATGAAGTAAGGATGAGTCCATATCCTGCTCTCTACGGCAAGTATCTGAAGAACACATTTAGTTGGTGAGCATGTCTGGCTTCTAGTCCTGTCTGGGTCTCTATTTGTGTAACCTTAGAAAAGTTATTTCACTCCTGTGACCCTCAGCTGCCTCTTGCACTAAATGATACGAATTCTGAAGTCATTTCCAATTACAACATTGAATTCTAATACTGTCAGTGCTTTCGCATAGAATTCCTGAAGAGCTGTCATCATCATCAATATTATCTTCTCAAGTGATCTTTCCAGAGTTTCCACAAAATGGTCTACAGATACAGGAGTATACACAAGGGCTCTACAGGTTCAAGCATTTAATATGTCTCCATTTTTCCAATGTGGAAAATTGCCTTCAAAACTTCAATGAATTATAATCCCTACCCAAACTGGACAATTCCATTGTTCAATAGATACTAAAAATGAAGTTGCATTGTGTGACAAAGAAAAGGAAACTTGCTTGCTTTCCGTCTGGCGGCAACCACCAGGTAGGCAAGATGGGTGCGTACAGGTACATCCAGGCGCTGTGCAGGAAGAAACCATCGGACCTTGATGCGCTTTCTGCTGAGGGTGTGTGGCTGGCAATACCACAGCTCTCGCGCACAGCCAAGCAAGGCCAAGCAAGGTTATGTCATATACATGATTCGTGTGCGCTATGGTGGCCCCAAACGTCCAGTTCCTAAGGGTGTAATTTATGGCAAGCCTGTCCTTCATGGTGTCAATCAGCTGAAGTTTGCACGAAGCCTTCAGTCTGGTACTGAGGAGCGAGCTGGACATCACTGTGGGGCTCTGAAAGTTCTGAATTCTTACCGGGTTGGAGAAGATTCCACATACAAATAAGGATAACCTTTGAGGTTATCCTTATTTTTCCATTCCGTAAAGCTATCAGAAGAAATCCTGACACCCAGTGGATAATCAAACCAGTCCACAAGCACAGGGAGATGCATGGGCTGACATCTGCAGGCTGCAAGAGTCATGGCCTTGGAAAGGGCCACAAGTTCCACCCCACTATTGGTGGTTCCCACCGCACAGCCTGGAGAAGGCAGAACTTTCCAGCTCCACCATTATCGCTAATAAAAGTAATGTTTGTAAAATTCATACCTAATAAACAATTTAGGACAGTCATGTCTGCTTAAAGGTGTTATTTGTCTTTTAACACTAGTCTGCAGATTATTTCATGAATGCTTTGTCAAGTTATTGGAGTGCAACAATGTTTGAAGACTTAAGTGATGGTGTATCTTGTTTCTAATAAGGTAAACATTTTTATCTTTGCTTTATCTTATTAGGGAGTTATGTCAATGTTTAAAACATGCTGTGTGGTCTAATAGGTGTAAAATAAATTCTTACAAAGTTGAGAGCTAAAACTATCTCTATAGATTTGTTCAGTACTTGGGATAAAACTTACAGTTTTATTGGGATGATGCAATGCTCTGCTGGTTTAAAGTGGCTGGCTTTTAGAGTTCTGCAGGTACAAACTTAAATACTGGATTTTGCTTAGAGATTTTTAGGAGAGGAGTATACTCTAGCTAGATAACATGATTGTATGTAGAAAAGCAATTGGTACTTCTGAAAGAGAAGTTTCCAAAATGCCATGGTTTTCAGAGGAGTCAAACCTGTTGAGAGGTTTCTAAAATCTAGGTTAGCATGTATAAAATCTTGTATCTCTACAGTATGGTGGAAGTTAATAAGGGTTGAAAGCTAGTTTAATTATATTACTTCATGGGATCTAGAATCTTGAATTTGATACACAGCAGTCAGTGGTAACACTGCTGGACACTAAGCAGATAAGAATAATTTACCTTAAGGTTTGTAAGAAAGCACAAACTAAGGTGGGAAGCTGGTAAACCAGTGGCTGTTCAATTAATATGTTCCAAGTATGAGCTTAGAAACTTCAGTTTGAGCCAAGATTTTAAAATACCCATAACTGTAGTTGATGGCCATCATAAAGTCTGTAGCCACATAGGGGGAAAGGTATGTTTGGCTATATGAGAGAACATCTTTGCTCAGATGTTATCTTGGGATAACTCAGTTTATCTGCTCTCATAAAGCTACTAGGAAAGCTATCAATACAAGCTCATGTTGTCTGCAGTTAACTTTTCTCATCCATGGTCAAATCACCCTCAAACTTTTGTAGCATTCACAAAAGGCATCAATTAAGCTGGTTTTTCTTCTTCTTCTTCTTTTTTATTTATGTCATCTTCTAGTAGACTGGGCTATAGTTTCCCAAGGTAGATTTGAGTAGAGAAGAAATAAAGAAGGAATTTCCCTTACTACAAATGCTGAGGTTTCTGTCTTAATAGATGGCTTGGTTTTAAAAATCTGATGATTCCGTGAACTGATTTTTCTCTTATTTTTCTCTAGGGGCTTTAAAAGAGGCCTGCATATTTCCAAAAAACATGCATAACAGGCTTATAAAACATTGAGAACTAAATTCTTTCTACTCAAAAGAAACCATACATATTGAATGTGTGTAGAGGTTGTTCAACTAAAGGAATAAATGTCTATTAAACTAAAAAAAAGAAAGAAAGAAAGAAAGAAAAAGTAACCCAAAAGACTACAACCTAGGAAACATTTCACAAACCATTATAAATCTTCAAGCACTTCTCAAATGCCTTTCTTTCTCTCATGACTATATAAAAGAGAAGGTAATCATGAAGAAACCAAGTAGGTTGTTAAATTCCAACTGGATTTGAGCACCATGATTAAAATCAAGGACTCAGAAAACACAGGTATATAGAACAGTTTTTGTGTAAGATTTATGTGGAATCAAAATTATTTGTATGGTATCATCACAACTTTTCCCTCAATAGAGTTTCAGTTGAGAAACTTACGAGGGAATGTAGAAGAAACTATAAATAAACACTATTCTCCAAGATAGGTTGATTTTTAAGATATGCTGCTTCATCTATAATCCAAATTTCTATTTATCAAAAGTCTCTAAATTAACACAATTGTCTACTAAAACAGAAAATGATTTTACATTTACCTTCTGGTGGATGTCTGCAGCATTCATTTGCCAGTGTTCAATTGCTGAAAGTGTCTAAAGGTCAAATAAAAAGGCACATGGAAAGAAGCATTCATGATTTGTTTCAATGTGTTACATTTATTGTGCTTGCCATTCATTTAGCCCAGTGTTCTGTGTGCTTCAAATCCTAACTCTGAAAGAAGCTTTGCTGAGAAAAGAAAAATGTGATTCACATGTCTGAGAATATTAATGGTTAAAGCCTAAAGAGTCTAAGATGCCCTGACCTCAACTTTTCCAATGAAAACATCCAAATAATCATAACTTTACTACACAAGTACTATCCTGTGGCACAGTGCTGACATTTCTCAGGTCAGGACAGACTAAATAAAATACAAAATAAGGTAACTGTACATCATAAAAGAATTGTGCCAATGTTCCAAAATGTATTTTGGCATTCCATCTGCAAAGCCTAGCACAGAGTTGCTCAAGAAGTCACTATCTACCATGAGAAAAAGGTCCTCCAGATGGGATGAATGATCTCTATCCAATTTTATCAACTTGTGAGGGAGAAATGGGGAGGTCTGCTGCTATTATATAGTGGACTGACAACTGCAGAATCTCAAGAGTCTAATGGGTAAAGATGTGGTCTGTTTCTCACTTCTTTCACATTGATTATTGGGAACAATCCTTCACATACTGGTTCCTATCTTCAGCTATTCAATTGGTGCCAAGAAAGTGAATATCAATATCTACATGGAATAAAAAAGTCAGATGAACTGTAGATAACTAAGCAATCTGATGTTCTGTTTTCATAGATACTTTCCTGTGTGCCATTAGCAGAAGATTTTCTTACAAAATTCCTTTGTAATGGGATTAAAAACAAGAATATACAGGGAGCTCAAAAGCTAACCTCACAAAGAATCAACACCATATTGAAAAAATGGGCAAATAAAATGAACATACAATTCTCAAAAGTACTAATATCTAACAAGTACATGAGGAAATATTCACCATCCTTGGCTATAAAGGAAATGCAAATCAAAATTACTTTGAGATTTCACCTTACTCCTGTCAGAGTGGCTATCATCAATAATACAGACAACAACAAATGCTGGCAGGGATGTAGGAAAAAACCACCCTTATTCACCATTGGTTGGAATGTAAATTAGAGTAACCGCTATGGAAAACAGTAGGGAGGTTCCTCAAAAATTTAAAAAGAGAACTACCATAGACTCCAACAATACCACTCCTGGGCATATACTGGAAGGAATATAAAACAGGATACAATAGAATCACTTGCATACCCTTGTAGATTGCAGCACTATTCAAAATAACCAAGCTTTGGAAACTGTCCAGATGCCCTACAACTGATGAATGGGTTAAAAAAAATGTGGTACATATACACAATGGATTATTATTCAGTCATGAAGATTAAATTATGTTGTTTTGCAGGCAAATGCATGTAACTTGGAAATCAGCATGGTAAGTGAGGCAACCCAGACTCAGAAGGACAAAGGTCACATCTTTTCCCTCATATGTAGAAGTTAGACCTATAAAATAAATGTATACATAAATACATGCATGATCTTATATATGTATCTATAGAGAGAGACAAGGAGGAAAATGATGTAATAGTGGGTCTGTCTGAGGGAACTATGGGGGAGGCAGAAGTGAAAAAGAGAGTGAATTATATTGAAACACAATGCATCTGTGTATGAAGATAGTATAACATAATGCACTGTAAGCTGTTGGAAACAGGGTGATAGAGAAAGAGTAAGTATTAAGTTAATCTGATTAAAGCACAATATATACATGTGTGAAATACCAAAGTAAATCCCACCTTGAACAATCAATACTCTTAAATAAATGAATGACAGTAAGGTAAAACAGGTCTTGTTCAGGGCTGGGTACCAGTGAGAGGGAGGAGGATTTAGGGAGAGGATGAAAAAGGGTGAATATATTGGATGTATTTTGTACTCATGTATGAAAATAGATCAATGAAACTTGTTGAAATTGCCCTAAGAAGGGGAGGCAGGGGGGATGCAAGAGAACAGTGCATCTTACATTATAAGCACATTTGTAAATGTCACAATGAATCCCCCTGTACAACCATTATATGCTAACAAACAAAAATAAACTAAAAAAAGAACCAAACAAATTCCTTTGTGAAGTCAGTCTAGCTGTGCTCATGAATTCTTTCTCAATAAAGATCAAATGTAAGTTACCATATGTGTATTTTAAGATTCTATTTCAGGTGAGGTGTTGTGCTACCAAGTAAGACAGACATGCTTCCTGCTTTCCTGAAGCATGTAGACTAGTGATTATGAAAAGGAAATTTTAGGATAAGAGGTTCAAGGGTGCACCACCTTTGAACCCAGAAGGACATGTGACACGTTTCTTTAGGCACAAAATAAATTATGATTGCAGTGTTCCTTTTGTAAAGGTACTGTGGCCTCACAATAAAATCCTCTTTCTTGGCAAAGGACAAAGAGGATATATTTTCAGTAGTGAAAAATCTTTTCATAATCCTTAAATAAAGCAAACAAAGGAAAGGGCAAGAAAAATTTTTAACAAAGGAGAAAGAACAATAATGTACATTTTATTTAATCAAGAATGCAGCATATTTGTCATGTAAGTGGAACTAATAAGAATCTATCTAAATGACTTTTCTTAAAAGCAAATAGGTATTTTTTCCTTCTTTGCATGATGAATCCCTGCCTTCCTAGTGGAAAGACAGCAAAAAGAAGGAGGAGATTGGTAGCACACATCACTGTGGAAAAGATGAATATATTTTTCAGCTCAAAGCAATTTTGGCTTCAGAGAATGCTGAAAATACCAGTGACATCTTAATGTGCTCAGTCAAACAGAATCAGGTAATATGAGTTGCTGGATTTTCCTGCCTCCTAAAATTCTCTCTGTGGCCCCTTACACACTCACCAAGCATTTCTCTTTATTAATTATTTATCTGCAATAATGTATTCGTCTTCTTACAAATTTAATTTATCCTTAAGCCAAAAGATAGTCAGAATATATCTCCTCTAGTAAGTATCATTTTAAAACACTATGAATGAATATATTTTGTGCTTTAACTAGATTAGAACATAGGAAAATAATTTATAATTTTATAATTCACTTATTTTTTTCCTCTGGAAACCATTTATTTTCAAGAAATTTTGAAAAGTCTGTCTTTCTTATTTGAAAAAATAAATATCATAATAAAATGTTATTTGTCATTCATATACTGCAGCCCAAGAAACTGAAAATTGAAAGAATCATATCACTGGTTCTCAAAATTACAGGGTAAAAGAAACTTGTATAATACCTCTAGAGAAATACTCACCCAATGCTAAATTACTTTGTTTGCTACTGTTGATTTAAGAATTACTAAAGGAAAAATAACTTCAAAAGTTGTTTATCTTGTTTACTTACTGAATTCACATATAACTAATAAAAGAGCCTTCTTAAACACGGATAGCCTTATAAAACTTGTGGTCCTATGAATTCTACTAGCCAAATTTATAATTTTAAATACTTTAAAAATTATCATTTACAATAGTTAAAATATTTTTGCACTGAATTCCAGTGCACACGAATACATAGGGGTTTGCTTAAGGAAGTGAACTCTATTTTCTGGCAAGCATCTAGATAAGTAATCATATATAACATTTTTAGTGCTGAGATCATTGTTCTATTATATTTTACACACTTTTCTCAAGTAGCCTTACAAAATCCCCAAGAGGTACATACTGTTATTATCCCCTTTGCAGATGAGGAAAATGATGGTTGGAGAAATTGGTTATGTTGGCCACAGTTCACAAATGATGGCTCAGGACTCCAGATGTCTCTGTCTGCAGAGCCCTGCTCTCAATCCATTCCTAGGCTGTCCTAGCAATCAGTTTAAATCAAATTCTCTGCCTCCAAAAATCCTCTACAAGTCATTTCTCTATATTTTGTGCAGAATGGAAGGCTGTTATTGCTGTTGTTATTATGCATAAAAGAAAACGAGCAGAGCTGGGCGCCTGAGGCTCGTGTCAGTAATCTTAACTACTTGGGAGGCTGAAATTGGATGGAACATAGTTGGAGGCCAACATGGAAAACATTGTGCAAGGCCCTATCTCAGTCAATAGTTGGATGCTGGGGTGCATGCCTGTCATTCTGGCTACTATGAAAAGTGCAAAATAGGAGGATCAATCCAGGCCAGCCTGGAGAAAAAAGTGAGACCTTATCTCCAAAATAACATAACAAAAAAGGCAGGAGATATGACTGGAGTGGTATAGTGCCCACTTAGCAAGAACTAGTCCTTGAGTTCAAAGCCAGCACCATCAAGAACAAACAGACTAACAACAAAAGGAAGGAGGGAAGGAAGGAAGGAAGGAAGGAAGGAAGGAAGGAAATTAATAGAGCTAAATGATAGAAAAGAAATATGTATGTCTGTCTAGCCAAAAGATAGTTTTAACTTGAAATTCCTACATTTTTTCTTTCCTCCATTAACTTCCCTGAGTTCTCTAATTTCTACTCAAACAAAAACTTACAAAAAAACCTCTGCTGTGGATTGAATGGTGTCCCCTAATTGGATATGTTAAAGTCTTAATCCCCATTACATGTGAACGCAGTGAATACAACCTTATTTGGAAATAGGGTCTTTGATGATGTAATCAGATAAAGACAGGTCATTATGTATGGAATAGTCCAATCTGAACGGTTTCCCTATAAAAAGAGGAAAACTTGAGCAGAGGCCCACAGAGAATCCTGCTTAAAGACACAGAAACAGAAAAGACAGCCATGTGAAGATAGAGGCAGAGATTAAAATTATGCCATAACAAGCCAAGGAACATTCGAAGCCACCAGAAACTGCAAAAGACAAATAAGAATCCTCCCCAAGAGAATTTAGAAAATATGTCCCCTCCCACTCCTCCCAAATTTTATTTAGGATTTCTAACCTCCAAAACTGTGAATTTTTTTATAAGTAATCACCAAGTGTGTGGTAGTTCGTGAGAGTCCTAGGGAACTAATACAGCATAACACAAACTCTGGGGGAGGACATGATGAGAAGGCTGTATGCATGGCACCCTCCTTCTCCTGTAAGTGATGAGCTTCACTTTTTTTCTTTTGGTGGTACTGGGGTTTGAACTCAAGGCTTCATGTAAGCTAAGCAGAGGCTCTACCACTTGAGCCATGCCTCACTTTTTACTGGTTACTTTAGCTCAGCATTGTATTGAGGTGGACGTCATACCCAGCTATCACAGTTACAGAGCAGAAATTATATTATATACTTATTGTATATAACCCCTATTCACTTGAAGAAAAAATTATTTATATTGAGGAACTTTTTCTTTTTTGGTGGTACGGGGCCTTGCACTAGCTAGGAAGGCACTCTATCCCTTGAGCCATGCTTGGAAGAAACTTACTAAAGAGATTTTTACATATCACCTTGTGTCTGTCTAAGGTGACATGTAAGGTGACCCTGACGACTTACCCATAAAGAAACAAGAAAAATAGAAAAAGGGAATGAATGTTTGTAAAATAGTGATGTCATCACTCCCTGATCTGCAGCTATAACATTTTCAGCAATAATAACATCCCTGGTTCAGCAATGTGAACTTGTACCCTACCAAAATACTGCGTTATCCTTTTGGGAAGCATTGAATTTCATCAAATTACTATGATCCAAACACAAACTCTCCAAAAACTCCTCTACCATTGAGATTCATCTGCCAGAGGCATAACTAAAGTTAGCGTTAATCTTTCAGATATTCACACCACCAGCCTCAGTAACTGATGTAAATTCTCCACTTGCTGCAGCACTCAAAGAGGAGAAGAGAGTTTGGGTTTGACAGTAGAGAGTATTTATGTATGATCATTTACCTTGTTGATTACTTACATTTTATACTTTTTGTGCTTTGCATGCACTATCTCACTTAGTTCCATAGGACAATATTATCATGTCAACTTTGCAAATGGGGAAACTGAGACACAAAAGAGATAAGTGCCTCACCCGAGGTACCGGCATTTGTTAATGTGAGATTAAGGAGTAGATATCAGGAGTTCTGAACCCATCATAGTCTATTCTTCTACTATTGAGTTTCATGTACGTGTTCATTCCCTTTCATTCCTTTAGAGATACGTTTTCATGGATACCACATATTCTAAAACATTTCATTTTATTGAGGAAAAGTCAACTTTTAACCTTCTGAGCTTGATCTTTTCCTCATTGCCCTTGCATCAGAATACAGTGGTAAAGAAGACAGAGTTACTTAAATCTCCATTCTGTCACTCTCCAGCTGAATGGACTGTAGCAAGTCATTGGGTCTCTTGAAGATGAGAACATCTGGGAAGAGCAAAGGTATGGTGTATATGTCAAGTTGTGATATCATGAGCATCAGTGAGAAAGACCCATTGTTGTCCTTAAATCTGCATTGTAAAATCTTACTCTGCAACCAGCCTCCGAGACACAAGAGAGGAGACCAAGACTCACCCACAGAGGTGACATCCTTGGCCAAGCTCACTGTGACCTGGTGGAGAACCCATCAGGATGCTAGTCCAGTGCTTGTTCTTTTTCCATGAAACCGCAAGCCTCTTTAAAGTAATCAATCAAATAAGTATGCTACACATTTTTAAAAGTTTTTTTATGAACGTTAATGCCACATAAAATCACCTCTGCTTTGCCTCTGGTAACCTGAATTCTCTCTGTAAACATGATTCACTTTAAAATAATTTTACACTTTTAATTTTGACCTTTAGAATGCCATTCCATGCTTGAAGCATTTTCTTTGAAGAAGAATTGTAAAAAATGACATTTTATTGAATTTGGGGCTTCCTTTAATGAATATTCATGAGTTTTAGAAGAACTGTGTCTTTTCCTGGTAAGGTATATCAGATGAGCAAAAATGTGTGACATAAAATAATCTACATAGATGTTCTCCTTTAAAAGTCTGCAAGTTTCTTGCATTAAGCAATGCACAGTGTAAGTACAGAACTGGCCTTTGAATTTCTGAAATGTATATACACAGTATTCAACAGTTTTGAGACTACCAATATTAGTGTTAATGTTACTCTTAAGAATGCTGAATAGTCTAGAGATTCTTAGGGAAGGTTTAGGGATGAGGACATAGTCCTTTGGGTGATTCCAAGCTGACACCTGGGGTTCCCTGTACTCAGTTACTCCTAAGTGGTGTATTCTCAAGATGGAGTGGTAAAAGCCTGGCCCAGCTGCAGAGGGGCTCTTCCAAACTTAAATCATAACCTTCTCCACTAGCTATTCAAAGAACAACAGCACCTCTTTCTGAAAGCATTGATATGTTAGTCTCTAGGAATGTTCTGTACACCACTGAATGGTCCAAGCATGATGGAAGCTAAACTCTTCTATAATCTTTTTGTTGTCCATCCATTTGACATAAACAATTTCCCAAGAGTAGTTTATATACATTATGCATGCAAAGTGTCTCAGAAAGATTAGTAATATTTTGACTAAAGACAGTCTCCTTTAGAGCTTTATAGTGACAACTGGTAATGAGAAGATGAAAAGATCTGGAGGAACAGAAGGGGGAAGAGCTCCCAAAAATCTGCATATTGAAAAAAATTGAGAATTATTAAGAATGAAGGAAATGACCAGAATTAAATAATCAGAGTCATGATTCTTTTAAATGCTTTTGTTTGGAATTGGTACTGACTCACTCAAAGATATTTACTGAAAAACTGCTATATCTACAGAACTGTGTTGGGGACTGCAATGGCTCAATCATGTACTTTCTCCCAGTGAGCCTGCAGGCTGGAAGAGTGGACATGATGAATTCATACACATAAAATTGGGATAATGCTGCTAAGAACCCAAGGAGATGATCTTTAAACTTAAAAAAAGAGGTCAGATTTTAACCTGTGGCTAATGAAGGAAAAAGCAACAAGAGATATGCGAAAAAACTCACTGATGTATGAAAACTAATAGTGTTCATTTAGCTAAATAGTATACCTAACGGGGATCAGAAGAAAATGGGTTAAAAGGAATTGGGGACAGACCAGGACCTCAATGTCAGTTTGGTTTTATTTGGAGGTCAGCGATGAGGTGTTACAGTTATTTAATCCAGGCAGTAATGTAATCAGAGGAGTGTACAGAATAATTTTCCAAAGATGTATAAAAAATCATAATAAGTACATGAGATTAACAGAAGTGAAACTATTAGAGCATCATTAGTCTAGTGCAATAAAGGTGGTAATAAAAAGATCAAGCTGGCAGAGTGGCTCAAGCAGTAGAGTGCCTGCCTGCCTGCTTAGCAAGCTTGAGGTCCTGAGTTCAAACCCCAGCACCACAAAAAAAAATTGGAGAAAAAAAATCAAAGAATGGGCCAAAGTGTACTATGATATAAGGGCCTGTAAACCAATGACATCTGTGGGATAGAGGTGATCAGGATGGACAAAAGAAGACAGAAGTGTCAAGGATGCTCCTTCTATTTTATGTCTGGGTAAGTTCAAGGATGATAAGACCACTAACAGAAAGGTGCAAGTCAGGTGCAAGTTTAGCAGGAAAGTGTTGGATTCCATAGGTTGAATGTGATGATTTATAGGAAATCTAGGTGAAGACATTGAAAGCAGTTATAAATATGGACTTGGAAGTTAACCACATAACGATGATAGAAGAATTACTAAGAAGGGATTATGTTGCCGGGGAAGAGACTCAAAGGAAAAGCAGAGGAGATACTGTAGACAGGTCAGTGTATCGATTTCCTAGGGCTGCCATTACTTATTACCACATACTGGATGGCTTAAAACAACAGAAATTTATTCTCTCACAATTCTGGAAACTAGAAGTCTGAAATCAAGGTATCACGAGGACCATGCTTTCTCTAAAACCTTGAGGGAAGGTCCATCCTTCCTTAAGAGACAAAAATTGTATTATTGCACTTACATGTGGAATCTAAAATAATTGAACTCATAGAAGAAAAGAATAGGATGGTGGTTGCCAGGAGCTGGTGCATAGGGGCAATGCCTGATAAATTTAGAAATCTTGCTAATAAGATAATAAAGGTTGGCAGAGCGGCTCAAGTATTAGAGCACTTGCCTAGCAAGCATGAGGCCCTGTGTTCAAACCCCAGTACCACCAAAAAAAATCCGTGAAGCATAACAATGATTATAGAATATTTGACACACCAGATGTATATGGAAACTTGTATCCCAAATGGAAGATATATGTTCACTTCACACATAGAAAATTTATATTTTTCAAATGTTTATGCTTAACTACAAAAGAAATTCTCAAGAAATACTAAGGAATGCATATCATGAAATCATGTTGTTTGGCCGAAGCATAGTGAAATTAGAGATAAAAACAAAAAGATAACTTCCAAATACAAATTCTAAGCACCTGTTTCAAAACACTTTATATTAAAGAAATCAGAGTGGACACTGACCTTCAGAATTAGATGACAGTGGCAATACTGAACATACAAATGTGTGGAATGTACTTACAGTAGTAAAGGAACATATTACCTTAAATATTAGAATACAAGAATGACTGGAAAGCAGGTAGCTAAGTCAGAGTGAATGACAAAATAAATCAAAGTTGAAGCTAAAAAATATAAAAACAGACAAGCATTCTAATTTCCTGTCTTCCCATCTCCTAGGGGTACTGAAATATCATGAATAAGAGCAGTCTAACACCAAACACTAAACCCCTGGGAGTTCTTTTCAGGAACACAGGATCTTTTTTTAAGATAGTTATCTCACTACCCTTTCCTGGACCTCAAACTCAAGACCCTCCACTTCCTGAATAGCTGTGATTGCAGATGTGTATTACTCCTCAGGACCGGGAATACAGAATTTCTAAAGTGACCTATTTCAGTGGAATTTTGGAGGAGAAATTGCAGGCATTTGAACTAAACAGCATATTTAAATGCTCTACTATCAGGATGGTATTACATATTGGTTTTCCTTAAATAGCCAATTATAACTATACTTTCAAAATATAAAACTACTTAGAGAGAGAAAGGTAAATTAAAATAATCTTTCAGACTACATCTACAATGTAAATAAAAGGAAGAAAATGAGTTTTATATTGGATTTTTTACACTTTTTAGAACTTGTGAGGAATTATCAGAAATTCACAACTCCTCTCTATTTTCTGTCCTAGATAAGTGAAAAAAGACAGAGATACAAGACTTTCTATCTTCAAAACACAACATCCCTTAAGACAGGCATCCTTGTTAATGGAGGTCATGATTTCCAGAAGGCAATGGGGAAGAAAAGTAAGGACTAGGTTCCAACTCCCTTGTAAACAGTTTAACATCACAATACAATTGCAAAACCAGAGAGAACCTAGCACACACTGGAGCTTAGCCAAACAAAACAGACACTAAGCAGATGAAATAGCATCACAACATCTATTTGCTAAAGGTGATACATTTCAATCTGAAAAATAAATTTGATCTTCACTTAAACCTCTCCATTCTTACTTATGTATTATCCAAATGCATTCTGTCCCATAAGATGCCTTATTGCTTTACTTTGAAAACCAATTAATTTATGATATTTCAATTATCTATTATGATCCCACTCCTCCCTCCACTAGACTCACTGTAGACCTAATTTGTACCTCAGATTTTACTTCTCGTGCCTCTGCTCCCACCTAGGACAAGAGTGACAAGAGAGAAGAGTATTAAGTACCACAGTACTATCCCTGTGCACAGCCCATGACAACTGCAGGCACTCGAGTTTGCTGAAAAGGAAGAAAAGGAAGGCAAAAAGGAAAGAGAAACAAGAAGTAGTAAGTTAGGAAAAAGAGGACCTTTATGACTAGAGGCAAGCAGCCTGGCAGAATCAAAACAAAATAACTTCTAGTCCTACATTGTGGTATAAGTCAGAGAAACAAATGCAGAAGGTAAAAATAATAATTCTAAAATCCTAGCATATGGATCATTTGGGGTTTTTATTTCTTTGGTTATTTAGTATAGGAGCAAACAACAGGATTCATTACAAATGTCCCTACCAAGAATTATGCTTAGGATGTGGGAGAAGGATTTCCTGCAGCACAGATAATAGAGAATCAACATTCACATGGGATAAATTTCCCCTCTGAAAATAGCCCCCCAAAGGGCTTGACTTCAGACAAGTGGGGAATGTTATTTATAATGCTATTTGTTGATATCCTCAGATAACTATGATAATGAGAAAGAATGAATGTCCTTTAAGGTGAAAAAGAACTCACTAAGATGTCAAGGATTCGTGGGACATTAAAGAGGACAGAAAGTTGTAGTGTTCACGTGCACAAAGGAGAACAGTCTGCTCTAGTCTCTTTCAAGGGCCCTTTGGGCTTGGAAGGAAATAAACCTGTGGGATAGGTAGAAACCTTATTCCTATCTTAAAACTGGCCCAAAATGACAAGTGAACTGAGGTGAATGACATTTACTCAACAGCACTTTATAATGGATACTGGATATTTATGACCATACAACTGTGCAGAAGTGCACGGCCCTACCTATCCTGAATGCCTGGTGCTAAACAACAAGTCTTGACTCAGAAAATATTTGCCCTATGAAGTGACCGAGAACTCCCTGCTCAAAATGAGCTTCATGAAGAATTATTTACTAAACCTAAATGGCCAGTGTATGACACCAGGTCTTCACCGGCCTTTGCATTATCCTAGTTATAATCTCATGAATTTTTACCATGTTTTCTTTTTTGTACTTAAAGGCAGCAATATTTATAGCATAAAACACATTATTTCCCTGTCACTTTACAGTGATAGTGTGGAATATGGATTGCTGGAACTATAGAGAAACATTTATCAGATTAAAAAGATGTCAGATGACAAAAATAAGAAAGAAAACCTTGCATTAGACATTTTCCATTTGTAAGTGTGCGACCTTGCTCAAAATGGTAGAGGTTAAAAATGCCAGAGGAAGGATCTGAATCCAAGTCTATCTGGTAGTAAAAACACTTCTCAATATGCACTGCATATTCTTTTAATCTGAAAGGAAGCTTAGTTCACAAAGTTTAGTTCCTTAATCAGAGCAGAGCTGAGTGCCTGCTATGTGCCAGTCATTATGCTTTAGAGGATACAGAGACTAGGATTCAGGGAACTTAAGTCTTACCAATGGGGTTCTTGCTTTCATTCTTTGTGTTGTTTGTATGTTTCATAATACTCTGTGTTAATTATCTATATTTACTCCACAGTAAAGAAATTGATTCAAGCATTTGTCTTATGATAGACTGTCTTTAGGGCAACACAATGCTTCCTATTTCATTAGTTTGAAGAGAGGAAGTCTGTATATAAATGGTGCTTCCAATCTTACTATATACTATATGGAATTGGATATGGTTTGTGGATGTATATGGATGGAATGATTTTTGGTGACAACCACCAGAAGCAGACAAGTGTGCTTCCTCCTGGAATAGTTCCTATTGGATTGCTACTTGATTTCTTCTGAACACCTCTCCCTTTAGGAAGCTGATTAATGTCGAAAGTCTAAGCAGTATAACAATGAATCAAAATCACTTGTCGAACCTTTAGCTGGAAGACACAAAACAAGTATTAAGCCAGCTCTAGGTGATAGGGAATTTCATGTTCCCATGGCCCCTGTCATGGACGACCAAGGTTAGTGATCTAGGAAGAATGAGGGATAGAAAGAACATAAGAGACTGGCAGGACACAAAGACAACAAAAATTGTTTGTTGGGCTACTGGAAGATAAGGCTAGTGAGAATAGGTGTTAGATCAAGAAAGGTAGAGAGTGAGTAACACTGTTGAAAAAATTAGACATTATTAATTTGAAGAAAAGGAATATCACCAAGCCATAGCTAGGTATCTTGGGAGAGAGTAATTGTATTGTTTCCCTCTCCTGGCCAGGAATGAACCTGGGTTTGCATATGCATCAGAACTGCTCACCTTCTCAAGTATTTGAAAACCTGTATTTCCTGCTTTTCACCTTATTTATGCTAATGTGACCTTATATAATTATTACAATTATTTTTGTGGATCAGGGCCTTTCTCTTTTGACATGCCATTTAGTTTGCTTGTTAAATTGTAAATAAACATTTTGTTTAAAGTGTTCAAACTATACCAATATATACTAAAATAGGTATAACAAATGGGATTTTGTAAAATGGTTTCAATGTATTTATATCCATACCTCTCCATATGAGACATTTCTTAGAAATACTATGTTTGAGATAAAAAAATAGATACATTTTGGCAAATGGTAGTGATGTTATAATGAAGTAAATGGTGAATCTAGAAAATTGAGGTGACCTTAGGCAAGCACCTTAACTTTAATGGGTTTGTTTTCTTGACCATAAAATGGAAACAGAACTAATACACCCTTACCTCTCAATAAGTATATGAGTATAAGAGGTTTATCTTAACAATATATTCATATTGTATTTGCCTCCATTTTCTTACAAAATCTCCTAAAATCTTATGCAGCTACTTCTGGAACTCCTTGGATGTCTTAATTTTCTATAACTGTATCAAAGTACCTGAGATAATCAATTTAAAAAGACGAAAGGTTTATATTGGCTCATGGTTTTGGAGTTTCCAATCCACAGTCAGTTGACCCCTTTGTTTTTGGGCCTGTGATTATGCAGTACATTATGGTGGGGTGGACAAGGTAGAAAACATTTTCACCTCCTGGCAGCTAAGCAGCAATGAGAGAGAGAGGAAGAAATCACCATTTTACAATCCTCTTTAGGGCGTGTCTCCAAGAACCTAAAACCTCCCACCTCTTAAAGTTTCTACCACTTTCTAATAGTGCCTTGCTGAGGAATAAGTCTTTAACATGGGGTCTTGGTAGTGCTGGAAGGGAGATATTTGAGGTTCAAACTATAGTATTGGGTGTATCTCAAATAAGACCAAGACTAAGTCAGTCTGTCAGCTACGGTACACTAAATGATATCCTGCTTTGCCATCCTTCCCTTATTTGCTGCCCATAATGAAATGCTAGTGGTCATTGCACAGTTTCTCCTTCTTAACATTTCAGATAGCCACCTCTCAAACTGCCAGAGAACGCAGAGTATCAAGCTACCAGCATACAAGTCTTTGGAGTCAGGCAGTCCAGACATCAGTTTCTCAGGACATTTTAAGTGAGATTATGAAGAATGTTGTCTTAGTCCATCGTGGCTGCTAAAAAAACCCCATAATCTGAGTAGCCCGCAAACAGTAAATTTATTTCTCATGGTTTAAGGCTGAGAAGTTCTAAATCAAAATACTGGCAAATGCAGAGTCTGCTGAAGTTCATATGGGGTCCATTTCCTGGTTCATATGTGGTACCTTCTTCCTGGGTCCTCACATGGTGGAAGGGTTAGCTAACTTTCTAAGGCCCCTTTAAAAAGTACTCATTTAATTCAGGGAGTCTCCACCCTCATGACCTAATAACTCCTAAAAGCTCCATCTCCTAATATTATCATATTGGTGGTTTGGAATTTGAGAAAGTAGTTTGGGGGAGGGGGCACACACATTGAAACTATAGCAAATGCCTTTCTACTCAACTGTTAATACTCTAAACACTGTAATGAGATTACATGTCTTACAGGTTTAAAAATGAGTCACACCTTCTGCTTCTGCCATGATCCTTTTCCTTCACAGAGCTCAGACATCCCTCTTGGGGCTGGTTGACCAGAAGTTGCCACAAACCCTCTGCTGCTTTCTTTTGAACCTAGAAGTATACTGGATGCCATATTTCTTAATTTTCCTTAATCACAGTAAATTCTCTTCCAGCCCACCACTATTCAAAGCTATCAAAAAAAAAAAAAAATGAGTCAGTCATTTTGTGGCTATGTTTCCTTTTAATTTCATACAAACCCAGAGGCTTCAACACTTTAGGGAAAGCCCTAGTTTTCGGTACAGGGTTATAATTCAATCTGTCTTGTTCTTATCCCTAGAGCTAGCAGTAGCTCCATTCTTACTAAGGCAGCCTCAGCCTTAAAAAGTTTCTTTGACATTTCCAATTCAACAGGGTTTTATACCTAAATCTCTGAAGCCTCCCTTAGAGATGAGTAGGACATAGGTCTTAGACAATTAAAAAGACTGTTACTGTGTGGTCTTTTCAGCCTTAGGGAGTGCCATAATCATTCTTTCAACTTCTGTGTCTTCCTTTTTACTTCAACTCTCCATTCAGCTTTCTTTTTCCCTTTCCCTTTCTGCTTGCCCTTGGAAATAACATATAACTACCTCCTTCCTCTATCAAGTGATCTATGTTCACCTATTTGAAGGGTCCAGACCAGAAGTCACAGAATCAGTCAGTTGGTTAATGCCCACATAGCTGTCTGATACACAAATTTTTAATTTATAAAACTGATGCCATTATTAAATATTATATCTTACAGTTAAAATTCTTTGTGAGTTCTATTAATAAACCAAAAACCCTGACAAGTTGAGTCCTACATGTTAAGAGTGGGCAGTAACCGAGCGGCACTTTAGATAGGACACACATCTTCCAGTGCTCCTCAATCCTCTTCACACCTGTTGTGTTACATCTAGCCAGCTCTTTGCTCCTTTACATTGCCTGGTTGGCTACAATAGTCAGTACTACAGTAGTAGTCACTAGCATTTGCAGCCCCCAGCCTGGACCTCACCAATAAAGTACTATACGGCAAGATTTTCCTCCTGATGTCACTGCAGCTTTCAGCTATGAAACATAAAGTAACTTTGAATTCTTTCTGTGTTCTAAATGTTTGTGTCCTTCCAAGATTCATATGTTTAAAACTAACCCAATTGATGGTGTTAAGTGGTGGGGCTTTTGGAAGCTCTCCACGCATGAATGGGATAAGTGCCTTCACAAAAGAAATGCCAAATGCTAGCTTGCTCCTTGTTGATGTGAGGACACAACAAGAAGCCACCACCCATGAACGAGAAAACCAGACCTCACCTGCCACCAGATCTTCGACTTCCCAGACTGCAGAACTATAGGAAATAATTTGCTGCTGTTTATAATATGCCCAGTTTATAATATTTTTTGTAGTATCCTGAACAGACTAAGAATGTTCCTCTGGAGCAGAGTACACAGAAATCTTTAATATGGGCCCCGGCTGTTTAACTTTCTAGGAAACAGGAAATTACCTTTTTATTCTTTGATGAGCCCAAAGTATCCTATTTTTTATAACAAATTACTAATTATGACTCTACTGTCTCTGTGCTTTTTGCATTTCTCTAATATACAGTATCATGTCTTCCTCTGATACGAATGCACCCTCCTGCAACATGCGTCATTTCCTTGCATGTGACCTGACACAAGCAAAACTCATGACTCCCCCTCAGCCATCAACCTTACCTATACCAGCCATTTCCCTGAAGTTTTCGCTCAGCTCCAGCAATAATAATAACAAGGCTCACTGCTTAAAGATACTGTGAGAATTAAATGAAATCATATGTTTGGGTTCTGCCTTTGCCATTGCTTAACCTCCCCATTGCCGATCCCATTTCAACTGCTATCGTCCATCTGTTCAGATTTTTCAGAGTATAATAAATTGTCGGAGAAGCCAGATGGATAATTAAGGCTACAGAACATAATAAGAGTTATTAAACATCCCCTGGAAACAAACCCAAACTCTGTCCTTGGAAAATTGGAGAAGGAACAGGTTTGCATTTATGGTATCAGTCATTCCTTTGGAAACCCGAAGAGAGTAAATTTAACTGAAAATCCTGAGTTTCCAAGGCAGAACCTAGCAGGGATCAAGGAGATTTGCAACAAACTTTAATCTTTGCTGACTGATATCAACAAAGATACAATCCACCTCTTCATATTGTGTAACAGCCAGAAAACAAGTGGGAGTTGCCAAAGAAATAGCACTTGAGTCACTGTTACTGAAGGAATTAATCAACCTGACTGCATTTTAGAAAATCTTCCTCTAAACCTCCTCCAAAAAACAGCACATGAAATACAGGGCATAGCAATGTCCTGGAAATCAAATAAAGCTAAACAGCTATAAATTCATCCACATCACTTTCTATACCAAAATTTTCACTTTGGTTTTGTATGAAGAAATGCCACTAGCATATTCCTCACCTTTATCTTTGATTCTATTTCTCTATGTCTCTCTCTCTCTCTCTCTTTTCCTTCTTTCTCCCTCTCTCAACTTCTCTGTATAAACCAGATGAAACCATCTCCTAAATTATAAATGAAGAAGTCAACATGTAAATCCATTTTGACAGCCCTGGGGTAGACTTTTCTCTATCACTTCATTTCTCTTCCTGTGATGACCAGGCCACTTAGAAAAACAACTTACTCAGGACCTCCACCTCCCACCACCTACTCACTAACCTCCTACTCACTGACCCAACACACCACTAAAATCGCTCTTTTCAAGAATAGCATTTTAGTTTACTCCATTATCCTATTTTGATGATTAATATAGACTCAATTTCATTCTTATTCTACTTTTATCTATTATGTTGACTCTGATGACTGTCAAATCATATAACTGTCTCCATTATAGTTCTTTCCTGATGTTTGGAAATAATATTCTGTGACACTTCAGTTCCATATAGGTAGAACTGAGATTAAACCTACCTTTCCTCTTATGATTCCTGAGCTGAGTTTTAACAATACCATCTGATAACTAGTCTCTTGAGTAGCAAAGTCAGTTGTTATCCTCTATTTCTCTCTCTCCTTTGTACCACACTGATCATTAAGTTTATCCAAGTCTACATCCCCCAAAATGTGTTACATCAAGCCATCCAAATTGCTTGGTTGGGCTGCAAGAACTTCACTGTGGGTACTCCAAGCTTTGGTCTTTCTCTGTTTCAACTTACCTTCCACACTAATGTCAGAGGGTGTTCCCTCAGGCAATCTCCCTACTAAAAACTCTATTATTTCTTGATGGCTAAAGTAGTATGGTTGCTATATGATCTGTCTTCTGGATACCTCTCTATTCTTATCATCTGTTTTCTTTTCATTGTCATTTGGAACTCATAAAGTTTTGTGGAAACATCAATTTACTTCACAACTTTATATCTTTGCCTGAGCTCTCTTTAACTGTCATCTATTCTGTTCCTCTTTTCTCATAAGAAAATCATAATCTTCTCTTTTCCTAGAGATTTTCCCTAACCACTTTCTTTCTGTTCACACTCAGTACCAGAAGGGTTAGCATTCCCTCTTTGCATGAGCATCCTGTGCTCATGCACCAATAAGGCACAAATCTCACTGAATTCCCAAATTACATATCTAGGAATTTACATCTTTATCATTACTGTTATCAACTACAGTGCACACTTTATTCACTTTCCTCCATTATTTACAATGTCTTTTACCTGTCCCTGTACTCCACCTGACATTCAGGCTTTATATCTCCTTAAGCCCCTCAGGACTGAAACAATTTCTTAGACTTTCCCTGTTTTTGACCACCTTGACAGTGTTGAGCTTTGGACAGGTGTTCCATCCCTCCATTGGGATTTGTGTGATATTTTTCCCATGGTTAGACTGGATGATGGAGTTGGGGGCAGAAGAGCATAGAAGCAAAATATTGCAGTCATGTCACAGCAAAGGTAGACACTGTCAACATGACATTTCACTAGTGACGTTGACCTTGACTGAGGTGGTATTTGTTGGTTTTCCCACCATAAAGTTTGTCTTTTCTTGTTCTTTCCATACAGCTCCCTTTGGAAAGAAGTTACTATATGTAGCCTACACCCAAGGAGAAGGAGGAGGATATGTACGTAACAAGTCCAATATGTAACAAATCTCTTTCAGGCAGATTGCACAGAGTGAGGCAAACCTGACCTTCCTGTGGTCTAGCTCTTTTATTCTGTTATCCATTGGACATTAAAGATTGATTCTTAAATAACTTCTCAATAGTAAAAGCAAAAATTAACCCAGGTCAAAATCAAAGGACAAAGCCTAGAAAGGCTAAATAGGAAATTACTTTCTAGAATTTAAGAGCTAGCATGATGAAAACTTAAAGCCAGTGTCCATGTAACAATAAAAGAGCATTATCCGAATTATATTAAATTCCAAGCATGTGTCATTCGTTCATTAAACAA
This sequence comes from Castor canadensis, assembly GCF_047511655.1. NCBI lineage: Eukaryota > Metazoa > Chordata > Mammalia > Rodentia > Castoridae > Castor > Castor canadensis. The sequence continues at coordinate 193,798,168 of NC_133387.1, forward strand.
ATATTTCTTAAAGTGATTCAACTGTAACCAAAATATACAAGGTTCCTATCATCATAGAATTATTGTCCAGTAGGAAAAAAAAGTTAAATAGCAATGACAGTAAATTATAATGTATGTTTAGGAGAAGAGATATTTGATGCTATGAGATCACTTAGGAGGGCCACTAAACCTATTTTGAGAAATGTCACAAGAGATTTTCCAGACAGAAATGATACCCTGAGCTGTGACTTTGGGAATTTATTCATTCATTGAACTATATTTACTGAGTAGTTACAATGTCGCAGGTAGTAATAGAAAAATGGGCAAAATCATTGCCCTCATGGATTGAACATTCCATGAAAGGAATGGAGCAATGAAGAATTTCTCTTTTTAGATAGGATGATTAAAGAAATTCACTCTGATGTAAATACATTTGGTAAGCAACCAGGAGGAGTGTAAATGGAAGAAAACTATGCAGATATCCTCAGGTAGAGGGAGAGTACTGCAAACAATGGAAACTATGTGAGGACATGCATAGAGAAGGGTAGATAGCCATGTCAAGTGTCTAAAACATCAGTCTATCTGAAACATACTCTGCAGAGGCAGAGTCAGTGAGAAAAAGAAGTATGTGTTTGTAGTCAAAAAGCTGTGCTGCTAGCACCCATATTCCCAAGTCCCCTAACTCTCTCCTTCCAAGAAGATTCAGATTTAAATAAAAATAATGTATACTAAAATAGTATTTAAGAAACTTTAGAGTTGAACATTTCAGTAGTTTCAGTTCAGTATCCCTTATCTAAAATGCTTGGGACCAGAAATATTTCAAATTTTGAGTGGTTTCAGATTTTGGATGATTTGCCTAATGCATAATGAGATAGCTTTGGGATGAGACCCAAGTCTCAACATGATTTCATATATACCAACTACACATAGCCTGAACAATTTTGTGTACCTAGGCTTTGACTATGACCTGTCACATGAGTGCAGATGTGAAATTTTTCTTGTAGTGTTATTATGTAGGTGCTCAAAAGCTTTGCTATTTTAGGACATTTTGGATTTCAGATTTGGGATGCCCTACTTTCCCTCAACCTGGTTATGCCTTGAGCACTCTAGGTACATGCCCCTCAAAGCTCTTATTTTCATTGCTTCAACCAATTACTCTTCATTCAGTAGGCTTACCATTTCATGACACCCTTTTTTTTTTGACCATTTCAAGAGAAGATTTTTATGAGCCTAATGTTGCCACTCCCAGTTAACTAAAAAAGTAAACAGAACAGCCTCATCATACAACCAGGAAGGGATGTGGAAAGAGTGTTAGTACCAACAATGGCACAGACTTTCATGCAAATGAAATACTGTGTTTGCACCAATCATAGACCTTCTGAGCCATCAGGGGAAATGCACACCCTCTAACCTGGGTGGAAATGGCTGCAGGGTCCTGTAGAGTTCACTTAGGTTTGTGATGGCAAAAAGTATGTCATAAGATGCTTGAAATAGTCATGACTGGAATAGTGCCTTCTGGAGCCAGAGTTGTGTTTCATTTGACTGCAAGCAGCTGGTGTATGGAATGTTCTAAACAGCCAGGAACTGTGAGAGCAGCCTGGCCAGCTGGTTGGGTAGCAGTCTCCATTCAAGATAGTTATGAAACCCTTTCTAACTCCGAAACAGAAAAAAAGTGATTTTTCTTCCTTTAAAGGACCATTCTTCCTCATTTTGTGGTAGCTATGAGCCTTGGTGGAACCAGCAATCACCAGCACTGCATGTGAGCTAGGTTGCTCTCTGCCAATCAGAAGAACCTACTTACGCTACCCAGTGTGGTTTGCACAGGTCAGCCCCTCATAACAACGTTGGAGGACTTTGTTTCATGTTTTCATGAATCAGTGTCCTTGTCATCCCTGACACATGAACAAGATCACAGTTCCTTTCGAAACCATCTTGCAAACCATCAAGAAAGCATCTGAGGAGGAGACAGTTCCTAGGGCATCTCAGAGAAAAAGGAACAGATTCCAACCAAATCTCCATGTTTTTACAGTAATGTGTGTAAGTAAATCACTGCATTAAGTCAGTGTGAGCTGAATTCTCTGATATTTATAATTAAATCACCCTAAAACCAGATCACACGTAGCTGTAAAACCAGCTACTCAGGAGGTGGAGGAAAGAGAATTACAAGTTTGAAATCAGCCCAGGCACAGTTAGGAAGACTCTATCTTGAAAACAAAATACAAACAAAAGGACTGGGGGCATGCTTCAAGTACTAGAGGGTTTGCCCAAGATGTATGAGGCCTTGGATTCAAGAATTGATGAATGGATAAAAATATATATACACATATGTACACACCATGGAACATTACTTAATCATAAAGAAAAAATGAAATTATGTCATTTACAGGAAAATGATGGAAATAGAGCGATTCATGTTGAGGAATATAGGCCAAGCTCAAAAAGCCAAATATCCCATGTTCTTGCTCATTTGTGGAACCTCCATGTAACATGATGATGATTATGATGATGGGACATGAAAGTGAAAGGGGAATGGTCTCAGGGGAGATCAGTGGGAGGTGGGAGTGGGAAAGGAAAAGATACGGATATGCAAAGAGGCTCAAAGTATGATATAAATATTATAAGTAATATATATTATATATGTTATATATAATGAAACCTACAAAATGCTGTTTGAAAGAGGGGGTGGAGAGGGGCAAATGGGATTATAATGGAGGGGGTGAGAAAAAATATTAGTATCACTTCACAGAGTGTTTCTTAAACATGTTAAGGCATTTGGACTTACACTCACAGGAACTAGAAGACAATTGAAGTCTTACACACAGAGAGAACAGGATTGTTGATTTTAGAAAGCTTGAATTTCATTAGAAGAAAAATGACAAAGAACCTAAACTTTATATTTTAGTTTAATGTTTACTACAGGGGCTTCTGAAAAGAACACTATAAGTGAGTTCCTAGAGTATTCAGCCATCAACAACAGGTTTTGTAACAATGATATTACCTAAACAGTATTCATAAACATCAGCATAAAGTTCATTGCCAAATCTGCCTTTGCATTTTGGATATCAACAACACCAGCTTTGATTCTAAACAGCAATTTCCAGGAAGTTCTTAGGAGAAATTCCCTTGATAAGCTGTACCCACAGTCTAGTTGAGACTCCTATGTGACTAAGAACAGCTTTGATTCTATTGTCCAGAGACTTTGTTATGAAATGTTTCTGTTGACATATTTCTTTCCCTATTCCCCAATGGTCTTGTTTACTCCACTGCTAAAAGACATTTTTAATCCATGCACTTAGCTTAATCTCCTCTGTTACTTTCTTAAGGAAAACCATCAACTGCAACCAAACAGACTATCAAAAATGTCCCTTAACTGGATATCACTTCTATGCCTACACCCATCAGCAGCCAGAATGAGCACTATAGAACATTAAATATGGTCCTAGTTGGCTCTTACTTAAAATTCTCCAATGGCTTCCCATACAGGTCAAGATAAAATCAGAACAGTTAATTTGACCCAAAGGATGCCAAAAGATTTCACCCTTCTATGCTTCAGCTATACTCCAGTCAACATCTTTTCCACCACTCTGTCCAGTACTCATCATAGGCATAGTTTGGAATTCCCATCTGCTCCACAGATTCACTGTGTGTCTTCTCTAAGGAGCCTATATTGGTGTCCTCTGTCTATGTCTTCTGCCTCCTCTACCATTAGCAAACAATTCTTCAGTATTCTAGACAATGTACCTCTACCAAGGAGACTTTCTCTAACTCTTGGGTTATATTAAGTCCATATATCACCTGTTTTTATAGCAATAGATGCTTTGCCTTCATGTCCTTTTCACAGTAACTAATTTAAGTAATTAGAAGTTAATGTATGTCCTCCTCCCTTGAGTATAAACTCCAAGAAGGCAGGGACCAACGGTGGTTGTTTGGGTCCTCATTTAATCCCAGAACCTAGCATAGGGCCTGAAGTTTAGTGAGCATTTCATATGAATGAATCAATGTACAAATAAATCTGAATGATCCTTTGTTTTTAGTCATACTTCCTTGAGTGCCCTTTCCTTATCATCCATAAGGCCATGTGCATGAAGAAAAAATGCGCAATTAAGCTCTGCTATCCACTCTTAGACTATAAATCTATCCACTTATTTCTCAATCTTAATTTATTCATCCTTACTCCATTTCTTTTCTATTATCTCAGAAACTAGACTTTTTTTTAAACTCTTGCGAATTTTGCAAGTACTTTTAAGGTGAATACATTTTTGCCCTTCTTTTAATTACCCAAAGGAGAAATCACTTGCTTTTATTAGGCACCAAGTTAATGACTGAACATCATAAAACCTACTCGGCAAAAGCCATTTGCTTCATTCCCTTACTTTGTATTCTCCTTGGCATTTTCTTTTTTAAGTAAGAAATTAGTGCCAAATGCATATACATTGGAATAAGTCTGGGTTACCATGGCAGTAACCAGAAATAAAAGCAACGTGAAAAAAAAATGTGGTAGTGGCTTTCGTTTAGAGTAAGTCACAAGATGTAGGGAAAATTATCTCCAAAATTATAAGCTTTCCCAAAGTGGAATCAGAATTTCTAGCATAATATTTTTGCACATAGTCTACCTTTTACAGCTTTACTACTGACAATCCAGAATTCCAGTAAAAATCATAAATCATTCAAACTTACTTTTACATATGATATATAAACAACAAAGAATACTCTGTGAGGATTGCTCGTGCTCAAATTGGAATGGGAGAGCCTCCCACGTGAATGCTGTTCCAAGGAAATGGAGGCTTAGCACCCCGAGCAGTTGCTGCGCTCAGGCTGAAAGCAAGTCGTTAGTCCACTGTAGATGTGTTTTGGTCCCTCTCTTCTTGCTTAGAGAAAAGGTGGGAGCCATATAAATGTATAGTGTAAGATGCCAGGCTCTAATGAGGTTTGATAATGTGTCAAACATTGATTTAAAAATGGTGCCTACTATAATGATTAAGACATGTCTTTCTGCATGTCTAGTGTTCAGGAAAGGCAGGACAGAAGAGGGCAGAAGATGCACAGAGTGGTAAAGCACAGAAGGAGTAAGGAAAGAAAGCTGTGGAACAAACATTTCATAGAAAAAGCAATGTTTTGCTGAAATCTTGAAGTACAAGTAGGATTTTCCTAGAAAATAAGGGTTGAGAGCAGAGATAACATTTGAAATATCCAACAGCCAGTATAGACCAGACACTGGCCAATTAGAACATTTCTCTAGAGGAGAGTCTTGGAACCTTCACCCCCTTGCCACTGTGACTTACTAGATTTGAGTGGAAGAAGCAAAGAATCTTATGAGGAAAGACAACGTAAGTCTAATTTTCGTCCTTACATGAGAGCATTTTGATATATTAAAACCAGGGTGGCCATGCTAGTGTGTATTTATGAAATATCCTCCTGATATTAGAGGCAAGCTAAGAAACCATGTGTGAAAATGGATGGCTAAGAGACCACAGACAGCCTTATATGCATTTAAGTTGAAACCTGAGCCCAAAGGAGAAGATGCTGGTTAGACAGTCATTGCCCAGTTCCTAAAGAACCTTATTCTCCAGGTTAAGATAACTAGGCCTTTTTCTTTTTAGAAAGATCATTTTGGTCTAAAATGAGTACTACATTAGTGAGGGGAAATGACTAAAAGCAAAGCAGTAGTGGGAAGCATTTCTTTACAACAGCATGGAGAAGGAGCCTCTGATTTCTCCTGCTGTTCCAATAGTTTATACAAGAAAGTGGATAAATTAGAGCATTTGTGTGTTTAATACATTGCTGAGATCATACAATAATAAGGGAAGTTGTCAAAAGATAAACCTAATGAGACAAAAAAACGAAACAAAACCAGAATACTGAACAAGTGGGAGCAGGGAGTTCTCTGGAAGCCAAAGCTGACACCCTTTCCTGAATCTAGCTGCTAAACCCAGTCCCAGTTCATAGAATTGAACTAAGACCAGCATTAAGTGAATTAGTGGTGCACTGAAATCTCGGTATGGCCAGAGTGCCCAGCTCTCTTCTGTAATCTATCAGTCTTTCCTATACTTATTGAAGCTATCTTATTTTAAAGATACATTTGGAATTGCATCTTTCTGTTGAGTTGAATCTTTTTTTTATAGTTATATAGCAATATCCTTTAATACTTGTTTTTTCCTTAAAGTTTATTTTTTATAAGAATATAACTACTGAATCTTTCTGTAGGTGGTGCTTGTCATATTTTGTTTTCTTCTTTTTGCTTCCAAATTTTCTGAGTCTTTACATCTCTATTTCTTATATAAAGCATAACTATTTCTTTTCCAAATCCATATGAGAATCTTTCTATTTTAATTGGGGAGTTTAGTCTTCTTATATTTACTGTAATTAGTGATATATTTGGACATGTTTCTACTATCTTAAATAGCAATTTATATTTTACATGTTGTTTATGCCCCTCTTCCTCCTTTTCTTGCCTTACTGGATTAATTGAAATATTTTTTGTTTGAATTTGAAGGAAACCAAAATATTTCTCCACAAAACATAAAGGAGTGCTGAACTGACAATTAAAAATACGGAGGCCCTCTACTCTCTTCCATTTGTCTAAAAGCAGGACAGAGGTTCACAAAGACAAAGAGCTTTCTACCCTCTTTGCCCCCTTTCTTGCCTTAAGACTGGAAGCAAATTCACATTCATAATGCTTGCTTATCTGCTCAGCAATGGCAGCCCTAGAGGAATCTGGGAACAGACTTTCTGCCTTCCCATGGTTACCCCATACCTCCTTTTGAAGCCTGGAGCAGCTTTCTTTGTCCTGTATCTCTCTGAAACTTATTGTTCTTGGTATACAAACCAGAACACTAATCCACTGCCTTTAGTGCCACTTCTGAACTGTGGTGTCTCCCACATGATTAGGCACTGCTTGTGTTAATAAATTTGGTTATTTTTCGCTCATTAATCTGTCCTTTGTTACAGAGCACTGTTCCAAATATGAATTTCAGAGACTTGAGAAAAATAATACTTCTCCTCTTCAGTTCATATTTCAATTTTTCCCTTTACTGATCTGAAAGTTATAAAATCTATTTCTATTATTTAATGGCTACCCTTTGTGATATAATACAAAAATATATTTAATCTTTGCTTATTTTCTAGCACAGAGCTAGCAAAACCTTAGAATTTCCTGAGTTCCAAGAATATTTTTCTTATTCATGAGTCCCTTTCAATTGCAAATGAGTTTACACATATTGGGCGACTTAGGTTTTCTTTTTTATTTTTTTAGTGGAACTGGAGTTTGAACTCAGGGCTTCACATTTGCAAAGTAGACTCTCTACCACTTGAGCCACACCTCGAGTCCACATTGATTGATTTAGGATGGGCTCTTAGCCTAAGGATGGGGCTAGTCATCAAAAAGACTGAGTAAGTAGAGGTTTGGAACTTTCAGCCCTACCTGTCTCAGAGAAGGGGAGATCAAGTCCTACTGAAAAAAAAAAACTAGAACAATGGAATTTAATGAACTTCTGTGTTGGTTCAGGGGAGAGTGTGGCTACTCCACAGTGCCCCATCCTGTACCTTGCCTTATGCATAAGTTCCATTTGGCTGTTCCTGGATTATAACTTTTATAATAAACTAGTAAGTGTAAGTAGTGTTTCCCTGAGTTCTGTGAGCCATTCTAGCAAATTATCAAACTTGAAAAGAGATCTTGGAAACCCATGAAAGTTTAGAAATATGGGAGGTCTAGACTTGCAACTGACACCTGAAGTGTGCCAGGCTTATAGACTGCATCCTTAAGTCTACGGAATCTGACTTTAACTCTAGGCAGTGTTAGAACTGAGTCCAGTAGAATTTAATTTAATTGCTGGATACCCGGTGGGTGTCCAGAGTTTTGAAGAACTGGTTGTTGTCGTTGAAAAATGCCTCATTCTTGCTTTCAAACATTGTCATGCATAATTAGTGAAGTCTAAAAGTAATTAATAGCTTAGCTTTCCAAAAAGTACAAGGACATGAAATTATAGTCACCTTTTTTATGATTTATACACCATTGCCCAGAATATTAATTAATTACTGTCACCATTATTCTTCACATAATATTTGTTTAAATATACTGAGGAGCTTACTATTATTGCTCATTATTCCTTTTTTTGTGCTATAGACCACCTTCTGGGATCATTTTTCTTAATCTTAAAATGCACTTTTTCCCTCAAAATTTTCTTAGTAGTCTGGTAATAAATGTCCTTAGTTTTTGTTTGGTTCTCGGTTGGGTTTGAGTGTAGTGACAATCGATTAATAGTTAATAGGACACTAGCAGTTTACAAGCCCTAAAGTGACAAAACAGTTTTTAAATTATGACCTATGTTTCCTGTAATTTAAATGTGCTCTTTAAACAAGACATAGGCCAAAGAATTATCATGTAAATGAGAACTACAAATGCTGTGGGGTGGGTTAGCTGCTCAGCACTGCACTGAGAGGAAGAAAAACAGCAAATGTAAAGTTTAGAATTCTTGCTTCAAGACATGGCAAAAATACAGGGAGAATTTATGACTATCCTGAAAAAATTCTTATAGCTACAGGGCTGATGCAGTTTTAAAATTAGATGAAGACTTGAATTTAGAGTTGCTTAACTACAATATAAGTAGAATTCACAGCCTTTCCAGGTCTCTTTTGTGAAAAGTGGGACATTTATTGTGAAAGAGTGGGAGACTGTTATTTGGTTCAATTTAAAAAAAAAAAAATCTTAATACACAGAACTCCCCCAAACCAATGAGCCCTCTTGTCAGCAGAAACAACCCCTTCTCCTCTCTGGGAATAGTATGGTTTTGTCTTATTTTAAAAGGGTATAAAGACCTCACCTAAAATAATTGTCATGCCCCAGGATGTCAATAGTCCTTATGTCTGAAACCTATCATACTTCATTATTTCCAGTTCTATATCCAGACACATGGAGAGGCCTTCCTTTGAGGGGAATATTTACACAACAAAAAGACATAATTTTTTCTAATTTATACAGGAGAACTTTGGGGAATATGTGAGTATGACCCCTTGTGGATGTCAGACAAAAAGGGAAAGGACATAAATTAGCAGAGTTTATATGTATGAATGTCCTTGTCACAGATTCTGGGTCTGTTATGCTACAACACTTGATGGCTTTTTATTTTTTATTTTTAAGCAATGTATGAGATATTTGGTGATACTGCTTTTGACTATTTACCATCTAATCTGTAAGCTCTCTGGGGTGTTAAAGGAACATTGCCCTGAATAGAGTTAGATAGATAAGAGAGATTCTATACAAGATTGTGCAATAGGGGAGAAAGATTGAACTCAAGAAAGACTTTATTCAAGACAGTTGCAATAAAGGAGAAAAATTAAACTCATCTTCACTGAACCAAAAGGTAGAGGGATTTTTAAGAAGTTGTGTGGGCCACTGAAAAAGTACTGCTGGAGTGGAGGAAGTTAGGGGGAGATAGATCAATGTGAGTAGGCTATCTGTGTTTGTGAACTGTTGTTCTATCATCACACTTTCTCTCTTACCCTTCTATGGGACATGGGAGTTACTTCTTTCAATGATTACATTGCATAGGGATGGATTCCAGATCTTTGAGACTTTCTTTCTTGGATTATAAAGTTGGCAGGAAGCTGGAAAACATCAAAGGGGCAGAGAAAGAATTTACAATTGCAAATTTTTTTAAAGTAAAATCTGTAGTTAGGAAGAAACCTGTCTAAAGTTAGTCAAGTTGAGTCAAAGGATCCTGAGCCTGCTATTGCAGGGTGTACATAGTCACCCTCATGTTGAAAACTTAGGATCCTATAGATGTGATGAGGCCTAAAGTATCTGCCCAAATCGTATGCAGTAGAGAGCAAGTTAGAATCTAAGTACAGTTTTCTACGATTCTGTAGCAAAGCTGTACTCTAGCTAGAAAATTACTCTTCTTTTGGGAACAACTCCTGACGTAGTATCAGGTTTTGGTGGAGTCAGAACACCTACACAGAGGCTCAAGAATAAATAAACATCTTGAGCTCATGTTCTTGAATGGAGGGTCAACTGATCACAAAGCCATAAAACCAGGCTTGCACAGCAGCACTGACACCCTGGGGCCAAGAGTGGATATGAGCACTGGCTTTGCATAATTAGAAGTTTGGCAATGTTTAATGTTAGTGGCACATGATTTATTAGTGTTTAACTGTAATGGCATTCTGACCACCATGAGTGATGTCCTTGTTAACAAATGAAATCATTATGATCAGTGAATGGTGAAGAACAAATTAATTATAATGATGAAGTGCTTACTAGATTAACCAAAATTTCAAAGTTTGGCAACCTTAAAGAAAACAATCCCTGAGACAGACTCTGAGAAGTTAAAAATCACTTTTCTTTAGTTTTTGGTGTTCATAATAGGTTTGCAGGACCTATTCAAGGTTCATGAACAGCTTTTTACCTAACACTTTTCCTTCATCTACATTACCATTAGCAAGAAGATCCCGATAGTTACAGGAACTTTCCTCTATGAAGTTTGCATGCTTCCGGGTGGTGATTACATTTTCAGCACAGACCTCTCTACTCTTTGCTAAAGGTTGGTACTTGGACTAGAATATGGGAGAAAGAGAAGAAAACTACCTCTCCTGAATATTCTGGAACATAGCTCAGAATCTATTGAAAGATTGCATGATGTATTGTGTCATATTTGTGATTCTTGTTTGATAATTATGATTCATAATTCATAATGCATGTTTGCCAATCAACATTAAAAGCCTCTAACTCTAGGTAATGTGTGCACTGAAGATACAGAGATCATCAAGTCATGGTTCTTGACAATGTAGAATCACAGCTAAGGAAGAAGATTGGCAGGTAAACAAATCTATCTTCATTTGTTTTCAGGACAAGCTAAAATAATTATGTAGAAAATGTGTACATTGTGTACAATTTTAGCACACCATGTATTCATACTTCAAATGCGAGATGTCAGAGCAGTGATTCTCAACCCAGAATTAAGCAAGAAGAATATTCATGAAATAATATCAAAGCAATATGATGTAACATAACCATAGCTATACATGTCACAATGTGTCCCTGTATTCTCACAATAGATTCTGGGCCAGTTATAAGAAGAAACACACTCTAGAATATCCAAGAAAGATTCTGGGCAATTTTCCTCTCTTACTTCCCAGTCTAGTCTCATTACCATCCTATTATATTGTTCCCTTTTGCAGCAAAATTCCCCCTAACAATCTAAACCAGTACTCTACATTTCTATAATTCTCTTCTGAATTGTCTCCAGACTTTAAGCCTTCCATCCCCTGAAAAAAGCTATTGCCAAGGTCCCCCAAAAAACTCCATGTTACTAAATCTTATGGTTAGTTTGTCTTCCTCATCTAGTAGTTTTAAGTACACATTTTATATGGCTTTCTCCTTTTGGAAACACTTCCTTAACTTGACTTCTAAATTGTTGGCTATTATTGTTTCTATCTATTTTCCTGGATTTTTCTTATCTACATTGCCTCTACCTGCTACTACTTCCAGTGCATGGTCCTTAGTCCTCCTCTGTGTCAATGTTTCCACTTTTTAGCTCTTTGGAATATTGCTCACTACCTGTGCTATCTTTTTCAGTCATATGGCTATAAATAACACCTATATGATTTCTAGTTCTATATTTTACATGAACTTTAGGTCTAACTTCCTACTCAGGATTTCCATTTGCATGTCTTACTACTATGTCAAACTTATGGCTCCAAGACTGACCTCCCCAACCTTCTCACACCCCTTCACCCACCTGCTCCACCATAATTGGCTCCTCCTGAAGACTTTCCAAACTCAGAGAAATTTTCATTCTTACATATTTTTAGTCAATAATCTTATCTTTAATTTAGATTTCTTGTTCTTCTTTTATCCCACAACTTATCCAGCCACAATCCCTGTTGACTCTATCTTCAAAATATATCTAGAATCTTACACATTTACTCCAGGTTTATCACTTGCCTAAGTCTCCATTGTCATTCACCTAGAATATTGCAAAATCCCCATTAGTTCAGTCCTTAACCTAGGCAGACTGTTCTCTGAAGCAGGATAATTCTGTGAGAATGTGAATTTCTCCCACTGCTCTGCTTAGCTTTCCAGTTCATCATGTCCTTTGAATCGTTTGCAAGGCCCAGTGTCCTCCTTTCCCAATTCCCTACCTGATACGGTCTGAATGTGTTCCTCAGAGTTTATTGTTGGAAACTTGTTCTCCAATGAAAGAGTGTTGAGAGCTGGGTATTTAAGAGGTGATTAGGTCATGAGAACATGGGGAAGTTATCAAGAGAGTGGATTTGTGGTATACGCACAAATCTTGTTCTTTTGCTCTCTCTCACATGTGTCCTTTTCTCCTTCTGTCTTCCATCATGAGGTGATGTAAGAAGAAGGCCTACTGTAGTTTGGATCTTAAACGTCCCCCATAGGCCTGTGTGTTAAAGGTTTGGTCCTTGGCCTGTGGTATTGTTGGGAGGTGGTGGAGCCTTAGGAAGTGGGGCCTGGTGGAAAGAAGAATGACCTGGGAAAGTGTTTTGGGACTCTGGCTTCTTCTTGTCTCTCTGTTTGCTTCCTGAGACCACTATAAGTTGATCAGCTTTTTTTGTCAAACACACTCCTGCCATGTTATGCTGTCACACCACAGGCCCAAATATGTCATGGACTAAAACCTCTGAAAACACGAGCTGAAATAAACCTTTCCTTTTTTAAAGCAGAATGTCTCTGGTACTTGTCACAGTATCAGAAAAGATAATTAACACAAGACCCTTGCCATGTATTGGCACCTTGATGTTGGCTTTTTCAGTCTCCAGAATTGTAGGAAATAAAACTCTTCTCCTTATAAATTACCTGGAATGTGACATCCCACTATAGAAACATCAAATGGACTAAGACATCTCCCATCATTCTCCGATTTTATCTCTAATTCTTTCCTTTTCTGTCACTTTGTTTCAGTCATACTGACTTTGCTTTTTCTTGAATATCCCTAAGTATTTCCAGCTCAGGACATTTAAATATGCTATTTGCCCAGAATGGGAAAATGATTTCAAGACAGATCTGTTCACCTTATGAGCAAGGCCTACCCTACCACCTTACATAGTTCCCTTTTATAAATTATATTTCCCTTCCTCTACGTACTTTTTATGCCTCCCACCTCAGTTTATTTTTCTCTGTGACTCTTAACAATCTGGAGTACTCCATATTGTTTACTTTTTAAAATTAGCTAACTCCTTTCTTAAGAATTTCAGCACCATGTAGGAAGGTATTCTTGTCAGCTTAGTGTCTGACTTTATCCTAACACAATCCTGAACAGAGTAGGAGCTCAATTGAAGTAATTGAATAAGTGAACATCTTGAAAGCAGTGACTTCCAGCTTTATCTAGAAAGACAAACATAATTTTGACAAGAAAGGACCCTGTCTCCCCTCTAAAGCCCATGCCCCATACCTGCCTTTCCTTACTCTAAAACCATAATTCCCCTGTCTGCATCATACCACAGCCGGACAAGAGACAGCTAGGGGTGGCCCTCACAACCTCTGTCCACTGAAATGATCCAGACTAGCCCATTCTAAAATGGCTTGGTCTGTTTATCCAACCTCTCCCATCCTTTCCCTTGAAAGCCACTTAACGGATTTGTTGAGGTGGCCCCTTCTCTCACTGCCTGCAGCTGACCTCAGTGTTCTCTCCAGTGGTCCTGCATGGCCTGGCATGTCCCATTCCTCTTTGAAACTATGAGTTACAAATGTCCTCTTCAATTGTCTCCTGATCTGTTGGTTTCAGCATACCTGAACAAAAACAAAATCCTGGGCACATTTTAAGATAATTTGTTCTTCTTATGCTGAAAAACTAAACTATCAGACATTTTACAATTACAATTTGATACATTTTTTAAGTGAAATCCTTTTATCCAATATTAAATTGGCTTTTGGGAAATGATCACAAACTATTGCAAAACTGATCCTAACAGTTCTTCAAGCTGACACAGTTTCATAGCTTGACAATGCTCCTTTGAACTTGCCTCACCCAAAAGCTAGACTTTTATACATGAATCAGCTCGGCAGCTGTGCCAGCGTCTGTCTGCCTGGTGACTTTTCTGTTACTTCTTTCTTCATTTAATTCTTGCTCTATCAGTAGCTGATCCATCTCTATTTAGTTCATACCTCTTTACTCCTCCCATACTCCCATACTACATCAACCCAGCCCCAGGGAGCCCCTACTTATGATTGTTCTTGTGAGGAAGGAGAGTTTCTGACTAGACACTAGGATCCATTGAAGAAAAGCTATGCCTTGAGTACATGGCTTGCTAGATAAACCAGACATAGCCAGAAATTACCCAATTATTCCAGAAATTATTAAAACTAACACATGCTGCAGTTTCAGTCCTGAGTCTGCCCAACAATTCTCTCAAGAGTCAGTAAAACTGAAAAGATATAACACATCCTAAATTGCCTTTTGTATATGTAAATGGAGCACAGGTGGGTGGTTACAGAGCTCAAGCTCGTGTCTCACATGAAGCCAAATACAGTTATGACTGAACTTCTTCTATGTCTGTTTTTTTTTTTTTTTTAGCAAAAATGATGACAAATGTCTTTACAGTATTAGAGGGCTGAATTCAAGTATTAATCAGTTTCATAAAATATGCTAATATTAAAAGGTTACACTTGCTAATGATTTTCTCTTAATAGAATAACAAAATGCCAAGGTCCTTTGAAAGCAGCCCTGTAATATGACGATTGCTCTTTCGTGGAGGTATATGGATTCTGATTCTCTAAAGGACACACATCACCTGTCAGTTTAGGCATATGCCAGCCTTTGGATGTGGCATGTCCCCCAAAGACTGGACCCCAGCAGTGATTTGGAAAGGTGATGGAATCTTTGTGGAAGCTACCCCAGTGGGGGTGTACCCTAACCCTGGTCCCTTCCTATCTCTCTTTTGCTTCCTGGCTACCTTGAAGTGAATATTTGTTCAACCATATGTCTCACCCCTGCTGCCTGCCTTGGTGTTCTGCTTCACTGCAGGCCCAAAAGCAATAGAACCAGCTGAACATGGACTGAAATGTCTGAATATGTAAGCCAAAATAAGTCTTTCCTCCCTAGAAGTTTTTATCAGGTATTTTGTCACAGTGACAGAAGGCTTACTAACATAGCACATGGAAGGCTGTTACTTCAGATGCTCCTAGAAGATTCATCCCTCAGTTTCTCCATTTTTGATTGATCTTTGGTAATCTACTAGAAAAATCCCAAACACCCAGAAAAAAAGATATTTGCAGGTCAGCTTGACAGGGTGAGTGACTTTTAGTTAGTTTCATTATTTTCTGAGTCATTTGCAACTGGGATCTTAGAACCTTGCTAAGTCTACACTATATAAAAGAGTTCTTCCTGGACCTCTGGAAAATGGGTGTGAGACTGTGTCTATTCCCCACTTTGCATGGATGGTTTTGACTTGAATGAAATTTAGCAAAACTAAGTGTTTTGGCTAAGTTAAGATGGTTTGGAAAAAAGTTTCTATGCATCATTTTTCTCTTGCAGACAATAATGGCTTGTGATTTCAGTATTTTTTAGGAAGAATGAAAGACATTCATTCTTGAAAAGTACTGAAAACAGATCTGGAGCTAAGTAAATGCTTAATTAATATTATCTATTAACATGCAAATTGTCCACTATGGACTTACATCTAAGCATTCGGATTTTTCAATGTCCTTTCTAAACATAACTGATATTTCTCAGTTATTTAAAATAGATTAGATCCTCAGTTATTTAAAATAGATTAGATCCTGAGTCATCTGAAATGACCTGAATATAGTCAGTCATTCATCCACTGCTCCCTGAGTGGACTCTGTATACAAAGCAGGACAGTTTCATATAAGAAAAAATATATCAGAAATAAAAACATAGTATCCATCACCAAACCATGCACAAGTTAACTCACATGAGAGCTCCTAGCCTTAGAACTGCTTTATCACATGGGAATATTTATGAAAAACTTATGGGCTCCCAAATTTTATGGTTGTGATTGTCCTAGTGAAAGGAAGACAAGTGAAACCTGAAATGTCATTATCTTCCTCGCATGCAGAAAGTGCTAGCCATTCTCTTTGAGTTTGGTGTCTTTCCTCACTGACAAATGTATGTTCGACATAAGGTCAAAAAAAATAGCCTTTTGAAATTATAGAAATCTGCATTCAGAATCCACATCTGCTCTTCCCTTATTCACAAAGTGTGCATAAGAAAAGCTCCCGCAAATGAGTGTTGTGGAGTTGATGAGAACACTGCTATCTTGTGCTCTCCCTATAAGTGTGTCATCTGAGCAATACAAATGGTGGGGCCTTAGAGGATCAACTTGCCTTTGGCTGAAGATAGACTACTACTTTGGAAGAGGAAAAGGAAAGGAAAAAAAAAGAAGAAATGTTTACCTCAAAGTTCAGCGTTTATTTTCTGGATGTAAAATGTCCATGATGCTACAAGATTGTTGTGATTTTCAGCCATGCTCAGCCAATGGGTCTTTGTGTAGCTGGTCTGTAATGGCATGCCGGTGCACAGGAAGAAAAGGCAGTAAGTGTCATAGGAGTTTGCTCACTGAGACGAAAGCAACACTGATGGCTCAACAAGTGTGTTTCTTCATAGAAAGCCTTATCATAAGTTCAGTATTTCTAGTTAATGTACCAAAGTGATCTAATTACATTTGATTTGGGAAGGTATACAATGATCTTCTACTTTGCTGTTAGTTTCTTAGCAAAGTTTTGACTATAGACAAAAAAAGGTGTTATGGAAATTCAGTCAGATATATTATAAGGATCTACCACAACATAAATATAATATATTGCACACCTGTCATTTTTCCATGACTTCTTCACTTATTGTCTTTTTCTTTTTATCTTCTTCTTTTATTTTTTTCTTAAAGATGAACTCTATGTTGCCCTCCCTGTATTGAATTCCTAGACTCAAACAATCCTTTTGCCTGAGTTTCTTGAATAGCTGCGACTACAGGTATGTACCACTATTCCTGCTTCCTTTCTTCCTTCCTTCCTTCCTTCCTTCCTTCCTTCCTCTCCTTCCTTCCTTCCTTCCTCCTTCCTTCCTTCCTTCTTCCTTCCTTTCTTTCCTTCTTTTCTTCCCCCCTCCCTTTCTTCCTCCTTACTTCTTTTCTCTCTCTCTTTCCTTTCTTCTTTTTCCTTATTTGTTATCAGCTTTCACTAGAATTCAATGTTGAATCACAGTAAATAAATTAGTTTGGTCTCTATACTAGGTTCCATGAATGTACTTTTAGGGGGTCCATGAAACCCCTAATATGCTTTGATTTTTGTGGAATATGTGTTTTATTTTGGACAGAGTGTTTATAGCCTTCATCTTCAAAGGTGTCAGTTTAAGAATAGAATGTTCAAAATATTTTTATCTTCCATTTCTGATATTATTACATACAATTACTCCACATTTTTAATGTTGGTTTTAAGATTTTGGCAAGGCATGTATTAATAATTTTAGTAACTAATTGATAAAGCATATACATATTATCTTCATTCTTACTCTATCAATCTCCCCTTTCTGCTTAGAAAGATCAGGCCAATGTGAAAAACACTCAGGAGAACTGCCCATCACCCCTGCTTTTGTCACGCAATTCACAACTATCTATTGCTTATCACTGCCGGTAACTAGGTTTTTCCTTTCTCTGAAGCCAAGAAATTATAAACTTAAGTGGAAAAATTCAAAATGCTATCCTCTATCACAAGGCCTAATCCAGAGACATATTTGTTTATCTAAGGTAAATTGTTTCATTATTAAAATCACACCTTATCCCAAACACATGTAACAAAAGTCTTTAAACAACCATGACATCTGAATTGCCCTACAAAGTTGTGGAGGTTTTGGTGAATTTTTTTCATTCTTTTATTAGTTTATTCAATCAGTATTATTAAAGGGACTATTATGAGCCCACAGCTGACTATAGATTAAAATATAATAGCATGATTTGGTGTAACACTTGTACTGTGAAACCATTGCCACAGTGAAGTTAATTAACACATCTGTTATCTTAAATAGTTACTTTTTTATGATGAGAACATTTTAGATGGATCCTTTTAGCAGTTTTTAACTATACACACAATATTATAGACTATAGCCACCACTCTGTACATATGGTCCCCAGAACATAGTCATCTGGTAATTGAAAGTTTATACATACCCTTTTACCAACATTTCCCCATTTCTCTCATCCCCAGTCCTTGTTAAACATGATTCTACTGTGCTTCTATGAGTTCAACGTTCCTGAAGTCTGCATACGAGTGAGATTATGCTATATTTGTCTTTGCCTTACAAAGTTTTTAGTAAATATTTACATAATGTTAACCATGGCCAGACACTGGAGAAATAATAGGAGAGAAAAAAATCCTTCCCTACTGAGTTTGCATTCCAGAGTCAATCTGTAAACAAATAATTAAGGAAATATTCAAAAGAAAAAATCATGCCTCATGGTGATAAGTACCATCATGAAAAATAAAGCAGGAAAGAATGTTAGGTGCAGGGTGTCTGAGTCAGAGCCGATACCAGGAATGTAATTTTGAATTGGGTGATTATGTGAGGCCTCTCTGAAAATGGGAGAGTTGAGTCAAGGTCAAAAGAAAGGGAAAGAGCACTTTAGATCACATGTTTTTCTATATAGCAATATAACTAATATTTTATTGACCCAATAAGATGCTAGTGAATTGATGTACCTTTCCCACCTGCTTAGTTTGTAGATGTATAGTCAACTGCTAATAGCAAGACTAACAGACTTACTCCTGCATAAGCTCTTACCAGTTACATGTCATAATAGCCAACTATGATCTAATAAAAGCTTACCAAATTTTGATTTTAAAAGTCAAATTTTCATAAATATTATTTAAAAGATAGAATTATTTCATACTATCCTGATAAACCTGTGTACACTATAAACAGTGTGCCTCAAAATATGATAGAATTAATTCATCACAATTAGTTTATTTTTTTTAAAGCTACACTATGAAGACAAAAGACATATTTCTGCATGTTTCCACCAGTGTTGATAGTAATGCAAAATTCAATTCAGAAGTTTAAAAATTATACTAAGTTTAAAGCGAAAGTTTAGAACTTTCTTTGGAGATTTTTACTTAATAACAAAGGAAGAATTTATATACCATTTGGAAAGCACATCTATTGCTGTCATGTCATGATTTTTAAAATGATTGAAATAAGCAGAAAATAATATGCTGTGACATTTCTCTTGTCGTTAATTAGCATTGAGAGATTCATAGAAAACATTGCTAAAGTTTGGAACAATGAGTATTTAGAACATTTACACAGTGTGGGAGGTTTGCTGTAGAGTTGGCTGGAAACTAAATATAATGTGTTGGTTGTGGTGTTTGCTAGATTCTGCTTCAAGAATTCAGCAGCTTTTTCTTTTTTTTAAATTGTTTTATTATTCATATGTGCATACAAGGCTTGGGTCATTTCTCCCCCCTGCCCCCACCCCCTCCCTTACCACCCACTCCGCCCCCTCCCTCTCCCCCCACCCCCTCAATACCCAGCAGAAACTATTTTGCCTTTATTTCTAACTTTGTTGAAGAGAGAGTATAAGCAATAATAGGAAGGGACAAGGGCTTTTGTTAGTTGCGATAGGATAGCTATACAGGGAGTTGACTCACATTAATTTCCTGTGCGTGTGTGTTACCTTCTAGGTTAATTCTTTTTGATCTCACCTTTTCTCTAGTTCCTGGTCCCCTTTTCCTATTGGCCTCAGTTGCTTTTAAGGTATCTGCTTTAGTTTCTCTGTGTTAAGTGCAACAAATGCTAGCTAGTTTTTTAGGTGTCTTACCTATCCTCACCCCTCCCTTGTGTGCTCTCGCTTTTATCATGTGCTCAAAGTCCAATCCCATTGTTGTGTTTGCCCTTGAGCTAATGTCCACATATGAGGGAGAACATATGATTTTTGGTCTTTTGGGCCAGGCTAACCTCACTCAGAATGATGTTCTCCAATTCCATCCATTTACCAGTGAATGATAACATTTCATTCTTCTTCATGGCTTCAGCAGCTTTTTCTGAGCTATTCAAGAAAAGTGTACTGGAAAAAATACATCATCAATGTAAAAAACACCTTATATTAAAACTTTTTAAGGCTAATCACTATTGATACAATTGATTTAAGTAACATTTTCTTTAAAAATTGTTGCAGCACATTTGAAATTAAATTATTGTATCATTAGTCTTTTCAGCACACAAGTTGAAACTAGACTTTTAGGAAGTGTTACAGAAAGTTATTGAAGTTATTAATTTTATTTTTGAGGAGTCTTCAGATTATAATCATGCCTATACAGTACCATATAATGAAGTAAGTAGTAAATAACCTTAAAATTGTTTATAAAATAAAAAGACTTTCTGGTAATTTTATGCAAAATATTTAAGAGTAGTGAAGCAAACACGGAGGTATATTGCTCATTTTTTCTACAAAAGAAACATATTCTTTTTTCTTAATTTATATAGTAACAAATTAATGTCAATAACCTATTACCTAGGAAATATTGTCAAAAGAACACTAAGTATTTAGCTAACCTTATTTTACTAAATATGAAAGTAGCTACTATGCAGAAGAAAATGGGACACAGGAAGATGTTTTGAAATGTTTCAATCAGTAAGTGATTTTAATATGCAAATTAATGTAAATGGGTCACTTATAAAATGCCTTTTATCTATAGTTTTAAACACTTAGAAGCAGAATTTTAAACCACTTAAAGTCTTTCAGTAATAAAATATATACATATAGATATATTAGAAAAATATTTCAATAAAAAACTCCAATGGACAATAACAAACTTATCACAAGTATAATTGTTTAATGACTTATAATTTACTTGTAATATCAACAGATTGACATTCAGGTGGATTGAAATTTCAACAAATCCAATTTTCTTTTTGGTTGGTAGTCTGGAAAACCAGTAGGGTAGTTCAGCAAATTAAGACAATACTATATTCCATTCCAATCAACCATCTTTGCAAGTGAACTTAAACATGACAAGAATTAGACTAACTATCAACCAATAGGTAAACAGATTAGTAATTTATAGTGATAAATAGAACAAAAGAAATGACTTAGTTTTTACTGCAAGCTGCTTTTTAAAATTAGCATATATTCATTGCATAGAAGGGGATTTGTTGTGACACTTCTGAATAGCCTTATATTATACATTGGTTAGATCACCCCCACCATCTCCACCCTACCCCACCACCTCTTCCCTGTCCTACTTAAATTGTAGCCTCCAGAATTATGAGAGATTATTTTGTGCTGTTTAAGCCATGAGTTTATGGTAGTTTGTTGTGGTAACCTGAATAAACTAGTATGATGATAGAGGTATCTATTTATAGTTTTATTTAAATATACCTAAAGACTAACAGTATTCAGTATTTTTGTGCTCATTTCCCATCCATACTTCTTCCTTGATGTGTTCAAATCTTTTGCCCATTTATGTTACTTTGCTTTCTTTGTATTATTAACTTTAAATATTCTTTGCATATTTGCATATTCTAGACACAAGCCGTCAATTAGGTATGTGCTTTACAAATATTTACTGCTCCATTTGTGCTCTGTCTTTGCATTTTCTTAATCATGTCTCTTGAAAAATAAGAGTTTTTCATTTTAAGCTCAATTATTATTTCTTTTTGCTTATTGTTCATGTTTTCTGTTTATGTGTTTATTTTTTTTTTCAACATCTGGGTGTGCATGCCTAAAGGTAAAGCAATACATCTCTTTTATAGATCTACTTACTTAAGAAGGAATTATACAGATGTACTTATATGTTAATATATTATGTAATATAAGCATAAGTGCAAGAAAAATTAAAAAGGATGAATTAAGCATGTGAATATCAATACTATTAACATTTTGCTTTACTTTTTAAAAAACACTGGTTTACCATTTTGTTTCAGAGATTTCTTGATCTTATTTTAAGAACATTATATTTGTGGGCAAGTGAACTAAACAGAATTTTCTCAAAAGAAGAAATTCAAATGGCCAAACAACACATGAAAAAATGCTCACCATCTCTAGCAATAAAGGAAATGCAAATTAATACCACACTAAGATTCCACCTCACCCCTGTTAGAATAGACATCATCAGCAACACCACCAACAACAGGTGTTGACGAGGATGCGGGGAAAAAGGAACCCTCTTACACTGTTGGTGGGAATGTAGACTAGTACAACCACTCTGGAAAAAAATTTGGAGGCAACTTAAAAAGCTAGACATCGATCTACCATTTGATCCAGCAATACCACTCTTGGGGATATACCCAAAAGACTGTGACACAGGTTACTCCAGAGGCACCTGCACACCCATGTTTATTGCGGCACTATTCACAATAGCCAAGTTATGGAAACAGCCAAGATGCCCCACCACCGACGAATGGATTAAGAAAATGTGGTATCTATACACAATGGAATTTTATGCAGCCATGAAGAAGAATGAAATGTTATCATTCGCTGGTAAATGGATGGAATTGGAGAACATCATTCTGAGTGAGGTTAGCCTGACCCAAAAGACCAAAAATCTTATGTTCTCCCTCATATGTGGACATAAGATCAAAGGCAAACACAACAATGGGATTGCACTTTGAGCACATGATAAAAGCAAGAACACACAAGGGAGGAGTGAGGATAGGTAAGACACCTGAAAAATTAGCTAGCATTTGTTGCCCTTAACACAGAGAGACTAAAGCAGATACCTTAAAAGCAACTGAGGCTAATAGGAAAAGGGGACCAGGAACTAGAGAAAAGGTGAGATCAAAAAGAATTAACCTAGAAGGTAACACACACGCACAGGAAATCAATGTGAGTCAACTCCCTGTATATCTATCCTTATCTCAACCAGCAAAAACCCTTGTTCCTTCCTGTTATTGCTTATACTCTCTCTTCAACAAAATTAGAAATAAGGGCAAAATAGTTTCTGCTGGGTATTGAGGGGGTGGGGGGAGAGGGAGGGGGCGGAGTGGGTGGTAAGGGAGGGGGTGGGGGCAGGGGGGAGAAATGACCCAAGCCTTGTATGCACATATGAATAATAAAGGAAAAAAAAAGCATTATATTTGATATTTTGCTAAAAGTTAAACTTTAAACAAAGAGACAAAATTGCACCTGGTAAAGTTCACCATTTTAAGAGTATTGCTTAATGATTTTGCCAAATGTACACAGTTCTGTAAAGACTAGCACAATCAAGACATAACAAATTTCTCTTGCTCTAAAGTTCCTCCATTCCCTTTTGTAGTTAGTCCTCTGCCCTCAGCCCCATTCTCTGGCAATCACCAATTTAATTTCTGACTTTATTATTTTGCCTTTTCTAGAGTCTTATAAATTATACTGTTTTCATGTCTAGCTTTTTTTACTTTTACACAATGATTTTCAGATTTATCCACACTGTTGAGTGTATCCATAGTTTCTTACTTTTTACTTATGAATAGATTGCTTGTATTGATATACAACAATTTATTCATTTACCATTAGATGGATATTTTTGTTGTTTTCATTTTTAACTATTATGAACACACAGTGAAAACCACACAGTCTCAGTGTGAAACATGGCAGAGCTGGTCTAGTAGCTAAGTCAGTGTTGGCTGAGCATAGCCTTGACAGCAAACTCCCAACTATCTTTTCCTCCAGGAACCCAGTTCTTTAAAAGGTCTGTTTGCTTCCTTATTCTTAGTGCTATGTACTTTCCCACATCCTCTCTAAATACACTTCATTGTTCATCCTTTCTACCTGAGGGAAGCTTCGGGTACACAAAAGGACCGAGCAGAAAGCACACTATAGCCAGGCGTAACATCTCTCAGCCATTTGAGAGAGTAAAAACAAACAGCAGCACCAAAAAGGGGAGAAATGCCCAATAAGGGTTTTGGCCTTTGGTAGTTAAAATTGGCTAAATGGTATTAACACTCTCAGACTAACATTTATTGAACCAGTGCTAATGTTTATGGAACTAAGTGCAAAGCACTCAATATTGGTTAAATAATTCTTACAATTTTCCCAGGAATAGAAACCTGCAAGTCTCAATTCTGACTGTACCTCATAACAGCTTATAATGCTTACATGTGCATACTTGGATCCAAGAAGAATGAGGACTGTGCATGTGTATTTTTAATAAACTGCAGGTGTAATTCTGATATTTAGTCAACATTTAATATCATTGGCTTTAACTCTAAGGATCAGATGAGTTTGGGAAAATAATCCTTTCTAGAAAGACTAACACAAAGAAATCCAAAGAGTACTAGCACATTACCTGTAGCCAGGTAATCAATATATACACTGATTTATGGCCAAACCATTGGTCATAATAGACCACTTTGCCAAGGATTAACTGTCTTGACACAGCTTCCAGAGTTACTCTGTGCGAGATGAAATTACATGTTAGGTAAAGTGGACATTGGAGAGTAAGGGATAGTGTCTGTCCTACCTGCCACCTTTGCTAACATGAAGCTGTGCATTTGACATAATGTTTACTTAGTTTGACCAAGCAGTCTTTCTTGTGGATGAGATGTTTTAGTTTACATATAGAAATCACAATGGTATTTGGAAGCCCAGAAGTAACAATACAAAATTATTTGATCATTCTGGAGAGTGAAATTATCTCAAGCTGTATTAAACCCATCTGTTTATATGTGCACTTCTTCAAATCAAAGGTTATCTAACTACTACAAAATAGTCATATCTAAGCCAATGTGAGCGGACTGCAACAGCCCAAGGCTGGGCCCACAGCAGAAGTAGCAGCCACTGTTGTCCTATGATTGCTGGGAAATAAAGAGGAGAGGAAAACATTGGCAGGGCAGCCATTTGTGGAGGAGAGTTACCTCTTTACTAACCAATAGAAGAGAGGGGAAATCTTTCTCTAAGGGAACTGTAATGAAATTTTCAGGGTTGTAGAGATAGAAAGACAGAAGCATCAAGAAGAAAAAGACCAGGGTCTCTGCCGAAAGAGCCATTGTGTCTGGAAAACAAGTCAGCATGACTTGGTGTCAAGGGTCCTAATATCAGGCACAGCTCAACACATTAAATGCTGGCTAATGATACACCAACCAAAATATAATCCCTGAGGCAGCAGGTACTTCATATCTAATTTACAACTGTTCTACTGTTTCACTTTAAACAGCAGATGTGGAAAATTTTACATTCCATTTTTCACCTTTAAACCCATTCTTCTTGCTCTACTCTGCTGTGTGACTCTGTGAAATACATTTTCCAGATGGTAAAGTTAGCTAGTTTCCTATCAGCTTCTGCCAATAGGAGGCACTATCGGGGACTGGATAGAAGAACTACAGAGAAGAGAGTTCCTGATTTTTCCTGTTCCTGTCTGTTTGGTTCCACCTTCAGCTTCTCTGGGCACTCTCAGAACCAGCCTCATCCCACTCATGGAGGCCTAGCAACAGCCTTGGATGCCCTTTTATTACAGTACGCAGCTTCTGATAGCTTTGCCTCAGGTCCATTTTTAACTACAATCCTAAGGATGGTAGTTGCTTTCTGCAGTTATTACCTCTGCACCATTTTAGAGCTTCCCCTTTTCTCTTCCAAGTCTTCCAAAGCCTTTGTATCTAATTCCCAGTTTCAAATCTTTCCTGTTTGAAATTCTTAGTGGATATTTTTCTTCTTGACTCAATGATGGCCAACACAAAAGGGAACAATGATCTATCTAATTGAATCAAATGGAAAGAACAAAATCTAAATGCATTAATTGTTCATTTGTTTGTATCTGATTTGTTCAAGTAACAAGCACTTACTGAGTGTATCTGTCCAGGGATGACTGTTTCTAGTATAGGACCAGTTATTTTATACTATTCACATATTCAAATAAAATCCAAAACTGCAATTTGAAAAAATAAAGTGTTATGTAAATACAACATGCTATAAATTCTCATTATTTTCTTAGCCAGACCGCTTTAAGCTAATGGCTCACATTTTTCAACTGTTATCCCTTCTTGAGTCATTACCTAAGGTCTAGGCCATTTTTCCTAGTATCAGCCTTTCCAGGTCACACTGCCAAAGCCCTTTTTCCTATACCTTGTATAGGAAGAAGTCAGCATTTTTTAAGAAGCTTATGCAGATTTTGAAGTAGAAAAGTTCTTAGTGATTTTTGGAGGAGCGCAATACTTGTAAAATTCTACATGATAGTTTCCCTTCAGAAGCATACCTGTTTACTATTTCTGATAATTAACTTAATGTATCTTTTAGACAGTGTCAAAAATCAGCATGGTATCTATGGGTTTCCAATTATGTTCTCAGATTTTTCTTGAGAAAATTAAAATATATTCACTCAATAGTCACCCCCAAGTGTATGTATATATGGATGGGGAAAGAAATACAGATGTACAGATAAGAAAGACAGGATCTACCCATATCTTAGAAAGCTAGATGAAAAGTTGTCAGAAATATATTTCAGAAATGAAAAGTAGATTTTAAAGGCTGCGTGTGACTTAATAAGTATATAAATATAAAAGAGTAGAAGGAAGATTTTATATACATCCACAGATCCTCTGGCTAGCATCCTAATTCAGGGTATCTTTTTATCTTGCCTATTTGCTGAAATATTTTTCCTAAATCTTTACTTCAAATTATTCTTCACAGAATAACCTCCCTATTATCCAAACTCCAAATAAGTTACATCATATTTTGTTTCCTTTGCTTCCCCATAAACACAAAAACTTTTAAATTAAGCTACAATCTACCACCCAAAATATGCTATAGTCTACTTTGTTAGATCTGCTATTATCATCCTTCTTCAAGTTGGAAGATACATTTATGAAAATAGCCCAGTCAATATGCATAAAGTAATTTAATTCCAATGGCCCAGAACAAATGGAAATACTTGAGAAAAGCAAGTCTTAAGGCTTTTCTTCTGCCTTTTACTTCTGAGTAGAGAGGAATATACATTTCAATACAAGACTTTGTGATTGATGGCATGTAGTGAAAAACAAAGAGTCAAGGAAAGTGTCCAGATTTCTGTAAGAACAACTGTTTAGGTTATGGTGTTATCCTTTGAAATAATAAATATGGGAGAAAGTGCATAATAAAAGGAAAGATGAATTGTCCTGTATGTATTGTTTGAAGTATTTGTGTGACATTGAAATAGAGGCACCAGGAGGAAAATGAATCTGTGTATCTATATCTGCTATAGATTCAATGTTTGTATCCCCCAAAATTCATGGATTGAAACCTAATTCCCCATGCGATGGTATGGGAAACTAATTAGATTATGAGGGTGGAGTCCTAATGAATGAAATTAGTGCTCTCATAAAAGAGACCCCAGAGAGCTCTTTTCCTGTTCCACTAAATGAAAAACCACAGGGAGAAGACAACAACTTTGAACAAGGAAGTGGGTCCTCACCAGACACCAAATCTGCAGGCACTTTGATCTTGGTTTTCCCAGCTTCCAAAAGTATAAAATGAATTTCTGGCTTTTCCTAAGTCACCAACTATATGGTATTATGTTACAGCTGCCTGAATAGACTAAGACAGTGTCTTGGAAGAGTCTTGGCCACCTAGATTTGGGAGCCTTCATCTGAAGAATGATCCAAAAGCCATGTTCTTCTGCCTAGGGAGTGAATGTGAAGTGAGAAAGCAGAGCCTGAAAAGCACCAGGTTTTAAAAAAGAGGAGCCCTGCAAAGAAGGCTGGGTAAGAGAACAACAAAGATAGGGTGGTAAGAAATATTGCAATACTGAGATATTCAGTAAGATATAAACCAAAAATGATTTAACAAGATTTAATTCCAGTGGCATGTCAGCGACTGAAGCTAGACGTCAGTTATTGAGCTAGTGAATAAGATGATAAGAAGATGGAGACTGAAGTATAATCTATTTCAGTTTGTCACCTTTTTTACAGAAAAGGGAATAGAATAGGAATAAATGAAGTTTCCAGAAGAGGAAGAGGTGAAATAAATGATACAGAGAGGGAAATGTCAGAAGCGAAATATCTCTGCACCTTTAGTTTCTCCATCTCTCCATTTCTCACTACACAGTGTTCTGAGATCTCCCAAGTATTAAAAATTTTCCTTTGTACCCCCATTCTTCTCCTATCCTATATTTGTTTATTGCCTTTCAAAACTTTCTTTCTCAAAGGAAGCATCCATAACCATGGCTTCCACTTCCTATATCCTTTCCTCAACTCCAATTCTGTCACCAGATTCCTCTGAAATGCTTCATTACCATGCCAGAGCTCTGCTTATCAAAGCAACGTGTTTGTTCTCCTCCCAGATGCTTTGGAGTAATTTAACTGCTCGGATACTCTCTTTACTTGAATTCTATGATACCATGCTCTTGGTTTTCTCTCTACTTCACTGGTAGATCCGTCTGTCTCAGTCCAACTATGCTTCTTCCTTGGCTAAGTTCTAAATGACAAAAAAGTCCAAAACCAATCTCAGTTGTGTTCCATTTTCCATCTACGGAAGTGTACAAATAATTTCCAGGCTTTTCTCACACATTTGCCCAAGCTGACATCTATGGACTAACTGACACCTCAAATTTAACACTGCCTGGCATGTACTGGATATTTCCTCATGAAAATGCTAATGCATCCATTATAAAACATAGATGGAAAGATGAAGAAGAGGGACAGTGCTTCCTTTGTAGGATGAAGAAAGGAAGGGAGAAAAAAGAGACGAAGTGCAAATGCCAGCATCTCAGTAGGTTTACAGGAGGCAGGAAAAGTCCTCTGCCTTAAAGCTTCTGTTTTCTATTTAGGAAGAAGGGAACACCTTGAGAACCCATTTGTGACTGGATATCTAGAATTTATTGTGACCATTAAGAATGGGGGGGGGGTGAATTCAACTAAGATTTATTTTAAGAAGATTTGTAAATGTCATAATGAATCCCAAGTACAATAATATAATAAAAAATGCTTAAAAAAATTATGAGCAAAGAGTATTTTAAGAAAAGTGAATCTGCTGGTAGAGAGCATGAATTAGAAAATATTGAACCAAAAAGCATGGAGTCTAATTAGGCAAGACCCTAATCATGTTTGTGAAAAAATAATGGTTACAGAGAACAAATATGAGTGCAAATATGCAGCCTTCATTGATTCACTAATGTTCAATGCCATGCAGTCTGTTCAAAGGTGACTCCTTCACTGCTTTCTCCTTGTCTCCTCTAAGCTTAGGCCAACTGTTTTCCCCAAGGCATTATTGGTCATGCAGAACACAGGAGTATTACTGAGGAAGAAATGGATGTGTCACTGTGATCTACACTGAAAAGACGACATACAACAAATTCTGCTCCTTGAGATAAAAAAAAAAAATGTTTAGGATTGAGTTTTTCATTTACTTGCCACTGCTTATCTAATCAGAATTGATCATCTATTCTCTATTTATAGTTTTTCTTGATAAAGACAAAAAATTCATTTTGTTAAAACTATTGTCCTTTAGTGTCCATGGAGGATTGGTTCCAGGACTCTCGCGAATACCCAAACCCTCAGCTGTTCAAGACCTGTATGTAATTTGCATATAACCCCTGTACACATTCTGCATACCTTCACTCATCTCTAGATTACTGATAATACTTAATACGATGTACATGCTGTGTGCGTAGTTATTATACTGTACTATTTGGGAAATGATAATAAGAAAAGGTCTTTACATGTTTGGTGTAGACCCACTTTTATAATATTTTCCACCTGTGATTGATTGACTCTGTGGACGTGGAGCTGTGCTTAAGTGTGCTTCACCCGTTTAAAATGATTGCTTTTCTTTAACCAAGGAACTCCAAGTTGCTGGAGTAGTTGATGCTTTTCAGTTCATGTCCTCCTGTTCTAAAGTATTCGATACAATCTATCCATGTCTGGGCAAACTTTCCTTTCTTATCTCCCATGCCAGCATACTAGTTCTCTGCCTATTCCAGACATCCTTTCCTTCAAGTGCTTGAAATTCCCCAGATTTTATTCTATGCTACCCTCTCTTCTCATTTTACATATTAATGTTTGCACAGAGCCTGAAATATAGTAGATATCAAATAATTATATTTTATATTAGTGAAAAACAATTAGTTGTCAAGTTCTACGGACTTTTCCCTGTCAGATCTAACATACACACATCTTTGAAATGGCACAAAAATTAATTTAAGGATACAGAAATTGTTAATTGTACAAGCATTAATCTTGGAGGAGCCAAGTTACAAAAACAACATTATCATTTATAATAAACACCATAGTCTCAAATTTACATTTATTATCATCTGGAGGCTGCTTCTGAGCTGCTCTAAGACTATTTTTTCTCACATTTCCTTTTTAAATTCTTCCTTATTAATGTCATAATCTTGCTAAAAGTCTTCAGTGGCTCCCTAAGGTCTGCACCTTCTTGATCAAATCTCCCAAGTCTTCCCACCCACCTCTTCAACCTGATCTTCCATTATTCCCCTGTATGCTGTTTCTGTTCACTACACTTACTTACTCGCCATGCTTAAAACATGTCTTTCATTCCTCTGCCATTGCTTGCATCTTGTTGTTCTTTATTAATTTAACAAAAAAAATGTAAGTAAGTATCAAGCTGTATGCTGGGACCACAAAGCAGGGAATGAAACATTTGTTGAGTGTTTATTTTGTAGCAGAGAACTGCTCTAAGTACTTTACATGAATTTATTAGTCACCATAGCACTTTGAAGCTAATTATATTGTTATGCATATTTATAAGTGAGGAATGACAGAAATGGAGAGCCTGATAAAGTTTCTAAAATCACAGAGTAGTAAAGAATGTGGGTAAAATGTACATACTATTTCAACAAAACACATCATCAATTCACCATGTGCCTCTTGTGTAAGCTTATCTTCTTGTGCTACCCATGTCTGACCATTCCTGAGTTTTAGTTAAACTGGTCTATCATCTATTTTATTCTCTTTTCTTATCCTAAACCTTGCTGCCTGGGAAGTCCTTCTCTTTCTTTGTAAGTACCTTATCTTTCTTACAAGATTCCATTGGAAACTGCTCCTCCTTGATGCCTTCCTTATCTATTTCAGAGTTTGGCCAATTCTCCAGCTTTATTGCCAATTAAAAATGCAGAAGAGTTACTCAGAAGATACTGTGGTCCCCAAAGATCTACGTGCTAAAACCTTGGTCTCTAGGTCAGGGCTATTAAGAGGCCCTATGGACCTTTAAAAGGTAAGACTTAGTTGAAGGTCGTTAGGTCTTTGGAGGCATGTTCTAAAAGGGAATTGGGGGACTCAGTTTGTCCTCGTCCCCCAGTCTCCTGACCGTAGATATTAGTGCTCACTAGAAACATTCTCTCACCATACTGTGTCACCTTCTCCAGAGGCCCAAGCTAATGGATCCACCCAGTATTGGACTTAAACTTCCATAAGTGTGAGCCAAAAAAACCTATGTATTTCATAAATAACCTGTGTCAGATATTTCATTACAGTGACAGAAAAGTGACTAATACAAAGGGAGGTTTCAAATGATGGAAAACCCTAAAATTGGAGCATCTTTTTCCTTTTCATGATATGTGAAATTGTTTCAAATGAAAGAGTCTAAGAGGAAGTATTATTTTGTGGTTGTGCCTAAATTAATTTAATAGAATGCTCAAAAAGTGGACAATCTAAATAGCTTTGAACAGAAGACATGTTTTACTGTTCATGTTATCAAACTGGAGGACCACCAGCCATCCCTTAAAAATTCTCATTAAATATATTTCAAAGTATCTTTGTTTCTTTTAATTATACACATCCATCAACTTTCCAAGTCCTTTTTATTTGGTTAAAACATTCCTGTTTTATGAAAAGTCTTAATCTCTTGTTAGATCCTCAGAGAAATTGAGTGACACTCTCTCAGTTACAGAATGTCAATGCCATAGCCTCAACACATCCTTGCTGTACTTGCACAAAGCTGTTGTTTCTTTGGTTTATGTCAGACTCTGACACCTGTTTCCTTTTCCATCCAACTCCACAAAATGTTTTGTCTCTGCTTTTCTCTCTAGAATTTCAGGTCAATTTGAGTTCAGTAGCTGGCAGGACTTCTCCTTTCTCCTTCTGGGAGACTGACAACCTAGACAGGGAGCAGACAGAGAGACTTCAACTGATGTGGATGTGTGATGTGATGAGCAATGCAGCAAGCCAGGAGGCAACTGTGGTCCATAAGGAATCTGAATTCACAGTTATGGGTCCGTGTGAGCCTCTTATTTCTGCTTCTGAGCACAAGTATTACCACTGGGCAATCAGCACCCTTCTCAGTTACCTCAGTTTAAACTCTTGTGAGATAAACATGATAATCTTCATGATGGGTTTGCTACAATAATTATATAAGATTATAAGTGAAAAAAATTGGAAATGATGCAGGAAAAATATAAACTTGACTTCACACTATGGGATTTTTCAGTTCCACCTCTGAGATTATTATTAAAATAGAAGTAGGTCAACCCATTCTCTTACAGCTAAAGTCAACTAGGATTAATTAAAACCACTCAGAAGTTAAACCACTTAGAGCTGCTGAAAAATTCAAAGTGACAAAAGTTTTGTGAACTCTAATAAACCAGGAAAGAAATGAGCTAAAATGATGACCTATGCCAGAAAAATGATTTTATTCTTCCCCCAACAGATTTTTCTGTTTTCTGGCTGTCTGTCATAGAGGTTATGTCCTGAGGAGAGAAGGACGTCAGTAGACATAGGATCAGGCTGTTAGAGCAAGGTAGAGCTATTTATAACTCAGTGGCACTATTATATGGATGTCCTTAATATTAGACTATATTTGTAAGCCATATTATAACCTCTATGGCATATTCTTAATCAGTATTTCTGTTCTTGGGAGTCATTTTACATAGAGGTACAGAGGTATATGAACATGAAAGCAATTTAGTCTTTTCAGGAAGATTCAGGCTTCCTGATACTTTTGTGCTCAGGGCCACAACAGAGTGAGAGAAGATGAGTCTTGCACACTGACTCCCTCTAAATGCTAGGACTAAGATTCTTTCCTTGTCCAGCAAGGACTAGATGCTTACTATCTACAGAGTAATGTACTTCTTAAAATAAAAAGAAAAGATACAATATCTTACTTAGTTGCAAGAACTTCAAGCACTAACAGACCCAAACACAGTGTTCTATAATTTAGCAAATCCTAATTTTAGTTCTGAAACAGCTTCATGTTTCCATTCCCATACAGGTATAAATGTATTATAAAAGCATTCTGTTAATAACCTTTCTGGCACAGCAACTCATGCATCTCATTTTAACTTAGTTTTACAGATGAGAAAACTAACATTCAGAAGGACTGAGAGTTCAAGACCAGTCTGAACTACACAGGACGGCCCTGTTTCAAAACCAAAAACAAAACAAATGAAACAAAACAAAACAAAAAAACCCTAAAGTTCAGGGATTCTGGGCTATGTGGCCAATAGACTTTATCTATATACTACTATGTCCCAACTCCCAGAACAAAACTGCCAGGGAAAAAAATGTCAATTTGGCTATGTGTTCTAAACTCTAAGGTAGCTTCTTGCTTAATAAATCACTCTACAGAATACCAAACATTATTATTTAAAACAGTTTACAAAATGCCTAAAATAAAACTGCTCTAGATATATCATCTTGACTCTATACTTCTATATGTATTTATCCATGTAATTTTTTAAGTGTTCACTTTTTGTAAGAGGCTCATATCTGTAAGAATCTTGTTGGTTCTTTTAGGTTAATATAAACAATTCCATATTGTTTAAATATCTTATGTATAAGGTCTTGTGGGTGGATAGTGGGAGACTATGTGAAGGTAAATAAGATAAAATACTGCTGTTGAGAAACTGAAGGCGATGATGATAATTATAATTCACACCAGGAAATGGGAGCACAATGCAGGGATTAAGAATTTTAAATAGATCTCACATAAGAATGGGAAATTGTAGGAAGTTTTTGCAGGATTGGCTTTTAAGGTGGACTTTGAATAGTGAGTAGGATTGTGGCCCATTGGGAGAGGAAAGAATTACCCATTCACCTAACAAGTACTTATCAAGCACTAGTATGTACCTGGAAATTTGGAATATAGGGACTGGAGGAGTGGCTCAAGTGGTAGAGTGCCTGCTTTGCAAATATGAAGCTCTGATTTCTAACCCCAGTCTCAACAAAAAGAAGAAAAAAGAATACAGCATATCCAACATGAATAAGACATACAGAGCTCCATTCCCTACTAGGGTTAATGTACTCGTGAAAAAGACAACCAAGGTGCAACTATGATAAAAAAAAATAATAATACTGAAATACATTGAGCTTTGATAACATGGAAGGAGGAGGAGCACATTTATTTTAGAGCATCAGACAAGTCCCACTTGGGTATTTAACAAGCTGAAACCTGAAGATTAAGTAGAAGTTAGCCAGGTAAACATAGGCAGGCAACGTGTTTGAGTACCTAAACATTAAGCTAAAACTTGAAGATTAGGTAGAAGTTAGTGAGGCGGTTGAAGTGAGGCAGGCAAAGCATTCCAAACAGAAGGAACAAGTGCATGCAATGATGGATAAGTGAGAGAGAACATGGGACTTCCATGAACTGATGAAACTGTGGTTAACTCAAAAGCGTGAAGATGTGACGGGAGCATAGCTTCAGATGGACTTGTAAACTCTATTTCTAGAGGGCAACAGAGCCATCGAAGGGATACAATAGGAATAGAACATGATTTGAAGTTTGTGAAAGAGATTCCTGTTGGTGTCAATTTCCAGGGAGCGAAAAGGATATCAGAAAAGAACTGATGGTGTGGAAGGAATTGAGATCTCTTTAGAAAAGAGACTGGCTGGGGAGAAAGAAACTAAAATTGAGACGTATAAGAAAGACCAGACTGCTAGAAGCCCTGAAATCCATGCCAGTGAAGAGTATGTACGCAGCCAAGTCAAAACATTGCATGAAAGAATGTCAACCACTCTATCCTCAGTTTGGGGAAGAAGTGAAAACATGTTTCCTAAGGAAATTAGGGTCTATATTAAAAAGAACCTCAGGAACTTGAGGTTGTTACTATTTATGGTCAAAAAGTTATTCTTTTTCTCCCCCACTGTTGACTCATATCAAACTCAGAACATTCTTAATCTGGCCAAATCAGCACTTTAAAATTCAATCATGATTCTGTCACTTCTTTGAGAGAGCTAAACTTTAGGTCAATTTTTGCAAAATGACTAGATGCAGAAAAAATTAAAAGCAATTTCTTGCCTTCAATCTGAGTCCCCTTTCCTTCCTTCTGCCCCAGTAACTTTTTGGCTTTCAACTATAAAAGTAGCACCTCTACTGACAATGTACATCCTGAACAGTTACCTCTCTTTAATCATCACAGATGTCTATGAAGTACAGTGCAGTTATAATAAGACCCTTTTGTAGAGGAGAAAATCAAGGGTCAAGGACACAATATAGTCAGAACATGGAAGCAGGTATTCTCATTATCTGGCTAGACTTTCACCCCCTTCTTGAAAAGGACTTATGAAGTTTTTATCCTATAAGTCAGAAATATATCCAATATATGTGCTATTGAATTCCATTTCCTGTAGGTAGAGCAGACATCATAATGAATCATAGCATGCTTCTTTCTGATTCTAGATACTACTTCCAAATCCTTGTCAACATAATAATTCAGGTAGCTATTACCTATGAGTCTGAGTTGACACAGGATAAAACATATTTTCAATGTGTACCTCTGGTACTTGCATTTTAAAATCATGTCTCTGAGACACCTAAAAGTTTTATATGCATTAAACCATGAGTGTTTGTATACTAAGTAATTATGAGACCTTGGGATGTCACTTTATAAACCTGAGCCTAGTTTCCTCACTTATAAAATGAATGATCTTCAAGCTATTTTTCAGTCTGACAGTCAATAATTTTATAAAAGTCCAGTCGTAGTGACAGGATGGGTTATTTTGAAGCAAGAGTGACTATCCTATTGCTATACAAGTTCTCACTGTCTCCCTTTCCTTTCTTTTTAGCTCAGTCCTGCTAATCACCATTTATGTTTCAGAGCTCAGTCTGGCATTTAGAGAGCTGAGGAACATTAATTGTTTCTTTAAAATGTAGTTCATGAAACTCTTTAACATTCCTGTTGGTCTCTTATTTGGTTTGGGTTATGGATGTTGCATGCAGATTGTCAGTATAAAAAAGAATGGAGTTTCTGCATTCCATCCTTGATGAGTAGTGGGTGGCTTACTGAAGACATTTTACATAAATATATCTATAAATATATCTAATGTGTGATGTGTTGTGTGATTTGGAAATAATGTGTATGAACCCTTTCTATCACAGGCCGTGCTGTGTGGAATTTTAAGTTAAATGTTATTATGTAGGATTTCTGAAGCCAATTCAAGACCTTACATGATTGCTTATTTGTTCACCCACCTTGAAGTTTTTAAACATTGCTTCTTGATTCCAGAAGCTCTCTTAGTTTGTAAAAATTGTTACCAGCTATCATCCCATTCCTATAAATTCCTCTGTAGAAAGAAAGTTTTGTGGTGTGAAGAAAGCACATACATGCCCTTCCCCAGCCACAGATGAAGAAATGTAACTTAATGTGTCTTGGGACCACCATCCAGATATAAACTTAGTTCAAATAGCTGACAGGGTAACACAGTGCCTGCTTTTGTGTTGCAGAGCCTCCAGATAAATGGTTATGTTTTGATCCCACATCTCTATGCTGGAGGGACTCTTCGTTTGGGACTAAGTAAAATTTGGGGGTTTTAGACTGGATGCAATATTTATTCATGAAAGTATCACTGTACATTTGAAAAAACAGATATGATTAATGAGAACGCAATACCTTCAGACTCTATTGAAGTGTGCTGAACCTCTGTAAAGCAGAATAATGAGAAAAATTGGTTTTTGACTCAAGTGTAAAAGAACAGCTGGGAAGCTCTGTGAGCTAAGGAGAGGAAGGTGGCTGTGTGGCTGCAGGCAACACCTCTTTCTCTCCGCCAGGCCTCTAGCTCTTCAAGAGACAGGGAAAACCCTGACTCCTCTGTCTTTGATTTCTGTAACTATGAAATGTGGACAGCTATTGAAAGTCATGAAAAGTCATAAAAAGCAAGAGAATCAAAGAGTTGGAAAGTTCAGTGGATGTGAGGTGGTGAAAAAAAATATATTGATGTATTTATAAAATCAAGGCTGGCCCTGACTTGATGGCTGGTGCTGGTAGTGTTCCTGCGAAAATATCTCATGTCTCCATGGTACTCCAAGTTCTAATCTTTTGGAATTTCTCTCTTAGAATTAAGACACTGTATTTCTAAGAATTCCATTTTTATGACTCAAATAGCCTACAGGGAGGGTAACATATTAAGCATTGCTTTTTTAAAAAAAAGTATATGTTTGCATATGACACAACGACAGATGTAAGAGAAATCCACGTTGATGGGAGTGAAATGGTTAGGACAGGTCTAGAGATTAAGGCATAATACATAAAGACAAGACAGGCAGAACTCAGGGAAGAGAGAAATCTAAGGCAGGAGAGAAGGAAAGTCAGCAGAAGAGTTCTAGGTCACTGGAATGTGAGAATCGTGACAAGCTGAGAATACCTACTTCTTATGCAGTGGCCTGCACCATCTCCATGCAGGCCTGGAATCAAACTGGAATATCACATAATATCAGTGCAGCATGATTTAGATAAGGATCTTCCCTCTTGGAATCTTGTTTTCCTAACCTGCAAAGTGAAGAGATAGGAGCAGATGGTCTCTGGGACCCATTATAAGGCTGATATGCATGTCTCTGTATGTTAGGAATGGCAAATGCATTGTGGGTATCTGACTACTTCTTCCACACCACAGTCTGGAGGACATCAGCAATTAGTGCTTTCCCATTTAGTTCGCAAACAAGGAGATAGCTACTAAATTCTATCACTTAGCCAGGAACTAGAATCCACTTGCCATAATTGATGTATGCACTTAAATTCCTAAATTGTCTCAAGGACTCTCACAAATGATGACAGTGATTCCAAAATGTAGATTCACTGGTGGCTCATGCCTATAATCTTGGCTACTCAGGAAGCAGAGATCAGGAGGATCATGGTTCAAAGCCAGCCATGGGCAAATAGTTTGCAGACTCCATCTCAAAAAAAAAAGAAAAAACCTTCACAAAAAAGGGCTGCGGGAAGTGGCTCAAGGTGTAAGTCCTGTGTTCAAACCCCAGTACTACCAAAAAACAAAACAAAAAAAGGATACATTCAATTCTGCTCTAGTAACTGAATAAATTCCTATAGAAATTATGTGGACCAAAGCTGCCACTTTAAGCAGAAAAAAAGCACAGACATAGTCAGCTGATACCTGAAGAAATCTTGGGCAGGGTTGTTCTCCCTTGTTCTTTACCTTTCCACAACTATACCTCACTTTAAAGTTTAATGTTTGCTCTGAAATGAAAACTATGTTAGAAGTGGCCCCAAAATAGAGAGAATCGGTACAGATGAAAGTTGAAAGACTCAGATAACATTTGAAGTAGAATCTTGAGTAATAACCTCTGATCATTAGTCTCAATATCCTTAAAGAGGAGATTAAAATAATTTATTTATAGGGTTGCTGCCAAAGACAAATAAGTAAAATGCTTTGAAAAAATATAAATACTACACAAAATTCTGATGCCAGTAGAAGCCCTGCATTAGCTGATAACTTTTGAGAATTTGACAGCCAATTATGATAAAAATTGAGCCACAAGATAGGCATCATGGTGCCATGGAAAGAAAAGGACAGTGACAAGGGATACAGAGAGACAGAAAACTTAACCCATCAAGGGGGTGTCCTCCATCCACCCTCAGTGAGTTATTACTTTGACAATGTGATTTTGAAGTTACTTCTGGAACAACTGCCAAGACTTTGATGTGGCTTTCTCAAAACCCAGAACTTTTACATTCACTTTACTAAGCCTGTTTCCTACTTGCTTTTCTCTCCAAGAGCTGTTAGTTGATTAAAAAACAAAAGCATACAAATTCCTAAGCATCTGCCACCACATTTAAGGCTCAGTGGCACAATGGCAGAGGAGAATGTATACATTTCTAGGACATCAAAAGAGCACTGAGTGAATACTGTGTGGGGTTTAGCAATTCTTTTGCTTTTGCTCTTCAGCAAGGTGTTGGTTAGAATTCACTTCTGTGGTCCTTCCATCAAGGTATGTAGGACAGTGTCAATGAATATAGTGTGTGAACTCAGGTTCCTATCAGATTAAAAATTAAACCCTATAGCACCACAAGAGTCTACAAGAAAGACACAAACCATTGTTCTGTCCTTACCTCACTATGTATTTTATATGACTGGCATGACAGCAGTGCTTTGGAAACTTTGAAGGGAAACCAAGGACATCTTAATAAAGTGGGGAAGAAAAATCAGAGAGAGGTACAAAAGGCAAATCCAAGCCACTGTTTCCTTTAATTAACACAAGGGGCAGAAATGAGACCTTAGAAGACAAACAATGAATCCTCATGAATGCTTTATAATTTCAAGATTATCACAGGGGCAGAAAGTCAGCAGTTATAGGATCTTGCATGAAAGACATTCATTATCTGTCAACTTCAAGAATCTTTGAATGATAAAAAGACCACTTGATCCTAAATCTTGCTTTTGTTACATATATTATTCCCCTTTTTACAACTGAGACTAATACATTCAGAGTAGTAAAGTAGTTAGTTGGTGGTGGGTGGTATCCACTTTCTTAATCTTCTGCCATTATGTGACAAAGTAAGAGACCAAGAGTGTACGTGACTTCACTGAAGTCAAAAGAAGAAAGAGGTAGGAAATGAAGGAGGCAAAGTTCATACCACCTAGTTGACACAGGGTCACTAATATGAATGTTTTTAAGGAGGGAATGTTGAAGAGAACATATATTCAATTACCTTTAGGAAATTGTAGAACAGTCTCAAAGACTGGTAAATTATTAGTTCCTACCACCTTGCATATATATATATTTAGGCAAGTGTAGGCATAACACACAAAGTCTGGCTTAATCTGCTTTCATTCTTTTCTCTTTTTTTACACTTTCAATTACTATTTTTGTTTCTTTCCCCCAACATTTTTGTTAAGGCATATTAATTGTACAGTGTGTGATGCTTCATTATGATAGTCCATGAATGTATATAATCTATTTTGATCAAATTTGCTCCCTCTATTACTTTCTTATCGTCATCTCCCAACCCTCTTTTTAAATCTTTCTTGCAGTTTTTAAAAATGGATTTCATTATGACCTTTTCATACATGAAGACAATGTACTTCAATCATATTTTTCCTACCTTTCCCTTTCTTTTCTCCCCTTGTCTTCCACTGGTTCTTCCTAAATAGTGCCCCATTCATGGTCAGGTCCATTTTTTGCTTTAGATCTAGCTTCCAAATATGAAAGAAAACATGCAGTATTTGTCTTTCTGAATCTGGCTATTTCATTTAACATGATGATCTTCAACTCCACCCATCTTCCTGAAAATGACAAATTTCATTTGTCTTTGTGGCTGAATAATATTCCATAGTGAATATATTCTACATCTTCTTTATCTATTCATCTGTTTATGGGTACCTAGGCTGATTCCATAACTTCAGTATTGTGAGCAGAGCTATGATTAACATGGGTGTTCAGGTATTTATATTGCATACTGACTTGCATTCCTTCCAATATATGCCAAAGAGTGATGTACCAGAATTATATGGATTTCTATTTTTAGTTTTTGAGGATTCCCCAAACTGATTTCCAGAGTGGTTGTACTAATTCAAATTCTCATCAACAGTGCATAAGGGATCCCACAGCCTCACTAACATTTGTTGTTTGTTTTCATGATAATTATCATTCTGACTGGGGTGAGATAGAATCTCAGTGTCATTTTGATTTACGTATTCTTTACAGCTAAAACTGTTGAACAATTTTCACTTATTTGTTGGCCATTTGTATTTCTTTTGAGAGCCATCTGTTCAATTCATTTGCCTATTTATTAATTGGATTGTTCTTCTGGTGTTTAAGATTTTGAAATCTTTATATATTATGGATAATAATTCTTTGATGAATAACTGGCAAAGAATTTCTCCCATTCCTTTCTTTATTCTGGTAACTGTTTCCTTTGATGTTAAGAAGCTTTTTAATTTGATGCAATCCCATTTGTCAATTCTCGCTCTTATTTTCGGAACTATTAGAGTCCTATTCAGAAAGTCAATAGTTAATGCTCACATCTTCAAATATTTTCCCTACGTCTTCCTATAGTAGTTTCAAAGGTTTAGGACTTATATTAAGATCTTTAATCCATTTTTGAATTAATTTTTGTACAGGATGAGAGATGGGTATCTAATTTCAGTCTTCTACATACGGATATCCAGTTTTCCCAACACCATTTGTTAAAGAGACTGTCTTTTCTCCAATGTATGTTTTTGTTCTAGTCAAAACTAATTTTTATGGCAAAAATGTCAAAATCATTACAAATAATCAAATGTGATCCAACTATGTGACATCATGTTTGGTCATTTCCATCCTGCCACCTTGTGGATGGACAACAGAGATTCTGGATTATATGTTGAGGTCATAATAAGAACTAGTGGCAGGTTTGAGCATACAGTACAGAAGTCTTTATAAAGAAATGGAGCCTCACCTAAAACACGAGCTGCTAGGGCATAGGTTCTGGCAATTTGACCAGGACCAAGATAACAAGAGCAGGGTAGAGTTTGGGAGGCTAATGTCAGAATCTGTGATCTCCGGAACCTCTTCTTGCCTAGCACAGAGCTTAACCCAGAGGATACAGACTTGAATCTGATCAACTAAAACCAGTAATTGTTTTCTGATGGCTCTGTCATTGCTGTGGAGAAATGAAAGCAGGGAGAAATGAAGTATTTAGCATTCACATGGGATCTCAAAAAAAATTGTGACTCAGAATCATGATAACCTGATACATTTTTAAGAAGAGAAAATAATAAAAATAATAAAAATGAGAATCATGTGGAAAGACTAATTGTGATTATAAACAAGGCAATTACCCTTTGGGGAACTTTTAGTTTGGAGTTTGGATTAATAAAATCATGACTATATCTCCCCCAAATTGGACACTATAATTCCAGTTTGTCTGTATGTGTGCATGTGTGTTTGTGTGTTCTGTGTATAAATGGATATTTTTAAACATTGGCAGCAGAATATTCCCAAGCTTCTATGTTTTAGAGCCTTGGAAAACAGCTTGAGTCTATTTTGGGAAATTACGTGTTGATAACCCTGAACTATTCTGAGGGTAGAATTCAGGAAATGTTAAATATGAGATAATTTCAACTCTGTGGAGACACTCATCACTTCTCAGAGTATCTACAAGAATAACACGACCTCTTAGCTATCAATTCTGTTTCCGTAGTACCCCTAGTGCTTTACACTTGTTTAACAGATGGGAACAAGTCACCATCTTTTACCTCCAGGAAAGGTTATAATAAAATATGGCTTTGGGTTATGTGTATAGTTATAAAACAATCTGATAATTGTCATAATAAAGAATCAGCTTTATAAAAAGTGCTTAAATGACACAGGAAAACAAGGGTGCTTTTCTTTCTCAGTGGCCAGATATTGAGT
Source organism: Castor canadensis (assembly GCF_047511655.1). NCBI lineage: Eukaryota > Metazoa > Chordata > Mammalia > Rodentia > Castoridae > Castor > Castor canadensis. Next base: position 193,840,576 of record NC_133387.1, read on the forward strand.
GAGTAACCCTCATTTAAGGGCCAAAGGTGAACACAAAGAAGCAGAGAAATATAACAGAGAATACCCTGGCATTTAGAGCAAAACCTAAGGGGGATTTGGATCCTGGCTGTCACTTCTTACTGGATGTGGCTCAGTGTGGGTAACTAATCTCAGACTACTCTGTTGCCTAGCAACCTAAAAGAAAGAAAAACACCTGTTTAGCTTGTTTTCTGTAAGAATTGAATGAGATAATTATGTACATTATCTAGCATGGGTTTTACTAATTGTATGGAGTGGATTAAATCTAAAATACAACTTTCAGAACACATTAATGAGAACTAGAGCACAGATCGCATTTCCCCAGACCTTTCATTATTTTCTTGTGTACCCTTCACTGAGTCCTGTGTGCTGAATATTACAGGATCATTCTTTGGAAAACATTTCTCTCTACAGAGAGACAGATCCCATAGACAAATAGTCTGCTCAAGTCCAACCCTTTCAGCACATAATCACTTATAACTTTAATTGCAACTTTGAGAGGAGTTAAACATGCATTGTCTCATAGCTACATGTGTGCCCAAAGAACCAAACATATAAGACTAAATTCTAGGAAAAATGCCATAAGTGTTGCTTTGATTATCAAGCTTGTGCAATGAACAATGGTCAAAAAGTTCAGTTTGGAGCCCTATATCTAAGGTGCAATTCTGTGGCAATTTATGTGGAAGAAATATGAAATGGGGCTATCTTACTGCTTAGAACATGACACTATCTAAAAACACACAAAAAAGGCTTACAGATCTCTTGACAGTCACATAAAGTAAATATCCAAGGAAGATAGTCCTTGCTGTGGCATTAGGCTACAGACCAACAAACTTGGGACAACCTTAACTCATAAAATGTTACAAAATAAATCTACAAACATTAATGAGCACCCAAAAGTGTGCACTAAGAGTGATAAGGACTCATCTTTGTTCATTCTCTAGACTTTAAAATCCTAATATCTAAAGCTAATGAAGGCAATTGAATTTAAAGTCTAGGATAAAAGTCAAGGCTTAGACCTGAGAGAATTCTGTATTTAGTTCATTTGAAGTAAAGATTAGAGGACTATAAATCTCATGTATGGTCTCAGTCTTCCTCCAGAATGTATTCCAACATATCACTTGATATATTACATAACTTAGAACAGTAACCTTTTGCAGATCAGTACTAATTGGGCTTTCAATTGAATTTTGCTATGAAACTGATGGCCTTGCTATCAGTAGGGAGCTGTCTATTTTTAACCACAAACACAGAAAATGCATTGACAGATATGAAAGAGAATCTTTAGACAAATGGAGCTTAGAGTGCTTAATGTTTATAAGATTTTTTTGCTTGCAGTTCTCTAATGTTATCTTTAGAAGATGACTTGTGGACAGTGACAGAAAGAGCAGTCTTTAGATGATTAAACGAGTTGCACCCTACAAAGCATGAGAGTTAGCCAGCAAGTTAACTTTGAGGAGCACTGTTTCCTCTTCAGATTCTTCTGATTTCTTAATTAATACATAAAAATTGTACATATTCATGAGTTGCCTTATGATGCTTCAACACTTGTATGAATAGTGTGTGTATGAGCAGATCAGAGTTGTAACAGATCTGTCTCCTCAAACCTGTATCATTTATTTGTAGTGAAAACATTTGAAGGTTTTTCTTCTAGTTTTTTTAAGTGTACAGCACACTATCCTTATTTGTAGTTTCCCTACTTTGCAATAGAACACTAGAACTTATTTTTCCTATGTAACTATAACTACATCCCCTTTAATCAACCTTTCCCCTTCTCTCCTTCCTCTTCCCCCTCCTCGCCCCATCCACTGGTAACCAATGTCCTTCTCTCAGCTTCTGCGAGACTTACTTTTTTATAGCCAACATATGAGTTGAGGTCATGTGGTAGTTGTCTTGCTGTGCCTGGCTTATTTTACTCAGCATAATGATCTCCAGCTCCATCCATGTTGTTGCACGTGACAGGATTTTGTGTTTTTTATGGCTAAATAGTATTCTATTATTTATATATACCATATTTTCTGTATCTGTTCATTAACTGATGGGTGCTTAGGTTATTTCTATGCTTTGGCTATTGTGAATAGTGTCAGAATAAATAAAGGAGTGCAGCTGTCTCTGAGATATGCTTGCTTTATTTTCTTTGGGTAGACATAATACAGGGAAACTAGCTGAATGTTGGTTTTCTGATAGGAATGACTCAGTAGAGAAGAAACAATTACCATGAATGAGAGATAAATCACTTCCATTCTCGTTCATTGCAACTGAGAAGAAAGGAAAGTTTAGCTAGGAGAAACTGCAGCATGATTTGGGGTACTTAGGGCTGGGGAGGTGCAATTGTGAGCACAGATTTTCCTGTCACTGCAGGGACAACGATTCACTACTGATGATTTCTAGGTGATACAGGAAATATGACTACCAAAATCACTGACTTAGTCCACTGCAGTGGACTAAGTTAAGCAGAAGAAAGCCAGCAGAAAGCTTCAAGTCCCTGGCTTTCAGGCCATTTTGTACCAGTGTCTGGCTTCCATCCAAAGGAATGCGGCTTTCCTTACCAGGAACTTAGTGAACAGTCCTGCAAGTGACAGGGACTTAACAGGATTTACTATTTTAACCCTCAAAGTACCAGTGAGATAAGTATTAGAAATAAGTGAACTAAGGTTTTTTGTGGGAACACAAATTGCTCAGGAATTTTAAGAGATCTGGCTGACTGCAGAGCCTGAACACTTCCTCTATAGTCCACCGCTTCGGCATCTGTCTCATTCTGCATAGACCTAGCTGGAGAATGGACAGACAAGTGCAGAAGCAGAACTGAATCTGAGGTTCACTTCTTTTCCCCTGAATGAAAATAATTCAAGATTTCTTTGGAAAAAGGGTAAATACTGAAATGGATTGACATGTTTATATGAAACTAAGATACAAGTTTATTCTGTAATTAATTAGTCTGTGAACACTGATAAATGTACATTTTATGTCACCTTCATATTTGTGTGTCTAACAATTACCATAATCTCAGAATCTTGAGAGCTCAATATTTAATTAATGTGAAAACTATCACTGAAACTCAGAGCTGCACATTTTCTGAAAGAAGACTCTCAAAGCCCAGGTTTGCAGCTGGTATTGGAAGCTTGTGATGTGGGAATATTACGGCCAAGTCACATAGTCCCAGAAAATTTAAGAGACAGCTCCTGAACTCCTCCCTTAAGAGGAGATGATGTATCTCCTTTTCTCTTTTACAAGATAAAGAACTAGATCCATCAGTTTAGACTTATTTATTAAGTCCCTATAGGTGCCATGAATGGATCTAGGTGTACATTCTTTGTGTGACTTTAGTCAATCATTATGCAACATGAAGATCATAGGATTTTGACATGAAAGTTCCTAATACGTCAGAGGCCTGACTCCTTTTCTAGCTCTCACTTTTGCCCCTAGAGTATGGGACACAGAGATATGCCTTGCATACTATTACCTTAGTTGGGGAAGACCCTGGACAGAGAAAAGTTAATGAAACCTGGTAAGTTCATTTCCTCCCTCAACTATAATTTCCTTGTCACATCGAAATGTTAATAGAACCCCCTTTGTGGGTATTATTAAATGCTGTGAATAGTGCAAATCACCTAGTTTTTTGTAAAATGCTTTAAGTTCTTCAAGTTTAAGATGTGTAAAATATGAGTTACTTTCAAATTCTTCCTTTCCAGTTTCATAGAGTCCATCATGTCCTAGTGTGGTCTAGAAGCCAGATTGTCCTAGTCACAAACAACCTCGGGAATTCCCAGATCCCCCATATCAGACTCAACCACAGAGGAATGTTGATTAAACTTTCTGTTGTAACTTCTTTATCTCCTAAATGGGCTAATAGAGAGTTCAACAAATTTATGTTGGTCATTTAATGACTATCTTAGCAACTCTGATATGAATTGTTTCCTTTTAGAAACAAAATGCAAAAAAAAAAATCAGAATTTTAAGTGCTCTCAGTTTGACTGCATTTCCTTGGGGCAAATTTTGGATGTTGAAAAAGTTATGCTCTGAGTTTATGTCTGGTTATGCTTCACTTTGAAGGATGTTGAATGTTGCCATTGTAATGTCATATCATATGTGGCAGCTTACAGAATATTTTCTTATTTTACCTTCTTGAATTTTCAGAAGATAGGAAAGGTCATTATCCCCAATTTATCACAGTGTAAACTGGAATTCAGAGACGTCAGTCAATATGTCCACAGTCGCACAACTACCTTATTCTAGGGCAGAGATTCAAACCCTTGACATTGAAGTGCACTGCTAGTTCTTTGTTCCTCAACTGGTACCTGACTTCTGAAGAACTTTGTTGTTCTTACTACATGACTCACCACATTCATGGCATGTTTTGTCTGGCAGCCTTCCTTTAAACTATTCATGCATCAAATAATTATTTTTCCTCTCTATTAGGTACTATACAGGACTAGGATTGTAACAATAACCATAAGCAGACATAATTGCAAAATAAATATATATTAGAACTGTGATTACTGCTTTGAAGAAGTATATGATGCTGCTTACATGTGATAGGGGATTTTCTATAGTCTGTGGGTGAGGGCAGGAATCAGGAAAGGCTTTGTAAAGCAGTGGTAACTGAACTGAAGTCTGAAAGGTAAGGGACAGCCAACCAGATAAAGGAGAGGTGTGTTACAGGTAAAAGAAATGCATGCAATGAAGACAGTGGAAGGGGAGGAGAGACAGTGTGTCACATAGAACTGAGAAAAGACCAAGGAAACCAGAGCAGAAACCAATGTGGGTGGGACGGATGAAGTGTGAGATGAGACAACCCACAATGTGAATGTATTTTTAAAAACTGCTATTTAAGAGCAGTTTTAGGTTCACAGCAAAGTTGAGTAGAATGTACAGAGTTATCCAATATACCCTCTGCCCCCTCATATATACTGCCTCCCCATCATCAGCCTCTCCCACCAGAGTAGTACATTTGTAACAACTGATGATCCCACATTGATGCTTCATTTTCACATGAAGTCCATAGCCGACCATTAGAGATAAAAAATCACTTCTTTTTCTTCCTAACTTAATATATATCAATAGTGTACTCATGGTACACCAGCATTGACAAATTATGGCCCCTGCACTCAAGGAGTTAGAGTCTTTATTGCAATAAAACAAATAGATAATTAGGATTCAAGTCTGTGATTGAGGGAATACAAGTACAAACAGGAGGAACACTGAAACCAGACTGAGAAGTCAGGAAAGAATCAGCCAGGACCTAAAGGTGAATGGATGCTATCCAGTGAATAAGTGGAGAAGCATCCTACAAAGCAAGCTAACAGTTCAGCATATGACAACAGGTGAGGTGGAGAATGACTGAACCACAGAGTGAAAGAAAAGGGGCTCAGCTATGAGATTGGGGACTTAGGTTGGAGCCAGAAGGTACCTCATAAGTCATGTTGAATAAATTGCAATTTATCCTACATCTCTAGCAGGGGAATTGAAAATGGGTTTTGTGGAACCCCATAGAAACATATAAGCTATTGCTGTAGTCAAGACAAGAGGTGAACTGAAGAGCTGTAGTGAGGATACAGAGAGCCAGATGGATGTATGTTGTGACCAGAGGGTAGAGTAAATAGGCTCTCCTCCTTACATAATCTGCCTTTGTCTACTCACATTGTCTGCCATGCCCACAGCTCCTTCTAATAGAAACAGCCTAATTTGCACCAGGCAGTGCCACCACTCAGCAGTCCTGGTGACTGGAGAAGAAACATCTGAGTATCTGACTCAAAGCTGAATTATATCCAGTGTGTCATTACCCAATATAATTAAATTCATATAATCTTTCTTGGGGATTCAAGTGAAGAATTGCAAAGAGAATAAGATAAATAGCCAAGTGTAATGTAACTATGTGGAAGCCTAACCACATGGAGAGTCACATTAAGTTAGATCCCTAAAGGAAAAGCCATACATCCCAACCTGCAGAGGTCACTTAAGATATTGTAGGATCAGAACTATCTCCTGTTCCTGCTCTTCATGAGATTATTTGGTTCTTTCTGAAGTCCCATGACTATACTGTGCTTCAACAAATGATCCCACTATTTCAGAAAATTTGACTTAGTCTCAATTTCTTGAAACCAAGTTATTTTAACTAGACCAATCTATCGTATACCTCTTAAGAAAGGTCATGCATCCTACATCTTCAAAAGTACTGAGACAATAGGATTTGTATTTCAAAACCCATTCCAAGAGAGAGCTCACTTTAACTGGTTGTTATCTTCAAGAGCATACAGGAAGATAGGATTTACTGGCAGTGACTGATTGTTCTGTATTTTTAGTGAGAAATGAACAACAAGAAAGGAAATTTCAATGATAGTTGGAAAAATTTAGATCATATTTTCTTTAAAAGTAATGGGCATGTTACACTACAAAGATGACATGATGAGTCTTCTCTGGGTAAAATAGATAGAAAGTCATTTTAGAGATGCATCACATGTTTTTAATACTGGAGTTCCATGCACAAGTTCTTCTTCAGGGGCCATGGGCTGTAGCAATTGCATTTATGGTAACCAAGGATCAGCTCATCAGCCCAGGCAGCCACAGAGTCCCAGGGAGCCATTTAGGAAAGATCACAAAACCTTCAGGTCATTTCACATCATGATACAAAGTGTGATGAAAAAACACAAGATCAACATTTACAGTTAGAATTCCTCATTGAAGGCTTGGCTCTGAGCATTCTAAGTTTCTATTTGGAAATCTTTTAAGTAGAAGTAGAAATACTTTTCATAGTCATTGTGAGGATTTTCAGTATAAAAGGAATTACTCTTTAGGACAGCATCAAATCAAGTACATGTCACTTAATATTTGTGGTATGAAGATTTTTCTTGCAGAATAAAGAAAACTAGTGAAATTCACAATAGCAATTAAGAATGACGACTTTGGACCCAGATACGCCTAGCATTAAGAAACCAATTTTTACATCCCTAACCCCATAATATTGTACAAGTTATTCAAACATTCCAAGCCTCAGTTTCATCAGCTGTAAAGTTGGTTAGAATGGTACCTTGCTTCATAAACTGTTGTGATTTTAAATGAACTTGTATAAGATCACGAAAATAAAGCAGTAAGGTCTATAATTCATGCTTGCTATATGGTATAAATGTTACTTAACAATATAGTAGAAGCAGCAAGTGGTATTTCAAATATTATTTATAAGCAAAGTGTCACCTAGGACCAGTAATATTTTGGGTTGCCTATCCTGAAAAATAACTCAGTATAGGCTACTTTGACTTTGAATCTAATTTTTATACCAACTACTATTATGCACAGTGTTTCCCTCTTTGCTAACTTCTCACAAGAGTAGCAAAAAGAAATTAAATGTAGCTGTCACAAATACACAGTTGTTATATTGGGAGAATGCAGAATGTAGACCATAATGAGGAAATGTATTGCCTTTAAGTCACTGTTTGATTCATCGTTTAGAAGTTTCTAATTTACTGAATTTTTTTTCTAACTTCCTGAAGAGACTGAAATCTAACATTAAGAAAATATACTATATTAAGTGAACAAGTAGGTTAGAGGTTATAATTTTGAATCTTATTTGGAATATTGTTTTCATTTATATAGTCATTCAACAAATATTTCTTGCACTGCATGAAACATTGGCTATGTTAACAGTGAACAAGATACATATCATTCCTGCCTTAAATTGTCAATAGCCCACTAAGAACACAGATACATTAACAGTAAATATAATGTATACTAAAATCTATGATATAAAAAATGTGCTTTATGAAAAGTAGAGTAGAAATGTGACTCACACTCATGAGGAAGCAAAATTATCCTCTAAAAGCACCAAACTCATTTCTTCTCCTCCATTTGATGGCACACCTTTCTTGACAGAATCTGGCTTACTTGTCTTTGCATTCTCTGTAGTACCTGAAATACTCATTTTCCACAGGTAAGAGCCTCTGTAGGCCCAGCTGATTGGCTTGTGCTCGCTCATCTATACCAACCTCTTTCTACCGTCCTATAAGGGCAGAAAGCTAAAAGCATTATTTTCCAGATTCCCTTGAAGATCTGCTTATGTATGTGACTCGGATTATGCCAGTTAGACATAATCACACAAGATTTGTTTTGAAAATGAATTAAAGAGAAACAGAAGTAGTTCATGAACACATCCATTATTAATGCAGATTGCAGCAGGAACATAGAAAATCATCTTGAACAGTGATTTCCCTGATGACAGTCAAGGTGGTACGAACCTGAGTCCAGCAGTTTTAATAGTTGTTTCCTCAATCCCTGGCTTCTAAACGAGCCAGGTGTGGCAAGTCTCTTGGTGGACCAGTTCTGTATAAGTGTTATCATATTCTACAGTCATTCCTGGAGGCCCAGGCTAAGGGCTACTTCTGCACTTTGAAAATATGGTAGCAAACTATTTCTATTAACTCCCTTTCTGCCCAAACTAGCTGGAACCACCTCTGCTATCCACAACTGAACCTTATTGTAACATTTTGAGTAAAATTGACTTTGTCAGGAATATGTACCAGACTCCACAGTCAGAACACAAAGCACTGTAACAAGACCACCTATTGAGTGTGAAAATAGTAAGAATGAACACACAGTGGCCAGGCTTATCCAACTACATAAACTATTCTGCTTGAGGTGGGCTGAAAAGATTTTGTTTGTCAGTACTTTGGAGTTACCCAAGTCTTATCAGTGTGACTCTGTTGAATTTTTGGACTGGGCATGTTACAAATTAAACAGCCTAATTCCATTATATTTGAAATATGTTGTGGTCTTCAGAGGCCTAGAAAGAAGTCAGGCAAGCATAATGGTGCATGCCTGCAATCCCAGCACTTGGGGAAGCTGAGGCAGAAAAATGATAAATTTGAAGCCAGTCTTCACTACATAGAAAGACCCTATCAAGAAAGACCAAAGAGAGGAAGGAATGAAGGAAGGAAAGAAGGAATGAGGGAAGGAAGGAAGGAAGGAAAGAAGGGGGGAAGGAAGGAAGGAAGGAGGAAAAGAGGGAAGGAAGGAAGGAGGAAAGGAGGGAAGGAGGGAAGGAAGGAAGGATGGAAAGAAGGAATGAGGGAAGGAAGGAGGGAAGGAAGGAAGGAAGGAAAAAAAGAAGGGAGAGAAGAAGAGAGAGAGAGGAAAAGAAAAATGAAATGAAATGAAAGAAGTCAGTGAGCATAAACAGGTCAGTGTTTGGCATCTCAGAGGCAGAGATAGAGACCTAACTAGGGAACAAGACTATCAGCTCCCCTTCGGTGTGTGATTCTAAGACAGCCTTCTGGAAGATGCTCTACCAAATTCACTTGGGTCTGCTTCTAGATTCATTATAGATTTTGAAAATATTTAGATAGCTGCCCATACATGGTAGTATTTTACATACATAAATTCACTTTCTTCTTTCACCCTACTCTTTCTAAGTCCATTTTATGGGTAAAAAGTGCTAAGGATCATTGGCAGAGACAGGGTTCTCTGACTCTTTAATGTTATGTACAGATTTTTGAATGACATTTTACCTTAATGCTGCTTCCTACAAAGAGTTCCCTTCCAGGCAGAGTGTATTGGCCAACTGACATTCAATACTTAAGTCCTTTTGCCAATCATAATTCTCTACAAAAATAAATAAAATAAAACAGTCCCTGTGCATTGAGAAAGAATGCTGAATGTCATTCACTCCCCCCAGATCTGATTCATCAATTATGTAAAATTTAAGGATCAAAAAAAAATAAAGTTCAGGCTCAGAAGCATGTCTAATCCACCAAAATGTTGCCTTCCTGTGGCCCAGGCTGGGTAGCAAGTGGTCCTCTTTATTTATCCCTTTTAAGTCAACAGCCTCCATCTCTATTTCCCTCCCTTTGTCCTCAGGAGGCTGTTGTGATTTATACATGAAGTTCTCGGATGTCCACTGTCACTGCATGACATGGGTTTCTGGGCTATTTTGGTAGAGGTTTGCTCCTACATTGCTCTCACATGAAAGTTTCCAAAGGTTTTATGATCCCATGGTTCAGTCTTCTCTTGACTGGTCTTCTTAAATACAGAATTTGTTAACAGCAGGGAGTCTTAGCACCTGCTTTTAGGATGCAGTTTCAGAGTCAACAAGAAGCCGTCTCTCTTCCTCATAAAGTTTTTGTCTCCATACAATCAATGGTATCTAAAAATTCACAAGTATTCATTCTTTAAACTGTGACTTCCTGCATATCCCACAACACAAATGTCCCTAGGAAACCAGAATACAAGCATTGTCAGTGACCAACATCCTACTAAGCCTGTGTTCATCACAGAATCTACCTATAGGAAGTATTTAATAAGACCAGAGAGGGAAGCTTCACAGCATGGGCTATACTGAAGATGCAGAACAACTATGGGTTATTGTCTGTTCAATACTTGTTAAATACTTGCTAGTGAGAAAAATGAAAATTCCTTAGAGTTCCATTCTCTCTTTGTAAATTCTCATCATCCACTCTATAATCTCAATTACCCATTATGTCTTAATGACATATTCCCTAATTCTTAAGTCCCATTTCTGAACTATCAACCCCTATGTGGAAGTAAGCTCATGAGGAAATGAGCGTGTCCTCATGTCCTCTGCCTCTTGTGTACACTGGGAAGCTCATCTCCTAGCCTTCTCTACAGTTTTGCATGGCTGTGTGAATAAACCCTGTCATTGGAATATGGTGTCAATGAAATGATCAAGGTCTAGGATTGGCTCATAAGACCCCTTCTGTGTGATCCTCCATACTGTCCCTATCTGCCAATTGATGTAAAGAGGATTAGAAGAGGACCAGGAGGCCCTAGCAAATAGTGATGTCACCAGACTGAAGAAGCCAGATCTGGGCCATAATCCCAAAGACACAGTCCTGAATACTTTTTTTAAATACTTTAAAAAATTCTTTAAATTTAATTACCTTTTAAAAATGTGACAGAATACTTTATAGGCCACTTTACACACTAAAACAGGTGATAATAACATACATAATTTTGCAAGCATAAATGCTCAGATATACTAACATCTGTTTCATAGCTAAAACAGTTATGAGCAGACAAACTATATTCAGAAAGAAATAGACCAGAGTCAAGTGTATAAAGACATAACACTATGGATGGTGATTGTGGTCACCAGGGTCATTAACTCTCATTTGAAGTCTTGCATCATGATGAATAGCTACATTTTCTTTTAGGGCCTGGCTCCCCTCAGAAAATACATTCACTGGCATTTTCTACATGGTGTTGCTCTTTTGAAATTCTTCTAATTCAGTAATTACCAAATGAGCATTCCCTTTTAAATTTTCCAGGTTTATATCTTACTGACACTGAAAATAATCTTTCCCAGGTTTCTGGGTATTTATTCTGCCTCACATGAAACAGCTATCCTGCATGCAACCAATAATACACTAATCCCTTTGCAGAATTTGGCTTGTTACCCCTCTTATATACCCCCTCCCTGGCAGTGGGAATTGTGGTTTGGGGAATTTCAGCTTTCAGGATTTCAATACCCAGGTTTTTAACCTTTTCAGATTGTGACTTTTGAGATCCTAGACATTAGGGATTTTGAACTTTTGTGATTTTTAACAAACAGGATTTTTTTTTTCAGGACTGTGACACAGGCACTAATAGAAGCCAATGTCCCTAAATGACTGTGGAGAAGACTGTCTGCCAACCAAGATTATTCACATTGGTGTTTGTATGAGCAAGAAAGAAACTTTTTCTAGGTGAAGATGTTGAGATTTTCAAGGGTGTGTTACTTACCATAATTAGTACTCCCTTTATCTAGAAGTCTGATGGAGCTTTCACTTACTTAGCTATACCCTCTGCATATCAAGGTCAGGGTGCCTAAAATTGAATTTGTAATTATGGAAATTTTTGCTGGATTCTTTGCTTGACCAAAATTTAGTAGGGCTTATGAATCTTCTCCTAAGCCAATCTGTGTCCTGTCTTACAAAATCCAGTTTTAGTAAAGATACTAAGTCAGTGTGGTGTTTGAAATAATAAGAAATATATATTCTACTTTCTGCTTCCCATTTCCTGGCATAGAGCTCTTAAAACTCTTGCAGACAGAGACTCTAGGAGGATCTTTTGTTCTAATGTTTGGCCTTCTCCCCAGGTTCCTGATATAAAGCTCCTAAGACCTTGATATTTTCCTAAATGATAGGAGAATCTGACACAGTGCTCCTAAATTTCCTGGTGATGAGAACATCTTCTGCTCTAATGAGGCCATTCTGTGGGCCCACGGATAGCTTCAGCATGGGGGCCGGTTGCTAGGGAACTAACGATGTTATTAGGAAGGGAGAGAGACTGCCTTTGCGTTGATCACCAATGGACAATGGTTTTATCAATCATGCCTATGCAATAAACCTCTAAAAAAAACCATTGTCAAACATGTGGAGGTACCTGGAGAATGGAGCACCCCCAAGAGGGCATGGAAACTCCACAGTCTCCACATTTCTTGCCGCAGGGGTCTCTTCCATCTGGCAGATTACTTATATCCTTTGTAATGTGGACCAGTGAATGTAAGTATGTGTTTCCCTGAGTTCTGATAGCCATTTTAAGAAATTAATTAACTCCTGGGAGGGAGTAATTGGAACCCTGATGTTTAGCTCACCATACAGAAATCTATATGACAAGCTTCCACTTGCAACCAGCATCTAAAAAGGATAACAGTCTTTGTGACTGATCTTTAACCTATGGGCTTTAACTCTGACTCTAGACAGATGACGTCAGGATTGAAGTGCATGATACAACACCCAGTGAGTGTCCATTTGACACTTGAACTGCTTGATAAGTGGCAAAAACCCTTGTACATCTACTGTCAAAATTGTTGTGTTGAGTGGTAGGTAGAAGTAGGAAAAATATGTTGATTTTGTTTCTCTTTCACACTGGTTGTGTTTGGATTAGTTTTTGTCAGACAGTGTCCGTTTAGCAAGAATCTCTCACCCATGATCACCTGATCATCCTCCATGTCTAATTGAGTTTCTCATTTTCCCCCCATCCTTCTAGTTATTCAGGCCTGTTTTCAGCAAGAATTCTCCTAGATCAGTTTAGCCAGAAGCTCCCTTATCCTTGCTGCAAATTCCTACTTTCCCATGTTGCATTCAGAGTTGAGCCAGATTTTTCTCTCACTCTGCAGTAGTCCTAATGCCTATCCCACTGGTCCTGAATAAAGTTTTCCTTAAGTGCTTTAACAAATAGCATTAAATAAGTTTTTTTCTTTGACTATACAAAGTCTTTCTAGGGGAATAAAGAGAACCAAAATGAACCAGAGAGTCCATATTTTGCCTCACAGAATGCTTTACTTAGGTGAACTCATCTCAGTCTTGGGTCAATTCTAATAGCTTCGTGTCTGAGAGATTCAGTACGCCGAGAATGACTAAGCTTCCCAAGAGTGGGGTCACATTGGGCCAGCTCAAAAGACCAGATTTATTGAGCCAGAATAAAGGTTTATTTGTTTACCTTGAGAGCTCTAACTGCCAAATACAACGGCTACTTAAATCAGCCTCTACCTCCCCTTGTGAATACTTCAAGTATATCAGAGCTAAAGCAGAAGGTACATGTGCAATTAAAATAAGCAGTGCAGATTATGACCTCTGGTAGGCTGAATTATACAAAGTAACACTGTTAACACTGGAATTATCCTATTTTACAGTAAATACGGTGTGCGGGGAGGTATGAGTTGGGGGAGGGTGAATGAAGGAGATTAAGGTGAGGGTGTACAGTTGACGGACTTCATATACTTATATGAAACAGAACAAAGAGACCCCTTGCTGTTGCTTTAAGTGGGGTGGGGAGGAGGTCAAGGGGGAGAATTAGTGGGTGCAAAGTAACCAACATACAATATAGGTCTATTTGGAGCTGTCACAATGAATCCCCTTGCACAATGAATATAGCCTAATAAAAATAGCTAAAAAATTGTCCTTCATCAATTCCTCACCTATGTTTTACCAAGAATTTACCCTTTCTTGAATCTTTCTTCTTCTGTCCATCCCAGATGTTAATTCTCAATTTAGCTTCTCATTATTGCAGTCCTAGACTGTCACAAGTTCTTAGCCAATATCCTTTATACCATTTAAATAAATTCTCCACACATGTGAGGCTCATCTTCTAAAAAGGCATATGAAATCAGATTAACTTTCCAATTTAGAATTCATCAGTATTTTTCCATAAAGATAAAATTTAAAGACCATAGCATGATCTTTAAGCTCCTTCATGAACTTTCCCCTACTCAACTTTCCAATCTGATTTATTCTCAATTTCTTTGTGTTCTAGTCTTGCTGAAATCTGTACAGTCTTCTCTAAATAACACAAGCTCATTCTCACTTTCCTGCCTGTGTACTAGCTGCTTGCTTTATGACCATCTCTCCTCCTTTTTTTCTTTGCTGCCTCCTTCCCTACTGGTGTAGCTACTGCTATAATATGCTCCCGTCCACGCTACATGTCCATCTATTATAGACTATCCTAGCACACTCTAACTTTCTTATTCACCAATTTATCTTCCACTAAACAGTGAGTTATTGAAGGAAATTATTTTTATCATAATTTTATATTGCTAACTACCAGTATATATAGTATTTTCCTGATGAATATTCATAGAATGAATAAATGAATATAAGAATGGGTGGAGTCTATTGTTTTTGATTGGTAACTGTTTTTAACTACTTCTCAGATACTATTTAATCATGTAATTTAATTCAGATAGTAGTTGTTATTTTAATTACAGCAGTAGTTATTATTATCTCTACCTTGTACATGAGAATCTGATCTGAGAGAAGTCAACTTCTCCAAAGATCCTCATTGAGTAAGTTGAAAGCCAAAGTGGAACATGGATGTGACATTAAAAATAAATCACTATCATTTGAACTGTTCTGTGTGAAAGTGACTACGGGTTCAAAATAACTTGAGGTATACAAGAATTAGTCAGCTCAGAACCATCAGAGATAGTTCCATGGAGAAGCAAGCCCTTAATTGGGACTAGAAAACATGATAGGTTTTAGATACATTGAAAGTTGAAGACAGACTCAAGCAAGGAGTAATTAAACCAAGAAAAACATCCGCAAAGAAATTCATGGATTGTAAGAGTACAACTGTGATGTTTTCCAAGTCATTCTTTGGAAATCATAAACCTTGCCTCTATCCAAGAAATTGATCCCCAGTTTTAAATTTCATGTTTTCAATTGTGAAGTAAGAAATATAAGATTATTGTGGCTGCAAAGGAAATGATAATGTTTATATTGCAGAGAACTTACATCAGAACTATTCATTTCTAGATAAAGAGCAAAAAGATTCAATGCTTAACACAAATCAGTTATTATATCTGTTTTCAGTGCCTCCCTAGTTCTAGCCAAGGAAAGATTTTTACCAATACATCATCATATTTAATCTCTATTGGGAGAATTTAAGTTTGAAAATGAAAATAATAAATGTTTCTAGATGTCAAAAACTGGGGAATTGAATTCAGTTTTATTTTAGAATGTAGTCTGGGGCTGCTGCTATTTTCCCAAATTATTCCTCTATGTACAGGCTTGAAATCACTCAATTTTTTCTGTCTGCTTACTCTAAATTGCAGCAAGCTGAGAAACAGATGTCCTCAGCAGAAGGCTGGTGAATAAATCCACCAGGAAAGAGCTGAGGGAATGAAGGATACGGGCAGGACAGCATGGATAAATCACTCACTAAGAGTAGCTAACTGGGTTGTGCATTTTCACATTCATGGTATCATTTTGTCAGTAAGAAAACATGGCCTGAACAAGCAGTTAACTTGTTCAAAATCTCACAGACACCATAAGAAGAACTAGGATTAAAATTTATTTTACAATTTTTTTATTGGAGATTTGTGGGGCACTTATTAATCCTTCACTCACTCCTCCCATCTAGATGCTAATCAAGAGAAGCTAAACCCAAGGAACTAAATGAGGCTTAAAATATTTACAAGTTACTGGCAGAGCTAACTCGGAAATCACAGTGAGATCTCCCTGTCAAATACTGAAGACCTTGAAAAGCATCTGAAAGAAGTCTCTAGTCAGTAGCAAGTGAGAAAATTCAAAAAAGAGCAGAGGCTCCATTTACCTACCAGAAATGGAGCCTGCTTCATGGACTGTCTCAAGGAGGACAAAACAAGCACATACTCTGCCCCTGAGCACAGGTAAGACTGACATCAAAGAAGAACAAAGGCCTATGTTGCCCACAATCCAATAGGACGGACTTACCCCCTGTCTTGTTGACCTACTGGGTGCCAGTCATTCCTCTGAAGGGGGAGGAGAAGTGGGTCAAATGTCATTGCTCATACCAGAAACGTGGAATGGAGTCCTTCATGCATAAAAGTGAGAACAGGAAGTATTGATTGCCTATAACACTCACTGTATTGACAGCCCCATTTTCAGTTTCTGTCGACAATTATAAGCTTTTATAACAGAGCCTTAGACTAAGAGCATTCTCTATAGGTGACAGAAACAGTACAGCACCACATTTTATATGGTAAAAGCAACCTTGGAAAACGTTTTTCATGGTGACATTTGCATTTCATATTGAATACAATGATACATGATTTTAAATCTTTTGAGTAGTAAGTGCTCTTCCCCTCATGAATATCACAAAAACAATATAATTTTACCATGGATATGGGCAAATCAATTCCAGGCGTGATTTTCCTGCTGTTTTTCTCCCCAGAGATATTGGGAGCAGGTTTTCACATTTATGTTCTCCACAGGACATAATTCAGCATTGTGATTTTCACAGAACGTAAACTTGAACTAATAGTGTCTCTGTAATCTAGTTTAAACACAAAGTGAAGATTAGAATGCATGCGTTCTGCTTCACTAATGTACCTTAGAGCATTCAGCAGTGCTGAGCATAGTGGGAAATGAATGATTTACTTGATAAAATCAGGGTCATAGAACCTAGAGCAAAGGCCCATATTGATTCTTCAAGGATTATCATCCTTCTGGCAAATACTTTAAGGTTTCACATAAAGGAAACATTTTGCCTTACGCTTATTAGAATTTGTTTCTGAATGGTCTAAGAGAGAAAAGGAAGTGTAAATTGCCATAACACTCATCTTCAGTTTCTCTCAACTGTTCTAAGCTTTTCTAACAGAGCCTTTGATTATGACCATGCTCATCTGTTTTTGCTCCATTTCCCCAGATCTGCTAGCTTCCTATCTTTCGTCTTTTTATTGTATATAACCCCTTCATCCAGCTTGACATACAACCACACTTTTTCTAGCCAATGTGCCTTTAATTTGCCTCCACAGTTGGAGTTTGCAAAGGTATTCTTCAAAACAATGTGCTTCCCAGTTCTTCCAGATCATAGGATCATCCCAGTCTCCCTAAGTTTCTTGCCAGATAACTTGAATAAGTTTTGTGGCCAGAAGACAGTGTGCCTTCACACCATCTGTCATCATCAGGTGATAAGCATTTTCTTCCTTTGATGATAGCTACACTATCAATCCAGCCGTTGACCAGTTTGCCATGTTGCCAGAAGGCTACTTTCAGGGCTCACCCCATACCCAACACTAGAATATAAAACCATTGATTTCTGAGTACTTTTCAGTTAATTCTGCAATTTAGTAGCACCCAGAAGATTCTAAATTCATTCTTTTTTTTTTGTGACTGGCTTCTTTCACTTTAGTATTTTTATTAGCATGTATTAATTGTACAATGGAGTCTCATTGTGATATATCTATGTACACACATAATATGTTCTTTGATTGAATCCATCCCCTCTATTGCTATTGTCCCCCTTTTTAAACCAATTTTAATGGGTTTCATTATTCTATTTTCATACATGAATGTATTCAACTATATCAATTCCCTTTCACCCTGTCCTTTACTCCCTCTCTCCTCCCAATAGTTCTTCTTTCACACTATCATTCCTTTTTGGTTTTTTTTGGTATAGATTCACCATATCAGAAAGAAAATGCAATATTTGTCTTTTTCAACCTGGCTTGTTTCACTTTTGTTTAACACAAAGATCTCTTATCCCATTCATCTACATTCATTTCTTCTCCCAATCACATCAACCAGAAAAGTCACCCTCCCTTGGGAGGAGCCAGGGCATTATTTCCATTGAAATGCTTCCTCCCAGAGATATGAGGCAAGGGAAGTAAAGGTTCTCCCTAATGTCCAGACATGAAATTCTGCCATTCCTCAATTCCATGCTTTTACTAGAGTTTATTAAAAGTGAGAGGATGGAAGATCTTAAAGGAGGTTTAAATTACAGCAACATTCCAGCTTCTAGTTTTATATCTATTATTTCCAAATCAATTCTGCAAATAAAAGTAATTTGCATGGAAAATATGATTTAAAAAATATAATATTAATGATTCCTGCTATATTTGTATACTATCTTTATTTTTTAAATATTTAGTCTTATAATGGGTTTAATTGTACATATTTTAAATATATTTTGGCAGTAACATGATAAAATGCAAAAGTAAAGTAAGACCTGGAATTCTGAACAATTGTGCTTATACATCCCCAACAGCAGATAAATCAGGTAAAATGTGATGTTCTCATCTAAATGTTCCTGCAAAGCCTTTGAAAACAAGCAAAGATAAGTAAAAACTTATGTTGTACATGTTTTAATTTCTTCTATTCAACATCTTAAGACAAATAAAATAGAGGGGTTTTTTTATATATTCAAAATAATATTTATTGTTTTTATTCAAATTACCCAGTGCATATTAAAAAAGAAGACTGCATCAAATTTCACACTGTGGGATTTTCTTGAGAAAAAAAGTGACTTGATCCAGTTTTGAAAAAAAATACAACTGAATTAAGTAAATTGGGAATCTGATCCCCAATCTCATTAATTCACATATGTGCATTTAATTAAAAGTTTAATTTAGAATTTTTATAGAGTATTAATCTTCAAAGCACCCTGGAGAGGTGAGTGAAGGTTACTAATATTCTTCTTTAGGCTCTTAGTCACAAATATTCAATAAGCAACAACTGTGCAAAGGGAATGAAAAAAGAGTAAAATGAAAAACAAAACTATTATCAATATCCTTAAAGTTCTTCTAAAGTGAGGAAGCCGGGGAATTCTATGGGCAAAAACCTAGTCACTAATATGAAGCTTAGAAAAAATATATATTTAAGGATGATAACCAAGAACCATAAAATATTTTAACCACTTATGGTAAGCCAATAATGCTTTCCTCCCCCCAAAGATGTCCACATCCTAATTCCTGGAACATGTTAATATGATACATTCTATCACAAAAGAGGTTCTGTAGATATGATTAAAGGTCTTAACAAAGGAAGTTGTTCCTAGGTGCATGGGTTGAGCCCAATCTAATTTCATGAGTCCTTAAAAGTAGAGAACTTTCTGTGGTTGAGAGAGAGATACACACATGTAATGAAAGAAGAAATGAAAAAGAAACTTGGACAGAGGAGGCAGAAACAGAAACCAGCGGAGAGAACTCAACCCACTTGGGCAGGCTTTGAAGCTGTGGGAAAGATGCTAAGCGCTCAGGATACAGGCAGCCTCTAGAAATGAGAAACAATTCCTGGCCAACAACCACCAAGGAAATCGAGACCTCAGTCCTGCAATCACATGTGAATGAATTCTGCCAACAACCTGAATGAATATGGAAGTAGATTACCAATGCACCTTCAGATAAATGCTTAGGTTCACCAACTTCTTAATTTCTACCTTATGAGATATGGAGCACAGAACCCAGTCATGCTTTGAAAGCAAAAAAGCCAATTTGAAAACACACAATTCATAATTTCTGTCAGCACTCCCTTAAGTGAACTAGTGTCCCAATAAAATGTGTTCCAATAAAATACCTATTTGCCTACAATCTCATAATGAGGTCTTATTAGGAAAGAGAAAGAAGGTGCATGCAGATTAAGATAAGAATCAAGATGAGACCATGCTGGATTGGCATGAATCCTGAATTCAATACACTGCCCTAAAAAGACACAGAAAGGGCACACAGAGAAAAAGGGAAGGAAGCTATGTGAAGATAGAGGTAGAGATGGGAGTTATGCTGCCACAAGCCACAAAATACCAAGAACTAACAGAAGCTAGAAGTGGAGAGGAAGGGTTCTACCCAAGAGCCTTAAGGCTGAGCATAGCCCTACCACCACATTTTTTTCAGATTTCTGGCCTCCAGAAGAGTGAGAATATATTCCTGTTGTTTATGTGGCCAAGCTTATGGCTATTCAATATGGCAGCTATAGGAAACTAACACAGAGGTCTTTGACTTTGTCAGCAGCTGGACATGTGCTGGGAGGATATGGACTTGAATAGAATATTAAAGGCTGTTTGTGCCTCCATTTGTCCCTCTAGAGGAATTGTTTTCTTGCTCTAAATTGTACCAAGCTGTTTTATATTTCCTGAGATAATTGAGGATCATTTTCCCTGCCATACTTTCCTTTTCTTTTGCATCAGAGGAAAACATGAAGACTCTGAGTACTTCTTCCAGCTTTCGAAAGTCACTATTTGTTAAGGGGAGAGAGTCCCTAAAGTGATACTAATTTTTTTCTCTTGGAACTTCCAGGAAATCGGTCCTTTCCATAAAGTGAGGCATATCGATGAGGCTTTTTATTAGGAGAGAACTGCACAGAGTTTTGAGTTGTTACTTAAAACCTGTCTTGGTTTGATCCTACTTGCTTTTTGTTTAAATTGTACCCTTTGAAAAGTACCCTGTGAGGCTGAACTCCTACTTCACTTCCAAAACAGTCTACACAGACTTAGATATTTTCCCTTCCTTTCATTGTTTTCTTAGGAACAGTGAGGTTTTGTGAGTGTCTACACTTGAATTCTTAAGTATGGGACTTTATTTATTTCCTAACATATGTTGACCCTTTTTTCTCCTTGATATCATACCACATATACTTGAAGTTCCCAGTATTTCATGTCATGGACTCTCCACTTCAAACAGTTTTACTTCAGAAAACCTCAAAGAATGAACTTCTGACCACCTCTCTCTCTCTCTGTGCTCATCATCTCTCAGTGCCATAAAAGATTACCACAGACTTTGCAGCTTGGTATTACCAGACACTGGGATGTTGCAGGTGAACTCTAGATGCAACTCTGAGCTTCCTAACAGCTATTTAAAGACAAACTGATCAGTCATGGATTATGAGACTTTGGCCAAAGGAAGAAAGAGTATACAATTTCCTAGCGATAAGGTTTAATTTCTTCTGTATGGAAAACAATTCATGATAAGTGGGGGGACAAAAGCAGGATGTCTAGCTTGGTTCTAGTTATGTGTTAGCATACTTACTGACAGAATTGAATAAGATAAGAGTTCTAATACAACTTTTAAATTAAGTTGTTTAACAAACAACTTAGTGAAATGAATAGGAAAGTTACAGAGTCAAGAAAACAAGTTAGGATCCAAAACACATACTGAATAAATGATAAATAAATTATATATGTCAAAGAACAAACTAGAGAAGCTAAAAATACCACATAGATGAAATGTTTCAGTAAATCATAGTGAATAAAATGTAGAAAAAAATTAGAAAGAAGTTTATTGTACTGTTTTTTAACATCTTCATTACAAATTACTATACTTAGTTGAGTTCCTTAAAACAATCCACCTTTATTATGTCAATTTCTATGGGTCAGAAATTCTGTACCCCTGACTGACTCCTCTGCTTTGTGTCTCACAAGGTGAACATCAAGATGTCAGCCATGTTTGAGCTCTCCCTTGGAAGATCAGCAAAAGAATCTGTTCCTAGACTTACCCAGGTTACCAGCAGAATGTGGTTCCTTGTGCTTATAAGACTGTGTTCTCAGAGATTTTTTTTTTTTTGGTGGCATTGGAGTTTGAACTCAGGGCCTAATGCTTGCTAGGCAGGCACTCTTACTGCTTGAGTTATCCTACCAGCCCAGCCATATACCCGAAGGAATGAACGTCAGGTTATTATAAAGGCACCTGCACACCCTTGTTTATTGCAGCACTATTCACAATAGCTAAGTTATGGAAACAGTCAAGATGCCCCACTGTTGAGTGGATTGAGAAATGTGGTATTTATATACAATGGAATTTTATTAAGCCACAAAGAAGAATGAAATTTTGTTGTTTGCAGGTAAATGGATGGAATTGGAGAACATCATCTTCAGTGAAGTTAGCTGGGTTCAGAAAGCCAAAGGCTGCATGTTTTCTCTCATATGTGGAATATAGACCCAATCCACAAACAAGCAATATTATGAAAAACAGATCATGCTAAGGGGAGGTCACATACAAGAGAGGGGTATAAAAGAAGGAAGTTGAGAATGTGAATATGCTTGATGTACTTCTTATACAAGAATGAATATAGAATTTTTAAACCTGTTGAAATCACCATAAGAAGGGGACTAAGGTAAAAAGGAGAAAAATAGAGGGGATGAACTGATTTGGGTTATATAATACATATGCATTATATGTATTACATGGAAATGTTGCAATAAAACACCTTGGATAGGTATGTTAAACAAACAAAAATGTCGTCTTTTTTTAAAAAAAAAAAAAAAAAAGGAGACCAGGAAGGCAAAACAAGTCCTTGGAATCCAATCAGCTGGAGGGGGCAGATATAAGGAAAAGATGTAGGAGGATGAACACGATAGAAATATTATGCATACGTGTTCATTTGCAAGTGGAAAAATGAGACCTGTCGACACTATTCCAGGAATGGGAGGAGAGGGTGATAAAGGAGAATGATGGAGAGGTTGAATTCAGCTATGATATATTATGAGAACTTTTGTAACTGTCACATTGTGTCCCCAGCACAATAGTAATAAAAAAAATGAAAAAAGATTATATATCAAGGAAAAAAGAGACTGTGGTTTCCACATACTTGCTAGGTTGCCTCCTTCTTCAGAAGTCCACAGCTATACATAGAATTCATCTTCTACATAAGTTCACTGACTTCTGCTGCAATTTTCCAGTGTCTACCTGGACAAAGTTCTCTGCTTTAGAGGGTCAAAATGATTAGATATGGATAATCTAGGATAGTCTCCTGGTTGTTAGGTCCCTAAAGTTAATTATGTCTGGGAATTCCCTTTTGCTGTATAGCATAACTTATTTACAGTTTCCAAGAGTCAGGGCATGAACTTTTCTGGGGAGCCACTCTGCCTGCAATAATAGACATGGAGAAATGTTGTTCCCAAAGTACAGAACTCAGCAAAAAGATATACAGAAAAAAAAAAGAAACTATAAAAGGTAAAAGAATCTCCATTTGAAAAATGGATACATCATTCTAGGAGCTCTTTGTAGAAACAACTGATGAGAAGATGTGCTCTAGTAAGGTGTCACACTTTGAAGGTGAAAGTGTAGCTCTTGAGGTAACCAGAAGAAAGAAATCAGGCTAACCATAACAAATGGCACGACAACTTGTAATGCTGGAAAATGATGGAAGTCTGCTGTCATTTAGATTCCGAATATCCTCCAAAGACCCAGATGTTAAAGCTTGGTCCCTACAGTGGCGCTTCTGGAAGTGGGTGAAATCTTTTTCCAGTACTAAATACCGTGGATTGAACTGAGGCCCTGAGCTTGCTAGGCAAATGCTCTACCTCATCAGCCATGTCTCCAGTCCTTTGGCTTTTCGCTTGTTTTTCAAACAGGATCTTTTACCAACTTTGCTGGGATTGGCCCTGATCTATGACCTTCCTACCTCTGCCTTCAAAGTAGCTGTGATTTCAAGCAGGCACACAGGATTTTCTTCTTGATCCAATAGTTTTTTAACAACTAAATTTAAATTTCCTCCCAACTTTTGTTGTTAGTTGATGATTTATTTTCATAAGACTGAATGCTCTATTCTCATTCTACTTTGACAAATTATTTTTTTCTTAATAGTATGATGTTAAACATATTTTGTGGTCATGCAAAAAGATGTCTTCTTCCTATTAAGGTTTAGTAAATTAATTCAATATAAATTAATATTTTCCTTTAGCCATTACTCTGGATTGAATCTGGTTTGTCTCCCAGGGTTCACATGCTGGAATCTTAGTTTCCAGTGTGGCATTGTTGAGGTTGGACCTAGTGGAAGTTAATTAGAACAACAGTGCTCATGAATGGATAATGCTGTCACAAAGGGAGGGGGTTATGTCTTGTGGTGTGCTGTGCTGGGTTTTGTGAAGGAGGTGTCTAAAACAAAGATCTCCCATGGATAAACTTTAATATTACTTAGATATCTCAATAACAAATAAATAATTAAATCAGTTAAGCTTTCAAATTAAAAAAATTAAAATTAGTCAAAATACAGACAGGATTATTAAAAATAAAATATAGAAACTACAAATTTGAACAAACAATATAAGTAATAAATGGACACTAAAAAAGAAAAAACATTAATCTAGAGAATCAAGAAATTTTAAAAATCCCATGTATAGAAAGTTAGAGTCAAATAAAGGCAGACAAACACACGTAAAGAGTAAAGTAACTGAAAGGGAACACTTTGTAACCTGTTTGCTTTATATGTAACTTTCTTGCTTGAAAAATTTAATGCTGTTATAAAATAATTTCATTAGTAAAACACACATTACTATAGACAGAAAACTAGGTAAACCAATAACCATGGAAGATACTGAGAAAGTTTTCAAAACCTACCCATCCAAAACATACTAACCCCAGACTATTTCACAGTTGAATTAAACTAAACCTTTTGGAAAGAGATAATTCCAAAGCATTTAAACTCAACCATTATGAGAAGAAAAACAGAAATATTTCTAATCCTCTTTACAAAAACTACATTGTTCTGATTCTAAAATTCACACACACACATATGCACACAATTACAACACTTTTATTTTAAATATTTTTATGTATTTGTATTTGGAAATTATGAATCTCAATTTTAAATACTAATTAAAATATTTACAACTACAATCCAGAAATGAGTTTTGAAGTTACTTCCAATTATAAATTGGATTATTTAAGAAATGAAAAAGACAGTTCAAAAGTACACTTTTTTTTTTAGAAAAATCTATCAATAGAGTTTTTGCTTTGAAAGTCAATAAAAATATGATCAACTTAACTGTTGGCAAAAGTCATTGGAAAACCAATGCTCACTGACAAATTCTAGGTGGAAATGGGGACAGAAATGCAGTGTGGAGACACTAATGTCTCTCCCCTTCATTTTAGTAGGCATAACCTAATTTGACTCAGCTCTTGGCTCTTCGCCTCTCCCCTTGTTCATGGAATGTGTCCACATCCCTCCTGTCCTTAGTGAATCACTACTGCTTTATTTCTGAGTGGCTGGTTTTCCTTTTACCTCCCTGAGTTTGATATGGACCTGTGACAATAACCTGGTCGCTAAAAAGTAAAGGCAAATCTGCCTGGCAGATTTAGGAAAAGATTTTTCTTACTCATTACATGATGATGCAGGGAAGAAAACCCACACTGCTTTTTACCAGAAGTATTCCACCTTGCTAAGGATGGCAGAACAGAAAGCTAGATGGCATGTGGGTACTGACAGAGTTGAGTCACCAACTTAACTGTGGAACTCTGCCTGCCTCTGAGGTAGGCAGTGAAATGATAGCTTTTTCTCACTTTGTACCACTTTTAGTTGTGTTTTTCTTATTTAGAGCCACTGTCATAACTGACACATCCTCTTAATAGAGTGAAGTAAAACTATCAAACCAAAAGTTCAAAACACTAAAATCATTCCTAGTAAATTTTGGAACGACCAAAAGATATGTGCTATTTAATAGCACTAAACAACATGCTATAAGAATTAGCCAATGTAAGCCAGGCAGCAGTGGTTCACACCTATAACTCTAGTCACCCAAGAGACTGAGATTGAGAGGATATAGGTCAACCACTATGCAAATAGTTTCTTAGACCCCTTCTCACCAATATCTGGGAATGGCAGTGTGCCTTCCATCACAAGCTACTCAGGAGGCTGAGATCAAGATGATTGTTGTTCCATGACAGGCCTGAAAAAAAAGTTTGCAAGACCCCACCTCAACAGAAAAAATCTGGACATGATAGTACATATCTTTAATCCCAGCCATAGCATAAAATAGGAAGATCATTGTCCAGGCTGGCCTGGGCAAAATGTAGGAGCCTATCTCTCAAAATAACCAGAGCAAAAAAGGCTGGAGGTATGACTTAAGTGGCAGAGCACCTGCCTCACAAGTGCAAAGATCTGAGTTCCAACCTCCGTTCCACCAAAAAAAAAAAAAAAGAAAGACAAAAAATTATTAATATTTGAAGATGAGTAGGTAACTGGAATATTCAAAATTCTGAATTGTAAATCTATTAAAAATGAGTATTAATATATTTAGCTGAATAATAATAAGCAAAATTCCTAGAAGTAAATAGAAACTATAAAAAAATTGAATTAGTAGGATATGTATACACATATATGTATGTGCGTTTATATAATATATATATATATCTTGATTTTAACTTAGAAGTTCAATTCCATAAATGTCATATAATCCCAATCAAAACACCAAATGAATTTTTTAAATGGCAGGTGTTCTAAAGTTTGGATGAAAGAATGAACGTATAAATACATCTGAAGAAATTCTAGAGGAGTAGTGAAGGAAGGCTTACACATTCCACATTTAAACAGGTGATAAAGTCACAGTTGAAAGAGTGTGTAAGGGGACAGAAATAGACATGTAGTTGATACAAAGTCCATAGTTAGATCAAAATATTTATGAGAAATGAATACATAATACAGTTATCATTTGGGGAGAGGAAGATGAATCAATAAGTGATTTATAGCCAAATAGTGTACCATTTTGGGGAAACAAATTTCTACATTAGCATATAGACTATGTCCCAGTGAATCATACATTTAAATGTAAATGTTCAAAATATATTTCCAACTTATGATGATAGTGTTAATTTATAATACAGAAGCCCTCTTAAGAAAGTAAAGAATCATTGTTCCCCAAACGGAGCAGTTATTGTCAAGCCACTGGGCCACTGGGAATGAATGCTGACTGGCTCACTGGTGACAGGAACAGAACTCCACCAGGTGCTTACATATAGCTGAGAGCTCCTGGTCTATGCTCAGATGCTCAGAGGACAGCACAGTTGGGTGAAGCCAGGCAAAGAGAGGCTATCACCCAGAAATGAGCATGAACCAAGTTCAAGGGAACACCTGATCTAAGGGGGGGAAAAATCCCTTTCCAAGGCCAAAAATCTCAAGTTAGAAACCCACTGAAGCCTAACTGACAGCACAGTTCACATGTTAAAGCTAAGGCTGTCTTGAAGAAAATTTTCTGTGGGTGATAATGAAAATTTTTAAATAAGCAGTTTGTTAATTTAAAAGGGCCAATTAAAAATCTTAGAAATGAACAAAATTTAGCAGAAGTTTTAGCATCAATGAAATGATTTGTATTCAAGTAAAATCTGTGAATTGATGGGTCAAATTGAGGCACCCTCTCATAAAGTAGAGCACATCAAGAAAAAGATTTCTTTCAAAAAGCCAGGAAGCTAAGAGATAAGTGAATATGACCATATGTTCTAGGTATAACTAAGATTTTCAGAAAGAGAGAATGGTGCTAGATGGGCAATATTTAAAAAAAGAGACCAATAATTTCGCACAATTGAGCATAAATCCTAAATACTGAAAAAGTTTTGTACTGACAAGAAAGATCAATGTTCACCATCCATGATGGTGAAACCTTAGAAAGAAAGATTGAGCATGCTGAAAAAAGAGCTTAAACAGAATGTGAAGGTTGAGAGTGAAAAAACAGTTTACCTACAACAATGAATCATATTAACATTAGCTTTTCTGTTAGTGACATTAGAAGACAAAAGACAATCAATAAATAGATCTTCAAAATGGTGAGTAAAAATAACCCACAACCTTGAATTTTGCACCTATTTAAATGATCACTCAAGAATGGAGAATATACAAGGAGATTTAAAGGCTCTGGAAGATCCTAAAGTTTACCATCCATAACCCACTGTGAAAGAACTGATTTTGTCCTCTACAAGAAAGACAAAACGAAGAAAGGAGCAGTAGACTGCAAAATGGGAGAGGTCGGTCAACCCATACAAAGCTTCAGGTAGATAGGAGGGATATATTCTGTTTTTTTTTTTTTTTTTTTAGTATAGCAGCATGGAAACAGTTAACTAGTGTGTCATTTAACTAAAAATATTAGAAGAGAGGATTTTGCTTGTATTCACCATGAAGAAATGATCAATTTAAGGTGACAGATTAATTATCCCAATTTGATCATTACTAAATGTGTATATGCAAAAAATTATACCTCATAAATATGTTTAAATATTATGTGTCCATAAAAATTGATTTTAAAATGTGCAAAAAACTGTATAATCTGTGGGTGAACAGTTATCAATAGTAATAAATAACAATTTTCCCAGGTGTAACAGTGTGTTCATATAATTTTCAAACACCTATAATATAAGAACTTTGGGAAACTAGCCCAAAGGGAAATAAAAGAAAACATTTTATGTTGTTCAGAAGAAAAATAATAAACTTTGAATATTGGTAAGAAACATTTTTTTACAATAGCTACTAGTAAACATTAAAATTAAACATCAAGTTCCACTTATAAACCAAAAACTACATTTATATGCATTTGTAAACCAAAAAATATACTGCTAGTTGTAGATTAATAAAGGAAATAAAAAAAGAAAATTATAAAAGATTTAGAACAGAATGACAAAATTATTACCTGTCAACACTGTAGGATGCAACAAAAATGGTACTTAGAGCTTTAAAGATGTTTATTAGAAAGCCAGAAAGACTTAAAATAAATGAGCTAGGTTTTCTACTCAATAAGGGAGAAATGGTGACACACAGGTGGATAAAATAGAAGAATGTAACAAGGATAAAAGACAACATGGAAAAAAGATTAAAAATAAAAGCAAAGGCAGTGGAAATAATCAACCAAACTAGAACCCATCTCTTTAAAAAATGAATTAAGGAGAAAATGAATCTCTGATAAAATGAATTAAGGAGAAAATAAATTAAGGCATGAATAAGCACTATTAAGTTTGGGAAAAGAACATCATAAATAGTAATACCTATACCCTCAGTCCAAACACACTCAACACTTCCTTTAAAATCCACCAGTTTAATAAATTGAGCATATTCATGGGTTAAATAAGAAAAAACAACAGTCATCTTAAAATTTTAGGGAAATTTTCAAGATGCCTCAGTCACTCAACAGCACTCTGCCATGATTTGAAAAAATAAAACTCTTGGCATACTAAGAACAGAAAGAACTTCTTTTAATTGTTACATATTAGAATCTTACACCCAGTATTAAAAGCATTCCCATCAAAGGCAGAAAGAAACTACAGGTTGCTTTGAAGTTCTTGGCTAATGTGTTAAGACAAGGAAAAGAAATAAACATAAGGATTAGAAAGAACAAAGCAATAATTGTAAGGACTTTCATTTTTGTCTGTCCATTACCCACCTCCCTGATGGAAACAGAGCCCACATGCCCAACCACAGGACTGGGTTCACAGTCAGATTTGGAGAGTCGTAGAACCCTAGAACCCTAGCCACTGCCATCATTCCAGAAAGTAAGCCAGATCCCTTGAGTTCTTCCCAAGGATTTTTTTTTCTTGTTCTGGCTTCTTACTTCTCTCCCACAACTAGAAGAAAATTAATTTGGCTGGTTAACAACTCCATCTCCTTGCATATGAGTAAGCAATAGATGAAAAGTAGAAGCCAAACCCAGATGAGCAAAAATAAAAGAACAAGAAAAGCATCTTAAATATGTTATTTTCCTGGCCCCAGTCTTTCTGATCCTGGGGAGTGGGCAGAAACAACCGAACAAGTCTCAACCTAGGCACATATCTCAGAGCTTCACTAGTTCCAAAACCTATTTTTGCAATTTTTTTCCAGTATCTTCCTATTAGTACCCATAATGTCCTGAGTGATGCTCTTTTGTGGTGTTCTATAATAAGGAAAAAGAACATGAAAATATATTTTAGAGACTTTCCATAAGGATTAGAGGTCTTTGGGACTAGGGGAAGCAAAGGGACAGGAAACTAACATATATTGATCATTTCCTATACTCAGTGTGCTCTACTATATAATTAATATATATTATATTAATCTTCACAACAGTTCTGTTAGGAAAACCTTGTTATCCTCATGTTACCCCTGAGTAAACTGAGATTTTAAGAGTCTATTGAGACATATTCAAACACTGCCAAGATTAATTCCAAAGCCAATAATCTTTAAAATATTTCATGCATCTTGGAATGAACCTATAAGAAATATAACATAAATGAATTAATTAATAATTAACCTCAATTCCCATCACTTATTAGGAAAAGCACATATTATTCCTTATAATTTTAGTCTTCCTCTTTTGCTTAGAGAGTTACAAAAATAAAAATTCTCTTAGTAAATGCAAAAGAAGGGGAATTCTGTGTCGTTTTGACATTTAACCTATATTCTGCTCAAGTGGTAATATCTGGGACATCTTGCTTGAAGAAGTTATCTTATTTGTACCTTTAATCAGAGTAAATGTTAGTCTTTCTTAAGACTTTCCTCTGGTTCTTGTTCCTACTTAAGACCTTGACATTTAAATATTGCCTAAAGTACTATCATTGATTGTATATTCTTTTTGATGTATATTTTATCATTCAATAACTTCATACATTCTCATGTCTTAAATACCATATCCTAACAAGTCCTTACCAGGTTTTCAGTACTTGCTACAAATGCACTCAAAATTTTAGTCCCACATACAAACAATTGTCCCAGGGCATATAAAACTGGACATCCCAATAATACTCTGAACACCATATGACCAAATCTGAACACAGTTTTCCCACCAAATAAGCTCATACTTTTATGTTTGTGGTCAGTCAGCTCCCCACTCTTTCAGTTGTTAACTGCTCTCAAACTCTTCTAGGTCATTTTCTCTCACATAGCAGTAGATTAGTAAATATTATTGATTTTTCCTTGTCCTTTTGTCCTATGTCCATCATCTCCATTCTATTACTGATTCAGGCTTATATTACTCTTTCTTAAATCCTTTTTTGAAAAATTCCTTAAATTTTACATATTTCCAAGATCCAATGTCAGCCCAACCAATTTATCCTTTAGTTCTTGTAATCATCCATTCAATAAATATTTATTAAGCATAAACTATATATCAGTCACTATGCTAGGTACAGGTGAAACACAAATGAATAGGAAGCAGGTGTAAATTTCCAAGTACAACCATATAAATATACAGTGTATGTAATGAGACTTCAGAAGAGGGTGGACAAATTGGAAGGTTCAAAGACTTCTTTGAGGCAGCCATGTCTGAATTGAGTCTTGAAAGATGTAAATGGACCCTCAGCTTTCCCAGGGCTCCTGTTCATACCAGCCATAGCATTTGCTACTTTGGGTATAAGATATAATCCATAGGTGCTCTGATTTAGTTCTTGCTTGCATTCAGGAAGTATTTCCTTAGATAATCTTGGGGAAGAAGGTACTTTGGGGAATTATAAAGTCACTCATAATTCTCTCAGTTCAGTCTATGTCTATGAACAAATGATTTTTCTCTGCACAGTAAGTAGGATGGATATTCCTTAGACTGCCTCCTCTGTCTTTCTCTGAATCAAATAACTGCTAGATAATAACAATGATTTCGACAACCCTTTGGAAGATGGCATTGAGTGCTAAAAGAGAAAATCATATGTCACCAATTTATCTACTTAGTTCTCTAACAGCTCATAAAGTTGAGATTTCCAAGCCTATTGGGAGGAAGCTATTTGTGCAAACTCCCTTGTTACCTTGTGATTTGCATGTGCCTTGTTCATCTCTGTCTCATCATCTCCATTAAGCATTGCTATAGAAACAAGGAAGCCTCCATCAACACATGACCCTTTGTCATGCTTACATCTCTACCTAGTTATTGCTTCCCTGAAAGACTGGCTGTGGTCTATGATGTTTTAGCAGTGGAAACTGGAGGGAAAGAAGGCAAGGGTTGAACTCTGATCCTATATGAGGATCCTATATGGGGTATGAAATGGCAGGGAACTTCCATTCTGGAATATTGGTATTTCTTCCATACAATTTCTAAAAGCAACTTGATATTCTACCCAAGGATATGTTTCTCTCTGTTAATTACCTACATAATGTGATTCTACATAAGGATTACATACCTCTAAGTAGGGAGTAATATTCCTTTTATTAACATAATGATTTCTTAAGAAATAATACTGCAGATTTACTCTGCTGATTTTCCTTTCCTCTCCTGAGTCTTATCATAAAGTTTTGTATTTAACTGAACTTGACACTGAAATTCACTGCCCCAAGTTTTTCTTTTTTCAGTTAGTAGGAAGTAGGTAGAGAGAGCAGTTGGGGTCATCCTAGACAATGAAGTTTTGATATAGGAACCATGTCTTTTTTCCTTTCATTTGGGTGGCATTCAATATAGAGTTTGGCACATGGGGACTTCTTTGTCAATGCTTAATGAAGGAATGAATGCAGCCAGCATGGTGGTAAAGTCTATAATCAAAGCTTTGTGTGAGGCCAAGTTGGAAAGATCTCTGAGCAAAAAGCTCAAGACCTTATCTGAAGAATAAATAAGCTGCCTAGGCAAAATGGCTCATGCCTATTACCCCAGCTATGCAGGAGGTGGAGATTGGGAGGATCTTGGTTTGACAGAAATCTGGACAACAAGTTGAGATGGGATCTCAACCAGTAAGCCAGGCATGATGGACATGCCTGCCATCCCAACTACATGAGAGGTAGAGAAAGGAGGATCAAAGTCCAAAGTTGGCCCAGGCAAAAAGTGTGAGATCTGAAATCATATCTTAAAAATAACCTAAAGCAAAAAAGGGTTGGAAGTGTGAGTCAGGTGGTATACAGCAAGACCCTGGATTTAAATACCAGTACTGCAAAAAACAAGCAAACGAATGAATGAGTGAATTCAAATATCCAACATCATCCCAAAGCCTCTGTCATAGAAACTGCTGTGCTGATGCCCTTCCTCATTCTGTTATGTCACAGGGCCATTGAAGAAGCTATGGAATAAAATCTAGATTTGTGTCTCTCTTTTGTCAGCCTGAATTGAAATCACCAATAGACGCAGTAACAAACAGATACAATGGAAAAAAATGTACCTTCTTTATAAACCACAGGAAACCTAATTTAAAAGACATATTTGTGATTTCTTTTGATGTTTTAGTCACTTCTATCTCAAAGCAATATCCTGTACTTGAAACAAATGAAACATCTAGTAATGTGGCCTGAATTTTAAGGCTAGCATGGAAAATTCCTAGTATTTTCAGATGCAGATCAGATAGACGGAATACAGTGAAAATTCTCAATATGGGTAAAGGTATATTTTTTCTTTTGTTTGTGTTATTGCATCATTTTGAAGATTTTAAAGATGACAATGGAAGCTGTTTCTAGAAAAGAATGGTTGAGCGATGGAATCTGAGTACTTGAAACTCCTTAAAAGTGGAAGGAGTGGTGAAATAGCAGTAGAATGCTCCAGAAATAACTGACCTCTTCAGATAGAATAACCACTGGCTGTATTGCAGGAAGGATTGGGGAGTAGGTAGGGGTCCAACCTCATAAAAGGAGACATGAGTTATAACAGAAATGTAACACATTCAACCTAGCTCTACATTGGAGATAACAGAACCCTTGCTTTCATACTTAGAAAGAACACCAATTTCTCCCTTTTTTATTTATGCAGTTTAATCTCATCTTGTATACAAGAACAGGAAATCAAATTTCTTATGCAGAAAAACATTACATCCTTGAGTAGATTTAATTGGAGCATCAAGGAAGAAGCATCTTTGGGCTTCTGAACTGCATGTTGGTTTTTTATTGATCTGTGTATTCCTATAGTGATTTGTATTGGTATTTATAAATATTTCTTTTATCATTGTGTTGCTATTGTTCATTTTCTTGGCTTTACAAACAAACTTTAAATTCTTGAGAGATGTTGGATTCTTATTATTTGTCTTTGGACCTTCAGATACAGCAGAATACCTGGCATATGTGCCATTCAATAAATGTTCTTACATCAAGAATCAAAAAAAAGCAAGTTTAATTCCTCTTCTTTACAACCCTCCAAAAGGTATGGCTTCCAGAGCCTTCTGCAGAAATTGAAATACTGTGCAAACTATTCTCAGGAAGGTTCAGAATGCAAGCTGAAGCATGCATTGTATGAGAGGACCAAAAGATACTGATTTATCAGTCCTTCCTAGTACACAAAGAACTATTTAGGCAGCTCTGCTGATTGGTAAATGACAGAAAAGAAAAGAAAGGTCTAGAGTGTATCTTTGGACCATTCTTTTTTTGTTGTTAAGATAGGAAATAAAAGATTTAAAAGATCATAATGAGTATTTACTTTCTTTTCTCCTCACTGGAGTAAAACAGGAGTTGTACTATGTAGGTGAAACAAATAAAGTGAAACATCAAAGACTCATTCAGCAACCTGAATGGAACCACCTGAGCTGCCCATCAGTTTGTTGTATTGATAAATCATATCAATACAACAAACTGATTTTGGGTGGAATAACTCATTAAACTTGGGTGATTGGACAGTTTGATTCTCCTGTAGATCCAGCAGGCAGTAGTTGTGGCACTCTGAGCCATAATCATTATTATCCTGACAAACCAAGTAAGAGGAGAACTTTCGACTTTATGATGGTCTATGTTGGTCTATGTGTGTTGGGGACCACATTGGCTTTTGGGAAATATTTGGATACAGGCAGCATCCACTGCTTAGGGGATGACATTCAAAAAGATTGCAAACTTTCCTACTCAACACACATAGGTCAAAGAAAACTTTTGTTTTTTTCAGTGAAATTCTACCATAGCTAAACTGGAGGGTGAGTCCCATGGGAATATAGTAATTCTGTAACTTTATCTTTAAATAATAATTTCTACATTGTTTCAGAAAATATAGATTCCCAAAAAATCTAACTTACCATCAGCTAGTCCTGACCTGCTTTTAATATATTTGAGAAAATAACTACATGCCAGAGGAATTTAATTCAATGATTATATTAATTTTATTCCATAAACAGCTGTTTTATCCACTTAACCTACTTACAGGATCATTCTGTGTTTCAAATGTTGATTTCTCTTAAGAGCCAAAATTCTGCACTGACTTTCAACCCTTCAATCTTATCTAATTTCCTGGTAAACATTAAGATGCAGACAGAATTGAATTTTAACACAATGACAAACACTTCTAGACTGGCAAGACATTTTCAAGAAGCAAGTCAGAGATGTTACTTGATTCCTTTTCAGAAGAAGCAGTTCCTTTAGAAGCTAGTAAAGAAGCTACTTGAGTCTAACTTCATGATAATATTTCCTCACTTAAGATGTTTTATCACTCTTTTCTTCTCATTTTAAACTTAAGAGGTAATCTCCCCTTAAAATGGTGGTGAACTGGGCAGAAGCCCCATTCTCTTACTCAAAATGATTTTTAGAGAACTCTGAAAGAGCAGAACTCCACATTCTGCTGTGCAAATATTCTGAAAATGCAAAGATAAATAAGACATAATAGCTAACTTAGGAGGGCACAAAGTCCAGATAAGATACATACATGAAGACATATTTCAATTCATGACAAGTCTTCAGTGGGGAGGTAGGGAGCTTTTCCTTGAGAAGCCTAGGAAGGATATTTTAGTTGAATTCCCCATTTTTCCTCTTCATGAGCAATGGTCCTAAAGTAAAGTGGCATTTCTACCCAAATTTGTAGATAAAGTAACTACTAGCACTGTTAACTAACTACCCTACCAGTATGTCAAACTCCACAGGCCCTCAGATTTGTAAAACATAACCCAACTTTACTTTCTTTTCATAGTTTAGGTTCCTCATGTTTTAGTCTAGCTTATTCATCATTTCCCTGTGCCATTCCAACAGTTTCCTAACTGCCTTCTCTATTTTCAACTTATCCTTTATTACTAATGTATTTTGAACATTGAAACCAAAATTTATTTTCTTAAAGGCAAAGCTGATCATATCGTTCCCTTATAGAAGGTCTTCTCATTACAAAGGATGAGTTATTCGCTGGTAAATGGATGGAATTGGAGAACATCATTCTGAGTGAGGTTAGCCTGGCTCAAAAGACCAAAAATCGTATGTTCTCCCTCATATGTGGACATTAGATCAAGGGCAAACACAACAAGGGGATTGGACTATGAGCACATGATAAAAGCGAGAGCACACAAGGGAGGGGTGAGGATAGGTAAGACACCTAAAAAACTAGCTAGCATTTGTTGCCCTTAACGCAGAGAAACTAAAGCAGATACCTTAAAGCAACTGAGGCCAATAGGAAAAGGGGACCAGGAATTAGAGAAAAGGTTAGATCAAAAAGAATTAACCTAGAAGGTAACACCCACACACAGGAAATCAATGTGAGTCAATGCCCTGTATAGCTATCCTTATCTCAACCAGCAAAACCCCTTGTTCCTTCCTATTATTGCTTATACTCTCTCTACAACAAAATTAGAGATAAGGGCAAAATAGTTTCTGCTGGGTATTGAGGGGGGGAGCGGGAGGGGGTGGAGTGGGTGGTAAGGGAGGGGGTGGGGGCAGGGGGGAGAAATGAACCAAGCCTTGTATGCACATATGAATAATAAAAGAAAAATGAAAAAAAAAAAAAAAAAAAAAAAAAACAAAGGATGAGTTAACTTCTTTAACTGCACACAAAGGGTGAGATGGGAAGTAAGCATTTAATTGTACCCATAATATTTTATTCCTTAAAAATAAGTTAGAGCAAATATGGAAACATGAACTGCTGCAAAATCTGTATGACAGGTACATTCATATCTGTTATATTGTTTTCTTATCGAAATGGTTGACATACTTCAGAATAAGAAATTAAAACATGAAGGATCCAAGATGGCAGCTTAGAAATCCTAAGCTCCGTGACTCCAGAAACCTCCTTTAGACATCGGAGATACACTTGGGTAATTTTGATTGCTTCTAGCTGAAATTAAAACCTGCCAACACATTAGATGCACATAAAATTCAAGGACTGACCATTAAATCAGCTTTTAATTGCATCTAACAGCCGTGAAAATCCTATGTGGCACAGCCAGCAAGGTGTGACCTGCCCTAGGAAAAAAGCCCCATGGCCATTTCTTTTTCTTTTTCTTTTCTTGCAATAAGCAGAAGACAGAGCATAAATCAGAATCAAACTCTGTGATATCCTGGACCCCATGGAAAGCCTCTCTATGCTACTCTGTGCTGAGAAAATTGGCACCATTTCTCCCCACCAGCTGGCTCCAAAGCTGCTTGTGTGAATCTGCCCATTCAGGTACAGGAAATTTCCAGGACACCAAATAGACTTGACCAAAATAGAAACCCCCTCATGGCATATTATCATTAAAACAACAAACACCGAGAACAGAGACAGAATATTGAAGGCTGAAAGAGAGAAAAAACAAATAACATATAAAGGTAAATCCATCAAAATAACAGCACATTTCTCAACAGAAACCTTAAATATAAGAAGGGCATGGAGTGAGGTGTTTCACTGAATGAAAATAACTTCAGCCCTAGGATACTCTACCCAGCAAAACTATCATTCAAAATTGATGAAGAAATGAAAATCTTCCACAATAAACAGAAACTGAAACCATACATGACCAATATACCACCACAGAAGATTCTACAAGGAATTCTGCACACAGACCACGAAAGCAAACAAAACCAAAGAGGACAGGAAGCATTAAACTGCAGGAAAAGAAAAGACAAGTAATCAGAGTGTATCATTAAT
The DNA here is from genome assembly GCF_047511655.1 of Castor canadensis. Classification (NCBI taxonomy): domain Eukaryota; kingdom Metazoa; phylum Chordata; class Mammalia; order Rodentia; family Castoridae; genus Castor; species Castor canadensis. Next base: position 193,878,199 of record NC_133387.1, read on the forward strand.
TTGACTGCACACAATCAAATCTTTAAACTACAAAAACAACTAAATAGAGAAATCACCACGTACCTATCAATATTAACACTGAATGTCAATGGACACAATTCCCCCATCAAAAGACACTGTTTAGCAAACTGGATTAAAAAGGAAGATCCAACAATCTGTTGTTTATAAGAGACCCACCTTATTGACAGAAATAAACATTGGCTTAGGGTGAAAGGCTATAAGAAGATTTACTCCCCAAACATGTAGGAGTAGCAATACTTATATCAAAGTAAACTTTAAACTTACATTGATCAAATGAGACAAAGAAGGACACTTCATACTAATAAAAGGGATAATACATCAAAAGGAAAAACAATTATCTACCTATATGTACCCAATGTCAGTGCATCCAATTTCATCAAGCATACCCTAAAGGACACATATACCCTAAAAGCACATATAGACTCCAGCACAGTACAGGAAAGATCAGGAAATACTCTGAAAGCAATAGGTATAGGCAAGGACTTCCTCAATAGAACCCTAGCAGCTCAGCAACTAAGAGAAAGGATAGAAAAATGGGACTACATGAAATAAAAAGCTTCTGTACAATAAAAGAAATGGTCTCTAAATTGAAAAGACCATTCACAGAGTGGGAGAAAATATTTGCTGGCTATATATCAGACAAAGGACTGATAACTAGAATATATGGGGAGCTAAAAAAATTAATTCCCCCCAAATCAATGAACCAATAAAGAAATGGGCAACTGAACTACTGATGAATGGGTTAAGAAAATGTAGTATTTAAACACAATGGAATTTTATTCAGCCACAAAGGAGAATGAAATTTTGTCATTTGCAAGGAAATGGATAGAACTGGAGAACATCATCTTCAGCAAAGTTAGCCAATCTCAGAAGGCAAAAAATCACGTTCTACCTCATATGCAGATTATATACTTAAAAATGCAGTAACAGTATTGGACATGTGTCACACACTAAGGGGAGAATACAGCATGAGAGGAATAGGGAAAAAACTTAAAACTTGAATGTGATTGATGTACTCACTGAAGAGGAGTAAATACAATAATCTTAAACTGGCAGAGGCCACTACGGGAAGGTGACGGGAAGTAGGGAAGAAGTCTGGTAGAGATGAACCAATGTGGGTTGCAATACACAAGTACATTGAAGCAATGCTAGGAATTTCACTGTATAGCTACCTTTATCTCAAACTAGCAAAAACATTGTCTTTTTTTATTATCTCTTGTTTTCAACAAAATTGGAGAACAAGAAGGTGAAATGGGTTCTGCCTGGAAGTGAGTGGGGGGAGGCCCAAAAAATGTATACACATGTGAGTAAATGTAAAAATGATAAAATAATATTTTAAAAAGAAATTAAAAAAGTTGAAAAATAAAACTAAACCTCTAAGCTCTTGTGGTGTATAGAATAAAGTGCTAAAAATATGCTGGGCACAGAATATCTGCTGAATAAATAAATTAATCCCTTCATGGTATCCTATAAGTAGCAGAGACCCCCAACAATGTCCTTGTCCTAATCTCCAGAACCTGTGGAATATATCATTCCACATGGCAAGGTGAATTAAGGTTGCAGATTGAATGAAAGTTCTAATCAGCTACCCTTTTGATAGAGGCTATTATCCTGTATTGTATTGTAGAGTCTACAGGTCCCTGTAAATTGAAGAGACAGGCAACAGCTGAATCCAAGGGTCCTTGTAAGTGGAAGAGGAAGACAGGACAGTCAGTGTTGGAGAAATTCAGCATGAGGCTTTGAGAAAGTGAAGGGGCTAAGAGAGAGCAGATACAGGATTCCCCCTTGAAACTAGAAAAGGCATGGAAATGAATTCTCCCTAGAGCCTCCAGAGAAAATCTTGCCAAGTCATGTTGGATTTCTGAACTGCAAGAGAATCAATTTCTGTTATGTTAAGTCACAAAATTTGTAGCAGTTTTTTATAGTAGCAATGCAACACCTCATCACCAAACATGAAACATTTTAATATTCTGAAGTGTTTGCATATTTAATCTCCATTTTAGGAAGTCTTGTTCATTGTTGTATATTCAAGACTAAGTCAGTCCTATACAGAGAACCTTAATAAATGAGTTGAATACATTTACCAGGAAGCCTTAACCCCTAACATTTTCTGAATTTCTTAAGGATTTGATACTAATTAAATTTCCATAAATACTGAGCATCACTGTCTTATAGTCATCTTTATTGTCACTTCAATAAGTTTAAGACCATATTTTATATGTAAATTTGTGATCTATGTATTTTACATTTTTAACACATGTGCAGAACTTCATGTTTCCCTTCTTCCAGAAAATCAAATTTCCAAAAGTGGAAGTTTGCTTATCCTTATTCTTTTTATTCTAAGACCCACAAGTCTTTTTACTTAACTATACCTATTCCATCTTTGTCCTACATAAGTCTTGTCCACAACTTCTGACCCTTTTTTGTCTGAGATCACACAAAAAGTATGCATTGCTATTTCCTCTGGCCTGATAGTCTCTTGGGAAGGACAGGATTCTCTCTCCTGCTTGGGATTTTGGTCTGAACTTTAGTAAGACCATTTAGGTAAGACATTTCTGTGTGACACACTCACTTACAATTCCCTAATTCCTTAAGGATCTTTTTGTTTTCCATATGCTGAAGGTTATCCCCCTCTAAGTTTCCCTTGATAGGACATTTGTGTTTGTCTTAATGACGTTCAGCTCACTCCTATACTATGCAACCTTCTCCATATCCTTTTACAAATTTTCCTTTTTTGACTTTCATGCAGTTAGGAGCATTGTTTCCCAAAGTATTTCAATTGGAGTACTCAGAACTTGAATTTGTTCTTGTTCAATCTCCTGTTAATATTAAATGTGAAAATCACAAATGACACCAAGACAGAAGATAAGCCCTCTCTCTCTTCCTAGGGACTGAGAAGTGACCTTCCTCCAAATTCTTACTGTTTTTCCATGGTGCCATGAGAAACACCACCATCAATGAAATGATGTATCTCTATGTGGGGGCCATCCATCACTATTATGTAAGTAAATTGGTAAAATAATCTGATTGATAAGCCTTGTCTGTCTTCCTGTGATAAATATATTCCCACATATTCATTTAATTTTTTTCCCTATTTCCCGATTGCTTTTTACCTTTTGAAGTAAATACCAATCATTCTTAGTGGTACATTTTTTACTTTTATATATCCAGTACAATTCTTTGTTTTTGCCTTCTTTCCTTTATCACCTATCACTTTATATTTTATTTTATTGTTTCTTGTTCCAACCATAATCTTCATATATTTCAGATTTTGACATTTCTTTTGTTATTGCCAGAATGACATCATCTGAAAGTTATAACAGGACTTAGGTTAACTGCTAACATTCCTATTCATCTTTATTCTTTGAACTCTTCAGTATAAAGTTAAGTTTTGTGACAGAAAGAGTCTCTAAGGATACATATTCAGTGGCTGATGATAAGCAGTATCTTCTCATTTTCTTTGCTTCTTTTCAGTCCACCACTTTTGCATGAACAAGCCAGTTACTTTGATTTATTCTTAACATACAATGATGGCTTTTTGAGTACATGAGACATTTGCCTTTCTGGTAGTATAATTCAGTGAAAATATCAGTTTGGTTTCTGTTTTTACTATTATTACTATAATATGTTCCCCAGCAAAAGTAACTAAAGCTTGCAATGGGACCTCTGAAATCTTGCATTTTTGAGGAATGGTTAAAGGGAGAGGTAAGGAGCAAGGTTTGGGAAGTGTTCCTAACATATTTTGTACTATAGGATATGCCAGTTCAGAACTTCCAGCCAGAAGACACCAGGATGGATTTGAACATACAAATCTATCTTGTAAAGGATAAAAGAGAGAGGAAGCAGGTGAAAGTAGGAGGACCCACAGACTGTGATGTTGTTCTGATATATGTGAGGGGGAAAATGGGAATGAGGAAGGGTTGGGTAAGAAGGGCCTTGGGCTACGACGCAGCTCTGAGAGTCCTGAATAAGTCATTCCATGAGAAAAGACTAGCATTTAGGTGAGAATGACCTAGCTGTAGTACCTCTGCCATGCCTCATCACTGGCCTGGAGTAGCCAAGGAGAACAAGACATTAATGGGTGTGCTACTGATTTCTGATGGTGCTGCAGCTGGGGACTGTCAACTAGCTACATTCCTTGCATCAGATTCTCTCTCGAAGGGGTATCTGACTAGTGTACTCCTGTGGCCACCACAAAGTGTCCAGAGCAGAAAGTATTAGCCATGCAGCAGACAGCGACCACCTAATGTTTTGATAGTGAAGAAAAGCCTAAGATTTGAAAGATGTACTGGACTGTGGTAGAGTTTGAAATTTCCCAGGACCAATGGAACAAATTACAGAAAATGATGGACATAGATCTTGAATTTATACTCACGTACTAGGTGAGAGATGGTCATAAGATACTACAGAGGCTGGACCTACGCCTAGAGATTTGTAGCAAAGGAATCTAGGGGAGAGTCTACAGTAAATGAAGTATGCTTGTCACAGTAGATCTACAAATATTCCAATAAGATGCTTCAATAGAATAAAACGATCAGGGTTCGCAACCAACATCAGGCAGAAAAATGAGAAATAGAGTGTTAAACGACTTTCACCTCATTTGTGTGTGCGCGTGTGTGGGCGTGCGTGTGTGTGATACCATGTAAGCCTGAGTCTAATCTTAAATCTCATGTAAAAGAAAACTAAAAATGTAATTAGAGGCTGTGTGCCAGTGGCTCACACCTATAATCCTAGCTACTTGGGAGGCAGAGATCAAGAAGATCATGGTTCTAAGCCAATCCAGGAAAATAGTTCCCAAGGCCCTATCTCAAAAATACCCAATGCAAAAAGGGGCTGGCAAGGAGGCTCAAGGGGTAGAGGGCCTTCCTAGCAATTGTGAAACTCTGAGTTCAAATCCCAGTGCCACCAAAAAAAGAAAAGTAATCAGAATTGAATTTACTGTATCCCATTTCAGGAAGGGACTCAGAGCAAGATAGATGGCACCTTCATTGCACGTTAATCCTGTGGATGAAATAAGTACCTCTGTTGTGTGAGCCAACCCGGACTGGAGGGGGGTGGGGGGCAGTGATTTTTCAGTCAATCAGAGCTTCTGCCTCCTGCTCTGCTCAAGGGTGCCATCTTTCTTTATGATTTGTTGGCCATCTTGTTGTATTGTCTTGCATTTACTTCTCAAACCACTGGTCACCTCTTCTAAGCCACTCATTTTCCAAACCACTGTGCTATTCATATTACTGCCAGTTTTACATAAATGCCCCCAAAACTCTTTTTCTGACAGAAGGGTCATTCCCACTTCATGTAAGAACCTTCTCCATCATTCTGAGTGAGGTCAGCCAAGCTCAGAAGACCAAAAATCGTATGTTCTCCCTCATATGCAGACTTTAGATCTAGGGCAAATGCAGCAATGTGGTTGGACTGGGACCACATGACAAGGGGAGAGCACATATGGGTGATATAGAAATAAGTAGAAAACCCAAAACAGGAAAGCTTTTGATGTCCCCACTCCAGAAGAGCTAATACAGAAACCTTAAAGCAACAGAGGTTATCATGAGAAGGGGATTAGAAACCAGTGTAAAGCTCAGTTAGAGATGAATTAACATGGGTCATAACACGTGTACATAAAAGCAATGCTAAGAATATTTCTGGACAGTCATCCTTATTATGTTTATCTCTTTTCTTCAACAAAACTAATGATAATGGCAGAATGGGACCTGCCTGGAACTGAGAGGGGGGAAGGGGATAGAGGGTGGGAAGAGGGGCCAGGGGGAGAAATGACCCAAACAATGTATGCACATGTGAATAAATGAATAAAAAAAAACAATTGGTTAACTGAAAAAAATAAAGATTTCTCTAAACTATGAAAAAATAAAATAAAATAACATCAAACTAAGACAAACCCAGACACGCAAAAAAAAAAAAAAAAAAAAAAAGAACCTTTTCCAATGATGTGTTCTTTAGGGGAACTTCTGGATCTCTCTGACATCCTTTGTTATCATTGGTTTTTGATGGTGTTTTTTTCTTACACGACAATCCTCTCAGTCTCTGATTATACAAACATCCAGCATTCAGAGACATGATGGCTATGGAGGCACAGATTCAAACTGTGTGAATTGTTCTAGTTACTAAGTTACTGCCTCTCAGCTCCAAAACCCATCTTTGTTTTTTGCTCTGATTTGTGATGCTTCAGCTCTGCAAAGGATATTTTTCCCTTTTGCCAGCTAGCTTAATTTTGGGATCTGCCGACAGAGGCCACTGGAGAGTTGTCTGCCTCAAAGAAAAGGTGGGGGGTGAGGGGTGAAGAAAACCAAAAACTTTCCTTCTTCCTGTTTTTATTTTCCCATGGCAGTGAGTGAGACATGGGTTGGTTCCCATGGAATTTAAAAAAGCAGTAGTGAGTGTCATAGTTCTGGATTAAGGAACTTCCAACAAATCTCTTCTCCCTTAGTCTGGCAGGCAATATTGTTGGAAAAGTAGGCCCCAAAGTGACCACGTGGAGAGGAGTGATCTGGCCAAGAGATTCTTTATTGCCAGGTGGGAGAGGGAGAGAGCAGAGAGAGCCAAGAGAGAGAGGAAGGGCAGGAAGGGCAGGGGCTTAAATACCCCTCAGTGGGACTCAGCATGATCTGCTTGGTTAGGATCTTATGGTTCATGCTGATTGGAGGTTGGGGCAGAAGGAGGAGTCAAGCTAGACTTGAGGCAGGACTGTGACCCTGGAAAACAGAAGCTTAAGGGTGCAGTAAGAACCAAAACCTATAGGTGCCATTATTGCCAACAAATATGTTTCTGCAAAAGCCAAACCCTCTGCTCAGAGGTCTGAATCTTGGCTTTGCAGGATCCTCCTCTAAGTTCCTTCTTCACTTGTTGTCTTTTCAACCTTAATGGTGCTACCTGCTTTCTGCAGTTGCTACCTTAATTATACCTGTTTACAATTCTCCTGTACCCTTTAAAATGTGACCATCTTTTACCTAGTTAATAATTCCTTATAGTAAACATTCCCTATTGGAGCTACTGGTATAGTATCTGTTCCCTGGCTAGAACATGACCTATTCATAGACTCACTACTCACTCCCACATTCTAAGCTCAGGTAGTCTACTCTGAAACTCAGACATATTTCTTCTACAATGCCTATCCTGTTATTTCTTCCTTCAACCCAATTTCCTTATAAGACCCACAGGGCATAAACACTTAATATGTCTTGGAATTCCAATTGTGGACAGAGTTCAATTACATTCCACGAAAGCATTAGGTAGATAACATGCAGTATAGCTATGCAACATTTATATGTCATTAAACTTGTCTTTATATCTAGGAAACTTCCTAAAAGTAAATAAGATACAAATAACTGGTACTGGACTAATGAAAAACAAAATACCACTCTAAACTCTACAGACACTGAAAAGCTAGTAAGAGGATTATGAACAACTTGGTGTGTCAATGAATGTGAAAAATTAAACAGTCATATTGTCAGAGAGTGATGTAGCTCATGAATACTAACTCAAATGGTACAAAAAAAAAGCCACTTGAATTATAACTGTTTTAAAAAGTGAGTCAACAGTGTAACATCTTTCCACAAGAAAATTCTAGATTCAGGTGGTTTCAACATTTATAAGCACTCAAGAAATAAATGTTTTAGTCTTACCAAAATAATTCCAAAAGAACAGGAAAGTCAGATATCCCTAATTAAATTTTGAGGTTAGCATTGTGAGGCTAGTAGTGTAAGAAGATACCCATTGGGGCAATGTAGTAATAACAGTCAGTAGATCAGAAAGATGATAACCCAAACAGCAAGAATGCAAGACAGCAGTGTTCAGTGTGCTGTTTGTAGAGTCTGAGCTCCAGGATTACAAAGTAGGGCAAAGAAAGATAGGTTTTAGAACTGAAGACCAAAAAATCTTAAGAGGACAGTATCTAGGTTCATATTAACCAATGACATTGGCTCAAAACCCTAAATAGAGTTTTAAATCACAATAATTATATGCTAACTGGATAATACTAGATTACCAAGTAAGAATTATCACAGAAATGCATGATTGTGGTTTAAGATTAAAAATAAATTGATGAAATTCTTCATATTAACATATTAAAAAAATTTCAATATATGACAAAAAAGTACTTGATAAAAATCAAGATTAAGGATTTTTAAAGTTTTCTGAGAAATGAAGAATAAGAACTACCTTTAGCTGATTAAAAAGTATTTGTAAAAAACCTACAGGAACATAAGGAATGGTGAAATACTTAATAATTTGGCCATGAAAATCCTGCCCAGCACAGCCAGCACGGAGTGTCTGGATTCAGCCCTGGGAAAAAAGCCCCCGGCCACTTCTCTTTTTTTTCTTTCTTCTCCCAACAAGCAGAAGACAGAGCATCAATCAGAATCAAACCCTGCGAAATTCTGCTTAGCCTGTGGAAAGCCTTCCTGTGCTGCACCACACTGAAAACAAAGACACCATTTCTCCCTAACAGCTAGCTCCAAAGCTGCCTGCCTGAAACTGCAGAAGATACAGGTGAGCATCACACACCACGTGTAACTCCCCTACCCACCTCCCCACTACTGGAAAATAATCCAGTGCAGCCCCTGGGCAGATGGAACACCCTCCCTCCCCACCCCCACCCCCCAGCAAAACTGAAAGCCATGAACAGCAAACTGTAATCTAACACCAACATGGTGGGAGGGTGAAATGCTGAACATGCCCTGGAGAACAGGGGAGGGGCAAAGAGCCCAACTCTCACTGCTGAACTGTCAGGGGTGTGGCGAGGAACCAAGCTCTCAATGCCATCTCTCAGTGATGCACCATAAAGCAGCAAAGGCTGAGAGAGGGGATGGGTCAACAAGCCAACCACCTACAGGAGCCACTGGCACCCAGCAGAGATCGGGAGAGGCATAAAGGTGAAGAGAGGGAGCAGAGAAACAAATTAACCTCCCAAAGCAGGGCAGGAGGAAGATCCCAGAGCTGATCTCTGGGTCAGAAGGCAGCATTCAAAACTGAGTTGCTCCACTGTGCTGGAGAAGGAATTGGCCAAACAGAACTGCCACCTACTGAAAACAGTTCTGACTACCCTGCATGAGGTGGCAATCTTACCTCACCTCACAACTCCAACTAATCTGTGGACAGAAGGTCCAAATACCACTCAGAAGCTAGTCACCTGGTGAGACCACATCAGAGCTTCTGCTTGAACACCAATACTAGGATTGGACACTTAAGGAATAACTCCAGAACTTTTATTAATAGACTGAACTATCTGAGGTTCCTGAACCTGGTTTTTTTTGTGTGTTTCTTTTTTCTCTTTCTTTCTTTCTTTTTGTTTTTTATTCCTGTATATTATTAACTCCATTATCACTGTTCTCTTATCCCTATTCTCATCCTCTTCACTCTCTTTCCCTCTCCTGTGTTACAATTCATTATCCTCCCTCCCAACTACTCTTTCTGCCCCTTCTCATCCATTCTTTCCTGTCTTCACCTCCTCTTCCCATCCTCCCCCAACCTGTCACCACACTATCACTCCCTCCTACATACTCACCACCTGCTGACTAGCCTGCTATACCAACTGCACAAAACCCCAGCCCCCTGTAATCCCTGACACAAGCACCCTCCACTACAACAACAGAAATACACCCAAACACACAAAAGGGCCACAAAACCCAGAGGCCTCTTAACCCACCCACTCCTTTTCCCACCCTTCTTTTATTAGTGCAAACTTTACCAATTCCCCATCATCTATAACTAGCCTAATAACCATTGCCCCCTACACACAACTTCAATTGTTTATAGATTTTATCATCTAGGAGGTTTCTATAGAATATGTTAACAACTGGTCTGGCATTGAACCTGTGAAATTGTTAATGCTAAATTACACCTCCAGACCAGGGTAAGGTAGAACATGTCAACCTAGCTAACGACTAAGTCAACATAAAAATTAAATCAAGGAAAAAAATAAGGTAATCAAATACACCAACTAGCCCTCCAAAAAATATAGTGGCACAGCACCAAGTGGAGCAATAGGAAGAAGAAAAAGGATGGAAACCACTCTCCTCAAAAAATAATTCAATACAGGATTCAGTGGGAAATGAAGAAAATGTATACCCAGTTCCTGACCTCAACAAAACAGCAATAAATGTAACTAAGGAACTCAGTGATGCCTACAAAAAAAAAAAAAACACCTCAAAGAAGAAATCTCTGAGAAATTCATGGAGAAAATATAAGACATGTCTAACCAGATGCATTCAAGAAATTTCAAGTCACCAAAAATAAAGAACATGAGATGACACAGAAACAAATAAATAAGCTCAGAGAGGATCTCAACAAACACCAAAGTGAAACAAAGGACACTATAAACAGAGAGATACATGAGTTAAAAGAGGACAACACAAATTATAAAAGAAGAGTTGAACAAAGATTTGGAAAACCTGAGAAGAAAAATACAAGCAGAAATCCTGGAAATAAAACATCCATACAGTCAAACAAAAAAACACAGTGGAAGTCTACTTCAGGGGACTAGAATAAGTGGAAGACAGAATCTCAGAGCTCAAAAATAAAATGAAAATGAAAGAAAAAACAGAAGATGTTCCAAACAACTCAAGAACTGTGAAAGGAATATACAAGAACTCAGCAACTCCATCAAAAGACAAAACCTGAGAATCATGGCCATTGAAGAAGGAGAAGTACAAACCAAAAGGATATGCTAACATAGTCAATAAAATAATAACAGAAAAATTCCCAAATCTTGAGAAAGTTTTGCCCATTCAGGTACAGGAAGCCTCCAGGACACCAAACAGACTTGATGACATATTATCATCAAAACAACAAGCACAAAGAGCAGAGAAAGAATATCAAAGGCAGTAATTACTGAGAGAAAAAAACAAATAACATATAAAGGTAAGTCCATCAAAGTAACAGCAGATTTCTCAATGGCAACCTTAAAAGGAAGAAGGGCATGGAGTAAGGTATTTCAGGCACTGAATGAAAATACCTTCAATCCTAAAATACTCTACCCAGCAAAACTATCATTCAAAATTGATGGAGTGATAAAAATCTTTCACAATAAACAGAAACTAAAACAATATATGACCACCAAACCACCACTATAAGAAAGGGGACTAGGAGGTATTGAAGAGGTCTGGCAGAGATGAACCAGTGTGGGTTGTAATACACAAGTGCATGAAAGAACACTAGGAATCTCTCTGTATAGCTATCTTTATCTCAAACTAGCAAAACTGATGTGTCTTTCTTATTATCCCTTATGTTTTCTCTTCAACAAAATCAGAGAAGAGGGAAGAATAGTTTCCATCTGGAAGTGGGGGTTTCAGGGGGGAGGCAGCACAAACAATGTATACACATGTAAATAAATGTAAAAAATGATAAAATAAAAGGAGGAAGGAGGAAAGAAAAAATAAATAAATAAAATGCACTAATTGCAACTTAATTAATTAGAAATTGAAAGTTATAGGTAACATTAGAATTCATTAATAACATTAGAAAAAATAAATCTCCCTGGAATTCAATTAAAAAATATTTTACTTTGAGAACAAAAAGAAGTTGAAAGCATCCCTTATTACTTCTAATATTCAACATTTCCTGGAGTTCCTATCTCAGTAGCATACCAGTTATTTCTAAAAATGTGCTTAATTCTTCACTGCAAGTAGCATGGCTTTGCTCCAGGGCCCCAGAGTTCTGCTCTGGGTTTGTCCTATGATAACATCCCACCAGACTCCTCAAGAATGAGGTCTCTTGAAAAACCAAGAGTACCCATGAGGCAGTGTACTTTCTGTGACCTGGTAGTGGTGGAGCACATGATTGTGGGAGAATAAGTGACCATGTGGCTGGATTAGCTATCATGAACTTCATCCTGTCGGACTGTCCAAAGTCAAAAAGTTGAGCAAACCCCAAATCTACTTTATCATGGCAAAGGTACATCTCAGATCAAGCAAGAACAGAATCAGAAGTCCATATCCCATGGCACTCATCACTGTTTTTCCAGCACCTGTCTCTCAGCTTATTCCTATGGAATATGGGGCATCTCATACAACCAGCTGAAGGAAGAGTAAAATGTCTAAGATTGACTTATAGATGTACAGAATTGATATGCAGATGTAAGACTAGAGCTTCACTTGGGCTGGCTTTGGACAATGCTGAGGAAAAGTTCTCCTGTGGGTAGAGCTTTGGGTGGTTTATCTGGTCATCCACTTTGTACAGAAAAAGAAATGGTCCACAGTTAGAAATATACTCATTGGCAATGGCAAATGGCCTGGCTGGCTGGTAAAGGAATAGAAGGTGATGTGGGTCAGGAGATCTGATGTAGACACATGTGGATGGATGTATAGAGCTGGACAGAAAGCATGAAGGCATTTGTAACACATCTTAATGCCTACGAGTCTCCAAATGACCAAGTAGATGATATGTTTCAGCCAGCTGATGTCATCCAATGTCTATCACTGGCAACATCAATTCTGGCTCAACAAATTACAGGAATGAAGTGCCTATAGTAGCAGAAATGCATTTCACACCTGGGCCCAGCAGCGTGATCTTAGTTACTATTGCTGTCTAATGTTCCACCTATAGGCAAGACACATCAGCAATGTGTTCCCACCATGGCTCCATTCCTGAAGAGACCATGAGTCACTTATTGACCCATTCTGTACTTGTCAAAGTCAGAAGTTCATTCATTCTCACAGGAGAAGAATGAACCTATTCCAGGTATATGGGTTTGGGTTTGCCTTTTTTGCCCTCTAAGGTGCCAGACAGAGCCAAGGCCTGAAAACCTATAAAATACTTAGTGTACTGGAATGCCATTCCAAATAACATTTCATCAGTCACAGGAATGACTTTGCGACAAAAGAGGTACAAGACTGAGTCCTTAATCATCGGATTCACTGGCTGTATTATACACTCCACTAGCCAGAAACTGAGTCATCATTGGAATTTCCTGCATGAAGCATAGCTGCAGTTCCACCTTGGAGACAAAATTTTTCAGGGATAAGAGTCATTGCTCCTTCAAAGTAAATTCATTGAATCAAAGCCTTAGTATCACTCTGTGTCTTCAGTAGAAAGAAATACATGGGTCCAGAGATGAAAGAATACAAATGGAGTTAGTTGCCCCACTTCCTGTTACTACCAAGTAACACTGAGGAATTTGAGCTCTTAGGATTAAAAAGCATAAAGTTCAAATTGTAGTGACAAACTTAGAGTCACAAATAGCCAAGATGTTTAAATTTAATTAAAAAGACAAATAATAGCTCTTTTGTTGATGACCAACTCTCTCCATTACACTGTATTACGTAAGAAGAAAAGTAGATCTTTCATTCAATTACAATATCAAGAAGCCCAGTTGAGGTAGCCAGCTAATTTGTGTGCTTTAGAGTCATGAGTGGTTTTCTAAAGACATGGAATTAAGTTATTTTTGTATTAAGTTGTTCTTTACCTTACATCTCCAAGCAAATGTCCTGTGAGGACATTCCAAAATATTGAGAAGCTCATTCGTCTTGGAACCATGGATGTCTAAGTCTTTTTTCTTCAAGAAGTGATAGGAAAAACAATACCATGTTTAAACTAACCAGAGACAAATTATAGAAGCAAAAGGTAGATCCTATATGTAGAAATGTCTGTACATGAGTGTGCGTGAATGGATTTCTATGCTCCTGCCCCACTGTCTAATGATGCTTCAAGGCTTCTCCCCAGCACTGCCTACTGCATCCATCATGTAGGATTTTTACTTCTGGGTTATTATTTGCATTGAAATACTCATTCTTTTAATATGTTCTGTGATAAACAGTCTCCCTTTTCTAATTGTTGAATCTGAGTCTCTGTAACAGTTATTATCTTTGCCATTTTGCCTAGCCTAAGTTGGATATTTGCTCCCCTTTGAAATGGGGGTAATGTTGCCCATCTCTTGGAGTTCACAGATGCTATATTCGTATATTTTTGGTACTTGTAAAGATAAAGTATTTGCAGGAGTTCTTAGTACAGTGCCCAGTATGCCATTAGTATCAATATGTAGTAGCAAATACTATTGGTCCATCCTCTTGTGAAAAGTTGAGGTTCCTACTTCTATCAGACTACCAAAATTTTCAGAAACCCTGTAATGCTAAATTTCAAGATGATTTTGTGCAATTTCATATAACCTCTCTTATTTCAATTAAATAGTCCTAAGAACTTTTCAGTATTATTATTTCAAATTTAAAAATTAATGCAATGAATATCCATATGTCCTCTGCCTATATTTAAGAACTATTGTCTGCCACATTTATCTTTTTCTCTCTACAGTTTTCCTCGATGATATATTGAAAGCAGGAAATATGTTACCCTCATAATTATAAGCTGTCTTGTGATAACCCTCTATTAGTATTTAAGTACAAAGTCACAACATTAGTGAGGAAAAAAAATGGGATTTTTCCAGCCCCAATCAGAAGCACATATCTTCCTGAAACGCACGCATTTGGAGTCAGACTGCACACCTCCTCAGAGAATGAACTGCTTCCCAGGACAAATTCATAAGCTTTACTCCAAGGTCTTGATTAAGGCTTAACTACAGATTGATGTAAAGGTGAAACTGGCTGCAGCAGCCAATGCCTGTTGTGAGTGCCTCTTATGAACCCATGAGATGTAAAGGACAGGGTGTTCTACAGAGCGTGGTTGTTTTTCTCCCTCAACCAGTCATGTTATTGATTGTCGGTACTTAATGAGATTTAGTCAGTGCATGAGATTCTTGAGCTGCATTCAGGCTTCTCTCCCTAAATAGAACACAACATCACCTGCCGTCCTCAGCTTTACTTATGCTAAACATCCAGAACAAAACATGCACCTCCACCATTTTTAACTAGATATAGGTAAAGTAAAGATAGGACCATCCATTGAGTGCCCTTTAGGGTGCTAAGTTTCTCCTGGGTTTGATAGAATTTTTGTGTGATTTGTTTAGTTATTAAGTATGCAACAGGAATAATTTTCTGTCCACAGAGTTAGGTACAAACAAGACTTCACTGCTCCCTATGTATCTCAAGTTAATATCTGCCCTGAGATCCATTCCCTGGAAGTGTAAGAAATACATTCTCGGGTGATTTGAGTTTTAATCATATTTTCTTTTTCTCCCCATCCTGGGGAGATAATGTTCCTGTCCAGGAGCACGAAAGAGAAGATAAACTCAACTCTCTCATTCTTGTGATATTGCTCCCAAATGTTTTGTCTGCTGGAATTTTATTGTTACCTTCCCAAAAGTTGTTTGCATTTGGAGGCCAAAAATTGGTTAATTTTTTTCTTTACTTTGATCTTATCATATTTTCCCCAGGAAAGATAGGCATGTAATGACATAGATCCTTGAGTGGGGAATAGGGAAAATAGGAAAAAGTGGTTAATATTTCAAAAGTATTATATAGGTAATTGTACATATATACTCACAATTCTCCAATCATTGTGCCAGGCAGGGTTATTAGATGTAAGAATCTTGGTAAATTTAAACATAAATATTGTATAATTCATATTTTAGATGATGTAGGTAGCTCACAAGACCTTCTAAAGGTCTGGAAGAACCAGACATGGAGTGTAGAAATAAGTTAGGAATGGCATCATGCAGGTTTTGCCACCCTTGGGAACGGACAAGCACATGTGTCCTTGTCTGGAAACTTGTCCACAGGAAGTTAATATCGTTTCTCCTGCTGCATCTTACTTCCCTGAGGAGATTTTGGACAGACACTGCTCCTTGGCTCCACCAGCTCCTACATCAACATCTGATGAGCATAGCACAGCCTAAAGTACGGTCTTGCTATGCCCTAATAGCAGGAAGGACTGAGAAAGGGCTTTTGGCTTCAGTGGTGGGAGTCAATGGTGCTTGCCACCGGAGCTTCTCTGATGATAATTCCCCAAATGCAATGTGTTGTTCCCATGTTGCAGCACACACTGCCTGTCCTCTAGACCCTGCTCATGTGCCCTACTTCCCTGCCAGAGTTCTCAAGGGCTCTTGAGATCAAAAAGCCCAATACTGACACTGTCACCTCACCTCCCACTATCAATGCCTCTACATATCTTCCCACTTTCCAAAGTGAGGACAGTGCTTTGCCTTGTTTCTAAAACGTCCATCTATGGAGAAAGCACATTTCCAATACCCATGCTCCATCCTAGCTTCTTCAGGGAGCTAACTAGAAAGTCCATGCCACATGACCCAGAAGTATGCAGCAGTCTCCTGGGCCAGACATTGACCAATAAGTGATGGAGTAGAAAGAACAGATGGTCACTTTTTCCCATTCATCTCCTAGACAAAATGCTCTCAGATTTAGAGGTTTCATAAGGTCTTCCTGGATGTTCTTTAGGACTGAGAGTCACTAGCAGTGCATCTTTGAGTTTCATAGCACAGCTCCCTGCATTTGCTTTCCTTCCTTTCCTGCCCCACTCCCCTTTTATTCTCACTTTTGTATCCCTGGGATTCCAGTAAAGTGTTGACAGGTGTCATAATTAGGGCTGCCTTAACAAAATACCCCAGAATGGGTGCCTTATAAACAATGGAAGTTTATTTCTCACATTTCTGTATTCTGGAAAGTATAAGATCAGGGTACCAGTCAATTGGTATCTAGTAAGGGGACTTTCTAATTCACAATGGTGACTTTTTGCTGTGTCTTTGCATGATGGAAGAGATAAATGAGCTATTAGGTCTATTCTACAAGGACACTAATCCTGTCACCTTTCCAAATGCCCCTCCTGATACCATCACCGTGGGAGTTAAGATTTTGATATAGGAATTTGAAAGGACATAAACATTCAAATCATAGCTTTGTCTCAACCTGTGTACCAGGGACTAAGCTAGGGCACATTAGGGAAGGAGGGGTTCAAAATTTTACCATGTATACTACATTGGCATAACTCTGAAAATTAGGTAGCTTTTTTATTCACAAGAAAACTGAGTCTGGTAATAGTTAAATCATTTCTCCAGCCACTATGGTGGAACATACTTGTAATCCGAGTTGAGGCAGCAGGACCACAAGTTTTGCCAAACTAAGCAATTTAGTGAGGCCTTGTTTCAAAGCAAATCTTTTTTAAAAGATGGGGTCCTGGGGTTGTAGCTTAGTGGTAGAGAAGTTGCCCAGCATGCACAAGGCTCTGGAGTCAATCCCCAGTACCTGAAAAAAAAAATGTCTTTTCTCAATTGACACTACCACTTAGTGACAGAGCCAGAATTAGTAGTCAAGTCAGAGTGACTCTGCAGCTTACATTCGTTTCACTGTGCTGCATTCATTTTCTGAACCAATATTGCACAGCTCAGTGAAAAATAAATGGGGAAACAGCAAAGGTTGTTTATATTCTTCTATATAAAACCATCTCCAACTGAATTCTCTTGACATCAAAGTGGCTTTCTTCACACCTTCCTCTACTAAGACCCTAGATAATTCTGTATGCTTACCCCAACCCTGCCCAGTTTTATCTTCTCTTCTGCAGAGTAGAGGACCTGGCAGAGCTCTTGGGTGGGCTCAGAGTTGAATAAATAGTGCTAGTAGAGAGTTAATGGGGCATGACTCCTAGGAGCACTGAGGGCAAGATTTAATAAAAGGAAACAAGATTAAGTCTCATGGAAGAATGTAGATTGTGAAGTGGCATCATTGCAGGGATTTCCCATCTAGAGTTTCAAGTCAGACATGCAGGGATCCCAGTCCTGATTCTGCCACTTTAACAACCAGAGGCAAACCATTGACTCTCACTACCCCTCAATTTGTTCATCTGCAAAGTAGGGATAGCTGCAGTCTCACTTAACTTTGCTAAGAACTTTGTACATGTAGAAAAAAGAAAAGAAGATGTACAATTATTAGACCTAAGACCTAGTAGCTTTTGACTACTCTTCCTACATTTTGGCAAGACCCACTCTGAGTCCCACTTTCCTAAGATTCCAAAATTCTTTGCTCCTTAGAGTCCTTGCAAGGATGAGGGCATGAAACTTAGTTTCTGCCTGTCATAAATATTCACACAGGGCCTCAAATTGGAAATAAGTAATATGAAGAAAGAGACCAAGAGAATTTTGCTGACACAAGGGAGCAGTACAGGGGAGCAGCTTCGGGGAATGGTAAAGTTGATATGCCCACTCTTGCAGTAAAATCAGGTTCTTGGCTTGCAAGGAACAGGTGCTAGTAGCAATAGCAGGGAAATTTTGTTATTATACTTATTCATGAGTGTGGTATCAGGTGTTGATTCTGAAGCTCAGCTTAGCTCAGCTCATTTCTCTAATTCTCCAATTTATTCCATAAACAACTAATGTTTTTTAAAGATTCCTACTTCCCTGTTTAAAGAGCCAGAGTGTATTCTTTGTTCATAGCTAATGTTACTTACTGAAACAGAAGAACCAATATGTATCATGTCATGTTCAAGATACTCTTATGTCATTAGTATTTTAATCTTACAGACAAGAAAACCAAGGCTTAGAAAGTTTGAATGATGACAATGTTGACTTAAATCATGGCACAGCTGTCTTCGAATTTGAGATCTATCTACACTTTCCGAGGAAGAAAACTCACACAGATGTGTATTGAACTTAGCTGCCACATCACTTTTCAGGGAACCTATTAAGTCCAAAGATTTACTGGGCATCTTTTCTTCTCCAAGGTGACTGCTGAACCAAGTAGTCCTAAAAGGAAAATCTGATTACAATATGTTAGGAAGTGTGAATTGGATCATTTATGACTATTAGAGTAGTCATCAAAAGGATTGTAGTAATTTTCTGTAAGAAGGCAAGAAGCATTTGAGTGTTCAGGGATAGACAGGGTGAGTCGTATTGCTACCTGATAATTCCTAAAAAGCCTGAGTGGTCCAGTAACTAATATACAAGTATGATAAAATTAAAGAACTAAAAGTAACTTTCTTTGAATTCTCACAAAATCTCTTTCTGAATGTATGTTTTAAAACTCCAGACAGCAAACTTCTCAAGCAATAGAGCAACGATGTTTAGAATTTATTTTTAATGTGTCATGAAATATGCCTGGTATAATGAATTCTGAAAGTCTTGTTGTTTCTCAGTGTAATGCCAAATACCCTGTTTAATTGACTGCTTCATGTAGAAACCAACAAAACAGGGCTGTGTGACCTCATTGTGAGTATCTTTTACTGACAAAAGATTGGAGAGAAATGAGTAAAAATCCATCTTTCAGCAGGTCAGAAATCCATACAAAATGTTGTCATGTTTTCAGAGAAAATTCATAGCTCTATGAACTTGCTTCTAGGTGGCATACTCACAGATCAACAGCCTGAACCACACTGCCTCTAAGTAGGAAAAAAAATGAAACCCAAACAATCAACAACAAACTTTTTTGTCTCTTTCTTAGTTATACAACAATTTTTCAGAACTATCCACTGACTACTTTTTAATACAGTTTTAGTGTGTGTCCTCTTCTTGCCTCTCTTTCATAGGCTCCCTATGGGCAAAGGTGTTGCATCATAATAGGAACTTTAAGATTAATTGCATTCTTACTAAGCGTCAGTTACTGTGCTAAACCCTTCTCATGTTCGCATTGATCCCCACAGAATCCTAGAAAGTAGGTACTTTTATATAAATGAGCCAATGTGTATTGGATCCCAAGTTCTTTAGGATTTTTTGTTATTGACACCTATTAACTCAAAAACCCATTGGAGCCAAACAAATTTTTACACACCCACCCAATTGTTTCCAAAGTCAGTGCCCAAACAAGCATTAACCAACCATTTAGAGACTCCCTGCTTTACATATTCTGTGACACTTCACACAGCATTTAACAGCAATAAACAAGAAAAACCCAGGCCAAAAAGGCCCACAATTGTTGCTGCCCTGAGAGATTCTCTGTCCCAAAAATTGATTCCCTGCCAGTGCTGGTCCCTCTGGAACCCTTTCTCACCCACAAGCTCCCTTGACCTTTCCAGTTCTGAATACGGGCTCCTGCTGTGAGGGCCTGCCCCGTCTGACTAGCCTTCCAGTATTTGCTAATGCTTGCGTGTGTTACTGCCATCTCATGGTCCTATTTTTCAACTCAATCAGCCCCCAAATTCTTCAAACAAACTTCCTACAAATGGCAATAAAGATGGGATTTTGGTGATCAGGAACTAAAATACAAAAGTATAAAATAGGATGTTATGATAAAATGAGATGATAAATCTGTAGTACACTCAATCGGCAAAGCAATACTGAACCTCAAGTGGTTGAGACTCAAAATTTGGACTGCCTCTGTATCCGTTTGGTTGGGCATTACTCCGGACTATGTTGTACTCCATGTTTTCCCATCTTCCCCTGTACCTTTATTGGTCTGGCCATACACTAGTATTTGAGTAAACCTATTCTACTAGAAGTAACTTTTGGCCCAAAGTTGCCTGGCAAAAGAAGTCAGCCAACCCACCTGGGTCCCCTATGAGATAGTTAACTGGATATTGTTAAGACTTGTGAGCCTGAATAGATAAAGGGGAAGAGTGTAGATCCTAAGCAAAGGATGGACTTCCTCTGACCTTGTCATGGGCTATTGCAGGAAGAGGTTCCCTGTTGGTTTGATGTTTTGAGGTATATTGAGAAGAAAGCAAGTCCTTTTCTCTGGTGACCACAGGTAAATGAGCCTATAAGACACTGACAGTAGACCAAGGACAGCCCCCTTAGTGCAGTTGGGGAGGGACCTTTGTAAACAGGTAGCATGGCTATGCTGCTATCTTATTGGTATCTACTATTGTGGAGGTTGTTATCTGAATCCCTTCCCAAAGGATATGGAGGCCCCAATCCTTGAGGCTGAGCCAGACAAAACTTTACAAAAAGTGACTAAAGGCAAATGAATTTATATTCCCGCTCCTCCTAAGCTTCTAAAGGGACCAGCTGCCCTACTACAAGAATTCTTCAAGCCACAGGGTAAAGAGTAGGTCCTGGTCACTACAATTTACCACCAGGACACCACTCAGGGAGTAGGGTCAAGCCCAAGCTCTCAGGAAAGACCAAAAAGGAAGTGCTGATTTGTTTGGAATAGCAAATGCATATCCTCTCTTGCCTACAAGCCTGTTTTTCCTTAAGCACCTATGCACAGACCAAAGACAAGGAATTTGTGCACTTGTTTGCACATCTTGCTGAGGGTGGGTTGATAATACCTGCTAAGGTTTATCAATAGCCAGGGCATACACCAAAGGAGCTATAATATTACTTTACTGACTGAATGGATTTCTTTTTTTTTTTAATTGTTTTATTATTCATATGTGCACACAATGCTTGGGTCATTTCTCCCCCCTGCCCCCACCCCCTCCCTTACCACCCACTCTGCCCCCTCCCTCTCCCCTCCACTCCCTCAATACCCAGCAGAAACTATTTTGCCCTTATTTCTAATTTTGTTGTAGAGAGAGTATAAGCAATAATAGGAAGGAACAAGGGGTTTTGCTGGTTGAGATAAGGATAGCTATACAGGGCATTGACTCACATTGATTTCCTGTGCGTGGGTGTTACCTTCTAGGTTAATTCTTTTTGATCTAACCTTTTCTCTAGTTCCTGGTCCCCTTTTCCTATTCTGAATGGATTTCATGAAGCAAAATCATCTCTTGTAGTGATCTGCTCTCTTGGGTTCCCTTTACTAAATGGACAAACTGAGAGAAGGCTTTGGAGGCTCGGTTTGTGCCCTTATGGGATTCTGGGTCTTAAAGATGATTTATTGCTTACTCCAAACTCAGTCTCTAAGACATAGTGAGAATATATTAAGTATATTATATACATATATATATATATATATATATATATATATAACTTAAATAGAGACTATTATGTAGATTAATGAGGGAGACAGAGAGAGCCCACCTATCTAGTTCTAAACCACATATTATTAGAAGAATAAATAATTTCTACCTAGGACACAGTTGTTATTGTCATTCTAATCACTTTATTGCCTCTTTTCTACATCTAGGTTTGCTTCATGGTGGAACTAGAAGAGCTGCCCTCTCTTCAGAGAGAACTGGTATAGCACAGTGCTCCAGGCTCTTGAACTCTGACTCCTGCTCTTATTTCTAGTCTTTACCATTATCTTTCCCTGCAACTCTTAGGAAGAAGTAAAGCTCTGGTGGTAAAACTAGATAGAAAGATAGATAGTAGATAGATAGATAGACAGACTGACAGATACATAGATAATAGATAGAGAAGACAATAGACTGTGTTTGGAACTCTGATTTCATTTTTATCTGATTTTCCGTTTTATCTGTAAATTCCATGTCCTATCTATCTATTCTTTTTGGAGAGCAATTTGAACTGTCCAGTAATTTCACAAAAACAGACTGATCACACTCTGAGTGTTTATCACTGAATCTTATCAGAGACAACATTAGACTCAGTCAAGGTCTAATTTGACACAGTCAAACCTTAGTCTTAAGGTTTTCTTAGATAAACCTTAGGAAAATCGACATGTTTGAGAATAACAAGTTGCTCCTAGGAAAAAGAATAATCACTCATAAGGGACCCAAATGCCACAATGGTCCATTGATCAGAGTTGGAGTTATGGGTATCAAGTGTGAGATTTGCTTCTGTCCCAATTTGTTTAACAGTAGGCATGGTGATCTCCATAAACATACTGTATAGTCATTGCTCATTTCATGAGTTTGTACTTGTATTAAAAATACTGGAAAATTACCATGGAGTTAGACTTGTATCAGAAAGAAGCAGTGAACTCCCTGGAGTGTTCCCTCCTTACTACAATGACAAATGTAATAACTCATCCACAAAACAACTTCAGAGATTAGTGCCACCATCTAAGACTAAATATGTGAGGTGCTGATACCTATCATATCACCATTTCACTTGCCACTCTGAATTATGAAGAACAAGGTGGGTGTTTCAAAATGACAGTGGATTATTATACACTATCAAATGTGACTGCTGCACCAGATGTTGTCTAGAACAAACTAATACATCTAGAGCAAACTAATACATCTCCTGGCACCTGAAAGGTACTCGGATTCCAAGATGCTTTTTTCTCTATCCCAATAATCAAAAAAAAAAAATACCCAAAACAGTTCCTTTTCACTTATCAGGATCAGGAATATAATTCCCATTGACACTTAGGGCATCATGTTATATTGCTGACATAATGTAAAATGTTGTGAACAGGAAATATCACTGTCCTAGGGGCTCTAGAAATAATGCATGCATCCAGATAACAGAGAAAACTCCCCTAATTTGCATAGCACCCAGTATCTAGATATATCTGGATATTCATTTTAAAACACTCAGAGCCACTAAGAAAGAGTTATAATTCTGTTTCTGGGCATTTAGAGTCTAGCTATGGAATGATATTCCCAAAGAAGCCACAACCACTAATGAAGGAACATAACACCTTTGAATTCTTATGGATTTTGAAGGCAACATATATCAAAGTGGATTTGCTGCTCAAAAATTAGCAAGCAATCTACAATCAATGCCTGCTTGGTATGGGGTCCAGAGAAAGAGATAGTATAGACTACAGAACAAGCAACTTTGCCACTTGGCCCCTGTAACCCATGGATTTAAAGACCCCTTAAGTTTGTGTGGCTGCTCAAGATCAACTAGAGACTGTGACGAGTCCCACTGGTAGAATCACAGTGGCAACTGTCAGTGTTTTGAAATAATCAAAGCTTTGAATTGGTATCAGATTTAGTTACAGACAAAATATCTAACCAAAGCCATCTGGGGAGAATGCACCTGAGTTACTTCATGAAATGAATGTTGGCCAAAACACCAACACATACAATAGGCTATTTTGTTATTAGTCAGGTTTCAATGCAAGTAATAGAAACCCCTCTGGGTATTTTATTTGGGATGGAATCTAACAGGAAATTAGTTGCTCTAACATCATTAAAAATATTGGAAGACAGAGTTCTAGCTTATGCTTCTAAAATAACTGTTAGAACACTATATAACTGATGATGAAGATAGCAATTTCCTCTGAGGCTGGCACTGTACAATGAAAATCAAGAATACCCAGTGTGGGGAGGCTAGAACATGTGGAGGCAGAGGATATATGGGAAATCTCTGTACCTTCCTCTCAATTATGCTATGAACCTAAAACTTCTCTTTAAAAATCAGTGTTAAAGAAAACCACTCAGTAGTAACTGCAATCCAGGTATCAGGGAACTGAAATCAGAAAGGCCTATCTGCAGCAACCACTACCACAAAAGCTTGTCAGCACCCAGACACTGAAGACTAAACACAACTACTCCTGGAAGAATCATGCATGCTTCCACTAAGTTGTTTTCTATCAGAAAACAGCAAAAAGGGACAAGGTATGTCCTTTGCCTTACTCTTTTCCAACCCATGTGTGATTGCATCTAAAAGCTATTTGTAAAGGAATCTGGGATACGTAGGTTTTTGTAAGCCAGGAAATCACACGAAAAGAAAGGTAGAAGAACACAGTCTAATGAGCAAACCAACCCTGGCAGCATTCCACTATCAAGGGGAATTGCTACATTACAAGATAAAATTTGAGTGGGTCCTGGAGGTAAAACTTAAACTGCATACTCTCAGTGACCTTTTTCTTGCAGAACTTCTAAGCCCTCTGCCAACCCACACTTAGGGCTTCATGAGGAGTTCTCTCAGGTGTAGACCCGTCACCTATGGAGTTTTGTAGGCACCTGAATGGACTAATGTAACAGTCATGTGTGAATAAACTATATTTTAGGGGAATTGGGGCTAAGTTTAAGATACATGTGTTTGTACCTTTTGCTCTATTGACAAATGAATATGACTCTTTTATTTCATTGATAACCAGTACAAGATTCTTACTTTGGTATATGGGGTGGCTTTTAGTGGTCTCATTCTCAGATTAATTTCATTATGTTTAGGTTTTACTATTTTATTACATATGCTGGTATTGTTTCTCTGGGGAATTATTAATACATGGTCACATCATCTAGGAGAAAAATTTTTATAAGTGTGATTCTATGTCCTTGATGACTGTCCCTCAAATTTGCACGTGCTCAAATCCTACTTCCCAGGATGTTGCTAATATGAAGTAGTGGAACCTTTAGGAAATGGTGCCTTATGGGAGGTGCTTAAGTCACTGGGGTCATATTCTGAGAGGATTATGGGACCCTGGTCTTTCCTCTTCCTCTCTTGTTCTGTTCCTGGCTGATGATGTCAGCAGTTTCTCTGCCACATGATTCCCATACTGCCATCTAGTGCCCTCATCAGATGCCCAAAACAATGAGCTCCCTAATCTTGGACTAGAGCTCTCAAAACATTGAGCCAAAATACACCTTTCTTCTTTACAAGTCAATTATCTTAGATATCTTATTATAGCAATGTGAAGCTGACTCCTACATGTGGTATGGCCCCTCTTCCTCTGCACTCCTCAATCCTCCAATACAACCACAGTTCCATTATCCCTCAATAAAGAGGCTATCCAAAGTGAAGACAGCCAGAAGTTTCAAAGAACAGGTGGAAGTAAGGATACCACAACCTACTATGTCTAAAGGTGAGCTGGTAATACAAACTTTCCTGTTCTACTCCCAAAATTTAAATGTAGATGCACACACAAATCCATACATGCATGCACACACATACTCAAGCATACACGTTTGCATATAGTTTGACTGATGCTACAGATAGATTTCCTCTCTTTATCAGGATTGATATTGCTAGAAATCAAAATCAAAACCTGTCTGACTCAGAGATGAACTATAGATTATTCCATTATTTGCTTTTTAGTTCAAGCCCTCCAAACTACTTCAAATCCTCTTCAAAACTGATAAGACATTTGAAAAAATGTGTGTATGTAGATAGATATATGTATATGCATATATCATAACATAATATACATGATTTTTTATCTTCTTATAGAATCTTCTCAGTATCTGTAATTGAGCTAGTGATTAGCACATTGTAGATGCATAAGAAATATTTAATAAGTGAAAGTGTTTGTTTAAGCAAATAGGTCTGAATAAGTGAAGGGGGGGTATAGAAATAAAAGAATAAAATTGTTTTAGTCCATCTGCTTTCAGAATCACCTAAGTTCTGCTTCAAAACTTCCGTTCATTTAATAAATATTTTGAATATGTGGTGAATGAATGATTATATCATATGGCTAATATGTAGTTAACTTATCAGTTGCAGATAAGATTGTTTAAACAACTATAATAAAGCAAACTGAACTAATAAGATACAAGGAGAGAAGGCATTTAAAAATGCATGCTGTTCCAGTAAAGAATAATACCAAGCACCTTGATGCCATCAAATAATTAGTCCTTGTGCAGAATTTTTCTATTAAGAAAAGGAAATACAACATTGGTTCAATAAATTTCTATGAATTACTGAGAAATAAACAGAAAGACCTGAATATTTATATAGCACCACTTGGTCAGGTTAGGTTTGGTTTGGTTTGGTTTTATTTGCTTTATTATATGTGTGTTGTTGTTTTGGGTTTGTTTGTTTTCCATTCAAAAGGAAAGAAGAGACAGGAATTTAGATAATATGTGTCTGCAATGAGCCAAACCCAGTGCCAGCTGGCTTCTTCCAAAGCAACTCTGTTGATCTGTATCATTGTAATCATCTTTAAAACACAGAAAAAAATGAGACTCTGATATTAAGTGATTTGTTCAAGGTTGGAAAGTAGCTTAAGTAATGGAGCTCAGGCTGGAGTCCAGGTCTGTGGCCTGCAAAGAGTACGTTCTTTCTAAACACTGCTCTGCACTCCCTCCCAGAAGAGCCACTCTCTATCTCCCATTTGAGGAGCACATCAATGCATTAGTACTTGGTGTCCATAGAGCTCAAATACTACTGGGGACAGGCTTACTGAAATGGATATTCAGTTCTGTTCTGTTAGCTTCCTTTCTAACAACACAACAAACAGACCCCAAAATAGGAATAGCAATAATATGATAGAATGTAAAACTGAGGGATGAAAAGATATAAGACAATGAGAATTCAGAGGGAAAGCAATTGCGTTGAAATATCACTGTGTGTCCCTGTGTGTCTTTTCAAAGTGCACAGATCTATATACATGAATTAAGGTTTGTTCTAAACAACTTTAATATATAGGGGTTCTAGTTCTAAGCCAAACAATATGTGAGTAATAATGCTTTGGTAAAATTCAGCATGTCAACCACTTACTTGCCAAAGTTGTCTTATTATCGATGAACTCCAATAGAAATAAAGTCCTTTTGGCTGAAAGGGTTTCCTACCATTTCTGCTTCCCAACATATTTTAGTATTGAATACAATCATCCTCAGAGTTATTCTTCTCTGGTGATTGTCACTATTTAATCGTAGGGCATAGATTGCCAAGCTGAAGTGGGTTTTGTTGGTACTCACAAAACATTTGGCTGACAGTCAGGATTACTCTATACCAACTTTCTATCATGAATTGAAATGGAGATGTTTCTAATTTCAAAATAGCCTCATTAAATTGAAGGAAGTTTTATCTTTCATCTACCTGTAAAGCACCTAAAGAATGTGTATTCTTCCATGCAAAAAGTTGTGTTAAGAGGTTATTTATGTCACATCTGGCTTTTAACAACCCAACAGTGCAGATACACAATCATTTTCACTCTCCCAAAGTCGTCTAGTCTCCTAGTGACATTTGAAGCAATTTGAATCAAATTTGTCTGAATAACAAATTATGACAGAACTTCCTCCAATAATTTACCTAACATCAAAAGATTTTGTATGAGAATTTTTAACTAGAAACAAAAAACTGAAATGAATACCAAATAGTTAGGTCCTTGGCTATCTTGAGGCGGGTGGAGGGTCCCGAGGCTAGTACTGAAACCAGACAGACCCCCTGATTTATGACCACTTTCAAAACTCTCCTGCTTGTTTCCCTGCTTGCAAAACCACAGGAACTTCCTGTTTCTTAACTATCTATTCATGTCAACCCATTCCATCTGGTGATCACAGATAAACAGAGGCCAGTGGCCCAGCTGCTCTCTGGGAGGAACACCTCCCCTCCCTCCCTCACAGTGTGCCCCTCCTATAAAGCCCCCTACCCATTCCAGCAGAGCTGCTGCCCTCTGAACCCGAGAGTCGGCCCGGCAGTCTGTGCTTCCAATAAATCTTTCTTTTCTACACGTGGCGTGGTCTTTATTTGACAGTTCCTTACATCTGATGCCGAAACCCAGGAGAGGTTAACAGGACACCTCTGCCCTGGGCTAGTCCCTTGGCTTTTGTGTCCTGCCCTCTCCCAGACCCAGATTGCTGAACTGACCCCACGTGCCTACAGACTGTGAATCTCAGACCTTACTGGCTTGCCGGCTCTTCCATCTATCATTAGCCTCTCTTCCTCTGCCCTCTACCTCACCTACTCCTCTCCTTGGACTCAGTAAGTGTCACCCTTCTTGGGGCTGCCTGCTCTCTCTCAGTCTTGGAAGTGATAGCACTACACCAGGTAAGCCTCCTATACCCACTGGGGCACCCCTCCACTTAGCATGGGGACATCTGGCTAACTGGTTGGGCATTCTCTACAGAGGGTGATGCAGGCCAGGGTCGCCCGCCCTTGGAAACCTGTCCAAGTGACACTTCCCCCTCCCTCTCACTATCTCTCTCTCCCTTTCTCTGTCTCTCTCTTGCTCTCCTTCTCTGTCTTCCTTTCCTCGGCCTAGGGTGAGAGCTTGACAGCCCCTCCAGCTTACTTTGACCAAACAGCAACTGGACAATTCTGCTCTCCTTGCCTGAGTCATGTAGGGGGGCTGGATCTTGACCTAGTTCTACATTGGCCTGACGAATGAACTCACTGAGGCCCATACCTCACTCTCTCACTGTTTCTCTCTCTCTCTCTCTCTCTCTTTCTCTCTCTCTCTCTTTCTTCTTCCAACTACATTATGGGGACCACACACTCTAAATTAGATGTGTCCACACCCCTGGGATGCCTTCTCTGCTCCCTCGGGAAATTTGGTCTCCAAAACGATATAAAACCTAAGTGGCTGATTTATTACTGCAACACCATTTGGCCTCAGTGCAAGCTAGATGATCAATCCCAATGGCCTGAAAATGGTACTGTTGATTTTCACACACTTATAGATCTTGATAAATTCTGCCATCACAATGGCAAGTGGTCTGAAATTCCGTAGGTCCAAACTTTTCTCTCCCTCCACTCTTGATCCTCCCTGCTCCAATCTTGTAACACTGTTCAAATCCTCTTTGCCAGTGACAAACTCCCCTCAAAATTCAAAACTCTTCCTGACCCCTCTCCTGAAGACTCTTCCCATACTGTGACCTCACAGGCTCTGTCTGCCTGCCTCCCAACTCCTCTTCCCACCAGTCCTCTACACCAATCTCCTCTCCCACCCCATACTCCCATGGCTGAGACCCCTGCTTCTTCAGCCCCTGCTGGCTCTCCTAAACATCCACCACCATATTCCCCTTCCACAGTAGTCTCTATTGACCCTGAGCCATTGGCTCCTCAGAGACCGACACCACCAATGTTGCTCTCAGCCCCTGCTACACCCTCACCCTTCTCCTCCCCACCCGTGTCCCGTACCCACTCCCATACCTCCTCCCAAACACACCCAACCCATCTATACCCACTCTGGGAGGTAGCAGGAGCTGATGGCATTATCAGAGTCCACATGCCCTTTTCCATGACTGACCTCTCTCAAATTGAAGAGACTTGACTCCTTCTCTAATGACTCAGCCTCCTATATTAAAGAATTTAAATACCTAACCCAAGCATATGATAAGACTTGGCATGATATAGATGTTATTCTTTCCTCCACTTTAACTTCAGATGAGAAGGAAAAAGTTTGGTCGGCAGCCCAGGCACATGCCAATGACATCCACTGCACTGATCTCACTCTTCCAGTGGGATCTACGGCTGTGCCACGCAACAACCCACATTGGGATTAGCAAGACCCCACCATTCTAGCCGCCCAAAATTATATGCTCACCTGCCTCCTTGGGGGGCTACAATCTGCTCTCCACAGGGCAGTTAATTTTGATAAACTTAGAGAAATTATCAGTTTTCCAACTGAAAACCCCACCGACTTTTTGGGATGCCTGACAGAACCTGCTATACTAAGCTTGACCCTTCCTTAAGAATACAAATAATCATTGTCAACTCCAACTTTATTTCCCAATCCTCCCCTGATATTCAAAAGAAACTCAAACAGGCAGAGGATGCCCTCAAACCCCACAAGGAGATCTTGTGAAAATGGCAGGTAAGGTATTTAACAACCGAGAGGAGGCCTGAGACCACTGTAAGGCCCAGCTCTTGGCAGCTGCCCTGAAGCCACCTCCTCTGTCTTCAAAAAGGGCTGGACAATGCATGCCTCCAGGGGCCAAAAAAAACTGCCTTTCACCTCACCTGCCACCAGGACCCTGTCCATAATGTGGCCAGAATTGACACTGGAGGGTCGACTGCCCCCTTTGTCTCCACAAGGTAGGTCAGTCTCCCGTCCCCATTCCCAAGGGATGGCTTCACAGACCTCTTGGGCCTTGTGGCAGAAGACTGACACGGCCCTGGGACCTTGGCCCCCTTCAAGATCACCTCAGAGGAGCCCAGGGTAACTGTCCAAGTAGCAGGTAGGCCTCAATCACCTACTCGGTGCTACCTAACTTTTCGGGTAAGCTTTATCCTTCACAGATCTCCATGGTGGGAGTGGACAGCCTCCTTTACCAGCCAAAAGTTACTGGCCCACTCTCATGCCATATACTGGGTTTTCCCTTTACACATTCCTTCCTTATCCTGCCCTTCTGCCCTACCTGTGCCCAGGTCTAAAACCACCCCCAACCTTCTTGGCCCACCAGCTCCAGGGCGCTATACCTGGAAAAAACTGGCAGGTAGATTTTACCCACATACTCTGCCTAACTCCACTTTCTGTCCAGCTAAGGGATGCCAATCTTCCATCTTCCTTACCTTTGATATATTGAAGGCCTGCCCTGTCAGTTGTGACCTTTGGCAGCCATTTTTCCCTACTTTTTATGATTTCTTGCTTTTTTAGATGCCTCCAGGATCATTTGGGGAGCTCAGTGGACAGACCTTCCACCAGACACTGCTACAACCCTCTCCAGTCTATCAACAACTGGCCCTGCCTCTACAGCTATTTTTCTCAGGGACCTCATGGATTCTGGCAAAAGCCCCCCCTTATGAAACCCCCACTCAGTAGGAAGCAGATAGATCAATCAGCACTCATAATACCAACAAAAGGCTAGAATGTTAACTTCCTGGCACTCTTGAGGCAGGTGGAGGGTCCCCCGAGACTAGCACTGAAACCCCTCCACCCCTGATTTATGACCACTTGCAAAACTCTCCTGCTTGTTTCCCTGCTTGCAAAACCACAGGCAACTTCCCGTTTCTCAACGGAGCTATGCATGTCAACCCACTCCATCTGGTGATCACAGATAAATGGAGGCCAGCAGCCCGGCTGCTGTCTAGGAGGGACACCCTCCCTCCCTCCCTCATGGTGTGCCCCTCCTATAAAGCCCCCTACCCATTCCAGCCAAGCTGCTGCCTTCTGAACCCGAGAGTCAGCCTGGCAGTCTGTGCTTCCAATAAATCTTTCTTTTCTACATGTGGTGTGGTCTGTGTTTGGCAGTTCCTGACACAAATAAGTAGATTTTTAAATGAAAATAAAATTTACAATGTATATATTTTAATTTATGAAAGCTGTTTTGTAACAGTTTTGATTCTATTTTTATGGAAATGTCTAGATTATAAGTAGACTTATATCCTTACACAGATTTTAAGGTTCTCATATCTTAGTAACCAATAAGAATTGGAAGGAATGTGGTAGAAGGCACCATTTTTAAGCAAATTCAGGAAAGTAACTTTTTAGTACATGCAAAATTTAATTGTACAGTGACAATTAAATCTTCACTTTTTTTTTTTGGCAGTACTGTGGTTTGAAGTGAGTGCCTCATACTTTCTAGGCAGGCACTCTACAATTTGAGATAAGGTCTCACATTTTTGCTCAGGTAGGCTTTGACCCCAATCCTCATATTACTGTATCTGGCATAGCTCAGATGACAGGTGCACACTACTACATTCAGCTATTGGTTGAGATGGGGTCTAGCCTCCAACTGCCATTGTCCTGATTTCTGCCTCTTGAGTAGCTGGGATTATAGCCACAAGTCACCAAGTCTGATTTTAACCCTTTCTATCATTTTTATCTCCCCACCAATATATAAGAGAAGGAAAGCACTTCAACCCTTTCTAATTACTTATATATAAACTTGATCTCAGGGTCAGTGTGCAAACACTAACAGACACCAAACACAAAAGGACTGAAAGATGAAAGGTGACTTTTAGATCATCCTGGTGAGAAAATTGATTTTTATTTCTAAAGCCAATTAGTAATAGTTATTCAAACGCTATCCTGAGAACTCGGCTACATTGGAATTCTGTGAACAGTGAGAAATATCTGTCATGGACCCATATAGGAGACTAACTGCAGTCTGACTATGTGTAGTGGGCTAAATAGTGGTTCAAGAAAAATATTCCCCCATCCTAATACCCATATCCTGTGAATATTACATACGAAAAGGGAGAGAAATACTTTATATGGCAAAGATGAGGGAAAAGTTAAGGATTTTGAGGAGCTCTTCTGAATTATTCTGGTGAATTTTAAACCCATCAATAAGTGTCCTTGTAAGATTGAAGTCATGGGAAATTTGATAGAATAAGAGGAGTTAGTGTGACCACAGAAATAGAGACTGGAGAGATGTGTCCATTTGTAAAGGAATGATCATGGAACCAAAAGCTGGAAATGCCAAGGGCAGATTCTCCATTCTCCTTTAGGACCTCCAGTGTGGAATACAGCTCAGCCAATAGCTTGATTTCAGACTTCTGGGTTTCCGTGAGTAATAGAAAAAAGTTCTGTTTTAAGCCATCCAGCTTAAATTTAAAAAACTTAACATATTATGATCTACCATTTTTGTGACCCAGGCTCTGTTATATTAAAAAAAAGAAAAGGGACCAGGGCTTGTGCCCCAGCATGCAGTTTCTCATGAGGGGAAGTGTTGACTCTCTCTGAGTTTCTCTGTGAATAAGCCTTTTACCTTAATAGTGGAACTGCAACTCCCTTCTAACTGAGACCAGACAGTAGACTTGAAGAAGAGGGATGCCAGAGCACCAGGACTGGCAGGTGCCCCAAATGTCAGTGCATAGGTTAATTTTGATTGTCAACTTGGCTGGATTGAGAAAGGCCTAGGCGGTTAGTAAAACCCACCTTGGGGTGTGACTGTGAGGAGATTTCCAGAGATGATTAGATTATGAGGGCTGACCTAATGAATGGTTTAATCCATTGCTAATTTCAAAATGTGAAGACAACTGGTCGGTGGTGGAACTGCAGAAGGAAGACCTTGTTGGAAGAAGCAGGCCACTGGGGATGTCTTCTTGGGGACTATGTATTTTGCCCTGGCCCCTCAGTTCTGTTTCCAGGCTGCCATGCTGTGAGTTGCTCTACTCTCACACACCTGCCCCACCATAGACTAAAAATTCTGAAACCATGAGCTAAATAAATCCTTCTTCCTTTTAAATTGTTTTCTCAGGTTTCAGACATAGCAATGAAACAAAGTAACTAATGTACAGGTGTGCCAACCAAAACAACATACCATAGATGGGAAGAAATAAGCTGCAGATGACAAGATACACCAATAATAGAGTCAACTATTAAGAA
This sequence comes from Castor canadensis, assembly GCF_047511655.1. Taxonomy (NCBI): domain Eukaryota; kingdom Metazoa; phylum Chordata; class Mammalia; order Rodentia; family Castoridae; genus Castor; species Castor canadensis. The sequence continues at coordinate 193,911,738 of NC_133387.1, forward strand.
CAGAAATCAAGAAATCGTGATACCAACTCAAAAGGCTAGAGTTATACAGGAAGATAGTATGACATGAATGAACTCTAGATGCACATGACTTAGATATAAATCCTATTTTGTAGAAGCTTGGCCTTGGGAAAACTGTTTAGCCTCTCTGTCTCCCAGTTTCCTCATCTTTAAACCAAGCCTGAATCATCTGTGTCGTAGGATTATTGCGGGAATTAGCTGATATTATTCAAATGAAGCATGCAGAAGAATGCCTGGCACTTGGCTCTTATTCCACAAGTTTTAGTAGTTATTATCATTAATATTAGTACCCCAAGTGCTTATAAGAAGCCTAAGACAGGAAAACAGGCAGTAACTCAAGCAATAAATACAGACCATCAATAGAAATCTGCAATGTGTGCCTCCGGCTATCTTTTATTCCTATTTATTTTATTTCTTCCCATGAGGGACCAAATGGCTTCTGAAAACTTTGGGAGAGAATCTTGAATGGGCTTTTTGAAAGATGCCTGTGGTTGTCATCCCTACTTGGAGGCTGGTTGCTTCTTTTTGAAACTGGTTATGTGTCCAGCCCTGCAAACAGACACAAGGCATGATGGACACCTGTATGGATTCTGTACCTCAGTTCTCAGACGGTACTCTGTGACATCAACTCCTTGTGGAAAAAGCAGCAGTATCTGATTTTTTTTTTTTTTGCAGTACTGGGACTTGAACCCAGGACCTACACCTTGAGCCACTCCACCAGCCCTTTTTTTTTTTTTGTGATGATTTTTTTTTTTTTTTCCTTTTTTAGGTAAGGTCTTGAGAATTATTTGCCTGGGCTGGCTTTGAATAATGATCCTCCTGATCTCTGCCTCCTGAGTAGCTAGGATTACAGGTGTGAGACACCAACCAGTGCCTGGCTTGTATCTGATTCTTGAAAGATCATAGTGTTAAAACCCCAAATTATTAATTCCATTTCTCTGAATGCAGAGATAAGGACAGCTAAACTCAGGCAAGAATATGATGTGCCCCAATTCCTCACCTGGTGACAGCTACAGGTTCTGTTGGCAATAATGGCACCAATAGGTTTCAGTTCTTACTGTACCCTTAAGCTTCTGATTTCCAGGGTCACAGTCCTGTCTCAAGTCTAGCTTGAATCCTCCTTCTGCCCAACCTCCAATCAGCATGAACCATAAGATCCTAACCAATCAGATCATGCTGAGTCCCACTGAGGGTGTATTTAAGCCCCTGCCCCTCTCTCCCTCCCTCTCTTGGCTCTCTGGTCTCTCCCTCTCCCACCGGCAATAAAGAATCTCTTGGCCAGATCACTCCTCTCCATGTGGTCATTTTTGGGCCTATATTTCCTTATAGGTTCTCCAAAAACTATAAAATTCCAATTCATTTTTTAGGAAAAGGTGGTGGGAATATTGTCAGGAGAAATCTATTGACTTCCCTTCTCACTTTCAACAAGGAGAAATGGCAGTGGCCTCCCCTCTATATGGTGGCATCCATTCAGTCTTGTAAAAGCTGGTGAAGAAAGCAACCTAAGTGAAATTGTTTCTAGGGCTGATGCTCAGGAAATTTTTAAAACTTAGATCCCTTTGGGGTAATGCTCACCAAATACCCAGACACTAGTTAAACTACTCTGGTACATTTCAGACTCAGTGGGTAACAAAAGAAAAAGCAATCCTTGTGTTATATTTCTGCCAAGAATTTCTTGCAGGAGGCTTTTGATTCACTTGGTTGAGCTGGTTTTCACAATACCTTTACTTTACAAAGTGCATTGCTAGGATCTTCAATTTACATAAAAGGAATGGAAGGGACCCTGCAATTCACTTAAAGTTGCACTGCAGCCATCAGCAAAGAAAAGATTAAAATTAAATGTAGCCTCACATTAAGTCACTAAACTGTACTGCTTTTCATGTTATTGTACTGTCAGATCTTCTTTCATACTCAGTTTTCCACATGGTATCTAAAAGCCTCTCTATTTGACTTAGAAAGATAATGCTAAAAAAAAAAAAAAAAAATCACTGCCTGAATCACTATTCAGAGTTAAAATAGCTACTTGCTCAAGCTGGTCAATTCCTAAAACATGGAGCTCTGCAGGGAGACATTCCAATTCAAGTGCTGGAAATGTTAGGGGCATGGATATGCAAAAGCAAAGGAACAAAGGAAACTGAAGTTGTGTTCTAAATTTATTACATGTGCATTATGTGCCAGGCACATTGCTAGCAGTTTGTTGAGATATGAATGAGATGATTCGTGTTCCCAGGAGGGTGACTTGTGTTGGAGGGAGACAGACCCATAAAAGATGGTTTCACCCCCATATGGAAAGTCAGACGTAAGTATGAAGACATTACCATGAGCACACAGAAGCAGAGCCTCTATCCAGAGGAGGAAATCACAAAGGCTTCAAGAAGGAGGAAAACAATTGAACTATAGTTTGAAAAAGGATTTGGAGTTAGTCAGCTGAAGAAAATGGAACAGAGAGGCAAGGAGTGGGGAGGAGAATAAAGGGGAGTCTATGCAGCTAATTTCAGTAGAAAACAAAAAAAGAAAGTAAAATGCATGAAAGAAAACATGAACAATTCCATTGTTTTAAAGCATAGAGTTCTCAGCATGGAATGGCTGAAAGTGTGACCTAAAGAAGTAGGCAGAACTCACTATCATGTATATCACGTAGATATTAAAGACGGGATTATTCAATGGACAGTAGGCAGTAAAATTCAAGAAGGTGCAAAACAGGAAGGTAAAACACATCCTATCTGGGAATTGGTACCATTGGGAGGGAGAAGGATACAAGAAAAGGGGATTAGAGTGTGAATATGGTGGAAATATCAGGTACTTGTGTATGAAAATGGAAAAATGAGATATGCTGAAACTATTCCGGGAATGGGGGAAGGGAGAGATAAAGAAGAATGTTGGAGAGGGTGAATCCAACTATAATATATTGTAAGAACTTTTGTAAATGTCACAATGTACCCCCATTACAACAATAATATAATAAGAGAAAAAAATGTGAAGCACAATGAACATCAACACACACACACACAAAAAAACCACTTAACATCCTATAGAATTGTAACTTTGAGAATGGCATAAATTGTTGAGAAGCTAGTGAAATAATTATTAAGTAATTAAGTGTATCAACAAAACAAAATGTGATAGGAAGATAATTCCCACTGTTAGATAAATGAGATAAAATTAGAGTATTTATCCTCATAGTAGGAAAATGTGTGCTTAAGTGCTAATATGATTTGCCTCACTAAGAGCCATTTGAAGGTTTTTCACAGCAAGCACTTTTACAGAACATTTTACTATTAATTCCCCAAATTGACAGGACCATCTTAACACCCCTTGTGTTCAATAGATCAAATGTACCTCTTTATAAGTTTCTAATATTTTAATAACTCAATTCCTATTAATAGGATAGCTTATTGATAAAAAAGTAGGTATATAGATTTGGAAGAGTTTTCTTTGTTTCTGACCTTACCACAAAAATATAGCTTTTTATGAATAGTTACGGGAAGAGGACAAATTGTATAATCTAAAACACTGGTGGTAATAAGTGTAACTAGGAGAAAAACTTTGAAAATAAAAACTCATGTCAATTCAAGTGTATAAACTTATCTTGCTCTTTTCTTGGCAAGTTAGCCCATTGCTTTCCTTGTTTCTCTCTCATATCACTCAAGCCTAGAGATTTGTCATAGTTGGTTTCCACTAATCTGGCCAAATTTAAATAATGAATTCTGTGACTTTCCCATAAAATTCATAGGGAGGCACACAGAGACATGTAAGGAATGAACTTAAATGGGACTTGGCTTTTTTTAAAAATTTTTATTCATTTATTCACATGTGCATACATTGTTTGGGCCATTTCTCCCCACTGTCCCCCCGCCCCTCCCTCTCCCTCTCACCTCCCTCACTTCCAGGCAGAATGTGTTCTGCTCTTATCTCTAATTTTGTTGAAGAGAGGACATAAGCAATAATAAGAAAGACAAAGTGCTTTTGCTAGTTGGGATAAGGATAGCTATACAGAGAGATTCCTAGCATTTCTTCCATGTACAAATGTGTTACATACCAAGTTGATTCATTTCTAACAGATTTTTTTCACTAGTTCCTGATCCCCTTCCCATATTGACCTCTGTTGCTTTAAGGTTTCTGTATTAGCTCTTCTGCAGTGGGAACATCAAACACTTTGATGTTTTGGGTTTCTTACCTATCCCCATTCCTCCTCTATGTGCTCTCCCCTTAGCGTGTGACCCAAGTCCAACCACTTGGCTGCATTTGCCCTAGATCTAAAGTTCACATATGAGGGAGAACATACAATTTTTGGTCTTCTGAGCCTGGCTAACCTCTCTCAGAATGATGTTCTCCACTTCTATCCATTTACTTGCAAATGATAAGATTTCATTCTTCTTCATGACTTGGCTTTTTTTACATTCACTGCCCTCCTCTCTAAGATTCCCAGTTAAATGCACAGAACAAGAAAGTCTTGAGGCCACTTTTGTTTGAAACCTATTTTTGGTGAAAGTTGTAAAGGAATTCCTACCACTGTAGAAGATTTCTTTTCTGAGGCAATCATATTTTTCAAATATCCTCGTTTTTATTTTATACTTTAAAAGAAAAATAAAGCAAATTATCTTGAAAAAACATATGTATTGTAGCAGTCCCATAACATAAATCAGCCCCATGACACCTTAGGAACGCAGAAGCCCCAACGGCCTGAGAAAAACAGAGGAACCAGCCCAGGAGAGAAAGTAGAAAGTATAGAAAGCCCCGTGTGTGCCAAGAATGGATCTATAGGACCACTCCACATCTTTTCTTTCTGTTAAGGCAGAAGACTTACATATATAAATACCTCAGCCCTCCCACGCTCAGGGGGTACCCAGTTTCTGGACCCCACTGAGCATCTCTCCACTCAGCCTTTTTCTATCAGTAAAATTTCTTTTCTGTCTGTAGCTCCAGTGCCCCAGCCTCTTATTCTTAAGAGTGTTCTGAGAGCAAGAACCCTCTAGCACATCCACGGATTCCCTATGACATTCCCTATGCCTGTGACATCTTAGCAACTCTGGCAGGACACTCTTCTCTCCAAGGTGAAAGGTAAGTATTGGCTGTGCCTAACTGAACTCAGGGTGCTGGGAAGTGACCATGATCTACTGAGAGAGCTCATCTGCTGTGGAGTAGCCAAAAGCAGAACTCTCTGGCTGCTTTCTCCTTCTGTCAGTAGGAGGTTTCCCCTGAAAGTGGAAGAGGAATTTCTTGAGCCCATTAAGGCTTCTGGCAGAATCCAGACATCCCTCCTCAGAGTGCAATGCACTGAGCCTGTCCTGGGATTTATGGGACTGCCTATTGTTACATGGGTATGTCTGAATCCCTCCTGCTGCCAGGCTCTTTCTCCCCTCTCATTTCTGTGCTATGACCCAACAGCCCTTTTGCCCCCAACAACACTGGGTGACCACCTTCAGGGACATATGGGAAGACACCATGCCTTCATTTAGTAGGGAGATAATAAAGCATCTTTCCCCACTTTTCCTTGGATGACGTATACCCCCCATGATTGACTGCCAATTTTGGGGATTTTTATAACACCTCACTGAGCACTGTCCTCTCTCACACCCCCACTGCCCTATCTTTACCCTTCAGGACTGTCCCAGGGAATGTATTTGCACTGTTGTTATGGCATGCGCCATTTGGATTTTTTTCCCAAGCCCACCCCTTCAGAGTGCACGGGAGATCATATTCTCCAAAAATACACCATTTCCTCACAGTCTTCTCCAGAAGATGCAACTGACCCCAGGCTCACTCAACACCCCCCCTGGCCTTCTGTGCCCTTATGTTTCTCATTGAGCCTTCCTCTGGTGAGTTCTCTTTGAACTGGATGCCTTCACTAACTGGATACAGTATAAGCACTTGGGCTTTAAGACCAGCAGAATTGCATGTAGTCGAGGCCACACCAGTAGGATGACCACAACCCAGAAGGCCTTTTCAGCTTTTGCCTTAGTCTTGGTCACAGACAGCAGAAGGGAAATAAAGGAGGGGAGAGGACACTCTCCCTGGGAAGGAGTGTTGATAAATAGGAATACCCCCTACATGTTCTTTTTCCAGATAGGAACTTCCTCCTCTTTAGTTCAGGAGAGGTCTCCCCTTGCTTGCCTGCTAAAATGCTGGAAGGACATCAACCCTGAAAACGTTTGCAAAAAAGCTTTGATTTTCTTTGGCACTCAAGCCTGGTCCCAATATCCCCTTGGAGATCAGGAAAAATGGCCTGAGGGTGGGACTCTTAACTATAATACTATTCTCCAGTTAGGCTTGTTTTGCAAGAGGGAAGGAAAATGGACAGAAATCCCCTATATGCACCATTCTTTCTCCTTAAAGAATATCTCCAATGGGTGGAACAGTGTGAGATAGGTGCTCAAACCCTGACCATGGTTTATAAAAACACACCTAAAGAAGAGGACACCTCTAAGACACCCCCATTTGCCCTAAGAAAGCCACTTCCTCTCCTCCGCCCAACGGGAGTGAGGAGAGTGGCCACCCAAGCCCTATGGCTCCTGTGCTTCCCCACTAGGTTTCCATCAGCTGCTACCCCTCCAGCCAGTTCCCAGGGGGAGGGGTGGCTGCTGGAAAGAATCCATGTCCCCTTCAGACTGAGTGACCTTAAGGAAATTAAATGGGACTTGGGCCACTTTACTGATGACCCAGACTTGTACATTCAAGCCTTTATTATTGTTATCCAAGTTTTTGAACTGGCTTGGAAAGATGTCATGCTGCTCCAAGATCAAACCCTCACTTCCTTGGAGAGACAAAGAGTCCTTGACCAGGCCACTCAGGCAGGCAATGACTATCACCTACAAAAGTCCTCTGTTAAGCCTGCACCTCTAGAAGGGGAAGCTGAGGTCCCAGAGTCCCAACTGTGGCCCAAGCAGTTCCCAGGCCAGATCCTGGATGGGATCCCTGAAGTGAGGCTGACCAATGGGCTAGACACCATTTCATTCACCTCACCATTGAAGGTTTAAAAAGGGCTACAGTCAAACCCTTTAATTACTCCCAGGTTAGTTCTGTCCAACAAGGACCTGATAAATCCTGCCATCTTACAGCATCTAAAAGAGGCCATTACAAAACACACCACAGTGGATACTGAGTTGCAGGTCAGGGAGGTCCTCCTAAGAGATAAATTCCTTAACCAATCAGCCCCAGACATTCAAAAACCTCAAAAACTGGTGACAAAGGCAACAAAACATTAGCCCATCTGGTACAAATGGCTACTTCTGTATACTATAATCAGGACCTTACTAGAAAGAGAGAAAAAGACAGAAGGCACCACAACCTAGTGGCTGCTCTTAGAGAATTCCCTTCTCAACAGGGACCAAATGTCAGGACTTGCTACCATTGTACACAAGAAGGACACTTCAAACAGGAGTGTCCACAAAGGGGGCAGTCCAGAAGACAGCCCTGGCCCCCTCTGGGACCCTGTCCTCTTTGTAAGGGTAGCCACTGGAAGTCACACTGTCCCTGTCTCCACTCAGAGAAGAAGTCAGATGGTTCCCTTTAATGATGGATCCCAGGATCTCCTATCCAGGCTCCAGTTCTCAACATCCAGACTGAGGAGCCCTGGATTGTCCTGATGGTTGAGAACCGCAAGGTCATCTTCCTTTTGGATAGTAGAGCCCTGTCATTCCTTTCTCTCCAGGTGCCAGGTCTAACAACACAGCCAGTGTTCAGGGCACATCAGGCCAGCCCCTAGAATGATATTTTACCCAACCTTTGGCATGCTTTTGGGGGAACCTCCAATTCTGCCACTCATTTCTACTAGTGCCTGAGCCCTATGTCCTCGTTGGGAAGGGATCCCCTGTCCAAATCCTAATCCCCCCGGAGAGTATTTCTGCACACCCCTAATTGAGGAACAAGAGAGTCTGTCAGTCTGGATGGACAGCCCCACCTTTGGGAAGGCAAGGACAGCCCCTCCTGTTCAGGTTTACCTAAAAGATCCCCTCAAGTTTCTTCACCAAAAACAATATGCCTTAGAGCTGGAGGCCTGGAGAGACCTCCTGCTTATCATAAACAACCTCAAACAACAGGGCCTCCTGATTGAGTGCTCCAGTCCCTTCAATTCCCCTATTCTGGCTGTACAAAAGGGTCCCCATAAATGGAGGTTGGTACAGGAGCTGTAATTCATCAATGAAGCTGTAGTGCCCCTACACCCAGTGGTCCCTAATCTTTATTCTCTCCTGGCTCAGACTCCCCCTGATGCCCAATACTACTCAGTTCTAGATTTAAAGGATGCCTTCTTCTGCATACCTCTCCACCCTGACAGCCAACTGCTCTTTGCTTTTGAGGACCCCACAAAACCTGCAGGACAACTAACATGGATGGTCCTGCCCCAGGGGTTTCCAAACAGCCTAAACATCTTTGGTCAAACATTACCACAAGATCTAATGGATTGGCAATTCCAGGAAACCACCTTATTCCAATATGTAGATGATTTTCTCTTCTGTGGTCCAACTGAACCACTATCTCCAGGGCTACAGAGTCCCTATTAAACTTTTTCACCAGTCAAGTCTATCAGAGGAAAAAGCTCAGTTATGTAGCCCTAAGGTCAAATATCTTGGGGTGGTTCTTGAAAAGCAAACTAACTCTGAGCAACTTCACCCAATTTTAGACTATCATCTCCCTAAAACCCTTCAACAACTAAAGGCTTTTTTGGGGGTCACCAGATCCTGTCAAATCTGAATCCCCAGCTCTGCTGAATTTGCTCACCCTCTTATCACCTCCAGTGAGAGGTCTAACAACATTCTCAGTCCCTCCTTGAATGGGACAAAGAAAGCCTGGATGCCTTTCTTAAGCTCGAACTGTCCCTTGGCTCGGCCCCAGCATTTTTTTTTTTTATTATTCATATGTGCATACAAGGCTTGGGTCATTTCTCCCCCCTGCCCCCACCCCCTCCCTTACCACCCACTCTGTCCCCTCCCTCTCCTCCCACCCCCTCAATACTCAGCAGAAACTATTTTGCCCTTATTTCTAATTTTGTTGTAGAGAGAGTATAAGCCATAATAGGAAAGAACAAGGGTTTTTGCTGGTTGAGATAAGGATAGCTATACAGGGAGTTGACTCACATTGATTTCCTGTGCGTGTGTGTTACCTTCTAGGTTAATTCTTTTTGATCTCACCTTTTCTCTAGTTCCTGGTCCCCTTTTCCTATTGGCCTCAGTTGCTTTTAAGATATCTGCTTTAGTTTCTCTGCGTTAAGGGCAACAAATGCTAGCTAATTTTTTAGGTGTCTTACCTATCCTCACCCCTCCCTTGTGTGCTCTCGCTTTTACCATGTGCTCAAAGTCCAATCCCCTTGTTGTGTTTGCCCTTGATCTAATGTCCACATATGAGGGAGAACATATGATTTTTGGTCTTTTGGGCCAGGCTAACCTCACTCAGAATGATGTTCTCCAATTCCATCCATTTACCAGTGAATGATAACATTTTGTTCTTCTTCATGTTGGCCCCAGCCTTGAGCCTACCCTCTCAAGACACTTTCCAGCTATATGTCTATGAAAATGGGGCACTGGTCCTTGGGGTCATAACACAACTTCAAGAAGCACTCCTCAACCTGTGGGAGGGTCTAAGCAATGATCTAGACAATGTAGCTAAGGGATGGCCAGGTTGCCTGAGGGCCACTGCCACTGTTAGCATGCTGATACTAGAGGCTCAAAAACTTACTTTAGAAAAACCTCTTACTGTTTACACCCCCCATGATCTACAAGGCATCTTAAGCTCTAAGGGAGGTGTGTGATAACTGACTTATCAGGTACCAGGCCCAGATCCTGAACTGTCCAGAGGTGATCTTCAAAATCTGCCCTAATCTCAAGCCTGCTTCCCTCCTCCCCACAGAGGGGGATGTCCTCAGTCACTCCTGTGAGGAGGTCTTGGCTGAAAATTACATCCCAAGACCCGACCTCCTCGATAAGCCTATACCAGATCCAGATCTTACCCTTTTTACTGATGGGAGTTCCACAGTTAATAATGGAAAGTGACAATCTGGAGCAGCAGTAGTCATGTCTGCTCAAATCTTGTGGGCAGAACCCCTGCCCCCAAACACTAGTGCCCAATTAGCTGAACTTATTGCCCTTACCAAAGCCTTACAACTCTCCCAGGGCAAAAGAGTCAAGCCTTTCTGATCCTACACAACCATCCAGCCATCTGGAGGGAACAGGGAATGCGCACTGCCTCTGGGTCTCCCATCAAACATTCTCAGATGATCCTAAAACTTTTGGACACAGTCCTCTTGCCCCAACAAGTGGCAGTTATCCACTGTCCAGGACACCACAAAACTGATGACCTCATAGCTTTGGACAATAAAAAAGTAGATGCAGCCACAAAAGAGGCTGCTCAACAACCCTACATCCAAGGAAGAAGAATCTCTTCTCCCACCTGAGAGACCTCATTACCTCCCTTCTGAGTCCCAGATGGCCTTGTCTCAGGGTTACTGCCTCGATCACTGAAGATGGTGGGTCTCCCCTGAAAACAAGCTTCTCCTACCCCACAGCCTATACTGGAAGGTCCTCGAAACTTTACATCAAACTTACCACTTGGGAGTAGAAAATACCCTGTCCTTGGTCAAACGCATGTTTGAGAGTGTAAAAATTAGAGAGACCCTGCAAGACATAATTAGGGGAATGCGAAATCTGTCAGCATAATAACCCTTACAACCTTTCCCCCTGCTGGGACTCAAAGACAAGGCTCCCATCCTGGAGAGGACTGGCAAATTGATGTCACCCACATGCGAGGGAGTCCTCACTCCCATTTGCTTCTAGTGCTAGTGAACACCTTTACAGAATGGGTTGAGGCCTTTCCTTGCTCTACAGAAAAGGCCCAGGAAGTGATCAAAGTTCTAATTCAAGAAATCATTCCCTGATTCCATCTCCCTCACAGCCTCCAGAGTGACAACAGCCCAGCATTCTGAGCTGAAGTGACTCAGGGGGTATCCAAAGCCCTAGGGCATAAAATATCACCTCCACTGTGAGAGGAGGCCCCAGTGCTCAGGGAAGGTGGAATGGGCCAATGGGTTACTCAAGTGCCACCTAGCCAAACTGGTCCAGGAAGCATATCTTCCCTGGCCCAAACTCCTGCCCTTGGCCCTCCTCCACCTCAGAAAAACCCCAGGAAAGCTGGGCATCACCCCTTTTGAGTCTCTTTATAGCCATCCATTTCTCACTAATGACCTAATTCTGGACAAGGAAACAACCAGACTTAACTTCCATATCACCCAGCTAGCTAAGTTCCAACAAATCCTAACTGTGTTACACCAAGGCATCTCTCGTACCCCCTGAGAACCTTTGGATCCCCTATGGGGAGCCATATCCTGTGTTTCTTTCCACCCCAACAGAAGTCCTAGTGGCTGGACTGGAATGTAGGATCTACTTCTCCAGAGTGAAACACTGGAATCCCTCAAAAGATTCATCTCCTCAAGACTCAGACTCAGATGAATCACAGTACTCCTGCAAGACTCTAGAGGACCTCCAACTCCTCTTCAAGAAGGCCCTTCAGGATAAGTGACCATGTCTGCCTTCTCCCTTGGGGCCTCACGTTCATGGAATAGATAGCCATGAGGCTCACCAAGACTCTCCTCTTAGAGAGTCTTGAACTCTTACTTTTCAGAGTGGCCCTCAACCAGCCATCCCCATGTAGTGAATGTTTTAAAACCACCTACATTGGGGGCTTCAGATGTTCTTACTTTACATCCCACACCCACCAACCGAGTGGATGTCACTTGGGCAAATATATCCCTCAGGTTTGCATACATTCCATTAAGTGGTACTGGAAGTCCCAGAGTTTGGGAAACAAAGCAGACTATATTTGCAATGGGAGGTTAGGAGAATGAATTGTTGGACTTATCTGGGACACTGGGGAGTGTCAGATGGTGGAGGAATCCAGGACTTAGCCCAAGAACAGCTAGTTAAGGAGACAATTAAAAAAACTCTCGTCCCAACCAAAGCCAATGGCCACTCAAGGCCCTGGTTTATATGATGAACTCAGGAGTGAGAAAAGGAGAGGGTTAGAGCTCCTGGCAATAAGAAAGAATCTGTTCATAGACCTGGCAGAGAAAATCTCCAGAGAACTAAATGTCTCAAATTATTGGATATGCAGAGGTGCCCTCATGAGTGAGGAGTGGTCTTGGAAAGAGTTTAGTTTAAATGCTTACCAACTTCTATTATGGAATCACTCTATAGCTATCAAGGATTGTCCCCAGTCCTGTATTCTCACAACAGAAGTGATCGGAGAGGAATGTCTTGTAAGAACTGGGCCCACATATGATAAATGGGTGGGAAAGACCCCTTGGAAATGGGTACTGTCTTTCAATGAGACAAATCTAACCTGGCAGCCCAAAAAGCCTACCTGGTACTGGGCATCATCCCCACCCAGTAATGGCTCCCAATGCTACAAATCTCTAACCAACCACAGCCTCTTAAATTGCTCTCCTACTAATGAGGAAAATCCATTTCGAGGTATCCCTGAGATCGGCAAATATTGGGATCACCTCACTAGCACTGCCCCAGGGTGGTGGAAAAATGCCAGATGGGTTATTCTGGATATATGGAAAATGGGCCTACTCCAGACTCCCTCCCACTTGGACAGAAAGTTGTACTGTAGGGATTGTCCAGCCTGGGTTCTTCCTTTTGCCCATTTCCCAAGAAGAACAACTGGAGTCCCTCTCTTTGAAATCTTGGAGATCAAAACAAAGAGAAGCGTCAGCATAGGGGGAAATCAGAGGTGGGGAAAAGATGAATGGCCTCCTTAGAGGATCATTGAGACCTATGGACCAGCCACTTAGCACAAGATGGAAATTGGGATTACCGAACTCTCATTTACATGCTTAATAGAATCATTAGGTTAAAAGCAGTGTTAGAAATTATCACCAACCAGACTGCTTCTGCCTTAGAATTACTGGCCAGACAACAGACCCAAATGTGTGCCACTATATCTCAAAACCACCTGGCCTTAGACTATCTCCTGGCTGAGGAAGGGGGCATATGTGGCAAAGTCAACCATTTAGAATGCTGCCTTCAAATTGATGATGATAACAGACAAGCGATAACAAACATTGCCACTAACATCACAAAAATTGACCACACCCCACAAACTTGGGATGGGTAGAAACCTAACAATCGGCCTGATGGCTGCTTCTCATGGCTTTTCCCTCACTTGGGACTCCTTGCTGTAATGGGAGCTATTCTGTGCTTTGGTCCATGCCTCCTTAACCTTCTCATGCATTTCATTTCTTCTCACTTAGACTCCATCAAACTCCAAATGTTACTCTGTACTCACTTTTACTACCGTGGACCTTTGGACACTCCCTCAGATTTGGACTCTTGACTCCTACCAAGGTCCCTCTCTCAGGAAGAAGTAGCTAAAGAGTGTATCTCAATGTCCCATCTCCCTAACAGCAGTTGGGGGCTCCAACCCATGAGGGATTTGTAGCCGTCCCATAACATAAATCAGCCCTTTGATATTTTAGGAATATGGAGGATCCCACAGCCTGAGAAAAGCAGAAGAATCAGGCCAGGCGAGAGACAGCAGAAAGCATAGAAAGCCCTGTGCACACCAAGAACGGACCTAAAGGACCACTCCACATCCTTTCTTTGAGTTAAGGTGGAAGCTTTACATATATAAATACCTCAGCCCTCCCACGCTCAGGGGGTAACCATTTTCCAAACCCTGCTGTGCGTCTCTCTGCTCAGCCTTTCTCTATCAATAAAGTTTCTTTTCTGCCTGTAACTCCAGTGCTCCAGCCTCTTATCCTTAAGAGTGTTCTGAGAGCAAGAACCCTGTAGCATGTCCATAGATTCCCCCATGACATCTTGCTCCCGTGACAATATCTCTTCTATTTTTAAAACTAAACTTTCCCAAACTACAGCTTCTAGTCTTAAAAGTTCTACAATGAGAAACACTCATCCAGATGAGCTCCTTTATTGTCCTAATTTTCCAATATATTTAGGGCAACTAACAGAGTGCAGGAAAAGAAACCAAATCCCAACAATTTATAGATGTTGCATCTCTCAAATAGCAGAGGGAATTGTGCCCCCTGCCTTCTGTCTCTTTCTAGACTGCAGAGCAAAAGCCAATGACTCTTGAAAACTAAGTGGAACCACTGACTTCTTGTGACCCAGAAACACACACACACACACACACATACAAAATCACAACCTAAAATCAAGTTCAGCTGTCAACTTTGAAAATGAGTCATTTCAATAAAATAAATAGGAGAAGGTGGAATTGTCTTTTATTCCCTTATTTTTGTTGCTCTCTCAGTCTGTTTCTATGAGTGCATTGTGGTAAGGAGTCAAGTGGTGTGACCAGTGGTCACTCCTTCTTCACGAGAGTCTGCTAAGGGGAGCATAGTTGACTAACTGCCCAGAGCTGCTGCCTTTGAGCCCTGAAACCACATTTCTATCAACAGAAAAAGGGAGCAGCATAACTAGTTCTGTCCCATTCCTATTCAACCCAGGACTCTTCCACAGCTTTAACTTCAGGACTCTCTGTCAACCTGGAAATAAACGTTGCCAGAAAGGCACCATAAACTGAGAATTTGCTTAACCATTTTTTCTCTTCCTTCATTGTGTTTAGATTTAAATCATGGTCTAAGGTTCTCTGCCTACTTTTCTTCCTTTTCTCTTTATCCCTCAAAAAATTTTCCCAATAAATCTTCATCACAAGTAGTCCTATCTAGTCATCTGCTCTCTGAAAGATGTAAATAAAATTTTTTGTCATAAACAATCAATACTATAATCTGATGAATACCAGCCTTGAAGATAAGTCCTTTTGAAAACCATGGGGAAACATAGCTTCACATAGTGTTTAAGTGATAGTACCTCTTCGAGGGCTGGGAAGGCAAAGGGCATCAGAGGTCAGAAAAAAGGAGGGAGGTCCATGGAAACAGAAGCTAGACTGGAGTTTATAAAGCCAGGTTACTGCAAGTAATGTAGGTATGAAATGTGGGATGGGTAAGTAGAAACAGTCTTAGAAAGGGAAAATCAGTATTTCCATAGAGATGAACACTGATGTGGTACTTACTAAGTGAAGCTTTTTACAGCAAAGTTGTTTTAAAAGTCTGGGGAAAAGGAAACCAACAAAATCAAAGGAGCAAGGGTAGCTTCATTTTAAAGGAGAAACTAACGGCAGCTTCTCAGTGATTCTGAAAGCATGTGATGGCAATAGGCAGTAAAAGAAAGATGAAGGGCCCACACTAGGAAAACAGCAGACCTGGGTGTGACAGTCGTTCTTGTCACTCACGATGAGTGATCCGCAGAGAATTCTGATCCTCAGTGTCCTTGTCTGATGAAATATAAGGACAATAACAGGACATTGTGAGGGGTCAGTGGATGACAAGCAAATAAAGCTAACATTTATTCAGCACTACCTCTTCACTAAGATTGATGCTAAAGGCTTTATACAGAATATCTAAAATAATTAAAAGTGATCATCACCCTAAGATACGAGGTGTCACAAAGGAGTTACTGATGTAAGTTATGAAACTAAATCCTCAGAGATTTTAAATGCTAATAAAAATCTCTGCTTAACAAGATAGGATACATCACTGTTTAATGAAAACTTGATCTGATTATACAAACTGCTGCCTTCTATAAAAAGCCTACCAAGGTCACATTCTTCCAAATTACAAATAACTTGTAACTTGCTTCCTAATAGCCATCCAAATTAAATCTTTCATGTAGACAACCTTCAATAAATAATAAAACCACTACAAACTTAAAGATGGTAACTTAAAATTTGCACTTTCTCCTTTTCTTTTTTGAAAATTATCTAAAACTGACAGAGAATAAGAAACAAAATCATTAACCCAATTTTTGTGAAAATAAGAAAGCACTGATACCCCAAAACACAAAGTAAGTATACATAAGCTATCAAAAACAGTGAAGACACAGAAATATGGGTGGTCAGAAGCAGAGGGAGAAGCCATGGAGGCAATGATAAAACAAGGAGCAGAGGAGCACAGGAAGACTCATAGATAGGCAGCTGTACTTGTAGGAGACCATATGTGTCTGAGACAGAGATGAAGAAAGAACTTTTCCTTGTGAAAAGAGAGTCTCACCAATTCTAGAGCCACTGACCAGGCAAAAATAAAACCTTTAAAAAAATTATTCCAGTTAACTTGGAGTTTAGTCCTGCTGCTATGTACTTCAGGAAAACATTCAGAAGTTCACTTTTGGAGGCTGAGGTATACCTCAGAGTATGGGAGAGTATGGGAGCCAAGTGCATTGAACCAGAGAAGACTGGAAAGGCCTCAGAAGCAAAGTATCTCTTACCTTCTCCCATCTTCCTGTCTCCAACAATTCATCGCGCCCATGAAGTGATGGAAACTACAATTCCTCTTCTCCAAGGCAGGTCATAGAAGCTAGAACGCCTCTCCTCAATGCTAGTATAAAACCATTCTGCTTTCTCTCCTGAAGAACCTCATTCCCGAGCAGTGCTGCCCCACATGTGAGAGAAAATGCTACGGAGAAAGGCCAAGAAGAACACAGATCAGTGTTGATGTTTCTCCTCTCAGCCTACTTCCATTAGACCAGACTCTTTTGCTCAAACACATTTCTATATGGCTCTCAGGCATTTACAAATCCATGTTACTATAAGGAATTTAAGTGTTAAGTGTACGATGGGTAAGCAGAACCTAAGCATGAGAAAAGGTGTTTTCCCTGAGCCTTTGGGTCTATATTCCTGAAGGCCCCTGTATCACTTAAAGATCTTATTAAAAAATTTGTTGTATCTTTCTCTTTTTATCCTGTCTTTTGTTATAGGAGTGCTGGTTATGACCCTTATGATGGATGAGGAAAAGTATCACACCTACACGTGGCAGAGGAGAGCTCTCCATTAGTGCTAGGTTGTAGGACTGCTTATCTCAGAAGAGGGAAAAATAGTGGATGTCACTAAATGAGAAGGTCAGAAGTAGGTTAAGTAGCAATTACAGGCCCTGGAGTTATCCTTCCCTTTAGAGTAGGTGAAGGTTTGTAATATACAATTAGAAGATAGTACATATCAATAAGATAACACTGTTTTATATCTCAATGTATTAATCTCTTGCTGTACAACAATCTTGGCAGAAATTTAGCATCCAGAAACAGCACACATTCATCTTCTTACGGTTTCTATGAGTTGGGATTCCAGGCATTGCTTAGTTAAATCTGCTATAAGGAGTCTTGTGAGGACTACATTCTTGTCTGAGACTCCACTGAGGAAGAATCCACTTGGCGGTATTCAGTTCCTTGCAAGGTCTCTGTTTCTTGTTGGACAGAGGCTGTTCTCAGTTTCTTGCTGCATGGTCCTCTCCATAGGGAAGTAAACAACATGAAAGCTTGCTTCTTCAAAGTGAGCAAAGAGGAAAAAGTCTCTTTACAAACTGGAAGTTATGATCCTATGGAGTATAATTATGTATATATAATCCCATATGTCCTGTCCCCTTTGCCTCATTCCATTAGTTAGAAGAAAGTTTCAGGCAGGTTTCTACACTTGGGGAAGGGTGAGGGAATTAGCAGTTGGACTAAATAAAGTGTGAGTACCAGGAGGTGAAATCACATAGGCTACTTGAAAAGTTGTCCACAACACAGCACCACAAAGACAGACTTAATATTTTCTAATCTCAGAAAACACTGATCTTCAAGTAGTTGTTTGACTTCTCTATTGAAATATTCATCTCCTGCTAGCTTGTTTTTTACAACTAGATTATGAGTGTTTCCTGGGCAGGGATGATTTGAATGCCTATTAATTGGTTGGCTGAGATTTTGTTTGTAATCCACATTCCATTCCCATTCTATTCCCTACCATTTCCATGAAGTGTCTGAAAACTGCTGGCTGACTATATTTCTTTGTTATCTCTATCTCCATTTGAGAGCTGTACTAAGTATTAATGGAAGGCTTTGGAAAAATATCTCAGGAAGGCAGATAAGTAGAAGAAAGTTGGCCCTGTACTTGAAATAAATCAAGGAGGCTATATTTAGAGGGGCCAATGGCATTGCTTTTATCACACTGCTTATTCCAACACCTCATTAATCTTATCTTTAGAGTCATTTCCATGGGTACAAAGTGAAAAGCATTTGAATGTAATATTTCAGTTGGCCAATATAGATGCCTCGTTTAAGGACTGTTTCAACATTATCTTAGTCCTCAGACCTTTCAAAGATTCTAGACTTGATGCCATCAGGACTAACTTTGGGAACATTAACCTTCCTCTAAGAAAATTTTATTTCACAGGAACTACATAGAATGTTTTTCAGCTGTGTTATTTGTTCTTATGTAGCAAAATTCACAGTATGCTTTTCCATTCAACCATGAGCAAAACAGTAGCAACTGGATAAATCCCATTTCTAAAATGATATCTATACAGATTGACTGGTTGGTTCTAGTAAGAAACTGTATATAGCAAAAGAAATTGCTGGCTTTCAGTTTTTAGCCTTTTCTATTTGTAAGCACATTTACATGAAGATTTTTTTTAACCCATAAAACAGTTACACTTATAAAAGAGAAACATTAGAACAAAAAGTTTGTCCTTCAGGGACTCACACTGTCAATAAAAAACTATGCAGAGAGAGAGAGAGAAACAGGAACAATTGTTCAGCTCACTGTTTATTAATTGCCATTTTTCCCACTCATTTTCTTTCTTTTCTTCATTTTCTCAACTCTCACAAAGTATTGCTTTATAGTCTTCTTGTCACTATTTCTAAATTAGCTTTTTAAATTGTCAAACTGAAAATATTGAGATGAAAACAAGTTCACAATGGAGTAAGTGTGCAGACAGCAGAAATCAGAACAAGGTTATAGTATCAGTACAATTTTTGTTTAAATACATATGAATAATATAATGAATAAACCATAACAAAATTACATATGTACAACACATAAATGTTTGTATATTCAGAAAAAAAGAGCAAATGCATATATGGGGAAAGTAAATAAATTGCTGGAAAAAACATAGTTAACATTTAATAGTGAGATTGTGGAGAAAGGTGGAGGTTAGAAAATGAAATACTCACTTGATAAATAAGTACATATAACTCTTTGAAAGTAAATATGTATTACATGTATAAAGAAAAATAATACTTTTATATTGCTTCTATTTGCACAATGTCAAAGTATCCTCAATGCTGTTTAATCTGTAATCTACCTATTTTTGATGACACTACATGATTTTGACAAGAATCAATTTCTTCCCCATCTATTAGTATGCAATGTCATCACCTCAAAAAATATTGCCTAAATTCAGACCTATAGGCATGTACCCTCCACTCAGGACTTGTCAAATTCTCCCTGTCTGCATTTCCTTGACACCTGTCTCCCAGGGCTTCCTCCTAGACATCCAGCTGGTCCCATAGTGCAAAGCTGTTGCCACACCTGCCTGCACCTGTCAGGTTTATGAAGTTAGCTAGTAAACAGTTCCCCAGGGAGAACTGGGATGCCATTAAAAAACAATTATAAGAGAAATCTACTGCACAAATGGGAATCCAGAGAATAATTTCAAAACCAATAATACCCCAAATCATAAAACCTCCTACTTAGAGAGTACTTTGTAATTCTTGTGCTGTTTGTTGTTGTTGTTTGTTCATGGGTTTTTGCCAATTTTGTCTTGATTCTCACAATCTTAATTCTGTGACTTAAGAGGCACATACAGAGTCTGATTTTTGCCACTTTGTATTTCACTGATCCCCTCATACAGCTCTGCTAAAATCCTTACACTTCAATTTTCTTCTGATTACTTTGCTTAATCATCGGTCTACCTGATGATTTTCTGCAATGTTCAGAAAAGCTCAGTGCTTTGCTATCTAGGGCATATAGCTGAAATAAGCATTTTTCTTCTCCTGGGAAGAACACTGTACAGAAAAAGCATGGGACCTGGAGCCAGAAAGACTCCTGATCTAATCTTGTTTCTGCCACTTACTAACTCATGCAGCCTTAGTCAAGATATTTAACCCTCTAAGCCTCAACTTCTCTCATCTGTAAAACAAAGGTGGTAATTTCTATGTAATAGGGCCATTGTAAAGATCTTATAAGAACCTGAGATAAGGCAGCTGCCTCAAAGACACCTTGCTAAGCATTTGGAACCTGGCAAAATCCTTCCCTTGGCCCCATCTGCTGGAGGTGAAGAGTAAAGTCATGTTTATAATTCAGCAAAATGTAGTTTTCAAAATATCATTGTTCTGTGGTCATCATTTGCAAAAGTTCACAATATTAAAAATCTTCCTGATTTGCAGGGTTATTAAACTGCCATTAATCTCCCTTGTCATGACAAGAGAAAGTAAGAGACATAATTATGGGTCACAAAGCTAACTAGTAACAAAAGTTCTGACTTGGAGTCCACAAAGCCAACAGAAGACTGGTGAACTAAACCAATAGGTATGGGTGAAATTACAGACACCAGAAGATCCACTCGTCAGGAGACAGTGATGGTCACCTGGATGTGAATTGCTAGGGATGGTGGCGGTGGAAAAGTACAGATTGTAAGAACTTACTAAAAGAATGTACTCCAAAAGGCAGTTGAATCTACCTTGTCCTTGGAGATCCACATAAAGTCGGCCTAAGCTTTCAATTTATCTGAAAACCAATACTTTCCTAAAGTTCCTGTAAATTTCCACTTTTGGCTCACTTTCTGTTTTGGGTGAAATCACCTTTTTATCCTAAAACCCACGGCTTTAGACTATCTCTGCTCAGTGCCAAACCCAATGTAGACTCAGCTCAACACAGAATATTTTGAATATATAAAACTTTGCTGAAGGTTTGAAGTAGCGATGTTATGCAGTGTAGGCAAGCTATTCAAATGCAGTATTAGGCATTAGTGCTCTGACATGTACCCCTGTAGACTAACCCTGTCAATGCCCCATTGGAAACTTTCTCTGGAGACTCCAGTTTCCTACTATGTTGCTTGGACACCTTTCTCACTGAGTCTCTACTACCTCTCAATTCTCTGTATTTTATAGAAAATGGTTGTCTACCTTCTTCTCAGCCTTGGATTTGCATTTGCATAACCAAACTTCATTAATAAAGCCCATTAAAAATCAAATTCCATCCATTCTGAGTCTTACCGTTCTGTATCATAGCCAAGAGACTAACAGTTTAGTTGTTTCTTTCTCCCCAGCCTCCATCATCTCTGTAAATACAGTAGAGCAGTAGAGATAAAGACATTCCCCCTGAAATAAATACCAACTTTCTCTCCCCAGAATTCCTGGATTCACATATAAAGCTGTAAGGCAGAAGTAGTTACAGTTTATTTTGATTTTAAAAAGCATTTTTAAATCCCACTACTAAAAGGAGAAACAGAGATTGAGACTGGTTTCTTGTAAGGGTTAAAGAAGAAAGAAAAATAAAAAATGATTTTATAACAAACAGGAAATTGGAAAGCAAAGCAGTTGAAAGTATGAGGAAGTGTTTATTTTGTGGACACTGAGCCTCGAAGTCCCTTGTGTGGATTACGTATTTTCAGTAGTGAGCTGCACATCCAGGCTCAATAAGGAAGGAAGAGGTCAGCATGGGAATTTAGGATGATATAGAGATCAACATAAGTGATAGCTAAAACTATAAGAAGTGCTGTGTTCTTCAAAGAGGAAGAAATGAAAGGAAATAAGGAAGGAACAAAGACTGAGCCGTAGGCAATGCCCACAGTGAGCAACTGGTAGAAGACAGAGAAAAGACAATGAAACATCAGGTGCATAAGTATTGTAGAGATTGGAAGAGAATCAAAACAATGTGCTATCATAAGAGGTACAGTCAGACAGACTTCAATGAGAGTAGTCAGTAATATCAGAGGCTACAGGCACACCAAGGATCATTGCCTCAAAAGGTCTGCAAAAGGGCACAGCATTCTTAGCACCTTAGCTTACATGATAGTATCCGAACCAGTAGCCTGGTCTAACATTTATTCACACTTAAGATAAGCCCAGAATTGTCAAATAAAATACTCATTTAAATTTGAATTTCAGGTAACTAATGAATAATTGTTAGAATATATCTCATTTCAGATAAACAATGAATAATTCTTAGTAAAAGTATATCCAATTGTAGGCAATCAATCTGAAATTTAAATTCAACTGGGCATCCTATACTTTTGTGAAATCTTGCAACTCCACATATAACAGGCATTATGGTAAGCATTTCACATACATAATTTATTTAATCCTTATAATTTAAACCTACGCTTTTTTCCTCTCTTCTCCAAGAAATCTGAACTGGTATAGGAAATAACTTTAGTTTCACATATTTGCATTGATTAATATAGTTATTAGTTATGGCACATTAGTGCTGGGAACAAAACAGGCACTATCTTTTCCTTTATGGAGCTTATGACACAATCTTTCTGTTCGTGTTGCATTAAAGGGAAGCCAGTATAATCACCAAACCTCTGTGTGTGTGTGTGTGTGTGTGTGTGTGTGTGTGTGTGTGTGTGCGTGTACGTGTGTTAGTGGAATATTAACTGTGTTTTCTCTAAATAGTTTTAAGGGCCACTTTAGAACCAAATGCTGATTGTCTCGCAATATACTATAAACATTATCAGCATTGGCAAAAGTATTTAGGAACATTCAAATCCCCTTTTATTTCATGTGAGCCATTTAGGAAAAAAATTTAGAGACTTTAGCTCAATGGTTACTTCAGTAATTATCTTAAGAGTACAAAGAAGAAAAGAGTAGTAATGGAACTGATCTGATCAAGTGATCTTATTTATTCATGTCTCAATTTCACCCTATGTAAATTATCCAAGCATGGATTCCTAAATTGGCACAGCACTATTGGTTTGAGAATTGTTAAACCACATTAGAACTTCTTACTCAGTTCTTAATGCTACACTTTTAAAAAGAAATCTCACAATTTATTTGAACCATTTAAGCATTTAGGCAGTGGTCTTTGGTATACCTTTTACACACCTTTTATCAAGAAGTCATTTCCTCATTATAGAGATACTTAGACTGAAAGGAGCTTGGATTTGAGTATAAGACAAGCCAAGGTATTTTCCCTATATGATTATTATATATGTTATATTATTTGATATAGGTATTTCTCTATATCAAGCTTAAATTTTCTTGTAAAAATCCATGCTTATTGCACAAGTCATTGTGTGAAGTAATATACATGAAAGTTGGCCACAAATTGTAATTTCTATATAAGTGTAAGGAGACCTCATTGCTATTAGTTATCTACACAAAGAGGAAGAGGGAAATGGAAAGAGGTTAGATTAGAGAACTAAGAAGACAAGAGAAATAACCATTGTAAGCCAGTAGTGGGTAGAGGTTATACTCAGTTCAGAGGCCAAAAAGGTCACTTTTTTACACTGTAACCAGGACAGATATGATTACTATCACTAGAATGGAGGATGAGTTTGACACTAAATTTTAGAAAGAAGTACTACTGGACTGAATGGATTGGAAATGTAGTGAGGGAACTAGATGGAAGAGAAAGGAGTCGAATGAAATTAGCAGGAGTACAGCTGTGTGATCAAGACTGGAGGTTAGTCAATTTTCACCTAGCTACACTGTGGTGATGAACAACCTTAAGTCCCAGTGTCTTATAGGAACAACAGGCTACTCCTTATTCACCTTACATGTTATCCTGCAGGTCAGCTACAGCTTTGTTCCACAAGTCTTCTCATTCCAGAATACATCTTAAAGAAGAAATGCCTGTCTGAGACATGCTACTCTTGGGTCAGAGAAACCAAATGGGGTAAGTAGAGAATAGGTATTGATAAAAGTAACATTAGTTCACAGGTCATTGGCTAAAGCAAGCCACATGGACAAATCCAATGTCATATAAGAAAGTGAAAATACTGTCTTGAAACAATAGCGTTTAATTCAATTCACCCTCCTAATCAAAAATACTTTCTTCCCTCTTTTATTCAAATGAACAACACTATAAATGTCTCATCCAACTACAACATTAAACTAAAAATCCAGAATATACCCTACATATCAGATTTAAGTAATCCTGATTCAGGCACCAGAGAATAGCATTAAAATAAAACAAAACAGGGGTTGGGCATGATAAGTGTGTAATCTTACCTACTCAGGAGGTATAGACAGGTGAATCATGATTCAAGCATAGCAGGGCAAAAAATTAGCAAGACTGTATCTCAAAAAACAAGCTGAGAGTGATGGTACACCTCTTTAATCCCAGCTACTGGGGAGGTTAAGATGGCAGAATCAGGTACGAAGCCAGCCTGGGCAGAAGCACAAGACCCTGTTTAAAAACAAGCTAAAGCAAAAAGTGTTGGTAGAGCACTTGTTTGGAATACTTGAGGCTCTCAGTTCAATCCCCAATATGAGCAAAATAAATTAATAAATTAAAATAAAACAAAAACAAATTATCTGCCCTGCACACACCAACATAAAATGATGGAACAGGGACAGGGCAATGACGGTATATGTTCTTATTTAACAAAGGGATTGAGCCAGAGGCACAGCAGTTCTTGGTGAAAAGCAATGCCAAAGGTCTACGGGAAAATGTGTAAACAAACCCCCATCTTGGAGTAAGGGACATCCCTAAGTTGGGGCAGCACTCTGTTGTTTCTAAATCTTCATTTCAATCATTTTATTGCTGCTATAAAGAAATATAACTGGATATTCTGTGCTAACCTTGCATGGTGTAATATTACTAAACTCACATTTGTCCTGGGAATATTTCTGTAGATTCTTTGGATATTATAAACAATCATATTATTCATGCATAGGGAGAATTTTAATTACTGAATTTTTTCAGTTTGGGTTGGATCTTTTCTGAATCAAATTGTTTGCCTAACACTCCATAATGATAGTTTAAATCATGAATTTTGGACCCTTTTTGTCTAATATAAACATTAATAGGTAAGAATTTTTATAAAGCAGAATTTTAGCTTTTTCCCAGTAATACTGATGTTTATTTTCATTTTCATTCGATATGAAATATTTTCTAATTTTCCCTGTGAGGTTTTATTTTTCTATTTGCTTTTGGTCTTGTTACACCTGGGATATCCAGTCAGTCATACTTCAATTTACAAATCTTTGGTGTATATGCATTTTCAAGTATTTAATAAATTGAATTTTTTCTTTGGTCAGAGAATACAGTCTGTGTGATTTCAATCTTTAGTTTAATGAGAGTTGTTTTATCAGCCAATGTAAGAGCTGTCTTGGTGAGTGCTTCACATAGACTTGAAACAAACATGCAGTGCACAATTAGTGATTGCAGTCCCTGTAACTGTTGCTTAGGTTAAGCTGGTTGAGTGTTGTTGTTCATGACTTCTATATTCTGATTGGTCATCTGTCCACTTGTTTTATTACTTATTAGAGAAGACTATTGAACTCTATGACTATAATCATGAATTTGTCTATTTATAGAACACTTAGTCATTATGTATTTTTGTATAAATCAAAACTTTTATCCTTGAAAAATCTTGCCTTATATGGCAATTTAATATAACCACTCTATCAGCTTTACATATTTTATATTTAGTATACTTTGGTATATATTTTTCAGTCTTTTAAATTTTAACCTATGTGGTCTTCTACGTAAAATTAGGATTTGTTTTCTATCTAATTTGATAATTTCTGCCTTTTAAATGGAGTATAAAGATATGTACATTTAATATTAGGTTGAGATGAAATCTGTCATTATACTATGTATTTTCTATTTCTCTTACTTGTTTTTAATACTTATTTTTCTCTTTTCCTGCATTTTAATTGGGTTGATTATTTTTATGATATTACATTATAGACAATATTGACTTATCAACATTAAATTTTCAGTGGTTGCTCTTAGATTTGCAATGTATATATTTTTAATGTGCATAGTCTGTATTCAAATGATATTATATTACTCCACATATAATGTATCAACATCAAACACTTTCATTTCATCCCTCCCCTTCATTTTTTTATTCTTTTCATAAAAGTTATTTCTATATGTGTCGAAAAGCTAGCTACCCACTCATAAAATATTGATTTTAAGTATTAAAAACTAGGGAAATACATTTATAATATATTCTTTCATTCCTTTGAGCAGATCCAAGTCTATTTTTATAAAATTTCTTGCAATTAAAATACTGTCTTAAAAACAACTTTTAGTGTAATTTTCTGGAAATTAATTTTTCAACTCAGAAATAAATGTTTGTTTTGATATTACCTTTGAATGCCATTTTCACTGGTTCTAGATTCTTTCAGGACTTTTAAAATGTTATTCCATTGTCTTCTGACTTACATAGTTTCCTATACCAATGTCTGTGATCTTTCATGTTTTTCTCTTGTAAGTAATGTGTCTTCTGCCCTCCCCACACCAATTATTCCTTATGAATGATTTTTCAAAATTTGGTTATTGTTATATCTAGCTATGGGTTTATTTATGTTTATCCTGCCTGAACTTTGTTGATCTTAGATTTCTGAGTTTATAGTTTTCATCAAATTTTAGAAGAGTTTATTATTAACTATTTCTAAAATTTTTTATGTCCATTCCTGTTTCTTATATCATTTATTGGCTCCAATAATATATATAAAAATATATAATATGTATTAGAAATATATATATATTTGATGGCTAAAAAAGTCACTGATACTCTGTTCATCTCTTTAGGTCTCTTTTTTTTCTGTGTTCCTTATTTTGAAAGTATTCACTGCTGTATAAATTCACTGATGCTTTGTTCTGCAATGTCTAATCAGTCATTAATTTTTCATTTTATTTAGTATATTTGCAAGTGTGTTCCTTTAATATCCTCACTATGTTTGCATTTTCATTTCATTTATTGAAAATGTTATCATTTTTATTTTAGTATCCTTGTCTGCTTATGTCTGAATCTGTTGCTAATAATTGTTTTTATGTCTAATTAGAGTCACTTTTCCCTGCTTCTTAGTATACCTTTTGATAGTTTTATTATGATCTGGTACTGCAATTTTAATGTTATTATTATATGAATTATTGTATTTTCAGTTCAAGATTTGGGTTTTTTTGATCGGCAATAAAGTTATAGTAATTTGGTCTGATGTGTTTAAGATTTTTTAAAAAAGGTTTCTTAGGGTCATTTTAAAGACTCTTTTGCTTTAGGGATAGATTATCCCTACTACTGAAACATCTCTTCTGAGGTCTTTACTGAATGCTGAAAATAATCCACAAGGACTCTTCCCCTCTGGCCGGTGTAAAGTAAGTGATGTCATTTCTGCCTGAATGCTGAAAATAATCCACAAGGACTCTTCCCCTCTGGCCGGTGTAAAGTAAGTGATGTCATTTCTGCCTGAGTTCTGAGGAGCATTCTTCACATTATTTCTCAGTCTATTTTCCAATTTCATGGAGTTTCATCTCACTCGTGCATATTCAGCAAAGATTCATAGAAACTCCTTCACATATTTATAATTATTTTCTGGTATCGTTTCCTCCTCTCCATAACTCTGCTCTGAAAGTATCAGCTGCTTTAAACTCCTGAAACTTGCTTGATGTTCATGACAACACAGAAGACTACAACGCTGATAGGACAATCCCTCCCACCTGTACCTTCAAGAATAAGCCAGGGTAATTACTAAGCTCACCTCAATGGTTTGCATTCTTTCAGGGATCATAGTCCTATCCTTGTTAGGTAATGTCTGAAAACAGTTTTTTCATGTATTTTGTCAAGTTTTCTAGTTGCTGAAGGCAGAAAAGTAAAGCCAGTCTCTCTACTCCATCATGGACAGAAATGGAAGCTGTCATATTTTTTAATCTGGAAAAATTCTTTAGTCTTTCTGTTTTTCATAATATTGTCATTCTTTAACAGTTCAGGCCAGTTATTTTTAGGCTGTTGCTTTATTTTTTAAATTATTTTCCTGTTGCTAGATTTTGAGTATGAATTTTTTTCAGGAATACTACAAATGATTCTTTGATCCTTTAGTAAATATATCAGAAAGCATGATGAATTGACTCAATATTAATATTGATATTGATCATCTTGCTGTATACAGTTGTATATCACTTAAATGAGAAGAATAAATCCTGATAAATGCCTAATTAGGAGATTATATCATTGCACAAACATATAGAGTGTACTTACACAAATGTAGATGGTATAGACTACAACATACCTTAGCTATGTGATATAGCTTATTGCTTCTAGGCTATGTACTATATAGCTTGTTACTGTACTGAATACTGAAGGCAACCGTAACATAATGGTAAGTATTTGTGCATCTAAATATACCTAAAATACAGTAAAAATATGAAATAAAAAATTAAAATGATACACCCATAAAGAGTTCTTTCTATGGATGGAAGAAGTAGCAGTAAATACTGCTTTGGGTGAGTCAGTGAGTGAGGAATATGTAGATGTAAAGAGCTAGAAAATTACTGTGCATGATTGTAAATTTATGAATACTATCCACTTAGACTACATTAAATTTACTAAAAATATTTTTTATTTGCTCAATAAGTTAACCTTGTTCTCTGTACACTTTTTACTATTTAAATCTTGGGTTTTTTAAAGGTTTTAATTCTTTTGTAGTAAAACTTAGTTTTAAACACAAAAACATTATACAACTGTATGAAAATGCGTTCTTTGTTTATGTCCTTATTCTACGTATTTGTTAGTTTTGCATTGTTCTGACAAATTCCTGAGAAAAACAATTTAAGCTGGGGAAACATTTATTTTTCTCATGGTTTCAAAGGCTTCAGTTTATCATGGCAGGGATAATGTGGAAAAGCAATTACATCATGGCACACAGGAATCAGAGAAGGAGAGAGGCAGGACGGAGCCAGTGACAAGGTACCCCACAAGCCTTTCCTTATGACTTAAAATTTTGAGAACTTTCAAAGTTCTCAAAACTTTGAAATTGTATTTTAACCAAGTTAAAATACAAGTCTATGGGGGACACTGCATGTTCAAATCATAGCCTTCCAACCATGGCCTCCAAAGGCCCATGACCATCTCAGAATGCAAAATGCATTTACTCCAATCTAAAATTCCCCAAAGTATTAACAGTTTTAGCATTGTTCAGAAGCCTAAGTCCAAAGTCTCTTCTCAGATTCTAGGCAAGTACTTAACTGTAAGCCCATGTAAACTCAAAAACAAGTTACATATTTCTAATATTCAATGACACAGAGTAAACATTCCCATTCCAAAAGGGAGGAACAGGAGTATAGCAAGGAAGGATTGGATTAACACAAACCAAAACTCAACAGGGCTGCAGGGATCCTGACCCTGCCATCCACTGCCTGGCTTCCTAGGCTTTCTTTTGAAGTCTCATGGAAAGCCTCCATGACCCCACAGTGCATGCCTGCAAAACCAGCACCACATGGACAATGCCAAGGTGTGCCACCAGCTTGAACAGTGCCAGGCCCCTTTGGACCATGACTGTAGTGACCTCTGAGTGCTACTCAGCTTCTGGGAGAAACTGAATCCCAGAAACACTTCTCTAGGTTGCCCTGTACAAGCAGGGCTACCAGCAGGTCTCTCTTCAAGAGAAAGTCTTTCAAATGAGTTTACAACTTTATGTACAGAAGCCTGTGATAATGTGGGGTCTGGCCAATTCCTGAGATGTCCTCAAGTTATCTTTCCTATTGTCTCACTGCAAAGTGCCTGGTTTCTCTTTAATGGCCACGAGCTCTTTACGTTACATGTAAACTCAATCTCCCACAAATTTTCAGGCACAGACAAAATATAGACAAATTCTTTGCTGGAATATAGTATGAATGACTTCTAGTCCAATTAGTGGTGGACACAGTGGTGTCCTTGTTCCCATCTGAAACCTCATGAGGTCTGCCTTTATTGTTCATATTCTGATCATCATTTTGGGTTTCAGAACTCTCACTAGAATTATCCATTAAGCTCTGCTTTCAGCACTTTAGGGTTTCCTTAGTCCACATCTCCAAAACTTTCCCAAATTCCTTTCGCAAACCAGTTCCAAAGGCTTAAGAACCACTTGACTAGGTTGAGTTACAGCAATGTCCCCACTTCTCTAGAACCAATTTTCTGTATTATTTACTTTTATTATCACTGTGACCAAATACCTGACAGAAACAACTTAAGGGGGAAACATTTATTTGCTCATGGTTTCAGAAGGTTCATTCTGTCATGGCTGGGAGAATGTGGCAAAGCAGCTCACATCATGGTGGACAGGAAACAGAAGGAGAAAAGTAGGAAGGGGCAAGGTACAGGATACTTCTTAGAACTCACCCTCTGTGGTCTACTTCTTCCAGCTAGAACCCCCTCCTAAAGTCTCCAGAACCTCCTAAAATACCACCACCAGGTCCAGACCAAGAATTAAAACCATGAGCCTACAGGGGACATTTCATGTTCAAACCAGAATATTCTACGAACTTTTTTCTATTTAGATTTTTTTCCTCCCTTTTAAACTTTTAGTTAACAACTAAGACATAAATGCACACATTGGCCTGAGCTTACACAGGATTGGGACCATAAGGTAGGTCACTGTCTTCCACCTTCACATCATGTCCCACTGGGAGGTCCTCAGAGGCAGTGATACCCAAGGAGCTGTCATCTCTATGACAACAATGCCTTCTCTGTAAATGCTTCCTGAAAGGCCAGGCTCTTCTTCAGAAGTTGTCACTCTTTTCAGAAGTATGTCCATGATGGTTTGCTCTGATTAGCTTTGTTCTATCATCTTTTGGTTTTGGAGTCCATGTTTTCAAACCACTTAAGAAGCCTGTTGCCTGGCACAGGTAGTTCACGCCAGTAATTCTAGTTACTCAGAAGGCAGAGATCAGGAGGATCGCAGTACAAAGCCAGCCCAGACAAATAGTTCACGAAACTCTATCTCAAAAAAAAAAAAAAAAAAAAACCCATAACAAAAAAAGGGCTGGTGGAATGGCTCAAGGTGGAGGACCTGAGTTCAAACCCCAGTATCGCAAAAAAAAAAAAAAAAGAAGCTTGTTGAGGTCTGAAAACACTCCCAATAAACCCTTGTCTATGAATTTTCACTGGGTTCTACTTTTTTCAACTCCTGCAGTTTCCTTTGTCCTTAACTCTTCAGGTCCTGTGCATTCATTAGGCAACAGGAATTCTTCAGTTCCATTATAATATTAACAGACCAACACTATGCACTCCAACACTGACTGAAACATCATTATGTGTCACATGACTCTGCATTTAGATTCTTTTCATGCTTTGAAACTGTGCATGCCATCAGTTTCAGATAAGATTTTTTTTTCCTGATACAATCTCATGTTTTTCCAAAATGTTTACCCTTTTCTGCTATCTGCTAGTCTCTATTTATACAACATAAGAAATAAACATATGTATATTTTAGGCATTTACATGCTAAATGGAAGAAAAATATATATTTGTATATATATATATATATATATATATATATATATACATATATATGTAGAACATTATCCTGAAAATATTCTTTTGTATAGTATGATAAATAGTAATGTATTAACTTTTGTTAAGAGAAGGGAAGATAATGGAAGTGACGGGAGAAAGAGATTAAGACAGAAACAGGGAGAGAAAGGAAGGAAGGAAGATGATTTTACCTTTTTAAATTATCCTTCTATAAAGCTAAAATACATGGCCTCATATTTTTATTTAAGTTTGTTTTCTTCTTTATGGTTCACATAGCTCTTGGTAGATAAGTTCTCAATATTTGGTGCAAGTATCGCTCCATTTACTGTGGCAGTTTGCATTAAAAATTATAAATGAGGATATAAAGTCTCTTAAAAGCATCATTAAATAATAGATTAAGATAAATTAGTAAGAGATCAGATGCTATGGCTATTACACTAAAAAAGAAAAAATCTCTCTGAGCATGTTGATGCGTGCCTGTGATCCCAGCACTCGGGAAGCTGAGGCAGGAAAATTGTGAGTTGTGAGGTGAGTTCAAGGACATAGTGAGTTTGACCCCAGTCTAGGGTACATAGTAAGACCCTGTCTTAAAAAAATTACTTAACACACAGCTCTTAGCACAGCATTTACCTTAGCTAGCCATTCTTTTCTTCTTCATTCTGTCTTCTCCTTTCTGGTCAAGGAGATGTCACAACAGTCCCAGTAGCAAAATAAAAAATATTTAATTCTAACATCTGTGTTTTTCTCTTTTAACACTAATACTCCATGTGGCCAAGAATTAATTAAAAGATTATCCCAGCATTTTTCTCTTTAGCTATATTAACATAGGCTCCAAAAAGCACATTTTAACATGCAGTGGTGTGCCCAACCACTTCAGTGAGCACTGGCTACAGATTGCAGCTAGCTATCCTAACTATGCAAATGAAGCTATAGTATCTGCAGATAGAAGGGAGCTCACTGTAAATTGCTTGACATGAATAAGCATCCTCATTGCACTTTGGAAAAGCTCTTTAATTAACAAGGCCTAATAATTTTAAAGGCTTAATGAGCAATTACACTAAAACCAATGATAGCACCAAGATGATTCATCATAATTTATTGTTTTTTTCCTCAGATGTAATTTCTAATTATAATGTAGGCAGGATCATGGTTGAGGCTCTAGCCTTATCAATACACCGTTTTCAATGCAAAATGAATTTTCACACTGACTAATGCTATGCATTTTAACTAGTGGGGAGGAAAAAGAAGAGAACTTAGACTTAATTAAATATTATTAACGTAGGAACTTCTTATATATTACTCATCTAGTATATACCTTAATAGCCCTATGATATAAGTAGTTTTTAAATATGAGGAAACATAGGATCATATATAGTCAGGAATTTCTCCCTTAAGGAATATAAAAACAAGTGAAAGAATTTGGGTTGAACCCAGATTTAACAGAGTTTAAAACCAGTACTCATTCTATTATATCACACTATTAAATTTTTATAATGTTGAAACATATTGTTACAATTAATAATTATTACTAATTTAATATCCAAAACTAGTATTTAAATCCCATTCTTATTCCTTCCATTCCTATTCCTGTTCTATTTCTTCATTTTGATAAATAATTGATAAATTATTACACATTATACATATTTCATTTGTATTTCAGATGATTTTATGAAGGACACTATTATTTTAAGAAAGTATATCATGTACTTCTGATGTCCAGATATTTTACAAATTAAATACATTTATTAATATCTATCCATCTGTTTATGTTACAACTACCACTGTCTTCACAGTACCCATGACTTCTCATGATCTGAACAAATGGAGTCAATATAGCTTTCTTGATTCCCGTAACAGCACTCCCCACTATCATATGTTTCTCTGAATTCTCTGCACACGTTTTCCTTTTCTTCCATCTTTGCCAAACCATTTAGTAGCTTGTTCTACAGGTCAACAGTTTCAGTAACTGAAAGATTTTCTAAATACAAAGCAAATATACAGAGGGGCACAATGAGTGATATTAATCCCCTTTTGTTTTCTTTGGAACTCAAGAGCAAAATTTAATAGCAATTCTTAGCTCAGAAAAGCCAGTGTCTTTGGATTTATTTGTTTTTTAACCATCTGTTGGATGTTTTGGTCACATTAATGTCAGTTGGATGAATTAAATGCATAAACAAAGAGCCCCTCATTTCTTTTTGACATTTCACCTGGAAGGTTTGTATCACAAAAACAAAACTTTCCATAAATCCCAGAACTATTAATTGTTGGTAGTGATGACCTAAAATAATTAATATTGTAGAATGTGCCCCTATCTTAATTTAAGTCTTCCAAACCATGATTACCTGAATAATAACCAAGTAAATAAAATTTTCACTGTTCATGCTGTCCTTTAGGGAAACTTATAATGTCAATAAAATCAAATCATAACCTACAGAGTCATAAAGAAATAACTCAGCAATAAATATTTAAAAAAAAAGATTCACTCCCGATTCATTTCCCCAATGCCAAGCACAAATGTATTAGTTGGAGAAATCTAATCTCTCCAGAGGACTGAGGTCATCAAATGTAGACTCTGTAAAAACCTCACATTTTATTCTAAATTGACCCATTGCCCCAACAAGTTAAAACTCTGTAGCTCATGAACAAGTACCATTTAACTTGGGTTCCTGTTAAACTGACTTGAAACATTTTAAATTGAAAACAATCATTCTGGAAGAAATTAGAAAATGTGCTCTGGAAATGAAAGTGCTAAAATAGGAACACTGGCTCTAATAAGTTCAATAAGTCTAAGAGTTGATATAAAAGGAAGGTTTCCAAAGGTTTCATGGAGAATAGCAACATCAAGTATTTTGCTTAACAGCTCCCCAGCTGTTACAAACTGGCCATCGCATATTTGTATAAACTGAATACATGGTCACGGTAATTGGAGAGCAGATATTATGTCCTTTTTATCTAGCTCCATATTAATAAAAGGAAGCTCTTTCCTTCATGCTAAGACATCATGTTAAGCAAAGTGTTTTGGTATATGTTAAGCAAGTGATGTGTAGAGACTGTCAGAAATGAAATTTAAATCCTGGTTCCTGGATCCACAGTAAGGAAGAGGAGACCTGTGGATCCTGCCTCTCTCCTGACTTCACGGTCTTCCTGACCCCCTGTTTGCTCCCCTTTGTTTATTGCTATAAATTAGATAATGGACAAACCCTATGTCAATCACTACAATAATATAAAAAAGAGACAAGAGAAGGTAATGGGAATGAATATGATCAAAGTACATAATGTACATGTATAAAAATATCATGATAAAATCCATTAAAATGTATCCCCAAAATGGGAAATAGACAGGGTCCTAATCTAATTTAATGGATTTCATAGTTTATAGATGGAGAAAGATAAGGAAGGAAAGAAAACCAGCATTTATCCCTGGCAATAAACTGTATTATATAGTAGTTAGGAATCTGGGTTCCAGATCCGCACCACTTTGGATTCAAAGCAAGCATTATCAATTTGTAGCTTTGTGATCTTGAGTAAAGCACTTAATAGTGCCTCAGTTTCCTTATTTGTAGAATGGGGTTATAATAGGACCACTCACCACCTAGATTTAATAAAGGGAATAAATAAACACACAAGGTAAGCCCTCAATAAATATTAACTGCTGTCACTGGATGCTATATGTCTAGTACCATATCAACCTCTTTTGACCTTAACATCATGCATTATGGTAGTTACCCATTACACAGATGAGAAAATTAATGGGCAAAAAGTTCAAATTTATTATCAAGTGGTAAATAGTAAGTGGGTAGAGTTTATTTAAACTCAAATCTAGTTGCAAAACTTGTATTACTTTATTCCACTACGTGTATCTATCTGAGTTACAAATATCTGTGACAGATTTTTATCAGTTTCCAGCTTCACTAACTTTTAAAAGGGCTATAGGAATCAATTCTTCCATGGTGTATTAAAAAGAGTCCTCCAAATTCAGAGAGAGAAAAAGAGATTTTAAGGAATTCATTATGGTAATTTCAGAAACTAAAGAGTCCAGTTCTAGTCTGAATATCTAAGGATCAGGAAATCTTGAAAGCTGTTAGTTTAACTTCTAATTTAAAAGCCAGTCAGGTGGTGACTCAAGAAAAGCCAACATTTCAGTGCCCAAGCTGAAGGAAGGGGAAAGACCAATGCTTCATTTTAACCAGTCATGTAGAAGTTCCTACTGTCAGGAGGGTTCGTCTTTTTGTTGCACTCAGATCTTCAGTTTACTGAGTGAGTTTCATTCATGCTGGTGAGGACAATCTACTTTACTTAGTCTATCAATTCAAATATTAATCTTTTGGGGTATTTATTTATTTATTCATTAATTTATTTATTTTTATAGTTGTGCTGGGTGGGGGTACATTGTGGTATTTACAAAAGTTCTTATAATGTATCAAATATATCATACTTGAACTCACCCCTTCCACCACCCTCTTTCATCCTTTCTCCCTCCATTCTTGTAATAGTTTCAACAGATATTTTTCCATTGACATACATATGTACACACTATTTGTACTATGCTCACCCTCCTTCACAATTCCTCCACACCACCTTCCACTGGTGCTAACCCTCTGCAGGTAGGACTTGTTCTACTCTCGTGTCTTTAATTTTGTGTAAGAAAAAGCATAAAAAGAAAAAATGACATTTTTGCTTGTTTACAATAGTTACATAGGGAGTTTCATTGTGGCACTTCCATGTATATATGTAATTTGGATTATCTCCTCTACTTTTTATCTTTGTACTTTAGTCCCTTTCTATGGTGGTTTCAAGTGGTTTAAAAATTCTATATTCATTCTTGCATAGAAAGTACATCAACCATATTAACCTTCTTAACTTCCCCTAAAAGACCCAAAAAACTCCTAGAAACCATAAGCAGCTTCATCAAAGTACCAGGATACAAAATCAATTCACAAAAATCAGTAGTCTTTCTAAGGACTGGTGGAGCGGCTGAAATGGTAGAGCGCCTGTCTAGTAAGTGTGAAGCCCTAAGTTCAAACCCCAGTACCACCAAAATAAAGTAGCTTTTCTATACACCAACAATGAACAGGTTGAGAAAGAATATAGGAAAATAATTCCATTTACAATAGCCTCAAAAAATATCTTGGAAAAAACTTGACAAAGGATGTGAAAGATTTCTACAGGGAAAACTTTAAACCATTGAAGAAAGAAATCAAAGACTACAGAGGATGGAAAGCTCCCTCATGCTCATGGATTGGTAGAATCAATATTGTGAAAATGGCTATACTGCCAAAAGCAATCTATATGTTCAATGCAGTTCCCATCAAAATCCCAATGACATTCATCAACCCTAAAGTTCATTTAAAAGCACAAAAGACAGTGAACAGCCAAGGCAATACTGAGCACAAAGAGCAATGCTGGAGATATCACAATATCCAACTTCAAACTATACTATAGAGCCATAGTAATAAAAACAGCATGGTACTGGCACAAAAATAAATATGAAGACCAGTGGAACAGAATAGGGGACCAGGATATGAATCCACACAGCTACACCTATCTAATTTTTGACAAAGGCGCCAAAAACACGTGATGGAGAAAAGACAGCCTCTTCAACAGTTGTTGCTGGAAAACTAAAACTAGATCCATGTCTGTCACCTTGTATAAGTATCAACTCAGATATTAATCTTGTCCTTCACAGACACATATTTGGCCAAATGTCTGGTCACACTGTGGCCCAGTCAAGTTGATACATAAACTTAACCATCATACATACTTTCTAAGACAAACCCAACCTGTACTTATATAACATGACATAATAAGACTTGTCTTCCAATTTAAGATAGACCTAAGGATCTCATGTTCTAATAAACGTTCTTGGGACTGAAAATTCATTTGCTCTTTTCTCTACATTGATCTTATTCTTCTCTGAAAATCAAGAATAGCTTTTAAGAGTAACTATAATTTGCCATATAAATATGTCCAGAAAACTGAGTTTTCAAAATTCTGATAAGGCAAGAAAGAATATACAGTGCATGTTACCATGGAAGACCATGGATACTACAGAACAACTTAGGCCATGATTGTCACCCAAATTTAGATTTACTCCTAGATCTGGCTCTTGATCCTGATTTTGTACCATTTCCTGTATACCTCAATCCTCCCTCTACCATTTTGTATCATTTCCTGCACACCTCAGTCCTCCCAGGTGTGGACTCTAACGACTTGGAGATTTAGGCATGTACAGTTTCAAATTCATTCATTTGTACAGGACATATCTTCTGGATTCCTCATGTTCCAGATACTGTTTTAGTCTCTGAGAAGGCAGCAAAGAACAAAAACAAAGTTTCTGAATGCATGGAAATTTGCTCTCTAAGGGAATAATAGATGCAGTAAATCAAGAGAATTTCTAATGGAAAGGAGGAAAAGCAACAGTGGAAAAGCTAATGTATACCATGTATCTAAAGTTGCAATATTAAACAAAATGATAAGGGAAACCTTCACATAAAAGAACTATTTGAGCAAAGACTAGGAAGAGGTGAGGGCATACATCATGTGATAGTCAGAGGAGGAACATTGCAGGTCGAGGGACCAGCAAGTGCAACAATCCTGAGGCTAGAAGATGTGTAATACACTGGAGGAATAGCAAGCCTGGCAGGAATTTGACAGGCAAGAGGAGAGACATAGGAGATAAAATCAGAGAAGAAATAAGGGACCAGATTGTGTAGTGCCTGGTAGAATGAATTCATGGCTTTTGTTTTCACCTGAGTGAATTCAAAAAGTGAACTGGCAGTTTGGGAGCAGTAAACAGTTGTAACCTTACTTAAGTTTGAAAGAATTTTATTAGCTACTCCACTAAGAATAGATTGTATGGGATTAATAGCAACAACTAAAATAGCAACAAAAATTTTCATATCAGCAGGAGAAACTGAATGTGTTTCATAAAAGCAGGAGAGATGATACAGGATATAAAAAGAAAGTATAGCCAATGTGAAACATGAAATAAGATGGCAGGAATAAATCTGACTATATTATCAATAAAAATATAAATGAGTTGAATTCATCAATTAACAGAGTCTCAAATTGGCTAAAAATAAAGGCCAACAGTATACTTTTAACACAAAATGGCTTAGAAAAGTTTTAAAGGTCAAATGCAAAATGATTCTTAATAATTTTCAAGGAAATATGAAACAGAAGAAAGTAATATTAATATATCATGAAATATAAGAAAGGTCAAAAATGCCACAAAGCAATATCATGTACCAGTAAAAGAAGCTATAGAACAAGATTTAAAGAAACCTTATTAACATCATTGAACCTAAGAAAGGTGTTTCTATGTATTCAAACAATTGACATACCTATAGAAAGAAATATATAAATAAATAGTAATAAAGATTTTAACACCCTTATTTCAGAAAGTGGTAGATGAAAGAGACAAAATCAAACAGATATCAATGATTTAAAAATTGCTGTAAATATACCAGTGCTAATACAGAGAAGAGAGAGAGTGAGAGAGAGAGAGAGAGAGAAAAATATATGCTCAACACAGTAAGGCACTCAGGGAATATTTGTGAAAATAGACCATATGTTAAGACCAAAGGAAGCACCAATAAAAGTCAAAATGGTAACATTATGTTAATAATATACACACTGAATGTAATGCAACAAAATTAGAAAATACAAACAAAATATAGTTTAAATTGTTTACATTAAAAAAACAAAATCACATATTTCTAAAAAAGGGAAATGAATATTTTGATGCTAGTGATTATAAAAACAATATATGTTAAAATTGGGGGGATATAGTTAGAAAGAGTAAGACTTTTCTTCATCCTCAAAGAACCAATTTTCACTCTTTTGGGGTGATATCACTCATGTTGAGAATATATGCTCTAGATCTATTTCCTAATTTACAAGAATTGTAGGCTGCAGAGGGAGAAATTAAACACCACCACAGGGATATAACCAGCAAAGCCAGAGAGTACTTAAGTGGATTTGGTAATGGAAGTATAAAATAATACCATTCTTAAAATATGTACCTGTAAGGGAATAAAAGTAACAAGATAGAACCGGAGTGAAACTGCACTTATCTTAATATCTCTCACTTCGTAGAACTGGTTTTGCAAATATTAGTTTGCAAAATTAAATATTCAAAAATGAATCCTGCAAATGTGAAAGCAAAGATAAAACAATGAACCTGTGAAACAAACTAAACTATAGGAAATTTTTAATTGTTTCAATGACTACATAAGAACAAATTGGGAGATAATTTATACACCAAAAGAAACTTAAAAGATTTGTCAGTAACTTGCAATGTGTAGAACATTTTTCAATTCTGATTAAAATAAAGGAACTATTTTTAAAAAACCAGACAATTCAGGGAAATTAATAATAAGATCAGGCAGTTTTAAAATATTTTAAGTATAACAATAATGGGATTGTAGTTGTATTTCAAAAAGGAATCCCTGTCTTTTTGAGACTCACATATAAATATGTGTGAATTAAATAATGTGTATGGAGGAGAGAAGTAGGCCAAGAGGAGACCACATTGTCTCTGTCAGAAATTGCTAAAGCTGTACACACAGTAAATGGAGATTTTTTTATTTC
Organism: Castor canadensis; assembly: GCF_047511655.1. Taxonomy (NCBI): domain Eukaryota; kingdom Metazoa; phylum Chordata; class Mammalia; order Rodentia; family Castoridae; genus Castor; species Castor canadensis. The sequence continues at coordinate 193,951,579 of NC_133387.1, forward strand.
ATTCTGCCAGATATCTCCAACATCTTCCATTATAAAAGTTTTTTTTTAATGACTAAGCATTCAACTCAAGAAATTGGGCAGAAAAAATACACAAAGCAACTCAAAAACAATAATAAAAGAATAAAATGGTGAAGGTAAGGGTAGATTAGCAAAAGCAAATGCTGGTTCTTTGAAAAAAATTAACATAATAAAAAATACATAGTAATATTAAGGAATATAAAAGGAAGAACAGATGCATACGAACCAAAATCAGCATGGAAAAGAAAGAGTAACCAATGAAAGAGGATAAATTTTAAAAATAAATAAACCTGAAATACAGATGTAATAGAAACATTCTTGGAAATGTATGATACTAAATGGATATAAGAAAAACAGAATGTCACAGAGTGGTTAAAGGTACTGAAATGGTAATCAAAGACACCTCCCTCCCCAAATCCCAGACCCTCCTGACTTTACAGGCGAATTCTACCAAATATAAGAAACAATTCTTAACTATCTTTGATCATTTTTTAGAAAACTAGAAAAAGATGCCTAGATATTTTGTTAGGTTAGCATAATCTCAATTCAATGACAGGTGAGGATAGTTCAAGAAAAAATTTTTCCATTTTTTTATAAATGCAGATGAAAAGATACATTAGCTCAAATATTAGCTTAGTTAAATCCAAAAGTGTCTTCAAAAATAGTGGTCATGAGCAGAAGTAGTTTGTGCAGGGAGTGTAAGAATGATTCATTTAAAAAATAATTAAGAGTTATTTGCAATATCATTTTTGTATAATTATGTCAAAGTTACTTCTCTGTTCTTATTTTCATGGATTTCTGGTCTATTTTATCCAAATAAAAGTACTCTGATAGTCTTTAAAAAATATTAGAGTAATTCCTCATGTCAATACATTAAAGGAGGAAAATCTTGAGGACCTCAATTGATGCCAAAAAATTTGATTGTATTTAATATGTATTTATAACTTAATATAAAGCAGCAAGCTATAAATCAAAGAAAATCCTTTTAGATGGTTAATGTCATTATGAAGGTTAGTAAGATACTATGCACTGGACTTTACATATCCTTAAATTCTTATTGCATTGCTATGAAGACTAAGGTGTATCCCTAGAGAGATTAATTTACTTGCTTAAGATCACAGAGCTGAAAAGTGGCAAAGGATAAATTCAGAACCAAGTCTGTTTAATGACAAATCCAAGCAGTGTTTCCACACTGCATACCAACTCTGATACGAGAACAAGTTAACCATCAAGATGAGATTCTGTAGTGGAGTCATTTTGCCCTGAGTAGTAGTAAGTAGTGTTTACGATTATTTTAAATTATGTCTTTGTTTCCGTTAGAAGAGAAAGAGCCTCTGAAGCAAATAGTCTTCGTCTAAAGAATAATTTTTAAGATAACACAGAAAATGCCAAATATAATCTCAGTGAGACTGAATATGGTAAAACAGATCTGGATTTTGTAGATACAATGAAACACAGATCTAATGTGACTGAGATCATTCTGCAGTGTAGAGCACTGATTCTAGTAAGAGAGAAAGATGAGCATAACTGCTCACAAACAGCCAAAAAATTCATTACAGTTTACAGAAGAGCAGCTCTATACTGATCATTTTTAACTGTTACTACGAACTTCCTTCTCTGTCTAGTGTAGAGTAGTAAGGGATGTGATTTTTCTGAGTTTAATACTAAATGGTAGCAGATGGCAGTCAAGGTCAGAACCTCGGGGGAAAAATCTATAGAAGAGTGTCAGGAACTCCAGTTGTATATAACCTTCCAAGCTCAGCTCGCCAAAACTAGCAGTGCTGATCCAAAGGGCTAAGAGAAAGAAGATGCTGGGGACAGGTACACTTGGGAAATTGATCCTAGAAAAATGACCTTGTTTGCCCTCTGTCTAAGCACTCCAGGAATATGCTGGGGATGTTACTAGATGTGCACATCTTGTTGTCTGGCCAGAAAGTAGCTAGGAATCTACAAAATAGTGAAGAGGTTAAGATTTTAAAAATAAAGAAAACCCTGAGAGAAAAGTAAGAGACTATACAAGATTATGGTGCCAATTGATATATCACCACCTTCAGTGGTGATCAGGGCCAATGCCAGTTGCCCTTTTGGCTAGAATTGATGCTGACTATTAGTTTGTGCAGCCTCTGTATGTTCTGAGTTATATCTTTGACCTACATTAAAAGGACTTTTTAAAAAACAATATTTATTGGCATCTTTTTATTAATCATATCACAATCCCATTCTGTCAACAGTACAGAAAGAGAAGGCTGAAAGATCTAAGTCACACACAATTTTTATTAGGTTTTGAAAAATAACCCTCACAGATATTGAGCTTCTAGTGTTCTTCAACTATCTAGAATGCTACCTTATTAAATTATTAAGTGTCTATTAGAAAAAATACTTATGATATAAAAGAAGGGATTTTTCGACCATTTGTTGAACATCAACTGTGCTAGACAACTCATGTTATTTATAAATCACTTTATAGAGAACAAAACTATTATCATGTATGTGGTTAAAAAACAACATTTTCCAGACATATTTTCAGTTCTAGGTTTAACCAAAAGACTATGTTCTAGTCAATGATAAATATCCAAGATAGTTGTAAGAAACTTTTGGGAGGCCCCCTTGAAAGAAAGGGGTCATTTCCTTTTATTAATGCATGTGATAAATGGTATTCCAGCAAAGCACACCTTAGGATAAAGGATCACAGAGCTGGTCCCTGCCCATATTGTGAAAATTCTATAGCCCTATCTCTTGTCTTCTCTTGTATGAGAAAAATATAGTTTTCACTAAAAGCAGGTGATTCTAATCCTAACTGGTGTAAGAATTTAGCTAATGTTCTAAAGCCTCTGATCTAGTAAATGACAAAGCCAAGATTCAACATCCTCAAAATCAAAGCTATATGATGCCTACAGCACATGCATGCTCTAGAAAACAATCCAGTGAAGATAAACATGTGGTGTTTTAGATTTGGTTCGCTAAGAAATAAACTCTAAGATGGAATTTGGAGGTTTGAATGAAAGAGATTTATTAAGCATTTCTCTCAAGAACTACATCCATGAAGATTGGACAGAGGTAGATGTTAAACTGTGGTTCAGTTTGTAATAGCGGGTTCATTAATCCCACGGGCGCTTCAAAATTGGATGATTGTTCCAAGATATTCCAAACTGAGGGAGAGGGAAGGTCCTTTGAAACCATGATAAAGAGGTCATTGAGTTCTGGTTGTTTCCAGTAGAAGGTCAAAACCTTAAATAATGTAGCACCCAGAAAGAGACACAGCCATGAGCCATCACTAAGAGTCAACCCTCTCCAACGGAGACATGAGTGCTTTGGTTTGGCAGGAGTTGCAAGATTGCACCAGAGCCCCCACTGCAGTGCTTACCATTAATCAAAAGGGTGCACATCTGTTTCATTAAGATCTCAGGACACCTGTTCTCACTCACTCTCTTCGTTGTGGCACATACTTGAGTAGCTCGTGTGTGTTCAAGGCACTATGCAGAGCCCATGAGAAACAGGAAGATGCATCGCTGAGTAAAAAGAAATGAGTTTCATTTGGTTGAAATATAAAAGTAACAAAAGGAGATAGAAAACTTTCCACAGCAAAGGAAGTTTGAGGAATATTTTCCAGAGAGTAACAAGCACTTGGAATTGGTTCCATAAGCACAAGAGACTTACTAAAGTACTTTGAGCTGGAGAATGGCACACAAGAGCTTTATTTCAGGAAAGTTAATCTGAATCAGAAGAAAGACTAGACACCCCCCCCCCAATCATTGTCATCTGCTTCTTCATGAGGAAGAAAAACCCTAGCTATTTTTGTCACACAATTACTTTATATATTGTACCAAATGTGCAATGTCTTGGCATTTCCTTGGCTGATCTGTTTTCTTCCCATTGTGTCATACTTCTGTCCAGGATTTTAATCTTTCTCAAATGGACATTGTCTTTAATCAAACTTCTTCCAGTAATTAGGGTGATTATACACTTTAACCATCAGGGAGCATGCAGGGAGCTGTCACTCCTTTCAACCTGAGATCTAACAAGGCCAGTGGCAAAATGGAGACTTAAAGGGTATGCAGAGGGGACAAAGTAAGCACCATGGTACCCCAACCCTCCCAAATGGGAAAAAAAACTACTGTCAGGAATATACCGAAAAAAATCAACTGCTTTTTGATAAATATATATCATTGTGTTATTTATGTAATGGGAAAAATAAAAATAGATCAATAAAACAAAAAAGGACACACTAGTTGAATTCAATGACAATGACACTTCTGGGTCTGTAGTGGCTACAAGTGCAGGCTCCACAGTGAGAGCCTAATGCTGCTATTTATAACATGGATTATTCGTCCAAATTACTGGACAGCTCTCAGCCTAATTTTTCACCTGCAAAATGGGGTAGCTAATTGTATCTGCCTCAGGGAATTTGTAAAGATCAAATGAGTTAATATATTCATTGTCCTTACAACAGTATCTGGAACAAAATACTCAATAAATGTGAATCATCGTCATCCTCCTCGATGTCACTTGTCCACACAAACTTTTATTATGTAGACATATTTGCATAATGCTGCAAAGCTTGGTGTGTGCACTCCTTAGTGTCTTCAGTTATTCAGTATTAATATCTTGGCCAATTGTGTTTTCATTCTTGAAAGTTCAGATTATTTTAAAACACTACTCAAATGAAACAATCTTTTCTTTTCTTTTTTCTTTTATTATTCATATGTGCATACACAGCTTGGGTCATTTCTCCCCCCTGCCCCCACCCCCCTCCCTTACCACCCACTCTGCCCCCTCCCTCTCTCCCCCCTCAATACCCAGGAGAAACTATTTTGCCCTTATTTCTAATTTTGTTGTAGAGAGAGTATAAGCAATAACAGGAAGGGACAAGGGTTTTTGCTGGTTGAGATAAGGATAGCTATACAGGGTATTGACTCACATTGATTTCCTGTGCATGGGTGTTACCTTCTAGGTTAATTCTTTTTGATCTAACCTTTTCTCTAGTTCCTGGTCCCCTTTTCCTATCGGCCTCAGTTGCTTTAAGGTGTCTGCTTTAGTTTCTCTGTGTTAAGGGCAACAAATGCTAGCTAATTTTTTAGGTGTCTTACCTATCCTCACCCCTCCCTTGTGTGCTCTCGCTTTTATCATGTGCTCAAAGTCCAATCCCATTCTTGTGTTTGCCCTTGATCTAATGTCCACATATGAGGGAGAACATATGATTTTTGGTCTTTTGGGCCAGGCTAACCTCACTCAGAATGATGTTCTCCAATTCCATCCATTTACCATTGAATGATAACATTTCGTTCTTCTTCATGGCTGCATAAAATTCCATTGTGTATAGATGCCACATTTTCTTAATCCACTCGTCAGTGCTGGGGCATCTTGGCTGTTTCTGTAACTTGGCTATTGTGAATAGTGCCGCAAAACACATGAAAAAATGCTCACCATCTCTAGCAATAAAGGAAATGCAAATTAAAACCACACTAAGATTCCACCTCACCCCTGTTAGAATAGCCATCATCAGCAACACCACCAACAACAGGTGTTGGCAAGGATACGGGGAAAAAGGAACCCTCTTACACTGCTGGTGGGAACGTAAACTAGTACAACCACTCTGGAAAAAAATTTGGAGGCTACTTATAAAGCTAGACATTGATCTACCATTTGATCCAGCAATACCACTCTTGGGGATATACCCAAAAGACTGTGACACAGGTTACTCCAGAGGCACCTGCACACCCATGTTTATTGCGAAACAATCTTTTCTAACCCTGATAATCATCACTAGTTGTATTTCTCTAGCAGCGTCTTTCCATCAGCTGCTCCTGCCTTGTCCTTCTACCTACCCTTCCCACACTTTGTTCAGAATTAGTGGAACAGATTCGGCAGCAGTCCCTGAATGTTCCAAAGAGCTGTGTCTCAGTAGGCAATGAATGCTCAGGACCATAGCCATACTGACAGCACTCAGGCCAACCAACCTTTTCCCTCCAACACTGTTCCCTCATCCTAGATCTGTGACATCATAACAGGGATGAAGTTAGAAGGAAAATGGAAAGTTAGAGTCCTACTTTATGCAGGTTTTTTTTTCTCTTGCTCTCACTTAAAGTGATGATTGTACTAAAAAGGGCAAGCAGAACCAGAGAGGTACCTGTACGAAAGCCACAGGTATACATGTGATGGAAGTGAGGATGGTAATGCTCGTAAGTTAACCTTCCAATTCAAGTGCTTCCAATTTGGAGATGCACTTAGTGATATAGGGAGAAGGGTCTCAAAACCTTCCTCTGTGGACAAAGCCAAAGGGGTACAATTACCCTGGCAGACCTCACAATTCCCTCTACTAGATCACTTTGCAGGTATGTGGGACCTCAAAATTCCTTTCCTATGTGGCCCAAATCTGATTCCAGGGCTTATTCATATTTCTTCTCTAAGTCTGGGGCAGTGTGAACAGAGCTTGGATCTGTTGATCATGTTTCTACCCATGTAGAATCAAGCGCATGCAAAGAATAAAGCACATTGTTGGGAAACTCAAGTTTGCTGAATTCACACTTGGCCTTCCAGCCATTATGAGATGGGGGCAGGGAAACATGTGTTATTTAACATTTCATTAGGTTAATGTTCCACATCATGTTTGCTCATATATTTGCATGGAGCGTCCTCTACGTTTTCCATTCCTTAAGAACCAACTGGTAGCCAAAAAGATCAGCACCCTAAGAGGATTTGGGTCATAAACCAGGACAGGTTTAACCCAACTAACAATATAGAATTCAGTAAGGTTAGGCGCATTAATATGCCTACATGGGTCAATGATCTTTGTACCTCAGCACCCAGCCCAATGATGTAAATATTTGTCAAATAAAAAAAGGAGGGAATGAACAAATTCCAGCTTTCAAAAGGCTCTGATCGCTAGAGGAACTTCACAGACAGCTTTCCTTTCGGCAGCAGCATCACTGCTACTATGTGCAGGTGCCTGTGTGCATGAGAAGCAATGAAGTGATGAACAATAGCAATAGCTTTGGAATTTGCATAAAATGCATTTAGAAAGAACTATTTTCTGCATTTTAATAACACATTGAGGTGCCCGCAAGTGTAAACCAGGGAAACTACACTCGGAAATAAGTGCCACTTATATTCATCTCCTTGATTACATATTCAAATAAATGTACACAGTTTTATTTGCATGTGTAATCCTGTGTGAATGAGAACATTCTAACAAACTCATTTGGTCCATTTATTTAGATCTCCGATGGCTCATTCTGGTAAAATGCATGTACTTTTCCTCATTTTTCTTTCTATGCCATTAACTGGAAGAAATGTAATCTAAAGCATTTTGTTAAAATAGCATTAAGGATGTCAAGTTATTATTTTTTCCTTTTGGATGCTGTTACAATGAACTGCAATGCTTTCGAATGTGTGCATTTCCACAAAAATGAACATACATTATGTATGATTTCAATAACATTTTACTCAGTAAAATGCCTTCATGTATAGCAATGGCTTTTTTATGTGTAAAGGAAAAAAGTTTCCACTAGAACTAAAGGGAAGAGAGATTGTTCCTGGATACTCCTGCTGCTTCCATTACCCTAGACTGCAGGACTGGCTGGGGGAAGATTGTTAGGTCTTTATCATTGTGTAAAGGTTTAGCAGGTGAGAAGGAGAAGTCCCGGGAAATTAGAAAAATGCCATTTTTTAATGGGGTGTGTGGATTTTTCTAATCCTTATAGCTGTGCTCGAAGCTTCTCTGATGGAGAGTGATATGCTTGGAGCTGAGGTTCCAAAAGGTTAATTTAGGGAAAGTCACAGGGAAGGGAGAGCTGTGAGGGAGGGAATCAACCCTGGAAGAGTCTCCTGCAATGGCATCAGGTCCTGATGATGGAGGGAGAAACAGAACTGGCAATCAAATAACTATTTCTGCCTGCCCTCTCTCCTGAACCACAGACCTTCATTCCACACTTGAATGGGCTTAACCCCTATGGACATCCTCTAGAAATTCAAAATTCTCATGATCTATCTTGAATTCACCGCCTTTTCTACTCAGTTCCTCCACACCATTTATGGATATATTAAAATAGCCTCCATCCTAGTAAACATTCCTTTATACTGCTTCTCTGGTTGATTCTGGGACTCTTTCTTGACAACTAAGTTGCTTTCTCCCCTTGTTTCATGTTCCTGCTGCCTGGCTCTCCGGAATGGTCCTGGGCACTTTTGCTTCTTTGCCTCTAGCTTATGTCTGGCTCCCTTCACCCTCTCTAGCTGCCTGGACGCAGTTCACACCTCAAGCTTTTCTTCCTTCTTCTCCATTTTGTCCAATTGATCTGTCTGTCTCTCATGGATATTTTCTTCATTGGAAATCTATATTCATCGTATAGCTTCAATATCCACATTTACCAGATGACTCTGAAATTTTGATGTCTGGTTCCAAACCTCACCTAAATTCCAGATTCATATTTTCAACTGCCTGCTAGAATCTCCTGGCATTTTGCTGGCTTTTCCAAGTAAGGACATACAAAATGAAACTCATCAGTGTCTCTCTCAAACCTCTCAAGTTTAATGTTTTCAGCAGTCATAATCATAGTCCATGATTCATGGACATACTGAAAAAACAAAACAGAAAACACTAAACACCTGGTACACTGTCTTGTGCATGCAATACTGTAAGCACTCTTTCCTTCATGCCCCACTGTTAGATAACGGGCAGCATTTAGACAAGGACAAAATGGCAAAATGAGTATTAGACTGCAAGTCCTCCTTGCCCACTTCTCTGCCATACACAGGGAATATTTCAGCCTCTGGGTACACATTCTTGCCCCAGTTCTGCTTTTTCTGTATAATTTCATCTGTTGCTGAGTCCTGACAACTCTGTCTTGATCATTTCTTTTTCATCCAACCTGTCCTACATATTCCAGCTTCTACTATTCACACTCAGACCTGTGGTCTCTTAGATGGATTGTGGCTATGGCCTCATAGTAGGTTTCTTTCACTCAGTATATTCTAAGTTTCTAATTCATTTTATAATACTTCTGCAAATTCATCTTCTCAAATCTAGCTTCCACTATTCAGAGCCCATGCAGAAAAGAGGAAAAACAGTGCTATATCAACTATCTGTGTGATTCTTGGCAATTCACTACCTTTTCTGAACCTGTTCCTTCTTTTGTCCGTTCTCATCAGGGATGGTGTCAGGATTCATGAACTGCTAATGCCATTATTTTAAGCAGTTTCACGTGTCACTTCATTAAATCTTTGCAACAGCTTAAGAGGCATGCGCTATTAAGAATACTCTTTTCACAGATAAGAAAACTGAGACAGTATGAGGGAAAATACCTTGCCCCAAATCATACAGCAAGGAGGAACAAAGCCAGAGTTGCAATCTAGGTTGCTGATACTACTATAGACTCTTTCTTGACAAATAGTAGCTACAAAATGAGAACTAAAATCTTAGGGAATAATAAATAATAATAATTTCCCCTTTTTGTAGGTAGAGTTATGCTTTTGAAACTTGAAACTGAAAGTCTTTAGACATGTGTGGACTAGTTAAGTTCAGCTTTAGTGACCATTAGGTAGGTACAGGAGTCTTTGCATACCAACATATCAAATGCTACCTCAAACATGAAACTAATTAATAAAGCATAGAGTGTAACAAAAGCATATTTCTCCATATGTATTTTCTAAACAAACTCTCTAATATCTACTGAAAAACGCATATAATTTCCAATGATCAGCTTTGGAGAGTACAATTTTTTGGTCCATTTTTGTTTTATTTAACAATGTTATTAATGTATATTAATTGTACAAAATAGTGGGTCTTACTATATAGTTAAATTTTGAGTTTCCTCTCTGTCCTGGTATTGCCAGTATCTTGTTTGAACTTTGCAAGTAATTTCAACTTGTTCTTCCATTGCAAGTCATTTATTTATTCACCCATTGTTCAAATATTTGAGACAAGTTTTATATTAGACGTTGTGCTAGGTAACATTACCACCAGCTAACTGGTTTTTCATCATCGCCCAAGGTTGCTGAGCATTATTAAATAACTACTTCACTCAAAGAGAATTGTGTCTCTTAAACCTTCTCACCACACTAAAGCCAAGACTTTTACTTCTCAAATCCCTCCTCAGCCACAGAATGGACTCAAGTCTCTAATCCTAGGAGTTCTCAGCTTGTCTTCTCTGCCGCAGCACTTCATCTGGGAACCATCATTTAGGCCACATGGTTTATTTTTATCTTTGTATCCCCAGGCTTTGCATTGCACGTGTGGAATTTCTTATTGAAGCATGCAATTTAAATTCAGTAGATTCAGCTATGCTTGACATTGTAAGCCAAGAATGCAGCATAGGAGTTTTGAATTGTTAAACTTTCTGCATATAGAGTGATGATAAATATTAGGCTAGCTTTGCAGAAAAAATGTGTAAAAGTCAACCAATCAAGTGAATATAATACAAATCAGATTCAATAACAATAGACTTGGCAGCATACAATTTTACATGGTTTTAATAGTTTGTATTGGGTGTTCAGTGCTCAAGCCTAAATAAATAAATAGCCTAAAGTTTGAGCACTAGTGCATTACCAATGTCTTCCGATATTCTTTGCTGATATATGTAGAGAATGCATAAAGCTGAGCTGGATGTATTGTCTGGGTTAAAATTAATCTTTGGGCAGGAAGATGGCTTTTTATTTTCATACAATTTTTGTAAATGTTTCTTACCTCTGAAGCCAGCCTCATTAAGATTTATGAGCTTTGTAAATAATTCTAAGAGTTTTTATTCAGCCACAGAGTTGAACTTTGAAGCATCCAAGCCTAGGCTTGGGGAAAATGATAAGCAGGAAACTTGGCCTCTACCATGTGACTCAGGGATGAGAGGTTGATCTATCAATGGATAACCTCATCCTCAATTTAAAAACATCATGTATTTCTTGGCTTACCTAACTGCAAATGATAAGTACATCGGAAGAATGAGGCTATTGTATTAACAGTTCTATTAAATCTCCCTTTGACTCATGAAATTCAGGCAAAACTTGAGGGAAGACAATTTTATTAATTATCAAAGTAATCCACTACTTAACATCTTCCCAATGTCTTCCCATCATGCACAGAATAAAATTCAAATCTCCTGACCTAATAAATTATTGATGACCACCATACTACCTAACACTCACACCTCCCCATGGCCCTCCTTGCAGAGAGGTTGTAAACTTCAGAAGCTTCTTATTCTGCCGCCTAGTCCACCCACACCCAAAACAGCCAGTGTTCCAAGCTGTTTCCTACTTCTGCAACTCTGCAGAATTCCTTCTCTCTACTATTAGTCCAGCAAATAACACATATTTTCAACAATCTGGTTAAATATCAACTCCTTCACACAGTGTGCCTTCTACTCTCTTTCTACCCAGCAAGAGTTGATATGTTCATTTGTTTTCAACCACACTTTGCACTTGTTCTTATAATGGCACCAATAACATTTTATTACACTCATTTATTTGTATGTCTATCTCCACTAAAATATTATAGACTCTTTGAGGACAGGGACCATCCTATCACTCATAGTATATGAAACACAGTGATTAAAACACAGCTTGGCATACATTTGAAAATAAATGATGGGTGAATAAACAAAGACATAAACTTTGTTTCTCTAAAATTACAAACTGGAAGGAAAATTGAGGTGATCAATTTAGCTCTTACTTCTTGAGCATACTTTTAAAATTATATTTGAGGTGCTGGGTGTCAGTTCGGTAGTAAAACACTTAACCTAGCATATGAAAGACCCTGGGGTTCAATCCTCAACACTACAAAAAAAAAAAAAAATCCATGTGAACAGATAAGACATAACTTAAAGACCAAGCATTCTTTCTATTGAGAACAGAGATCTAAAACATCTCCTGAGATCACTACACACACCTACAAAAATAATTTCCTTAAAGTTTGAGGTGATAAATGTAGAAACATCTGCTTCTTCTCTCCTGAGAGCCAATTATTTAAACAGTTGATATCTTTTAAAAGTGAAATAGGCTTCTTATTTTAAAGGAATTTTCCACTTAATGATGTGCTTCCTTAAAACAGCTTTCTTATGCCCCTGACAGCCCCACTAAACGAATCTGATCTCCGAGGTGAGGCCTCCAGGCTGCATTTTTTGCAAGTTCCCCAATGTTTCCTAAAGTTTTACAACCACTTCTTTACTGCTGCTGGAGAGTGACAGAATTCCCAGAAGTCCCAGGTACTCCTGGAGCTGGGATTGTTTTTCATCTTTTCTTGACAGCTTTCAGAACTGGAGCTTTCCTTCTGTGATGCAAAGCTAACAGTCCAATTATATATGACTTTCTGGCCCCCAAATCTTATTGCAAAGCACATTTTTTGAGGTTTGCTTTGAAAAATATTTCAAAGTAACAGATAATCCAAATATTTGTTGGTTTGCCTGATTAAAACTATAAACTGTACTGAGCACAACACACCTGGGCCCTACTCTACAATAGCAGCATCCGGATTGCTGCAGGACACGTCTAAGGGTTTTAATTTTAATAACCATAACAATGGAGTTCATATATACGTTCAATTTTCTATATGAACTCACATATACAATATGTACAAAGTATGTAAAAAGTACAATATAAACTTTTATTTTATATACTTATAAAATTATGGCATAATACTAGTAAATGAAACAATATAAGATTTTGAAGTGATATAAGTAGTACCTACTGAAAATATGCTATAGAATCTTTTCTGCCAATCAAAGTGACAATACTATGGTACAGTCAGCCAATTTACATAAATGTTAAATGTTAAAGGATTTAACAGTTCAATTTGCCAAGATATTTTATTCCTTAAGCTTTGAAAGCCCAAAGTGCTCCAGATTAGCCAACAATTATGCTGTTTTGTTGTTGGACTCATGGAACTCTTTAAATAATCTATGACGTTTTCTGTTCCAGAATTAGATCCATATGGACAATAAAGAGTATATGAGTTTCGATTTGTACTTATACTGTGTTGAATGTTCAAATATATAACGTTCAAATAATATCTTTTTCTGAGGTTAGTGTTATAACTGTGAACTAAACCATTTCTAATATGGTTCAATGGACATTGTTCACATTCTTCTTTTATTAGCAAAATGAATGTATTTTGAGGGAGTTAGCTGTTTTTGCTTGATTTTTCTCTAATTTCACTATATAGAAATACAATTTTCTTCTACTTGTAAACTCACAAAGTTGGAGAACACAAAAGCCAGATTTCAGATGTTAATGTCCTTGCTCAAAGTAAAGTCAGTGGCAAAACATGGGACAACAACCAGCTCTACTCTTTCTACTATCATACTTACTACTCTTCTATCAATTGTACTCAATTGATTTAACATACACATAGTAGACGTCTATTTTTGTACAAAGGAAATAACTTTTTAAACATATGACATTTAAAGAAATGATTAGCTTCAAAGATCAGCCACAAACCCACTTCAATACGACACTATTTCTTGATAGAGTTTTTGTTAAAAATAAAATGTATAACCAGGACCAATAACATATTAATCTGAAGACAAAGAAATTATACTTTGTCCATTTATGAATTTTCTCATTCATCCATTCTATTACTAAACATATATTGAGAACCCATCATGTCAGGCCAAGTCTAAGGTACATTAACAAGAAAGGTTTCCTGCCATTAAGGAATTTATGGTCTAGAGGAGAGATGTAGATATCCACCAATAAATAAAAACATAAAAATTATGATCAAGGCAAAGCCATGGTGAAATAGTTTAGAATTTAGCCCGAAGGAAGTCAACAACATTTGAGATGATTCTGATGTATAACCTGGTCATACCTCTTTTACATTTGAGTGTAACTAATAATTTCCTGCCAGTGCCATGCTTGAACTTACCATCCACCAGGTATAACACAAAGTTCAGACTCACTTTATAGCTCTCATCTTTTCCTCATCTGTTCATCCATAGAAGAACAGATTTTAGTTTTGCCCTAACTCACCTTACTTACTAATTCATGGCAACTTTAAACTGGCTTCTGGAGGTTGGGTTAGAAGCATGGCTCAAGAGTGACCACGGCAGGAGTCCAGCTGAAAAGATTCTGGAGGGAAGAATTCAGTTCTTAGTATGTGCTCAGAAGAGAGGCCAGCATCCTGAAGACGGATGCTCTATCATTCCCTAACCTATGCATGTTCACAGGGCATGGGGCCTTCCCAGAGTAGTGAAGTGGGGTCAGGTTACAGAGTACCTGTCACCTCAGAAGCTGATGCCTGGAGTTCTCAGCTGTAGGGGAAGTCTCCTAGGAATGATGGCAAGAACCAAAGAGAGGACCTTAGAGGGCAGCCCTTCTGCAGAGGAAGTTTTCTCAAAGACTTTTTGAGGGACATATAGTATTCAGTTGAGGTGACTTCTTGCCTTAGGTGCCCAAAGTGTTTGAGGCTTTCCTGAGGTAGTTTTTCAGTTGACCTGTCCAGTTGCCTCTTAGCGAGTAAGTTGACTGGGTCAGGATCAGTTCTGGGGTTTATTGTATCATGGAAACAGAACCACTTCTCTGGTTCTTTCCTCTAACTAAAGAGTACTTTTGGTCCAGTCTCTCATGATAGTAAGAGCTGTCACCTTGCTCTGTCATTGAGCCATGGTAAAAGAGTATTCTAGTCCACCTGAATATCAGTTCCTTCATCCAGGAAAGTCTACCTACTCCTTTATGGAAACTCACTCATTTATTTGCAAACACACAAAGTCCAACACTAAGAGAGGCTGACTTCCATAAGTCAAATGAATGTCTCTAAACATCTTGTCCACAGAAGAGAGCATCCCTTAAGACCCATTCAGCAGTGAACTCCTATCTCTAAGCAGCAGAGAACTACAGTTGAAAGTGCAAACTTTAGAACCAGAGTCCCTGGGTTCAAAATATCCTGGCTCTGCCATTCATTCTTTGTGTATTTTTAAAGTTTCTGTGGCATAAAGTTTCTGTTTATTATGAATAAACATTATAATAGCATGTACTGCATAAGATTATTATACTATACATAATTAAAACAGATAAGGCATTTAGATCAGAGTCAGCACAATATAAATATTAATATTATTTTAATAAATGCAATTTGATCTTTCATAAAAAGAAAATATCTCTGGTAGGATGATGTACTATACAAGAAAGATTAAGAAATTGTTAAATAAGCACTGAAGACATCTCAGAGGAAGGACTAGTGTAAGGTATGAAGGTATTCAATCTTTAACAATTAATTGTTGAAATCTTATTCAAAGCAACAGGGATATAGCCATGAACAAAGCAGAATTGGTTTCTAATAGGAGACAGAAAATATGCAAGATAATATGACCTGATTTATCTGATCATAATGATAACAACAGGTACACAAATAGGGATGGAGGATAGAAATTAAGAAAGGGATGCCCAGGGAAGGATTAATTAGCAAGATAACATTTTCACAGGGGTCAGAAGAAGTTAAGGAGGAAGTCCATGTACATGTCAGGGGGAAGGTTTTCCAAGTTTCTTATAATGGTCCTGAGGTGGAAATTCTTTTGGTAAGTTCAGAAAAAATATAATACCAATACAGTTAGGGCAGAGGAAGGCAGGGAGAAAGTACTAGGAGTCAGTCGACATATAGCAGGGGTGGGAGCAGGTAATGTATGCTCTTATAAGTCATGGTAATGATTCTGGTCTTTAATCTGAGAAAGTTGGAAGATGACTGAGAGTTTTAAGTGGGGGAGTCATGTACTCAAATTTAAGTTTTAAAAAGACAAATCTGGGTTCTGCATTAGAAAATTAAAATCAGCTGGGTGTTTGGTTCACTCATTTAATCCCAGCACTCACTTGCAAGGCTTAAGCAAGAGCATCTAAAGTTCAAGATCAGCCTGGCCTATGTAATGAGACTTTCAAAAAGCCAATAAAACAAAACAAAACAAAACAAAATAAGACAAAATAGAGTTAAAGAGACAGAAAAGAGAAGACAGGTGAGATTATCTGCAGTGTTCTAGATGGAGAGTGATGGTGACTTCTTCTGGAATGATAAATGTTGGGGTGAAGAGACCAACTTAGGTATATTTTTTGAAAGTAAGACCAATAGTATTTTTTGATAGATTGGGTGAGAGACAAAGAGAGGAGTCAAGGGAGTGCCAAGGTTTTAAACCTAAGCTTCCCTCCAACAAAAAAACAGAATTTATATTTACTGTGGAGAGGAGGCTGTGGAATGAACAGGTTATAGGGAGATAAAGACTTTGGTTTGGGATATAATATATTTGAGATGTTTGCTAGCCATCCAAGTAAAAATGTCAAGTGGTGATAAATATGAGGTTTGGGCTACAGACATGGATTGGGGAACAATCAATGTATAATGTATTTAGAGACAATGACCACAGAGTAAAGAGGTCTGAGAACAGGATCTGGGACACTCTGACATTCTGTGAAGGAGACTGAGAAAAACTGAGTAAGAAGGCACAGGAAGGAAACCTGATCGGTGTGGTAACTTGTGAGCCAGTGAAGATGCTGGAACAAGGAGTGGGGCATTTGCTCTGTGTTAAATACAACTGATGGGTCAAGTTAGATGAGAACTGCCCAAGGACATACCAATATAGAGATCTTTGGTAACTCTGAGAAAAAAAGAAACTTTAGTGGTGAAATTAGGCAAAAGCCTGAATTTGAGTGAGTTCTAGAGTGAAAGAATGAGAGGAACTGTGGATAATGATGTTATCTCCAGGTTTTGCAGAAAAAAGAAACAAAAAATGGGACAGTATGAGAGAGGGAAGATGGGGTAATGAGAAGTTCTTTTGTTTTTGTTTTAACATGGGAAGTTAATGTGTTTATATGTTTCTGAGAATGATATTTTAAAATCAGGAAAACTGTTAAAAAACGTGATAATTTGCCCTAGTCAGATAGTAAGTAGGAGAGAGAAAACTGAGTTTACTGTACAGGTGGAGGGCCAGACCTCCACAGGAGTGTGGACAGCTCCCCTCTAGCAGCAGAAGGGAAGGCAGATGTAGATAGGTGGGTGTGGTGCAAGGTGCATAGGGATAGTCTCTGAAAGAGCCTGCATTCTCAGTGGACTAGGGAGTAAGGTCAAGAGTGGACAACAGAGATCCAAAATATATTAGGGTTGAAGAAGAGAAGGAAATGGAAGTCATCTGGCAGAGTGGACCAGGAAATTGCAGTGTATTTATAAGCCTGTTAATATTTCTGGTTATGAATTTAAAATGAGACCAACCAGCTGGAAGAGAAAGTACAGAAAAGACAGGGAACACATTTGGGGGTCTAGGGAGCAGTGAGGAGCAGGTGTAGCTACACAGTGACATAGTAGGATAAAGTCGAGAAATGATCTGGAGGATGTTTGTGACTAGAGTGTTGCAAGGCATATTAAATGTTTTACACCTGATCCCATAAGACAAAAGGGAGCTAACTCTGTTTTTCAAGTAAGGCAATAACATAATTTAATTTGGTTCGCCAAAAGACAATTCTGACATGTAGAAATAGAAAGAATTAAAACTTTATTAGTGACTATATGCACATTGTGGTACTTAAAACACATTCTCACAGTCCTCTCTGCAAAACTGATAAATAAAAGGCTTCCTAAAGGAATGCTGTTGAAAATCTGAACCCATCTTGAGTGTGAGGCCCCATTAAAGCTTCTTATCTAAGTGGGTTTCTTAACTGTCCTAAGTACCTCAGAAATATGAACTATGTAGTCTGGAACAAATCTATTTTGTTTTTCCTTTTTTTGTTTTGCTTCAAGGTCAACAGAAAGTAAATCATATTCTTCTATGATTTGACATGTTAAAAAGAGGAAAGAAAAAACATTTGAAGTAAAGCAATGACTTATGATAGAAAAGATACATGATTGGTTTGGATGTAACATATTACACTTGTTTCTGACTGACTCCTAAATTAGTTAAGCTTTTAAATGATCAAATTCTGAGCAATTTCACAAGCACACTAAAAATAGCATGCAATGAAAGTGATTAGAATACAATATAAATGAACTGAGGACATAAACAATTAGTTTCCAATAAAATGTGAAATAATTACTTTGAGAACATTTCTTCTTAATAACTACGCAAGTGACTTATAATTTATCAACTATTTTGAGCAATACCATTTTAATAATAATTCTAGTTACAAATGTGATTAAAGCTGAGGAAGAAGTAAATAACTCTCCCTTAGTAAATTAATCATGCTAAAAGTTAAAAGGATGTCAGTGTTGCAAAAGGCAGTTTCAACACTGATGCCTTTGATAGCTGAACCACGTTCTCTGTGGAAACCAAACTGTGTCCTTAACCCCAGATCACATGCCATTCTTTTTTAGAATTTGAGAGGCACTCTTTCAAATGAAGTTTGTCTTCAAAGAATTGTATTTATTTTCATCTTTTTCTTCTTAATGAAAAGAAGTATTCAAACTTCTTAGTAAAAACTCTACAATTTGGCTTTTCTAGTCTAGCTTGTCTCTAAAAAAATGGTTTTAATTCATGTTTTGTGTTTGTTTAGCTTAATTCTGAATACCCAAATGAAAGAGGTAGACCTCAAATTAATTCTTTGATCATTACAGAAAATAGAGCTCAAGGATAAAACAAATCAAATTTTACTAGACAATATGCTTATCTCTTCCAAGTTACTGAAAGATTAATGCTTTCACTCAACCTGCCAACTGTACTCCATACACATGACGAGGATGCCTAGGGAAACAGCAGGATATTATGCTCAGAGGCTATTTCTGTGTTTTATTACTATTCACTGTAAACACTTTATTGTCTAAGGGCTATTCTAGATTTATTGTAAATCATTAATGTCAGTTGTAAAATGTATTGATTATTATCTAGGTCTTTAGCTTATTCATAGTGTGTATTTATTTGCTTTGAACAAAATTAAATTTACTTGGATAATATGGCCTAGTCTTTTATTTCTAGGAGTTACATAAACATAGAAATAGAAGACCAATAAATAGCTTCCTTATACACAGTGTAAGGGTCAATGTAGAGAGAAAACAGTAGATGGCTGACAGGCACCACTTATCCATGGGATAAAACCTCAGGTATTGGCCTCAAAAAGAGCTGAGCAAACCAGTACACTAGGAAAGAGGTGCCAGTGTAAGGACAGATAGCAGCTAGAGAGACCAGTCTCTAATTAAGCCTCTAAAAGCACAGATCCATCACAGGGGCAGGGCTCAGCCCTGGACCTCATCCATCATGTGATTCTGCCCACACAAGGGTTTTCCTGTCTGGACCTGAATTGCTTTCTGCAAGAGCCATTCATGAGGACCACCTTTAGAACAAAACTACTACACAAAGGGCTAATTTTTTTTTCTTTTACAAAATTAGACAGCAGGAGAGCAGAACAGGTCCTATCTGGGGCAGGGAGGGTAGTTGGTACCAGTGGGTGGGAGGAGGATGCAGGGAAAGAGTGTAAGAAGCTGAATATGGTGCAAATAGTGTGTACATATGTGTGTAAATGGAAAAATGAGACTGGTTGAAACTGTTCCAGGAACGGGATGGGGGAGATAAGGGAGAATGATGGAGGGGGTGAATTCAATTATCATATATTTGATATATTGTAAGAACTTTTGTAAATGTCACAATGTAACCCAGTACAACAATAAAAAAAAGTAGATCAGCAAGCCTTGCCTGGGCCACTAGACAGAAACTGACCAACCTCTGTGCACCAGCACTTGGACCAGAAAGACTGGCATAGAAACCAATCAGGTGGGCAAGCTGGTTTCAGTCTGAGGGCTACTGCACAGGACAACTCAGTGTGTGGGAGCAAATTCATCCAACCCTCAAGAAAATTTTTGATTAATGACTCTCAGACCAAGCCCCAGACCAGCCGGGAGGGGTGAAGCTGCTGAGGGAATGTTACAATAGTAAGTGGTACCACTGAGAGCCACCACTCAGCCAGGCCCAGTGCACACACAAAAGCATCTGAACTGTGAAAAACTTTTGGCTCCCAGAAAAGCCCCAGCCCAGGATCTCTATCTAAAGGAGGGATGGGAAGCCAGTGAGCTAGCTGACTAAAGCTCAGCATCTAGGATTCTACACTAAGACAAGGATGATGCGGAAATGAGCTATCCAGCCAGCTAGAGCCCTCAGCCCACCACTCAACCAAGCAATGTACACATACACAAGTGACAAGAGCTATTTGCCCTTCACTCCCCAAACAAAACATTAACCTGGAGGCCTCTGTGGAAAACGGAGTAGCCTCCAGTCCACGAAAAACACCCAAAGTGTTATGAAAATACACACAGGGCTGCAAGACTTACACAACCAGGGAGGGGAGTCTCAGACTATGGAGAAAGGGAATAATCACCAATTGCTGACCACTGGTCACTAAACCTAAGGATGACTCCAACACCAGAGAGAGGTGTCCACAGCCACTCAAGTGAGTGAGCCAGCCCTGAAGGCTATCGTACAACCCAGTTCAGCTTGTGGGTATCTAACTGCACTCCACCAGCTTATTAAGCTTTGGGCCTAATAAACTGAGTGAATTCTACTACCTGCTGGATCTACACAAAGCAATGAAAGTAAAGCAGCAATATCCTCCCCAGAAAAGTCCAGGACCCAATAGATTCACTGCTGAATTCCACCATGCCTTTAAACAACTGACACCAACAATCCTCAAACTTTCCCACGAAATAGAAAGGGAAGGAACACACTCATTGGATGAACCCAGTGTTATACTCATCCCCAAGTCAGACAAGGACACAACAACAAAGAGAATTACAGGTCAATCTCTTTAATGCAAAAATTCTCAAATATTGGCAAAACAACTTCAACAACATACAAAAAGATCATACACCATGATCAAGTTGGTTCCATTCCAGGGATGCAGGGATGGTACAACATACACAAATCAAATGTAATACAGCACATAAACAGAGGATGGACCAAAATCACATGATCATTGCAATAGATGCAGAAAAAGTCTTTCACAAAATTCAACATCCTTTTCTGAATAAAAGTCCTGATGAAACTAGGAAGGGAAGGAATGTACCTCAACATAATAAAGCCAATATACAACAAACCTATAGCAAACATCATAATAAATGGGGAAAAACTGAAACCATTTCCTCTAAAATCAGGAATTGAGACAAGGGTGTCTAATCTCCCTCATTCTTATCCAACAGTTTTGGAATTTCTAGCTAGAGCAATAAGACAGGAAGAAAAAAAATGACAGAGAGAAGTCAAATTATCCCCATTTGCAGATGAAATGATCTTATACTTAAAAGACCTAAAAAAATTCCTACACATTAGAAATACCTTCAACAAAGTAGCAGGATACGAAAATCAATATACAAAAATGAATAGCTTTCCTATATATCAATAATGAACAGACTGAAAAAGAATCTCGGAAAACAATCCCATTTACAATAGCCTCAAAAAAAAATACCAAGGAGTAAGTTTAATAAAGGAAGTGAAAGACCTCTATAAAAACTACAAATCACTGAAGAAACTGAAGATATCAGAAGATGGAAAGGTTTTCCATATTCCTGGATGGGCAGAATCAATATTGTGAAAAATGGCTACACTACCAAAAGCAATCTATATGTTCAATACAATCTCCATCAAAATTCCAGTGCCATTCTTCACAGAGATAGAAAAGACAATCCTAAAGACCATATGGAATCATAAAAGACCTCGAATAGCCAAAACAATCCTGAGCAAAAAGCAATGCTTGGCAGTATTACAACACCTGACTTTATACTGCAATGCAGAGCCATAGCAGGAAAAACAGCATGGCACTGGCACACAAACAGACATGAAAACCAGTGGAACAGAGTAGAAGACCCAGCTATGAATCCATGAAGCTACAGCCATTTACTATTTGACAAAGGAGCCCACACATGTTATAAAAAAAGACAGCTTCTTCAACAAATGGTGCTGGGAAAACTGGATAACCATACAGAAGACTGAAACTAGATCCATCTCTTACCTTGTACAATATAAAATGAAAGTGGATCAAAGATTTCAATGTAAGATCTGAAACTCTGAAACTATTACAGGAAAGAACAGAGAATACCCTGGATCATATAGGCATAGGTAATAACTTTAACAATAGAACTCCAATCTCAGCAATTAAGAAAAAGGATTAACAAATGGCATTGCATCAAATGAAAAGCTTCTGTACAACAAAAGAAATAGTCATTAGACTATAAAGACAGCCTACAGAATGGGAAAAAAACTTTGGTAGTTATACACCTGAAAAGGGATTAATAAACAGAATTTACAGGGATCTCAAAAAACTAAACTCCCAAAGCAGCAGCAATCCAATACAGAAATGGGCAAATGAACAGAATAGGAAATTTTCAAAGAAAGAATTAAAATGGCCAATAAATACATGAAAAAGTGCTCAACATCCCTGGCCATAAAGCAAATGAAAATAAAAGAACATTGAGATTTCAATGATGAATGGATTAAGTATCAAGTATGATCCAGCCATGAATAATAACGAAATTTTGTTTGTAAGTAAATGGATGGAACTGGAGACTACCATGCCAGGCTCAGAAAGACAAAGGTCACATGTTTTCTCTCATATATGGAAGGCAGATCCAAAAGTTAAACATATACACAAATTATAAACATGACTATATATATATATATATATATGTATACATATATACATGCATACATACACACATAGAGAGAGAGGGGGAGAGAGAAAAAGAGAGAAAGAATATGTTTGTAATAGTGAGACTATTTGATAGGACTAGGGAAGAAGAAAAGAGAATGACAGTGAGCAATACTGAAATACATTGCACTTGTGTAGGAAGATGTCACGACAAAATGCACTGAAAGCTCTTGGATACTGAGGACAGGGGAGGAGAAGAAGGGAGAGTAATAAAGGGGGCTAATCTGATTAAAGTGCAGTATATTCACAGGTGAAATACCAGTGTGAAATCCCTTTGGAAAATGAATATACACTTAAAAAATGAAGGACAGGACTATAAACAGGTCCTGTTTGTGGGAGGAGGGAGGGTGAATGGAGTGGGTGAAGGAAGGTGAGTAGGGTCCATGCACTTTATATACTTGTATGAGAACAGAACAATAAAACTTGTTGAGATCATTTTAAGTAGGGGGAAAAAGGGATTAGAGCATGATGGTGGGGGTGAATCTAACAAAGGTACACTGCAAGCATATATGGAAATGTCACAATGAATCCCGCTAAACAAATAACAGATGCTAATAAAAATGTTCTTTAAAAAGAGTCAATGAAAGCACCATCTCTATATATCCACCTCCCAATACCAATTTATAAACGATTACGTAGCCACCTGATTATCACCAACAAACTCAGGGCAGTGGTTTGGAAATGTGGAGCGAAACTAGAGTTCACCTACATATACACAGTAGGATCTATAGCATTTCTATCTATGTATCAAAATGAAAAGTACTGACAGCTATTTTCTTGTTAAGATACTGTGGAATTAATCCAGTGGAATTAAATTTTCTAATGTGAAGCTCATCCTAAAATATAAAAACCATGAGAAAAAAAGATACTTTATATTTTAGAATATAAGCTATCCCTCAAGAGAAAATGATTCACTTAACTCTAAGTAACTTTCAAAGAAAATTATTTTAACCAATAAACCTGTTGTTTTGTTGAAAATATATGTTAAGTTCTTATGACAAAGGCAATGACCTCTCCTATTTCAGAATAATTATAGTTATTGCCACGACATTACGAATTTGTTGTATAATTCTTTGATAAGGAAAGTAAATTTTAGTATTAGCTGCTAAATTTTGCCAACAGAAGAATAAATTTAAATGATCATCCAGAATAACAGAAACCACAGTAGAAAAAATTACAGAGACTCAAATTCAACCAGTGGGCATTATTGATTTAAACTTAATCACATTTCTTGAAACATGAGACCTGCTTTAAGGGCAGTCTTACAACACATGGCTGTGGACTGGGGACATGGCTCAAGTGGAAGAGCACAAGTGAGGTTCTGAGTTCAAACCCAAGTACTGCCAAAAATATCAGCAAGAATAAATGGCTGACATATGGTTTTCCACCACTCATCTTGACAATATGGTGTAGGCAAAAATAAAGCCCATTTTTAATTTGTCTCTGTGAGAACTAAATTGAAATCAGAATGACATCACTTACCAGCACTATGACTACTACTATTATGACCTCAGAAAATTAATTTGAGCTTCAGATCATAAATTCTTAAAAGGAAATGATCATACTTACCTTGTATGGTAGCTGTGATATTTAATTTAAGAAGATGAGCCAAGTAATAACACAATGCTGGAACTTAAAGCATCTAGAGGTGGAAAGGTAGACACTATACAAGTATTTACAAATCAAGATAGGGAAAAGGAATGGTTCTTAGTATTGAGTGAGCAAATAATGGGAGGGGGGCAGGAAGTGATTAAATCAGAAGCATAAAAACAAACATAGGATGAATTATGTTCCTTAAAATTCACGTTGATGTCTTCATTCTTAGTACTCGTGGGTATATGTGGAAATAGGGTAATTAAGAGGTAATTAAGGTTAAGTGAGGTCAGTGGGATGGGTCATCATCAAATATGAGTAGTGTCCCTCTTACTCTTACAGTTTGAATATGAAATGGCCCCCTTACCCCCAGTCTCATGTGTTGAGCACTTGATCCCGTTGGTGGCACTATTTGGGGAAGTTCTAGGAACTTTAGGTGTGGTCTAGCTAGAGGAATAAGGTCATGGGGGAGGGGGCATGTCCTTGGCAGCTGTTACTTGCCAAAGCCCCTGTCTCTGCTTCCTGTTCTCCATGAGGTGAAGAAGCTCCTCTGTCATGCACTCCTGCTACCATGATGTTCTGCCCAGGCACATGAGGCCAAGCAACCAGGACTGAAGCTAAAATAAATCTTTATTTGGTTATGTCAGGTATTTTGTCATACTGATAAGAGAAGCTAATACAGTCCCTATAAAGAGAGATTAGGACACAGACAAAAAGGAAAGATGATGTGGACAGGCGTCTATATAAAAGTCAATGAGGTCTCAGAAGAAACCAACCTAACCTATCATACTTTGATAGCAGATTTCTGTTCTTCAAAACTATGAGGGAATACATTTCTGCTGTTTAAGCCAGTCTTTAGTACTTTAGTTATGACAGCCTTAGAAAACTAATACAAAATCCCAACAATCCACTCACTGAATGAATAGTTGAGTCTTATATGAGCTAAGTAGTGTTCTGACTCTGGGGAAACAGTGGTAAACATAGATCCCTATCCCTTTGGGCTTTTATAGTCTGACAGAGACTGCAGCAGGGCAGATAATAATGGGGAAGGTAAAATATATGGCATGTTGTAGTGGTTAAAACTGTTAAGAAAGATAAAATGGGAGAGAACAGAAGAGTTGGGAGTAGCAGACAGGCTAGTGTTCAAATTTAGATAGAATATGCTCCACTAAGATGATGAAATTTGAGTGAATATCTGACGGAAGTTAGAGTGAACTATGGATATCCAGGAGAATATTCCAAGTGGAGAAAGCAGGAATGTGTGTGTTATATTCAAAGCACAGGGAAGAGGCCTGTGTGGCTACAAGAGAGAATAGCAGGAAATGAGGTCAGGGAGATAACAGGGACCAGACGACGTTTATTAAGAAGACCCTGACTTTACTGTGAATGAAATGACTGTTATGTGCAGAGTTAACTGAGACAAAGAAAGGAGTAGAAGCAGGGAGTCCATGACAGTCATTCAGGTGAGAACATGGTGGCTTAGACTAGGTTGGTAGCAGTGAAGATGTTAAGACATGGTGACTGTGGATGTGGTTTCATGGTAGATATGACAGATTTGGAGTACTGCATGTTGAGGTGTGACATCATCACTTGCCACCAATGACAAGTATCCCTTTTTTGCTTTCCCTTAGGAATTTATTTGTATATGCATCAAATATATGAGCAATCCTATCTCAGTATCCCACTTTCCTGGGTCTATTCCTGGTACAAATTACTGTATTATTCAGAGTTGCAGCAGGAAACAGATGGCACACTCAACACTCCTAAGGTTATGTTTACTCCTTTTAAATGAGGCTAATTGTTCTGCTATTGCTACTTTTAAGTAGTATCCCAAGATTCCATTCTAATATTTCAATCCTAATAGGAAAATACAGGATATAAGCACAAAACACTATGCATTAATTATGGAAGCATATACAAACAGAAGGAGCATAAAACTACAAATATGAAAGAAGTTATTAGTGGAGAGAGAGGATGAAAGGTGGGAGTCGGGGAAGTCTTTGGCTGCATCTCCTTTATTCCTGAAATACAGAAAAAATAATCTGAAGCAATTATGTAAAAATGGCAGTATGTGTTGGTTACAGATGTGGCATTTTTATGCAACCAGCAAAAGCTACAAATAAAAGTGACCCAGATCCCACCATGCCTTCTCCACTATTGCTGGTTGTTAAACACCGACCAGCACACCACTAAATTGAGTATGGTGGATCAAACTTTGGATCTAGGCTGTCTGGGTTCAAGTAACAACTTCAGCCACTCAATGGATGTACAATGTTTATTTAATAAGTTGCTCAGTACTTTATTTTCCTCATGAGTAAAATGGGATAAGAGAACTTACTTCATTAGGTTATGAGGATTAAATAGTTTGGTAAGTGTGAAGCACCTAGGCTGGAAGATAACTACTCCAATATAAATACAATGAACAAGACATTAAAGCAGTCACCTGACATTAACTGATAAAACTGGAGATGCACTCAAAGACCTTTGCTAATCTCTTATTTATTTGCTTATACTATGATAAACTCCATCATTAGCTATTTTCATGTTCTCTTTAATACTAACAGCTAAGGCTGTTTTCAAGAACATTTTTGATTAATGATGTATGTGCATACATGTGTAAGTCTATTTGCTTACCAAGTTTAGGTGACAATCTTTCAACTAGTGCAGGGATGCTGAGTTAGCCAAACCTAACTCTTAATAGGTTTCAGATACTAGTAAGAATTCTGGTAAAATTTTAACAGAAAACCCAAATCTATTTGATTTCTGAGACTGAATAGCAAGGGACATATATATAGATCTATTAAAAAAAATCAATCCATGAAAATTCTATGTAGGAAACGATAGAGACCAAAAAAACCCACACATTGGGCAGTATGGTACAATGCAAAGAGTTAAGTTTAGGGTCTAACAGACATGGGTAATAAGCACCACTGTGATCCAGGCCAGCACAGAACTCAGTATTTGGCAATAACTTGGGAACAGTGGAAGTAAATATAGTGAACACAGTGAGCTTGGAGTAGAAGGGAATGGGAGTTAATTGGTTTAACAAAGAGATAGATAGACCCTTATAGCACTTTGTAGAAGGGGCTTGCCCTTTCTTCTTATAAAGTCTCAAGAAAAAAAAGAAAACTTAAGTGCTCATGCCTTCTTCATTCTTAGGAAGATACCTAAGGATAAGCATCACACAAAGGAGTACATCTGAAAAAAACAAGAGACATAAGAAATAAGGAAACAAGGAATTCAACACAGGGAGAGGCAGACAATCTCCTGGATGAAGATGAAGGAGATTCCAAGATGACAGTCACAGAAGGTAAAAACTGTCCTGCCTAGTCAAAGCTGATTGTTCAAGAGCAATTCTTCAAGACAAGTTAAACTGACAGAATCATTGTTAGGTTTTAACACATGCAAGAAATATTCATGCATCTGGTCGAGAGATATATTCAGTCAATTAACTCAAGGAGACAGAAATGTAGGATAAGAACATTACATAATTCAGTTGTGAACAGAGGTTACACAATCTTAAGAATGTAAACAATGAATTACAATAACTGTTGAGGGAAGGAAAGGGAGGTTGGAGGAAACTGCAATGTTGGGAAGAAGAAGGAAGCATTACATTACGAATGAAAGAAACAATGCCTAAAATTGAAAAATCCAGTGAAAGCTAAATAAGCATGTTAGAAAAAACAAAACAAAGTGAAACAAAAAAACCAGAAGAGTAGAGTTCAAAGTAGCAGAGCATGGTGGTGTATATCTGTAATTCCGGTACTCAGGAGGCAAAGGCTGAAGGATCAAGAGTTGAGAGGCTAGCCTGTGGTTACATAACAAGTTCCACCCAGTTTGGAATACAAAGTGAGAACTTGTTACAAACAATCAAAAAAAAAAATCACAAGAAAACAAACAAAAAAATAGTTGAAAATTCTTGCCCTATGGATAGGAAAAGAAGGAAAGGAATCAAAGTGGTGGTATTTTTCTTTGGAAGAAAACAAAATCTTACAGATCCAGCTGACTTTTTAACTATGTGCATGTGTAACCTGGTTAGCAGAAACCTAACACACACAAAACCTAGCATACTGAAAGGTTCAAAAACTTGCACAATAGTTATTAATCATTTTATTATTATAATGACAAGACAAATGGTTTTTCATGTCACCATTACACTCATGCTAGGATAATCCTCTATTATAAATGCTACTTGGTCTTTTCAAAACATGTTCTTTACTATGCTTGGAATAACTAAGCATGCGTAATAAAATTTAAAAAATTATAAAACACTCTAATTTTTTACTAACTACCTAATTTGATATAATTTACACACAATTTAGAAATGACATTATTTTACTCTCAATTTTTAACAGTAAGACTAACTCCCCAAGACATGCACTATACCATATAATAGATTCTGTCATCAATATGATGGTCTTGACTTCTTAATATATTATGTTCACATTTTAAATTAAGTCCTATTGTCTAAAATAAAAACAGATGAACAAGAGGTTCACTAAAAAGGAATACAAATAGCTAGTAACAACACTGACATATCAACCTCATTTGTAATGAAAGAAATGCAAATTTTAAAAATGACACTACCTATAGTTGACCAGGGAGTACACAGGAGCGAGCAGTGACACATATACCACTAAACAGAAGTACAAATTGTACAGCCATTCTGAAGAGTAAGATAGTAACACTTACCATATGCTCTAAAAACACGTAAGCCCTTTGAATCAGTCATTCTACTTCTAAAAACTTTAAGGACATAACTAAGCATGTGCCATGGGCCTCAAAATGTACAAGTGCTTTCAGCGCACCACTGCTTAGAGTAATAAAATGTAGGCAATCAAAATGTCTAACAGAGGGAAAAAAATGCATTTCAGCTCCTATTTCTTATACCAGGCCGTGGTATAAGAGAGCCATTTTCCCAAACATGTCTTAGCCTTTTCCCAACAGAGGCTACGTCTAATAATGGTGAAAAATGCCAGATATTGCCTTCTGCGACCAGATCTGAGTTGGTGGAAACTGAGGGGAAGCTGTTGATAAATTGAGGCCAAGACAAAAAACCCATGTCCTTAATGACACCTTAGAACCTGTGTTTTGTCAGACAATAAATGTCCTTAGTTACTTAAGCTACCTCTGCTCAAAGCATAATAAGTGGTGTTAGTCACATATGAAAGTACTTTAGAACCACTAAAAGTTTATATAACAGAGGTAAAGTTATGAATAGGGGAAGTACAGTTAAAACAATTATAAAACAGCATGTTCCCATTTAAAAAAAAAAAAACAAAACTACAGCACAGTTTCATTTGCCAAGAAAAAGGTCTGGAACCATACTGAAAGTTTCAAAGCAGTTATCTCTGAATGGTAAAATTTAAATGCTTCCTTTTCTCATGTGTGCATTTTCTGTTTTTCTCTACAATGTGTATGTATCACTTGAAGATTTTGCTACCTTTTCTACTGCTATCAATTCAATGCAATTTTGGACAGGAGGAGCAAGCATATTCTAGTGGGCTATCTTGAACTTGGAGGTCTTCTTTAACAGCAAAAGTTCTCAGGTTTTTTAAAAAACTTTTTCATGAAATAAAATTTGATATTATCAGGCATTTAATTTTTAGTGAATATGGAAGATTACAAACAATTTTCACTTCCTTTTTTCACTCAGAGAATCATCTCATGACTTTGTACCATTTCGAATTTGAATTTCTTCTGTGAAGCAAAAACAGTCCCAAAATGAAGGATCTTCAGGTGTCATGGGAACAGCAGAAGATATTAAATCATTAAAGGAAAGAATAGTAAACTGCCTCTGTGTTGGCTTACAGTCATCTTGAGATGGGATCTAAAAGAAAAAAGTAGATGACATCATTATTATATTGCAGATGGGTATTATGGTCAGTTTTATAATTATGAAATAATAAAGATCAAATTACATTTCAATAGCATTAAATCATAATACAGTAAAACTTCTAGAATATTGATTTCACTCTTTATATTTCTGTTGCAATATCACAGATAAAAATAAGAATCAGAAGACATAGTTCTTGAACTTTTTATACAGAATAACCTGTGAAATGTGTTGTCTAGTTCAGTAGACCTAAGTTAAAAGGGATTCCCAAATCTGCAATTTTAGTAAGCAAAACTTTTGAGAAACATTACTCTAGCATATGGATCTGATAAAACTGCTTTAGGAAACTGTCTGTTAACATGAAATTCTGTGTTCTACTCTGAAACAGAACCTTGAAGAACCCAACCCAGTGAAGATCTTTAATATTCTACACATTGTAGTCTAGGCTGAACATCCTTCTTCAGAAAATCTAAAGTGTCCCACAAATCTAAACTTTCTGAGTACCAACATGATGCAACAAATGGAAAATTCTACATGTGACCTCACGTGACAGGTCACAGTCAAAACACAGGCACACTAAAAGTTCTGTATAAAGCTGGGCACTGGTGGCTCATGCCTGTAATCCCAGCTACTTGGGAGGCTGCTGGGAGGACTATGGTTCTAGGCCAGCCTGGGTAAATACTTCAAGAGACCCCATCCAACAATAACTAGGTGTGGTGGCATATGCTGTCCTATCAGTAATGGTGGGAAGCATAAGATAGGATGATTGTGGTCTGGGCTGACCTGGGCAAAAAGCAAGCCCTTATCTCCAAAATAACCAGAGCAAAGAGGGATGGAGGGTTGGGCAAGTATAGAGCACTTGCCTAGTAGGCATAAAGCCCCAAGTTTAAAACCCAATACCATTAAAAAGTAAGAAAAAGTGCTGTACTGTATAAAATTACCTTCAGATGATGTGCAGAGGTACATGTGAAACATAAACTTTTGTTTGGATCCTACCCCAAAATATATTCCAAAATCTGAAAATCCAAAACACTTCTGGTCCCAAACATTTCAGAAAATGGCTACTCAACCTGTATAAATAGTACTTGGGATTTATACAGTACTGTAACAAAAAGTTCAGTATTTATTTTATTTGATGCATGTCTCAGCTATGCTATGATTGTTACCTCAACTTTATAGATGGAGAAATTGAGGATCAGAAAGATCAGACTATTCGGCTGAGGCAACTACACAAGTTGAATGGTAGACTTAGACCTGGAATCTACCTTCCCACTGTGCCACTGCTGCCTAAACAGGCACTATCCAGAGAGATAAAACGAACAGGAAGTACTGAATGTACATATGTTTCAAAAACTATAAATCTGTACCATAATATGATATTTGTAGGGAGTGCAAAGTAAGGTTTGAGAATATTAGGATGGATAGCCTGGGTGACGACATCTTCCAATTACAGGTATCCATCCATTTTAACATGTCATTGTTTTTGAAGGATTATTCATGAATCATTTAATTCATCCATCAAAGGCACTGTCTTTGGTCTAAGCTATTTTTCTAGGAGTAATGATATATACATAGTGAGATCATGACACATTCCTTTCACATGGATTCCCTAACAATATGGCATGCACTTTCGATTTTGACATAGTCAGTATTCCTTAAACACACGACTTCTACACAATCACAACTATATGTAGGCTGAGAGTCTTAGACCCTAAGATTTTTCCCCTCACTTGCTAGGTAATAGCGTAAGAAATATAAGCAGATTATAAACTGAAAAACACTGAACTGAGACTAAGTGATGCCACAATATAAAAGATCTCTCAAATGTCTGACATAGTAACTTTGGGAATAATACAGGAATTTCCTTAAAAGGGCAGGAAGTTCAATTTGGAAAGTTAATTCTATTACCAACATTCAATACAGCCACAGTTCACCAGGAAAAAAATTCCATTCAATACAGCCACAGTTCACCAGGAAAAAAATTCCATTCAATACAGCCACAGTTCACCAGGAAATAAATAAATTCCATTCAATACAGCCACAGTTCACCAGGAAATAAAAAAATTCCATTCAATACAGCCACAGTTCACCAGGAAATAAAAAAATTCCATTCAATACAGCCACAGTTCACCAGGAAAAAAAAAAAAAATTCCATTCAATACAGCCACAGTTCACCAGGAAAAAAATTCCATTCAATACAGCCACAGTTCACCAGGAAATAAAAAAATTCCATTCAATACAGCCACAGTTCACCAGGAAAAAAATTCCATTCAATACAGCCACAGTTCACCAGGAAAAAAATTCCATTCAATACAGCCACAGTTCACCAGGAAATAAATTCCATTCAATACAGCCACAGTTCACCAGGAAAAAAATTCCATTCAATACAGCCACAGTTCACCAGGAAAAAAATTCCATTCAATACAGCCACAGTTCACCAGGAAAAAAATTCCATTCAATACAGCCACAGTTCACCAGGAAATAAATTCCATTCAATACAGCCACAGTTCACCAGGAAAAAAATTCCTGTCAAGATGACTGAGAAACTGAATACAGAGAAATCCTATTGGAAATATGGCAGTACCACCAAAATTTTTCTTTGCAATACTTTAGTGTATTTGAATGTAAAGCAGGTTTTGTGAAATCGCAGGTAATCTTAAAGATTTGATCATGAAAAAACAATTCTTAATCTGTTACAAAAAAGAAAAATAAAAACAACACGTCTAACCTGATATAAGGCAAATGACTGTTTTCATCAATAAAGGACAAAGTATCTCTGATGCATACTTTTTAGAAAAAAGACAAATCGTAAAATCTTACATCCTCATGTCTAGATCCATCGGGTTTCCTAAGAGCTACTGCAACAAAATGATGATCATCTATTTTGCTTTCCTGAAAAATAAAAGTACAGATTACCAAGTTTATAAATAAATCCAGATATAGTTCTTTTACATTTTCTAAGTCTCATTCTCTCTACATATGCATGATACATATCCACACGCACACACACAGACACATGCATATTCCTCTAGGAGCCAAGCAGCAGACAATCAGGATCAAGGATTGCATTCAGTTATTATGTTGTTAATCTCTGTCTACGTGACATTACCATTTTAAAATAAAAACCCATCTCCTTACCTCCTTTTATTAATAGTGTTACTCATGTTTAGTTTGATGATTCTTCATGATTAGATTTACATCATGCTCTCTCAACCAGAACACTATATAGTCACATGATAACTATCTGTCCTTCACTGGTGATGCTAATTTTCTATATGTCTAAGTGTACATTAAAAAAAATAAAAAACAGATTGCAATGCTGATTTGTATGGATTTAGTTAATGACATAGTAACTGCAGCCTACGAAAAATCAAGGGAGAACTGTATCTGTAAGGCTTCATATACATGCAGTATTTATTTTTAACCTATGAGACAAAGTAGATGGGGGCTTAGAGATGTAATACATATTGAGGCAGTTACCAGAAAAAAAGAGAAAACAATTAAAAACTAAAATGTCAAACTCAGAAAAGCCTCTTCGCTCAGGCATCCTTCCACTGGGACATGACTTGAAACAGAAAAGTACAATCAGAAATGGTACTCTGGGATTTTCTGTCCTTTGCTTTACACTTTTTTTCTTTTGTAGTAATCACAATAGCAAAGTTTATTTGGAAAGGAATCTAGGGTAAAAGTGGGGAGAAATGAGGAAAAAAAGGAAGAAACAATTCCTGTTCTCCATGTAGGAAATGGGATGCTTCACATTTTTACTTATTTATTTATTTTAGCCGTAATGGGGTTTGAACTTGGTCTCATACTTGGTAGGTAGGCACTCTACCACTTGAGCCAATCTGCCAGCCCTGCTTCATATTTTTATACCATAAGACATTCAAATTAGCAAAAAATAAAATTTAACAAAAATAAATTTAAGACAATATAGTTAAAGAGGAAAAAAAAATACTGAGAACTGTCAATTCTTACCATGCACCTAATAAGCTTATAGTATTTATTACAATGTTATAAATACAATTACTCTTTCTGTATAGCTATTCCTCTCATTCTTTACACTAGTATGAACACTGTAATATACAGAAATACTGTGACTATCATTACTTCTGAGAAAAACTCAGGTCAGTAGTCCTATAGTATCTGTATCTAAGATAACCAGCTACATTGTCAGAGAAAATTGTGGGTCACAAGCAGCTTTTGTTTAGCCTGCAGCCAACATGCCACAATGCTCTGCTAAGTTTATATACTTACGTTGTTACAAGCCAAAATTCAGTGAGATTAATTTCAAAATGAAGCTTCATCATGTCTATTGAGACCTTATAGCATGATACAGATAAGGAATGTGACACAGCAAAACTTGGGCAGCTATTGTACAACTGATGACTCAGTAATCAGACCAGCTTGTCATGGACTTAACTGCTATGTGCTGAGTTCTAACAATGTTAATTATCTAATAGTCCATTAAAATGAAAGATCGACGTTGTCCTAAAAATCCTTTCTGCCTATAAGCTAAAAAGATAAGTAAAACCAGTAGGCTGTAGAGCCAGTTAAGCTAGTTGTTCCAATGCTACTGAAGTTAAGACATTTAATTTTCAAGACTTTCTAAATATTCATTAATTGCCTGAACTTGTAACTTTTTATCCATGACTTTACTATGAATAACAAAATTTCTCTGTAATTTCCACCAAACCCAAAAGGAACAAGAATAAAACGATTAAGCTGCTTTGGTAAAATGGCATGTAATTTTCTTCATGCACATACCATCTTTATAAACAATATAAAATAAAATTTAAAGCTATAAATCTAATTTTACTACTTTTCCAAGGATAAAGCATTGGAAAATTCACCTCCATAAACTAACATTTGTACTTGATAAGCCCTTTCTTTTCAAAAGCAAATCAAGAATTTCTAGGTTATCTAATCTCATCATTTGAAACTTTTTGGTACCAAGTTTCCTAACAGAAACTTGTTATAAAAATTGAAAGCCTCTAAGAATATTGGACTACTGGAGTAGAAATTCATTATTTTAGACTATTTGTTTTTCTAAGTATAAGAAACATTATTCAGGTATGTGGAAATTTGAAGTTGCTGCAATAAATAATGGATTCTTGGTTGGTACTTAACTTAAATGCTAAATGAGATACTGCCCCTGTTCTCACAATTAGATAAATAGAGATTATGAGGTAAAATGTGGTATGCCATGTGAAAAAAAATAATACATATAGTTTTAGAGAAGGCACCCTGAGTCTAATTTAAAATTATTAGAAAAGGCAAGAAGGACTAGGAGTCATGGAATTAGTATAATAAGCAAATAGAAAGGAGAGGGGCTATTCCAAGACTAGCAGGTTGTGGCAAAACTGCCTCTATCTTACAGTTTTTGACAGACGTCTTTTGCAAAATACTTTTTGCCCCTGAGCCTCTTATGCTACCTTCTTATTTTACATCTTGCTATGTTGGTCATTCTTTCTCAGTGTCCTCTATACTCCACCTTTAAGTATTAGTATTCAGAGCTCTGTCCCAGCCCTTTCTCTCTTCTAACTTAAGTGATCTCTTGGCTTTACCTTGAGGTTCTCTTCATAGGCTCAATTTATAGCTGTTACTTAGATAATTTTATAGCCTCGACTTCAAATCCCTGAATTTCAACTACTTCCATCATTTTAACACTTACTGCAGCTCCGTGGTACCCAGTGGTGTGTGGTTCCAAGGAGACGGCCACTGAGGGAAATCGTGAGTTCTCAGGATGCAGAGAGCTCAGTGCTGCACTGTGAATGCCTGATTCATTTTTCCCATAAAATTTCTATTAATTTTATTTTTTTTGACTACGCTTGGTCAAACTCACATGCAATAAATCCATGAATAAGGTGGTCTTATTGGATACATTTTTTTTTTCAACTCTATTCTATTTGACTTGACATCTTCACTTGGGTGTTTGAATGTCGTCTTAAATTTAACAACTCATTTGTTTTCTAGTATTTTGTATCTCAACAAATGGTCCTCTAAGCCAGAGCACTGCTCCTAACATCTTTAACACCTCATTTTCATAATCTCCAAATACCATCCCAGAGAGGACTTGGTTGTCTTAAAGCACAAAAAAATACTTAACACCTGTTAAATTCTCTTGAGAAAACACTGCTAACTTTAGGGAACTGACCTTCTCTGCCCATCACTCAGGTGATTACAGTAGGAAGAACACAGAAGAGAGCCTATTTGTTGGGTTCTAGACACTTAACATGAGCAGTATCAATTACAGCAGACCAGTTTCCTGACCACAGTGATTACTTTAGAGCCAAGCATCTAACGCAAGCTAGGCCAGAGAGTTCCTTCTCCAGGGCTTAGGGACTTGGAAAAAAGCGAGTTCACCCAATTTCTTTGAGTTTGCAAACTACAAACTGTCATATACAAGAGTGGCAGGCAGCCATGTTTCCTGCTGTGCATACCAGAGTAGATGAGAAAGCTGGTATGTAGAATAAAAAACAAGGATGAAAGAACACTAAAGCCAAGACATACCGAAAGGCAAAAGTGAGGAAAAAAATGCATAATCCATGTCTAATTCTAGTTAATTCTGAGGCCCAGGTACTGAATCACTCTAGTTGCCTATAATAACTCTTGGCTTAAAAGAGTCTGTGTTGTTTTTCTCACTAGCAACCAAGAATTACCAATGACAGAAACCAAATACAGAAAGAGGTAAAAAACTTTTAACCTGACCCACTTGATCTAGCAACCTAGGTCTCTGTCTCAAATTCTCTCATCATGATCCAGCCAAAGTGAGTACCTCTGGCTGCTCACATACACAAAGCTCTTTCTATTTCAGGGCCGCTATTCCCTTCCCATTCCACTCAACTCACCATGAAATCTTTCAAGTAACAGTATGCACCGTACCGACTTCATCTTCAGAGTATCAGTATGGGATTCCAGTCCTGTCAAATTTTAATAACTAGCCACCCCAAATTAATCTCACATACATACACAAATACGGAAATTCTTACTTTTAACAAATTCTCATGAATTTCTTACCTCAAATGCCCATTCTTTTTCTTCTTCCCCATCCAGGAACAAGCGTGTTTCTTTATAAACTTGGCCTATATCCAAGTTTAATGGAGATATATCAAATTCAAGCCGCTGTAATTCAAATCCCAGTCCAACACCAATGGCTTTTATGAAGCTCTCTTTTAGTGCCTAAGATACAGACAGACATTTTGCTCTTAGAGTATTCAACAGATAAACTTTTCCTAAAATCTATGGCCCAACACACCTGGATTTATAATATACAAAGCTCCTTTGGCTTTGTTTTGATTTTTGTCCTTACACTAAAATACAAACAAATCATGTGAACTTAAGGCAAATCCTCTAAGCTGTGCCTCCATTCTCATGTGTAAACTGTGATGGTAAAACAGTACCTTCTTCACAGTGTTGAGAATTAAGTCAACCAACTTATGAAGAACTTGAGTAATGTCTTTTGGTATGTAGTAAGTATTTATTAAATAAGGCCCATGTGACGAGTTTCTTTAACACAGAATACATTATTATAAGTATGATAAATGTATTTCCTAATTAAGCATAAAATATGTCATATTTTCTGAAGACAAAAGTTATTAAAATATAATGCTGTATGCATCAAAATCAAAGTTTTCAAGAAATCGCCCATTTACTTCAAGCACTATATGGAACTACTAGGTAACCAAAGGACTTTTACTCCTTTAGTGAAGATAATGGAATCATTAGACTTTTAGTTTCAAAATTAGAAATTTGTACCCAATTCCTATAAAACATGTCCAGCTGAGTCCATTCATCATTAAAGCTTCTGATCGTTTCCCATTCTTTGTTGGTAAACTTTCTTTTCATAATATGAAAGAATTCTGGAATTGAGCCACGGCCTGTCAAGAAAATACAGAATTAAAAACAGCTATTCTATTAGAAAGGGGAAAACTGTTGAAGACAGCACCAAAAAAACCAAAAAAGAACCCAAAATAAACAAAAAACTATAGCCTAACCTATATTATACAATAATCCCAAACAAAGTATCAGCAAATAAAAGTTGAGCTGGGAAGCAAGAACAATACACTATAAAGCTTATCTACCCAACTCTCATTTCTAAAATACCCAACTCCAAATGTGCCATTAGGAACTGGTTTTTAAAGTGATAGTTATTACCTCATTTTCTATAGGCATTTATTACAGGCAGTGATAGGTCTGGAAAAAAAAGATGTATGATCCCCTGTTAAAGCATCACTGGCATGAAAACACCAATTCACCCCATGGAATTCAACAATTAGAATTTCATAATGATCATTTATTAAAACCATTCAAGTGCCAGCTTGCCAAAATATCATGAGCCAAACACTAACTTCACAGAGAGTTTGCAATGTCCCTATAGTAAACAAATATCTTTCCCACTGTTAAACCAAGAATAAAAAACCCATTAAAAACAAGTTATCTCACAAAATTGCTTACAATTCCTCTACTACTCCCAATTCAAAAGTAAAAACAGTCTTTAGTTTCTTCTTGCTTAGGCAGAATATATTTCTGATGTTCCTAAAATGATTTGTGGTACTCTGGATCACAACAAAGATTTGCATTCATTTTTAAGCCTTGAATATTAAATTGTGATCTTAAGAGTCCTATTATCAAGGGATTCTTACCCTTTTAGGGCTATAGAAGGATCCCTAGAATAGTCTTGTTGCTTATTTTTCAGCACTTTACTGAAAATAACTAGAAACCCCTCAAAAAAAACTGGTTTGTTAAATGCATCGTAAGTATACTCTGGCTTGATTAAGGTGACTAAAGTAAATCTGATTTAACGCGTATGAACGATAAACTGCTTACTCGGGTACACTCTGGCATCAACAGCAAAAGGTAACAACAGGAGGAGCAGCTTAACTCGGATTTGGAAGACAACACTATGTATGTTGAGAGCAACTGTAGTTTTAATGGCATAATGTCTAAAACTCCTCAATTAAAAAAAAAGTGCCTGTTGCCATCTACAGTGTCATTTTGTTTGTTGGTTTCTTCACGTGTTCATTTTATAACCTCTAAGAAGTCCTTTGATTTTTAAGTAAATATGATAAGGCAATCAAGGGAAAATTTAAATATGCATGCTTATAAAAATCTGATTAACATAAAAGGTAATCTAGCACAATCACTAGAAAGCAATCACACAACTCATTACTTATGGTTAAAAAGCATCCAATATGAGCGCATCTTCATATACTTTTGCATCTCATCTAATCCACCATATAAGAAATTCGACACCAACAGGAAAGGGTGATTTTGTCAATATTCAGCAATAGCACAACAGCACCACACTGTGGCATTACAGGGGAAGTACATGGTGGGTGAATAATTTACTAAGAACATAGCTTGCTTAGAAATTAGAAGAGAAAACATAAATAGAAATCTACACTTAAGCCTTTTGACTGGAGCAACTTTTTCCATTTCATATTATTTATTTTTATGATATGATACTAAATGAGGACTAGACCAGGAAAATGAGAAGTTAGTAAGGAAACTAAAGAAGTAAAAATAAGTGTTCAAGTGTCCTACCTACCCTGAATATTACAATAACTGAGTTTTCTTGCAAGCCCATTCTAGAACACCTGCTGCCTTTCAACACTTTTAAGAACATTTCAAAACTTACTAAGGGAATAGTTATGTTGTTAACATTAACTCTGCTACCTACTTTCAAAATAATTTAAAGGTAATAGTAAAATGTCAATGAATTAGGAAGGAAGGAAGATAGGAAAGGAGGCAGGGAGGGAAAGAAAGACGGACATCTAGGAATACCTGTAAAAAAATAAATTTGTCCCTCAAATTATCAGCACGAGTACTGGGAACATAAGTTAATACTATCACAAATTCACATCTGTCACAGTGTTCTATTCAATTGTCCCATTGAAAATTTAAGAACTTAGTAAGTAGATTTATACATAAGATAAATGATTAGAGAACTGGTAAAGTTTAGAAAAAACTTAGAAAAGGTGATTCTTCACCTTAAAGCTTAATCTTTAAAGTAGGCAGTATTAGATATTAACTAAGCGCTCTGTGACAATCAAATTATTAAGGTCACAAAGGAACTAAAAAGTTTACTGTAAACATAGTAATAATCTAAACAAATTCATTCAGAGCTAATACCCTTAGCTACTTCCGCAGGCCTATGAAAAATAATCCTACCAGTACCAGAACCATGTCACCAGTATGTATATGTAAGACCATCTCAGTTAAAGTTCAACATTCTTCTTAAAGACAATGGGATAGTTATATGGGGGCTGAGGGTTGCTGAGAGGGAGTTGAGCAATGTCCATCTGTGTGCTCACTTCAACTATCAAAATTTTGTTTTGGATAATAAATATCAGAAATTTTAACTGTTTCAGTTTTAAGGTATCTATCTATCTATATAGATACATACAAGATTATATATACTCATGCTTTTGTGAGAAGTGAATCTTCTAATATGCACACAATAATGCTGCACTTACTAGTTCAGGAATATATCAAGATATAAAATGAAAATATGTAAGCAATCGCAAACAACATGTACAAAGCTTCTTGATGTTACTGACAAGATTTCTCCAAGCCTTCAATATATGGAGGACAGCAGAAAAAGCAGTAGACTGAAATATGACCACGGAGGCTTAAGACATAATTAGGCAGTTTGGAACTTCAGCCGCTCTTCTGTGTGTTGATATATGTACATTTAAGTACATATATCAACACATACAGGTGTTGACACGCACAGGCAAGAAACAGGAAAGGTATACCTTAACAAAGGACTCCTGAGAGCAAGGAAGAGGACTGAGGCCCAAAAGATGGAACCACTGAAAATTTTGGACCTTGAAACCTAATAGACTATTTCTTGCTAGGATTCAAACATGCTTGGGAACTATGATTCTTTTATTTTCCTTCCAATTTCTTCCTTTTGAAATGAGAATTTATAGCCCCAGCCTCTCCTACTATTGTTTTTTTTTTGGAAGACGACTTGTTTTCTAGTTTCTTAGGTCTACAGATGGAGAAGTATTCGGTCCCACGATGGACCATGCCTGATATGCATGGCTCAGATGATGAGATCTGCAACTTTCTGAGCTGATTACATTTAGACCAGATTTTAGCTTGAGAATTAATGCAGGTGTGGGTTAAGACTTAGGGATGCCAGGAAATTACTTTGTGTGTGGGTGGATGCAATTTTGGTTTTTGGCAGGTAGGGCTACAGCCGAACTGCACTAGATTGAAGAGTATCTCTCAAAATCATGTCCATCCAGAACAGTAGAATTTGAAGTTACTTGTAAAGTTTCTACAGATGTAATCAAGGTAAGAGAAGGACATACCTGAATACAATAACTGATAACCTTATAAAAAGAAAAACTAAAACACAGGAAGACCACATGAAGGTGAGGGGAAAATTGAGATAAAGCAGCTGCAAGCCAAGGATTCAAAGGGAAGCAGCAAAACCTTGGACGATAGCCATGACTATTTTCTGGAACCTAAGGGGGAACATAGCCCTTTGACATTCTGACTGGTTTTCAGACTTCCACAACTATCAGAGAATAAATTTAAAAATATTTTAAGACACTGTTTGTGGTACTTTGTTATGCAGCACTAACACATACACAGATACAATTTTAAGTATACAGCTTTAGTGTGAAATGTTCAAATACCAGCTTTATCACTTGTCAATGATGACTTTCCAGGGGAGATTTGGGTAGATTAAGGAATAAAGTACTTAATAAACACAGCTTTAAGGTTGTTGTGCAGTAGTTACTGTCAAATGCATACCCTCCTCTTTTATCAACTGCTTTATCAAGTCGTGTGTGTTTTCTCATCAACACAAAAAAACATGTAAAACATCAACAGCATCAATCTTTCTGCGTCATATTTTTCACTAATACATCCCATGGTTTCTCCATCATATTTTTCACTAATACATCCCATGGTTTGTGAAAGAGGATTTAATATGAAATCACATTCTTTGTTGACTTTGCTTCTTTTTAGTCTTCTAAGAGTGAAAAAGTCATCCATTCTTCAGACATTAGACCAAATACATAATTCTTTTGTGTTCTAGTAATGCTTATCAAAACTTCATTCCAATTAATTTTACTGTATAGTTGAGGCACTGGTCTAATGTATTTCTGATTATTTCACTCATTAAAAAAAAGTGAATACATAAATACATACATGATCTTCTACACATACATACATACACACACACATACACACAAAGAGAGAAAGAGAGAAGGAGAACATGAATGCACTAGTGCATCTGTCTGAGGGGACTAAAGGCGGCAGGAGAGAAGAAAAGAATGTTAGAGAGTAAAAAATATTAAAACATTGGATCTGTGTATGAAGATAATATGACACAATACATTATGTAAGCTGTTGAATAATAAAGGAGCAGAGCAATAAAAAAAGTAGTAAGCAGGGATTAATCTGATGAAAGCACAATATACACATGCCTGAAATATCAAGGTAACCCCCCGGAACTATCAATATACACTTAAATAAAGGACAGGAAGGTGAGACAGGTCCTGCCCATGGATAGGTAACAGTAGGAGGGCAAAAGGAGAGGGTGAAGGACAGTGAATATAGCAGATGTACTTTGTATTCATGTGTAAAAACAGAATAATGAGACCTGTTGAAACTGTAGGGAGGAAAGGGGATGAGGGGGAATAATGGAGGAGGTGAATCTAACTAAGATATACCCTAAGCACATAGGTAAATGTCTCCATGAACCCTCCTTCAACTCTTATATACTAACAAAATATTTTTAAAATAGTTTTTTAAAAAAGTAGATAGGTTATGATTTTTCTTTTTGTTGGCTCTGTAAACTACAAGTCCCAAATATCCAGTACCCAATGAAGTACTTTATTTTTGCTCCTTATTCATTTAATGTACCCTCTTCTTCAGTAAGTACTTTCATAAGCTGGTACCTCTATGTATAATGAAGGTTCCCTTTCATTATTCATTTATTTTAACTTTGGAACTGTTTCTCACGTTTGTCCTGTATATCAGTGACTTAATTTTCTACACAAACAAGACAATTCACAATTTCCTAACCAGAGTCTATTTTTATTAATGACATGGGGGAGGGGGGAGGAGTAAGTATTATGTAGGGGGAAGGTTGCATTTTTTTGCTTGAATTTAGTAATGAAAGTTGATTTTCTCACAAAATAAAAATA
The DNA here is from genome assembly GCF_047511655.1 of Castor canadensis. NCBI lineage: Eukaryota > Metazoa > Chordata > Mammalia > Rodentia > Castoridae > Castor > Castor canadensis. The sequence continues at coordinate 193,994,767 of NC_133387.1, forward strand.
AGATTCATGATGAATTTGCAGAGAAAGACATTTAAGTCCTCTGGCCTTTGAAATCTCTTCTTCTAACTAAGTTTTAAAAAGTTATCTTTGGAACATTTTTTTTTTTATAACAATAGGATACCACTATATATATTTTCTGTGGTATAATTTTCTTAATTAACAACATATACCGTAAGTCCCTTAAGGTTAGTATAGACCAAATTCATTTTTTTACAACAGTTAAACAGTCTGTGGATGTGTGTATCATAATTTATTTAACCAATTCCTATTAATACATTCAGGTTTTGTTCTCATGCATAAATATCATTACATATATATCTACATATATATCTTTTTGATAGAGTACCAGGAACACAACTGCTAAATCAAAGGTATGTGTATTTTCAATTTTAATATTATTTTCCATAAAAACTACAACCACTTTCTTTCCTGTGTGTATGACTGCTCTTCTGACACCCTCACCTGCCTGAGTTTTCTCCCATTATCTGCAAATCTGATGAGCACCTTTTTGTTTTTTAGTCTCCTACATTTTGCTCTAAAGTTGTATTGTTTTTTACATTTAAATCTTTAATTCCTACAGAATTTGTGTGTGCAGTGTGTTTTATACTTAGCTGGTCAATCAATTCTACTTATTTATTGTATTTATTAAATAAAATAATCTTTTATCCACTGAACTGAATTTATTTATTAAATACACTTTGCAAAAATAATAGGTACTCCCTCTTAAGTCTCCAAATTGAATTCTTTTGTTAATACCATACACTTGCAAGGTTCTATCATTGTATTTTCCATATCCTTAGACCTTAGCTCTTCCAACTTAAATTTATTTAACCCAGTTCCACAGAATTTTTTGTAACTTCATATTTGCAAATGCTTAAACAGGTATCAGTAAAATCTCGTACTGAGAGGTCATATGCTGTAGAGTGCAGTGGTTGAAATATGGGCTTCTATTTTATACCTAAGTTACCCAGGAAAATGTCTGAACCTTTTTGGTAAAATAGCAACAGGAGTACTTATACCCTAGGTTGAAGAGGAACAAATAAGATAATACATGTAAGGGACTTAACACAGCACCAAACTCATAAGAGTTGCTCAATAAACATTAGTTCCATACTCAAATCACATGAACAATACATATGGCCTACTCATTGCAAGGGGCAAACCTTGCAAGAGACTTTTTTCAGTAAGGAATTCAGAATACAGTGGAAATGTAACCCTTTAAAGCTACAAACAGGCTCTAAGTCTAACCTTGAAAAAGGCAGATCTAGAATAATGTAGATCATCCTAGGTAAAAATGGTAATGGAGCACAGTAGCAGCTGAGTTGAAAACAGAATACGAGGGGGATGGAAATGGAGAAGAGACAAGGAGATACTGGAGAGGCCAGGCAGAAAATACAAAGGAAGAGCTACTTTTGATCATAACTCTAGTTAACTGACATTAGCTATCAGAATCTAATATGAACCTAATTTTTCATTGTGGTTGCACAGATTTTTTTCAAGTAACTTAAGGAATATTTTTAAGAGGAATTAAGAAGAGATGTCTCCTGAACTTTCTTACCATGTGTACATTTATTACATATTTATTGAACACGTGCTACATGCCAGACACTTTGCTAGGTACTTTGTATAGTTTAGCACAAATGACAAAAACAAGCATGGTTCCTCAAATCATCTCATGAGGGAGGCAGTAAATAACCAAACAACTAAGTCATAATTACAAATCAAAAGGGCTATGAAGGAAAAAGACTATCAAGTGTCAAGAAAGTCCTTTTGAGAAGGTACTGGCTACTTAGCATCCTTCAAGTCTCAAGTAATCAGGAAGAACAGGGAGAAGAGGCAGAAAGGTAAGCTCTTTTGCAGTGACCCTAAACAGGAAAAAGTCTGTTGCATTCAAGGTAATAAAAGATCAGTGTGGCCAGGCATGGTACACACAGCCTGTACTCCTAGCACATGGTGGTAGAAGTAGGAGTTTAAGACTAACCTGGGGTATGTTGTAAGACACTGTCTTAAAAAAAAGGCCACTCACCAGAAAACACTGATCAAAGAGAGCAGCTAGATGAGAAGTGGTAGAGGTCTGAGAAAGGAGGTGTGAACTCAGTCAAGACAACAGCATCATGTTGTCTTGGATCAAGGGGTGTGGATTTTGTTCTATGTGCAATGAGAACCACTTAAAGAGATTTAAGAAAATTGGTAAAAGTATTTCAAAACTCTACTCCACTTTGTATGGAAACTTTACTGGCTGGGTGAGGACAAATTGAAATGGGGAAAACAGGACAAGAGGGATGGTATGAGGAAAGGAGATAAGAAATAGGCTCTAGCACCCTCCTAGCTGTCACATAATACCAACACTAATCTATGCTGATCATTTACTTACTATTTAACAGCTGCTCCACAGAGCAATTTCGTAAGAAGTCATTTCAAATGACTAAAATTAAAATTAGTATTATACCCAAAATATTTCAAAAATTATTTTGTCCTAGCAACTAAAATATCCTGCAAAGTTTATAATGACAAAAAGCATGAACATGAAAATGTAAAACCGTGGGGAAAAATTCTGGTTATTCCTTAAATTTAAATATTGATTCTTATACCAATCTTGCCTTATTTTATAACTACCATAACAAAACTGAGCAAATCACAAAACTATCCTTTCTTTAAGTACCTTCAATGGTAGATAAAAATTTTTCCCTAATCAGGCAAAACATCATTATCCCAGGATAGGAATGTATTCTACTAGCAACTATATGCTAGGGTTCCAAAATCATGAACCATCTTCTCTAGACATTTACCAGCAAGTATTTATCAAGTGCTAAGAATAATTCTATTATTTCTGTATAAAGGGCCCTTGTTAACTTCATGAAGCAGGCAACAAAGTCTTGGTTGCAATGATCTCCTAAATAGCAGACATGCACCTAGAAGCAAGAGACCCAGGATCTCCTAGATCCATTACTATCATCTCCCACTGTGTCACAGCAATAGGAGAAATGTGAGAGGGAAATGAGCTGTACTTAGTAGACATAGCCAAGGCAGGAAGGAAACAGTCTCCCCAATTTCCTACATGCTTACTTGCAGACACAAAATGGGTTCAATGTAAGTGATCCTTTCAATATCCTAACAATACACCCCTTGGACTCTATTTTAAAGTTGACAATCTAGTAGCAATCCATATAAAAAGTACAGTGCTTCCCTTTTTGCTCCTAAGTTTTACTTTCCATCATATAGCAAGATTATTAGGAACATCCTTGATCAATTTCCTCATTTATTTTGGTAAGCACAGCAATTCAATGAGCCTCCAGTGAAAATAATCACTGCCTACTTCCCACCCTCACTATGAAAACATACTGTATTCATTAATACTTCCAAAATTAGTGGCATGGTACAATTCTAGTGACTACTTAAACATACCTCTTCCAGTATGTGTTCCTGAACATAGCAATAGTTTTTTGGCAATGAAACAATCAAGGAAAGAAAAATGTCTACCTGATACTGTGATTAGACAAATAAGATCAATCACAAAAGCTGGGGGGAAAAAGATCTAATAAAACATTAACAGGAAATAGATTCTTCAATTTTTGCTCAACTACCTTCCCATCTACTAAAAGCTTCAATTAGTAATTACTTATTTACACAGTATTGACCATAAATCAACATTGTACGTCAAGTTAATTATAGGCATCACTGCCAGGCAAATATCAAACCACTGAGCCAACTATTACTACCATTGTGCTGACTGCATTCTAAGAATTAATGGCCTCTGGACTAATTTCTGATTTTAGTAAAAGCTCATGTAAAAACAGCTCAAAGTTATAAAAACATATGGGTTATTTGTCATGTTCCTCTGAATCCTCTGAAGCAGTGATTTTTTTTTAGAATAAGCCTTCTTTGACTCTGATGAATGGCATTCATCAGAATACACTCTGGAGGGGATGTTTTGCCTGATTAGGAAAAAATTTTTATCAGAGGAAAGGTCCTTCCTTTCCTCAGAGCTATGTTTAATTACCTCCAAAACTCATGTTGAAATGTGATTGCCAATGTAGGGGTATTAAGAGATCATGGGAATACAGCCCTCATGAACAGATTCACTCATTCATGCTCACAGGATTTCCCAATTGCTGGAACACTGAGCCAAAATCAACTTTTACAAATCACTCAGTCTCAAGTATTCTGTTACAGCAAGAGAAAGGAAACTAAGACACCTAGAAAAATGCACATGTGAACACTCATACAAAAAGTAGCTAATGATTTCAGGAGGTTAAAAATAAAATGCTTTGTGTTTATCCATGAAGTCTAGATCAAGAACTAAGACAGCCCCCTGAGCAAACTGGAGCTCTGATGCAAAAGTTTATGAGCAGTGCTAAGAATGGAACTGTTGGGTCAGCACAAGGTAAAAGACAACTGAAGGAAAGGCCATGTGACATTCACCACCACACTCTGAATGAAGCCTGTACTATAGCAGCACAGTGCTTACTCATTCATTTGACACTGACTGAACACGATTATGTACCAAACAAGTTTAAAAACAGGTATGACACTGATCAAACTGATGGAGTTAACATGGTTCCTGCTCTCATAAGTACAAAGGGAAAGACACTCGATCATCCTGATGAATAATTAAAAACTGAGGAATGACAGTGGAATAGGGAAAACATATTTTGTGAGTGCCTACCACAAAAGAACCTAGCTTAGATTGAATGGTGACAAGAGGCTTCCTTAAAGAAAAGGTAAGGTGAAATCTAACCAGCATACACAAGTAGTCTATGGAGAAATGGAGGTGGGGGATAAAGTTAACACAAGGCTTCCAGATGGAAAAAACCACATAAGCAAAGAGCCAGAGGCAGAGATAAAGTGTAGCAAAAATATTAGGAAATTAAAAAGATGTGGATTACCTATTAATAGCTTTCTTCTTAGCATGTTACTTCTAATAAAAATAAGCATATATTCATCATGGGTAGTTGAGAGAATTCAGTAAAACACTCAGTTAAATGTGTGGCACATAGTATTGACTAAATGTTAGTGGTGATAATTGATTATAAAATAGTTAAGAGAACCTGTACAGAGTAGGAATTAAAAGTGCCTGAGTACATTCAACTCTCAAATTAACTTGTTAAATGTTCCTCAAGCTACCAATAACAAACTTCTAAGGCAATATGCGAGAAACTTAACCATTTTAATAATACCCGCTCTTCGTTTTTACTTATAAAAATGTGCTAAAATGACTTGTATTTAGATGTAGCACAAATGTGTCAACTCTACCTAAGAATGTTATACTATTCATACTAGTCTTTTAAACAACTTACTGATGAACGGTGGAAAAGGCTTAACTGAAACATTTTTTAAAAGAAATTATTTTAATTTCAGCCAGTTGCAATGGCTCACACCTATAATCTCTGTCTCTACTTAGGTGATAGATCAGGAGGATCACAGCTCAAAGCCAACCTGGGCAAAAAACTTAGCAAAACCCTGTTTTAAACAGTAAGCCCAGTGTGATGGGACACCTGTAATTCCAGCTATGTGAGAGGTGTAGGTAGAAGGATCTCTGTCTTGAGGCCAGTTGGGGCAAAAAAAAAAAAAGTCAGACCCTACCTGAAAAATAAAAGCCAAAGGGGCGAGGTGTGGCTCAAGTGGTAGAGCACTTGCCTAGGTCTGAGTTCAAAAACCAAGTACCACCAAAAAAGAAAAAAAGAAGAAATTAAATTAAGTTCACTTTGCTTCTAGGCAAAGCGTCATATGGATCCCCAGTAATGTGGACTAAGTATTCTTGCAGAAACCTGCTAATATTAAAGGAAATCGATCCTTTTCAGATATATACTGTTGGATATACTGAGTATCTTTAATAGATTACCAGGCATGCAGTTACCCAATAACTTGCCAACTGAGGCATCAAGACACTAACTTCTACCACAAAAATGCAACGTTACCTGGAAAACTCGTCTTCATTATATCAATGCCAACTTGTAGTTCAGGTTCAGCCACAAGCACTGCATAGTCTCCTTGATGGGAAATGTTAAAGTTGAAGTTAGGATAAGGATTCAGCGAGTCCTTTGCAAGGACTGGTTTTCCTTTTGCAGTTCTTTGCAAACGAATATGATTCCAAGGGATATTCAATTTCTCTGCAACCAGTTTCCTTATCATCAAACGGCCAGCCTGTTAGACAGGTAAAACATTTAGTGTCTACTGATATCTACTGAACAGCTAAGTACATTGCTCATTTTACAGTCTATTTTTTGTGGTTCCTGAAGTTCTCACTTTTAAGTTTTGAAAGTACCTATGTATTAAAGAGAATGTATTAAGATTAAGCAATGCTTAAGCAAATAGGTTAAAGCATGAATGTTAGTAACAGGCATCCTCTCACTCTTAAGTATTTAAGAACTTTCACATATGGTTTTGCTAACTCTGTATAGAAACATGTATCAAATCATTCTCTGTGTTGTAGTCTACATCTAAATACGTTTCTTAATTCATAAATATCAGGGATTATTTCATGTCTGTATGCATCATTCTGATCTGCACACTTTTAATTATAGCATAATATTCCATATTACTCAGGTAGGAGCAGCACATTGTCTGTTCTATTATTGGACATCTGAGGCTAGCTCTAGGTTGGCCATTATGAAAAATTCTGCAGCAAGCAGGCCTACTGTACCTACACACATGCACATATGCGAAAATTTCTAGATGCTATAGATCAAACACTCGGCTCCAAAAATTAGGGAGGCATAATTTATCTTGTTCAATTCTCCACACCTCCATTAATTATTAAGAAATTACTAAAAAAAAAAAAGCAGCAAAAAGCCCAAGAGTACAAGATGACAAGGTATATAAGCTTTGAAACTATTCTCCAAGGATTTTTCACCTTCAATTCTAACACTGACTTTAAATGGGACTCTGAAATTCACTCACTTCCTCATCTCTTACAAATGAAGAAGCATCACCAGCGTGCCTTCAAACAAAAGTGCCCACTAGCCTATACCTGACTAAATAAACAGGGATATTTTCAAGAAACAACCGTTAATGAAGTAATGAAGTGCTTCAAACTGCACTACACTACACAGTCAAAGTGTTTATTGTGAAATCAAGTTGCCATTTGTTGCTAGAAAATACATCACTAAAATGCATCCATCTATTAAAAATACTGTTTCCCAAGCCAGATAGCTTCCTGACTAAATAGTCAGGGAAGAATGGTCAGGGCTGTATCCCAGCCCTGGACAACAGGCCTCGGCCTCTCTCAGTCTCATGGTGCGCAAGGCTGTAAACTAACTCATATTACCAATATTTTCTGGGGCCTACCACGTGCCGGGGGCCCTTGGAGAGTGGTGGGATAAATAAAAGGCTGATTAAGCATGGGCTGTAAAGTCAGCACAGACAAAAACCAGAACTGGATAGTATTTAAAAACGCCATTCATTACGGCAAAAACCCTGTTACTTTGTAGGCCTTCTCTACACTAATGGCTCGGAAGGGTCTGTTTTCAGTTGCATGGGGCGGTGCGCATTTTTACAGCGAGCGAGGCCTCCAAGGCGGCTACAAAGGCCGTGGAAGCCAGGCCGGGCCGGGCGCAGGCCAGAGACCCTCAGCCTCGGCCTCTCGTCCCCCGGCGCCACGCGTGGTCCCTGTCGGGCGGCAGGGAGGGCAGGTCCCCACAGCCCAGCCCACCTCCCCCGACACCTGCTTCCTTGGTTCCAAATACCAAAGACCTGGAGTACCATGGCTGCCTTAGCGTCCCGGGCAAAGACGAACTGGCCAATACGCTCCTTCTCCTCGGGCTGGATCGATCGCACCGCCAGCAGCCATTCTGCTCGGCTCGGCAGCCATGTGCCACAGGAAAAGGCCCAGCGCACGCCTTCCATGGATGGCACCAAGCAGAACCGCTTGGCTGGGAACACCATAAACCGAACGCAGACCTCGCCGCCACCTGAGAGCTGATGGCGCGGAGGCGACGTGGACCCGCCCCCTTCTTCCTGCGTCTGTGCGCATGGGCGTGGCATTACGTACGCCTCAGGCTCCGCCCCCTTCTCCCGGCAAAGGCGCGCAGGGGCGGGACGTCACAAAACGACTACAGGCCCGTAGCCCATCGAGATCCTACGCTGCCCCGCCCCAAACTCGACCTTCTCCTCGTGAAGAAAGTGGCCGGGGGCGGAGACGCAGTTCGGTTTCTGGGAGCTGCAGGCGTCACGTGACGTGTGTGGGCGTGGCTCAGGAGGCAAGTGAGGGGCGGGACCAAGTCCAAGCGCAGAACAGTTACGCCACTCACGCTTAGAGAAGAACTAACCGGACAGCGGTGCTAGCCAATAGCAACCAGTGCTCTGGAGGCAGCGAGACCGGGGTGGAGACTTCGGAGACTGCAGGTGCTGGTGGGTGAGCTCCGGGGTCCGAGGGAGGAATGGGATGGTAGTGCTTTACGCCGGGGGACTGCGGTTGGCTTCCAACACCCGCAGAGACGCTTTCCTTGGCTTCAGCTGCTTCTGCCGCTCCTTAGCGTTGCAGGGCAGGAGAGGTTTCCCCGGCTAGAGGAGGGGTGATTGCCCTGGTGCCCCCTGGAGTTGTGCAACGCGGCGGCCCTCAGTTGTCTTCCCTCCTCCGTCCCCATCGCATGGGCTGACTCCCACCCTCACCTGGACACCTCTGACCCCAGCAGAGCCCTCCAAGGCCTGCTTGATCCCAGGCTGTCAGCCAGCAGCTTGAGTGGTGCACACCCTTCATTGCGGCGCTGAGACCCAGGTGCAGCCTGGGGATTGCCAGGCCTGGGCGGGCGCCCCAGGGAGAAAACCCAGGTTGCTGTTGTTGAGGCGTCAGTGTAATCATGAGAGCTCCTCCATCTAGTAAGCAGCCAAACCAAGTAAATAAGTAACCTAAGCGGCCCTTCGGGTTCGCTCTGTGCCTTTGCTCCATGCTTTTCTGACTTTATGAAGAGTCATACTGACTTATGTCACTCTTGCCATAGTTGTTCCATCTAGACCCTGGTGACTCTTGCATGAAACCCCACGTGATCAAAATCCAGAGAAAAGTTGGTCTCTGCAGATGACTGTAAATACCTCGCTTGATGGTAGATTAAATGCCATGCTGTGTGTTCCCTTCTTCCTATAGCTGCAGGGAAATCGCGGCCCAAAGCCAGTAGCAGTGATTAACACAATTACCTGCCTGTTATTTTTGAAGGTGGATTTCATTCTGTTCTTTTACTGTGCTTGTTCCCTTTTACTGTTTGGGGATACCATGAACCCTTTGGAATCTTTTTGCAAACACATGGGATTTTGTACACACTATATCCTTGAAGGACCGTAAGATAAAATTACTGGCTCAGTGGCGTCCGTTTAGCTAATACTTACCCAAAGCCGGTGTCAGATGCCATAGTTAAGCCTTATCAATGGTAGGGAGTATGCAGTGTGGCGAGGCAGATGCAGCATGTACATAAAGGGCTAGAATAAGAGTAAAGGTATGTGGAAAAAGAGTACTATTACCCACGCATCAGCAGTGGTCCTATCAGTTTTCCATTTTCACTTTAATATTTGGGCATATTGTAACTTGTTCTTCTTGTTTTAAATTTTAGCTTATTTGCTTTTTCTAAGGCACTTTTTTTTTTCTTAGTAATGCATGGGCTTGGACTCAGGGCTTCCTGCTTGCTAGGCAGGCACTCTACCACTTGGGCCTCACCTCCAGCCCTTTTTATTCTGGTTATTTGGGAAATAGGATCTCAACTTTTGCTCAGGCCAGCCTTGATCAAGATCTTGCATTTTATGCTTATTTTACTCTTCCTTCTGTGGCTGTGATGACAGGTGCATGCCACAATGCTTAGCTTTTCTTCCTATTCCAGTGGAGTCTCATGACCTGTTTGCCCAGGCTAGACTCCAACTTCAATCCTCCTGATTTCAGCCTCCTAAATAGTTAAGATTACAGGTGGGAGCCACTGGTACCAGCTCTAAAACACTTCTGGATAGTCTTCTGTGTAGTAGTTATTAGCAATGAAGAAATAGCCCAGAAAGAATGTGTGGAATAATTTAAATTCAGATGAGGAACTCATAACCTATTCTTTTACCGTTGAATATTGATCTATGGAGCCTAATACACAAAGAGGTGATGTAGTGTTCTCTCTACCTAGAATATTCTCCTCCTCTCTTCCCATCATCACATTCTTTGTTCCTCTGTATCATTCAGGCCCAAATGTCATTAAAAAAAAAAAAAGAATGTCTCTACTCACCCAATTTAAATAGCTCATTCTCCCCACTTCCTATTCCCAACCCCAAAGCTAGTTCCCTACCTTTTTCTATTTAATTTAATCCCTTCCCTATCTACTTTCTAAAAATCTTACTTGTCCATTAAGGTTTAATGTAAACCTTGCCTTTCCTTAAGGCCTACTCCAGAGTTCTTTTAAACAATATTGTTTATACAATTCATTTGGCCATTATTTCAGTAATACCCTAGGACATTTCAATGGTCTTGTGTAATTTATATGCATGTTACCATGCAAATCAGAATATAAACTACTTGAGAGAATTTTATGTGTACCTTAGCTATTACAAGTAGTATACATGAGTAAATGTTATGAATTGACTTTCACAATGATTTTTTTTTATCATTTTCACTGGGTAATACTGGTTTTTTATGTTGTCTGTTGCATTTACCTCCCACACTTTTTTTTTTTGCTGCAATACACACTTTTTTTTGCTTTAGTCATTTATTCATATGTGCATACATTGTCCCACACTTTTTAAAAGTAAATATAATTTTGAAGTTAATAATTTGCCTAACTATATTCAATAAGTCCAAAGATTGTGGTAAATATTTTTATTACATTGGTCAGGAGAAGAAGAGGACTAACATAAGAGGGACCCTGCCACATTTTTTTTATTTCGTATATGTGGTCCTTTTGCCTGATCTTGATCTCTGACTTCTTAGCAGTATTCTGGGAGACTTGTGTCCTGTTTCCAGTTCTACCACCAATTTATCTGTGTGACTGAGTAAATCACATAACATCTCCCAGGTATTAATTTCAATGGAAACACATCAAAAGATATCATTGCTAAGATTAGGTAACTTTTAGGTAATATTCACTAGCTTTTTATTGCATTACAAACTTTATTCTCTCTAAAACTTTTTCTCCCGTGACTTTATTGAATAGCTCCAGAATTTTGCCAGTCACTCAAGGAACAAACTATGATTCTCCTTCTCCTTGGTTCTCCATTATCCACTCTATCCCAAAGCCCTGTTGGTTCTACTTCTAAAGTTGAGTTAATCAATTTACTTCTCTTCATTGCCATTAGTAGTTAACACTCTAGGCTAAACCATGATTCTTTCAGTGGTTAGTTTTCTTTGCCTGTGTGAGAAAGGGGAGCATTCTCGTCTAAGTCTGTCCTCTATAAGCATAATTTGTCCTCATAGCTAAATCTAGAAGTCCATGCCCTTAATCACTATGCTACATTGCTTCCTAATCAGATTGAGAACAAGCCAGCAAAGTAGGAAACCTGAAGAATGTTGTAACATAAAAACTAAAGGAGTGTTTCAAGAAAGGAGAACTGATATTTCTGAAAGGTTATATAAGATGAGGAGAAACAAAGTAGCATTTGACTTCAAGATGATAGTGTGGTGACATTGATGAGGGAAGTTTTGGTGGAGTAAAAAAGAGGAACTTGATTATAGTGGGTTGAGATGCTTACTGGACATGATGCTCTCAGAGTGTTCTTTAAAGATTTTTTCTAGATAGGAAGTAGAAAAATAGGATAGTAGCTAGAAGAGAAAAAGAAGTCAAATGGTAGAATTTTTTTGATGTTTAAGATGAGAGATGTTAGAATTTGAATTCTGTGAAAAATGTCTTGTATTGAAGGAGAAATTGGTGTGTGTGTGTGTGTGTGTGTGTTTTCCCTACTCTAACCAGGACCCCAGAGGGGAGGACTTGTGTTTATTGCTTTTAACTGTATCCCCTCATATTTAGAATACAGCCTTTCATAATAATAGCCACTCCTGTAATCTTTCTAACGATTGTTAAGTAACATGGACTCTGCTTCCCTTAACCTTCTTTCAATTTATCCTTCACGTTAGTTAGAAATGTATTTTAAAAATGTCAAATCACTGCCAGTTTAAAGCAAGTAGTTCCCACCGCACTTAAAATGTAATCCCAGCTCCTTGCATCTGCTTTCTGCAGCCCTGTTTCCTGATGTTCTTGCCCCCACTAACTGTACTGGCCACCATTAATTTCTTAAAATTGAAGGACTCCTTTCTTACTATAGGGCTTTATATGTGGGTTTTTCACACCAACCTCTTACTTCTCATCATTCAGATCTCAAATGATACCTTCTCAGAAAGGCTTTCCTTTATTTTGTAGTGAGAGTCAGGGTTCAGGAGCCTGACCACCTGGGTTCACATGCCAGCTCTCCACTTACTTGCTGTATGTGACTGTAGGCAAATTACTTAAATCTTCAATGTCTCTTTTTTCCCTATCTATAAAACAGGGATAATAATAATGTCTGCTTTATACAGTTGTTTTGAAAATTAAAAGAATACATAATGCATGTAGTACAAAGGTCAGTGAGCACTGTAGAAGTGCTGTTACCATTGCTGTTATCTGATGTTGGATGACCCTCGCTGTTCATTTTTATATCCATTTCCTAATTGCTTCTTCATGATATTCATAACAATTTCCAATTACATATTCATGTAACTTATTTATTTTCATTCTTCCTCATTAAATACTGAACAACAAGAAAACAGGAACCATGTGTATCATATTCTCCAAGAGCTCTCTAATCCCTAATTCAGTCCCTATTGTACTGTTAACGTCTTCATTAAATATTGAACAGAATAGGCCAGAAATCATACTCCATATTGAAGCATCAATGATCAAACTAATATCACTGGAGGACCCACTGAAATCAAAGCCCACATCAGTAGTAACACAGCTGTAGTGTAATCTATTTCTGTCAAGTAGAATATGCTTTTCTGCCATTACATCAAAGTCTTCCTTCTTAGACCTAATTCTTGTTGTTTTATTGATTCAATTATTTAAACAAAATTGTAATAAGAGATATTTTAAAAAGTATAAAACAGTTTTGAAAAGTGACTCAGTGTTTTGGGCAGGAAGGTGTTTCATTGAAGCTGAGAGACACTATGATAAAGTATTATTATATAATAGTATATAATAATACTATTATTTATATACGACTAAGAAAGAAAAATACCACTTTAACTATGGCACAAATTTTTATCACTTGGAATTTTCCATTCTTCCACAAAAAACCCTTTAAAAATATATATATACATATACATAATATACATACATTATATTACCCCTGGACATGTATAAAAATTAAAATCTAAGCAAAATTAATTGGCTGAAGTACACCAAAAGTTTCTTAACATTCAAAGTCTCGCTCTTCATTCACTTGCAACGGTGTTTCTATGTCCATGTTATATCAAGATAATATCATTCTCTGCTTAGAGCATAAGTGAGTCATCATTTCTTATACAAGTATGTTATTAACTCCAGGGTTTTCTTCTAAGATACATCTTCTAAGATGTCCATTGCTTCAAGTTTAATACATGGAAAATATTGACCTCATCGTTGATAATGACTGTTACCCAGCCAAAGTGATTGTGCAATGCCTGTGCACTTTGGATATAAATAAGTGTGAGGAAAGTTGCCTTACAATCTGTAAACTGTCTTCATTCAGTTTGAAGAAAATTTGGGGCAAAATGGTTGCCTCATAAATCTTTTGCCATGAATGAAGTATTATTTAATGGTTAATTATGTCACTAATTTTATGTGCATATTGATAATATTAATTTAATATTCATATCATTTAGGGCTAACATTCCGATGTAACTAGAATGTCCACTTTGCAGCTAAGGGAGCCAAATCCTCAGAGTCAAAGTAGGAGTCATTAGTAAGTAATGGACCATCTGATACCTCTTACTCTGGTTCCAAATCTCATGTTCTTATTATTTGCAAAATACACTTATACAAGTATCAATTAATGCAAACCAAATTAAAGAAGTGGAGAATTTTAGCTTCTTAGATTTGTCATTCAGTGTAGAATATACATTGCAAGCTTTATTTTTTTAAACAACTTTGTAAAACAATACTGAAATGACCTTAAAATATTATTTTTGGGGCTAGTGGAGTGGCTCAAGCAGTAGCACCTGCCCAGCAACTGTGAGGCCCTGAGTTAAATCCTTGTACCACCAAAAAAGAATATTATTTTAGTATACTTTAAATTGTCCAGTTAGGTTTGTTTCATTCCTGTTTACAGAAATGAAAATTTCTTTATGCATACACTGAGTTCATTCTTAGTCATGAACCATGTGCCTTATTGACTCAATGCAACAAAATATCTGTATGACATACGTGTTTTTAATAATGTTAAAGTTGATTTGAAATGTTTTGTTTGGGTTTTAAGGTTTTTTTTTACATTCTCAATAACTGCACCACTATGCAGAAATGCAGCTTTTTTTTTGTGGTCTTTCTTTTGCTTTTCTTTGAGAGGAAAGGGTACTGGGGGTTGAACCCAGGGCCTCAAGCATGCTGGGCAAGCACTCAACCACTGAGCTATATATATCTCCAAACACAGAGATCTCTTTTGAAGAGTTCTGGTTGTTATCTTTTTGGAAGTCTCTGGTTTAGGTATATTTTTTCTGTTTTATTATTTAAAAATACTGAGAAACCATTTCATATTCAAAGTAAGATGATGTGGGTTTTTTTGCATTTTAAGTGTTTTGAGGAAAAACAAAACTTTAATGTAGTTTCTGAATTATATTGATATTTTGTGTTTTAATTTTTATTTTGAAATAATTGCATATGGGTAGACAAGTGCAAGGATATATGGAGGGTTCTCATGTGCCCATCACCAGTTTTCCCCAACGGTTGTGTTATTTAAGGTACAACTACAGTAAAAATTAGCCATAGGTTTTATTCTCTATCAAGTTGAGGGAGAAATAGTCTCTTTTCCTCATTGGCTGGGAGTTTTTCTAATGAACAGGCATTGGATTTCGTCACTTTTTTGTATGAATTGATGTCATTTAATTTTTCATCTTTAGTTTGCTAGTATGATGGATTTCATTGATGACATTCAAATGCTGAATCACCCTTACATGTGTTGATCAACTTTCTTGGACGTGTATAATTTCTTTCATATTTTGCTAAATTCTCTGGACTAATATTTTGTTAAGAAGTTTACATCTGTTTCACTGTATCCTCAGCAGCATTAGTTGTTTTTACTCTTGAACGTGGCCATTCTAACTGGGGTGAGATGAAATCTATTTTGAATTGCATCTCTTTTATAACTAGGGAAGTTGAACACTACTTCATGTATTTATTGGCCATTGATACCTCTTCTTTGAAAATTCCCTATTTAATTTGTGTGCCCATTTCTTCATTGGGATGTTGATTGTTTGGGAGCTGAGTTTTTGAGTTCCCTGTAGATTCTGGATGTTAGTCCCTACTCAGATGAGTAGCTGGCAAAGATTGTCACCCATTCTGTGGGTGGTCTCCTAAGTCTAGTGACTGTCTCCTTTGCTGTGCAAAAATTTTTAGTTTGATGCAGTTCCGTTTGTACATTTTCTCTTAGATGCTGAGCCACTGGAGTTCTATTTAGGAAGTTATTCTCTATGCCTATGTGTTCCAGTTCATTTTCTACTACTTCCTGTAATTGTTTCAAAGTTTTAAGCCTTATATTATGGTTTTTGATCCACTTGGAACTGATCTTGGTGGGGTGAGAGGCAGGGATCTAGTTTTAGTCTTCTACATGTGGATATCAGTTTTCCCAGCAACATTTATTGAAGAGGCTGTCTTTTGTCCATCATGTGCTTTGAACTCCTTTGTCAAAAATCAGTTGGCTGTAGCTACATGAGTTTATGTCTAGGTCTTCTATTCTAATCCATTGGTCTTCATGTGTTTTTATGCTAATAGCATGCTGTTTGTTTGAAGTTGGATATTGTGATGCCTCCATCCAGCGTTGGACTTTTTGCTCAGAATTGCTTTGGCTTTTCAAGGTCTTCTCTGATTCCATATTAATTTTAGGATTTATTTTTCTATCTGTGAAGAATATCATAGGGATTGCATTGAACATGGAGATTGCTTTTGGTAGAATGACCATTTTCACAATGTTGATTCTGGCAATCCATGAGCTTGGGAGATCTTTCCATCTTCTGATGTCTTCTTTGATTTCTTTCTTCAGTGGTTTATACTTTTCATTGAAAAGGTCTCTGGTTTTCTTGGTTAAATTTATTCCTAGGTATTTTTTGAGGCTATTTTAAATGAATTGTTTCCCTGATTTCTTTCTCAGTCTGTTCATTGTTGGTATATAAGAAGGCTACTGATTTCTTTATATTCATTTCATATCCTGCTACTTTGCCAAGAAGAGATTATGATTTCTAGGAGTTCTTCTGGTGGAGTTTTTAGGGTCTTTTAGTATAGGATTATGTCATCTGCAAATAGGGATAGTTCAATTTCTTCCTTCCCTACTTGAATCCCTTTAATTTCTTGCTCTTGTCTTACTGCTCCAGCTAAGAATTGGTGGCAATACAAATTAATGCAACCATTATGGAAAGCATATTCCTCAAAAAGTTAAAAATAGAACTGCCATATGATCCAGTGATGCCACTCCTAGGCATATATCCAAAGGAATATAGTCAGGATACCATAGAGACACTTGCACACCATTGTTTATTACAGCACTGTTCACAATAGCCAAGCTATGGAAATAACCCAGATGCAGTGCAACTGATGAATGCAGCAAGAAAATGTGATATAGATGGAAGGAAGGAAGGGAGGGAAGAAAGGAGGGGAATTTTACTCAGCCATAATGAAGAATGGTGTCATGTGGTTTGAAGATAAATGGATGTAATTGGAGGACATCACATTAAGTGAAGTAGGTCAAGTGCAGAAAGATAAAGGCCACATGTTTTCTCCCATATGTAGAAGAGAGATCCAAAAGATAAACATATACACAAAAACAAACATGATCATATACAAATGTATATGTAGAATGTTTGTAATAGTGGGACAACATTACGGAACTCAGAAAAGGAGGGAAAGGAAAAGGGAATGATAGAGTATCAACGATATAATACGTAACATCTATGAAGCTAGAGGATATAAGAATATGTGTTGAAAGCATTGAAAACTTGGGGGTAGGTGGGAGGGAAGTGTTAAGAGAGAGTAATGGAAGGGGTTGAATGGACCAAACTAAAGTGTACTCACAGCAAGGACACATTGAGAATCCCCTTAGATTAGAACATTGACTTAGATATTAATAGTGAAAGACAGGACTATAAAATAGGTAAGTGTGTATAGGGGTATTTGTGGGAGGTAATAGGGTGAATGAAGGAGATTAAGGTGAGGGCATATGGCTGATGGACTTCATATACTTATATGAAATAGAACAAAGAAATCTCTTGTAATTGCTTTAAGTGGGATGGGGTGGGTGTTGAGGGGGAAAGATGGAGGGGGTCTAACAAATGTACAATATAAACCTATTTGGAATTCTCACAATGAATCTCCTCCTGTACAACAAATATACCCTCATAAAAAATTTTTAAAAAGTTTTCATCTATATTTGTGAGGAATATAGGTCTGTGGTTGTGGCATTTTTGTGTGTGTGTTTGTTTTGGGTACTGTCTTTGGAGACCACAGTAAGATTGGTTTCATAGTTAGTTGGGACATGTTCTCTCCTATATTCTGAAGAAGCACTAGAATTGTTATTAATACTTTACACTGATAAATTTAATTTCCTAAGTATTTACGTGGCTGTTCAAATTATATATTTCATATTGCATTAGTTGTGGGAATATAAATACTTGATGCTATAGGTTTTCCTCTGAACACTGTTTTAAATGCATTCGAATTTGATATGTTATATTTCAAATCAATATACTTTTAATTACCTTTGACTGACCCGTGGATTATTTAGAAGTATGTTATTAGTTTCCAAGTACTTGAACATTTTCATTTTTTATTATTAATTTCTGGCCTGATTCCATTGTGGTTAGATAACATAATATTAGTGATTTCAATTCTTTTAACTTCTTTGAGGTTTGTTTTGTGGGTCAGGATATGGTCAAACTAGGTTTATGTTCCACGGTCACTTAAAAAAGTATGTATAATGCCATTTTTAGGTTGCAATTGCTGTAATTCTTTTTATTACATTCTTTTGGTTGATGGTGTTGTTGAATTCCTCTAAATCCTTGATGATTTTTATTATTTCCACTAATTTTAGAGAGAGGGATATTAAAATATTCAGCTGTCATAATGGATCTTTCTAATTTTCTTTTTAGTTGTAGCAGTTTTTACTTCACATATTTCACAACTTGATTACTTGGTATGTACATATTTAGAATTGCTAGTCTCTTTGGGGGGTTGAGTAACATTGTAATATTCCCTGAAAACTTTTCTTGCTGAAGGCTACTTCTCACTGAATAAATATTACAATGCTTGATTTTGTTTAATTAATGCTTGAATAATATAAGCCTATTTGTCTAGTTACTTTCAACCTATTTATATCATTATTCTTGAAGTGAGTTACTTACAGGAAACATGAAGTTGAGTCACTCTTTTATTTGTTCTGATCATTTACACTTATTGCAATTATTATGTTAGTACTTAAGCCTACCATTTATCTTTTGTTTATATTTATTCTCCTTGCTTTTCATTTCTCTGTTTTCTTTTTTGTGTCTTCCTGTGTGTCACTTGAACCATTTTTAGATCTCCATTTTGATTTCATTATAGTGACTATGAGTGTTACCTCTGCATACATTTTTAAATAGTTGTTCAGCCTTTCTGACCGAACATTCTAGGATGTAACATAGGAGGAGGAAGGTTAGAGTCCTCATTACAGCTTACCATGGGTAGAATTCTAGGCTCTTCATTGCTCATTTGTAGGTATGAGAAGGTATAGAGCCATGAATTTTTAGGGTGTTTTTCTGGTTTTATTTTCTAAAACCTTTGTATATGCCGAGGTTGCTTCTTTTCTGAATATGTGACTAAAGAGAACAAGTTGTTTTCTTGGGGCTCTTTATGTGTGTGTTCATTAGTGATTCATGATTCCTAGCTCCTTCAGAATATAGAATATTTGAGGCAAAAAGACCACATTGTTTCTCAGGTCCCAAGTTTGTTAACTAGTCTGCTTTCTTCTCTACATTTTTCACAGTCTTCACGTTTGTGAGTTTTTTGTGTATGTATATTATTAGTGGTTGTGCATAGGAGGAAAAATAGGGAGAGCAGGAATCTCTTTGTCTTTTATATGGGTAACAGTCATAAGAATTAAATTAAATACCATGTGAAATCCATAGGCCAGTGCCTGGCATATCTATTTATTTGATCAGCAAATGTTAGCTCATATTACCACGTACATCTTTGTTATCAAGAATAATGTTGAAGGAAGTTAAGAAGGTGAATATGGTTGATGTACTTTCTATATAAGAATGAATATAGAATTTTTAAACCTGTTGAAATCATCATAAAAAAGGGACTAATGTAGGAAGGAGAAAAATACAGAGGATGAACCAATTTGGGTTATAATACATACATGGAAACAATGAAAGTCCCATATAGCTATCTTAAACAAAAGTGTCTTTTTTAAAAACCAGAGAACAGGAAGGTAAAACAGGTCCTATCTGGGGGTTGGTACTAGTGGAGAGGGGAGGATTATAGGAGGGTGAATATGGTGGAATATTATGCACTCACATATGAAAATAGAAAAATGAGTCCTGTTGAAACTATTCCAGGAATGGGGGGAGAGGGGATAAAGGAGAACAATGGACAGGATGAATTCAACTCTGATGTATTGTAAGAACTTTTGTAAATGTCATAATGTACCCCTAAAACAACAATAATATGATAATAAAAAAAATAAATAAAAAAGAAAGATGTTAAGATGGATATGGTGATGCATACCTGTAATCCTCACACGCAGGAGACAGAGGCAGGAGGATTGTGAGTTCACGGCCAGCCCAGCCTACGTAGTGATTCACTGTCTCAAAAAAAACACCTGAAAATACCAGGGAACTTTTGAGCAGTGTGTTTGTGATGAGCTCTTACTGCTGAAATTGCTTCCTAAGCTTTCAATTGATGTTAAAATTGAGTATCACAATGGTATTATAAAGAACATGAACTTTGAGTGAAGTGAGCATGTTTCTAAGAGTTTTGTGTTCCTAGGCCTGTTGTTTAATGGAGCCTCAATTTGTTGTTTTGAAGAAAAGCCTTATTTATACCAATCTTGAAGATTATTAGGAGATAACTATTCAAGTTGTTTGTTATAAATCCTGGTACCTTCAGGCTTGTTATGTCACTAAACAGCTGTAGATGGTCAGAGTCTCGAACCACCTAATTGCCTATCAGTGTTTAGCTGCTAAGAGAAATGAAAGTTTTACATATAATATTATTCTCCAGTTTCTTCATTTTAAGGTCCAAAAATTTTGCTTTGTGATATGGATATATATGTTAAGATTGTTATGATCATTGTCAAAATTTTCCTCTATTCCTGGCCTTCATCCTCAGTGTATTAACATGCTCAAGTTTCTCCCATCTAAAATGAGTCAAAAGTTCCTAGTATCTACACATTCTTCTCACCTCTACCTTGCCGAACTTCTTAAAGAATAATTTACACAAATCACGCCCATTGTTTCTTCCTAATCCCATTGTAATATTCTCTGCCTACCACTTCTAAATCATCAGTGATTCTTTTCATTTGTTACCTTACCTAACTTTTCAGTGAAATGTGAAAGAGGAAATCATGTTGAACATGGAACCAGACATACGCTAAGATGATTTCAAACACAGCTGCCATCTGCATGTACAGCCATATGAAAGCCCCAAGCAGGAAGTTCCTGCTAATCCCAAAAAACCCCAGATGATAATTAATTGTCTTAAGTCACTAAGTTTTGATATGACTTCAAAGCAATTTATAACCAGAAGAGAAATGTATGGGGTGAGTCTAGTTTTCCTGTTTCTCTGCTTCTTCATTGCCAAGGACTGTCTTTCCTGTTTTCCAATCTTGCTTTTTGGTGGTGAAACTTTCATGCTTGGAGCTGAATTTTCAGTTTGGGAAGTTCCTGAACTTATCTAGCCTTCATCTAATATGATCAAACTCTGATTTTTTAAAAAACAATTTTCTTATAAAATCTAATCTCAGAAAGCATGTAGTCTTTGCTCCAGGGTCAATTTTTTAATGCCTACTTTGTTACCATAAGGAAATGGAGAGGGGTCAGGGATGTGCTGGGTATATACTCAAATAATAACTACTGTAGAAATACCTCTTACAGTAACAGTAAGATTAGTCATGCAATGAGATTCTTGATAAGCTCTGAACTTGCACATTTTTCCAATTAGCACAATTGTTTTCTTGTGGTGCTAGGGATCAAACCCAGAGCTTTCCACATTCTTGGCAAGTGCTCAACCACTGAGCTACATTCCCAGACTTGTTTAACACAGTTGTATAGCCATGAGTGTTAGGCCTTAATAATATGCTGTTTAATTTCAGGGAGCCCAACATTTATGAAAATTTAAAGGAAATTATTGCTAACTGCCATGAAATAGAATGCTTAAAAGAGATTACTATCACATGATTGTTGTTAGTGAGCATTTTTAAATAATTGGCACTAAAAGTCTATAGTCTGAAATTTTTATTAGGTCTCTCCTACATCACTGATTGTGTTTTTCGTTCTAGTTCTAAAAGCAGATGGAATTTGCTATGGATAATTCATATGATTTTAATGAAGAAAGCTCATGTAATGGAATTTCATCTGAGAAGAGAAACAACTTCCTTGTGTCAGAAGACCACGGACAGAAAATCTTAAGTATACTGCAGAGTTTTAGAGAACAAAATGTCTTTTATGATTTCAAAATAATCTTGAATGATGAAATAATCCCATGTCATCGTTGTGTGTTAGCAGCATGCAGTGACTTTTTCAGGTATTTTACCTCATCTTTGTTTCTGATTTTGTGGCATGGATAATTGAGTTATATTTTATAACTACACTCATTCTTTCCCCCACAGTAGCACGCAACAGTGAATTTTGATTCTTATGGAAAAACTAAGTAGAACTAGGCTAATTAATGATTTTTGAGTAGGAGAATTTAAGACTACCTTTTCCAAACATAATTTGATTTCTCATATAAGTATCCTACGGGGCATTTCCTAGTCATGACCTGACTGCAGTCCCTCAGGATGACAGTGGCTTTCTGATCCAATAAGGTTAAGGGTCAGACACAATACCAGTCTGATGTGGCAATTATCTCAAGGCAATGCCATCCTGTATGGTCTCTTAGTCATTACAAACATAAGTCTCTCTTTGTGACATCCTGGTCCTCCTAATACAATAAATTTGTATTTTGCATGTTCAATTTTAGAAGCAAGGCAAATGGAGTTTAATCTCTAGCTTGGTAAACTGTTACTACTTAGTTTTATGAAATCACATTCCCTTTTCCTTAATATGCTATATAAAATTTGTCTTTTAACATGTTTCTGATTTGGTGGATTTTTCCTACAGAGGCAGACATTCATTGAAGACATTTGGCATCTTACTGTTTGTCTCATGCTGCATTACTGCCAAATCAAAAATTAATTTAAAAAATTAAAAGCTTAAGTCTCAAAGCATTTTAAGTAATTTTAGCTAATACTAGCACAGTTGATATTAATGTACTCATGAAGAAATTCTGCCACTAGATTAATTTTTCTTAGTTCTATAAATTCTATATAAGCACAAATTGATATATAAAATTCAAACATTTTATAATCTTTTTTGGATTGTTTGCTCCATCTCAGCTAAACTGTATATTTTTCATGGGAGAGTTAGGGAGTTATATAATATGTTTGTCACAGATAAATAATATGGTATATAATTATATCACACATTAAGGTAATTTACTAGCGCATCATTAAGACATAATTTCATAAATACACTTTAAATCAACTTAAACATGATCTCTTTAAGGTAATATTGAAAATAATTATGGAACAAAATACTCCTGTTTACTTGTTCTTTTGTGTTCTTTATTTTTTCAGGGCTATGTTTGAAGTAAACATGAAAGAAAGAGATGATGGAAGTGTTACCATAACTAATTTGTCCTCCAAAGCAGTAAAAGCGTTTCTTGATTACGCCTATACTGGAAAAACAAAAATAACAGATGATAATGTGGAAATGTTCTTTCAGTTGTCCTCATTTCTTCAAGTTTCCTTCCTATCCAAAGCTTGCAGTGACTTTTTAATAAAAAGCATTAATCTTGTCAATTGTTTACATTTATTGTCCATATCAGATAGCTATGGCTCTACCCGTTTGTTTGATCATGCTTTATACTTTGTACAACATCACTTTTCTTTATTATTCAAATCCAGTGATTTCTTAGAGATGAATTTTGGAGTACTGCAAAAATGTCTGGAATCAGATGAATTAGATGTTCCCGAAGAAGAAACAGTCCTGAAGGTCGTCCTTAATTGGATTAAACATAATTTAGAATCAAGGCAAAAACATCTGCCCCATTTGATTAAAAAGGTCCGATTGCATCAGTTATCAGAGGACATGCTTCAAGACTGTCTGCTCAATGAAGAGAGTTTACTTAAAAGCACAAACTGTTTTGACATGATCATGGATGCAATTAAGTGCGTGCAAGGTTCTAGTGGACTCTTCCCTGATGCTCGGCCATCTACAACTGAAAAATATATATTCATCCATAAAACCGAGGAAAATGGAGAAAATCAATATACATTTTGCTATAATATTAAAACCGATTCATGGAAGATATTACCACAATCACATCTGATTGATTTGCCAGGATCTAGTCTATCTAGTTATGGAGAGAAAATATTCTTGACAGGCGGTTGCAAAGGGAAGTGTTGCAGAAAGGTTCGACTTCATATTGCTGAGTCTTACCATGATGCCACAGATCAAACTTGGTGCTACTGTCCAGTCAAAAATGACTTCTTTTTGGTATCACCTATGAAAACACCAAGAACCATGCATACATCAGTTATGGCTCTCAATAGATTATTTGTCATAGGTGGAAAGACTAGAGGATCTCAGGACATTAAAAGTCTCTTAGATGTTGAGTCTTACAACCCTCTCTCCAAAGAGTGGATATCAGTTAGCCCATTACCTAGAGGCATATACTACCCAGAAGCAAGTGCATGCCAAAATGTAATTTATGTTCTTGGATCAGAGGTAGAAATTGCAGATGCATTTAACCCATCGCTCGATTGTTTTTTTAAATATAATGCTACAACTGATCAGTGGTCAGAATTAGTAGCAGAGTTTGGGCAATTTTTTCATGCTACTCTAATTAAAGCTGTCCCAGTAAACTGCACACTGTACATATGTGACCTTTCCACCTATAAAGTTTATAGTTTTTGTCCAGATACTTGTGTCTGGAAGGGTGAAGGATCTTTTGAATGTGCAGGCTTTAATGCAGGTGCAATTGGAATTGAAGACAAGATTTATATCCTAGGTGGTGACTATGCACCAGATGAAATCACAGATGAAGTGCAGGTGTACCACAGCAGCAGGTCAGAGTGGGAAGAAGTCTCACCAATGCCGAGAGCTCTAACCGAATTTTACTGCCAGGTGATTCAGTTCAATAAATACAGGGACCCATGGTTTTCTAATCATTTCTAAGAGTAGTATGTGCTTGGCTATCCTAAATCTATTCTAGTTTTAGTAACCTGCAGGTAAATTTGTTTTCCGTAAGGACTGGTAAAAGGGTCTTTACATCTAAATAAAAGAAAATGTTCCTGCTATTAAAGAATTGCTATGTATGTATGTATGCTATTTATGAATAAAAAGTCCCCAGAAATTTAAAGTGCATTTTACCAAAAATTATATATTAAATATGACTTATTCTTGATGAATCCAGAATACCCAGTATTTTCACATGTAATTAAAAATCAGGCTCTGATGCTGATTTTTAAAGTATTTTATCCATGAAAGATAGTTTTAAAACAAATTCCAAGTTCACAGATTTGAACTGTTTAGAAGGGGGAAGTCTCTTGAGATAGTAAAAAATTAACTATATACTCTATATTATGTGATCTGAAGGATACGTTACAAACAGGTAAGAATCCTACCTTGATAACTGCAGGTGTAAAAGTTTAATTCCTATCCATTCTGGTCATTGGTTAACTTTTATTAAACACTTCCTTTTTAATCATTTTTGGTCAGAAATTTTTCTAAAATGAAATATATTTCCCCACCCTTCTAAACAGTACATTAAACATAGCTGATCTTTTTCTGTGATTCAACACTTCATTAAGAGCACATTGTACCGTGTTTTAATGTCATGCCAGTGGCAGTTACTTAAATCTTTTTAAATGCTGATTCTATTATTTTCCAATGTCAGCTGGTTTCAGGTTTTAACAGTGTCTTATCTCTCTTATTTTCTGGTTCAAATTTAGTAAGTTAGCATTCTTGATTTAATTAACAGTTCCAAGTTACACCAGGCCTGAATTTATCATAACATATGGCGTATTGATTGATGTTCTTGGATTGTAGGATAGTAGTTTTAAAATACTTGTTGCATATTAATGTCAGGTTCCAGCATAGTCAAGGATATAGAAAATTTGACCTCAAAATAAGTAAAGGATCATTATTGTTGGGGCTTTTGTTTATTTGTTTTTGCAGTACTGGGATTTGAACTCAGGACTTCATGCTTGCTAGGCAGGCGCTCTACTTGAGCCACAACTCCAACTCTATTATTGCACTTGTTAAAATGTATCTAAATTGAGCTATAATAAGAAATTTCAGGATTTAACTACTATGGTATGAATTTTCTGTGATGATGTACACATATAAGCTATAAGGCACCATATTGGTTTATTAACTGCAGTTCATTATTCATAGTGAGTTACTTTCTAAATTTAAAAAATGACAAGGCTTTTGGTATTAGTAAGTAGAGTTCACAACCTGCATCCATTAGGTGTTTAACCTTGAACTAAACAATGAAGGAGTGCTGGCCATCTTTATTAGATGGTTCTGGCTTACAAGAGGGTGTGGTTTTTGTCAAGGATTGGAAAGATTCAGGCATTTTAGGCATTAAGATCCCTGATTCATGTCTCAGGTAAAGTGTAGGTATATTTCTCTGAAACCAAATGTAGATTCCTACACTTAGTAGTAAATGTATTCTGTAGTAAATGTATTCTGCAGATATACCTAAATGAAAGTCCTTTTATTTTATCATATCAATTTATGCAAATATTAAGTTCCAAAAATATTTTTCAAAATTTAACAGAACATTAAAGTACACATTTCCATGTAGTTCCAAAATCAGGGTGGTCTCTACTCCGATGACAGTTACATGAAGACTATTCTGCAGAATTGGTGGCCTTTCTCTATAAGCTCATAATTAGTTGCCTTTTTCTCTATGTGCATGTTTCAGAAAAAAAAAAGAAAATTTAGTGAGGCTTCTCTGTGTGCATGTATTGCATTAAAGCAGACTGTGAGAACGACCACAAGAATGAATGACCTAGATATGGATTTGCTGAACAGTTAAGGATATGTTTAAAATAAATATTGTAACTTAACTCCAGAAAGTATTCATCTCTTCCAGAGAGGAGAAACTAATGCAAAAGTGAGTCACTTTCTGATACTGTCTATTGTATCATCTTGAATTCCACCATTCTTCTCATTAGCCATTGATTTATGGTAATGTTTCTAGAATTGCTTTTATTAAGACTCCCTCTACATTTGATTAAATACTTTTTCTAATGCTGATTTTCTGTCTTAGTTGCTAAAATTGCTGTGGGTTGCTTTTCAATCATTTTCATTTATTGTCCTCTCTTTCCATCAGCCTCTTTGCCCTCTTCTCCAGTTATCACTGTGAGAAAAATACTCCATCAAGTCATAAAACCTCAAACTCTCCTTTATTTTATTTTTTGCTTGTCACCAAAAGCAATCAATACCGGACTTGGCTCTACTAACTGATCTTCTAATTTTGTATCTCCTTGTGAAACTTTCATTTGATCTGTCTGCCTTACTGAAAAGCGGTCCTCCTTTCAGAACCACACAGGGACAGTGACTAAGTTGGTTATGTCCTTTGGTCTGACCAATCACTGAGGATTCGTTTGCCTAAGAACAAAATATATCTTTCTGGCTTCACTCTTCATTCTGAATCTCTAACATACAAAGATCAGTGATCCCTGGAATCTAGTCTCACTACCAGAAGGAGCCATTTTTCCTGTCTAAAAGGTTAGTAAGAGGGAAATAACATCTCATTATGACCTCTTCCCTTGGTCTTTTTTCAAAGTCTGTTTTCTTTCATTGTATGTTTTTTGCCAATGCTGCAGCATAAGAGACAAAATAATTATGCTCATTATCCAGATAGCTGTCATTCCTGTGGAAAAATTCTATTTCCCATTTCTAAATCCATTATCATTTGTCTTGCTTCACCACATTTGGATTATGCATGCAAAAATATTTAATGTAATAGCTTCTAAAATTGAAAGTAGGTATGTGGCATTATTAAATATAAAAAAGATTAACATATAAGATCAATCCAAAATTAATGGATATTCCTGGAGCAATCTTCGAGCTCGAGTTAAAATGCGATGCACCTTTTTGTTCATCTACAGCCTTTGAAACTAAGCAGTGTGGAAAATATTTGCATGATCAGAATTAACTACATTCCTATAGTACTCAACTCTGGTATTGAGAAGGAAAAAGGTCTTTATCACAGCAGTATTCTTTACAGACTACCCTGGAAAGCTAGATTTATTGAGAACAGCCATATACTATACAATATGATTCCACATTCACAGATCCTAAGAAGAGCAACTGATTATGTGTTTAGTGTGCTTGGCACAGAGGTTATCACTTAAAAATCAGAATCTAGCGCAGAGGCATGCATCTGTTTAATATTTTGGTAAGTGGAAGTAATAAATGCTATGATGTAATGATTAAATATATAGTTGAATGTGTAATGTTACTTGAAGATCACTCTTCTCAGTTTGGAGTCAATGTTCTGTAAAATTTTCTCCGCTATGTTTGGAATTGAAGTGTAAGATTCCAAAATGTCTTCCAGTGGGTAGCTCAGGACAGCAACCAAAACAAGGGCTGGAATTTATAAGTAAGCAGATTTCTGTTCAGTGTGAGAAACACCTTTACTTTATAAAGTTCTACTTCAGAATGAGAACATTTGTCACACTATGGCATATGACATTACTAGCCCAATAACTTCTTATACAGGAGTGCATGACCAAAGATTTTTACATATTATTTACACATTTTGAGCTCCATCATTTTCTTATGTAACACTAATTGCTTCCTCCTCCAACTTATTTAGGATTTTAGGCATTCTGACTTCAATGGTTCTGTATCCTCAAGATTTTTCAAGAGGACTTGATTTTTAAAACAACATCAGTTGAGCATTTTTGTTGAAAGGAATTTTTTTCTTTTTTTTTTAAGCACTCAGGAAAAAAGTCTGTAAATGGTGCTGACATTTATAGTGAGCTCCTAACAGGTTTTTCCATCTGCTTATCATAGATGCACATTTGTTTTATAGTGCATAAAAAACTGAAAGACTAGTACCAAAATTTTTATCTGAATTATTATGTCCTTGAAACTGAATTATTATGTCCTTGAAGCAAAGGCAATGATTTTAGTTAAATATTTCCTTTGAAAGACTATCCTTACATCTTAAAATTTTAAATGTGTTTATAATTTGATGTTTATCAAATTTAAATCGTAATAGGGAATTTAATCACAGATGACACTGTTAGACTTTTATCCAAAGATAACTCATAAGTCATGGACTCATTCAAAGTTGAAAATAACCTTGGAATCAAAGATAGTTTCCCATCTAGTGTAAAAAACCTTCTAAATTCTAAAATATCCTAGACACATGATTTTTTTGTCAGTTTCTAATTCAGCCACCAATGTTTTCCTAACATTGAAAATAACTCTAGCTTGTTGTAACAACTTCCAGCCATTGGTCCTATATAATAAATATTTATACTTATTATATAAATATTTATTTACATGTCTGCATTCCTCATTTAACTGAAAGCTCATGGGGATAAAGGCATATCTTCATCATTTCAGGACCCAGCAATTAGCATAGTGCCTGTCAAATAGTAATGCATCCAATAGATTGATATTCTATTAAGCAATATGTGAAGCAAAATATACTTATCATAGTTACATTGTTCCTGAAGGGGTTTGATGTATCTGTACTCTTTGCAACTTGTTTTCATGTACAATGGAAATTATTTGAATCCATGGTAAGATTTCACGTTTTAGAATGCAAACTACATTGTACTTTAATTCTCTACACATGTGTTAATTCTTTTATAATAGTTTATAGCTTGCTTATGTTTATCATCCGAGAAATTTTGTATAGGCTGTTGATGCAATATCAGTTTACTTTTTTATTATATGTAAAAGTTAACCAGATGCATTTTGTGAGACAGAAAAAACATATAATATGTTGCTGACTTTTGGAGCGAGCATATAGTT
Organism: Castor canadensis; assembly: GCF_047511655.1. Taxonomy (NCBI): domain Eukaryota; kingdom Metazoa; phylum Chordata; class Mammalia; order Rodentia; family Castoridae; genus Castor; species Castor canadensis. The sequence goes on from NC_133387.1 coordinate 194,024,183, forward strand.
GATTCTATAGTTATGTACATATAGTTGGTTCTTGAAGTTGGTTTTTTGTACTTGGGGATTACTGGTCTTCCATGATTTTCTTCTGTACTGTCTAGTTCTGTGTTTCCTTTCAAAGGCTGTAACAGATTGACTGCAAGTTTTAGTAGTACATATGCAACCCCCATTTTCCCTACAAGAGTATAATAGCTTCACTGATCTTTTTCACTTGGGGAGATAACTCCCAAAGCTGCTAACATCACATATACAGGTAACTTCACTTCTCTGTCCGTGGAATGTAGGCTTTTGCCATATGCTATGAGAAATAAAATCAGCATCTTTGCAGGTCTGTGTTAACCATATCAACAAGAAGCAAAACATTTCAACTCTATAAATAATTGTTAATTTATTAAAATGTATCTCAAAATATATATAATCTGTATTTATTGATAGTAGAAATAAAAGAGGTGGAGAAAGGTGGATGCCAGGGTTCTCATTTTCTTGCCTCTCTCCAGGTGCCCCAGGTTCCAGGGAAATGCTGGTGGGTCTCAAAACTACTGAGAGTGTGGTGGTGGAGGTGGACAGGGGATGGCAGAAGGGATTTCTGTAGTTGGGATATGTTTAGTCATGTGGACTTCAAGATGTCAACCTGGACGGGCATGGGAGTACACACTTGTAATCTTGGATACTCAGGCAGATATTGGGAGGATAGCAGTTTGAGGCCAGCCCAGGTTACATGATAATAATAATAATAATGTTAGGAATGCCCTAGCTCTGCAAACAACTCAGGCATGGTGGTGCAGTCCACTAATCCCAACTACACAGAAGGTCTAGATAGGATGATTGTGGTCCAAGAACAACCTTGGGTGAAAAGTGCAAGATTCTGTCTAAAAAATAACTGAACCCAAAAAAAAGGACTGATGGAATGGCTCAAGTGGTAGAGCACCTGCCTAATAAGGGTGAGGCCCTGAGTTTAAACCCTAGTACCAACAAGAAAAAAAAGGAGGTAGACAACCTGGTCTGAAATGAACAGAGTAACCACCAGTCTTCAAGTGAGTTACAGAGTGGGAGAAACCTCTAGGCTCCAAGTAAGTGAAGAACAGACCAAATGTCCACAGGCCACAGACAACAACAGAAGTTACCAAATGTACAGGGCCAGGAACCAACAAGCCCTGGCCATTGGGCTACTAGGCACGCAGAGGCCAGTTAGCTGCCAGATGTAGCCTTCCTCTCTCACAAACCCAGGAGCTCAAGGGGTGATAGAGTTAGTGAAGGGACCAAGTTCGAAAGTCTAAGTAGCACTGAAAGAGGGATTTAAAGTATTTGCAGAGGACAGAATGTCTTTTAGCTCTAGTCTCTTCATCTTTCTTCTCTCTGGACAGGGCCATTTATTTTCTGTCATGCTTTGGATTTTCCTTTGTAATGAAGTATGATTTACTAAGTGACCTAAGCTAGCAAGTCCTTAGTCCAGACTGTGGCCCAGGTTGAAACCGAGTACCTTCTGGAAACCCACCTCTTGAAAGATGATGCTGTCTGTATCCCACGCATCTGCTGTCTTCTCGAAATTGTTGAAGATCTCCAGTGCTGAGAGTTAGTCCTTAATCCAGGACTTGATGCTCCGGGTTTCTTTCCTTATTATATCCAATTTCCCCCTAGGTCTCCAACTTTCTGCAGTTCACTTTGCCTTCAAATATTGACCCATCCCATTCTTCTTATTCCCTCTAGACAGAAGCCTTTGACAGAGGTTATTAAAAACATAAGGCTGTGTTAGGTCGTTGGGTATATGGTCCCCTTCAATTGAGGCCTCAGTCAATATTTTAACAGCTGTAGGCCCCATACGAGAGACGCTTTCATTAAACAGACTGGATAATCAATCCCTCATTCTGCATGTGAAGTTCTATCCCTAAATTCTGAGCCTGCCTGAACCAACCCTCTGCTCTCACTGCAAGTAAAAAGCATCTAAAATAGCAGTTTGTCTCCTCTCCAATAACCAGGATTTACATAAAATGGGGCAACTGTCTTATGCATTCACAATGTAGATTACAAAATGTTTTGATAAAAACTCTGTAGCAATTTAGCCATTATATACACATTTTTATGGATTTATATGTATGTTTTCTAGAGAAAATAACCCTAAAAAAAAGTAATACTCTTCACTATGGATCCAAAAAGTTTCAAAATGTTTAGAATATTTTGAAGTTTCTTTAATATAAAAATATTGAATTTTGAACTTTGGCATTGGACCAGTCTATATAATGAATATTGGGTATTTAAAACTGCAAATTTTACTTTGAAATACTTTTTATAAAACCCATCTTTCCAGAATAGTCACTTTGTGTTAATTAAATTTGGGTATTTTAAAGACTTTTTAAAAACTTAACGAGTCTAAACCTATGATAGCCAGCTTAGTAACATCCATGAAAACCTTAAGAAACCTGTGGGTGATATCTCAAAATAGAATTCAGACATAAATATTAAACAAATCATCCTAGTATTTATAGTGTTGGGTTCCATTGCACCTGATAAATATTCTTGCATTTCTTTTCATTTCAGGGCATGTTTAACCTGATTTTGCTCTGTTGGTAATTAGTAAATTTTACATAGGAAGTTAATTACCCTTACCTAACCCTGACCAAAATGTGTGCTGCAAAATGAATTTAAATTTTTTAATCAAGAAAAGCCTTTCCCTGTGGGCTTTTCAGATTTAAAAATCCAATTAGCTTTAATGTTTTTCCTTTTAGAGATTAACAACCTTCTTATATTATGAAACATTGATTGAAACTCAAACTAAAGTTTTTTAAAACAACCTTTTAGCAAATTAGTTATTTTTTGTTTCTTTCACAGATATTATTTACCTCATATCTATTCTATTTGTCCATTTAAAGATGGTTCACATTTCTTTTAAAAGTGCAAATTGATAGGCACTCATTTCTAAGGAGTTTTACAAAAAAATCCAATAGTTTAAAATAAAGCATGTACACTTTGTTCTTTGATAAGAGAAATATTGTAGTTCCAACCAACAATTTTAATTAAATATATACCACAAATGGTCAGTGTCAAGCAGTGTTCCTCAAACTTGCTTTAAAAAAAATCAGCCAGGTGCTGGTGACTCATGCATGTAATGCTAGCTACTTGGGAGGTTGAGATTGGGAGATTGAGATTGGGAGGATCACTATTTGAAGCCACCCTAGGCAAATAGTTCGCAAGACCCCAAAATATCCAGAGCAAAATGAACTGGAGGTGTGGCTCAAGCAGGAGAGTACCTGCTTTGCAAGCATGAAGCCCTGAGTTCAAACCACCAAATACCACCAAAACATAAATAAATAAATGAATAAAATAATCCAGCCACACATGCGTCAGTCGCTTGCACTTGTAACCCTAGCTTCTTGGATGGCTAAGATGAGAAGAAATGGGGTTCAAGGTCAGCCTGGGCAAAGAGTTTATGGGATCCCATCCCAGTCAATAGTTAGACATGACAATGCGGACCTGTCACCTAAGCGATGAGGGAGACTGAGATCATGAGACCCCCATCTGAATGAGTAAAGCTGGTCATGGTGTTGCATGCCTGTTATTCAGCTACAGTGGGAAGCTGAAAATAGAAGGATCTTGGTCCAGGCTAGGCAAAAAGCAAGACCCTATATAACCAGAGAAAAAGGGCTAGAGGGGTAGCTCAGTTGTTAGAGTGCCTGCCTAGCAATTGTGAGTTCAAACCACAGTACTGTCATAAATAAATAACCATCTATTACCTATTAAAAATCCAGGACCTTACTCTTGGAGATACTTATTTAGCAAGTTCCATATCCAGATTCTAGGAACCTACATTTTTAACAAGCACTGCAAATTGTTGTTATTGTGGGCAAATTGAGGAAGCTGTTAAAATAGAGGTGGAGAATCCAGCTCTAAAGTCACACAGCCCTGGGTTTGAATCTCATTTTTATTAAAGAATGATGTATAAGCTGTAGAAGTTTGAGCAATGGCCTTAAACACTCTGTGCCCCCATTTCTTTAATAGTGAATTTGGGATAATAATTATATCTCCCATAAAAGTTTGTTGTCAGCGTAAAATCAAATAATGCATGTGACATGTCTGGTTCAATGCCTGTCTCTTCCTTCTCTTTTTTCTTGTTTAATTTCAACAGAAGCTATCTTCCTCTAATGCTCCAAAATGCCACTATAATCAGACACAGCACCTTAGATTTGACAAATACCCAAGTCTATCTTGGCAGAGGGAATCGATGGATCAAAGTAAAAGTTTGGCTAATGTACATTTTAGTTTTGACTTGGCCCTAAACATTCCTCCTTAAGATCAATGATTAGTTTCTTATTTATTGATTTATTCATCAGACAATCATTTCTTGAGTTCCCAGTAAGTGCTACTACACTGGGCTTTGTAGAATAATGACAAGAAAAGTAAATCTGTTCTTGAATTACTTAGAGTTGGTTGCCTTTGTGAATCTGTTGATTTTGCATATTACCTTTATTACTAGAACTCTCAATTTGGATCCATTTTTAGTTTCCATCGACTGCTAGATGGTCTAGAATGGAGCCCAGCTCACCTGCTTACCCACGAGCAAAGTCAGCCAATCAGAACTCCAGAGAAGCCTCAGAGGGGTGAGAGATCTTAGCAGCCTGCAAGGTATTTTGAATCTTTTGAATAATTTATTTTGACAAACACCAATGCAGAAAAATTTGCACATTTCGAGTGAACAAATTCAGCTTCTTTCTCAATAATCTTCTACCCCAGTACATGAATTCAGGCCTACATCATGTATTAAGTTGATAAAGTGTTACATATCATGCAGAATAATACTTTATTACTTTTCACTTGATAAATTGAATGAAAACTATTTCACATAGTACCCCATTTTATACCTTCAACCACATAATGCACACTTGAAAAATATGCAGAGGTCACCTTATTGGTATTTAAAAATACAAAATGAGGACTGCCAGTCATGAAAACTCTTACTTACAATGACCCCTCTGATTAACATAAGAACCTTCCTTGCTCCTATAAATGTAATTTGCAGAATCAAAGGAGTCAAAGAAAACAGAGGCCATTTGAACAAATCCCAAGTTTCCAGGAATAGTGAAGGAACTTATACAATGCAGTCAGATCCTCAGTTAAAAAAAGGAATAGCTGCAGGATAGCAATCGGTAATCCTTCCTGAGGAGTTACCTCAATAGCTGCTGTGCTCTCATTCTTCTCAGCTCTGTTCCAATCAGCCAACATCTCTGGCCATAAGTCTGCCATGTGTTATGTCATCTACATCCTTTAAAATAAAAAGGCAAGAGGCTATCTTAAGGGAAATAGGAGGAATTCGGACTTAACAACTTCTGGTAAGCCTCTCTCTTAAAAGAAGAGACAGTCAAATCCAGGGGCTGGAGCCTAGACTTTCTGTTTATAAATTTCCATTCTTACCATAGTGATCTAGTGATCCCTCTTTGAACAAGGGTGAGGAGACTGCATATGAAGATCTTGATGCTTAGTGAGTGAAAATGGGTTTGACTTATTGCACCTTTACTTCAACCACCTTCTACTTCAAGCTGGGGCCTAGATCTAGTCATCATTTCTGCAAAATAAGAGTATCATAGTTTGAATGGACACATGACAGTCAGGTGTCACCTGGAAATGGACAATTGACTATCCAAGACAAATTCCACTGGATGGCCCAGAAGCCCTTGTTGCATCCACAGTGTCACTATTTTTTTTACCTATTACTACATAACAAACTACCTCAAATTTAATGGTTTAAAATGATCTAATTACTCATGATTCTTTAGGTCAAGTATTTAGGCAGGGATCAGCAGGGATGGCACAACATAGCGTATCTGTATCATAGCAGAAATTTCTATTGGAAAAGACTGCTCTAGGGCTTCTCTCTTGAGCAAACAGTCTGGACTTCTTTCACAGTGTTTGGTTTTCATCTCAGCAAAATCAGAGCTGAGGGCCTCAAGGGCACACCTAGAAGTCCCAGACACCACTTCAGTGGCATTCTGTTGCTCAAAATAATTCACAAAGCAGCAGAGATTGCAAGGTGAAGGAAACAGGCTTTGTAACAAATAGCCATCATCTATTTCAAATGGTGCAGAGCACAAAGAAGTATGATTTGTTGGGTGCCATTTTAATAATTGCTACCGTATCAAGTTTAATTGTGAGTTCATTTTAGGAAGTAAATCTTTTTGGAGGAGGGCTCACTCACCCTTTAAAATTTGATCTCTTCATCCTTGTCTCCCTTTACTGTCTTGCACTCAGTGCACTATCCTTGTTTGGCAGCCATATTCCCTCGTGATCTCTATGTCCTCTGTCTCTTACCAAGCCTAAAATCCATTGTTGAACATTGTGACCACTTTCACGCTTGCATGCTCAAATCCATTTCCCGTCATTACTTTGTCACACTTAGCAATCAAAATGGAAGAGTTCTGATTTTAAAAGTCTATAAATTCCCATCACCAAGCACACCTATCTACCCACCATCATCTTTATCCATTTACGTGCCTTTCCCCTTCCATAATAGAATGTTCTTGTGTCTACTTGCTACTTACTAGAATCATATTCCTTGTGACTTCCCCCTTTATATTTCAGAATCCATTTTTCCATCTTTGTGGATCTTTTTCATTAGTATACAAACAAGTTGACTCTATGTATCTTCCAAATACTTCCACATTTTTCATTTGTATCCATTTCTTTTCTATCTTCTTTTCAGGATTTTGCCAATAATCACACCAAAAATACTTTTCTCAAGACCATAAGTCACTTCTTGGTAGTTCTTTTACCTGTTCATTACTTCCTCCTCCTTGAGATACATTCTCATGTAGTTTCCAGAAATTCACCCTGTTCCATCTGTTACTCCATCTCAGTTTCTTAAAATTCCTAATGTTAGAGTGGTTTAGGGATCAGCTCCTAGTTTGTTTATGTTTGGTATTTTGTTTGTTTGATTGATTTATAGCTGGGGGTGACAGGTACACACTAGTCATCTGGGGTCAGTACCCCAGATATTGGTTGAGATGGGGTCTCATGAACTATTTGCACAGGCTAACCTCAAAACCATAATCCTCTATATCTCAGTCTCTCAAGTAACTATGATTATTGGTGTGAGCCACCAGTGTCCAGCACTATACCTATTGTGTACCTGCTTCTTTTGTTATTTCTTTCTAGGATGTCTGAGGATAAGAATTGTTGTAACTAAAATTTCAATGGTCCCAAAGTACCTAATAAGTATATTCCATTCTGGGAATGCTCAGTGAATGTTTAACAATAATATCTCAGCAAGCAGTAGTTCATGTTTTGATGTATATTTTGGTAAAGTAAACCGAAATTTTACAATTTATTTTTAGCAACAGAGGCTGAAAATACAAATAATATTTACAAGGTTAAATCTATTTAAATCCAAGGGCTCATTTAGCCTTTCCTCTGAGCACTTTATTCCTTGATGATTAAATGCATTCATTAAAGACAACATAGATTTGTTGCTCTGCTGTTTCGTAGCTTAATGGATTTTTTGATTACTGTATTGATTTAATTTTTAAAAATGAAATGTGTGTGGCCTATTTGCTGAAATATATTTTATTAAATGAAATAAAATTTAGAACACTCTTCTCCCCACCCCACCCAACCCCCTTTTTTGTTCTGGTTTCCCCAACCATGTTAGAAATGCAAATCAAAGAAGAAACATTTTATTCCTAGGCTGAATCAGCATAGGCATATGATGCTTTCAGGGTAAGCCTAGCTACAGATCTGCCCTCTGACTTAATGCAGTGGGTGACTGCATAGAGATCAGCAGGTGCAAAAAGAGAGAATGTTAAATAGAAAATTATCTATAAGCAATTCAAATATTTAGATGTGATGACCCAAAAACATCCATGAAAGATTGTATCTACTAGAAAGTCTAGCAGGAGGAGGAGTAGGTCACTAGGAGTCATGATCACAAGCAGCTACTGAAGTGGGAACTAAGAGACAATGAAATTAAGAGTCTCAAGAGGTAGAGAAAGCAGCAATGGTTGCCTTTACATCTAGGACTGGGATATCTGTTAGCTCTCTGACAGTGTGTGGGTAGACAGTTATGGATTGGGGTAGCTTTCAAGTTTCTTCTCTCCATTCTCAAGGGAAGCTTAGCTAGAAAAAGAGGACGGTAAGAAAACCTAAATACGAGGTTACATCTTCAGGAGCCTCTAGTGAAAAGAGGGCCTGCTTCTCACCCAGAAGAAGCAATAACAAGTAGTGAGAGTAAGGCTGCTAACTGTGATTATAGAAGTGACAAGCCTAATGTTAGTGACCCAGGCAGCAAAGTGTCCAGTCCTGCCTCTAAGACAAACAAATGCCTAATAAAGCTCTGACAGGTACTTTCTACACATTTCTTACTTAAGTATCATCATTTTATGAGCTTAAAAATAAGGACACTAAGCTTAGATGGTTGTCTACCATGCCCAATGACACACAACTAGGTAAGAAGATGAGCTTGGAATAGAACACAGAACTATTTTCTTGAAACCACAGGGCCTCTCCAAGCAAATTTTAAGTAACCAGGTTATTAAATTCACAAAAACACTCAATCCTGAAAAGCCATAGTTGGAAAACAGCAGTTTTGGAAGTTTATTTGGTCAATATTGTCTATTTGGTACTGGAGGAAATACATATTTAGCCTTTGTTAAACATTGTAAGGTTATTATTCATGGGAATTATTATTGAAAAGTGAGCCCTTCCTTCATTAACTACAACACCTCAAAGTGTGAGAATGATTGAACTACATTATCGACTAATTCTGCAGACTCAGAGCCTTTCAACTGACTGTAAATTATAATGTGCTTGCTTTACGGAAATAGAAAACAAACAGCCAATGTAAGTTTACTGCATTTTTATTTCTCCTTTGCTTTTCTATTCTTTAGAGAAGCAGAATTGATTTTTATTTCCTCTTCCAAATTAACTTAGTGAAGATACAATGAACCATTGTAATCTTTAAGGCTTTGTGATTTGTCCAAATGATTGAAAAAATCATTTTGATAATTTAAAAATATGAGGAAACTTTCTCATTATATTGGAATAAAATGTAAAATGTATTTAAAAAGAAATTGCTTAAAAGATTGCTATTAGGATAGCATAATGGAGCGATGTCTGTGTTTAATAAAAGACATTCCACCTAAATCAAAAGCTACCTCAAAGTCTCAAAGTTTCAAGGGAAAAACAATGACCCAACTGCAAACGTCTGTGCTTATATATGTTTTCATGGAGTTATGAAAACATATATATGAGCATGTAGAAATCAGTGTTATAGACATAGACGTTTTTCAAGGAACACTAATAATATCTTACACCCAGTACACTTTCATTTACTTTTGACTATCATAGCAAGTACATAAAGTAGATTAGTCAATGACCACATTGTGTAGAGGTGGATGTAGGACTGTCATTGGGACCATGGAGGTCCCCCAAAAGAGAGGTCCTCAACCTGGGTTCATGATGTTGTTGCAAGAAAGAATTATAGGACATGCTGTGGTAGAGACCAAGAAATTTTACTAGTAAAACAAAACAAAGGACAGTACACACCCAAACGTGGGTACAGGCACATCTGAGCAGAGGGACATTGAGAATTCTAACATTAGGACTGTTTATATTCAGAAAGTGGGGAAGGGGGTTGCTTATTCGTTTACTTGGTTTCTAAGTATAAGGTAAGTGTAAGTTCAGGGATATTTTACTTTCTATTTTTGTTTTTTTAATGCTATATTACAGTTCAGCAAATCTAAAAGAAAAGAATGATGCTATGTGCTCACATTGATATTTGCTTTAAGAGGAAAATAAAAACTAAAAAAAAATTAGCAAACATGTTTTGTTCTTAAGATTAAGCATTAGCATGCTGGGTGTGGTGGGGCATGGAGGCACAGGTAGGAGAATCACAGTCCTAGGCCAGCTGGGCAAAAGTGTGAGACCTTATCTGAAAAACAAGCTAAAGCAAAAAGGGCTGGATATGTCGCTCAGTGGTAGAAAACCCTGAGTTTAAATTCTAGTACTGGAAAAATAAAGAAGAGAAGATGAGGAGAGGGAGGGAGGGAGGGAGAGAGGGAGAGAGAGGCAGAGAGAAAAAGGGAGAAAAGAGAAGAAAAAGATTAAGAATTAATAAATGTATTTTGCTCTTAAGATTAAGCACTAATAGAGTGGGATTCCTGGCAGAAAATTCCCTGTCACTTTGTCTTTTCTAACCTCCTTCATAACTTCTGAAGTCACTAATTGCTATGTGGTAGAAATGAACAAGAACACTATTTTGTTAATCTGTTGTGAGAATCATCCTTGCATCTCCCTCTTCCCTTTTTGTGGGTCAGGAATTGCAGAATGGACTGGCTGTGTTTGCTTCTGATGAACTGCTGGGGCAAATGGTGAGGATTCAACTTCTGAGAGTGTTACTTCACTCACCTGTCAGCTGCTTCGGTGTTTTTGGTGTCTTTCCTTCTCCTCATCAGGTCTTCTCCTACAGGGCATCTCCACAGCAATGTGGGCCTCTCACTATTAGTATCAGGATGGTCACACTTCTCATTTGCTAGTTGCTGTATAAGTAGTACAAGAAGAAGCTGCCAAGTCACCTAAGGGGTAGGTTTAGAATGGGTCTAGCATTATGTCTTCTGGTTTTGTATTGATGTTGCTGGTTTTTTTTCATGTTTTTATTGTTTTGTTTTGTTATTTATTGTCCTTTTTGATTTGACCAAGATAGTTACAAGACCAGTCCAAATTCACAGAGAGTGAGACTCCTTTTAATCCAGGGGTAGCAAGGTCACATTAAAGAAAAGTGTGTGTGTGGCCCAAATACTGTTGCAGCTGTCTTTACATCATACAATCTTAATCTCTTTAATCTATACTCACTGATGTTGACACTACAGCAAAGTGCTCAATAAGAACAACACAAATGAACCAATCTATGCATATGTTTTTAAACTTGTATATTTTATCCATCTGATTAAATCTCTAATTCCACCATGATTAGAGACTATCTTGACTGTTTTCATAAGCAAGCTGACTTAATCATACACAGAGAAATGGTCAAAACCTTGCTTGTCCGTAGCCTCAAGTATAAACGCTTGTGTTGCCAAGATCCTGACACCTACTGGTGTAACTAGACCACTTGCTGATCTCCAACTCTGCCTTTTCTTCTCTACCATTTCCCACATAACTCCTCCTGTGATATCCCTGAGTTTTTGTTTGTTTGGTGTTTTAGGGGTTTTTTATTTATTTAATTTTTTTGCTTGTCAGGAAGTTTCCAACTATTATGTCCACTCTTCTTACCAACTTTCAATGCTTGGGCAAGACACTATAACTCCTCTTCCTCACAGAGTCAGGGGCCCACTCAGTCACTAGGATGTATCACAGCTTGAAAATAAGTAGATTATCTCTTTCCTGCCCTCTTCCCCCACCAAGGAAATAATACAGAGACCCAAATCCCCACATGAATAAAATCCCTGATAAAAGACACAGGCAGGGGATAAAGCACTTAGCTGGTGGCAAGGGAACAAAATTAAAATTACCTTGTAGAGAGTCAGAAGCTGTGAAGGATATATTGGGTATGGAAAAGAACAATGGAGGGAGAATAAGAGGGGCTTGAGGAAGAAATGACAAGGTGGGAGTGAGCTGCAAACAGGACGGATGGCAAAAGAGAAATTATTTGGAAATTATAAAGGAAAGAAATTATTCTTTCCTTTAGGCTAAGGTGTTGAGAACCAGATCACAAAGGATGATGGGAAGGAAGAATTTACAAAAAAGAAAACCTAGAAGAAGGAAAATACAACGATTGATTAGATTTGGGGGCAAGGAACTCACCCAGTCATAATAAAATGTTAAACAGGCCCTTGCTTCCCCCAGTTGGAGAAACACCCTGTGGATTAGTCTATGTTCAATAAAATGACCTTTAGTTTCATTACTCCCCAGCAAAAGTAGTTCCTCATGATTTTGAAAAGTGGCTTGAAATAATAGTTATTACTTTACCCAGTGATGCTGCAAAACCATTTTGTTCTTCACACAAAACAAAAAATACCACTCTCCTTCCTGTATGGCATGATTTAAAATAATGTCCAAAGTCCACAAGTATGCATGGAAAGGAGAGTAATCAAATAAGCTTCTTAAGAACGTTCCTCAGCAGCGTGCAGCTGCCATTTTGGCAATTAACTACAAAGCAATGCTCCAGTTCCTGCATTTAAGGATGATAAAGCTTCTTCCTTTATCATCCTTAAAGTGCTGAAGTTTATCTTTTAGTTCAGTTTTGTTTTTTGCTGTTGTTGCATTGCTTTCTAAGATATATAGTCCTGCTTGTTTTCATTTGCTGTTTTGGTGTGTACTAAGGACAAGAAATAGTAAATAATTTTGAGTTAAATGACAACAAGTATAAAAACTGCATAAAAATTTTCCATTTAAAGATGTTTATTGTAAAAGAATAGTGACTTCTAACACAGAGTAAGCTATAAAACCTTTAAAAAATGCTTTCAGAACAGAGCAGAAACAGGTTACCGTGCAGATGAGCAGTGGTTTATAAGGGGTATGAATCTGGCAGGAAGCTGGCTTACGAGAATAAGATAATAATAAATTTGAAATAAACTTAGGATTTATATACTGCTAAGTCAATGTTTAAGTCATTGAGTGCAAGCTCCATGAGAACAGAATTTTGTTTGTCACTGTACTAGACCATCAATAAATTTTTATTGAATGAATAAACGTGACAGTCAAAAGAGACAAGCAACAGATTGATGTATAATATAAATAGAAGTCTAATCCTGAGAATAAGGAAAAATGGTAGTTTGGTCACTCATGTCACTTAGGATGTTGTGTTTTATCTAGAATGTGGCATGTTACATTTTAAAAATGTTAGAACCCTGGAAGTTTCCTAAAGGATCAAAATGTGAAAAGGTCTAAAACACAATTAAGAGAATTAATGACAGGAATTGGGGAATGCAGCTAGGAAATTCTTAGTGATGTTAGGAGATGACATTCAGTTACTCAATTATTTGAGGTAGATTACCTGTAGAGACCCATCTACTCCTGAGAGTCACTGCTTTCCATGTTTGGCACATTTATGGCTAATTTTCTAAGGAATATTGGGATAATACTGAATGTAAATCACATCACAACCATATCTTTAAAACATTTTTATTAGCATATACCAGTTATACAGGGGATTTCATTGTGACATTTACATACTTTTTATCTGGCAGTATAAAATTAGGCTGGAACAGTAAATCATATAAGGTGTTATAATAATATGGTATTCCTTCTTTTCTAGGACTATATTTTGAAATTTGTGCTTACAATGTGTCTGAATTAGTTCCAGCCCCTCATTCTCTGTCATCCTTCACCCCCACTTCTTAGAACAATTTCCGTAGGTTTCATTGTTCTGTTTTCATGCACATATACAATGTGCACTAATCATATTCACCCTCCTTTGTCCTCTCAATTTACTTTGCTCCTCCCACTGGTACCCACCTCTGGAGAGGACCTGTTTTACCTTCCTGTCCTTGATTTTTTAAATATATATTGTTTGTTAAATGGGATTTTGCAATGTTATTACACACAATCAGATTAATCCCCTCTGTAACTCTTTCTCTATCATCCTGCTCCCGTTATTCAACAGCTTTCAGTGCATTTTATCTTCATACACAGATGCAATGTATTTCAGTATTATTCACTCTCTAATCATTCTCTTTTCCTCTTCTGCCTCTCCTTAGTTCCCTCTGATAGACCTACTGTTATTATCGTATTTTCTTTCTCTGTCTCTCTCTATATACATATGTATGTGTGCAAATTTGCATATATGATCATTATATATGTACTTATATATGTACTTATCTTTTAAGTCTAGCTTCCACATATGAGGGAAAACATGCAAACTTTGTCCTTCTGAGCCTGGCTAACTGTGCTTAACATGATGATCTCCAGTTCTATTCAGTTACCTGAAAGCAATATAATTGCATTCTTCTTTATGGCTGAATCATACACTGAGTATGTATACCACATTTTCTTAATCCATGCATCAGTTGTAGGGCACCTGGGCTGTTTCCAAAGCTTAGCTATTGTGAATAGTGTTGCAATAAACATGGGTGTACAAGTGGCTCTATTGTATCCCAGCTTACATTCCTTCAGGTATATGCCCAGAAGTGATATATCACTGAATCATATGGTAGGTCTATTTTTAGTTTTTTGAGGAACTTCCATAACACTGGCAGTGTAACTTTATATCTATATTAGGCTGAAACAATCATATAAGATGTTATAATAATATGGCATTCCTTCTTTTCTAGAAATATGTTTTGAAATATTCATAGATGAAATGAAAAAATAAAAGTTCAAACCAATAGCCCTTTCTGTCCTCCTCATAACTCTTCATCTTACACACATAGTGAGCAGTTCATTTGTTTCCACTTCAGTATCTAAGACCTATAGGAAGAATGAATATGCGCTGTTTCTCAAGTTTGCTCTCCTACCGTTCATCTTAGATGTGTTCCAAAACTAAGGACTGTCTTTTTGGTTCTGAAGTTTTCCAATAAATAAAGGCTAATTCCAAGTAACCAAGTTATTAAGGGTTAATAAAACTTGATCCTCATAAACTAAAATTAGCATGTCATGAGTTCACTGAGAATGTGACTTCACAAAATGCGGCAACACTGCAGGTCCTCTGGGGACATGGCTTTGCAGATCTTTGGAACCCCCCAATTTTCCAAATGCAAAATTGTTATTAAGCTATCTTTGTTGGTTTAGCTTGATCATGATTTTTATTGCTGTTGACATATTAATATATTTGTAAAGCTTTTACTTTTGTTGTTTTATGATTGCTGTTTTCATTATTATTATTGCTTTGTTCTTCAGTACAAGTGGAGTTCTTTTGCCCACTAGAAAGTAAAGATAACAATAGCCAGAAGCGCTCAAAATCAAGTAGACCAAATCACAAGCATTTCAGAACCATTGGTCTTTGAATGCTCATTTGTGTGAAACAGAGGTAGAACCTTCATTAGTTTCCTACTACTTCTATAACAAAAGGAATACAAGTGGCTGGCCTGAAACAACAAAAAGTTATTATCTTTCATTTCTGGTGGTCAGAATTCCACCATTAATGTAAAATTAATGTCCTTATTTTTTCCAGGTTCTCGAGGCTGCTTCAGTAACTTAGCTCAAGTTACCCCGATAGCCTTTTCAAAACCAGCAATGACTGGCTGAGTCCTCTCACAGGGCCATCTCTCTGACATCACTTCTCTCCTCTCACGTTTACTTCTAAGGACCCTTGCCCCACCAAGACAATCCAGGATAATTTTCCCATATCAAGATCTTTAATTAAGTGGACAAATCCGTTATGCCATATAAAGTAACATTTACAGATTTGGGGGATTGAGACGTGGACATTTTTGAGGAAAGATTATTCTTCCTACTACAGAAGTATAGTCAGACTACTGGGTGCCTGGGAGAGTCTCCTGTTGTTGGAATTACCATTATTGACTCATGGAGATAAGTCCCTGACATTCTGAAATGGAAGTTAACTTTGAAGAATTGAAATAATTTTATGAAAGGCATTGGAAAGTATAGATGAGGTACCATTTTTTGTTTTTACAGTCTAGGTATGGTTTGTTTACATTTATATTTGCTAGTCAACAAAGAAACTTCCCACCATTTATTTAGCATATTGCTTTTGTGGAATAAACGTATCTTAAGAACCCAAAACCTAATACACTAAGGAGCCTAAAAAATACCAGTCTTTTCTTAAGTAGACTATATTTTGAAAACAGTGTCCTATCAGGCCACTGTTGCTTATTTATACATTGCTTTGAACATGGTGTTTCAGTTGTCTGGTTTAGTGTTAGAGACACTAAAACAACAGATATTGTTTGATAGAGGTGCATTTCTTTGACCAATATTTATTACTTCTTATAGAGAGCAAGTCACTGTGCTAGGAACTGCACTGGGGAAGGGGTAGGCAGTACTGGGACTTGAATTCAGGGCCTAATACTTATCGGGCACTTACTACTTATGCCCCCAGCCCTTTTTGCTTTAGTTAATTTTTGAATAGGTTCTATCATCCTGGACTGTGATCCTCCTATTTACTGCCTTCCTTATAGCTAGGATGACAGGCTGGTGCCACCACACCCAGATTATTTGTTGAAATGTCCAGGCTGACCTCAAACTATGAGCCTTCCAAGCTCTACCTTCTGAGTAGCTGGGGCAACAGACTAAATTATGTACCATACCTGGCCTGGAGCTGCATTTTTAATGGTGAAAATGAGCATGATTCCTGACATCTGTGGGATTAGTCTTGTGGAAATAATTATGGGAAGAAAAGAAACAGGTACAAGATAAGGTCCCTAGTTGGTTGTGTGGTGGGCAGGGGAGAAGGTACTGATGAGTTACTGTAATGATAGCCTTCATCAGCATGGAAAGGAGGCTGCTGTAAGAAAGAGGTAGATAATCAGAAGGAACAGAATAAACTATTGCCTGCTTTATTGATTTTGTCAAGGGCCACCATGGTTGCCTGGGAAGCAAGCAACCTCTAGTGCTATTGCTTTTAAAAAAAAAGTTTCCCATTTTGTTATGGCTGAATTCCCTGTTTTCAGGAGCTCAAAGAAAATGGTCTGAAAATGCCATGAAATGGCCACAGAGACATGCCTTAAACTCATGCTTCAATTTCCCTGACTGCAAATAGGAAGAATACTTCCTATAACAGAAATGAGAATTTCTATTTCCCTGATAGCCATTTTCTGTGGACTTTGTGAGTTTCTTATTAAATAATGGACAGTAAAACAAACTGCTTTCTCATCTCTTAAAGGGCTTCTTTCTTTCTTAAATAATTTTGAACTTTTTCTCTCCCTTTTGAGTATTCACATAGAGGAGCACATTTGAAAAACTGACCAGAATGGAATAGAAATACATTTAGTAAAGCAACTGATTGTTACTATGGCAACATTGAATGTGTTTGACATTTAATCTTTACATTATTCTCTGTTGCTATAGTAATGAAACCTTGAATTCTGACACCATTTCCAAATTCTATTAAAATAAAGCCCTTCTCATCCCCCAACCAGGAGGAAGGGCCAGTATTATTAATGCACATGATATGTGTTAGAATGTGTTCCAGCACTAAAACTCGGATGACAGGAGACATTGTTACACTGTAATCAAACTGAAAAACATGCTTAAGAATTAGACAAATAAAAACACCCAGAAAGTAGAACAAAAGTAATTAAAAAAATCAGCCTTGCTTAAATATGTATAAAATAGTTTTAATTTGTGAAATTAAATTTATCAAAATTTTAACATTGAATATTAATGCATAAAGGACAATCTTTTTGTTTTAAGACAAAATATGATAGGATAAAGGTATCTAGGGGCTAGAAAAATGAGTCAAGAAGTTACTTGAGGTTTTGAAAGGCCTTATATGTATTTGTCTAAGAAAACACATGATGTACTCATCCACTTTCTAAATTGTGACTGGGAATCAAAAGAGTTTTACATTATTATTAAATTATTATATGCAGTAGCAGAAGCACACTTTGGCTATACATTGTTTATTCATGGATAAAAATAGGGCAAGATTAGAAAGTAAAATAAGACAGGGAGTAGTCAGAATGCAATGTGGAATAAAATCCCTATGTTTATTCATAAAATTTATTATTATTTATGAAAAAAAGTTAGAGGTAATGTAATAGAAGAAAGAACCAAAAGCTATGAAAAGGTAGGCAGAGAGATCTTAAAAAAGACAGAACAAAACATCCCAAGAGGGACGTTTTATAAGACTTATGGCTGTTGTTATATGGATTATTTGTGCAATCTAAAGCAGTGTATTTGTCAAAGATTACTGAAAGTCCATCCAGCTCCATAGTAATCTAGAAAAAAAAGTCTCTTTCTTCGGGACAATGAGTTCATGATGATTGAATGAAGCCCTGGGACTGGAATCAGGAAGAACCTTACCTCCATCATGCCCTTGTTCTGTGATCTTAAGCCTCTCCACTTTCCTGTGTCTCAGTTTTCTTTTTCATAAAATGGTGACAGCCCTAAACTCATCCCTTAGTTCCCCTAGCTATCACCCCTTAGAAGAGATAATATGTGCAAAGTATTTAGCAGTGTCTGGGACTTACTAAACATCCTTTAAGAAGTTTTTGTATTTTATAGCTAGGAAGTATGGGAATGAGGGAATTAGGAAAATGCAAGCAGGGGTCTACTGTGTTGTTTGGATGTTGTCTTTGTTTTTGAAGTCATGGAGCTTTCAATCAATCAATCAATTTGATATAGTACATGATACTTGAAGTGGGAGAACATGGCTTTTGTAGAGTAGAAGCTGGGAGACTCCTGTTGGGATCACTAATTAGGGACCTTAGATTAGCCAAAACTCACTCTGGATTTACCATGTCTTTTGTAACACAGAGATAATATGATAACATCCTTAGAACTGCAATGAAAGTAAACAGACTATGGGTAAAAGTATGAAAATAAAATTATCTAATCTTCTTGGGTTTTTTGTTTGTTTTTCAGGGTTTTTTTGGTGATACTGGGGTTTGAACTGAGGGCCTTGTGCTTGCTAGGCAGGCACTCTACCACTTGAGTCATAACCCTAGCCCTTCTTTGTCCTTTTGTTATTTTTAGTTAGAATCTCATGGTTTTTTTTCCCTCAGGGCTGGCCTCAATCATAATCCTCCTACCTATGACTCTGTGTGTAGCTAGTATTACAGATGCACATTATCACACCGACTTGTTGATTGAGATGGGATCTCACTAACTTTTAGCTGGCCTTGAACTTGATCCTCCTGATCACTACCTCCTGAGTAGCTGGGATTATAGATGTAAGCCACTGTGCCTATCTTTTCAAGCACTTAGAAATTCTCTTGAAAAATTATAAATCACCAGGATCCCCCATATCTAACTATTATTTGCTATGATTTAAATTTGGATTTTAATATTGTGGATTTGCAGATATAAACAGTGCTTAGTCTATTCATTCTGCTATAACAAAAATTCCTTAGACTGGTTGGCTTAAACAACACTTTTTCTCAACATTCTATAGGCTAGGAAGTCTAAGATCAAAGTGTCAGCCAATACTGTGTCTAGTGAGGTTCATCGATGGCTGTCTTTGTGCCCACACCTGGCAGAGGGGGCAAAGGAGACTGTGGGTTTCTCCTATAAGGGCACTAATGCCATTCATGAGATCCCACCCTCATGATCTAATCACCTCCCATAGGCCCCACCTCCAAATACCAAATACCTTGGGCGTTAGGGTTCCAACCTATGCATTTGATGGGGATCCAAACAGTCTATAACAAACAGAATAATGTATTAAATATTAGACAGTGTTAGTGTGTCTGAAGAAGGGGGATAAGCAAAAATTGGGTTACCTTCCATTTACTTCTAGATCCTGTAAGATGCTTTTCCCCACTTTTTCTGTGCCCCCATTCCTACTATAATTACACAAACCAAAAATCCTTGCCAGGAATCATAGCTCCTGCCTTGAAAGACTGTAAATGAGTTGAATAATCAAAGGCAAGCTTTCTAGGCAAACTCAGGACCCTGTTTCTATTTGTATGATTGCTATTATACATTGAACACAGCCTCTTTTTCTCCCAAAAGATAAATACTCTGGATGAGCTAAAAATTAAGACCTTTGCCTATAGACAGTACAGCTGTGGAATTCAGAAGATGTTCCATGGAAATTGGTACAGAAGTGAAATACAAGCAACAGACAACATGGGATAAAGTAGCTTTCCCTTAGCTGCTGAACAATGATGGATTCATTCACTGAGGCTACCACTCAAAGCAATTACATGATCATTATTCATTCCAAAACCTGAAGTGTAAACTTGTTTGGTGATAACCAGTAAATGCAATGTCTGTGCTAGGAGCTGAGGATAAAAGAGACAAATGACAAAATCCATGCCTTTGAGGAGCTATTAACACAGCCCAAGAAATGTTAGGGAAAAAGATGGTGGATCGTGGGAGGAATTTTATTATCTTCCTACTTTAGGAAGACCTTTCAAGTCTTTTGGCCACCTTTAAAGCAATCTCCTTGCAGGTACAAATCACATCCATTTTGAGTGATGGTACACCACGAGGTTTCAGTGTGCCAATGATCTCAGCTTAAATTCCAGCTCTGTCACTTACTAATGTTGTAGTGTGTGCTTCAGTTTGTCATCTACAAAGAATGTGAAGAATACTTGTGCCCACACAGGGCTGTTGTTATAATCAAATATATAATATATATTTAATATACATACATATGTATATAGCATGTATCTATATAGTCTTTAGATCAGTGTTTTGCACAGAGTAGTATTCAATAATTATTTGTTAAATGAGTTGAAGATTAGAACAGGTCAGTGAAAGAAGAGATTTCTACTTCAAAAATCTGTGAAATTCCTACAAAAACAAAATCAAGACTACATCCACATAAATAGAAAAAGTTACAAAAAATTCACAGTAATTTCTTAAATTGAGAAAACAGCAGGTTTAACTTTTACTACTAAAATGAAATTTATGCATCTGTGTTTCTATTGATATGTCATGCAAAAAGAGCTGGATCAGTTTTCACTAAAATTCAGAATGTATTTGGGATGAGTTTTCAGTAAATATTCAGAATGTATTTGGGATGAGGTGGTTTAAAGCAGGCTATTTAAAATAGACTATTTTGCATAAATAAGAATCATTCTGTAGGGAATTCAAAGAAACAGGTGATCATCCAGGAGCTACAGAAATTGTTCAACAAGAAGCCTCAACTGTCAAACAGGAAAGATATACCATAATGCATATATGCCAAAAGTGACTTTTGAAAATGAACTCCACTAGGACACACATTCCAATTTGCTTGCATAGATTGGTAGTTGATCTGCTTCTTCCATGAGCAATCCCACGTATAGGTGTACTGAATGAAGACATGACTATTTTTAAACAAAAAGATTGCTAATGATTCTCCTAATCACCACTGTCCTGTCTTTTCATGGACTGGTTTGATAGCTAACCTATGGAGCCAAAGTTTGTTCAATTGCCCATTTAAACAATGATGACTGTCTAACCAGAGTTTATCCTGATTGGAACTCTAGGAACCAGTTGACTTCTCAAGAGTTGATGTCTGAGACTTTAAAAATATCTGTTATCTCTAAACTAAGTAGCTGACATCCTAACATGTCCTTATCTTTCCTAGTCATATGGGAAACAAAATATAAAGGAAAAACTTGCAATGATTTCTATGGAAACCATAGTGGTTTTCCATTCAATGTAAATTTCTTTTAGAATCAGGAGATTCACTGTTGAAAAGCTTTCAGTGTCCTTTTACAAACAGCTGTGTTTTAAATGTCTTTACCAAACCTCATGCTGAAATTTAATTCCCATTGTAGGAATTAAGAGGTGAGATCATTTTGACCTTTAAAAGGTAATTAAGATTAATTCACAGGTTAATGGATTAGTGGGTTCATGGTTAATAGTTTATTAACTTGACAGTGGGCCTGTCATAAAAGCCAATTGACTCTATCACTTATGTACCCTTTCACCATGTGATGCCTTATGCAGAGTGCTCTCTATCAAAAAAGCCCCACCAGATATGGCCCTTTAATCTTAAATTCCTCTTCCAGAAATAAATGTCTCTTTTGTATATTATTCAGTCTCTTGTGTTGTGTTATAGCAACAGAAAATGAACTAAAACACAAATTACTATAATTTCTCTGATGGGTATTGAAAATTATAAACAATTTGGTGGAATATTACATAGGACAAACAAGGGAGCTGTTATCTTTTCTAATGTTCAGTTCAATTTAGTAAATATGTTTTGTCAACATGTGGGCCAACTGGGCTATTGTTAAGTGCCAGAGATAAAAGGGTAAAAGGTACAGTATGATATGTAAACAGAATATGAGTAAGACTGAAAATTTTTTGAAAAATGAAAGTTGATCTGTTGTCAGGGAAGAGAGAAGATTTACAGACAGCAAGAGTATGGTGCATGGACAAGTAAAAAAGGAAGCAGGACCTTGCAGGAAGCACCAATAGCATTTGCAAAGGCAAGAAGCAGAGATTGGGAAAAGCATGATACATTAAGTGTACAGATTACAGATGTGTTTACCTGGTTACTTTTTCCTAACTAAGCTACATTTGAAGAAAAGAGGGGCAGGGGAGTAGTTTTTTTCTATCCCTTTGGTTAAATAGTAGCAATGAAAAGAAGTATTTTAGTTGACTATTATGTACCCCTTATAATACTTTTAATAAGCTGTAGCTAGGCAGTCTAGAAATGTATTATACAATTGAAATGTAAAGTAAGATGTGTACGTTTAAATTTTTATATTAGCTATATTATAAAAACAGGTAGTGAAAGCAATCTTTTTTTTGCTTTTTGGAGGTACTGGGGTTTTGAACTCAGACCTTCTGCATTCACATTTGCTCTGCAAGTACCCTTTCACTTGAACCATACCCTCAGCCCTTTTTCTTTTAGTTATTTTTTCAGACAGGGTCTTATGATTTTGCCTGGGCTGGCCTCAGATCATGATCCTCCTACTTCTAGTTCCCTTGTAGCTTGGATTACAGATATGAGCTACCATACCTGGTTTGTTCTTTGAGATATCATCTTGATAACTTTTTGCCCAGGCTGGCCTTGAACAGCAATCCTCCTACCTATGCTTCCCAAGAACACAGGATTACAGGCATGAGGTAGTGAACACAGACTCAAAGAAATCTTAAGAACAAAGTTGGAGCCATCATGCTTTCTGATACCAAACTATATGATAAAACTACAGTAATCAAAATAGCATAGGTCTGGCATAAAAACACATATCAACCTATGGAACAGAGCAGAGGTCTAAGAAATCACTCCACTCATACCCAGTCAATGGATCTTTGATAAGGGTACAAGAATGCACAATAGGGAAAGGCCACTTTCTTTAATAAGTGGTGTTTGAAAACACCACTAAAGAATGTGGTATATATCCAAAGTAAATGAAACCAGTATCTCCAGGAGACAGCTGCATTACGTACAACACATGCTAAAGAATGAAGTGGAACCCTAACACTCCACCATATGCAAAAATTAATTCAAAATGGATTAAAGACTTAAATATAAACCCAAAACTAAAAAACTCTCAGATGAAAACATAAAGGGAAAATCTCCTTGCAGTTGATGTTAGCAGTGATTTTCTAAATAAACCATTGGAAAATACAGATAGCAAAAAGAAGCAGGACTGCATGAACTAAAAAGGTTCTGCACAGCATAGGAACCAACAAACAAAAAAAATGTCCTATAGAATCAGAGAAAGTATTTGCAAACCAAGTACATGAAAATGGATTATTATCCAAAATGCATAAAGATCTCATACAACTCAACAGCAAAAAATAAAAATCATTTTTTAAATGGGCAGTGTACCTAAACAAACATTTCTTTGAAAGAGACAGAAAAATGGCCTATAAGTACATGAAAAAAATGCTCTACTTAGTTAATCATCAGGGAACTGCAAATCAAAATCAAGATGAGATATTACTTCATACTTATTAAGAAGGCTACTATCAAAAAAAAATCCCAAAAGATTAGTGTTGGTAAGGATGTGAAGGAAAAAAATCCTGAATACTGTTGAAGGGAATACAAATTGGTGCATCCATTATGGAAAACAATATGGAGTTTCCTCAAAAACATTAAAACTAAAACTACTATACAATTCAACAGTTCAGTAATTTCACTTGTTGGTATATATCCAAAGTAAATGAAATCAGTATGTCAAGGAAAAAGCTACATTATGCACAAAAACAAAGATGAACAAAACCTCAGTGCTCATCTATAGATGAATGCATAAAGTAACTGTGGAATATGTATACACAATGAAATATTATTCAGCCATAAAAATAAGGAAATTCTGCAAATTACAACAATATGGATGAATCTGAAAGGTATAGTACTAAGTAAAATAAGCCAAACACAGCAAGACCCTATCTTAATGAAACAAAAGCCAAGTTTCTGTATTTTTCCAAAAACAGCCAGTTTCTTTTGTTCTACTTAGACCAAAGTATAAATGTGCTCTTGACAAAGTCGTAAGTTTAAAATGATCATTACATTTTATAGACCATAGTTCATAAGCATTCCCTAATTTATACAAGAGAGTTCTTCCAAGAATGCCCAACAATGGTTCATCCATTCATCCAGAATATTCTCTCACTTATTTGCCAAATACTCTTTCACTGGCTCTTCCTAGGCACTGAGTTAGGCAAAGAAAGAATTGTCAAAGGATAGGTGCAGACTGTGATGGAAACTCACTTCAGCAGAGTTGCTAGGTATAACAAATAAAAATACAGGATGGCAAATATTGCATGGGACAAATTTACAACCTAAAATGATGTTATTTATATGAACTTAAATTTAACTGTCATCCTGTTTTACCTAGAAAAACCTACATTAGAGAAACTACTTGGAAGTAGAGGTTAGGTAAACAGAGAGAAAGGAAGGTTTCCTTTAGAAAGTAATTTCTTAAATGAATCCTGAGCATAGCAGGGAAGAGGCAGGGAACAAACTTCCTGGATTGAAACACAGCAATGCAAATTGAGTCCAAAGGCCACTATGGGGTCCAGGAACTGAAAGAAGCAAAGGATTTGGGGTAGGGAAGAAGGATGGGGCAATATTGAAAGAGGAAGCCTGAGGGGAAAGCAGGGCCTTATCTTGCAGGATTTTGTAAACCTTGTAAGGTGTTTGTACTTTATTATAGGATTGGTGAGATTCCACTGAAAGATTTTAGTAGTTCATTTTGAGTATGGACGACAGTAAGCGCAAACAGGATGCTGATAAAATTCAGGTGAGAGTCAAAGACCTTAACAGAAGGAGTGGGAAGACTGGCCCATTGGTGACACCCGGCTGCAGAGAAGGGTGGAGAGGGGGACTGAGCAGGAGGAATGCAAGAAGCACACATTCGGGAAAACACTGACGAAAGAACAAGTCAAATATTGCTTGAGTATGAGCAGGGCTGAGCACTCAATCCTAAATAAGCCATAAGGAAATCAACGGTGACTTTTGACAAAGGCAGTGTCAGAGGAATAGTTGAGGTCAACGGAGGTCTCAGTTGGTTGAGTAGATGACGCCGGCCTAGGAACCCAGCTGGACAGGCACAGGTTCTCCATTCCTTTTTGCCCTTTTAACAAGTCCAGCATCAAGAACAAAAGTAGAGTTTGGAGATGGAGCGGCTAGTGCCCCAATTAGGCGGAACAGCGCGGCAAGCCGATCGCTAGGGACCAATCGTGTCCTAGAGCCCACTTGACTGACAGAGCCGCTCACCAAAGATTGAGCGCAGAGTGGGAGTCGAATGATGAGGGGGCGGCATCCAGGGCACTAACCCGGAACCGGTTTGGGACTTGATTCCCATTGTGAGGACTGGCCTGGGGCGGGCTCTCACCCAGAATGGCAATACCTCCTGGACCAATGGCTGAGTCGCACCAAGTGAGAGGCAGCCATTTAAGCCAATGGAAGGAGGGAGAAGTTGGTGGGCGGGGAATCTATGAAGCATCTCTTCTGCCACCCTTAGGGGCGATCTTGCGGTGGTGCCGCGGGGGTCGCAGGTGAGTGGTGCGCAGCTGGAGGATACCGGCTGGGGGGTGGCGGCTGGTCCTGCGGTGGGTGTCCTCGCAGCGGGGAGGGTCCCATCCCGGCGGGGACAGCGGCAGGTGGCCCTGGCTGTGCGGCGTAGCCCGGGAGAACCATCGCGCGCGGGGAGGGGGTGCAAGGCCCGCGCCGCTGAAACCGGGCTGCGCAAGTTTGTGGGAACCCACCCAGGCAGGACTGTCATTTCCAAGTCTCAGCGAGGAAGCCCGTCCCAAGTTGCCGCACTCCAGCCGGGTGCAGCAGCATCCCTGTGGCTGAGTCAGGTGCGCGCCCGGCTCCAGGTGGTCTCCCCATCCTCCGCGACCCTTCGCGGGGGCTGTCACCGCGGGCGGGGGACGCCCAGAACAGCCCTCTGTTGAGTAAGCTCCAGTTGTTTACTTACCGCAAGTTTTAGGGGAGAGCATCCTATGCTGCAGGGAAGTGAATCTCCTGTAAGAATACAAGGGAGGGGAAAGTCACACTTTCAAGAACCGTGGGGTGGGATTGGGGGAAGTGAGTAGGTTTGTGGTGGTTTTCTTCTCCTAACTCGAGTTAGGAGAAAAGCCAGATTTTGCTGCCTGGCTTTTCTCCACCCCTTTGATGCTGTAGGAATTTCATTTGCAATCGCTAGTCCTTGTTAAAAAAAAAAAATGCCTGGCTGTACTATGCCATTTGGGGAACGTCATCATGACTAGAATTACATAAGTGAACTGCATGTTACTCCTATTTCCAGCCAGTAAAGAATGACTGTGGGCTGGGATTCAGGAAAATGGCTCTTCTTTGTGATGGGACATGGGCGGTCTATAAGTTTTAAAGGTTGCAACTAATGGATTCTCAGTTGTGAAGACAGAGATGACAGCTAATAAAAAAGGGATAGCATTGGGCACCTAAAATGGCATCTTTATACTTTTTATGGGGTGTTATATTTCCAGCACCAAGGAGAGTACCTGTATGTAGGAGGAGTATACTAAATGTTTTAGGAAATTATTGGGTGAATGGATGGCAGAAAACCCAAGCTCCTGTTACATGGGTACCAGACTATTCAGAGAGGACAGAAAGACAAATATTCCTCCAAAAAAGAGTTTTTTATCCCTGTATGTCTGATGACCAGATTTTAGCAACTCAGCATGCATTGATGCTGGCACTTTCTTGTCCTTAGAAAAGGTCAAGGTTTCAGGCAAGATGGACAGGAAATCCAAGGTGTTCCAAATATCAATTTCGTTGAAATTAGAAAATGCTCTCCAGTGCATTTTATCCATGAAATAGTTCATGAGCTCAGCACAGATCAGTTGGGGACAAAGGGACACTACTTTGCAAGCTCTAAGTATGGAGTTAGGAATTGTTGGGAAAAAATAGACCATGTAATTGCCAACAATGACTGTCAAGTTTTATAAATTTATTTCCCAGGGTAGGTTAAAAAGGACTGCTATTTCTGCCATGTATCAATAAATTTACAACAATCCAATTACTAAATTGATCTTGGATTCTAAGAGCAGCAAAATCTGATGATAGATACCTGCATAAATTAAGATCCTCTTGACAACTTCAGTCATTGTTTATTTCATCATGTATTTTGTTATATATTATTATAGCAACAGTGCCTCCACATGTAAGATAACCTTCTTGCATTTCAGAAATGTATATGAACTTTCACAGTTATATTTATCTTTTTCAGTACATTTTCTAAGCAAAGTATAGTGTCTTACCAAGCCAGTATTAAAGACTGGCGATATTTGGCCTCAGCCTAGTTTTCTAGCTCCTCTAAGTACTTCTTCCTTTTAGTTCTGTCCCTCATTAGCCTGTTTGATGCACAAACCTATTTCAAATGGTAATTCCTTCTCAAAACATTTTCTGATCTCATCAGAGATTTTTCCTTCTGGATACTGAGGATATTTTGTTAGTACCTCTTTATTATACTCTTCAGATGTTAGCATTAATTGTCCAGACACTGTACTAAGAGGTAATGGATAGCAGCAGCGTTTAATTTGGACTTACTCCATCCTAGTTATAGAGTCAATTAGATTACCTCTTTTAATCCTGAACATTATGAGTGTTATTCTGTTATTTTTCTCATTTATCAATGAGTAAACAAGTATAAAAGGTTAATTTTCTGGAGATCACAGAGCTAGTAAGTGTTGTAATTGGTGTATAAGCCTAGGTAGTTTGTATTCTCAGTCTTCTGCTTACAAACTCCATTACAATTTTTCATGTGCGTTTTTTTTGGTGGTACTGGGGTTTGAACTCGGCTTCATGCTTGCTAGACAGGTGCTCTACCACTTGAGCCACTACACCAGACCGTTTTTGTGTTGGGTATTTTCTAGATAGGGTCTCATGATATTTGCCTGGGCAGGGCTCAAACCATGATCCTCCTGAGTAGCTAGGATTACAGGCATGAGCCAAGGGCACCCAGATCATGTACACTTTTTTCATGCACCTGTGTTTTAGTGAGCTAGAAATTACTTTATACCAGTAGTAATATATTAATCTTTGATCCCTTGTTGTTCCTAATGTAAAAGAACTGATTGTAATACAACCTGATGGTGGAAGTACACAGCAAGGTCATGGGATTTAGGTGACTGGGAACAGTGAAGGGGTCCTGGAACAGAGGACTTTTAGATCCAGCAATGAAGGGTGAGTAGACATTGGCAAGAGAAAAGGGTAGACAGCACAGGAATTGGGAAGATGAGTTAGAGTGGGTGACAGTCCTATTCATGTCAGCTGGAGCTGTGCTATCCAGACAAGCAGCCAATAGCTGTGCGTTGCTCCTGAGCACATGAAATGTCGCTAGTCCAAATTGAGATGTAAGATTCAAAATATAAAGTTTTCACTGGAATTTGAAAATTTAATATAAAAAAGAATGTAAATACCTCAATAAATTGCTTAAATTGATTACATATTAAAATGATAACATTTAGGATATATTAGGTTAAATACAGTATTCATTTTTGCTTCTCTGTTTTAAGAAGGCCACTAGAGGATTTAAAGTTATATGTACAGCCCACATATTTCTATTGGACAACACAGTTCTAGAATTTAGAGGAATTTCATTATAATTGTTGTTTTTGTGTGCACCTGTGCATGGAGAGAGAGGGATGGGAGACTAGTTTGGGGAGGTGGTATTGGAGGTATGAATAAGATTGGAAAAGATGGGATACAGGTAGGACTCTATAATTGTGTTTATAACAGAAAGAGAGGAAGATCAGGCAGTAAACTTCAGAGTAGTGTGGGCAGCCTTTAAAAGGTTTTTAAGCTCTCAGTATGCATGGAATGGAGCAATGTTTTTAATGACTCACTCTGATAATGGATAGTGCAGCCTTATGCTCTTAATTCAGTTACAGGTCTTTCTGATAAAGATATAGGTAGATGTCTAAAGACATTCTACATATGAGAATGTTTGGTTCTCTGGAGAGAGCTGTCCATGTTTTCATAAATCTAAACTACTTTGCTTGTCTTCCTTTGATGTGTTTCCAAGCTGTCCCAAGCGGTAGGAGTTCGTCCATACAACTAGACATACTCTTTTGGCATCTGATGTAACATTCTGTTACTCATATTTTCTCAAAAATAAACCCGCTTTTTCTACATTGTAAGCAGAGGAAGTCTTTCCTTAATGATCTCTGAAAAAAAATTGCCTTTGTACTCCTCCTTGTCTTTCTGTACACATTTTAATTTTATTATTTTTTTAATAACAGGTTTTCACTATGTTGTGTGTATATATAAATATGATAGTGGCTTTTAAATGGTTTAAAAAGCCATTTAAATGCTCTGGAACCTTCTTTTGGAAACAGAAAGTTTCCTTATATTGTATTTGATTTGATATGTAATTTGATGTCACTTTACCTACTTGTTCCCATTTTTAAGGACATCTAATCACTGATTCCATTTTAAAAAATGTCTTTGATAAACTGTTTACCATTGGTAGATATTGCTTAAGTAACAATGTGGCCTGTTTGCTGAAACATTTTTTTCAGAATTTTGTCTAACCTACTAATTGGTACCTGTTACACAATAATAGGCATGGTATTAGATGAGTAGTTAATCTAATGCCTTCACTTACTCTCTTAAACTGCTTCTTTCCTCTATTGTTTTGGATTGTGCCTTTCTTGTAAACATGGTTTGAGTGCCCACAGAAATTTCAGTTTTCTTGACTTATCCTTTTTCACATTATTTTGTTTTTCTCTTTCTATCTCCTGTCCCATTCCATAATCACTTCCTTTTAATTTTATATTTCTTACTTCCTATTTGTTAAGCACAGTGCCATGTATTGAAGATACTGTGTTTGGAGCAGGCAGAACTATCTTCTCCCAGTTCCTCAGTGGTGGGACAAATGGCAGAAGAAAGTTTTTACTCAGTATTATTTGATATATGTAAAGATAATGGGGCGGTAGTGTTCTAATAAACCAATTCCCAGTCCTAAAAGAAGCCTGAATTTGGAGCATTCCTTTTTGTTTTTTTCTTTTTAATACTGGAGATTGTACCCAGGGCTCAGTAGAGCTCTGTCACTTGAGCTACGCCCCAGCCTTTTTGTTTTGTTGTTTTTTTGATAGGGTCTTGCTAACTTCGCCTGGGCTGATCTCCACATTTGTAGCATTTCTAGCACTACAATTTTCTATGCTGTGGAGTAAGTACTGCCAACCTGGTTGATTTTTAGCTCCTAACATGATGTTCCTGGAAAGAAGCCAGAGAGATTGTGAGCTCTCACGAGCAGGCCCCGTAACGGAGCATATATGTTACAAAGAGTAATAGTGATGCCCACAGACCTACCACCCAACCCAAGTAGAACGATACCAGTGTTATTATGATTTGTGATTCCTGTTGTCGAAATTATTTAGATTTTGTCTCTGATGTAATAACAGCAAACACTTAACAGTGCTTAATGTACAGCAAGTACGAGTCTATGTAGTTCACTAAATCTTTATTTCTTACAGTATCTCTATTAGTAGCGTTAAATCATTTTGCACACAGGGACTTTAAGTAACTACTGACACAGTTAGGAAATGGTAGATCCAGGCTCTAACCCAGGTTATCTAATTCCAGAATTTGCTCATAACCACTACACATTGTGCCTCTGCCCCCTTCCCCCTTTGGTACTGGGGTTAGGGCATCACACTTGGTTAGCAGGCACTCTACCACTTAGACCCCAATTTAGTTATTTTTCAGATAGAATTTTATGTTTTGCCTGGAGCTGGCCTTGCCTCAAACCTTGATCCTCCCATCTCCACTTCCCAAACAGCTGGGATTACAGGTGTGCACCACCACATGCAGCCCTTACACACTGTCTTTCTTAATGGTGTCTTAATTTATAAATACTTTCCCTATGTTCTAGTCACAAAAGGCTTACATTCTGCTTTCAGGGCAGTTTATCCCCAGTATAATATCAAGCTTGCTGCCATATTCCACTTTAGTGGATTTCAACGTATCATGAAATGTCTTGAGAAATTTCGAAGGTCTGCTTTAGAAATAGTTTGCTTGTGATCCTTTTTGTTTCACATACTGTGCTCCATTTGTATGTGACTGTGAGACTGACAGTGAGTTTTTTGAGTTCATTTTCTGTGTTCAGAACATTTCATTCTTTCTGACCTATTTCGGCAGCAAGTGGCCTCTCAGGAGATGGTTATTCCACATGAGTGAGCGGAAACAAGGCAATATGGTGATGGACATATTTTTATACAAAGCCCGTTGAACAAAGGTTACTGGCAGCTAGAAAAGACAAAAAAACTGAACAAAAGTTTACTGAAATGGTCGTTAAAATGCTGTTATTAAAGTTTAAAAATAAGAAACTGGCACCCACTTTTAACTCAAAGAGAGAAGGCTCAAACAATAAATAGTTGAAAATAGTTTTTGTGTATTTTCTGATTAAATTTAGCCTTGCCTAGTTGATGTATTTTTACAACAGTTAAAAATACTACTTGTATTTCAAAATGCCTAAGACCTATTTTTCACACTAAATTGACAGACATTAAAGAATTTAAGATAGGAGAAATGTATGTTACAAGGAAAACTGTGGCACAATAAAATTTTAAAGAGTTTGTTTGAGGAAGCAGTGATTGATGAAATCAGTTCCAAACTAGAAGGGCTTCAGGGATCTTGCTGAGAGACTTCAAGGAGAAGGCTTTTATGGGATGAAGATGGAAGTAAAGCAAAGGAAATATTTGATGGTTTATACTTATATAGTTGTCTGCCTATCATGCTGGAACTCCCTAGTTATGTAACTATAAATAGGTGATTGCTTCTGATTGGTTGGCCTTAAGTCTCATTTTTCTTTCATATGGTGTTTACAAGAAATAGACAAAGTCATTTTGCTTCTGTTTGCAGCTCAAACAGGCTAAGATCATTTATGAAGTCTGTTTTTGTCTGTTCAGGGACTCTTCAGGCCTGGACTGTATGTTAATTTTTTTTACATGTGATAGGGGTAATGTAACTGGTTGAAGCTTTGAGGAGTTTTTGCCCATATATAGGATTTTATCTGAACCTTCCACGTAGATCAGAATCTGCTCCTTTTGAAATTCTACTAGATAGTATCTCGAAAGTTATCTTAGCAACATTTTAAAGATTTAGCTGTCACACACTGCTAATAAAGTTGAATTAGCTATGCCATGAGGGAGCCAGGATGTACGTCCTGTCATTTAACTAGCCATGTTGTTTGAAGATTAATCTCTCAGTCTTCTTTTATTAATAGAAATGTTGGTATCACCAATATTGGTCTGTGTTTGAGAAAAATGACAGGACTGGAATTTATGGCTAATTTGGTATTTTTTCTTCTTGGCAGGAAGAGTGTATAGTCAGACAGTGATAGAACTGCAGAGGACTTCAGTAATCTCATTCCCTCCTCTCATTTTGTAATGAGGAAAAGCCAGTCTGTAACGATGATCATTGAGTGAATTTGAAGTCAGAAAACATGACTTATCTATACTTGTTTTGAGCCCTTTTTTCCTATTACATATTTTTAAAGTCTCTTTTCCAAGTAAAAGAGATTTTCTACCCTCTATCCCAGTTTTCTCTTCAGTTGAGCCAATATTTATAAAACATCATGTGCTACACTATCAGAGACACGGGGACCTTTCCAGTAAATGATCTCATTTTCTGCCTTGAGGAGAAAATGGAGTTGCTGTCTTGGAAATCATTTGTTCAAATCCCCTCCCCCCCCCAATATATGTCCCTGTAATGCAAAGTCTGGATTGATGAAAAACATTTCCAAGTTCTGTCATAATGAAGGTTTCGTTGTGTTATGTATTCCATCAACCAGATGCACTTGTGTGAGACTTGGAATCAAGGTGCAATGCATGAAGCATCTGTTTGTTGATGTGGGCCTAGCACGGGGATACCCAAATGTTAGCATACATTACAGTTATCTAGAGTGTTTTTGAAACCCAGATTGCTAGGTCCTACCCCCAACAGTTTCTGAACACAACCTTCCTAACAAGTTTCAGATACCATCTTTGATGACCTTACAGTATAAGCATCATCTGGAAATTAGAGAAACATTCTGTTTCTAAAAGAAATGCTTACAAGATGATCTTTCATTTTCTCAAATTGACACATTCATTCAGCATATATTTATGGTGTGCTTGCCATGTACCAGAAAGTCTGCAAGGCTTTGGGGAAAGAGGGTGGTGAGCAGAACATCCCTGTCCTCACAGTGGAACTTTTGGTGAAGTGCAACTATGTGTTAGCACAAGTGTACAGTTTTGACTAGGAATACTTGACTTTTTAAGGAAAGGCTTTGCTGAGAAACAGATACTTAATGTGTGAGTTGAAGGATGAGGAGGAAGTGAGTAGGCCAGGGAGGGAGCAATCCACTTTCTTGGCAGAGTATAGTATGAACAGCGAAAAGAGCTTGACAGGAATTGGTGATTGAAGAGGGCTGGTGTAGGAGAACTTGGGGTGAATCAGTGGGAGAAGGAGCCGGAGCAATAGGGAGTAGGCCAACCGAGTCACTATTACAGCATCCCAGGTAAGAGGAGATGGCAGCTTGGATTCTGCCATCTGGCACTGATAAAGACAGATGTCACCAATTTTGAGTCATATGTAGAACATTTTTTTCTTTCTTTTTAAAATTATATGACTTGTTGGGTTGAAGTATATACACAAGCTGCAGGTTGATTGATCTTATTCTGCTTTTTCCTTTAGGAATTGTCCAGCCTGCTCCCACAAGTGGATGAGTAGACAGCAGTGATTGAACTAAGTGCCAGCAAGGGGTTGTCCTTGGTTTTGTGCCTTGTAGCACTCTTCAAGTTCTTTGCACGTCTTCTACAGCAACTTTTAAAAAATGAAGCAGTTGAAAAGAAAAAGGAAAAGTAATTTTAGTGTTCAAGAAACTCAGACCCTTTTGAAAGAAATTACCAAAAGGAAAGAAGTCATTTTTTCTAAGCAGCTCAACACAACAATAAATGTGATGAAGCGAATGGCATGGGAGGAGATTGCACAGTGTGTGAATGCCGTAGGAGAAGGGGAACAGAGGACAGGGACAGAAGTGAAAAGGAGATACCTTGACTGGCGAGCACTTATGAAGAGAAAGAGAATGAAGGCAAACATTAAACTGGTTGGTTCAGGGTACCCCCTTCCCACATCTGATTTAGATGACTCGCTCACTGAAGAGATAGATGAGAAGATTGCATTCCGAAATGATGCAAATTTTGACTGGCAGAATGTGGCAGATTTCAGGGATGCAGGTGGATCCTTAACAGAGGTCAAAGTGGAAGAGGAAGAAAGGGATTCCCAGAGTCCTGAAGTAAGTATTAGCCTGTGACAATGCTAATGTGGGAGTTTATAATCCAGTCATAGTTGAGTTCTCAGATTTTCAAGCTTACTTAAAGTTTACACATAACAAGATCATTCTGTTTGTTTTCTCTTTACACCTAAATTTAATTTCTTGATTATATACGTTGGTGACATCAGGTAATTCATGTATGCATTTCTTGCAGTTCAAATTAAATGGTTTTATGTGTTGAAACAATACAGAAGCCTTTAAGAGATATTTGGACAAATTGACATCCACGAAGTAGAAGTAATACTAAATGTCACTTTGCTCTTTTCTCTTAGTTTGAGATTGAGGAGGAGGAAGAAATGTTGTCATCTGTCATACCAGATTCCAGAAGGGAAAATGAGCTTCCGGATTTTCCCCACATTGATGAGTTTTTCACCCTCAACTCAACACCTTCTAGATCTGCATATGATGAGCCCCATTTACTTGTAAACATAGAGAAACAGAAACTTGAGTTGGAAAAACGACGACTGGATATTGAGGCAGAAAGACTGCAGGTAGAAAAGGAACGCCTGCAGATAGAGAAAGAGAGGCTGCGACATTTAGATTTGGAGCACGAGCGGCTGCAGCTGGAGAAGGAACGGCTCCAGATTGAGAGAGAGAAGCTCAGGCTACAGATAGTTAGTTCTGAAAAACCATCTCTGGAAAATGAACTTGGCCAAGGTGAAAAGTCTGTACTTCAGCCACAGGACATAGAAACAGAGAAGTTGAAACTTGAGCGAGAGCGCTTGCAGCTGGAAAAAGATAGGCTGCAATTTTTGAAGTTTGAATCAGAAAAGCTGCAGATTGAAAAGGAACGCTTACAAGTGGAGAAAGAGAGACTTCGAATTCAGAAGGAAGGACATTTGCAGTGACCTTTTTTAGGTCTCCATTTAGCAAATGTTTGTAAACTGTAGTTGTTTCTGGTTTCAGGTGATATAAGGTGGTTGGCTGGATTATCTATGTTTTTTTTCTTTTTAGTTTCTTTTCCAGTCTAATGTCAGTGTTTCCAGTAGGAAAAAGATATATGTGGGTAACTGTATGCTTATGTAGTATATAATATAAATGCTCTGTGCCCTTGCATAAACGTAACTGCAGAAGATTATTGTGCTAGGCTCTTACATTAGTGCTATTGATTAGCGTCTTGTATTATCTGTACCCCAGAGTTTACAATTCTGTCTGTGTAACATTCTAGTCCAGTGGTTCTCATGTGGGGTTGATTTTGACCCCCAGAAGACATTTGGCGCTGTCTGGAGACATATTTGGTTGCCAAAAGTGGGTTGAGGAGGGTGGATTGTGACTGGCATCTAGCATATAGTTGCCACTGTTGCTGCTAAACATCACGTACCACATGGTCACCCCCGTCACAGTAAAGAATTACCCAACCAAAGTGTCATTAGTGCTGAGTTTGAGAAACACTATTCTAGCCTAACTGTGCACCTCTATAGCTATGTTTTACAGTTTTAGAATATTAAAACCGCAGATATGTGCATAGATACTTAAATGGCCAAAAAACTTTTAACTATGAAATATTACTGTGTAGTATATTGAATGTAGGAAGTTATGAAGATGCTAGGTACTTTATTCCCATGTTCCATCTATAAATAGCTTGAAATTCATGTAACAATACAGGGAGCATCTGAGATTGTCTAAAATGGGTCACTTCTAAAAGCAGTTAATTCATCTATTGATGTTTTAGAAGCAACACACAATTTGGAAGCTCTAGTTCCCTTTGTTGAATCTGTTGTCTTAGCTTGAATACAAAACCTCATATGATTTCAGTCATATACTGAAATCTTCTGTAAGAGAATGACAGAAGCTAGTAAAGATGGCACTAGTAGTCCATGAGCTTATAACAGTGAATGGTTGGTTGACTTTTAAAATAAAGAATAGCTATTTGGGAGTGGGAGGTGGGGGAGAGTGTCCTCTGTATCAAATAATAATGGTGATGTTGAAATAATGGTAGTAGCTCTGTGTTATGGATGGGGGAAGTAATTATATACTGTTTGTCATAAACTGTACAACAGTTCTTGAGAGTAGTAGCTGTTGTTATTCCTGAATTTCAAGCTCAGAGATTTCGCATAATGAGTAAATGGCTGATCTTTTATATTGCAGTGTATGTTGTCTTGATGCCTCCTTGGAGGAACACTTTTGTGTTTTCAGTCCTTTGGAATTCCGAAACCAAAGGCCTGCTCAACCTGATGACTTGCCTTCAGTTTGCTGACAGTGGTTTTTCCCCAGTCCAGGTGATCCTTCTGGCACACTGAAATTGAAAATAGCTGCACGAGTTCACTTTTTGTTTTCTGATTTCCAGGGCTGATATGTAGCTTTAATACATTTCCTCTTCTATTGACATACTACCTTGATTCTGTGTTTGTTCCCTATTAATTTAAAAATGACTTGAAATCATGTTGAGTATGGGTATGGAAAGGAAAAATATACTTCTGCTTACTTAACCCTGATTTTGAAATAGTGTTATTTTTCTATGACTACAATAAATGCTTCTACCATAGAAATGAATTTGCCTATCCTGTCATTTCAAGTGATGCTCAAAGCTCTAAAGGGTAGAAGTTAACAACCTGGGAGAAAACCCTGTGGTGGTGGGTGGATCAGGGGCTTAACTTATACACTAGATTTTGAACTGTGTACCTGACATATATTACTGATTTGCCCCTCAAAAAACTCACCTTGTCTCTACTTTTATGAGAAGTGAAATGTTATCTCATCAATTTAATTAACTCAGTGTGTTTTAAAAAAAATCATGCCAATACTGAGATTTCAGCACAAGAGCTCTAAGAAGAGGGAGTAGTGACAGTTTAGGTGTAGTCATAAATCTTGTAGCTTTGCCATTTGCTACTGTGAATGTCATTTAACTTGCACTTCCACTTAATTTTATCACTTTTAAAATGAGCATAATGATACCTCTTTGGTAGTGTTCCATAGATTTTTTTGTTTGTTTGTTTTATTTGAGAATGATATATGTAAAGTGCATAAACTATAGAATGCTACTTAAGTGTAAGATGATATACGTGATGGGTTTGAGATCAGTAGATTTTAAATTCCTATGGAAAGCATGAAGATACCCATTTATTCATTTTGGGTGGAGCACCCTTAAGTTCCTGGGAGTAAGGAACTTTAAAAAATAAAAAAGAAGAAGCCTAATGTCTTCCCAGGCTTTGGTTACAGAACCTTGGGTTTCTTAACCTGCCTAGTACAGATGGGTCAGGCTACTCCAATAGGAAATGGTATTGCTGCATTTCTGAGGTGGTTGGCACACTTGAGTGAGTTGTGTTTGTTACCTGTGGCTATGCAACAGACCATCAAAAATTTGGTAGCTGATAGCATTTGTTGCCCTTAACGCAGAGAAACTAAAGCAGATACCTTAAAGCAACTGAGGCCAATAGGAAAAGGGGAACAGGTACTAGAGAAAAGGTTAGATCAAAAAGAATTAACCTAGAAGGTAACACCCACGCACAGGAAATCAATGTGAGTCAATGCCCTGTATAGCTATCCTTATCTCAACCAGCAAAACCCTTGTTCCTTCCTATTCTTGCTTATACTCTCTCTACAACAAAATTAGAAATAAGGGCAAAATAGTTTCTGCTGGGTATTGAGGGGGTCCGGGGAGAGGGAGGGGGTGGAGTGGGTGGTAAGGGAGGGGGTGGGGGCAGGGGGGAGAAATGAACCAAGCTTTGTATGCACATATGAATAATAAAAGAAAAATGAAAAAAAAAATTTGGTAGCTGAAAACAACAGCCATTTATTTTTCTCATTATCTTAGAATTAGGTAAACATAGCTGGGTGTTTTTGATCTTTGCTGCATTCCATGGTGGGCTGCAGCTTGCTCGATGGTTCTGCTTTTGGGGTTAGCTGGACCTGGGGTAGATGGATAGATCAATGATGGGGCTGTGCTCTCATCTTGCTGTTTGATCCTTTAGCCTGGCTTCTAATGGGAATGATAGGAGCCAAAGAGAGAAAACAGAGCTCAAGATATCTTGAGGCTTAGTCTCAGCAAGTCACTAAATCACACTCCTGCTGTGCTGTGTTGGCCAAAGTTAATCAACAGGGCAGACCAGAGTAAAAGAGTGGGGAATAGAATTCATTCACCTCTTGGTAAGAGACACTGAAGTTCTGTAAAAGCTGGAGATAAAAGGATATGTGAGAAATTGTGGCCATTTTTGTGGGATAGTTGGGCTGTGGTACTCCTGATGGTATCAGTGGCCCAGGTGGCTTCTGTCCTAGATAAGAATGCTCTGATAAGGACTTGAATTATCACCTTGATCACAAAAGGAACTTCTGCCCATTCTTTTTGTGAAGTTGCTGACTTGGAAGGAAGAAGCAGCAGGCATTCTCTTAGATCTTTTTCAATATTACTGTAGCCTTTATAATTCAAGAGAATTCCTTCCGTTTTGTGTTGTCCATTTTATATTACTTTGCTTCTCTTCATTTTTCTACCTCTCCATGCACTGTCACCCCTGTCCTGTGTGTGAAAGGAGAGTCTACTGCTTCTAGAACAGTTTGAGTTAATAGCTAACTTTCCTCACTACTCTGCTCTCAATAGTTCTTGTTGTGAGTCCAATATGACTTTTATTGTTTGCTCTACATTTGTTTCAGCACTATACTTTCCTGAAAGTAAATTTCATTTTTTAGTATTAATTTTTTTAACTTGTCAGGACTTT
This sequence comes from Castor canadensis, assembly GCF_047511655.1. Lineage (NCBI taxonomy): Eukaryota > Metazoa > Chordata > Mammalia > Rodentia > Castoridae > Castor > Castor canadensis. Next base: position 194,063,109 of record NC_133387.1, read on the forward strand.
TTTTTTTTTTCAAACCTGAAGTTGTAACTTTTGATTTGGTTTTTGGCCTCTAGTTTTTTGGGGTTTTTTTTGACATGCACTAATCATTGATATAAATACCAGGCAGTGTTTTGCACAATGCCTAATTAAAATCCAGATGAAGATGGTCTGTCAAATGTGTCTCTGAAACTCTCCCTCAATTCAAACTGAAAAAAGATTTAGCCTTTGTGTAGCTGGAAGACAGCTGGAGAAGAACAAAACTTTTGGAGGGATGGAGGGGGAGATAAACTTGTTGCTTAAATCTCAGATTGAGCACTGTAGACACAAACTGTTTGAATTAAGACAAAGCTAAACTGGAATTTGAATTTTGAAATATGTTGAAAGGTTAAGAAAACTCAATGATTTTCAAAAGGGATTACCTTTTATTATTTGCCATTTTTTTCTTATGTGACCTATTTATCTTTTAAAAATAATGATTTGAAAAATAGTTAATGAATTGAAATACTGTCTATTCCTTTCAAATTTAAGTCTCAGTTCCAATGTAATAAACCTGTATTTCTAATTATTACAATCATTTCACTCTATTTATATTGCTCTTTTCTCAAATATAAGAATCTGGTACCAGAACTGAACTCATTAGCTCCCTCCTCTCATAAATACTTTTCCCTCTGCAATGGCACCATTTGTATCAAGTTGTTTGGGAATTTTAAAGGTGTCTTCAAATCCATTGCCTTCTTCACTCTACTCAAGTTATCGATCCAGTTCTATCTTTTCTTGTACCGCCTCAGGTCAGCCACCAACTCACGTGTAGTCCTTAGCATGGGCGCACCTGCAGCCTGTATTCAGCAGCTTTCTCTCTTAGTTCCTTCCCATCCAATCCTTTTTTCAGAATAGATTTCTCAAAGTAGTCTTTCCTTTATGTCCTGTTAGTTGACAGGGCATGAAGTGTAGTGGAAAGAGAGCAAAGCTCAAGAAAGACCACAAGTCTAGTCCAAGCTCCCGGTCACCAGCTGGGTGATAGTCACAGTCTCTGAGCCTCATATTTCTTGTCTATTTTACATCTGGTAAAATGTAAAATTTCACCATATTTGAAATAAAAATATATGAGAATACAGTTTAAAACTAGAAAGCAACTTAGAGGTATCACAAATTTGTCTTCCCTGCAGTCTCTCCTGTTCCTTTTTGTTATTGAGTATATTCTACAAATGTCGTTTGCTCACCCTGTTTAGGACTTCCTCATACCAACACGAGTGTGCTTGCCAAGCTGTTCTCCAAATAGTCATGCATTTCTTATCTTTGCCATTGATCATATTACCTTTCACTCCTCACCTTTCCATTTTTTATCCTACAGTAAGAACTAGCAGCACAAATTTCTTTCAGAACCAGGGGCTTTATCATTTCTACTACTGTATACCATAATTTGAAAATATAAAAATGAATTTCACTGAAAAAAATGGAAAATGTTACCACATAAGATCATATCATATCTTCTAAAGTTTGCTTGGAGACCATTTGAGTAGAAATGGTAAAGCTTTTCTAGTTATGAATCATTGCCCTTTTGTCCAAGACTGTTCTCAACCATAGGAATGAAAAATGGCAGCCAGGTGTGTACTCTTTGATTGCTTCTCTGCTACACTGTGTGAACTTGGACCAGAAATGGCCATGGCTTGACCTTGCATTACCTGAGACAACTGTACCACCCAAAGGATTCCCGGTCCTATTAAATAAAGAGGACTTGTGTCCTCATCCACATTTGCTAACTTTTGTTGATTTTGCAAATAAATGGATGACAAAGATTTTAATTCATCCCTGCTAATTCTGCACTCTGGTGCCCTCCTATGACACCTCCAGTGGGGTCAGTGACTGGGTTGAGAGTCTTTCTTTCCCCAAATTGTAGATAGTAATTTAAGTATACAATTTAGTGAAAAAAAAAGTCATGTTTATGAAAACAAGCTCAAGTTTCTTAATGAGGCCACGTAGAAAACATTTTCTTTGAAAGGTATGGATTTATTTATTTAAATTTATTTATTATAAATTAATTTATTAATTTATTCAGCAATGCTCTTTACATTTATTTATTATCATAATTATGTAACATAGACAAAACACAATTGAGCTTTTTACAAACTCTTATAAGGATACCACTGAATCACTACAAGTGTGCTACTAAAATATCACCTTTGATGTGAATGTCTACTTTATATCAAGATGATATTGCTAATAACTATTCATTTTACTTATCAAAATACACATTGATAAATTGCCTATTTTTCCCAAACACTCTCCAATGAATGGAGTTGTAAACCTATGTTAGGCTGTTCAGAAAGAAGAGGCATCTGAAATAGATTAGTTTGGATTGGTTGTTCAAAAAATAGGCTTATAATCTACTCAGAGCCAATGAAACGTAAGAGGTATTTGTTGGAATTTCTGTGAAAGAGAAGATTTTACTCTTCTCCTTTAAGTCTTAACTCCCCATGTAGACAAAAGGTAAAGAGGTAGAAAGCCACTTTGCTACATGGAGTGGTGATGTCTAGAAATATCTGTATGGCACCTATCAAGGAAGGCAGAGCAGAAAGAAGTTGAGTCCTTGATGATGTCATTTTGGACTGCTGGATCAACCTCATCTCATTTTGAAACTGCTGATTCTGAATTTTCAGTTTTTCATGTCAGTAAGCTCCTATTCTGTATTTTCTTAGGTTCTACATTTGTCTATTTGGCATCCATTATCATGTAGTCAATTATATTAACTATATTTTTTCTTATATTATGTGCAGTATTCTTGATGCTGTGTGTTTGTAGCCTTTCTGATTTTAGAGACTGCCCTTCCCCACTCTACCATTTCTTATAAATAGCAAAGGAGACCAAATGCTACTAGACCTGGGACCAAACTTAGGCATCCCAATTGCAGGGGAGAATTCTGTCTCTTAACTGCCCATACACCTAAAAATAAAAATTAAGGTAACAACGCTTTCAGAAAGAAAATGTCAAAATTTCAAGGCTACAAAATAGCCATATTAAAATTTATAAATGATATCTTGCAAAAGAAGTGACAGTAAGCTGATGTTAATTGAAAGTTTCTTAAGGTTCTTATTAGATCAACAGAAATTATAAAATGTCAATTTTCTTAATTGAAAAGAAGTTATACAAAGAAGTAGGTTTTGAAAATATTAATTGCATTTGCTTCTGTTAAAACCAATAAAGTATAATTATAATATATTCAGTTTTGATATAAATAAAATATTTAAATTTAATATAATATTGAGTTCACACAACTATTTTTTAAATTTTCAGCTAGTTTTATATTCTGCCACAAAGCTAATCATTAAAATTATACATGCATATAGGGGCACACATTTCTTTTAAAAATTTTGTCCCAGGGTTTCACATGGTTTGGCACAGCGTGCCTTTGTTTAAATTTTGATACTCCCTCTTTAATTTTTTTACAATAATTTTTAAATGTTTCATGAAAATATTATTTACCGGAATACTAAATTTTTTGGCTCCCCTTTAAATTTCGTACTTGAAGCAAATGTCTTGTGTGTCTCATCCTAATTTTGGAGGTGGAAAAGGAGTTAGGTTTATTTGAAGAAATAACACATTCCTAATGTTCAAAGCCACTACAAATGTTTTTTGAAATGTTCTTTATTTGAGTTTTCTTGGAAATGATTCAGACATTTATTTGTCTCTTTAAATTCATTGATCATTTTTATAATCATTTTTATGAATTCCTTTAGATTTCATCCACTTCACTTTCATTAGTGTTTGTGACTGTGGGGTTGTTGAGTTTTGGAGAAGTCATGTTGCCTTGTTTTTCGTATGTTTCTGGGTTGGTATTTCAGCACTGTAGACCAAGTTGTTGATTGGAAGGTCTAATCACCCATTGGTTTTCAGATGAAATCGTCTCAATGGTCAGGCAGGACAGTGTAGTGGCCAGGCTGAGGAGCTGTTTCTCATCACTGGACTGGGGGTATGGCTCAGTAGCCAAGCATCTGCCCACATTCTCAAGGTAAAAGACTTGATCCCTAACACTGCTTGGATTGAGGAAATTTATTTGGAGTCTCTTGTGGAATGATCAGTTGTCCTATAAGCTGCTTTCACTATGGAAGCTCTGTGTACTGTGAGCTGTTTCTGGATACAGAGAGCTTTACAGCTAGGCAGGTTCCCACTTGCTCCTCAGGCCACCCAATTTGTGTCCTCAGGGGCAGCAAGCATCCAAAAATAGGTGCAACCCTTAAATGCATCAGAGAGGTGGGGGAGCAAACAGGACAATGAATTCTGCATTGGCAGTGGGGTACTGATGGTCCTAGGCACTTTGCCTACTGGTCTCTGTACTTATAGATACTGCCAGCAAATCACTTTCCCCTGTGGGTGAAGAGGCTGTGGAAGTCATGTGATTCAGAGGGTCTAGATTTAGGATCCTCAGTCTAGCCCACATTTTACCCACACTGGGATGTAGTTTCTGGAGGTGGGTCCTCGTGCTTTCAGACCCTGCTGATCAGTTCACCTCTCTTTGGGAAGGGAAGGATGCTATAGAAGTCATGTGATTCAGAGGGTTTGGGTTAGGGGTTCTAAGTCCTACCTGGCAGCCAACACATGTAGCCAGGAGGCAGGTCCTAAAGGCCTAATACTACACCAGCCATGGGCTTAGTGCTTAGTTTCCACTGTGAACCTTAAGTGATGGGACTTGCTCCTCACCAGGGAAGGCAGGACTTCTCTGGCCACCATGCCCTTCCCTGTTAGAGTTCCCCACTGCTTGAGCTTTTCTTCAGGACCACACAAGAACCTCTCTTCTCCACCATCACCTCTGTGACTACCTCCCACATAGACCCTATTGCAGGTTGTCTCAAGATTCCATGAGCTGTGATTATTCCTTGATTAATAGCCCCTGGAATATCTGAGTCTCAAACAATGGCCCTCTTTCAAAATGACATCTTGCTATAGTTCTCAGAGATGAGGAGAGTGACAGATGTTTTTGTTGTTGTTTTTTTCTGAGGCTAGCCTACTGTACTGAGTCAGTCATGGTCTCACAAATCTCCACACTGGATTTTATGATTCTATTTCACATTCAGTAAAGAATTACTAGTTATCATTCTTTTTATAATTTTTTTGTAGTATTTCCCCTGGAGTTTATAATATACACCTCTCACTTATGAAGTCTATATTCAAATAAAATATACCACTTAATTTGTAGTGAAAAGATCTTCAAACAGTATACCTTTAATTCCTCTCATCCTCTGCATGTTATTATCTTCTGTTTTTAATTTACATGTCTTTTAAGCTTCAGGAGTCCTGTGTCACCTGGAAGTTCATAGATTGACTTTTTTTCTGGCCTGTAGCACCACATCTCTTTGACTTCTGTCTCCAGCCTCAAGACCTCCTTTTCAGAAATCATGTTGTTAGGTCAGGACCACCTAGATGATATCTCTTACAAATAAGTCAACTGATTATAGGGATCTTAATCATAATCTGAAGAACTCTTTTTGCCATATTGTGAATTATAATCTTGGGTATGATACACTCTGATATGCACAACTCTTAAGCACACTCAACAGAAAGGATAATATATAAGGGTTTGCATTATTAAGCATCATCATAGAATTCTGCCTAATGCATTTATTTAAGGTCCCTGTCATATAGTTCTGTTATTGTTAAGTGAGGCTAGCACCTTTAGAGGCAAACTCTTGTATTAACAGACCTTCAAAGTGTCCTTTCCTTTCGTTTCAGTTAAAATCTTTTGGGAACAGTAAGCATGCCTGGGAGCCCTTTGTCCACCTTCCTGTCCACCATTCTTCTGAGCACACCCAGTTTATTCCCAATATCATTTTAACTTTTTGAACATGTGTTCCATGACCTTGAGCTGAGCATGCCTAGAAATTTGTCTGCCATCTTTCCATCTTGAATTATGGTCTTGAACTGAGCATGCTCAGGAATGTGCTTACTCCTACACCACTTTCCCACATGGATATCTATAGACTCCATAATAAGATCCCTGTACATGTTTTGTTCAGGGAAGATACTGTTTTGGAGATAACTCTAGTACTCTTCTTCCTACTGCAGGTATTAAATCTTTGTCCACTCTTCTATCTCTTGACTGTGCTTTTTGTCTTTGTATGAACATAGATGTAAATTCATTGCATTTCATTACAGTTCCAGCTCCTGGGCAGATATCTGCGTGTGGTTCCATTTATTGTTTTATTTGCTGATAGTGGGTTATTTTTTCTTTGTATGTGTTTTTTTTTCTTAAATACTAGACATTGTCGATAGAAGAACTTAGAGCTGAGTAAATGGCTCTCCTTTCTTATCAGGACCTTATTTTGGGAGAGATTCAGTGACTCTATTTAGGAATTAAGCTGGTTTTGTAGTTGGTGTCAACAGCTTTCGTGTAACAAGTCATCACATGGTGTGCTACTGTTGCTCTGTGCTTAATGAAGAGAATGAGGCATTAGATGTTTTTTTTTTCCTCAGAATTCCTGCCTTTCCTGTATGTTTTCAGCAACTTCTGCATACATCTGCCACAGCTGAGTCCTCCTTCCACACCATTATCCTCCCTTTCAGTGCTAGACAGTGGTTGTTGGTTAATTAGCACATAGTCTGTGGTGAAAGCTAGGATTTCCTGTTGGTCTTGTCCAGTTTTGGGCTTAGGCAGTCAGTTTTCACTCTGTCCTTGGGGTAGGACTTGGTCCTCTTCCCCCTCCTGGAAGCAAAACTATGATCAATCTCGGGTGGACTTTTCTGCTTCTCCACAGAATAGTAGTCTTCTGAATGATGTTGGTATAGACTCTTTGATCTATGAGAGCTTCCTGCTCATTTTAGAGATACTTGATCTTTAAGAATTTATTCATGTTTTAGCTGATTTCTTCCTGCTCATTTGTGTTTCTGCCAACACAGCACCTCTTCCTCTCTGCTGTTCCAAATGTGAATATACCTGTATATCCTGTTTCTCCTTGAAGGGGTTTGTACTTGCTTAAATCTCAGTTTGCTTGCTTGCAATGAGAAATTCTCTGATTTGCACAAGAAAAGTTATGATTCTCTAGATTCTTTGGCTTTTTCTCATGATTAGGATGAAAATGACATGTTTTTGAAGCTTTTTGCAGAAGCCCAGGGCAATAGAGATGAAATAAATAAAGCTGTGTCTGCTGAATTTCCATGACCAGGTGCTATGATAAGCAATTTATAAGCATTCATTCCCAACTTCACAGTAACATAAAATCCTTGGTATTAAGTGTTCTCATTTAACCTATGAAGTGACAGCTTTTTCCAGAGGCCAGAGAGGAAGAGCCTGAACAAGGATTCATACTTAGTTTTGTCTGATCAAAGCTCAAAATTTGTTCTTTCCATTACTCATTGCTGCCTCTGGAGCTAAGGAGCCCAGAGAGATAAAGTAGAGAAGTTTATAAAATATAAGCATAGGGGGTTTTGCCTTCAGCTTCATTTGAATACCTTCCTATATTCATTCCTCACATTCTGCCTCCCTAAAATGAAAGGCAGTATTTGGTATACCTGCTTCCACTGTTGCTGGGTCACAACCCTGTTAGTTACTCCTTTTCTAAGGTACAATTGGACAGAAACAATTCATGGAACCCATTTCCTGAGAAGTTGAAGGTGCATACTAGGAAACACCTTACTTTCAGAGGCAGTATAAACAAATGTTCCAGTCCTGGTGTCTTTGTTGAAGGTCCTTGCTGCAGACAATGACATATCTATCCTCTGGTAGTTGGACTTATCTCCAGGGGTAGATCACTGACCTTATGGAAGAATTGCTCTTGGCAGCTTTGCCTTCAGTCCTGGTTCTTTGTCCTTTTCACCTGGGAGACTATCTATAATCCTTTCTATGAATTATCTATTTTCTATTAATAAATTAATTTTGCTTAACTGAACTAGAGTGGGTTCTGTTGATACAGTTAGGAATCCTATCAGAAATAGTGGAAACTCAATTAGAGGAAATAATTGACAAAAAGTTTGAAGGGAAAGAATGCAATGCATTTTTGCAACTGGATTTGTGAATAATTTGGTGTTTTGGGGAAAAGTAGGTGAGAAAAGATGCTGGAGATGTTGACAGGCCTCATAAATAGACCTTGAGTTATCATAATTGGAAGGTGATGAATCATATTCATTTTTTAACCAAGTCACTCTGGCTGCCATTAGGGAATGGACTACAGAGGGACATAAGTGAGGCAAGAAATAAGGAGACCTATTTGGAGACAGTTCTAGTGTAACAGCTAGATTAAGGCAGTCATAGTATGGATGAGGAGCCTGGGACAGTGTACAGAGACATTTAGGAGATACAAGGCATCAAAGAAGATGATTGTTCAGACAGGAAGATGAAGAAAAAGGGTTTTAGAGTGATTCTCATGCTTAGGATATAGATTGGATGAATGGTAGTTCCACTCCCTGAAATAGGAGTCCAAGATGAGAGGTAGATGAAGAGTAAGACATGAGGAGTTTTACATGTTGCAATTGAAAAGTCAACAAAAGAGAGAGAATCAGTGGGCAATTAAATATGTGGTACTAGAATGAAAGCAGAAGTTTCTTTGTTACTAGTGCGAAGGTGACTGTAGAAGTCTTAATGGTGAAGAGATCAACCAGATGGACTATGTCCTATGAGAAGAGAAGAGAACAAAAGATACATCCTGAATTGGCAGAGGTTCTGTTGGCAGAAATAGGGAACACAAAATAGACTGAGCAGTTATGAACAGATGATTAGGGGGCAAATAATAATATCATGCGTGGTAGTGAATGAAGAGATCAGTTGGCTTAGTTTCATACTAAAAATGTTTACTTAATGGGACAAGATGTTTCTTAGTGGTCATGGGTAGAACATTTTGGTGAAGTGATGGGATCAAACAGTGGGTTAAATAACAAATTAAAGGTCATGTTTTCATTGATTAAGGTATGAAAGAAAGCAGAGAAGTGGGTCATAATCTGGAGGAAGACGAGAAGATAAGTGATCATAAAGTTTACCGTTTGTCCCTTAGCATGAGTGACTTAAACAGGAAAAGATCCATGGGCAGTTGGGATTTGTAGTGCTATGAGTTAAATAAAGAATTTATACTGACTTTTAACTTGCTCCAGATGACAATAGAATTTGGGGTACATTGTTAAAATAAGCCAAATTCTGAAGTCCTTGATGAATGCGCAGTAATAACAGAGAAGTCAGTAAAGAACATACACAAGTAGGCAGTTCATTTTGTTATCATGGATAGATGGCATGAACTTTAGATAAAAGAGGTTTTTTTTTTATGTGTGGAAGAAGAGATGCAATTTGAAGGATTACCATTTCTTTCCCTTCTGGTTTTGTGGTATGTAGAGTGATGTCAGAAGACTACATGCTTTGAGGAGGGTCTGAGGATGTTGGGAGTTTCTCTACTTTATAATGAGGACAATAAGGAAGATGGTGACAACATCAAAGAATGAGGTTAACAGCGTAAAATTGAATGTGGAGAAGGAAGAGAAGGGCAGAAGAGTATTGAAAGAAGACTGCAGACAAGACACAGAGGGGATTATTGGCATGAATTTGATGTGAAACTGTGATCAAGAATTTATTGTGCTGAGCCTCAGTGTTTCAAGCAGGTGTCAGAGTTGCAGTTTGTGAGTAAAGGTGGTAAGACCCAGTGATGGTGAAGCTACCTCCCTACTGTGACAGATGGTGGTCATGGAAACAATGATGCTGGTAGTCTTTGACTGTGCCTAGACATACATACAGAGTATTAATGGGAAGTAGGGAGCTGAGAAATTTCAGGCAAACAGGATTAATTAACTTCATGTTTTAGAAGTTTGAAGCTGCACCAGTTTTAGGTAACCAAAGGATTAAATAAATCTCTAGATGGAGGCTGCTATGGACTCGATTATTCCAAATCCTTTCTTTGTTAAAAAATGTTGAAAGCATTCACATTTATGTTGGAAAATTAACTCGAAAAATTTGGCAGATCTTTCTATAAAGGCAATAATGACTAACTGCTTAGCATCAGCCCAAATAGGAGACTTCGAATTTTCCACTTGAATCCTTCCTTTAAGGCAGCCACAAGTGCCAGTGTGCATCATGTAGGAAACCTTAAGCAAGGTATTCAGATTATGAAGCAAGGGATACATCAAACATTGCACACCTAACAATGTAAAAAGCATATGTTAAACATTTTTGTTCTAGTAAGTCCTTTGGCCACCTGGGGGAATCATTTTTCTTTTTGATATTATTTTTTATTATACAAAGTAATGGGTTCATTATGACATTTGCACACATGCATAGAATGTATTTTGATCACTCTCTCTTGTCCCCCCCCACACTCTTGTTGGTTCCCTTCCTCTTCTCTCACTGGAAACTTGAAGGGTTTTTCCACACTTCTGCTTTCTTAATACTCCTTTCCTTTATATTTTAATTTTCCTCATTCTTTTGTCAAGTTCCACACCTGCCCCCAGCACACAATCCAATGAAAATAAAATCAAAGTAAAACAAGCAAACTTTTTTTTCATGGAAAATAATTTTGTTCTCTGTTTTTATTTCAGACAAAATTTCTCTCTTATTCCTAATAATTTATCAAAATTGTTTGTTAAAGAACAGTTCTTTTTTGAAAAGACTATTGGTACCACCACTTAGAAACTACATAAATAAGACATCTATTAAATTTGCTTTTGGATTTTACAAAAACTAATACCATAGAGCTGGGACATAGCTCAGTGGTAGAGAGCTTGTCTAGCATGCATGAGGCTCTGGGTTTCATCCTCAGCAGAGAGGAAAAGAAAAGAAAGGGAAGAGAATGGAAGGGAAAGGAAAGAAAAGAGGGAAAGAGAAGAAAAGAAGGAAAGGAAAGAAAAAAAAGAAAGGAAAAGACCAAAGATTTTAGCCTGGTAGATTGTCTGAACTAAAATCCCTTTGTCAATATATATGAAAAGACACACTTTTCACGTAGCATCAAATTAATAAATATAAGGCAGATAAAAACATATGGCAAGTTGGCATATTCTGTTTTCTGAGAAAATTCATTGAATATTTTTTCACTGATACATAGCACCTAGTGTGTGCTATGCCTTAGGGAAATTGATAGCCTACAAGTGGAAAACCCAGGGGACACATAAGAACAAATATGTAGCTTCCTAAGGCAAGTTCAGTAATGGTGAGACTGGCATTTTCAATGAGTTGTGATCGAACTGAATATAGCAAAGTGGTTCTTACAGTTCATTCAACCAAAACATGCTCTTCAGCGCTCTCATTTGTGTTATATATGTTTAATGAGCTGAGGTAACTTCAAAGTTGGTTTTACCTGATATTTTTAGGATCACTAAATGGTGGTTTTTTTTTCTTTATTTGGCAACTTAGTTCTTCAACTTTGTGGAATCAAATGTTTTAACCTATACATTTAAAAAAATCACATTTAAAGTTTTATAGTAATTCATCAGACAGGAATCCATAGAGGTTTCCCTTTTCACTGATGTCAAATCAAAATTTTGTCTTTGGAAAAGAATGTTTTTTTTTTGTGGTAGTGGGATTTGAACTCAAGACTTCTTGCTTGTTAGGCAGATGCTCTACCGATTGAGTCACATCTTCAGCTCTGGACAAATTATTCTTCACTGTCCAGAATATAGCTCTCTGACCACACCACCAATCTACCACAAGGCTTAAATGAAGTACAGTATCTTTAGAAGTATATCTAAAATCTAACTAAATCCTTATTCTGAGTTACTTAGCTTTCTTATAACATTTTTCTCTGGCTAAGTAAATTGTATCACAGTCATGTACAGTTATACACAGTACTTCTCTTCTGATTAGAAAATTTACCAAATCTTTTTTTTTCAGTTTTATTTTTAGCCACTTGTCCCAGTGATATAGCAAACACCTTGAAGTTATCCACCCTTCAGCCTTCATTTTGACCACTATAGACTTCAGGCATGTGCTAGGGACTGTAAATGAGGAAAGATGTACTCCTGATTTCATTTAAGTAATTCAATTCAAATCATTCTTTCATTCAACAAATATTTATTAAGCACCTACAATATGCCAGGCACTGTGCTGGGTGCTGGGGATACAACTGTGAACAAGATAGACACAGTCCCTGCCCTCAAGGAGCTTACAGTCTAGTAGTTTTACAGACAAGTACATAGGCAATTACAATGCAGGATGGTGAGTGCTGTGAAGGGGAAGAAACATTTTTTAAGAAGGGCACCTAACTCTGTCTCATTGGCAAGGGGTGGTGGGTAGTCATGGAAATCCTCCCAGGGCAAGTAAAATTTAATTTGAATGCTGAAGGATGAATTTAAGTTAGCCAGGTAAAGAGGAGAGACCCGGAAAAGTTAAGAGAGTGAAGAAGTAGTCTATGTGCTGTTTCATTTGCTGGCGGGGAGGAAGTTCTTTAGGAGTGGGAAAAGACCTTAAAGAGATAAGCAAAAATGACCTCACAAAAACACTCATTAGCTCTGCTCAAGAACTTCAAATTTTTTCTGAGGAAACAGTGCATACAATGTGTTATCAGATGTAGGTTTTTTTTTTTTTTTTTTTTTTTAAGATTGTTCTTACTGCAGCACAGGCATTGAACAGAGGATGGAGATCTTAAGAAAAGAGGGAAAGAAATCAATCTTTCATATTTTCCAACTTAGCTTCCAAATATCACAACCTGTACTCTTACCAGCCCCTCTGGTCATGCTTTTCTTAAACAAGCCATTGACATAAATGGTTTTGGGTACCACTCACCCACAAGGTTCATAACACCTTCTCCTACTATAAAAATTGAAATCACCCTTCACACAAGACTTTAGGCATCATCCTAACTTGTGCTTTCTGCCAAGATCCCTAAGTAAGTGTTTTTATCTCTATTATAGTACTTACTCATTATTTCAAAGGAACCAAACCTTCTTTTGAACCATGTTAATTTAATCCATACGTAACAAAGTAATTTCTACAAATAAATATGGGTATAATTTTCTTTATAATTTCCAAGTGAAAATAAGGACTAATTCCTTATTTGTGGAGAAGGCCAAGAGACAATTTTATGCAGCAAAATACAGTGAAATAAAATTTCAGTTACAGTGTATGTTGCTGTTAGGATAATGATATTCCAGACTCAAAAACTCCATTTTTGACAATTTAACCAGCTAACAAGTCAAAGATCTGTAAAAGAAGGGTAGATTAGTATGCAAAAATAATAAGGGCTAGCTACGTTTTCCAATATAGCCCACCAGTTGACTTCTACAATCTGTCATATAGTCTAATAATTTCTCAAATAACTTTCATAATAATAGGAAAAAAACTTTTAAGCTCTGCAGGAATTGTAAGAACATCTGTCGTTTTATTCTTTTCGGTGGGTACAAAAACCACGATTTTGTACACAGAACAAGATTATAAATAATATTGATAACATGAACAACCTGTAGTCTCTTCTGATTCTATATTGCAGACTGATGATTGACGTCAACATTTTCATCACTTTTTGCTCCTAGTAGTGAAACAAATGCAATCTGTGAACTGACTTGTGTGACAGAGTGAAGGTTATAGCAAACAAGGTGACCAACAATTTTATAAAAAAAAAGTCTCTAAAGTTTATTACAGTGATGGCATTTATATCAATTATTGCAATGTACTGTTCCCTAAGATGGTTAGAAAAAAGAATTGTGTTGTCCTCTACTGAATTTACATCAGTTAAAAAGCAAGCACGTTTCAGTATTTGTTTTCTCCAAAGTAAGTGTAAATACTTCCTTTAATTTTTTTCACAGGATTTACATGTTTTTTTAAATTATGTTCTTATCACAGTTTAGAGATTTGTTTTCTCATCTGAAGATTCTCCCATTGACTACATGGGTGTTCTGGAGACACGGGTTAGCAGGTCATTGACTTCTATGACTAGTTTGTCCCTTTGCGTGATGACCAAGGCCTTTCTCAGCAAGAACGTCAGTTTCATGCGCTAAACTGGCAAGTCTGATTAGTTTTTAAGTCCACTCGAGTGAAATTTGTTGTTGTTAATACACCCATCCCAGCTGCCCCCCACCCACTCCTCAAAAAAAAAAAAAAAAACAACAAAAAACCTAGATTGTGAGTTTTCCTGATATAAAATCTGAGTTTGGGTTTCCGAGCTGAGCTCATGCACACGTCGCTGAGGCCGAGGTCCCCGCGCCCAGGATGCGCTCCATCCCGCTGCGCTCCATCCCGCTGCGCTCCATCCCGCTGCGCTCCATCCCGCTGCGCTCGGCCAAAGCACTGGTTCAGGGAAGACCACGCGGCGTGTCCCTCGGGGCTGGGGCTGTGTTCCCATCAGTCACCAACACAGTTTAATTAAGGCACTCAATTATTTTTTTGGTTTTTATGGTAGGTCCGATGCAATGACAGCCAATCCTGAACTTTGTCTAATTGCAGTTCCAGTGTGTACAGCCTTTGGGCAGTCGGGCGTCAAGACGCGACCATTTTCTCCCACGCTCCCAGTGATGGATAATCGGGCTTTGTTTCTTATGGCTTCGGAAAAGGTCAGCTGAGTTGCATGGAAAGGAAACAGAGAGAATGCGGAGTGTCATAACACTTTTGTTTCTTCCACAAAATTTGACACGACTAACACCAAAATATCAATGATTAGACATCTGCATTTTTTTCATATTCTTTTGGTCATATGCAAACTGCTTAGTAGGGAAAGAAAGCCCCAACTACACTGAAGAATTCATCAACTTGCAGTTTGTAGTCCTACCTATTATAAAGGAATTCTAAAATCGTAAAATTAGGATTTGCAAATCTGGGCAAGAAATATACTTTAACTGTATAACCTAGTACTTCTAATGGTGTTGTAAAGCTCTCTTATGATTGCTAACATCTTAAAAAACTGTAGTAGTTTCTTGTTAGTCATATTTATAATGCAAGAATTAGACTCATAAAATTATGATCTGTTGCCTAAAAAGCTGACACTGACATCTTACTGTTTGCATAACACAGACCTGCCCACAAACACTTCATTCGCTCACACGAGTTATAGACGTGACTCAGGAACAGCACAATTAGTGACACTTAGTTCACACCATGCCTATGATGAAAGTCAAGGCTCATTTTTAAAGAATTATTCTTAAAGAGGCACCAAAGGGGGTTGTCTTTCAATGCCTAGTGAGTGATTATCAGTGCGATCTTCTCATAGTGACGGTTTGAGGTCAGGTCTCTGAGATCCTCACTACTACTTATCAGGTAGTAGAAAATAACACTACACAGACGAGAGGCGGGCAGGGTTATTGGGTAAATCGAATTTCTGTTCTTTCTCTGCCTCTAAATTCTTTCTAGTGGCTGAATTCAGTATTAACTCAAGAGAAGAAGGTAATGGAGACATTTCCTATGTTTCTTTTAACTCCTATGGTATTTAATTCCCTGTTGTGAGTTTATCTAATTCTCTAAGGAATTCCATCCTTGTATTTTTCTTCTCTAAAACTTAAGCATTAGAAAATTTAGATGTCAAAATATCAAATTAATTATTGGATTAAAAACTGCTAGAGTAAAAAGTGTTTATAAATCATTTACCCTAATAACTTCAAAAGTTGAAATCAAATTTTTGGTAGTGACATACCTATGATAAAAACCAAGATGAGCCTCATAGTTCTGTTTTAGCCAACAAAAATTAATACCTATTTTCACAATCAGGACTCAGGCTACATCTTTATGTCAGTAAGGATGCATCATAGCTTTTATATTTAGAAATCATAGGAACATACGAAGGATTTTAAGGAAAACAACAATCCTACTTGGTTATCTTCTATTAGTCCTTTGAAATCAAAGCTCTTCTGACTTTTATTTGGCACATGATAGCCACTCAGTTAAGTATTTGTTCAGAGGATGAACATCCATAAATGGGAGGATACTTTTTTTCTTCCTTGTAAATGAAACTGTTAGGATAAAATTTCAAATAATGCTTTTGTTAAAAATTGCAGATCAGTACACAAAGAGGGGTGGATTTTGCTTTATGTAATTTATACCTAATAAATTATAAATGAATATACTGCTCACTGTTTTAAACTGAACAGAAGCTGAATTTCAGTACACTAATGAGGAAGTTAGAAATGAAACAATTCAGTTCAATTCAAACATCTGAAAAGATGCCCTGATCAAAGACCTCACTCATATGGCAGAATCTCACCAGGAAACTTGGAAGTGACAATGGCCACAGTAATCTTCCTCTTCGAAGGTAGATTCTTGGAGGAATGAACATTTTCCTACTCAGTATTAGAGTACACATGGTTTTGGATAAGTGTATAAAAAAGGCATTAGTAAAACAATCTGCTCTTATCAAGAAAACAAAAAACAAATGCAGAATTTAAGAAACACAAGGCAGAACTTGGTATCAGAGTTGTTAGATAATTTTCTCATGCTATCCTGTTTTGCAATATTAGGTATTTTAGATAGATAGCATTTAGATCAGAGCCCTTAGTGGGTATTTAGATGTTTGGAACATTCTACTTACAATATTGGTATTTTCTATGAACTTTGTCTAGAGTAAATAATGTTGGGCAGCTTAGATTACATTAAGTCAGATGCTGAGGACGATGAGAAAAGCAGGTGTATGCATGCCATCTCAGTCGACGTATTAGCCCATCTTGACACTGGGATACTTTAGAGTCCCAGGACTATACAGTCTCATAAGTGGCTCCAGAAAATTCACAGCTACCTCCTATCCTTAAATTGAAACAAAACAGAGACCGGGGTAAGAATATGTTTCTTCAGACTCCCTTTCCACACTTAATATTAAGTGAAATAAGTAATTTTGTTAAGACTTACTAGTCTAGCCTTGTTTTTATTTTATTGAAGAAGAAACATGAAATATGATTAATAACTCCTTTGTGTTTTGTAAAAGCATTTATGAAGGTTTTTGGAATGAAATCTATTTTTGTTTCCTTTCTTTGCTTGCTTGTACATGTGCGAAAGGGAAGTTTCAATGCTCAAAAAGTTTGACGTGTTCTCAACCTCACTCATAGATGAATGCAACTGAGCATATTAGCTAATCAATATTTGACAAGACTCTATCTCCTCTGTTTATCTGTTCTGTTGTTTTTATTTTATTTCCTATGTATAAACTGCTTCTTCAATAAAATGGCATGCTTGTTCATCTTGAGAGTCCTCAAACTGGGAAACTCTTACAAGTTTACATATGGTCTGTGTTTGGTTGGATTCTTGTGGCTGGTTAACTAGCATTTCTGATACCAAATT
This sequence comes from Castor canadensis, assembly GCF_047511655.1. Taxonomy (NCBI): domain Eukaryota; kingdom Metazoa; phylum Chordata; class Mammalia; order Rodentia; family Castoridae; genus Castor; species Castor canadensis. Next base: position 194,080,237 of record NC_133387.1, read on the forward strand.
CTGGCTATGTTTCTTAAATATAAGCTTAATGTATTATTCCCTTTATGGAATGATCACTTTTAAGAGGATCTCCTGTGTAGTGAAGGTTTCAGACTTTTTATTTGGGATTCTGGGATAATATCATCTAAGAGTAATTTGCATAATTTTGGTGGAATCTTCAAAAGGAAAAAAAATAGAAATATGATAGAACACTTGCTTCTAAGTGTTCTTGACAGATGCAGATTATTTAATTTATTCTAAATACCAAAGTCAGAGAGATACGAATGCTGCCTTTTTACCTAAAATGTATTGCCTTAACTGTTCAAATTTAGCTTTAAAGGGAATTTATAGGATGAGCTTCAATGCCAGGTTCTCACTTCCCAAAACAATATTATGTGTAAATTGTATGTACTCAACTTGAGAATTTATATCTTTTAAAAATTTCCCAGAAGTTCATGATAAACTGGCATTTGCAAATATTCCTTTCTAAAATTTTTAATATTCTTTCTCTTTTCTTGCTCATGTTTGGGACTTGCTCATGGTTGCCATGACAAAAAAAAAGTCAGTTTTAATAAGCTAGTAGTTAAATGAAAAGTTTAAGGCATCTTAAAAAATTCATTTCAGAATACATATCACATAATTGGCTCTGAAAAAATGGTCAGGTATTGTTTTTCTGTTTGGGAAAATCCACAACTCTTTTAAATGTTAAGATGAAAGCTCTTGGCCAGGACAATCTAAAATCATCTTTTGTTGTCATGCTGTTAGAAGACATGCTCACCATGTTTTGATCTGAGTGAATTGAGATTTTTAGTTCTTAATTTTTTTGCCACAAAACTGGGAAAGAACCACTTTGGAGTTTTCAATGTGCACTTATATTCAGTCATCTAGATTATGGATACATGCAATTAGATCATGATAAACAGGGATGGATTTGTTCTTTTTTTAAGATACTAACAAATATTTCAATAATTTCTGTATCAATACCAAAATGTAGCACATTCATCTGCAATAAACTCAGATGTACGTCTTACTAAAATTATACTTGTTTTTGACTTTAAGGTACATCAAGTACAGAATGTCTCATAAAGGTTCAAAAACTCATTTATGATGCAATCAGAATGAACAGCCTATTCAGGAGGCTGTTATATATAATTTTAGAAAATAACTTTGTGGAGCCCTGATTTTAGAAGAGCAATAACAAGCCCATTCCATCTTATTTTAAAACCACTTCCTATCATTAGAGGAAAGAAGAAGTAGACATTTAGAGTCTGAAAAAAATGACCTCCATGTCCTATATTTCACTGAATGCATACAATTTTTATTGTGACATGATGAGTGATGTGAATAAGTGAGACTGATATGGCTTGTTCAGAAGCAATTGAAATTGAAAACACTTGCATAATAACTCATTGCAATTTTTTTCATTTACTGCCTTCCTCCTATAGAACACATATATTGCCGGAGAATCTGCTGAACTGCCTAAAATGCCTGTTTACCTTAGTCATACTGTGAGCATAAAAGTTGAATCGCATCTAATAAATGTCCATTGTAGTCAAAATTCTGATACCCCTCGCAAAATGCTGACTCTACAACTATTGTTAGAAGAACAAACAGCAGGGATTCCTGTTTTAAAAATATCGAAAGATGGGCAATGTAAAGCAAAGTAGATTAGGAGGTAAAATTCATTGAGTACATACTATGTGCCTTGGAGTTTTATATGTATTATTTCTTTAGGAAAAAATATGACCTTATCAAAAGAAATGAAACTGTCTAGGTTTTGATCATTTGAAACAAGTTTTGCTCTTATTATCAATGCATATCCTATATATGGGCTGTCATAAGGATTTGCCCAGTTTGTGTGCAAGGAAGCCTAGAGCTAATTTCCAATTTCTCTCGAATTTCAGGGAAGTTACACTGTTGAGATCATTTTGTGGAGCAATTTCAGCTTGTTTTTTGTCTTTCTGACTCTTGCAATGCAGATATCTATTGGCAACATAAAATTTCAAACAGTACATCTGCAGCCAAAGAAAACTGAACCACTTTGCACTCAAATTTCCAAAAATATAAAGCTCTAATTAGAAGCAAGCAATACCACCACTGGACAGACAGTCACAACACCGCGTTCACAGGATGCATCCCCACTCACTGTCATAGGCCCTAAGTCCTACCCCTAAATTTTAATACTTTCGGTTCCATATACGTTGTAACCTTCTCTATAGGTTGCTAAATTCTGGGTATTCTGCGAGGAAGTTGGGTTAAAAGTCTGTGCACTCTTTGCCACCTTCATTCTCTTTGCTTCTGCCCTGGACTTGTAACAGAACTCTATCAAAGCCACCAGCATTGCCAAGCCCAAGCCGCCAACCAGAATGTAGAAGACGCCTGCTACGTTGCTCAGGCTCAAGGCGCTCGTCTTGTCCTAGAGAGGATAAAGACACTTGAGTTAACTGTGGAAATGTCACAGCCCAAGGTAAAAACCAAAACAAAACAAAAGCATGAAATCCAAACAGCCAGTTAAAGTAAATGCTTAATTTAGTCTGAAATTATTTACAAGTATAAGTTAACGATCTAGGTTTATGGTTTTAAGCATAAAGATTATAGCTCCCAGGAGAAGAGAAATTATGATTACCAATAAGTTGTATGCAATTACATCCAATAAAATCTGTAACATTTTATCATTATTAACTATACAGTGAAAACCACTATACTTAGCCATATACAAACACCTATATATTTACATTGGGCAGCAAAAGTAGGTTTATTATAGACATTGAAAATGGCAATGTTTAAAATCCAATTATATGGGAAAGCTCTGCTTCCTTTAAAACAGTTTTTAGTATTTAAGTTTTTTCTTGAATAAATCTAGCTCTATACTTCCTATTTAAGGAGCAAAGGGTCTTTGAGCTAGTAGATTTATATTTTGTTCATCATTACTTTACCAAACATAGAGTATACATCATTTGTTCTTTTAGTTATGTCTATATGGGAAATCTCATGAAAAAAATCACTGTTGCATATTGTATACTATTTAGGAATAATTATACATGCTTAACATTTAGGTAACTACAAGATAACTTTTAGAAATATACAAATTACCATGGTCAATTGAGAAATAAATTATTTATGCATGGAAAATTTTATAATTATTCTATTGACTTAAAAATAATACCATTCCTGTTTAAAAAACCTAATCAGTTAATATTATCAGATATTTTAATTATATCTTATTCTTCAAAGCTTTGCTATATATTACTAAAGTAGTCAAACATTCAGATTCTAGAACTTTTCAAAATTATAAATAGATCTTTTATATAACATTATTCCAAAAGAGTATTTTGGTAGACCACCTGAAGGGTGCTGTATGGTCATCATTTCCTTGGTAATATGTTTATGTAAAATGTGATTCAGATCCTTAAATAGTTTTATTAGGAGAGTGTTTAATTCAAAAGATACAGTATTGATATTGTCATGGTATCAACAGACTGGGCCAAAAATTTTAGGGTAATTTCATTTTGAGTATAATCATTCATTAATTATTTATGCTTCTTTACTTTACGTCAGGGTTTGAGAAAACTGTTTCATTATCTGACTAAGCTTTTCTCATTCCACTCTGGTTCAAAGGCAGACAGACATAATTAAAATATACATGTGAGGCCTGGAAAGGGATCAATTGACCCGACTTTATTCCCTTCTTAAATTAATTGAAGCTCTCCTATTTAACCCAGTCCCTTGTTTAATGGCTGTGAATATTTTTTCTTTCTAGAAGAGGATGCAGGAAAATAAAACAAAAGAGGATTCTAAGAATCTTCAATGATGGCTTTCAGGCATTGTTAACTATATTCGATTAAGATGTGTAGATATTTTGATTCAATAATGAAACTGCTACATTTTTGTTAGACTTAAAATATAACTTGGTACTTACAGAATTAGGCCTATATGTTTTTGCAATTGTTCTAAAAAGAATTTGTGAATGAAAGATTTTAAAATTTGAGAATATTGTTTCTAAACATTGATGTATTGAAGTAATTTCAATTGGGAGAATATAACTGGAAAGTCCATTCTGTTTATTTGTTAGCCCAGAAGTATAACAGAGCCTATGAACTAAAGTGGAATGCTTGTCAATGTGATGACAAACGGTTTAACTTCTGAATAAGCATTTATTTAAAATTTAATATCATTTTTTTTCTGGATGACTACTGATCAGTTTCTCATTTCCCGTTTTGAGAAGTCACCAATTCCTGAAATAATAGATTTCATGGTCTTTGTCTCTGAAACAAAAACTTAACCAAATAAGAAAAACACTTTGTTAGTGGTACGTAAGTTTAAGAGTAATATAAGAAATTTTGTTATTTTATGGGGTTTTTTTTGGAGTTAATTTTAGATTATTTTAAAACCTATACTGGGGAGCAGGTCCCAATTTCCTGAGAAGACAGTCCCTGTGGTTAAACTTGATGGCATTAACTTCTAATTTAGGCAGTGGCTGAGTGTAGTGAGAAATGCTATGTAGTTTTTAAGGTTTCCATATACGTTTGACAACTGCTCCCGTCCACTGTTTGGAACACAAGAAGGAGGCCCGAACTGTAGCCACTGACCTTGCTTCCCGAGTCCTTGGGTCCACATTCACCTTTATCGTACCACCATTTGTTTTTCAGCTTGTCTAAGACGCCTGCCTCACTGAGTTTCAAAACGGCAAGGTTTACAGGAGTTCTTCACGTGGAAAATAACATAAATAACATTATATATGTTATTTTATGTTATTCAAGTAAAACTACATTAGAATCTCATGGCAAAGTGACAGAGCAGAGGCCACAGTAGGCACTATGTCTCGTACTGTAGGCCCAGGTTTAGAATCAGACATAAAACTGGGGCCTGCTCTATCGCTTTAGGTAACAGGCACATACTGCTAGGGAGGAATTTTAAATAAAACGTATGCAATTACTGTGAATCCAAAACTATTGGCCTGGATCGGGTTTCTTGAACATTTACCATTTTTCCCACATAATGTGGCAATCTTTCAAAATCCAGAAGCTGCTTTCTTTTCCCTTTCAAAATTAATGGAAGTGGCTGTAAGTTGGCAGACTTAAAGCTACATAAGACTGGTTTCTATTCTTACATCTGTTATTCAGCTAGTAGGTAGGGTTCTACTTTATGTTATAAACTATGTACAAAGTATCCATCAATAAATTGACTCCATGACCACTTTCATCCAAGACCTGATTCAAACAGGGTGATGTCTTTTGAGTCATTGCAAAAAGGATCCACTCATGCAGAGGAAAGTCCTCATAAGACAAATGCATGAATTGATATTTAAAGTCTAAACTCAGGTTGGTATTTTTCTTCAGAATAGCAATATTTAACCTAAATAATATTACCTGAAGTAATTTTCATCCTACCTTGAGTCTTTGATATTAATATACTCAAAGTACAAGGTAAAGTGACTATAATTACAAATTTGCCAAATGATAAGTTGGAATAACCAAGATTTTTCTGAGTAGACAAATTTCCCATACTATGAATTGCTTTTTTCTCTTTTCTACCATCTCTGCTTCTTTCAGGACTGTGTAAGGGATCTGTATAAGTATTGTATAAGGGGTCTCAGGAAGGAAGATGTTAGCTATCACCTAGCATCAACATTCAGAGTAATATAAGGATTCTTCCAGCTTTCACTTTCATGCAAAAATATCAGAGCTAAGAAGATAGATGGGAAGCAGTAACTCCCAGTGTCTTGTGTTGTTATCGTTATTGTGTCTGGTTGCTTTTTTGTTTCTTTTTAGCAGAGGCTGGCATTCCTTGACATTTTTAAGGCTGCCATGGCCATTTTGTCTGGCTGTATTGTCTAGTGCCTCACTTTTAGGAAATGTTGAGTACATTTGAGAAGCACAACATGCATTTCTTGGTCACCAGGAGATTAATTCCATAAATCCAGTGGTAAGGCATTTGTAATGATGGTGATAATAAAAGGCAAGCAATTACTGAGCACTTACTATGGACCAGGCATTTTTTGTCTTTACTGCTACCACTCATTTTATAAATGAGGACACCAAGACACAAAGAGGTTATATGGCTAGGCATGACCTGACCTAGAATTTGTGATCACGTACCTTTTCAGCTTATGCAAGTAAAAATACAACAGAAAACTCAGAAAATGGGGTTTCTGATTAAGTTTTCTGGTTAAAAGTTAAACTAAAACCAATTTTTCCCCAGTGAGTTTTTGAAAAATATTTCTAAAATACAAGTTTTTCATTTCATTTATATGGTTTCTGAATACAACTTAAATTTTTTATCAATGTTTAAGATCTTACTATGGCTTAAGATTATTACTCATTTGAGAAGTAATATATATTTGCCATGATCTTTGAGTATTAAATCGTTTGTTGGGGTATTGAAATCAGAAATCAGCACTATTTAACACTCTTTAAAAGCTGAGTTTGGAGACAGGGTAGTTAATTGGGATGCTAAGATTAATTCAACTAATTGAAGTTTTGTTCTCTGAAACTACTCCTCTTTTCCCACACACACACTCCAGTCCTCCCACCAGCATTTCTGAAATGATTGCTACAAAATTTCACCTGTGGGTTGGTTGGTGGACTATGAATCTGTGAGAGCAAAAGGTACATCTCCATTCATCTTTGTAAAATAGTATTTACCAGAGTATCTGACTATAGAGTAGGTGATCTATAAAGTTGTTGCATTTAAATTACTTACAATCCAGAGCAAGATTTTTCTTTGAGTTGATACTCCAAGGGATGTTTTATTTGCTTGTTTTGGGACTTATGCTTACTAGTCCTGAGATCAAGTAATCCTCCTGCTTCAGCCTCCCTGGGTAGTTGGGATTATAAAGGTTTTAGGCCCTCAGGATAGCTGGCAAAGCCTTTGTAAACACTTTTATAGATAAGTTACATTATCTGCATTGCATTTCTTGAATGATGTGGACTGAGAGGAAATCTCAGTGAAAAAGAAAATGAAAGCAGAGTGTCTTCTGCAAGTTTCTTCTAGAAAAGACAATTGAAGGCAAAATAGTGGATTAGATGAGGATTGCCTTTGGTTTATCTCTCTTGATTTTTTGAAAAGAATTCTTTCCCCTACTCCTTTTCTCTTTCCTCTATCCTCTCTGTCCCTTCTGTTTGTCTCTCCAGCAGCTTGGTTTTAGAGGGTAATTTGTTGCTAGCCATATTTAATGTTCACCTGGTGGAACAACAGGCATTGAACAAGGAATCCAAGGGCTGACTTTCTCTGGTGGTTTTCAATCACAGCACTTTTTCCTGTTTATGAATGCATATTTTCTATGCCCTTATTCCTGCAGTGGCTTTCCTGGCAGTGGTAAAGGGGAGCAAGTCTTTGTAAGAACAGAGTATATTAAAGTCAGAAATGGGCTGTATTCGTCCAAGTGCTGAGTCAAAACTCAGGCATTGTGTAATCAAATATAATTTCTACATTATTTGGTCATTATACCTACAAAATGATTTTTATGACTACCTAACCCATGAATGTGCATCTAGTTGTATCTACAGTAAGGTAATAAAGGATAAAATAAATGGAAAACAATAATTTTATAACTATTAAGTACTACGGTGACTGATGGTCATGCCAAAATTTGCAACTAAAACTAAGACTTAACAACTCACACAGATATGAGTATAAAGTTCTGGACATGGTTTGTACTTAAGTAAGCCATACCAGGTTAATCAAAGAGGAAACATGCTTTAGACATTGTAACCCATGTTATTAAGTTGGATTTCTGTCAATGAATACATTTCTGTATTTTATTTAGAAGAATAAGCATTTTTTTTAGGATCATTAAAAAAGACTGAACAGCAATAATACTAACCTTATCAAAGGAGTATTCTCAAACAAATGAATTCATACTCACAAATTATGCCTTTTCACCTATTTTCCCCCACAAGATGTAAGACTTTCACCCTCATATCTTGTATTAACTTCCTATGTCTGAAGATTGCTATGGGGGAAACTTCATAGTGCCGGGAATGGCTGTCAGGTGAGTAAGGATGCTAGTTACTGCATAGTGTGACAAAGAAGCTGCCACAGGGAGGGACGCTGAAGAGTTGGTTACATTAACTCATAAGTGCCTTCAGGCAAAGGCAGTGGGTAATTCTCTTTTCTACACAGGTCCAGATACATTTATTACCCAGTTAAAGCAGAAGTTTAATAATTTTTTGCTGAGTGGAAGCTAAAGATGTATGTGTTTCCCCCCATGCCATCCACCTGTTACAGTCCTGTGAGTGACAGGTCAGTTTGTCTTCTTTTGGGAAACTTTCTTTCCATGTGTGGCACAGGTTTACACTTTTTCCTTTTCACTAGATGAAATCCTGTTAGGAACGTTGGTGCTCTCCTACCAATAAATCGGATAAGCCAGGATTTAGCAGGCTCTTGTGGAGAGCTCTGTGTATTTCTGTGCACACTGAGTTGGCAAGCATCTGTCTCTTCTGCTCTGGCTTTTCACTCAACAAAGGCTTCTGAGCCAGCTGCCTTCCTCAATTCAGTGTTTTTTTTTCCTTATACCTCTTTTGAGGAAGATCAGACCAATGGGAGGGGTGAGGAAAGTTTTAAAAGGGCACCATTCATCTGAAGGAAGTACAAAATGGAATTGAAAAGGCAACAACTATCTCCTGGTTTGGCCATTTAAAATATCAGCTTTTATCATAAATTCAGACTTGGGCATCACTATTTATAATTTAGATTGAAGTAAACTTAATCTCTTGGTGATAAACCCTAGGACAAAATACAACCCACTAAAATATTTTTTTTAAATATGGAAACAAAATTTCCAAGAAAAAATAGAGCACATTGCAATTTCATTTGAGGTGAGCATTTTATGTTAGTTTTAAGTTACATTTCAGAAAGCTAACATTTTGGAAAGTTTTGGAAAGGCTTGAAATAGCTTTTTAGAATATCATTTTCCTAGTTCATGCTTGTGAAAGTAACATACTGTATACCCGACAGAATAAGCAGTTTGATTTTGGAAATGATAAATTAGGTTCACACTTATTCTTTATGATGAACAGTGTGTTGTATACAAGCTGGTTAAATCTGACTGAGTTGTCTGATCCCTCATTTAAATAAAATACAATGACTTTTGTTACACAGTTTTTCCCAATATATGTGGATTTCCGTTAATGTTTATTTAGTCTTCTCTGGAAAATCTCTAATGTACATTAAAAATGTGATGTTTGTTATTTTTGCCTGTAAGGCAAGCATGGTTATACTTTTATGTTACATTATATATTATATATATTTTATATTATGCTATATTCTAATGTAATAGACTATATATATCTTCTGATATTTCTAACTTGCATGTAGGAATAGTAGATTATTAGTGTAAACTGGAATTTTTTTTCTCCATCTGTTACTTATAATTGTTTATATGCTTATGGAAACTATCAGAAAATTCTAGGTGAATTGAAGCCCAAGCTATAAAATGAGTTGATACTCCCTATAATGGTGCCTTGGTTAGAATGTGGTTTGTCTTGGCCAAAATTCAAGTTGAGACTTAACTTCCCAATCTAATAATCTTGAGGTGGTGGCAGCTTGGGGTCATGAGGGATTTGCTCTCATGAATGGATTAATGCTTTTCTTGAGAAATTGTTTTAGTTTTCTCAAGACTAGATTAGGTCTTGATGGACTGGATTGGTTTCACAAGCACAGGATGTTATAGAAGTCCAAACATTCTTCACTATCTTGCTTCCTCTCTTACTGCTTCTCTCTCTCTCTCTCTCTGTGTTCCTCTTTCCCCCTCCTCTGCCACATGGTGCCATATGTCATTATGCAACATCCAGAGAGTACTCACTCATGCTTTTGGACTTTCTACCCACCAGAATCATGCACCAAATAAATGTCTTTTCTTTGCATATTACCCAGCATCAGTATTTTGTTATAGCAACACAAAACAGATTAAGATAGATTGTGCCTAAAATATAAGCAAAATTTACTTCCTTTTCCTGCAGTAGGGTTGGTTATGAGATGGGAACATATTAGTGAACTCAATTTGAAAGACTTTTTAGAAATGGGTTGGAAGAGTTAATGGTAGACATCTTGTCAGGTACTCCCTCTAAATAGAGTTGTTCTGTGGATTTAGGTGGTCACATGAGAAAACTTGTAGACCAATGAGGAACCTGAAGATATGCAGGATTTATGTTTATGGACAACTTTCTGATGTGAAAATCTGTATTTTTAAATATGTACTTTAAATGTTTCATTATTTTTACTCAATTGAATGTAGTTCCTCATTCTAAATTTTCCCATCTAGTGACTGTTTTCTTTAAGTTTACAAACACTGACATATATGAGGAAGAGTTTTGGGACTCCATCTGGCAAATTTATAAATTGTATGCTTTTTAAAAAAAACTTCCTAGCAATGAAATAAAAGGTATTATTTTATGAAACTGAAAATATGACCAGTGAGGTAAAAACAAAGGTCTTTTTTTGTTTTTTTTGGTAGACTGATCATTTTGTAATCTATCCATAAATATTTGAAAGCAAAGTGCGTAATTTGCATAACTATCTTTGAGTTGTTCTTTAACTTTAATGAGAGCGTGTGAAAGTTTGTATGGAATAAACCTTCTGGTTAGACTCTCTAAACAGGTCTAAGTGGAGTCAGATTATTGCTGTTACTTAGAAGTATTTGGCAGAAGTTCTGGCCAAGTGATGATGAAGAAAACAGGTCAGACTTACCCTCACTATTTTCTCTCCTCTCTTCACTAAGTTATTCTTTCAGAAACTTAATATCCCTTCTTGCTTTCCAAACGAAGGTTCATAGGATTACAGTGTCCGATCAAATCCAGAGCTTCTCAGTGACTGCTGCCATCAGATTTGTTAGTGTGTAATCAAATCGACCACAGCTGCAAATATTTTTGCCTTGACAGTAATTGCATGCTTAAGTTTATAAGGGACTTGTTTCCCATCGGTCCAAACCATCAGTCTCCCAGCAGATGCACTTATTACTCTACATGCTGTTTACCCGCTTTTGGTGACATTGAGGCTGACCTTGGAGTCACCTCCCCCGCTGCCACATTCTCCTTTGTCGTACCACCATTTGTTTTTCAATTTGTCCAAGAGGCCTTGTTCATTCAGTTTTAAAACTGCGAGGTTAACAGCATTTCTTGAAACGATAAAACATATTTTGTAAGAAACTGCACAGCTGTTAAGATGTTAGAAGGAATGGGACTTAAGCTCTTTTATAAGCTTCTCCCAGACGCTAAATAAACCTCTCATTTTGCCATCTTCCAGCTCCTTCCACCAGAGTTCAAACCAAAGGCAACTGTAACTAATTTCCAGTATATTAAACATGTAGCATTGGGTGCTGTTTGTTTTTCATAGTTCGCTCATTATTAAGTAACTGATCTTATCATCCACCAATTACACCAATTCTCTTTTGCAAAGCAGTAATAAACTTGAATTTACTAGTAATTGTGAAAGAGTTGTGTCTTGACTTCCTTTGCCTCTAAGAATGTCAATGACCCAAAGGAGACTGAAATGAAAATTCATTCCCTGAAGGAAAAATAAATGGGATGACCAGACCAACAAACCAACCGTTAATTTTGTGCACTGATTTCCTGACAACAAAGAGTATAGCTTAATTATTATTCTCTTTCTGATTTGTGTGGGTTTAGCTTGATTTAGTTGGTCTCAGAATGTAGGATTTCCAGGTTGGTTCAGTTTCATGTGTTACAAGTGAATGGGACAAACTTTCTTGTAGGATCTCTGGACAGAGACAGTAGCAGCTCTTGGGGATAAGTGCATGTATCTAAATTTTGTGTTAATTTTTAAAGGCATTGGATATTTTTTAGAAATTAGGATCACACATCCAATTTGCAATTAAGTAATTAAACCCCAGGAAGTTAGGCTACATGTGATGTGGACTTTGCGAACACTCTAGATTAGATTTGCTTCATGTTTATCTCTATAGGGAAATAAGGGCAATATTTTCTAATTATTCTCTAAGAGGATTTTAAAAAAAAGTTATGATAGACCTTTGCCTCCCACACATTTGGTTTCCATCCTGCTTTCCAGTTATAGTTTTGTCATGAACCACTAACTCTTTGAAGAGGATTTTCTAGCATTTGATGAAATTTCTGTGAAATCTAGGGAGGGAATGGCTTATGTACTGAAGAAATTTGGGTACAGTTGGTGCTGTGCTCTTTGAGAAACACTGAATTTGGTGATCACTTAATGGCGAATGACAGATAAAATAACTATATAAAGAAATAGCATGCTTTGCAAAGTAAAATGTCATTTTGCAGACTAACAAAAACTGTGGGGTGTTTTCCCACTATGCAGCCTGTTAAAGTGTTCATTCTCTTAAGAGTGTGTTCGTGATATTCAAGTGAATGATATGCTTTTCCACTGATGTGCTGGCGTCTAAGAGTAAACGCTCCCCATGAGTAGAGCACACACTTGGGGAGAAGAGTCAGACTGCCATTTGCTAAATCCTAATGAAATAATTAGCAGTCCCCACATTCGCAAGCCAGTGCCACTTCAGTGGTGTAAAATAATTAATACATTTCCTAAGTTGAACAGTAGCAGGGGGCCAGTTTAATCACCAAAAGGACCAAATTAAAATGAAGGCATAAATAAACATTTAGTGAAGGTAGAAACATCAATTAAAAAAATTCTGCTGGGAAGAAAGAATTCTTTTAATTTGCTTTCTGTTTACAAGGAGCTAATGTCATTTTTTAAGACAATCTTTCTATGGAGCCCACTCTGGCCTGAAATTTGGTATTCCTTCCTCAGCCTCCCAAGGGCTGGGATTACAGCTGTGGACCACCACTCCTGGCTCATAAATTTGTCTCTCAATGAGTTAAAACTAGCCACTAAATTTTTTTTGGAGAAAATTGTTCTTATAATTTACTTTATTTTAGATTTAGGCATTCATATTCATTTTTTAAAATGAATTAGTACCCAATTATTTTATATGTTGGTTTAGACCATTCCTTTGATAAAACTGAAACCATTTCATGAGAGGGTTATTTAACAGGGTTATTAGCCAAATCCAAAGACAGTTTCACAGCACAAGAGAAAACAAAAAAAGCAAAATAAAGGAATGGATAAGGAAAAAAAGTGGTATGCTGAGAAAAATTGCTTAGAATCATCAAGCTTTCTCCAAAATCGTTTGAGGATATTGTCTTTCTAATACCATCTAATAGGCCATGTAAAAACAGTTTAGTTTCACACTGCTACCCATACTTGTATACGTATATCTACATCTGATTAATATGATACATTTGATCAATAGATAAATCACTGCCCAGTTCAGTTAATCCACATGCCTCCTATTAGAAACCTGTGGCTCCTCAGTAAAACCCATTTCATACCATCATATATGAAGTTTACTTTTCTTTAATGATACTACACAGAAGGCACTAGAAATTAATATTTGGAGATAGATTTTAGTATTTCAAGATTTATTTGCATGTTAAAAGTGCAGGTTACTTTCTACTACTGTCTGATTAAAGACCTAACTTCCTTATACAGTAAATTTATGTCTACAAGCCTTCTTGGATTGCTATTTAAACTACAGCATAACTACACATAGATGGACCATTTGTAATCAGTTCTATTTTATGAAATGAATTATTTCTTATGCTTCTAATAATGAGACCCATAAAATGCCTTTTAAAAATGTATAAAGTTGCTTCACTCATTTTACTAGGCTAGGTTAAAAAGTACTTTTTATTCAGCTAAACTGAGAAAGGTATCCTTAAGGAATAGTAGTGAGCTAGGCTAAGGAATCATAAGAAGTTGGGTAAACTAGGAATGTAGAAAGCAGATCCTTGCTATAGCACATTTTATCATTGCTTTGTAATCTCTATATATACATTCCAGATATTGACCTCAAAATCAATATCAGAAACTCATATGAATAGTGAGGAACATTTTTGCCCTAATTAAGCATCAAAGCAGCCATAATAGTGATCTTCTAAGCAGAAAAGAGAGAGAAGGAGGAAGCAGAAAAGAGAGAGAAGGAGGAAGCAGAAAAGAGAGAGAAGGAGGAAGCAGAAAAGAGAGAGAGAAGCAGAAAAGAGAGAGAAGGAGGAAAATATTGTGGGATATTTCTTTTGTTAATTATTCCTTATATTGTACTAAATGCAGTCTTTATAGAATAAAGTTGATTGAAATGGAATGCTTCCCATTTAAAAATGGAAACAAAGAAACAATAAGTATCCACATTTTCCCTGAGTACAAACCATGTAGGAGAACCCAGGTGTGTTGATAGTGACCTTCTATAGATCAAATAGGACCTAGGTAATTTAATAATTTGCCTTTCACTTTTATGCCTCACCAGAAGTCTAGCTAAGAAAAATTTCTTCCCCAAAAATCTTATTTCCTGATGGTGAGATACAGGAGTCTTGACTCTGGGCTGAGAGAACAATATCCACCTGCTCAAATTCCAGGACTTCTGGAATACTTCCAAGCGTTTTTATCCCTGGAATTTTGTTCCATCCAGTTTAGGATTATGAAAATACAACTAATTGCTCTAGAACTTGGGACCCCGTTTTTTTAGACATGTAGTTGAAATGCCACATTAAAAAAAGCTTTAGAACAGGAGTTAGTCGATATAAACTTCTTCCATTTATTAATATTGGGTAAATTAAAATAATGCAATCTGCATTTTTCTTGTAAAAATATGCTTAATCAGGCTAATGACTTATCTTCAAATTCTATAAATTTATGTTGTTCTTACTTTACGCCTTATGCATATACTTATTTCTAAGAAATATTTTAGTATAATTTCTCTGTTAATGAGGTATGAATATCTAACTAAATAAATGGGGCTACCTAAATAAAGCTCCAGTTCGGTAAAGTACTTTTATGATTTCCTGGATTTGTGACTATTACTGTGAAGGGTTGATAATACAAGCTCTTAATTTAGTTCAATGCCTGTCCCAAGGATATTCAGGGCACAGATACTTTGTAGATTAAATACTTTGCAATATTTTTAGTTTGGCTGAAACGAATTCAGTTCCATTTTACTTAACAGAACAAACATTTCATAATTGGCTATGATGCCAGCAGTGTATGGGCCCAATACATTTTTTTCTCTTAATGCTGTGTAGTGGTGCCAATGGTTTGTGGTCCTGCTAAAGATGGATCCCTTAGTTATCCATACATGTAAAAAAAAAAAAAAAAAACAAAACCATCTCCTTGGTTTTAACCTGTGCTCTCTTCACTGGAGTGTTTGCTTCATGCCACATACTCAATAAAATTTAAATGCTAGGTGTTACAATGTCTGGAATATTCATCTAAATGAGGCTGGGATCTTTTTTCATAGACAGAACAAGTCCTTATCTATTGTTCTTAAAGTTTTAAAATATGTGAACTAACAAGAAATCATTTAAATAAAGAAGAAAATTCCTTCAAAGTCAGCAAAAATATTTTAAGAAAAGTGATTTTAAGCAAAGATAATTTATGCAGGAGTAAATACAAATAATATTTAAAAATTCAGCCTTACTTGAAACTAAACTGGTGAATCAGGTGATACAAATTCAGTTTTCTTCATTAATTTTGGAAAAGATAAAATTAAGATGATGTTCATATAGTGAAGGATTTAATAAGATGGGCATTTTCTACACTGGTGTTTGAATTAAAAGCTAGAAAGAAAATACTTTGCCTTTACACAACAAAAGCTGTAAAAGACTTGATTTGATAATTACACTTTGAGTACTCAATCCTAAGAAGTTAGTTGAAGATGTTGACAAAGTAACTTATGATAAATCTCATAGTACGATTATACATTGAAAGACATAAGACAATCTATATGTCCAAAAGAAAGACACCACTGGAGTATCAGAACACAGACACTCAGATTTAACCTTGCCCTATCCTTTTCTTCTGGATTAGGTATAGTGAATCTTCAGTTCTACAAAGCTCCTGAGGTATTAGTATTGATAAGCTTCAATAATCCATATGACTCTGTTTTACAACCATTAATAATTGTAATGACAAGGGAAAATGCTTACAGTATAATGTAAGTGAAAAGATGAACTAAATTTGCATGTTCTTTGTGATCTTAGTCTGACAACATACTATACATGTATTTAATGTAAAGGAAAATATTTGATGAAATGACAATAAGTGGCTATCTTTGAGTAAAGAGATTTGGATTGCATTTTTTTTGGTGGTACTGGCTTCTGAACTAGGGGCCTCATTCTTGCTAGGCAAGCAATGTACCACTTGAGCCAGGCTCCTCTTTCTTTTTGGCTAGTTATATTTCAGACCACTACAAAACCACCTCCTCAGTAGCTGGACCTACAGACATGAGCCACCATGCACAACTTGTTGATTGAGGTGGGAGTCTTGCTAACTTCTTGCCTGGGCTGGCCTTGAACCACAGCTCAGTCTCCTGAAGAACTGGGATTACAGGCATGAGCACTGAGCCTGACTTGCATTATGTTTTTATGCTTCCCAACTCAGTAGTAAATTCCTCAGCAGCTATTAAGCAAACACAAAACCCTCTCAATTATTTTATAGTGTCTTACAGAATTGTTTTATTGAAGCTAAAATTTATATTTCATTTCATATTGAATCCAATTTGAGGAAGAAATAGAATCTAGAAGTTATTCTTGAGGATCTTAAGGAATATTCATTGTTCCTGATTATGTGGCTTACTTTGATACACTTGGTTTTGTGATTCTTGTCACAGTTGGAGGATTTGTGCTGCACTGGGCTTCTACAAGGTTTTTCCTTAATGGAAGGGGACAGGTCAGGCAGAGAAGTATAAGTAATGCATGAATGAGCAGCCTACCCCATCTGAAGGAATCTGCAGGCAGTTAATACAACTCTCACTGGCCTCTTGAGACAAGACTTGCTGTTTCACATATATTTACATAGACAGGTGAGTCTTTTCCCTCACGCTCGATTAAAGGAGAGTGCTTCTGCAGAGGCTTCATTCCCTGCTAAGTGGGCCATTAAAAAATGTATATAGTTCTGTTTTTAGAAAAACTCTGTTCCTTCTCAAATAAATACTAGAAAAAAAATCTTAAAAATTCTTTCTGCAGGAATTTAAAAAATGCAATTTACTTTTATTTTTCATCATGCTACATATTAACTACATCCTTTTCTTAAAGTCAAACTTGGGTTCTTAAAGTTTAAACCTGATTGGAAAACTCATTTGATTTAAACTTCATTATGAAGCAGATGTATGTTTCCATGTATGAATATGTATACATGCTGAAAAAATTTTAGCCACAAATAAAAACATGAAAAATGAATACAAATGAACTCTATAGAGACAATTCATCTTGTTATTAAATGATGGTTGTATTATAAATACTGATACAAGAGTTGCAAGTCTGAGCAACAAACCTATTCCTCCAAAAGATGAGATAGGTAGAAAGGATTCACTTCTATGATTTATTTAATGATATCCCCCTAAATAAAAGTAGATAGAGCAAGTTTGCAGAACAACTGAGTTCACAACAAATACCAGAACTTTGTTTCAGGTCAATTAATAACCAACTGAGAAAATAACTATTTTAATGAGGAAAATACCAAAAGGAAAAAAAACTAGTAAGCTGTCAAATGATAGAGTCAAGATTCGAATATGTCTGGTTTTTAAGGAAAAGCATTTGTATTCAGTTTTAACCTTTATCAACTCTTTAGACTGGAATAGTTAGGTTGGAAGAATAACTAGTTCAAGCATTATCAATGCTCCACTAAGTTTTCAATTTAACTTGTAGCTGTGCTATTACTTTTCTTCCCAAATAATTCCTTTCAGTAGACAAGCACAAGGCACTTTTTGCTTCATTGGATTTGTGCACTCATTTCCAAAGGCAGAATTTGAGCTAAATTGCTCTACATCTATATATGCAAAATTTTTTAGAAAAGATATTAAGTTTTCATTGATGTTTGCTTATGCAGTGACAAGTAAGGTGCAAAATTTTTGTAAATGGTAAGACAATTCAGATCCAACATGATTTATTGTGAATATTCAAACACCACTTTGATAAGGAAGGATTCAATGTCTTTGCTTTGGGTTTTAGATGATATATATTGCATGTAAGGAAGTTGGTGTTTAGACCTTTGAATGTCATACTCCAAGTGACTCAAGGAGAAATGAACAAATGAAGTAGCTACTGGAGTGGCTTCCTCAATTGTCTGTAAATTGTATGTTCTTTGGAAATTGCATGGCTAATTGCTACTTGAGACTTGAGTCTGAAGGATGTGATTTTTTGAAAGGATCTTTTGATTTCTGTGAGGTTATAGTTAGAGCATTAGCTAGAAATTGGATATTTGAAAAAATTAATTATATTTTGATGAATGTTTTTGTAGGTAATGCCTACACAAATATTTCATGCAGTTTAGTTTCATGGAATTGTTAATTTTGAATTCTCTAACCTACTTTGGGTCATGGTCTCTTAGAATTTGATGAAAGCTGGACATTTTCTCAGGAAAATTGCACAAACATAAAAAAATGAACCAGCATACATGTTCAGGCAGTACAAAGACCTTGGAAGGGAAATCATGAATATGGATTTAAAAATATCTGTTCTAGATTCTAATAATGCTTATGTAAAATGATTGCTTCTTTTACATATGTCTATTCAAGGCAGGAGAAATAACAAAAACCATTTTTATGGCATGTAGCTCCAGACTTTTAATAAAGAAGAGCTTTGTACAGAAGGGACTTCAAGGATACTAACCTCAGCTTAGGATCATTCTGCAGGACTTTTAAATCAATAAAAAAATTGAAACTATTGAAAGACACTTTTAGTTAAACTGCATTAATTGAGAAATGATCAATTATTCACATCAAACAATGCAAGTTTTGTTTTATTTGTGGTCTCCTTGGGGTACTGCTTGAAATTATAAGGGGTGAAGTCCTCCTTATTGTTACTATCTGTGCTCAAATCAAACAAAAGAGAGCTTTGTTTCAAGATGAGATCACAGCTACCTTGACTGTGAAGCGCTTCCATTTTTTTCTGAATATAATTCACTTCTGAAGTTGTGGTTATCATTAGTTTCAAGTACATTTTCAAAATCATAAGAACAGGTGTCTGTAACGGTCACAGCAGGAGCACAGTGAAACAGTGCTGTGCTTTTCATGCAGACGTCTTTCCTGGACCATGACATACTGTATGGACATTGCTTTATCCAGGGCTTTGGATTCCTTCATGTAGTCCTGGTCTTTATAGGATTTCCAGAATTCTAAACCATTCCATGGACCACAGTTCAGGTGTTCTTTTTTTTCTACCCTTTGCTGCTCCCTAAAACTTGTATCATTTGTTTTAAAAATTTAGAATCCTAGAATTTTGAGTCAAAATATACATGGCTTAGAGGTTATTGCCAACCCTCTGATTTTACAGATGTGGTCACTGGGGTGTAGTGAAAGTTAGGTGACTTGTCCATCAAAGCCCAGCTGGACACAGGTCATCTGCCTTCTGGTCCAGTGCTCTTTCTCAAGAACTATGGTCGTCTTTGCTCACTGTCAGTACCCTTCCTATGTAGTTAAGTTCTTTATTCATCCCTTCCATGTCTCTCTGAGAGAACTTTTCTTTTTTCCTCAGAGGTTTGTCAGGCGTGGTAGGGGTTTTCTCTGATTAAGCTTTGGAAGCTATTTGACTTATATATTGCCTGCACAAACAAGTTGGCAATTTCTGATCTCTGTCTACATATTCCTTGAGTTGAGATAAAATGTGAAGGGCAGGTGGTCTTGTCAATTGAACTTATACTTCCTAAGAGGAGCAGTAGATAATTTTCTTTAAGAAGTGATACATAAAACCTCTATAGTGACGTGATTTGACTGGATGGTAACATTTATTTCCTCCCAAGGTTAAACTAAGATGTGTGTTTGAGCAAATACAAAGTTCTTAACTATCTAAAGCCTAATATTTTTGTATATATAATCTTAGATTCTCAAGAATAGATAATAAGAAAATTTTCTAGTCCATTATGTTGGATTAGAAAAATTTACCCAGAAGAAATAGAGCTGCAAAACCAAATGAGATAACAAATTCCAGCCATAAAATCTCAATCTAATACTTGAAATTTCATTTCCCTTCCTTTCCTATAGCCAATTATCCATTAAGAACTGTTCTTCTGAAAAGTGCCTCCAAAATTCATACTTTCATTTTTGTTAGATGGCATTACTCAGTTGAAACCCTTATCACTCAACACCAGATCTGATGGCTTTCTCAATCCATTCTTTGCACCCAGAGTCAGAATAACCTTGATTTTCTGCTTTGTCAAAACCCCTCAATGATTTGTGATTGGCTGCAAGATACTTTCTAACTTTTCTGGCATTCAAGGCTTCTGAACAATCCACCAATGCATACAGTTAAAATATAATTGTGTTATATTTTATTGAGTCAGACAATGGATCTGGTACTTAATATTCTCAATGAATCCTTACAACAATCATATATGAAAAGATTACACATTTCTCAAAATAGTCTAGGTGAAACCTAAGGTTGCATGGCTTGGAAATGGCAAAGGTGAAATTAGAATATTGACCTCTCAAACATGGAAGTCTATTGACCATATTGATCTGCTACATGGATTTTCTCTGCCTCCAACCAGGTGAGTTTTTTTTAGTCCCAAGAATATTTTATTTAGCATCAACTCCAAAGTCACACTACAGCCCTCACCAGGAATTCTGTTTTCCCTTCCTCTTATCCTTTCTAAATTTCTTTATTTTTTTGTAGTCACTCATAGATGTATTCATTCATATTTATCAATGAAAATCTTTGTACCTTCATTATGAAGTCTTTTCCAGATACTCCAGATTCTATTTTTCTCCTGGTTCTATAAAGTTTAACATCTATTATTTGGAGCCTGTTGAATTGTCCATTACTTTGCAATGGTAAGTGTGCACACTGCTTGTCACTCTTGGAGGGTAGCTGCTATGCTTTATGGTTCTTTATACCATTTTCAATCCCACTGTGGAACAAGAAATAAAGTTGATATGCAATAATATCAACTGAATTGATATTACATGGAATTAACCTGAGGCTCTAATTTGCAAGCATGTTTCTAAAGTGAAAGAATAGTGTGCTAGACAGTGAAAGGGAATCCTTCCACTATGGAACTTATCAGATTTTGGGGAAGACTTGGTATGAAATGTGTTTTAAAACAAAACACTTCAAAACTGTCTATTTAATATTGGCAAGAAAGATGTCAAAATACTATTGACAGTAGCATCTATCTTTATGAATAATAATGACAGATAACTTGGTCTACTGTATATACAAAATAATTAAGAAGATAATTTAAGAGATTATAGGTAGTCACCAGTTGACTTTGTGTAGCAAGATAAAGAAAGAATACTAAATGATAAAATCAGATACAATTTTATGGTTAATATCTAGGAAAATATGATACTACCAACTAAACTTTTAAAATGAAAATCCTGCATAATGATATTTTATAAATCAATTTCATCTAATTATGTTTAACAAATAAAATGATTACCTTTAGAAAAATCTTCTGGAAGTAATTTTACTAATTAAAAGGTCATTTTAAAAATTAAAAATTATATTTGTCGACAGATACTGTCAACTGCATGTTTGATTTAACTTGATGAAATTTACTTCACTGCATATTTTAACATTCATTAAACTAACTAAACATATCAAGTTAAGTACTTTAAATTTTCCAACAAGTTTGTGGGAGTTAAAACAAAAATGACTTTCAACTTTCAGCTCTCATTTAAGTTTTCAGGTTCCTCAGCAGCAGGGAACTATTTGGACATTCTTCTTACAACTTAAAATGTGTTTTAACTGGTTTTATTTTATCTACTTTTTCTTTTGGCTTGGATTAAAAGCACTGTTTCTTATATTCCTTTTAAGAGAGAAGGATGACAAGCTGAGAAAAGGAAGCTGCCTGACTTTCCATTCAAAGTTTAGGGGTGCATAGGGGGTCATAGCTAGGGGTGAATGTAGCTTTCCTAACACTGTAAAGAAAGCTGAGGCCCGAAGACTCCTAAGATGATCCAAAAATTCTGAGACAGACTTGCAACTCTAAGATGGGCTTAGGATTCTTAAATACTTTAAGTCTAAACCATTCCAAAGGAAGACACAATATTGCTTGAGCACAATATGGTTCAAAATCATATTTCAAAGCAGAAATATGTTCTAATGCTCATCCATTTTGATTAATTCAAGCAGAAGAAACTGACAAAGATTAAATTGTTCAATAGTTTCATCTACACTTGTTTCCATTGTCATTAGTACTAGAACATATCACTGCATTTTAATTATTTGCTCTTTGTCAAAACTTGGACACATCTTAAGCTTTCTAAGAACTGTTCTTAACAGACCTAATAAGTTAGTGAAATTAATGTAAATTAATACTTTTCCCTCCACTAAGCAATTAAAAAATGGTGTTGTCATCTCAATTTCAGATTATCTAACAGAACTAAGGGACTGTATAAGCACCTAATCTTTCCCTGAAGGAGATTACTATGAAATATTTACTCAGAAGTCAAAGTATCCAATAATCGCTATGACATAATCAATGTCCTTCTAGACATCACGTTCTAACACATAAGTAGTTAAAGAATTGTGACAATTCCTTTGTTTTGTACAAATATTTTGGTTAGGCAGATATAAATATCTTTCATCTTAAAATTGAGGAATGAATAAATCAGGAATGATTAATGTGTCTGTACTATATCCTGGACTGTTCCCTAAAAGGGTCAGTGTGAGAAAGTCAAAATTATGTTTTATCTGATAATAAAGTACATTATGGGCTAAAAGTTCCATATTTAGATTTCTGTACTTTGTGACTATTACAAGCTATGCAGTAGCTTGTGTTGGTGTTAATGTCAACTTGTTCTTTTGTATGAATCCTTCACCTATATTCCTGATTACATGACTACTCAAAAGGCAATAGCTTCTAATAAAAACAGATCCTTCTGAAATAGTTTCCTTTCATTAAAAAGGTTCAACAATCCAACTTGAAGATTGTACCAGGCTTCTCAGCATGTTTGTAACAAAATGGTAGAACAGTATTTCTGAAAGATGATGATTTCTTGGAACAATTTGCCTAAATTCTCATTCTTTCTGTACATTTCTTTTTTCTCACTAAAATTTCTTTCCATTTGGAGCTTAAGTGTCTCAGTTACCTGATCCTAAATTGTTTCTAAAGTCTACTTGAGTGATACAAGATGTAGTCTCTTTGGAGGGCAGTGATAACAAAGAATTGTTGCATAGGATATGGAAGCTGGTCCCTTTTGCAACCCATCTTGTTACCACAATCTCAAATTGTAAATGCTTTTAAAGTTCTCTTATTTCTCCCCATGGCTTCTTCCCTATGGAAGAACCAAGGTGAAACAGACATAAAAGGAAGGGAATACTGATTTCCAAAGACAACAGAGCCAAAGCATAGGGCTGAAAGGAGGCTGTGTTAGCACTGTATTATATTTCCTGCCTTTCCTCTTATTTTTCTGGTCACATAAAAGTCCCCTTAAATTTACACTACTTCAGACCAAAAGTTTAGCCTCATCATTTCTAAAAAAGATCTATCTTTACAATTGTATCAGCAGCTTCTTTTATCAAACATTCTTAGTAACAATATAGAAACATTTTGGATTTTTGGTTTTAATATTTTCATACCTTCTTACCCATTATTGTTTGATTGATAATAACTGCATCTTTTACATATACAGAAATTAATAGCTGAAGAATCTTAAGTTTTAATGGAAGACTGGTACTACTATTTAATGATGATGGAAAACATAAAGGTATTAGCATATATCTGGTATGACTTGTGTAAAGGCTTTTGTTTTTCTTATTAGAACATTTATAAGTGGATGTTCAAATAACTATTATGCATACACAGGTGGAAAACTGGTTTCCTAATGCTGGTGGCTTAAAAAATATAAATGTATAAAGAAAAAAAGATTGAAAAATAGGTGGGGGAGGGGTTTCCTTCAAATGGATGGAACCCATTCTTTTGAAAGAAAACTCCCCTCTTACCTTGGTCCTGGAGCTGGTTAGTTCTCCTCTGTCCTCCTCCTAGGGGAGAAATACCCAAAGTTAAACAATAATAGAACATGGTCTTGTAATAAAGTCAAGTTCAGTTCTGGCCAACCCCTTCCTCAGGTCTCACAAGACACTACCAACTGTCTGATATACTGGGGCTCCCACTGAATTGAATTTGGAACCCATTTTAAGGATTAAGCCAAAGGAAGTGAACAGTAGCTGTGTAAGACAGAAAATGTGTGTGCTTTTCAGTCTTGTCAGAGAGCTGTAATAAGCTGAAGGCTGGCTTAGATCAGAGGAATTCATAGGAGGACATTGCTTGGGTAACTTTGGACTTAATCATGGGGAGCACCGAAGGTTCCCCAGGGAGGAGGAGGTATGCTATCGTGTTTTCAACCCACTTTCCTAGTGCTCTTGACTTTGAGAGTCAAGTGACAGTACTGCAAGCAACAGCATGTGTGAAACAGTACATAGTCTTATCCAACACAAACAACAGTTGTAAAAATAAAAAGGTACAGGATCATTAGATAGGAGGACGGTTAGGAAAAAGTCTAAGAGATGGATATTATCTGACACTGTGGGCTTGTTTTACTTTTTCAAAACAGGGAATCACAGATAAGATTTTCTTTTTCTTCCATCCAAGTACTAACCAAGCTGGTATGGTCATTTTATTAGATGGACTTTTTCTTAATGTGTCTGTGGCTAACTAGGACTCTTAGTGTCTTTGGAGAGAAACAGGCAGCACAGTGAAAGAAGTATGGATTTGGGAATTCAACAGGAGTGGTCCCATGTCACCTCTGTTATTCATCAGCTATATGACATGAGGTTAAGCAGCATGCATCCAGATTAGGACAACAGCACCAACTTCAAGGAGTTATGGGGGTCAGATTTGAAAATATATTCATATGCATGTGGTTAATGTATGGTAGTTATTATTAAATGTTTATTTGCTTTTCATTTACTCTCTAACATGGTCTTTTCTTATTTGAATTATGTTACCTCTCTTGAGGCTACTGTTTAATTAACTGAGCTTAGAATCAGTTATTAGTTACCCTTTGGCATTATTTCAGAAATTGTGGGTGACTGGCTCCCATTTAAAATCAAATACCAGACAATTGATTGAATTTTGCAAGACATAAAGGAGAGTGGAGACCAAGAATGAGCCTGAACCCATACAAGATCATGTGCTATTGTTATTTAACTTTGGGTAACTTATTAAAATTCTTCATCAAATAAAATGACATCAGGTGAGAAAATGGATGTGCGCTGGAACCTCAGTCTGTCCCAGTATATTCCAGAGACATCACTATGAGGGGTGAAGTCAGCATCACTGTAACGGCCATGATAAAAATGTGCAGGGAAAAAACACTGTATTGCATATTCTGTATTACAGAATGAAATCTCATCTCCATCGTTTACCTTTACCATTTTGTTTTGTGTGATATTTATCCTATGAACTTTATTCACTTTAAAGTTTCATAATAAAAATATGACATAAAGAAATTCCTCCACTGCAAGATACATATTTTTCCTGGTGTTCTTCTTTGGGAAACTTTATTATCTTTAATGAATATACAAAAAGTGTCTATTTTGACAAACAAGGTTTATACCCACTTAACTCTATAAATTCCAAAAAATACAGACACAGAAAGAGAGAGCACTTCTTTTTTCTGAAACAAATACAAGCAGAAATTGTAAAGCTATGCTTAAAATGGGAAAAGAGCAAATTGCATTTCATGAAACACCTACTTCATGAGTGGATGTTTCTCATGTTTGATGGAAAATCTTTATATTTAGATATAGTCTGGGAATCTCTGAATAAGAACAACAGTAAGTACCCTGCCTAGATTGAAGAAAAATATAGTGGCCATGCAGGGTTCATGCTTCAAGGAATAAACTGGTTGCTATTTGTGATGAAGAGAAAAATGAACAAGAAATTAAATAATACTGAAGTTTTTTGGGTTATTATGATGTCCTTAAAAACCACCTGTCCAAGTATTTCATATTGGAACACCACAGGATATGCCCCATTATATTGATCAATTTTTACCATATCTACATATGGAAATACAAGTTTTGTTGTTATAAAATCAAAGCAAGTCCTTGTATATGCACAGGCCTCACTTTTGGTGTTTTTTCCCCCCTTTGTGTAACCCAATGAATTTCATCAGATTTGTGCTGTCAAAAGTTTGGTGTCAACACATAGTTTTACATGTCTGTCATCTAGGTGTATAAGACTTGTATCTATCTGTAGCTCTGTTGGTTTTTAAAGAGAAATGCTTTTCTTCAATTCTTTCCATTTAGCAATATAGATGGACTGCAGTGAAAGCAGCTACCTGCTAAAGAAATTACTTACTTAATTCTAAAACCATATAAGCTTCTATCCACATTCTGAGATAGAATTTTCCTTCAGTCTTATTTAAGTGCCTGCCTCTCCAAAGAGGGGTAAGAGAACTCCTAGGTTGTTTGGTTAAATATGGTTCAGGGTATGACTCAAAATCTTAGAGTCTTGAAGTAGGAAGACAATATAGTTTCAACAATCATTGTTTCCTCTTTAAGAGATGTGAGACTATCTTCTACTTTTCTTGAACAAGTCTAATGTTGGGGATTATACACCCATTAATTTTCCCCATTTTGGGGGGATCAGTTTTTTTTTTTTTCGTGTGTGTGTATGTTATAAGAGGTTGAACTCCTGGCCTTATGACTGTGGGCAGTTGCTCTACCACTTGAACCCTGCCCCCAGTCCTGCTTGCTCTAGTTATTTTTGGGATATGGTCTCACATTTTTGCAAGTCTGGACCATAACTTTCCTATTTATGCTCCCTGTATAGCTGGGATGACAGGTGTACACCACCATACCCAGCTATTGGTTGATGGGAACTCACTAACTTTTTGCCCAGGATGGCCTCAAACAATAAACTTCTGAATCTCTACCTCCTGAGTAGCTAGAATTACCGGCATGAGTCACTGAGGCTGGCCCTGGGGGACCAATTTTATTTGTTATTAAATCTTTCCTGTGCTGATCTGAAATCTACCTCTGTATAATTTCTTCAACTCAACAAGAATTTATTCAGTTTTTAACATAAGTTTAAAATTATGAAAACTTGAGTTCTGTATGGGTATTTTCAGTATGTTTTGAAATGATCAATGTTGTTAAAACTGCAAGATGGAGGAATCAAGTTTTCACAGCAAGTGGTATTTATATTTAAAAGTTCCTCTCCCCCCTAGAGGACAGAAAAGTAAAACAGGTCCTATCTAGGGGTTGATAACAGTAAGAGGAGGAGGACATAAGGAAAGGATGTAGGAGAGTGAATATGGTGGAATATGTACGCATATGTGAAAACAGAAAAATGAGACCTGTTGAAACTATTCTAAGAGTGGGTGGGGGGGGAGAGAGGATGAAGGAAAATGATGGAGGGGGTGAATTTAACTAAGATATAGTGTAAGCACTTTTGTAAATGTCACAGTGTACAACAATAATATAATAAAAAAATTTAAAGTCCTTTATTTTTCTTCTTTTCCCATAAGAGCACTGGAGAGAGTCAGATCTCAGTGTTAATCTCAGCTGTGGAACTCTGGGCAAGTCACTTAACATTGCTAATTGAAGGACAATCTTCTGTAATTGAATGACATTGTAAGGTGGTTAAGAGGAGCAAGTAAAAAAACTTGCAGAAGTGATTTGAAAAGTTACTATTTAGTGCTTCACTTAAGAAATATACTGCTCAGTAACTTTTTGTGTGTCATAGGAGCCAAATTTAAACTTCATCTTTAAAAGTGAATAAATTACAAAGAAAATTAAATGATATACTGACCAATTCTATGGTTTCTTATATAATATCATAAATGTATCATTTAAGAGAAAGTAACTCATCAGCAAGGCCTTTTACTTTTCACTCCAGAAGACAGTCTGAGGTCACCCCTCCTTCCATCCTATTTGCTTCTCTTTATCTCTGACTAGCTTCAACTTTAAAGCAAAGTTTAGGAAACTGTCTTAGTTTTCTAAGACACCTGCTTTCACTTTACATATCCTTATGCTCTTTTTTTTAAAAAAATTGCTTTTTATGCTAAAGACACTAGGAAGGTAAAATAGCTGTCCTTGCTGAAAAGTCTTTTATGATTTTTTAAGTTTCTCATTGCAAGTGCCTGAAAAGAGTGGACACTGAGGAGTGGGGGGTGTGGGGCAATGGATGTCATTTCTCACTTTCTAATGGGACTTTATCTGGCACCTCTTCAAAGGAGATTCAGAAGTCACACATCTTTCAACATCAGATATGGAACAACCAGAGTTCCACAGCAGCAGAGATCTGGTAGACAGCTCTTGGCAGGTTTTATGTCTTCTGTGTAGCGAAGCAACAAGGAAGAGAAATCCATACACTCCTTTATTTCCTTTGACAGTGATCGGGCATGTGTATCTCATTTGCTTGATTGACTCTAATTTAATTCTTATCCCATTGAACTCTTAAATATTTAGTACTTAGAGAAAACATTGAATTTCTGGTGAAGCTTATCTGTGGGTCAATTTCTTCACTGAGTACTGCAGAACTAAAAATAAATGGAAGGTAGATAAAATTGAATTTATTTCAACATGATAGAGTATGACTTTGTGTGGTCAGTAGCATTTTAAAAAATCAAATATTTCTAAATCTCAGTATTGTACACTTTGAAACATGGAGCTGAGGCAGGAATGATATTTTCATGCCTATAATTTTTCTTTATTGTTGAGTTGTATAATATTAAAGGAATATATCCAAATGGTCTTGCAAACTTTTTGAAAGTGTATTCCTTTTTATATGTATCTCTTAGTAATGAATTTTAGGTTTTCAGAAAGTGTGGATTCTGTCCACTTGAAACTATTTTCAATTATGAAAAAGACTTCTTATATTAAGGAGGATAAACAATATGTTCACAGTATTTTTAACTTTTGTTAGTATAATTATTATCTATGTGATACTCTTTTAATCAGAATAATTCTTGTTTCTGAAAAGGCTCAGGCTCAGGGTAGGTATTTTGGAGATTTGAAAGGTGGTATTCTATTCAGGTGTTGCTAGGTATATATGATGCTATGTATTTGTAGCAAATTTATCTCAGACGTATGTTTTTCATTCTAAAAACAGGAGCTATAGGACTGATTTCTTTTGTGGGGGACAACAAGCTTTAAAATAAAAACTACAGTTTCTTATTCCTAGTTAAGTTACAATGGGAAGTAATTCTAAACCACAGACATTAGTATTCTTCAGTTCATTTTCCATGACTACCAAACTATTTTATCTTGCTTTTCTTAAATATGAGTCATAAAGCTAGCCCCATCGTGGCTGAAACTAATTTTATAGACAAAAGGAAGTTAATAATGACTAAAACTGTGGTCGAATTGTATCCTATATGCTAAGCTAAAACAAGTGGGTATATTTTCATTTTTTCAGAAAACCATTATTTAGATATGATCTTCTAAGGAGATGTTTATCATCAGTAAAAACTTCATTAAAGCAGCATGGTACAGAATTCTACACTGAAGACTAGATTTTATTATCATAATAAAATGAGTTTTGTAGTATTTTATTATAGGCATTTTGGAGTTTTATGGTAAACCATCACTCCCTCCAAAGCCCTATGTTGTCTGTATATGTGTATAAAATATCCTTTATGTAAGCAATTATTGCAAGAATAATGAGCCACTTCTACCCTCTATTTTTCTGTCTATTCTTTCCATTCTACCTCTATACTCTCAGCCAAGAGTTCCCTAGCACTTTATAAGGATTGTGGTCTGTCGAGCAGCCTGGGCTGGGGTGCCCATCTTGTTCTCCTTCTGGTGGTCACTCAGGTGGGAAAGGAAGCCTTGAGACCTTAATCCCATACAACTGATGACAGACAACACCATAAATTTGACACGTGACCTTTGCTGATCTAAGAATAAATTAAGGGCTACTCATAGATCAAATACAGACAACTTTATAATTGTGAACTTTTTTTATAATTGTGAACATTTTCATTATCATTAAATGGGCACACGAGCAGTTTTGTAAGCCATGGTCAAAAACCATATTATGCACAGCAGGAACAAAAACTTTCTTCCTTGGAGAATTTAAATCTTGGACTAGAGAATTCTGAGTGTGAAGAAATGAAGAGAAATTCAATAGAAAGTAAATTCTACTGAAGTTTGATGTATTCAAATCTACTTTGTCTACTTTAAAGGGTGATCAAGTACTGCCCTCCACACACCAACCCCATGAACACATTAACCCTTTACTTTGATCTCAGTATCCTCTCATGATGACATCATGGCATGCCTTAGTGTCTCATTCTGTCAGACTTCTTTATACCTGTACACTCTGCTACCTCATTCTGGCCAGCTGAGCTTAGGGGCATTGAGAGTCTCAAAGAGATAATTTCTCTGGTGCAAGGTTTTTGTTCTCCAGCTAAGACTTAAACATGAGCAAGATACCAATACCTTGGATCACAACCAACAGAGCTGATTTAATAAAAAAGCAGAAACAGCAACTCAAAGCATAGTAATATCTGCTGTTCTTCCTCTCTGCCTAGGGCTCTAAGATTCCTAGCTCCATCAGTTTCCCTCCCATTGCTCCCTTCTCCTCCCTATCCTTTTGTTACTAGATCCCTTTAGAGGCTTTGTCTACACTGGTTAGATCTTATTTTCTCACCAGAGTGTCTTAGTTACTCCTCTTTCTAGATCTTAGCATTGCCAGAACCCTCAGAGTGATGTCTTCTCTCTAGCCTCATTGCTTTTGAGCTTTATTCCCAGAAAATTCATATCTGGGCTTTCACCCACCATTACAGAAAATGGGATCCAAATTCAGAAATCCATCCACTTGCTTTTTTGTTCCCATGCCTTTTCACAACCTAACTCCTGGACCAGGCATTTGCTTCGGGAGACCATTCCTGACAGTGGGATGATGCATAAAGATGAGTGACACCATGTGGAACCTACAGGGCTTCTTGTCACACACCAAAGGGAAATATTAAATATGCAGTAATGTAAGGTAAATTCATCCAAAGAGCTTTAGCACATTTATAACATATCAGATAATCTTAGATCTTAGATATAATTTTATGTTTCCAAAATACAGTTGAAGGGTGTAGGTCAATGCTATAGGTTTGTGTACTCAGCTGTGTGCTGTCACTAAATTAATTTGTACTGTATGGATGCAGATTTTTTTGGAGATCCTTTATATTTATAAGATTTGTCTATGAGGCAAGTGCATGGGCTGAAAAGACAACAGTTTGGAATTTCTTAGAACTGTCAGAATTGAGATCTATTCTAGAGCAAGTTGTAAAGGTTTAAATAAACTACTAAACTTCTTTTGTAGCAGTTTAATCTTATGAAATTTGTCTTTCTTGAAGTGGGGGAAACTAAAATGCCCACAAATTCTCCCATTCTTTTTTTAAGGAAACTTACTAAGATATAACTTCTGTGTGTAGTGGCAAAAAGAGACAAGGGCTAAACATCGAATTTAGAAAATTTTCAACCTGTGTTGCCTACCCAGGAAGTTGCAAAGCATCCAAAAAGTGAACAACTTAAAAATTACCTGACAAATTCCCAGCTGGAATACAGCAACCATTTATTGAATTATTTGTCAAAAGATTGAAGGCAAACTATTTCAGCATTTTTTTATCTAATAGGAAGAAAGGAAAAAAGTATGATACCTAGTGAGTCTTAAAGCAAGGCAGTAAAGCGACATTTGTTTCTCTACATGGGAAGCTGTAATTTTAGTTATCTTTTAATCATTAGAAAGAGCTAAATGAAAAACCTGGCATTTCAAATGGTAAGAAGAAGTTTCATACTTCCTACTGTGCTCAATATCCAGAAAGGATGAAGTATTTGGATCCTGCTGTGCAGTTATTTCTCCCTGGGAACGCGTGTAATATCAAAACCTTTACCACGTGACATCTCAGTTTGTGAATGCAAAATTCTATGTACAACAAACATTAGCATCTCTAGTGGAAAACTGGGAAGCTGTTTAAGCATATCATCACAGGGTGGGTTTGTGTATGTGTTGAGAAGTGCAATTGATTTTTGTTTATCTAATCCTTATCTTGACAGACTATATTCAAAACACACAGGACTCCAAAAACCAAGTTATGTACCCCATCTTTTAATACGACACTAAGTGAAATGAAGGATAGTCACAGGCATCTCTTTCTATAATAGTTAAGAAAAAATATTTGTGTGCTAACATACTGAACTCATTTCCAGAAGACATGTAAAAGTGTACTTATTTGAGGCCAACTGATGCTCGGTAATATTAAGTTCTTAGCCTCACATTTTCTCTACCTTTAATTTTCTAGTGCTTACAATAAGCACTAACACTTGTTTCTGTTATTAAAAAATAGATTCCTTTGATTCTCACACACGATTTTCAGCAAAGTCATAAGAACTTATGACTAAGCATGTTTTACAAATTTTTCATAGGAAAGTGGTGCCTTAGGATGTACATCTTTCACACATGATTTTGAATACTAATTTTAGTGCATATGCTCTAGAAAGTACTACAAAGTAAAACAAATACAATTTGGTCTTCAGAGAACTTTACTCATCCTGAAACAGATCTAGACATGGGCCAAGTGTCCTGTGAGCCCAGTGATTTTGTTAAATACTGAAAGAAAAAGTTAATGAAAGATGCGGCATTCTACTTCCCATCTTAGTACTTCCTCCCTCCTGCCATGCTATTACTGTGAGGCTCTGAGTGGCCTGTTGAAAATGAGCCATGATGGGCCTGTTTCAAAGGACCAGTTCTGGTTGCCATGGGTTCCTGCAAAAGGGCATTGCCAAATCCAACTGGGCATCCTATTTTCCAGAGTTCTCCCACTGATTCAAGTTCTGTTAGAGCTATTTTCATTTGAAACATCATTTTTCTCCCTTTGGTGACAGAACAATTGCCTTATTTTAGACACAGCCTCACCAGCATCTTTAGAGATGGCAAAGTTCGCATAGGAATTATCACTGTTGAATAATAAAAATATACGAGATTACAGTTTTTTAACTTGGCTTCAAATATTTGGGCTAAGTATACCCAGAAGAAGTTTCCAGATAAAATACACTGCTTTGTTTCCTGAAGGTACTTACAGGTGCTAGATACTATGAATATCTTTAAAAGGAGTGTTCTAATAGTTAGACATTTAATAATGACTTAATAGTCAGTAAATGTCTTTTAACCAAATTATGATTATCTTTAACAATTTTAACAGGTTTATTTATTGTATAGTAAAGTATAGGAACTAGTAGAGTATAGAAAATGTAGTAAAGTTGATAGTATTTTTACAGTAAGTATATAACTTTATTAATCTATAAGAACTATGATATAGTAGGTATCTGTAACATAATTTATATAATAAAGTTGATAGTCCCAATACTCGAGTCAAAATAAATATCATTCCATTTTCATCTTCATTTCCTATTTCATTATAATGCCCTCTGAAGTGTATATTATAAAACGACCTTAAAATTTTTCTCAGCCAGTAAAATCTTTCATAAATGTTTTGGATTGTTTTGTCAAGGGTACTGGAGAAGGGATGAGAAGGAAGTTACAGAATTGACAGAACTACAAATAGCACTATGCCTATGAGGAGAAAACTGGGAGAATTTATGTTAAAGTACACTAAACCCATATTTTCTGGGTATTATTATTGGCTGTCTATAGCTGGTAGCTTAAAGGTTTTAAATTTCTGATATATATTCAGTAGACAGTGATCTGAAATAAAATCTCTCTGAGCTATAAATTACTCTGTATAACATGTGGTAGTGATCACTGTGATATTTCAGCCAGTCACAAATGCATTCTCTACAAAGACCTGATACCACTTGTCTTAAAGTCCATGTTAAAGACCCAAGACCTGACTCCATCCTAATGCTGTATCATTTTGTTCCCCTGCTCTGTGATATTTATTCCGAAGCATTTTCAACAAACACCAAAACTTGGACTGAAAACTCCCTAGATGAAAGGAACATTGCTAGTCATTTGTCACCATTCTCTGACTAAGCTTACATAGAAGGAAAGATTACTATTTTAATAAAATCTCATGTGGCCAAACAAATCAAAACAGCAGAGTTTATGAGAGTGCCATAGTTAATGATGATAAAATACACATGTCTGACCATATCCAGAGCAATTAACCTAAAGACCTGCTTTTAAAAAAATCAACTTATGTCTCCATTGAACAGAGATAAGACAGAAGGTTTCAAAGACATGATGCAAGTATTCCTTCTGGATCTTGTTCTGTTGAATGCAATTAATTTGAATTTGCTTCAACAAACTAAATAATTTATGCAGAAGATGTCTGTTAGTTCATCTGTATATTGGCTTGCATATTTTAAAAGAGAAGAATCCTAGTGGAATAAGAATAAGGATTTAAATCTAATTAACCTCTTGTTTACATGGCTGTGGATGGGGAGTGAGGAGATAGAGGGCTAGGTGAGTGCTGGTTAACCTTCAGTGCCCTTCCAATGTTCTCAAAGACAGGACAAAATGACTGGCTTTGGCATGCAGGGGCCAGCTTGCTCAGGAAACTGGCATATATTTTAAAAATGCATAAACAAACTCTCCATCCAGGAAGCTGAGTTTAACAATTGCCTCATTAACAAGTTCCAGGGAAGGACAGGAAAAGAGGGGGAAGCCTGTGTCTGATTATTATACAGTTCCAGACAGATGAAGCCCTTTAGCATCTCCCCAAACAATCCCTGTAGTGTGGATTTGACAAAGTGGCACATTTAAGAGGGAACTCTCTTGCCATCAATAGGAGTCAAACACACCCGTATCTTAGGGCCAAATTCAGTCCCTGGAGCTTGACTTTATCAGTGTACACAAGACAGAGGACAAGGCAGCTACATCCACAGAGAATTAATTAAAGCAAAAGAGAGATCTAGTGAATGTAACCAATAGACTTGAACACTGATCTACATATCAATCATCATTGCTTTCAACCCCTATGTTTTAAAAAAATAATTTACACTACGTTGCTCCATAACTATTACTCCAACAGAGATTCGTTTGCTTCTTGACCTCATTGAAATTACGTATTTTTCCACATTGCATCATGCAAAATGTATTGCCAACAACTAAACATTCTGATGCCAGTTTAAGTTTCTGAATGGTTAAAATCTTTTTGGGTAGGATTCTATTGAACATGATTTATTAGTTTGGCTTTCTCCCTGCACATTTCTCCAGTTTCAAATGGGATGTATGACAAATAACCCAGACTTCATAACTGCCAGAGTCAACATCTAAATTTGTCTTTGCAGGCTAGTTTTCTTTCTATCTCCTTTCAAAAATTGTCCATTTTATATCACACTGTAAAACCCATACTAGATATCAGTGTTGCTTACAAACACACAATAACAGTTTAACACAACTATTTCTAGTACCAGTATCAGCTGCTTCTATGTATTTCTATATATCTCAACCCTTCCCCCACCCAACACACCTCTCAAAGCACACTGCAGCTCCTTTTTTGAAACCAATGAAAACAATCATAACAAGTTTAAATTGCTTTCACTTGTGCTGGACAATAGTACAAGTCTTATTACCTTCATTTTTCAATGGCTTACCAGAGACATCATTTTTTCAAGAACAGGTTCTTGTTAAGTCCTTTAGCAAACATTCTGAATTCTTCTTGAATCTGTGCTTTGTGTTCATCTCTCCTAAGCAGCACCGAGACCAGAGTAACTCCTCAGTCACCACTTGTGATAGGCTCTGGTCCCATCAAGTCAACAGTAGCCTTTATTGCTTAAGGAAAATAGGAAATTCTGCCTCCTGGGCACAAACATGTGAATTTTCTATGTCCAGGACCAAAAGGATAAAAAGGGCAGATTTAACTAATATTTCCATAAGAATGAAAGTCTTGCTTTTAACTAACATGTGTATTGCTTTACTCATGAATCACACCCCAGGGATCTATCTAATCAACATTTTTCAATTGCAATGGATCTAATTTTACAGACCTTACTTACACCATACTCCCTTTAAAATAGGTGGGAGTGTGACTTGAGTAAGTACTATAAAACCAGAGCCTGTTTTCCCCTCTGATCATGGTTGCTTTTATAAAAAGATGTGATTTCAACCTTAGCACCAATACAACCTCAAAATAATCTAAAATAGAATGATGCCATGATAAATGAAACATTGAAATGGGAAAATAAGTGGTTTGCTGGGAAGAAGCTGATTTCTTCTTACTCAAAAACTAGGAGTGAGGCATAATTAAAAAATGATAAAATGTAGAATTATTATTGACACAATGACAGTGCAGATTTTGGTGGCCAAAATAAGTTAATGAGATATAGAACCATAGGGTTACCCATGATATAGGCCCACTGGAAGCAGCTAGTGTTCAACCAGTTTGGTTTTTATATGGCCTTCAAAGATTAATGTCAACTATGGTTATTTTAAAATTAACAAAAAAATTTACCTGGTTGTTAACAAAAGAATATGAAATGGAGAAAAAAGAAAATAAGCAAACATACCATGTTCACACACAAAACAAAATAATTCTTTCAGGGACACTAGGGAAGGTGGAACACTATAACAACACATGTTATATTGTTATACTATTCCACCCACCTTAATGAGGAACCCTTGGGCGTTGCTACTCCATAGCCTTTGGAATCCAGATTTCCTCCCACTTTCATCGTGTCACATGGCTTTCGTTGCTCAATGTATTCATTCATAGTGGACTCCAGGAGAAAGGCAAATTTGCCCTTGGATTTGCGGACACGAGCTACTCCCTCAGCTGTAGTCCTAGTGAAAACTGATGGCTCTGCTGATCGCATGTAGGTCCACATCTTTTCATACACTGCTATTTTTGATCTCTGGAGGAAATGAAAATAAAATTAAATACAGGAAAGAAGGGAACAACATGTTAATATTGACGGAAGTGAGTTAAGGGTCAAACCTTTTAGTATCTGTCAATTGCCCTCTGTCTCTAGTTTGCCAGATAGTGATGTAACAGTGACATTATTCTTTTATAATTGCAAAACTGCATTGTAAAACTATTTAAGAAAGTCACCCAAATGACAGACGTTTAAAGTGATAGTTAAAGAATCCTACACATGTTGCCATGATAATTTTACCATTCATTTATGCAACTCAATAAGTTACATAAATAGCAACTTATTATTTTAAAAGCAGAAGACCACAGAGAGCATTGAACATAAAAAATCATGTTTTATATCACATTCATGGTAAATTTGAAAAGTGTCAGAGAAGACTTGATTTTAACTTTTGTGAAACTCTTAACTGTATTTGAGTTATACCAAATAAGGAGGGTTTTTATTTCATCTTTTTTCATGGCTCACAGTAAGATGTATATACAAGTACAGCTCATATTAATTCAGTAGTTGAACACCAACGGAGGAGGAGAAATATGCTACAGTTTGCAAACCAAAAATTCACAAAACAAAAATGGAATGAAATTCTAAATTGGTCAAAACATTTTTAGACTTTTTCTGACAAAATTTCCCAGTAGAACCTACACTGAACTTTGAAGAGAAATCATTCCAATTTTCCTCGTTGTAATTTGATGAGTTAGTCATTCTAATCTCCTGACTCCAATGAAGAAATTGATTGCTCTTTATAAATTACCTCGGTCTACCTGAGATCTAGCTACATTACTCTCACTACTTAACTTACCCAGGTCTTTTTGACAGCCTTTGAATGCACATCAGATTTTATCCCTTCACACATACATTTCTAATATGGAAGTACATTCAAATGAATAGCCCCCAAAAGATATGTTTAGTAAGACAAAAAAACCTGAGTCCTATTTTGTGTTTGATAGGGCAATGATGCATATAGATTTTCATGATTGCATTTATTCAATAACAAGGTATATTGATCTAAATAAAAAAGTAACGTAAACTTCATTCAGAATTCAGTCTGTGTGAGGCCTAACTCTAAGTAGCATGCACATTTATTTATATCACTCTTCCTTTGTTTGTCGAGTATAGAATCCAGCAAGCAGCAGCTCTTTACTAATCAACAAATATCCTGAATAGCAAACTTCAGAATACATATTTGTGGGGAAAAAGCAAATTATTTTTTCAGAAAGAAAAATGAAAAAAAATGATAAAAGTGGAATTCAAGAGTTTAACTTATAAGAAGGGAAGTTAGTAATCAATAAACCCAAACAGTAAACCACTATAGCTGATTTGCATACTTGAACACCTAAGACAAAGATATTCTCTATTAACGCATATTCAAATGTTGATAAAATTCAACATAAGAATATGATATCCAATGAAATGTTTTTATGATATTAACACTTGGAAAAAAATCTCATCATGTTGAGATTGTAATGTGTGTGATGTGTGTGTGTGTATGTGTGTTTAGGCAACAGAAGGTGACTTCTGGCTACAGAAGCCTTTGTGCTAGGAAATTCTATGCCACACTTTATTCAGTTGCAGTGATTCTATGTGGTACTTGTTCAGAGAAATACCCAGATTTACAACCTCAACTATGGGATTCATTAGGACCGCCATGTTCTGGGCCTCATTCACTTCATCTTTAAAACTGAGGCTCTGTCCCAGAGAAAGAACTCGTCCATTTTACAATGATTCTGAAAAAAATAAAGTCCCTGGATCACTTGATAGAGATTGTCCCTACATATCTACTAGGACAATTTCAAATTCAAATGAGCATTGTCAACCAATATCTTTGAGACTTACAATCACTTTTTAAAAGTTTTTGCTCTATAACACATTGAAACAAGAAACAAAATCAATGTACATATTGTTTTAATTGAAATATTTTTGAAAGCTTTTAAGAATATGAAAAATATGGTAATTACTTGGCAATTTTCTAGTGATTGTTAAGTAGTATATTAACAAAACAGGTCAGTTACACAAAGCTAACATAGTAAAATGGAAATGGAGTATTTTTAGGGCCTAGTTCTTTTAGGTCATTGATATTAATATTCTTTTCCTACAATACTAATGTGAGGAAAATTACTTCTGAATTTAAGTTTGTTGACATAGGCAAAATAATTTGATGCAATCTCTTTAAAAACCAGAGGAATGAGAAATCCATAGAGTGGTTATGCTGAATTTAGTAGGTTCTAGGTACAATAGAAAGTGTAAAAAAAACAGATTCTCAGTGGAAAAAGAGAAGAAAGATGAAAGCAAATTTTATAGGAAAAAATCAGCCTGGTTTGTCACAATGCTAACGTTTGGAAATTTTTATTCTGACTTAATGGGACATGCCTCAGATAACTGCAATCTTTATGGCAAAAAGACAAGCGGCAAAGACTGGAAATAGTACCCCTCTGCTTATCTGTGACTGCAGGAGAGTTTGTTAATAGGTGTGGGAAAGCAAATATTTATAAATTTGATGAAACAGGCTAACATGAAGAAGTTTCTTCAGACTCAGTAAGCACCTGAATACAATGGTAATGGAAACTATCTACTTAAAAACCAGGCACAGGAAGTAAAAATGATCCAGAAAATGATCAAAAAATAACATAAAAACCGTTTCCTGTGAAATTAGAAAACTAACTTCAGATCTATTTATTTCATCTTTATTGCAAAACTTAATATATGGGAAATTATCTCAATAATTTCAAGCATTATTTTATTAGTTAAAACACTTCCTGAAGTTTTAAAAACGTGCAAGTCTTTTAATTTATCAAAAATTAAATTACTCCCAAACTAATTTTGATAGAAGCCATGTATAAATATGCATTGTAGTTAACGTTTACGTTGCTGTTAGGTGAATTCCTTCCCCTTTCTAGCAACTTGTGCTGCGAGGCTGATGTTTTGGGGAGAACTCATCAATACATTTTGTTTGATAATATAAACCTTGAGATAGCAACCCACCTCATTAATGCATTCAAGATTTCACTAATGACTAAAACAGGCACAAAATACAATCTTCATTTGAATGAAAACCAGTGTGCTTGAATCAGGTGTATAATGTAAAGTACCTGAACAGCAGGTATGTTGTTAAATGACAAGCAGGGATATTTTTTAAATGTCTCTGAGTTTGTTCTCAATGAAGTGCATAGAGCATGAAGCATATCAAATTTCACAATGGGGCAAAACCAAGGCAACAGTTGAATGCAGATGCAATTTTTCCCGTGGCTTAATTGTATTTTTCAGTTGATTACGATTGCGATTTTTTCCCCTCAAGTTTTGGGTGTACGTCACTGCTTGAGGCAGCTTAGTGGAACTGATAGATATGCCCTTACCGTGTTCCTAAGAGAAAACATTTCTGACATGTACAAAAATACCCTTCACAATCTGCTTCTTCAATTTGTCAGACAAAAATGGATTTTTTAAACCAGGTCATCATGGATGGGACAGGAGGGAGGCAAATAGGGCAAGAAATGAATAAGTTTATTATCAGAAAACCCAAATTCATACATTCCTGAAAATGTGCTGCCAGGGGAAATTATTTTCTTGCCCCATTAGGGTTTAGTGTTCTGTAGCAATAAATACCTGTGCTTATAAAACTCTTCGCTTTTAAAACTGAAGTTGAGTAGGGGAGAAAGGAAGCAAGGCACAGTGTTGGTATAGCTTATGTGGAAGACCTGAGTCCACAAAGCAGCCTCCCTTTGTCCCATATTTCTTATCAATATTCTCTCTCATCTACCTCGCCAGTTTTTAGAATTTGAATAGTTATGTAAAATTGTGTAATGGTCAGAAATAAATATTTTTTAGTGTGTTTGATCCTAAAGAGCTTTACAGTGAGCTATTTTAGAAAAATTTTCAGGGAATCAAT
Organism: Castor canadensis; assembly: GCF_047511655.1. Lineage (NCBI taxonomy): Eukaryota > Metazoa > Chordata > Mammalia > Rodentia > Castoridae > Castor > Castor canadensis. Next base: position 194,120,869 of record NC_133387.1, read on the forward strand.
ATGACATTTCTATTTCTCTTTATCACTCAGGCAGAATGATAAGCCTGCAAATATTTTCTTTATTTAAATGACAATCAGTCATCACTTTTCAATAAAATGCATGTGACAGCCAAAGCTTGCCTTCTATTTTGATACACATACAGAATGTTTTCTAGGCAAAATCAGTAAGTATTACCTACTTACTTTTGGGCAGAAGCAGTTTTAACCTGAGAGACTTTTAGCAAGATGTTAAAATGTATCAGAGTAGGACATTTCTATTAGCAAGTACTGGAAATAGGAATATGCTTATCAAATTAAAAAAAGTTTGGCTGATTAAATTTATCTGCATAATATTGTTAATAAAACCTCTGTTATGACAACTACTTAGAGTTTTAGAAAAATTTACAAACACTTAAATTAAGTGTAAATTTTAAGTTATGTCTACTAAAAATGCTCCAAGTTGTTGACAACTATGTTATCATAGTTTCTTTTAAAAACAATGTCCAAGGATGGGTTTGACTAAGTTTTTGAGTGATTTGTTCTTGATTTAGTTTTATGTAAACATTAAAAAGTTTACCTTACTGAAAGTCAAGTACATGAATTTAATGTTGACTTAAAGAATATCACATCTGGTTGTTTTACTATTTAAGTTAAATGAGAAGAGTATATATATATATATATATATATATATATATATATATTTATGTATCCATATATAAATATATATAGATATATATAAAATGTGAAAATGTAATCTCTTGAATATTGACTGTAAGCCTGACTGTCATTACTTTTATATAAAAGCCTTGAAAATAATGATATATGTCCTGTCTTCTAAACTATTATATAGTTCGGCCTTCAAATAATTGATATTAAATATAAAATATGTTCATTATTACTGACTGGAATATTTGTAAAAATGTCACTTCAGCAGCTTTTAAATTTTTTGGTTCTAAAGTCACCAAATGAGTTATTTTCTGTGATCAGACATTGTCGAGTGTGTGTCTGTGAACACAGTATAGATAGAGGATTTGCTGGAAAAAAAAATAAACCTCGTAACAAATAAAAACAACAATAAAACCTGTGCTATTCTGAGGGAAATCCAGAGGGATCAAATACAATCTCATCAGTTTGAAAAATTGATAAAAGCAGAGAAATCAGCACAAACTAAATATCACACAATATGGGCACACATAAATTAAGAAGTTCTTGCTATTATTATCTTGTGAGAACTCAAATATATTGTTTTGAAAACCATTGTTACAGTGTAGATATAATTCATAAAAATAACATAATCTGCAATTAAAGTTTTGGGTTTCAAAGTATTCTTTAAAAGTAAGGCTTGATTTAAGTTTTATATTCTTGCCCCAAAGTATACGTAAATCAAATCTTGTCCAATCCAAAATTATTATACCACTAATGATATTCGAAATTTTGGATAAATTATGCTATAAAGTTGTTTTAGTTATCTTTTCACTATTATTCTTCTTCAGAAATGCTTTTTGTTGAAACACAAATAAGTTAGCTTTTGCAAGTTCAAGTGGTTGTAAAATCCAAGAAGTATTAGCCTTACGCATAGCTGTTACCATGGTGTGTGCAGAATCTGTACCAGCAAAAGCCATGACAAAATTGGTATAAAAGTTGCCTGAATTTCAAAACTCTGAGCGTGTCACTGTTACTTTTTGCCCTTAACTTACTCTGAAGAATTCTTTTGTTGACCCCGAATCCAGTGTTCCATAGGCAATTTCTGTTTGTTTGGCCAGGTCTTCTGCACTTTCTATGGGTGAGACCATTCGCTCAACCGTCAGGAAGGCAGCCAGGTTAGCAGTATAAGATGATATAATGATGAGTGTAAAGAACCACCAAACACCTCCAACAATTCGACCTGAGAGGGATCTAAACACGGATAAGATAATGCACATTTTCCTTTTTCTAACCAATAGAGAGAAAGAAGAAATGCCATCAATTGGTCATGCATATTTAAAAGTAACAGCCGCAACTATTGTTTTTTTAACAGACTACTCAAGAATGATTCTAGTATCTTTTTTGTTATACTGAAAATGTAGATGCAATTGAAAATATGGATAAGCTTTTTGTTTAATTGTCAGAAATGTGCAACTTAATGTCTTTCCTTCAGATAGAGAAGGGGAATACCTAAATTCATCACTACTCTCTCTTTCTCTCTCTCTCTCTCATTTTAGAATCTATGAGATTAGTCTAGGATTGAGATACAGTGACACGATTTAGTTGGCAGGGTTGCTTCCTTTCTTAGTGGTACATAAAATAGTAGTACATCTGGCCGATGCTGGAGCATTAGGTTTCCAACATGTTGGTAGATTCCTTTCTAGACTGAGGGAGAGAACTAGTTTTTACCTAACTTCAGAACTTTGCAAGAATGGATGGGACAAATACAGGCCAAGGTAAGTCTGGACCAGATGAGGGTCTAGGACTGGTCTCAAAGTGACCATATCACTTGATATGCCACTTCTGATTTGAGTGGGGGATGAACCATGTCTTAAAGTATTTTTATACACTGGTATAAAAGCTTTTACCTTCACCCTCTCTTTTACTATCAAGGATGTATAGGTGAGTGTGAACATAGTAGAAAAATTAAAATGAGATGAAGAAAAAAATTCCAGGGAATATTTATAATTGATTTCCATTACTGAGACCATCAAAGTATTTAAATTTCTTGCGGCACATTTTTTTAAATGTGAAGATTCATTTCATATTTTCCATGGCGTGGATAACTTTGAAATGTTCCATTACTACTTATTATTATAAAAGGGATATCTATTTTTAACTTAATATTTGCTTAATCTTGGTCTTTAAAGATCATCACTTAATTTGATTTGATTCTCAGTTCATTAATTGAAAGTTATTGGTACTAATACTTATGCAGATTTACAGTTTTCCTAGGTCTTAAAGCAATATGAACTGAATTGGGGCAAAATTCTTCTTTTTTGAGAAGTTTTATATTTATAAATAAATATATATTGGAGAGGCTAGTACAAGTCAGTAATTAAATCTAATACTTTACTTTTTATACTTTTGACTACTTTCTCTGTGGCAGAAATCAGGCTTTTTTTTCTTTACAACAAGCTGCCTTTTGGTGAATGCAATACTGAGTAATGTCTTTGTGGTATTCAAAGGAAGTCACCCATGACACTGTAGATATTGAAAAACAGTTATAAAACTAGCATAGTGTTTACACTGTTGGCTTTCCCCTATTGCTTAGCTTATTTATGTGCTGTTATATAAAATAATACCTTTGTAAATTGCATTGACTCAGGTTTTAGGAAACTCCACGACTGAAGTCTCCCTTAAGGTACTTGAGTTGAATAGCAAATTCAACAAAGATTTTTTGATGATGAACACAATAGCAACAAAATTTGCTTTTTAAAGGAGATAAAAATCAATATTAGTGCAATTCTACAATTTAGATTTGAATTATCCTCTGTAAAACCACTGAATGAAATTTTTACACAAAATGATTTTTGAGAGTTCCAACGGATTATGGTCAGTTTTCTATTGAGAGAGTTAACCTTTATGATATATCCATGTTTTGTGCTAGCTTAGACAGAATTGGCTATGAATATACTTAGGGTAATATGAGAATTGCATTATTTTAACATTTCAAATAGTGCTGTTCCAGGAAAAGAATGTATATACTCTCTCTACAACAAAATTAGAAATAAGGGAAAAATAGTTTCTGCTGGGTATTGAGGGGGTAGGGGGAAGAGGGAGGGGGTGGAGTGGGTGGTAAGGGAAGGAGTGGGGGCAGGGGGGAGAAATGAACCAAGCCTTGTATGCACATATGAATAATAAAAGAAAAAAAAAGAATCAAAGTACAATCCTACACTCTCAAAATATATTGAATTTCTAAAAAAAAAAAAAAACAAAACAAAAAGTTAACCTAGAAGGTAACACCCACGGGAAAAAAAAATGTATATAGAGAGATACTCTGTACAGCACTTAAAATTATTGGGAAATTGGTGAAGACAGCTAAGTTTTGAAACTCACCTGGGTGAAATGTCACATCCTTGTTGCATAAAAGCACCCAGGGAAAACCAGAGGCTGTTAAATATACCAAACTCGTTGGGAGGCTGGTCGCTAGGCCCCTCCTTTCCATCCTCTGGTTCTTCCGTGTGCCACTCATACGGACTAAACCTACTAACTAGGAACAAGACCACACTGACGCCAATGTAGGCAAAGACGATGCACATCCATATCTCATAGGCCAGAGGATCCAAGAAGGAAAACACTCCTGGTTTTGATTTCTGAGGCTTTTTGATCATGATAGATATGCCCAAACTCATGAAGGGCTTAGAGAAGTCAATAACCTCCTCTCTCACTAAGGTGATTGTCAGAGGGGCAATAGCAATCTCTGCTTTCTGGAAGAGAAAAGACACATGGAAACATGCAGGTTAGTGGATTTCATGAAGCAATTGGCATCACAGTGACAAAGTTAACCAGTCATGCATTTTTTTCTAAACTTTTTGGGAGGAGTGTCAACAGTGAACTCCCATGCTGGAGAGCACAAAACATTTTTATTGGTCCTAGTAGTTAGATAAAAGGATGAGAAATACAGAAAGAAGTGGAGAAACAAAATAACTTGAACTCAGATTACTGTGAGTAGTCTTTAAGGGTCTAGGACAGTGCAGAGGACAACTTAACAGTCTTTCCATATGGCTAAAGTTTTGGATTTTTTTGGCCAGGAATGGTGCTAGGCCTCAGCCTTGTCTGTTTCATTTGGAATGTTGCCATGATTCATTATTTGGCCACCCCTTATTACTATGCATTGCAAATTTCAAACAGTCATTTCTTATTTATTCTTTTCCAGCTATGAGAAGCTGATCATAAAGTCTGTGTTTTATGATAAAAGTAAAACCTTTGTTTGACAACATTCTTCAAAGCAGCCCATACACAAAAATCTGAAAATTGGTATACATTTCCTGCTATGCCTGCACTCTGATTTTCTACTTCCAATTTTTGAAAGAAGATTATGTAACACTATAACTCCTAGATATTTAATTCTCAGATATTATGATCATTCAGGGTTCTGTGACTTTATGGAATTGTTCAAGCCTGTTTCTGTATCTGTAAAATGAAGACACTCTCTTGCCTGTTTACCTCCACATGTTAATGTGGCTACCTATTAAAATCATTAATAGGATATTAGTGAACATGTGTTGAGGTATTTCATGTCTGGTGTTGATCAAAATATTTGAAAGGGCTGACTGAATTCTCCTAACAATCTCATGCTTCTCACTGTCTTGTAGATGATGGAAATGAGATCCGGAGTGAGTAGTTTCACACACCATGTGAAGTCTGGGATCTGAGCCTGCTTAATCATGCCAACTGTTAAATCAAATGAAATAAAATGTGGTGTAGAGATGAAACTGTTATATAATCTGCACATTTAAAAGGCATTTTGATTTATTTTAAAATAAAAATATTTGACATCAAAATAGAATCAGAAATCTAACTGAACATATGTGTTCTTACACAGAGGCTGCCACTCTCACATCAGTTCTGTGTGTCTTCAGGCCTCCAGTTTTTTGCCAGGGCCAGTGGAGAAGGAAATAGGGAAGGGACCTTGACATCATGGTCTCCACTGGGAGACTCAGCGTTGGGCTTAGACATGTGCAAGTGGGAATAAATATCACTTTCATCATAAATGCCTACATACGCAAGAGCCAGAAACACTGAGAGAGGATAATTTTCCCATAGTTATCATTATTTGTGTAACTTTCCACATAAAACCAACATTTGAACTAGTTACAGAAAAATTTGTATATAAAAACAGACAGCAAATTGGAAAATGTTTTCTCACTCCTATCACCTACATTTTGTTCTTTTCTCTATGCCCCATTAGATTTTTGCTCTGTAAATACTTTTTCCTTTTTTAAAAATACGTAATACAGAACATTATATTTTATAATTTCTTTTCTCAAAAGAATATGAACACTTTCTCATTTCAATATATAAACTTAAAATAAGTTTCAATTATTGCAAAGATTGTGTCAAATGCAATATATATATAGTTTCCAGTTTTACACAAGTTAAGATAGTGGCTATGAATGTTTTCACAGACAAGTGCCCCCCCATGTGTCTTAATCATCTAATATAAATTTCTAGGTCTGGGGGTGTAGCTTAGTGGTAGAGCATGTGAAGAGTGCTTTGATCCCAAGCACTGAAAAACAAATGAATTTTAGAAACAGAATTACTGGTCTAAATGATAATGACCTTTTTTTGCTGCTCATGATGTATTTTACCCACTTTTCTTCAGAATCACAATGCAAATTTGCAGTGTCCCCAGCACTAACTGCAGGAAAGCAACAACAGCCCCAGGAACCACCTGCTTATCTTCATTCCTGTTTATCTTTGCAAATTTTCTGTGTGGAAAATTATAATTCAGTGTTGTAGTTTTATTGCCACTTCAAACTTGCTACATAGCCCAAGCTAACCTTGAGCTCACAATCTTCCGGCTTCGGTCTCCTGAGTGCTAGAATTATGGGTATGCGCTACCAAGCCTGGCTGCAATGTTATGTTTTAAATTTTGTTGTACCTATGTAAACTTAACTTTTTGTGTTTCCAGAGTTTTGTTTTATGCTTTAGAACAACCATCATATCAATATTACATATCACATTCTAGTATAAAATCAGTGTATATTTTATAATGAATTATTACAAAACCATTAATTTTCCAAGTGATTGTCTTGTTTTTCTAACAGGAATGAATGGATAATGAGACCTTTCACTGATGTGAAATACCACCTTTCACATTCTACATTGTTCTATGTAGGATCTTCTGAAATTTTTCATGTATATAAGTTACCACAAAAGGCAGAAGAAATCATAAAAGAAAAGGCATTTGAGGAGACATGAGGTGCTGTTCAACACAAATAGATGACCAGAATGAAAAGTATCAAATCCTACAAAGTATAAGAGACATGGAAGAAGATTCCTTTTGGCATAAAAGTAGACGATTGAGTGGCAGAGATGGGTCTTTCAGCTTTCCCAGGCTGGCCAAAGAGAGTGTTATGTTACCAATGACTTCTATGCTATCTTCTCTCCCTCTGGCAACTGTATGACTGTGGGACTCTTGTAACTGTGACATGAGTATTAGTGATATAATTTGTTTATTGTTCTACTCTGTCTATATCATTTGTCTTCATTATTTAAATAATTTCCTCAAAATAAAGCTTGGTTAGAACACTTGGAAAGGGGTGAGCCTGGGGTGCCCAGTGGATAGGGATTCTACAGGAAAGATGTGTAATAAATGTCTCAGAAAGTAATTCGGGTCAGTCAGTCCATCCATTACTCATTAGTACACCGAATATAATTTTCTGAGATAAAATACTCAATAGTGTTTTCTGACATAATTGAACTAATGCACAAGTTGAGAATCACTAATGCGAAAATAAGGAATATGAAGTGCCCCCAAATCAGATGTTTTGAGCATCCACATGAAGCCCCAAGTAGAAAATTCCATATGTTGTGGATTGTAATCAAAATGTGATGCAATACACAGAAACTTTGCTGCATGCATAAAGTTATTTAATATATTATATAAAATTGTCTTCATGGTGTGCATGAAACAGAAGTGAATTTTGTGTTAAACTTGGGGTCTTTCTCTATAATATCTTGTTATGTGTATGAAAATATTCACAATTCTGAAAAAAATACACATTCTGAAACCCTTGTGTTCCCAAACATTTTGAACAAGGATATTCAGCCTGTAGTTCTAACACCTTGAATAATATCCACATCTAAATTTGGCCTATTGTATCATAAGTTTAAAATATTAAGCATAAACAAATGTATGAGGAGCTCTTTTGTCTTTGGAACTTAAAACTCAGTATGAAATTGTTGAAGAATTTTGTGTTTAAATATGTTGTGCTTTTTTTAAGTTGCATTTCCCACTCATTCAGAGTCACCTAAGTAGTCAGCAATTCTTCCTCATGATATAAAACTGATTTCTTTTTAATGTCAAACAATTTCCTTTCTGCTGAGGTTTTAGCTACTGTGGTGGACTGTGCAGAAAATGTTCATTGCTTCATGGTCTGAAAAGCAGAGTGCAAAACCATGAAACTATTGAATTGCAGTTTTGTCTGGGAATGTGAGTCCCTCTGTGGACATCAGTTTCATTCTTAAAACTGGCATCTTTACTCTTTTCTAGGAAAGGATGACTCTTCATGTAATTCTTCATGTCAAAGGCATCTTAATCAGAGATAGTATGCTTTGAAAGTGAACTCTGTCAAATATGAATTGGCTTTTAGGAAATTTCAGAATATATTTCAAGTGTATGTCACTTTTATTGGTTACTTGATGAATAGCACTTACAGTGTACTGTAGTTTTGGATTCTGGACCTTTGAAAAATCATAGCATCACTTGCATTTGATAACTGCCAATTTGATTTGACACTGCAGTGGTTGCTGAAGAGAGTGGACTTGATTCATTCAAGCAGGAAAGTCATTGCTGTATTTGCCCTTGGCTATCAGTGTGTACACTCTGTGTCTGGTACACTCAAATGAAGGGCATAGCATGCTTTGTGGGAGGCCTGCTTTGGAAAAAAAATTCTAGCCTCTGTGTTTTTTTCTGCATGCGAGAATGAAAAAATGATGCATCACACAAAATTTAATTTTATGGTGTTCTGCATAATTGTACAAATCTCACATGAATGAATAATAAAGTAGTGTGGTGGTCAGCAGTTACTTAAAAGACATTTATGAGCAATTTTCAACAACAGGGATATAAGTAACTCACTAAAATCATGACCAACTTGAAGGAAATCTGTTCATATAATTATCAAATAGCAGATTACTAGTGGATTTGCTTTATAGTTCTATGGGGTCACAACACCAGGATTAAGGGATGAGGCACCACAGATGCTTAAGTCCATTTTTTAAAAAAAAGTAGGACAGCATATTCTGAGTTTTTTCTCTCTTCTGATCTCTGTGTCAATTTCATTATTTGGGAATTGCATTTTTAGTGGAATAGGGAAACATGTGCTTCCACTTGTCTCTTAGAGCATAGTTTTAAATTTAATAGTAATAAATGTTTAAAAATTGAGGTGTGCCTGAGAGAAAAGAAGTTCCTGGTTTATGTAAGTACATTCTTCAATAAATGGATTTGCTTACCCCGTAAACAAGTTCTCCTACCATGCCATTCCAGATTTTTGTGTCTGCATCCCTTGCTCCATATTTTCCATCAGGAACAATGGCAATTTTATACTTGATACCAATATGTTTTGCAATTTCAGATGCCAGATCTACACAGTAGCCTTCATACTTGTCATTGCCTTCAAACATTTCGTGATTTTTCTTGTACATAACATATGGGGATTCCTATAATGAGAGAAGTAGAACTGTAAAGGAGAAATTATAAAACATTTAAAAACCTTTATGTAACTTTTCAGTTTAAGATTTTGACAAAACTGAGTATATTTAGTATTGGTACACATAAGATTTGGTGTGGCTAGAAATTCATAATAAGATTAATTTGTAAATATGCTTAGATGTATATCAGAATTATAGTAGACACTAAAAGTAAAGTGTTTGAAGTGATTTTTCCCACAGAATGGTTATTACCTACCCAGCACTGTGACTGTAACAGGAAAAATGCCCATTAGTAATTTTCTAGAGAACCCTAAGTTATCTTCTTTGGCAATGAAATTGTTATCCCCACAACACTTCATGAAATTGGTGGTCAGTGTCACGTAGTTGAAAGACTTATTCAAGTTTTCATGCATCCATATTCTGCAGTTTTTTAGCCACATAGAGCTATGAATTGCTTTTTTTTGATCGCTAATGTTTGGCAAGACACTTCTCTCACAGCAAGTACTTGCTGTGCCATTGTTCAGGAAGTAAATCAATAGCCTCAAAATCCTATATAGTCAGTTATTTCCATTACATTTGCTTTTCTATTGTTGTCCAGTATTTTAACTTTATATAAGATTTGCTCTGCATGAGTCGTAAGTCTATTATAAAATGTGTTCCTAATGAAAGCTAATAATTCTCTTCCAGTTGTGATAAGTACAAACCTCAAGTGACAATCCCATTAATTTTTCTAAGGAAGTAAGACAGAAAATAGGAAGAAGCATTATTGTGAATGTCCTTATAAAATGAAAGTTTACTGTGAGCTAATAATTACTGGATAGTTTTCAGTTAACACGCACACACACACACACACACACACACACACACACACAATCCATTTAAAGACTTCAACCAAAGGGACATGATGGCAAAAAAGCATTCGATTTTATAAATGGTTCCTAAAGCCACCAACCAAAAGATAGCCTGGTGAACTTGCAATATGGAGGAAGTCCTGTCAGTGTTCCCAGTCATTTGTGGACAAGGACTATCCCCCTCCAGCCCCAGCATTATTGAAATATTTCATAAAATTGTGCTATAAACTTCACTTAGCAATTGCTCTTGGGACTCCTCTTTTCCCCAACAAATTTGTAATTGGGGAAGCTGAACTTGCTCTTGGAGCTCTGAATTAAAAGGTAACTTACTTTGCACAACACCAATCCTGATTTTGTTTGTAAGTACTTTGTAATGTAGAACCCCATTTCAAAGACAATAAAATATGTAAATGAAACATTGTTTTATTTTCTCACAGAGATGCCTCAAATGATTCTGCAGGGTGAAATTGTCCATGATTGCTCCGTGTACTATTTTCTTAAGTTCTGCCGTTGCTTGCCATGGCCAAGGGACCCAGAAATCTTTCACCTCTTTGCATTTGATAAATATTCTAATAGTGGAACAGGGTAAAGACAATTTATCCACCTATAAAACTAGGGCAACTAGTTTTCCCTTCTTTCATTTGATGAAAGTTATTTATTATCTTGTAGAGAACATTCTGAAAATTTAAAAGGCTTTTCAAATTATGAATGTGATTATGAAGATTAGCAAGTTACTGCAAGGTAGTGAATTTTTATCATATGTTATAAAATATCAGTAATTATTGTGAGCTCATTCTTTCTTTCTATTTTTGCAATAGACCAATTAAAATATGGACGATTATAGAGAAAACAGCAAGAGCTACGTATTTGTAAAATTCTTAACATTCTAATTGAAGTGGTAGTACAGTTAGAGCAAGTATAAGAACCAGAGCACTTATGTATTATGTATAAAGTAATACACATATATATGTATGTATTATATATAACTATATTAACTTGTGTATAGAAGTTTCTGTAGCTAGCATGTAATCTAATTGTTAAATTCTTTCTATATTATACATTTAACAGTTTGCTAAACAAACACTGCATGTTTATTATTTAATTGAACACATTAAATATCTCCTGTGTGCTAGGTAGTTTGCTGGGAGCTAAGGAAATAAAAATAAAAATTGCCCTTGTCCTCTTGGGATGGAAACCACCATAAATTCTTTGTAACAAGGGTAAAAGAGTGTGTGTAGTGGGAAATAGTAAAATTTAGTACTGAAAAATAATAATGCCTCTTACTTATTTAATGCTACTCTTGTCAGATGGAATGGTAAGTTAAGTATGTCCTTCCATTACTTTTCACGCTGACACCTTGAAGTAAGCATTTCTCATTTTACATATGGGAACATTAAGAGTCAGAGAAGTGAAGCAAATTGTTCAATTTCACAGAGCTAACAAGTGACAGAAGTGTGAGTTAGGCTTACATTTTGAAATACCTGGACTTTCTGAAGCTATTTTTGTATGCATCAAGATACATGCAACTAGTTGAGATTTCCTATAATTTATCAAGAGAAGGAACAAGATTAAAAATGAGCTTCAGTGACTTTAGCCAATGACTTCACAAGATGCTTTGAGTAAATAATGGAGATTAAAAACTCTTCAATTTTTTGCATAGTGTCTGGCACATAGATGGAACTCAGTAAGAATAGTACATCAGTTCTCCCTTTTATAGGGATATCACCACAAGGCAATTATATTAGAACTTCTGATTCAAGTCTTCAAAAGGAAAGTCAAGACTGACTTGAAATAAATAGGTCATCCTATCTGAAGCAGGCTTATGTATTTATGAGTAAAGTATTTATTTAGTGCCTTCTTTAAGTTTTTATTTTCAATTTTCCTTTTGGGCTGGGATCCATCGGGCTTCTGTGTTCCTGCTGAGGAACCAACCAAGGCTAGAACAACCTTCAGCTTACTGAAGATGTTGATCATTTAGCTAGACTTTTTGCATGACCAGGGCCATAAACAGTGACCCTGATCCAGGACGAGAGAGGAACACAGCATAAGAGCAACACAGTGATTGTTCTCTAGGAGGTGGGAAGAGCAAAGGAGACAAAGCCAGGACTTTCCTTGCACAAGACTGTCAGAGTTGTTCAGCTCTACCCAAATTCTCTGAGTGTGTCTCATTTTGCTTTTCTTTCATGACAACTCCAAATGACTAGCAAATCTTTAACACTTCTAACCTCATTTGCCCAATCCTAATTTGATATTTATCTGCTTTTAACTCTTTAAACAATGCATATGAGGAGATTTAACATAAAGTTTTAGGGTTACCTGGGTGAACAAAATGTCAAATATCTTCAATGTAATAAAAATAAATTCTAGAAAATCATTAAGGGGAATTTGTGGGGCTTTCCTGCAAAGCAGTCATATGGAATCTCAAGTGTTCAATTGTGAGTAAAAATGGATCAGAGGAGTGAAATACAACCTCTTACTTCTCTTTTATGAGTGTAACCTTCCTTCTTTAATATTAAATACTGTGCTCTGCAGGACAATACTTTCTTAGAAGTTATATTTCATGCATTACTTCTTAGTGATTATGAGTTTATTAAGACAATTTCTATAATGAATGGAATGTTACATCTGCTCTGTGATACCAGGAAAAATATAGCTATTTGTCTAAAGCTGCTACATTAGGACATGCTTATGAAAATGTTTATGTAAATGAAGTAAGGTGGTTTCCTATTTCTAGATATCCCAAATATAGCCACTGCAATTACTACTGAAAAGAGACAAAATAATAACAATCAGTGATATCAACCAATATTTCCTATGTGGATATTTGCTTTTCTTCAAAAAATCTTAATGGGTCATAGATAATTTATCACATGGGTTCATTTCTTAAAAGTAGAAATGAAAATTTTATCACTCAATTTAGAAAAAATGAGTAAATTTAATTGTTATGTAATTTTGAGTTTAGCCAACATAATTTATTTAAAAACCAATTGAGTTATAGGCCCTTTGGCATATGTGGGAAGGGGGAGTTAATATTTTATGCAATGAAGAAGATAAATACATTTTAATTTTTTGACATTTTGAATCAAATCATAATTTGATTTTATGGAAAATGTTTCCAAAGAGTTGTTATGCTCTAAGATGGTAGGAAATATTGCCTTAGCTGAGTAACATGTCATACCTTATCTTCAGCAGAAAAGCTTTGAGGGAAAGGACTTGTCTAAATTATCACTGCAACATCTCTCCTTTTCTAGAGAGTTCAATAGCCACAGGCAGTGGTGAGGTTATAGGAGACATCACCACCCTCTCTTCCCCTAGTGTCTTTTGTAAATTATTGTACTTATCCTGACCCCATGGCTTAGGTTTGACTTAATTTGCCTTAGATTCTTAAAGAATTATTGCTTTGGATACAAAAAAGCAAAATCAATATAGTCTCAGTCTCATGACTATTAGATATTTTATAAAATTTATAGTCAAAGCTTAAAGATAAATTATAGTATTGTCAATTTATTTTCTATTTAGATTTAGCTAAGTTGATTACATTCAGCTGGAATAAATTCGTCACATTATAGATATAAACACTATTGTAAGAAAAAATAAATTTCCACAGTACCAAAAGCTAACACATTTTATTTAAGAATGATAGCTATTATGATCATGAATTATGTTTCTTGTATGCAGCAGTTTTGTCTGTTTTGTTCTCTGACACATTCCAAAGTCTATAACTGTGCCTAGCACACAGCAGACGCTCAATAAATATTTATGAATGAATAACTGAATTTCTCAATCAATTTTATTTAACAATAGCATATATAATTACAGTGTATCAACATATAAATAATAGCATACACAAAGGAAAGACAAGCAACAACATATCAATTTTGATCAAAACTAATGATTTCCAGTGTTCATTCTCAGCCTTATTCTCTTATTCTGTATCTAGATTTCTATATTGCACATATTCCAACCTCTAGCCAATTCCATTTGTGTTGGGTGTTTTAAAATGAATTTTGGGGATTGTTACATGCAGGTGTCAATATCTCACTCCTCTACAAGGAATCATATTTCTTTCAAAAACAAATGGATGGTAAGGTTGTCATAGGTCCTGGGCTTCATTTTCAGCAAAAGTAAATAGAAAGAACATTTCCAGGGAAAGGATTCTAGCATGATTTTTTGAATTACTGAATGGTTATGCAGCTGCAAATACCAGGTATTATGTAAGTGAAGATTACATTTTTATACAAAAAGACAGACACTAGCATTATACTATTTCAGTAACAAAAATATTGATGGTATTACTGTCAAACATAATTTTTACAGAATAGTCTTCATATGTATAGGAAACAGCTGAATTTTTTCAATCAGTCATTTTTTGGATAGCATGCTTCCTGACAACTAGCCATGCTTGGGAAATTAATTCAGAATTTTATCTTTAAGAATTTACAGCCAACCCTTTCAATAACAAGGAGGGAAAGGAGAGGCTCTAGATTATACCTACAATGAACACTGATACAGTTATTTCATAAAACAGGCAAAATTTCAAAAAATTCCTAAAGAAAACATTTCCATATATTCAGAAAACAAGCACAGAAACTCAGAGATTTTGACTTTTAGAAAATCTACCCTTGGAAATAGGAGTAATGTACTTCCATCATTTCTGTACAATGACCTCATTTTACAACATGGGAACTGGTATGTCAGAATTGCTAAGTGTTTCTTTTTTCAACATCTATTTTCTTGAGAAAGATGAAATTAATTTTTCTTCTATTTTAATATCTCAGACAAATCGCATTTCTTTTTAAAAAATTGCTTTCTGGTAGTCCATAGTTGGTCATCCAAGAAGAATCCCACATGAAAAATAAGCTTAAATTTATTACACAGGAGAACAAGACTTGAGCCTTAGTTAGGAATGGTCGAACCACGTGGAACTCTTCCTTTCTTGATCAATTTCTTAAAATTGGATTCTTCATCAGAGGCTGAAAAGAGGAGGACTGTACTGAAGCATAACTTTCCATTACTGTGTCTTTTTTTTTAGGAAAAGAAATATATATCTATATATCTATTGCTTTTCAAGTCCCATGCAAATATTACACAATTAATTTAGAAGGTTTATACAAACACTGATGTTGGTTAGTTTGTATTCTAAAATAAACTTCCAGTCAAGGCTTGTCAGATTACAATAAATTGCTAACTAGTGATTCAACACAGGTGTAACTAATTGCAACACATGAAAGCTTCTCTTTGATAACTCATGCTTTGACTTCAATGTCAGCTTTAGAAAAAACTTGAATAAAAGCCTAAAGCTAAAAATTAAAATAATGTAAACTAAAAACCAAATTACATAAAATACTTCCATTTCATTTCAAGTAAGTACTTTAAAAAATAATCAATAATATATTTTGCCTATAGAGATAGTGAGCTGAGGATGCATAACTTTAAATTAGATAGAACAGGTCACCAACTATTGATCTCCTTTGACTACCATTGACTCTAAAAGGCATGTTTGACTTTAGAAGAGAAAAATACAGAAGGTATTCTATTATTTAAAAGGCAATTTTATGATAACCTCCTTGAGAAAGTCTTAAAATTTTGAGTATTTTTCATTTTATGATATGATAAGATGAAGTAATCATATTTTTCTTTATCCCTAGAGGTCCAATAACTTAGATGTTTATTTCTCACTTGTCAATGAGAAAAATAATCAGTGTAAAAACTCTTCATATTAAAAATAAATACAAAATGAAATTGATTTCTAAAGCATTCAGTTATATAAAACATGCCCATTAAAATCTTCACATGAACATCTCCACTATCATAAACAGATAAGACAAACATTCTCAGATGATTAAACTATCTGAAGATCATCACCTCAAACACTATTATTTATTATTACATAGATGTTTTTAAAAACATAATAACAATAATAAGTTGTTTTCTACTGAATTTTTTCATGATGGGATGTTGATTTTTTCATGTTCACTATTCTGTATTGTGTCTCAGTATTTCATACATTTCCAGTAGAGCTTGACAGTCTCAATTTTTAACATCTGACCATTTCCCCAAGAACAACGGTGCAACACAAGGTAATACAGATAAGAGAACTGAATGGACTCAAGGCTTAGGACAAACCTACTCAAAGCCTCAATAGACTTTGGTGAATCAGAACACTCATGTCACCACTGCTAAAATTCAGCTTTTGCCCTCCCTGCTCGCCATGGCTGGGGAGTTAAAATAGCCTGTGAACAAAACGGAACACCATAAAGCACACACCAAAACTTACCATAATTGTGGTTACAACTACTGTTCTGTTCTCAATAGCTGCTGTGTCATTGCCAAGAGTGGGTACATCTTGAATCAAGACTAATTTATCCATGTCATTCCAGTAACCAACCTGCCAAACAAAGAAAATACTTGAAAACATATTTTGTAAGAGTTGACTCTACCTCTCCTTGGAACAATGAGTGATGTAAATAAGTAAGCAATAAAACCAAATTTCAAATACAAAAAAAAAGATATTTGGAAGTTTTAAAAGTTGATGATGCACCAGTTTTCTTGGTGTTAAACATACTGCCTTATTAAGTAGTTAGCAGATTCCAATGTGTAATCATAGGGTACACTGGGAAAGAGTAATTCCCAGAGGAACAGACACAGATGGAACTCTGTGAATGTTGAGATTCTCTTCCAGTGAGATGAATTGGTGCTGCCTAAAATTAATTTATATGATTTTATCACAAAAGCTACAGATTGTATGGCAAAGGGAATAGCCTGATTTATAAAGAATACTTTCAAGAAAAAAAATTTATATATCTAAAAAGCAATATAGAAATGGTTTTTGTTTTGATACAACCCAACCACTAGAGAACAGTACCTTTACTGAAATGCTAAGAACATCACAGATGAATATTAATATATTCATTTTCAAAGTTTACATTTAAATTTATATTTTTAATTTAAAATCATTTATTTTGTTGTTAAGAAGTAAAAAAGGATGGAACTGGAGATCAGCATACGGAGTGAAATAAGCCAAGCTCAAAAAGTCAAATATCATGTGTGTTCAGTTATATGCGGAATTTTGGTTTAATGTAATAAAAGTAACAACAGAAATGGGATTTTAGTGCCAAAGGGACACTGTTGTGTGTGTGGGTGTTAATAGGAGAGAGTCAACATGGAAAGGGCACCAGGGGTTGTTAACCATATATGTATGGATATAGCATAAAGAAACACACCAAAGAGAATGATAGTCAACAATATCAAAATACATCGCATCTGTGCAGGTAGATGACATAATGAAACATTGTGAAAGTTGTTGACTAATAGGAGGTAGGACGGAAAGGGTAAGCAAGAGTGATAAAAGGGTTAATTTAACAAAGCACCATACATTCGCAGCTGAGATAACAGTGAGAAACCCCTTTGAACAATGAATATGCAATTAAAAATGAAGGACTGTAAAATAGGTCCTGGAAAAGAGGGGGAGAGGGAAGGTGAATGGAGGGAACAAAGGAGGGTGAATACAGTTTATTTATTTTATATACTTATATGAAATAGAAAAATGAAACCTTTTGTGATTGTTTTAAGCAGTGGGGAGGAGGGCGAGGGAGAGTGATGGTGGGAGAAAACCTAACCAAGGAACAATGTAAGCAGATGTAGAAATGTTCCCTGCAGAACTAATAAATAATAATATTAATAATAAAATAAAGGGGAGTGAGGAGAGGGAGTTAAGGGAATATAAGATACACTATATGCTTATATGGAATTTTACATGAACTTTCTTGTATTATCAATGAATCATAAATAAAAAATGAAGTGAAAGCCTTTTAGTTAAGTACCTTAAAAGTAACTGTTACAATGGGATGTTACTGAAAATGGAAGATTCTTTAATTTATTTAAGGGACGGCAATAACATACTGAGTGCTTGTTCTGAGGCAGACATTGTACACAATGCTTGTTATTTTACGCATTGTAAAGTTAATACACAGCAAATGTACAGGCTGGTGCTCTTATCCATATTTGAACTATGAAGATCTATTTTAGAATTTTAAAGAAATTATACATTACACTCTAGTGGGGCCAGAATTCAAAACTCAGGTCTGTATGACACCAACTCCATACCCTTTGCTCTTATGTTACATAGCCTCCCAACATGAGGGTTCATTTAATCCCTGCCAAATTTCTGTTTTTTAATCTCTTGATGCAATTCATAAAACTCATTTCTTCAATAAAATATATATATTTGCTTGCTGGCCTGCATTCACTATTTGTTGTACTGTGTTTTGAAAGGCTCTGTTGCCTTCCTCAAAGAGTCTTAATTGCCCATGTTAGTATTTATGAACACATTAAAATAAAGTAAGCACTAGCATGCCAGAAAGAGGGACTAGAATGATGGAGGGGGTGAATTTAACTAAGAAATATAGTAAGCACTTTCAGAAATGTCACAATGTATCCCCTGTACAACAATAACATGATAAAAAATAATTAAAAAAAAGAAAGAGGGAGTATATTTTTTGCAAGTGTTGCATATATAAATCAATAACCGAATAGATAAGGGGCAGGAATTTTCATTTATATGACTTGCTAACTTTTTGATTTGATCTTAAATTATGGAATATATAAATTCAGCAATTATTTTCAATTATCCATGCAAATCCACTTCTAGCTGGCACTTATTTAGTAATTCTGTGAAAAATTTAACTTGAAAACAAGTATACCTTTGAGATGCTACCTTTTCCTCAATTTTTATGTGTACTTAAAAAATACCAGTGACTTCTTTTTAATCCCACATGACAATTATGTCAGATGACTATGGGTTTTACAGTTTAGCAGTCCATTAGTGTATAGCCACCCGGCAGATCACAGCAGCCCACTTTCAGACAAGAAATTGTTTTCTTTATTAACAATCTCGTGAAAAAAAATCACAGCTCTGGGACACATTTTGGAGAATCCTCAATTATGGGCAAGATTTTCACATCTTGCATTTAACCTGTGGGCTCACAATGATGTCTCAAAATGATAAATGATTCAGAAGTGCTGGTGAATTAAAATAATAAGCAGAACTGTATCTTCTTACTTTATATCTACATGAAATTCTGTGAAAAATTAAAGCCTCACATTATGATATGGGTCCAATCAATGGTAGATTTCATGGTGGCCACGGATTTTTGGGAAAGTCAGACCTTCTCTCAATAAATGAAATGTTTACCAGTAAGAATTCCTGAAATCATGCAAGGCTGGTTCTGGAACATTCCCTTGGTAGTCCTGGGGATAATGGTGATGATAAGAATATTTCTCCATTCTTAGGGGCCTGGACTTCAGGAAGTTTTGTGCCTCTGCTTAATGAGACTCTCCATCAGTTTTTTGGTTACAGAAATCAGACAAACTGATGCTCTGACTCTGATCTATTTTCAAAGACAGATCCATGGCTGGCAAGTGTTCAAGGTACAAGAATGATTGCTCACTTTTCAGACGTATTGCCTAGTCTCATCAACATAGAGCCTCTCACAGAAGCCCATTTTAAAGTTTAATATTCTTGAAAGAATACTCAAATTTATCATTGCCATGGGAAAACAAAGACGGATGAGTCTATACCGTTCTACACTTCATATTTCTTTAGAGTCTTAGATGAATGTCAGCTGGGCATGAAGACACACTGGTCCTCAGCCTTCCAACTGACTCTTTAGCTTTCTCCTCAAAAACCTTAATTTTGATTACTATGATGTTTCAATAAGTTATGAAAAGATTCAGTACTATAAATAGCCCACTTGATATTACCTCTAGTTAGCACCTGCTTTCTTTTTCCATTATTGCTGTACTTAGTTTTGTAGAATATGAAGTTGTCTTTTGCATTTTGAAAAGCTACTTGGGGTGTTGGAGTAGTTCAAGTGGTAGAGCACCTGCCTAGTAAATGTGAGCCCTGAGTTTAAACCCCAGTACCACAATGAATAAATAAACACATACACAGATTAAAAGCTTCTGCTTAATTGGCTAACTTTGCAAGATTTGTCCTGTGACAGGAAGGTGGCCTTTCCTACCTCTGCCCACTCACCAGTTTGTTGTTTGTTTTTTGGTGGTACTGGCTTTGAACTCAGGGCCTCAAGCTTGTTAAGCAGGTTCTCCACCACTTGAGCCATGCCCATAGACCTCTTTTGCTTTAGGAATTCTTTTTCCAGATAGAGTCTTGCATTTTTTTGCCCAGGGCTAACCTCCGACTTGATCTTCATACCTACACCTCCTGTGTAGCTGGGATTACAGATATGAACACTATATACAGCCCCTAGTGTAAGTTTTTAGGGCGGGGGTGTTGATGTATTCCATCTACCCCACAGCTAGCAGCAGGACTTTCCTTAAAATAGGCCCTTTTTTCTTGTTGCTGGCAGTGTGCCTGCACAGGATTAAGGGAGTGGTTTCATGGAAGCCCCTGAGCTCTTCTCAGGAAGCATGTCTCCTTCCTTTGCTTTGGGCAGTCTCCTCACAGGAATTTGTCATGGTGGTGCTTCTGGGTTCCACAACTGCCATCCAACTCCTGCCCCAGCTGGCCCTGACCCCATAGGCTTCAGCCTTCTATGTATTCACTGGCAGCCTGCAGACCAGCAGGTGGGAAGGGTTGCTCCTCCTGTAGACACGAACCATATCCATGTGACAGTCAGGAGCAAAGCACAGCTGGGAAAGCTGGTGCCATATCTGTAGGAGACCTTAGCCACTCTGCCTTAGGCCTCTCTCATGTCTGGCTTCCAGAACTCTGACTGCATGGCTAGCTTCAAATCCTACCTCCTCCAGGCAACCTTCCTTCATGTGTTTTCTCCACCTGCAAGTGGTCTTTTCCTTTTAGAACTCCACATCCTTCTCTTTGCTGGTCTATACATGAGTTCTCTACCTCAGAAGAAAATAAACTCCACTTACAGCAGACTACTCAGTCAGGGCATGACATAGGAAGGTTCTGCAGTCAGACAAATCTGAATTAAAAGCTTTCTTTTCTCACGTGAGATAAACATCCATAACTTATCAGAACAGAATTTTCTCATTTGAACAAAAAGAATACAAAAACACTCAAATCATAAGTTTGTTTTGAGGATTAAATTATGCAAAGTACCAACTCCAGTGCTGAGACAGCAGGAATTTCATAAGTTGTTGCTTATTATTATATTAAAGCACTAAGGTGTATTTTGGAAAGTTTTTTTTTTTTTTTTGATGTGGTACAGGAGTTTGAACTCATGCTTTGCACTTGCTAGGTAGGCACTGTACCACTTGAGCAACACCTCCAATCCTTTGTGCTTTGGTAACTTCTCAGGTAAAGTCTTTAGCTTTTGTTCAGACTGACCTCAGCTCATGATCCTCCTACCTCTGCCTCTTGTAGAGCTGGAATTATAGACATGTAAAGCGAGGCCTAGCTTGTTCTTTGAGCTAGGGTCTTGCTAACTTTTTTTCTTTCTGGCCTGGCCAGGGCTGATCTCAAACTGTAATCCTCTCATCTCTGTCTCACTCATGGATGTTTTATGGAATTCTTTTTGCTAAGATCCCTACTGCCATATTGCTTGCATGGGTAGTGTAGAAATTAGTAGTTTCATTTAGCAAATCATTATATATCAATTATATGATAGAAGAATTTATCTCAGCACAGTTTATCAAGAAAATACTAGTTATAAGTACTCACTTTAAAAAAAGTGAAAATTTCAAATATCCAGTTCTGTTTCTCCTGTAAGTCTTTTTAAATATCATGTGCAAACTAGGAAAACAGATCTTTCTTTTCTCTTTGTGCTCAGTTCATTTGTGACTCACCTTTCGAGGTCCTGTGTTCTTTAGCTCAAACACATCCATTGTGTAATTGACTCTTCGTCCATAGTGGTCAAACTGAACATTTCCAGTCAGCCCTTGAATTCGAACCTGTGAAGAAAACAGAAAACCCACACATGTATTCATTTGCCATTTCAGTTATAGAAATCTCAACTTCTAGGTCTGACAGAGTGGTCAAGTGGTAGAGTGCCTGCATAGTAAAGCATGAAGCCCTGAGTTCAAATCACAGCTCTGCCAAAAACAAATTCTTAACTTCGTCTTCTTGTTTTATGACCACCTGGGATGCAGAACTATAATCTTTAACCAAGTCACTGAAATGCTCTTGGGAATCTGAGGTATTGGGATAGAATCGGAAAGAGGATATAAAAGCAATTTTCTGCATATTTGGAAGATGGATGTTTCTTTTTTTAATATTATGAAGTTTTCATTTAAATTAATAGAACTCTTACTCAATGTTGAAGTATCCTTTTCAGCAATATGAATATAAGTTGTTTATAGTTACTTTTCAGTGCTATCTATACATCCACACAATGGATTAGATCACCTCGATTCCCCTGCCACACCATATTTTCTCCTTGTTAATATTAAAATTATGATACAAGAAGCCAATAGTATATTTTAAAAAAAATAATCATGCCATCTGATAACAAACTTTAAATTCACTTTTACTTAACCTATGCTTTGAATCCATGGCATTTCAGAATATTATATATATATATATATATATATATACACATATATATATATACATATATATACATACATACATACATATATACATATAAATATATATAGCATTTGAAAATAATGTTTGCATAACTATAAAGGAATAAAATAAACTAATCACTGACTCCAAAGTTACAAGGTAAATTAAAAAATATATGGAGGTAGTTACTAGCTGAGTTTTCCAAATATTTCCTCTGCTTTCACATTCTGAACCCAAGGTAAGTTTTCATCCCCTGCGCCCCTTGGGTTAAAAGGTATGTGATTCCCTCTGACATAAAAACTGCAAGCAGGTGTGAGGAGCACCATTACTGAGACACAGCCTTTCACAGTCAGTTCAAAGCCTCCCCACAAGGATCTACTGCTCTTTGCAGGATTTGAGATGACAGCTTCTCCACAAGCTTGGGTCCTTGAGTGATTACTGTGAGCACAGGGCCCTTGCAAATCCAGAGTGTGTAGAGGGAGTTTCTTTGTTGTTCTAAGATACTGGGATTTGATATTATTACTATAGCATAACCCTGATTATCCTGACTATGCACTGACATAAAATATAAACCTCGATTCCACCTGGAAATGTTTCAAAGATGATGATGGCTTGATACTTTAAGAAATGACAATTGTAACATATTTATGCTCAGAGAAGTTACTCTGTTTTCTTGAAAATTTTACTTATGACATGAATTAAACTTAAATACAGCTGGGAGTGACCTGTTTGAGCGTCCTCTCCATGTCAATTCCCTGACCCCACGGAGCAGCAGGGTTTGCCAGACAATCCCCAGCATTTCCTCTTCTTGAAATGTCGATTTTCTGCCTTCTCAGACTTCGGAATGTTTCAGCCATCACCAGGACTCCATCATAAGTCAGAGCAGAGGTATACTAATCAAAAAAAAGTGATGATAATGGTAAGTGCTACAATCTTATCTAGTACTAGAAATGGTTTTAAGTTTCTGTGGGTTTAGCACGAAAGCACCACCTTCTCCAAAAGGCAATTAAACCACTCAAAATTAGACTCTGAATTCAGAAGTTTATATTCTTGATCAAATACAAAGACTGTATGCCAAATTTCATCACTCTAATTTTAAAAGGAGAAAACACACTATGAAAAATAGACATCCTAAAAAATAATTTTCTGTAAGGTGAGAGAAGAAAGACCTCAGGTGAGGATGTTCTGTTGTGTCCAGGTATAAACACTTGAGTATAAAACACCATGTGCAGGGCTGGAGGAGTGGCTTAAGTGGTAGAGCATCTGCCCAGCAAGCTTGAGTTCAAACCCCAGTACCAACCCTCTCCCCAACAACAACAAAACTGGCAGTCCATTGTGGTGGCTGAGCCCCCAGAGGGCTAGGCTATCTTATTCTTTTCCACCTGCAAAATGCTTAACATAGTTCCTTAAGATTGAATTTAAATTCATTGACTTGAAGTGTATGTCATTGTTCAGACTCCCAGAAGAATTGTGGGATTGTTTATTGTTTTCAGATACATAATGCTAGAAATAACATTTACTTAGTTAACAGAAATGTGTGCACCTGTCATTGTGCTAAATAGAAGTAAGTACCATTATATACTGTGCTTATATGGAGTGGGGCAGGGATAATCATTCATTTCCCAAGGCAACAAAGTAGATGTGAAGTGTTGACCATCAACACTCTGATACCTGCACCATGCTTCTCTTTGAGAAAAGAATGAGTTCCCAGGAAAAGGCTATTAAGGTAAGAGAGGAAGTGAGGAAAGACTGAGATGAAAATTTAACCTGGAGATCATGCTTGGTAGAGTTTGATTAGAGAATTACTAGACACACAGAACATAGGCCACAATTTTCTTGAGTCATGACAGAGCAGCAAATACTAATCCTGACAAAACGACATAATCTCCTTCAGGAATTCCATATTGTGATTTCCATTTGATTGACACATTCTACACCTGTGTGGAGGGATTGCGCTGTGGACAGTAAAGATGATCTTCATTTTCTGTTTGCAAATGAAGAAAACTCATTTGAAATTCCAACTTTAGAAAGCAAACCTAGGCCATATGACCATATGGGAAACTTGTATTCCAAGTGAGAGAAAAACGAAAATATAAATAAAACATGAAATACTATATAAATTGTAATGAAGAACCTTTCAGTAGAAGAAGATGGCCTAAGAATTAAGCTTGTAATAGAAGGATTTGTAAGAGACGTGAAGATTAAGAGACTTGCTATGTATTCCTCCAGGACATGATGAAACAGACTTAATGATAGGCATCTCCCCTCACAATTGGGGTGAAGTGCTACACTAAAAACAAATATACCCCTTTTCCTTCGTGAGCCAATACATCTTGAAGTAGCCCATAAAATCATCTTTTAGAAAGATGAGAAAATAAAAGCAAGAAATAAAAGTGAAACTTGCTAAAGACATAAAGGGCAAGAGAAAAATGTGATGCTAGTATTTCAGGATCAAGGGAGGAAAAAAGAAAAACATTGTTGCTTTTTTTTTCAGTAGGGAGAAAGAAGCTGAGAAGAGATGGCACCAAAAAGCAAATGTACTTGCTGTGCTTTAAAAACGTGCATCCATTTTTGTGAAATAAGTGAACCGGAAATCAGAACAGGTATCACACAGAGTGGTGCAGAGCAAAAGAGACATCCAGCCATAGTAGCAAAGGCCTGGGATTTGACAGGTCATCGAGCTGATAGATAGAAAGAAGCAGTAGTTTAAATTGGCTTTACCTTTTCAAAGTCTCTAATTCTTTTACGGGTGCCTTATTGTGTTACAGTCCAGGAAATCCTATTTATGGGCATGCTTCTAGATAGCACCTTGAAAACTCTTATTAAATAAACATTTCATCTTGTCATAGGATAAAACTAGGTCTTAGCTAGTTTCATACTCAACTGCTCTGTGCACTGATCTGAATGGCAGAATAAGTTCTGTTTTCCAAGGTTTGTAGACAAACAAGACACAAATGGGAAGAGTCATAGTGCAGTGGAAAGATTTGGACTTTGAAAAGAAAGAATTGAGATCAATTCTATTTTTGTTACTTATAGGTTTATGAGGATGTGAAACATATTCTTCAGCTATGGAACATAAAACAGCAAAATAATTTTCAGAAAACCCAAGAGAATAATGACTATCTACTGTAGTTGTTGTGAGGATGAAGTTTCATATCCTGTCTGAGCTCTCTTTGAAAAATGTGCTTAGACACTAGTGAGATGTCATGAGGACTGCAAAAAGGGAGTAGTAGATGGTCACTGCCCCACAGAATTTATGGGTGTGGAATAGTAAATACACAAAGAATAATGTAAATTCTCAGTGAGAATTACATAATCAAATGTCATGGATATCAAATACAAATGAGAAAGAATGATATTTATTGGAAGAATAAGAAAAGGCTTCACAGTGAAACTGGAAGATGGCTGGACGTAGACAAGAGGAGATGAAAGTGGAGGACTGTGAATGGAAGTGGGAACAGACCACCTGCTGAGGAACATAAATGTAGCCCCTTTGTCAGACTGGAGTATCAGAAAGGGAGGAATGGGTCAGGAAATTGGAAAAACTTGTAGCCTGTGTTGTGGAGGGCCTGTTGGTTTCATTGTTTTTATTTTCTTATTTTTTTTTTAAATCAGGGAAATGAAAAGATTGCAAATCATGCTTTGAACCTTAGTTGAAATACTGAAAAACCAACTTGCAACTGAATTAATTGCAATCAATTCTCATTATTCATGGAGTCTGTGTTTTTGAATTTGCCTACATGCTAATATTTACTAATGATCTCCACATCAATACTTGCAGCACTTTTGTGGTCATTTGTGGACAAACATAGAGCAGTGAAAAATTTGAGTCATTTAATATGCAAAGTCCCAGTGGTGACTGAACAAGGAAACACTGTTTGCTTGTTTCTGCTTTCATATTCCAGACAAGTGTGCCTTTGGTATTCTATTTAGTGCTGTTTTCCCCAATCTTGTGCTTTTTTCATTGAATTTTGAACCAGAGAGCTTTCAACCATGAGGTCAATGTTAACGGACTAACAATGTATTAAATAAGGCTCCTATAAACAGTAGCATACACAAAACAAAGTTTTGCATTGATTGGTTGACAGAGAGATGGTAACTAGAGACTCACACAAACTAGACTGATACTTTTCCTAAGAGCAATGGTTCATACTTGCTCATTCATTACTCAAGGAGATTTTATAGAATGTAACTATCTCAGATAGTGAAAATTGGCAGCATGTATTTAATAAATGGCTTCTGATTCCCACAATCATTCCAAGGAGAGCTGTGAAAATTATATCTATAATCTGATTTTTGTTATAGTGTGTCATAAGCATTTGTGAAAACATTGTGAAATTGGCCTAAGTTTAAATAGATATATCAAAAAGTCAAATTATCACAAGTAAATCACATAAAGAATTATATATATTTTTATATAACAAAGAGCACAAAACCTGTAGAATAGCTTCAGGTTATTAAATCGGAGACATTAAAGTGATTCTATCTTAGCTGGGTGCTGGTGGCTCACACCCGTTATCCTAGATACTCAGGAGGCAGAGATCAAAACTAGCTTGGGCAAAAAAAGAGGCCCTATCTCAAGAATACTCAACACAATAAAGGGCAGGCAGAGTGGCTCAAGTGGTAAGGCACCTGCCTAGCAAGCAAGAAACCCCGAGTTCAAACCACAGTACTGTTAAAAAAAGAAAAGAAAGAACGAAAGATTCTACCCTGAGTATCTCAAGAACTTGGTTCTTGACTCAAAGACAGTCGATTAACATTTATATTTAATATCTTGCATGCATTCGTATGCAAACTCCAGGGTAAGAATGCAGAGCTTGGTACATAGTGGACACCCAATAAATGCTTTGTTTTAAAATTCTTTGTTTCTATAGACAAGGAATGGTTCTCCAAATTCCAATATTGTTGAGAGGAAATTGACATAGCCAATATGAAAAATTTTATAATTAGGACATGGAATAGCCAAACCTTCTCCCTCTAGATCTTAGTTTTTCTATGACTGGATTTCCAAATTATGTATCAAAACTCTTTGCTGGAATGAGAGATGAAATGGTGATGCTTTCTTAGGTGGGAGTTCACAGCCACTAGATTGCAGTTGAAGTATTCTGCCATTATTTACTTAATGTCTAAGAAATTCATTCATTCCCATGAGAAAAAATGTACGTATGACAAGAAATTGATCATCCCCCTCTGAAAGTACTAACAACATACTTCTGTAATGTTTGTCAGAAAAAAAATCAAAGAAACCAACATTTTACTGTTAATTTTAAAGAAAAAAATTGCAGAAGCTCTATATTTTGCATTTCTACTAATTTTCCAAATTGTCTAGTCATTATAAATCATTTTACAAAAGCAGTTTTTATCTAAGTTGAAAAGTTAACAATGGTCATTTGCATTTGACATATGTAATTAACAAAACCTTTTTAAAACATGCAATGTCTTCAAGGAAGTTCATGTATAAGGTAATGATAGTAAATGACTTGAGTTAATGTCTAACAACTGTGAAGTACAGAACTACAGAAATTACTAAGTGTTTGTTTAGTTTGGTGATAGTGCCAGAATGCTACTTTCCTGTGCTACAACATTCCTGAGGAAATGTTACTGGAAGAACTACATAGTGAACTTTCTTAAATTAAAAAATGCTAAAAGTATAATAGATAGAAACAAACAAATACCTTTGGAGGAGTCTCAGATCCTGGGTATTCTCTCTGATCTAGCTTCTTCCAGCGATCCATTAGTTTAGTTACCATAGGTGTATTAAAATCCACCAATTGGAATCCTGTAACATTGGCTCCACCATGTATAAACCTTTCAAGGGAAATATCCTTGAATCCCTATAAAAATCAACATGAATCGTTGTTTAATCAATTCATTATACATATGAGCTCTTTAATGGCCACGTAATTTATTGACTAATTTGTACATCTAAATAGATTTCTAACAAAACAATGGCTACAAGGAGGCAGGAAATCTAATTATGTCAATGTAGCTATTAAATTCTGTCATTCAAAATCCAATACATGAAAAAATGATATAAATATTTTCAGTGTGGCTCAATTCACATATTTCTTGAATGTCTTTTATGAGGCATGGAGGGAAATACAGGGGACAAATATGATAGCACCAGAAAGTCTTTTATCAAGATATAGATATAGATGTGTGCAAATGTGCACTGCATAAAGGTAATTTGAAGATAGTATGACATTCTGAGTCTGATGGGTGAGATGATTTTAAGGGGTTTTGTTTTTTGTTTAATTATGAAGTGGCCTAAAAGCAGGGAGAGCTAGTAATTTGAGCTGGAGAGGGTAGAAACTTTGATTACATCGTCACTGTAGCCCCAGAGTCCTGGGATGTGGTAGTGCAAGACAAAAGAGTAAGACGGGCCACTACTGGTGAGGAAAAGATGGTTTCCACCAGCTAGAAATGAAGAGCCTGAGAGCAAATGGGTATCAACCCACTTGGCCTAGCAGTAGTAACCTGGATTTCAGAAATTCTGGTTTCTCTCTCTCTTTCTCTCTCTCTCTACATATATATATCTACTTCCTTCCCTCCATTCTTCCTTCCTTCTTTTTTGTTTTTCATATTTTTCCACTAACAATTTAAAGATACATACTCAGTGCAAGAAGAGGACAACCAGCTAAGGCAGTAAATTAATAAAACCAATGGTATCATTGCACATGCACATACTCACAGAGTTTTTTTAGCTTCTAAAATGCT
Organism: Castor canadensis; assembly: GCF_047511655.1. NCBI lineage: Eukaryota > Metazoa > Chordata > Mammalia > Rodentia > Castoridae > Castor > Castor canadensis. Next base: position 194,150,248 of record NC_133387.1, read on the forward strand.
CTTTTTCTGTTCTCTTGGTGTTTAGTGAAGGTTCTTTTGGAAATGTAAATATGCTGCAGTTTTTCTAAGGGTACTGAGGGAACATGTCTTGTCTTTGTGAGTAAGTACAAGTAAAATGTGTCCAGTTACACTAGGAAACAGTGAAGACTTGGGGTTGCTCATCTCAGAGGTTTTAGAACCTTCTATTTTTATTTGTATCTAATTTTTGTAATATTTTAATAATAAAGAAGATTAAACTGTCTTCCTAGCCCATGTATGCACGTTGCTGTTTATCTAAGAAAAAATTGATTAGTCTAGTGGTAACTAATGCTGTTGATGAGTGGCCCAGATATGTGAGCAAAATACTAATAAGCTGGGTTTATTATGTGTGGATACTGTGTTTAGCACATCACACAGATTATCCATCTAGTTCACCCATCACAAAGTTATGAGATAGATTCTATTAATTTTATTTTCAGAAAACTGAGACTAAGGTAGGACACAGTGGCTCACACCTGTAATCCTAGCTACTCCAGAGGAAGAGATTGTGGGGATCACTGCTCCAGGCCAGCCCTGGCAAAAGAGTTAGCAAGACTCCATCTTAACAAATAAAAGCTATGTGTGGTGTCTTGCAATAATGCAAGACCTATTCCCAAAGTGAATAATGAACAAAGGGCTGGTGGCATGGCTCAAGTGGTAGAGCACATGCCTAGCATGTATGAGAGGGGTGAAGCAAAATTTTAAGGTCACCTAGCAAATTTATAACAGAACCAAATTCTAACCAGATAAATTAATTTTTGAGTTTGTCTTTTATACTTTATGCTGGGGAATGAACCCAGAGTCTGGTGCATGCTAGACAAGTGCTGTATCACTGGAGCTACTAATCCCATCTCTGCCTCTTCCCACCTTTACAGACAGGGGCTCACCAGCACTTTTGCCCAAGCTGGCCTTGATCTCGTGATCCTCCTGCCTCTGCCTCCTCAGTAGCTGGGATTATAAACCTGTACCACCACACTCAGCTACTCATGTGAATTCTTACCCAAAGGTGTGATTTTTATTAATTATCATAGCATTACTAAGAGAGGCAAAGAGATGCCACACTTCCCTCAAAAAATAGCCTAGGTTTTGAATCTCACCTCTATTACTTTGTAATCTTTGGTTTCCCATATGTAAATGAGGATGATAATACTCAATATCTAGCACATCTGGTTTGCATTCAGTGATTGATAGTGATTATTAATTTGCTCATTTAAAAGATGTTTATTTCATGACTATTATTCGCCAGCTAATTTGACAGCTCATCAGTAACATTCTCATTTCATTGAGAAATCAACCTGCCACCAGAAAGCAAATTTATGCTTTGAAAATGAGAAAACCACTGTCCTTCAATCTTTAGCTACTAAAATGTCAGTTGAACATTTGTTTGCTTTTTACCAGGGTATAGGGCAGACCCACATCAGGCAAATAATTTCAATGTTTTCTAAGAGCCACAGTAATTCAACTTTTGCATTAGCTGCTAATTGATGACATTATTTTTTCCTTTCAGCCATGACTGAAATAGAAGTTCTGCCAAGCCTTCTTGTCTAGCATCAACCACAGCTGAAAGTCACAGGTGAAATCTCAGCCTTCAGAGAAGTCATGTGATGTACAGTCTACCTAATAAGTAACACTCTGCAGTTCTCTGCTCCACCCTGTTGCTGCACTGAAGGTAAAGGGAAAAAATTACCTTGTCTGACTGTAATAAGCTCCTTTCAGTTATGTTTGAGTGAATGGTGGGTGGCTTAGTTAATTTTAGCTATGTCTGTTTGAGTGCAAACAGTATTTCTCCTTTCACATATTTTCATATAATTTTCAATAGAAAATTGATAGGATCTAGACTGTGAAGCTGTTTCCTTGGCAACAGTTACTTTGGTGGTCATTTAGTTTCAGTTTGTTTTCAGAGAATATTAGGGAACTGAAAGTTGGGCAACATTGTAATAAAGTTATTCCACAATCAGGGGGAAATCAATGGGTAAGACCTCAGCAAATAATGCCCCTGAGGGCAGGCATGAGGGCGGAAATGCCTTCATTTGTTGAAACGGGTTAGTACGTTGTTTGCATTTCTCAATGGTAATGACCTCTCCAGATTATTCCCCAACTTGATTGTTCCTTTTAATTTTCATTTATAGTTTACATATCCCCGGGGGATATATACCTTTATAAATCTGTAAGTTCATCCCACCATCAATGCCTAGTAAATGCTTAAGTTTTATCTGGCTCAGATAACATGTCTGCTGTGTTTTGCATTTAAGTTTCATAGGTTGGTAAGTCATATTGAAATAGCTCTGGCACAGTTGACAGAGGAACCTCAAATGTAGTGCAGAAAATTCCCCCTCTTTATCTTTTAAGATCAGTTTGTGAAGAAATGGACTTAAAGTACACACTTTTTTGATGTTAGGACTATACCTGCTTCATGCAGACATGTGGAAACACAAAGGAAGCGAAAGGAAAATGGAAAATACAATGCTGCTAAATTGGTAGAATCTTAACTGGGGTCCAGGCATTTAAAAACATGTGTAGACTGAAATGTGAGAAACTGTCTAGCTTCTGAGACTAACTAGATAAGTAAACAAGAATGGTGTCTGCCTTTCTGAAGTGTGCATATGTGTGTGCCTATGGTGTATATGTCTTGTGATGAGGCATAGTCAAGGAATAGATATACCTCTTTATGATAGAGCCAAGTGTTTTCCTAGATGTAAACTGAATTTAGTTTAAAAGCTAAAAATCTAAAAGACAGCATGATTCTCACTTTGTCTTGCAACTGGAACAAATGTGAGCCCCTTGTTGATAATAGCTGGTCTTATTTAAATTATCTAACAGCTGAAGGAGGAGTGAAAATAAATACAGACCAATATGTCTAAGACAGACCCCTCTTATGGGTCTGGGATAGCTTAAATGAATGGTCACTTTGTGACATTATTGTCACTGGTGTGGCACTATTCCCTGTATATTTCATTTATTTCTTTGTGACTTTAATTATTCTTTGCAATCAGACAGGCTAGAATTTCAAACTTGCCTTTGAGACTTAATGGTCTGTGTGATCTTGGGTAAATTACACTGAACCTCATTTTCCAGTTTATAAAATAAACTCATCTATTTTAAGGACTAATTTAAACAAAGATAGTAACATATAATGACCAAAGAGCTGGTTGCCAGAGGACAAGCAGAAGTTCAACAGATAAAGAGTAAAGATAAAACCCATTTTATCAGGTAAAAACAGACATTCTTCCTGCCCATAAGGAGCTGGTTGTGAGCTAATGCTTTATTGGACAGTTCTGTCATAGAGAACCCACATCATGTTTTAATGAGTGGGAAAAAAGTGAATTCTACACTCTCAGCACACAGGGCGATCTGTGGGCCCTGAAGAGAGGCTAGGCTAGTGGGTACTTATGGATGACTTGCTTTTAACAAGCAACTCTATCACTTGTGATTAAGTTGGATATATGTCCCTAGGTGGCGACAACAGCCTAGGTTAAGGATGCCAAGAGAAAAGCAGCACTAGGTGTCTGGGAATGAGCTTGGTTTGGAGAAGGGCAGAAAGATGACTTTGGGGTTAAGTAGGGTAAAATCTTATAGGGCTATCTGCATTAAAGTTAAAACCTAGAGGGTTTAAATAAAGCAGTGCTTAGCTTTGTAATGCTTACTGTGGTAAAAGGTGTTAAAAACCGGGACAGTGAATCAGAGTTGGGGCATTTGGAGAGAAATGCCAGTCCTGTGGAGAGGTGAGACAAGCATTAGCAGGTAGGGCTCAAAAGTTCACAGGGAATCAGACCATGGAGGGTCTGATGTCTTTTACTGTATTTTAGCCTGTGACCAATGAAAAAATTTAAGCAGGAAAATGGTATAATCATATCTGTCTTTGAAAAACAGCTAGGAGAAAAGTGAAAGAAGAACTGGAAAAGATAAAGGTGAAGGGGAAAAGTAGGGAAGCAATTTTTGTAACTTAAGTTTCTGGAAATAAAAACAGACTACAATGAAGCAACAGATAGAAAGTATTCTTCTGCTTCTATGTCTCTTAGAACAGTACCTGTCTGTTGACAAATGAAATAGTTTCGTCAATATCTCTAGATGATTGGTGTGTCTAAATAATAAATATTTTACCCATGTACAAATCATATATAGGACATAGAAAAGAAAAATATTCCATTAAGCTTCCATTTCTTGTTTTTTTTTTTTGTTTTGTTTTAGTGGGTTTTTTTTGTTCTGCTTTTAGTGGTATTGGGGTTTCACCTCTGGGCTTATGCTTGATAGGCAGGCACTCTACCACTTGAGCCACTGTGCCACCCCTTTCTATTGGGTATTTTTGAGATAGGGTTTCATGAACTATTTGCTCAGCCTGGTTTTGAACCATAATCCTCTTGATCTCTGACTACTGAATAACTGGATTACAGGCTTAAGCCACCAGCTCCCAGCGCCATTTCTTGTTAAGTTTTAATTATTCCTTTTTTTCTTTTTTTGCTGGGTCCTAATTTAGCCAGAACAGCTACGATTTTCATCTGTTTCCTTTTTTTTCCTCTTTATTCATATATTCATATGTGTATACATTGTTTGGGTCATTTCTCCCTCCTGCTCCCTCCCTCTCCCCCCTAATTATTCTTAATATGTAATAGTTAATGACAATGGTAGTGATGTTCATAGAGAAATGTCAAGAATCAGGAAGGGGCACACCCATTCATTTAGATATCAGGCATAGCTCATGCAGGTCAGATGGCGTCAACTGTCCTTCCACCGTCTTGGACTCTCACAGGCTCTAGCTTGAGTAATAGGGAAGGGATTGTCACTTCCTTTAACCTGACTAGAAGTGAGACATTAGCACACTGCCAATATCTGCAAAGACCAGGAAGATCACTGGTTCATGGAGAACACCTCTAGATTCCCATTTCATTATGAGAGAGGGATGGATGCATGAGATGCACAGTAATAAGTTGAAGAAGAAGAGTTCAAATTATGGGTAAAGATAAGATATTAATGATAAACAGTATTCACATTCTGCCTGAAATAATACTCAGTTTCATTTAAATACTTGGAATCTTTATTTCAGCCAAAGAATGTGATGGCCAATAAGAAGTCAATCTTTCTTGACATACCTTACTTTGCCTCTTGGTTTAGAGAATTATCATTTAAAGGAATGTAAAGAATACCTGGATTTAGATTCAGCTTCCCCAGGGCGTTGACCTTTTTTGACTCTGACAAAAATGCATACTTATAAATTCAGGATGCATTTTCTTACATATCCATGTCTGCTTACCATTCTTTTCTTTTTGGCAAATATAGGTTGGATTTTATATTTTGTGCTTTGGTTTTCAGTATTTTTGCTTAAACATTACATCAAAATATTTCAACAGAATATTTAAAATCTTCTGGACCATTTGTAGCTACCTAGGAACCAGTAAGAATTGTTCTTTTAGAAATTGGGGGTAAGTCAACCTTAATGATTTTGTTAAGGAGCAGGCTCTCATTAAATGTAAACAGCATTTGTAAAATTATAATTGGAATTAATTTTTAAATTTATTTCAGAATGTCATTATTATATAGAAATATAATAATTTTTTATTATTGACCTTGTATCCTGCATCCTTGCTGAACTCATTTATTAAGCATACAGTTACTTTTTGATTCCTTAGAATTTTTATATATGTCATCTCAATTTTATGACTTTTATTCTTTTTTTTTTGCCTAATTACTCTCACTAGGATCTTCAGTACAATATTCAATAGACACAGTGACAGAATATATCCCTATCTTGTTTCTAAACAAGGAATTTCATTCAGTCTTCAACACTGTAATGTTAACATAATTTTTCATTTTGATTCTTAGTTGGCTTTGGATTTATGATTCCTACACATGTAGCCCTCAAAATATGGCTGTTGATTGGTTAAATGAAACAAAAACTACTTAGTTATTTTAAGTAAGAGTCTTTTAGGGATAAATGGATGTCAACAGGATTCATATTAATACATTATATTATAATGTCACTGTCCTAATCATGTGTTACAAAGATACCAACCACATGCAGTAAAAGTCTATATTCAGTGAGATTGATGGTTTGATTCCCTACTATAAGCAAAAATGCTTTTCTACTTGTTATGTGGCATTTAAAATAGCTTAGATACCCTGCCATCTATCACAGCTGTTTAAGAGGCTATGAAGCCCATTAGAGGGCTATAAATATTAATTCTTTCCATTTAGTATTGGTTTATTTATTCTAGTTGCCAATGTCAGCAACTCATTTTTGGGATGATGGCTTATAATATATTGATTTTCCTCCCTGAATTCTATTGTTTGGAAAGAATGGATGTCAGAACCCTCTATTTGCAGTAATTAGTTAGAATCTCATTATACAATGACAGTGTGAGTACAGAGATTCCGTAATCATAAGGCTTTTATCTTATAGTGATTTATGACAGAATATATTTGCTTTGAGATTCATATTTTTTAAAAGAAATAATAAAGAGCACATACTCTGGGGCTACTGAAAGCATGGAAAAAACAAAGTCAAATTTTCAAGTATTTCAATGTAATCCATTAGGTTGCAAAATCATTCTTTATTCAAGAGACACAGTACAATAATGGTTCATAATCATGCATGGTTATATTTTATTATCTGAGCTCCACACTGAGATCTAGTTCACTAAAGACTGAAAACTTGTATTTCAACCTATGGTGGTCCACTCCCCATGCAGAGGCAGCAGCATCTCTACTTCTGCTTCAAGCTCAAGACACTCATCAAAGAAATATGTGATGGGAATAGATAGAAAAATAAGGAAACATCCTTGATGTCCCTGGAATAAACTACTTCAGAGATCAAACCCTTCGGGCAAAGGAACTTTAGTAAGGCAATAGAGGAAGCTCCCATGGACAATTTCTCCCTACACGGGAAGGTCAACAAGAAATATTTAGTGAGCCTTGTCAAAAAAATGAAAAGACTTGTCCTGGGTCTTTAAGAATCTCATTAATGTTGTATGTATCTTGTTCAATAATCATCTGCTTATAATATGTGAAAAGTCAACACAGGTTAAAAAGTTTATATTACTCCCATTCAAATGACTTGCTTAGATAGCCAGTTTTTCCTGTTTTCTTAAAATTGGAGAATATAGGTCATCAGTTCTGATGATTCATGTAATGCCCAAGTATTGACAATCTTTATCTGCAGAGTACATTTACCATTTAGACAGACAGAAAGCCAGTATTTAATTTGACAAGTGATGTCATGAGAAGTAAACATTATAATTAGTTTTAAAGGTCTCTTTAAAACTGCTCTGTATAAAAAAATACTGAATTCTACATTAGAAATATGACAATCATTATAATAAGATATCAATTTAAAAAAGCTTAGTAAGAAATGTTGTATAATAATTTGTTGGAACATTATTTTAAAATAATCTTGGATGCTTGAGCAACTTTTAGGAAAAGTAGAAAATAAAGAGTGCTTACCAAATTTGCAATGATATAATGGTAACCTTTAACATGCTTTCCAACACTCACAATCTGTGGAGATACAAGGAAATAAGAAAAAAGTAATTTAACTTGGTTGAAAGATTATTTTTAAAGTTTAACTATTTCAGGATAACTTCATGTCGAGCTATGTTACGGAAACAACATACTTTTCCTTAAAGAAGTAACATATTGTACTTAAAAAATTTTACAAGCCACATTAGAAATAAGTGATTAAAGTAAAAAAGAATACCATTTTTATTTTATTCACACATTGTAATAACCAATTATTCTATTATATCTCATTCAAAAGACTATTGTTATGATTTCCTCAAAAAGAAAAACAATGTTATGACCCCAAAGTTTACATTCAATAGAATGTATTAGATTATAAATTAATTTCGAAGCAAAGAATTTAAATTTACTTAATTTACTGATCTGTAGAAATACAATAGTAAGTGTTAGATGTCTTCAACAGGTAAGAATTTATCATCAATGAGTAGATTGGATGGCTGTACTGTGCAGCAATCAAGGTTTTCCAAGGCCCAATTTCTGTTTTTCAACACAATACCAAAGATTACCCAATTAATCCTCATCTGCACATATTTACAGTGATTTTTTTAAACAATAAGAAGGATAAGGACAAAAGAACATCAAAAGATTTTACTTGCTCTGCTAGAATAATTTTTTTTCTCTTGAGAATCTTTTTAGGATTATTTAGAATATACAAGGTCAAAATGTTAAGCAAAGGGAATAATAGGGATAATTTTAAAATACAATCTCTCTTTTTTGAATTCAGTAGTGGCTGAAGTTTTCTTAGGAAGTTGTCATCTGCATAAAGAAAACTGTCTTATTCATTTAATAATAAAATATATTTCCAAAAACACACATGGAAACATTTCAACCGAAGAGTTCATGATTTTGCAAGAATTGAGTGACTTGTTCTGGGGTTTCATTCCTCTAGTGATATTGATGAAATGGAACTAAATAAGAACCTTATTTTTCTATTAGAGATTATAACTCTTATATTCTGTAAAACTGATAATTCCTCTAATAAGAGAAAAGCTAACCACAGTTACTAGTGAGCCATTTTGTAGCCATACTGGTATCCTCAAATGTAAAAGCACAATGCAGACTTTCACATACCATCACAGAATCTGTTGGAAAACAGATTTTTATACATGGCTAATAGTGAAATGAAATTTCTGCTTATGTCATCATTTTGTTTTGTTCACATCTAAGATTCTCTTTTACCTTATTTTTATTTATTTCTTTATGGCAGTAGTAGGATTTGAACTCAGGGCCGTGTGCTTGCCAGGTAAGTGCTTTAGCATTCTCTCAGTATGGGAGTCATACCCCTAGTCCTCTCTGACTTCAAAAGTTAGGCAGTTACATTACCATTAGCTTGGATTTTTGCATCTATAGTTTTGTTTACATCATTCAGGATTTGTGTACTTCCTGCCTATGAGACTTTTCCTTCAGTTCTGATAAATTCCGTTAATATCCCTTAAAATATCCTTCTCTCTCAGAGGTTTTGTGTTTGCTGATAATAGACACTGAATGTGATGTGGCCTATGGCTACTTCTGTAATTTCTCAGATTTGAGACTCCCAGACCATGGCATGTTGTATAAATTCAAACTACAACCTGCTTGAGGAAGACTGTGATAACTCCCAGGGAAGATATTTTCCTTATCACTCTAATGCCAGGCCGTGATGAAAACACCTAGCTGACTCCCTGTACATGTAGTGGGTTGTTTTTGACTCTACTTTGATTATCTTTTTGTCCTTCAGTGATCTGGTTGTATATGGGTTCTAAGGTCTAAATTATTGCTTTGCCTGCTGACCTGAAAGCTACTGTTCTTGGGTAACCATTAAATCCCAGTCAGGCTTCCCATTCTGTCAACTTCTTCATCACAATTGCCTTTCACTCCTGGCCACTGAAGATTTTCTTTACTTTCTTAGAAGCTCAGCTCTGCATCTGTAACATTTCTACATGTATTTTATTGCTAGACGTATCTAATCTATAATTTATCTAAAATCAAACCTCCCCTGAAAATCTTACCAAAAAGATGAAGGCAAACAATAAATAGAGGAAATTATATAGAAATTTCAGTAAAGAAAAAATTAAATGAGTGGTCGTATTGGGTAATCCAGATCTGAGTGATTTAATATGAACTGAGGAAGCTGGAGCCGTTTATTCTCTGGGAATCTCAGATATAACCTGTGCAAAAGCCAATTATCAGGGAACACTTGATAATAGATACTCAGTTGAGGAAACGGCATACTCTGGAATGTGTCTACTTCAGATTCTTGCTATTTGACCTCGGCAGGGCTTGTTATCACCCAGCTGTGAACTTTTCATTTGTTTCTGATTCATTATAACTTTCTCTGGTATGGATATTTTTTTTCTACTCTTCAATCCCCCATGCCCACCTGTCTCTTTCTTAGCACTGTCATTTTGTGAATTCTATCTAGCTGCAGTCGATCACCTGTGCCAGTCTTATAAAACATTAATTTTAAGATTAAAACACTTGTAAATTTTTTTAAAGATGTCAACTAATGGAAATTAAGTACTTGGTGTCTCCATGAAAAAATGACTTTCAGCTCTAGATTGTCTAGCAAAGAAAATAACTGTAATCAGTTAAAGCTTACACAAAGAAGTTTCAAAGGCTGAAGAATCATAAACCCACAAGAAACTAAAAGGGACAAAAATCCTGGCAAAAAGCATCTTGTAGAGCTTGATATATATTCATCAACATCCTTGGGGAACAAGGATCTGAAAATTATCTACCTTTGCAGAGATGCTAGTGGGATTGCCACCTCTGCTGAGCGAGATCCCGTCTGGGAGACAAAAATGCACTGCACAAACTCTTTGCAGGCCTCACTGTCTTTGAACAACAGATTTACCTATTGTCTCTGCTAGGGGTAGCTATGGTATAAAGCCAGATTGTGGTCTCTCTATTAAGGATCTACCCTAGATAGAAGTTTCGTTGTGAAAAAACTCAATTTATACTCTATAGAATTGTGTCCTGTAAATAGCGTGTTGTTTAAGCATTTTTAAAAATTATTGTGCTAACCTGACAATGTCATAATTGTGGTTTGACATGGTGTTTACCATTTCTACTGAAGTAAAGAATATCTCATGTAGAAAACAAATGAGCGATTTCACCTTGGATGCATACCAGACCTTGTGTGTCTAGGTGTTTGACATTATTCTTTTTCAAACAGAGAAACAGTTCAAGATGAAAGATATGAATACAAAATGGCACTGTCTTCATATAAGTGTGATTGTTCAAGTTGTAATGAGAAAAAGATGTCTAGGGTGAGGATGTGGTTGATCTTTTGTAAAGACAGGAAAATGCAGCAGTAAGAAAGCTGTTCTTTTTAAAGGAAATAGAGGGTGCAACTAAACAAAGAATAATGACCAAGTGCCTATTTAGGTTCTGAAGAATAGGTTTGGAAGGATTCATGAGTTACAATGATAACCACTTTCAAAGGAGCCTATCTTTACAAGAATAAAATGCCTAGAAGAGGTGACTAGTTGACTCCTTTAATTACTTTACCTGTTTCTTTTTCAGGACATAAACACTTGTCTCAAAATATCTATGGTACTGGCCAAATAATTCACTTGTAAAATCAGTGCTATGCATTATTACTAAGGTAAATATCAGATGCAAACATTGTAATTCTTTTACTAACAAATTATGGCAGGATCAATCCTTATGAATGTAACTTTCAAAGTATTTATTCTTTGAATAAAATTAAAGAAAAATGAACCCAGAAGTTTTCCATTTTGACCTTGCCTTTTAATTCAATTTAGTTCAATAAATGTAAACAGAGTAATTCCCATTTATAACTTTTGGGGGAGGAGTTTTGAGGACTATAAAGATAAGTCAGTGTTGCTGTTAATAGACTGTTCATTATCTCAGAAAGGGATTAGAGTCAAACAGGATTGACTTAAATACAAGGCAGAGTGGAGGGAGGGCTGTGGATTTCAAGGAGAAAGTGATATTCTTTGCTTGAGAGAACAAGGTAGGTTTTAAGAGTGAATAGATACAAAGTCAATATTGATTAGATGAATAAAGAAAGTAAGGAGGATATAAATTAGTACACAAAGGTCAACTTGAGACTTGCAAATAGTGAAGATTTGACCTTTAATTCATAGCCAGATTTTATATCAATCTTTTATCATGTATGAATAACTTATAAAGCACTGAGAAGTCCTTTTATAAGGAAGACTGTATATTACCTCAAACTATTATTGAAACTATGATTGCTGTATTGAGCAATGGCTTCTATCTACAGACATGCAACAGTACACTCATATATGAGATGTTCGGGTTTCTCTTTTAATGTGATTTTATAAGTGAGGTGCAAATTCCTCTCTCAGATTTAATTTTGTCCCACAGAATTCAGTGATGTGGAGAAATGTAATTCATTTAATAGTATTAAGGTCACAATGCTGGTAAATGCTGGAAGTTGTCATCAGAGCCCTCACTCTCACAAATCCTCATTTTTATAGGAATTCTAAACTTCCAAATTTCCACTGAGTGTTGATTTTCAAGATGCTTCAAAATTTTTACTTCAGATGAGATTGGGCGCGTGCAGGCTGGTATGGCCAAAGACAAAATTTTTACTTCAGAAAAAGCACATTTACTAGTTTTATTTTATTCTCAACAAAGAAGGCCCTTTACAAAAGGACTTTTGTAAAACAAGCTGCAGGCATAAAACACAACCTTACAAGATAACAGGAAAATAATAAAAACATTTCAGGGGTGTGAGGTAAGCATGGGATGAGGAGAACAAAGCACTCCCAACCATGGAGAACTAGGGATGCTTGGCGTGAGAAGGTTAAGAATGGAATGGAGAATGGAGAAGGTGAACGCTCATCAGATACTTAAAGAAGATTCATGTGTCTGTGTACATGCGTATGTGTATGTTTGTTATTTTCTTCCATAGTTGGAGATATTAAGGATTATAAAAATTTCTAATTAGAAATAACTCTTTTTGGGGGAAGAAGAAGGAGGGAATAGTTGGGTACAAAGGAATGACTTCTCAAAGTAATGACCTATCTCTCATGGAAGTTCCTAATCAAGTCCAAGTGACTCGCAGTAAAAGAGGTTGGGGTGGGGTCTTTACTTGAGTATAGAGTCTTGGCAGACCTGTATCTCTATGGTCAGTCACTGCACTGATGTCTCTTTTTTCATCTCCATGCTTACTTGCTCACCTGCTAACACCAGTACTGGAATTTCCTCCTCTAAGGTTTTTTTCTGGCTTTTAAATCACACTCTGCCCTTGGAGGGGGGAGAGATCAGAAATGCCAGGTATTAAAGCCTTCCTACCCAGCAGCCTTCATCCAATGATTAAGAGGAGTTGGTGTGTAAAATAATCCAACTTCTTCCCCTGACAAGTAAGGTAATTCCCAAGTGTGTGTTCTATACTAGTTTCCTCCAGAAATTAGACTACACTCATTCCAAATGGGATTAAACACCTGCCTCTCACACACTAATTTGTTTGACAAATTCTCCTTTTATGCACTGTGGCACTCTGTACCTTTTCAATTTATTCTTCTTCTCCTAAACAGTCTTCCCAGAAATCCTTGTCTTAATGTCATCTTTTAGGGAAAATCAAACTATGACAGTTTCCAGGTTAAAAACAACAACAACAACAACAACAAACCCTTACCACTGGGAATGGAATCATAAATGTGAAAAAGAAAAGATAAGAAAAGAAAACAAAGCAAACAACCCAAATCCACTTACTTTTGTTGGCTGAGTGCTCCAAGATTTTCGTCTCTGTAGTGTAACACATCTGTGTTCTATCAGAGACTCTATGCTTTATGTACAACCAAGGACTCAAGTTGTATAAAATGCCATACATTAATTCTGAGATATAAAATCTGTGACGAAGATTTATTCTCTTATATAGGTATTATGTTTAGATAGGAAATGTCTCTCCAGAAAGGATCATGTGTTGAAATCTTGATTTCTAGTGCAGCCGTGTTCAGATGTTAGGTTTTGGGGATGTCCATTGATGATTCATAATTTGATGGCATTATTTGGAGGTGATGGGAATATTTGGATGTGAGGCCTAGATGGAGAAAGCAGGTCACTGGGGGAGGAAGTTGAAGGATATATACTGTTCCCTGTCTCTTTCTCTCAATTTCTTTCTCTGCTTTAGTCCACCATGAGTGAGATGAGTAAGTTTCCTTGCCTGTGGCCTTCCACCATGATGTTCTGCCTGGCCATGGCCAGAAGCAATGAAGCCAAGTGACCATGGACTGAAAACTCTGAAATGGTGAGACAAAATAAATCTTATTCCTTTCAACTCTTATTCTCTGGTATTTATCACAGGGAGTAAAAGTCTGAGCAACACAATAACTAAATAGGAATGATTCAGTGTCTTTCATAGATTCTTCATATTTCTAGCACATGATTTTCTCCTTCATACTGTTTTAAATACCATATGGATGCTATCTTTGGTATTTGTTTGTTATTGTTTTTTCTTTATCTTTATCCAAAATGCTTGAAAGAATCCTTCAGTTGTCTTTTTTCAAATAACAGATTTTAGACATCTTTCTGTGCACCTCTCCTCCAATTTACTGATTAGCTAAATGAGGTCCCTCCAATAGATATGGCTTGGATGTATGCCTATAATTTTGAAGAGTGAAAAACAAGAGTTAAAACAGCCATGGTAGCTCATGCCTGCAATCCCAGCTACTTGGGAGGCTGGGGCAAAGAGTTAGTGAGACCGCATTTCAATCAACAAGTCAGGTGTGATGGTTCCTGCCTGTCATCCCAGTTACATGAGAAGTATAGGTGGGAGGATCGCAGACTGATGGAGGCCCTAGGCAAAAACCACTAGACCACATATGAAAAAATAAATAAGTAAAGCAAAACAGAGCTGGAAGTGTGTCTCAAGTGATAGAGCACCACTTAACAAGCTTAAGGTCCTTAGTTCAAACTTTAGTACTGCTAAATAAATAGATAAACAAACAAATAAATAAGAGAAGCAAGTGATAAGATTTAGGTTTCATTTTATTTTTTTATCAGAATATCTTCATTTTACAGGGGAATTCATTGTGACAATTCCAAATAGGCTTATATTATACACTGGGTAGATCATTCCCACTATCTCTCTCCTGTACTCCCTCCCCGCTCCTCTTAGAGCAATTGCAAGAAGTTGCTTTGTTCTGTTTCATATAAGTGTACGAAGTCCATCTACCATAAACCCTTGCCTTAATCTCCTTCATTCACCCTCCCACCTCCCCAGAGCACCCCTCTACACTGTACCTATTTTACAATTCTGTCTTAATATCTAAATCGATGCTCAAAGGAGTTTCTCAGCGTCCCCACTGTGGGTATACTCTCCATTGGTCAGTTCAACCCCTTCCATAGCTCTCCCTTTTACCTCCCACCCTCCATTTTTCAACAGCTTTTAATACATATCTTTATATCCTCTATTTTCAAAGATGTTCTGTTTTACAATGTTGTTGATACTCTGTAATTCTCCTCTCCTTTCCCTCCTTCCCCAAGTTCCATAGAATATTTCCATTATTACAAACGTGTCCTACATATGAGTTTGTATATGCTCATGTTTGTTTTTGAGTATATGTTTATCTTTTGGATCTAGAAAAGCAAGTGTTATGGTTCAGATATTAGTTCCTGCCTCTGTGTTCTTTCCATGACACTCTTCGTCCCATCACACTAGCTGTGATGGCTATGGAAAAGGACATCATAGACTGAGTACATCATTCCCTCTGCCTATTATGGTGATCCTGAAATTCTATCCACAAAGCTTGAATGACATGATTCTCATAATCATGTCATGTTGTTTTGTATCATAAACAAACACATTAAAATTCCATTATTCAGTGTCGGTGGGTCTCCAACCTGTCTATCTTGACTACAGTTTCCATATTTCTTCCACCCCATTATGTTCCCTCATTTAGATGACAGCCACTCAGAAATATGACTATTTTGATTGATATTAATATATCTTTCATAAGAGAAAAAATATATATTCTTTAGCACACTAGACATTTGATGAATACCAAACTTCTTTATGAGTAAACCCAGATTTCTCATAATGAAACAAAACACAATTCATTTCCTTGCAGATTATCTCCTGTCCGAACATATTCTTTATTTGATAAACAGCATATATGCAAGTCATTCCTAACTCACCTTTGTATGAGATTGGGAAAGGGACACACAGTTGAAGATCTGTGAGGCAGACTTTAATGCATCTAACTCTAGGTTTTCAAATTCATCAGATATCTACAACAAATCTAATTAGCAGAAAAGTTTAAAGTGTTTGGATTTAATTTTCATAACTTATACTTTACTAAATGTACATTTAAAATATCACTCAAGTATATACTAAATATTATACCCAACTCAATCCAACAGATGATCGTATCTATTTGTGACAAGCTCAAAGTAATCAATTAAAGGTTAAAGTTTGTAGATATGCAGAATGTATTAAACTTGTGGTGTTGTCCTTAAAAATAGCAATTACTAACTAATGTACAATATAAGTGTAACCAGAATTGCCACTCTTGCCCCCCTGTATCATGAATATATTCTAATAAAAATTTTATAAAAAATGGCAATTCCATAAGTAGTAGTAAACACAGTCTGTTTTGTATTTTATGTAGCCCATGCTGCCTTACTCTCTTCCTTTCTCAACATCCTGAGTGCTAGGATTGCAGGCACGTTCCACCATGCTCAGCCAGAGTTAAGTGCTATTAGTCAGACAATAATGAGGATATCTCATTTCTTGAGACATACCATCAATGAGTAAATATCTATTCATGGGTTATAAAGAAAATTTTAGGGAAGTGGTAGTGTGGCAACACAAGTTATCTTTAAATGTCACATACTGTCACATAGGAATTTGTAATTTTGAGGGAGTATCTGCTGAGTTTTAAAACAAATATGTTCAAGATGAAACCAAATTGTTCGGGCATGACTGCTTTGGCACTGTGTGAACACATTCATTAGATGGAAGGCTTCTACAGTCCAGCCAACCTGAGAGACTGATTCTGTGACTCTGGACAGAGGACCGTGTGTGCCATTGGTTCTGAGAGGCTCCTGTTTTAACAGGCTCCCCTCTGAAGCCCTTGCTTTTGTATTTCTTTTCTTTATCAGATTTGAATTTATTACATAATATGTTCTGTCATTTTTCATTAAACTTTCTTTAATGAGGCTTTTTTTTAAAGTCAACATTTCTCATCTCTTCATGAATGAATACCAGGCAAATGAAATATAGAGAGATGGATGTAAAAAATGTGTTCAGTGACCAGTTGTCCATGGAGTACTAGGATAATAAGATTTAAGAGGTTTTTTTCACTGTAAGGAATTTGCAGAGCTTAAATATGTTACTGTATGGCTCTCAAGAGCTGGATGGTATACAGTTTGCTTGAACAGTTTTGCAAGTTTGTTTACAGGCATCTTTCCTGTATGAGTACCTTTGGTTGACCTCCTTTCTTAAACTTTCACACACATTTCGGACTTTAGTTTTCTTTAGCAAGAACATACATGTTGCTGTCACAGCATTTTTGTTTCTCTTCAGCATTGATTATCTTTACCCACAACAATGGCTGAACTGAATCATTTGAAGCATGTTTGAAATAAGTTCCATCCATACCTTTTTGGAATAGTGCCTTCCTCAGGCACTATTGATAACTATTAATAACTCCTGTAATAACTTTTTTTCCTTTCACCATCCATTCTCGGTAGTGACCTCTACTTAGCATGACCTGTTTTTCATAATATTGCTTATATTTGTATTGAGTCTATACTCCACAAATAAGAGAAAACATGTAGTCCGGCTTTCTGAACCTGGCTAACTTCACTTAAGATGGTGTTCTCCAGTTCCATTTATTTGCCTGAAAATGACATAATTTCATTCTTGTTCATGACTGAATAAAATTCCATTGTATATAAGTACCACATTTTCTTAATTCATTCATCAGTTGTGGGGCATCTTGGCTATTTCTGTAGCTGAGCTATTGTGAATAGTGCTGCAATAAACATGGGTGTGCAGGTGTCTGCTAATAACTTTGGATCACAGGTTTTAAAATTTGCATGTGTGTGTAATTATAATCAACAGATGAAACTGGGACTAATTAAATATAGAAGTCATATTATCCAAGACTTACTCTAATGTTATTTCAGTAGGATATTTTCTTTGCATTCAAGCTCATTTGGGCTTTCTAATGCTATATTATAAATTGCTAGGTAATGGAGAACATGATTCCCTATAAAATGAATTCACAGAGAAAACAAATGTGAGCAGTTATTTGTCTTAGTAAGTGAAAATGCATTTTAAGTCAACCCTTCACATTCATTCAAGTGATTCACCCTGATATTACTTTAAAGAACAAAAAAAGAGTCATAACTGTCAAGAGAAAAGTCAGAAAAAATGACTGTCCCTAAGAATCTAGATTTAAATATGCAGTGTAAGCATGAAATATTTGCAAAGTAATCTCAATGGGGAGTGAGTTTTCCTATATTTTATATACGTCAGCCAAAATTTAAAGGCTATTATAGGAATTTCTAACATTACTATTAATTGCCAAAAGCAATTTCTGCTTTTTAAAAAAAAATCTTGTTAAATCAGTTATATTTCTCAAACTCTTAAAAAAAAGAATGGAAACTATGAATACTTAGACAATGTGTATACAGTGGCGCTTAGCAAAGTAGACATTTAGTAAATGAATTCACTAAATATTGTTTCCTTATTACTATTTGGCACTACATAGTTACTTGTCTGTTTATTGCAGTGCTAAACTCCTAAACTGTCCTATTATCTTTGACCATCTCGCCATTGCCCTTGTATTTGATGCTCCAACCACACTTCCTGCAAGCACATGAGACTCTCCACTGCTTTGTTGTCACACATATCATCTGCCTCTTCCTGGGGAATTCTAACTTATCTTTCAGCAATTCAATTTCATCTTTTAGACACTTTCCCACTTTGTGTTGCATTGTTTATACTCTCTTTTCCTTTACATTGGAGTTCATTCATGGTTTGGACTAAAATTGATTTAACTTATATAAAGTGCTTGGAAACAAGTAGATATAGTATTCATAAATGTGCATCAAATACATGACCAAATGGATGAGTTTTTCACATACATATAAGACAGAAAAGTAGTAGGGTCATGTGTGCCCAGATAGAAAATTTGTTCCTCTTGTTTTATCTGCAATATTTTCACATTATTA
Source organism: Castor canadensis (assembly GCF_047511655.1). Lineage (NCBI taxonomy): Eukaryota > Metazoa > Chordata > Mammalia > Rodentia > Castoridae > Castor > Castor canadensis. Next base: position 194,168,932 of record NC_133387.1, read on the forward strand.
TATCATTGTATTATATTATAAGGATAAAGTCATAGGGCAGAATATACATATGCTTTACATATATTCCCCTCAGAGACTCTGGCTGTTAAAAGTCATTTGGAAGGCACAGAGATAATTTAAACTTAGACTGTAGAATTATATAATGATTGTTTAGTCTATGTGGCTCTGGGGAAAAGTCCCTTAAAAACAGAGTATTTCTTGTATCCACTCTTGGTTTTGTTCTATTTTTCAATTAATTAGTAATTATGCATGCCTCACTTTTTAAAGTTTCTTTCTTATTTGTTTATTTTTCATAAAAATGACACTAGTTTTATTTCCTTCCACAGTCTAATCTTAAATATGGCAGGAGTTGTATATAAACTTGGACTTACATTCTCTGTAATGATGTGGGTTAAAATTGACTTAACTGCATTAGTAGAGAACTAGTATTCAATTATGTGCTAAGGGGAGGATTAAAAATAAATTTTTTTCATTATCTTTCTGACTAAATCAGTGATTAAAAGAAGCATCACTTCATCTACTGACAGGTAGACACTTTATTACTGAACTGTATAGTATAAATACTCTATAATTTATAAAAGTGTACTTATATTTACTGTGCTTATATAACTCACAACAGTACCTTCAAAAGGTACAGTTGAATTTTTGGCTTCTTTTTTTTGTTAATCTCACTGGCTTTTTAGTATTTGAGGAGTAGATGCAAAATTCTGCTAAAGTAAAATCTGAATTTATCTTCTCTTTTCTGGTTAATAAGAAATGTTATTTGCCTTTCCTTAAGCCATAGTGAATACTTCTGTGCAGATGCTTCTGATTTAAAATTAGGAAAGATAATTGATTTTATACTTCAGAATTATCAAGCAGATTTTACTTTATCTTTTTAAAAGAAATGAACTTTTGGATTGTCAGAATCAATAGTGGAGATTACACTAATAAGTGCTCTTAGAGTTAAAACACGTTTAGTTGAACTGACCTCCTACATTCACAATTATTCCAAGAGCAAAGCACTTGCTTTCTCATGATTGAATTTATCTTGAAAAAACTGATATCTTCTGCTTTTTTTTATTTCTCTCTTTATTTTATTGTTTTAAAAATTTTATAAGAAAATGAGATATCACTGCAACCATGGTAACAGTGCTAGGAGACAATTACACACCCCTTTTTTACCCCCCACCAATTCCGTTTGTGCTAGTCTGATTGAATCAAAGGTGTTTCTGTGTTCTATGAAAATAGCAAACCTAGGGCAAAGTAATGGGACCTGCACATTCAAATCAATTCAGCCAAAAAGTAAGATTAAAGAAGTAAAATTCACCTTCTTAGTATAACTCATGTCTTTTGAGTTTCTTCTTATTTGTTGCAGATCCTGACTGAGCAAAACTCGATATGCAAAGGAGCTTTGTAATGAAGCAGAAGCAGCAACCTCTGCCAATACTGCAGTGCAGGGAATTGCTGAGAGGATGTCTTTGCTGGAGTAATTTCTTTGGGCACCTGATTTGTTCCTGTTGCACCTCACTCATTGCTATTTCAGTATACGGAAATGAAACTAATGTGATTTTTGTCAGCCTATACCACAGACTCTAGAACACTTTGGTTTTCCTCTTTTTTTGGTAGATGAGATTCTGGAAAGAAAAATTTTCCAGATCATTGAGTGCTTACTTTCTGGACTCTGAGTGCTTTCCCTTAAACACATACAAGAGTTATCACCTATCCATGTCTTCATAAATATTCAATTTTTCAACAATTATTTTGAGACATTACTTAGTCACTGGAGATATAATGGTAAATAAAATACTCTGCCCTGAGGGAGATAAGATTTCAATAAGAAAGACAGTTACCTAAACTGATGCAGTATAAGGAATCCAGGTTTCTGTTCCCTCCTGTCTTCACAGCTTTGTCTTTGACTAACGATCCATTCTAATTTTTGCCTTTGCCCTTTTCTCCAGTTTTTGTCATATAGAACTCGTCTCCATTTGATGAGTTTTTTTCAGCTCTTTCCCTTATAGTTTTATTCTGTCATAGGCTATCCTTACCCCTTTTCTGTACCTGGGAAAATCAAATGCATTTTTAGTGTATATGTCTATTTTTTTCTATGAAAGACTCTTGGGTACTGTTTTTATACTTAGTCGTTCTGTCTTCTGGGTTCTCGACACATTTTGTAATGTTTTTGTTTCTGAACCCATTACATTTGTAATTATTTATTCATGGTTTTGAGTTCCCAGGCTGAGTGTAAGAATTCTCCGTGGGGACCATATTTTGTTCACTTTTGTGTGGCCTCCAGTACCTGGAAAGGTGTTTGACATATAGAGGTTAAAGATGTCGTGTTAAATATGGGTGAATTTGTGAGTTGTTAGGTACAGAGTTGCCCTGCTGGCTATTGCTGGGTCATTCCTACTGTCAGAATGTGTGCTTTCCTTTTCAATTTGTCTTTCTATCTCTTCCACTTTGGTTTTGTTTTAGGGGTTTTGGTGTAAAAAAAATTGACCTGATGCTCACTACCCAACAACTAAAATGATAACATAACTAAATCAGTTATGGGATACATAGACTCTTTAGGCAGTTGGCTTAAACCAAGCTTTTTACCTTTTTGACTTTCTTTTTACATGCTTTTTGTTGATACCAGAAACTTTTTGAGAGTTGGGGCAGATGAGGTACAGCTTTATATGTGGTACAAGTCCTAATGTTTTGAGAACTGTAAAAACTTGCACATATATAGTCTTTATCTTTTAATCGGTTTTGTCAGGTTTTTGAAAATTTGACAAAGGTTCTTGCTGTGATCTGAGTTCTCATTTAAGTGCTGCTAAACATGGTAGACAGCTTTAGGCTTAGAATAAGTTAGTTAGACTCAACTTTGTGTTTCACCTCTTATGTGCAAATGACCATATTTATGTTTGAGAGCAATTTTCCTTTCTTTTGATCTTGTCCAGAGGTAGAATGATTGTTTTTCTTTAGTAGGGGGCAGTAAGTTTCTGAAAGGACAGTATGGCTTTTAGGCTTTTCTTGATTAATTTGCAAATAGTATGGGAAGGTCACTGGGTTACCAGTTACCCAAGTTTCACATTGCTTCTACTGGGACACTGACTTTCCCTTTCTTGTAGTGAAAGTGGCAATACTGCTGAAAAGGTACCAAGAAAATCTGAATGATGTGAGAAAGAGGCAGTTTGAGAAGTTTGTCAGCCAATTGCAGAGCCTGTCATTCTTCTCCATCCTTTTGTTAAATATTTATTTCACAATGTAAGGCCAGTCTTTACTATCATCTCCTGATAAATACTTGGTTGGACTCTTAAAACACATCCATGATGTGTTCCGTGGTCACTATAATTCTAGTTCTCTCTGTAATATCTTTGATACTATTCTATATTCACAAGAACTGGCATTCATAGCAATATCCTGGAGGCAGTGAGAGATTCTTGTTAACTTTCTATGTACTACTTTTCAACAAGAAAGAATATATTTCAGTGGAGTTTTAACAAACAGTTTGGTTTAACCTTAGTTACCTAGGGAAGAGTTACTAATAAGAACAAAAACATGTCTGTTTTGCTGAGCACTTTAGCAGAACATAGAATCTGTGTATAGTATGTATATAGTAGGCATGCAGCAATTATTTATTAACACAATTATTAATTAATTATTATACAAAAAGGCCACCTGACACATTTTATTTTATGCTTCATTTCATGATATATCCCATGTGTAAAACTGTATGTTGCTTCATGATCAAACACAAAACCAAACAGACTTCACTGGGAGTAGCATTACTGATTTTTACAGTGAGCAGGGCTTTACAAGATAATCTTAGCTCAATTCACCTCATATAAAGTAAGGAGAAGAATCACAGCTGTTAAGTGATTCCATTTGCTTTTTTAAAATAAACAATTGAAGATTTCTTATCCATTTCTCAGGGAGTAAAAGCACATCTATGTTAGAACTACAAAAATTTGGCTTATCTAATCCAGAGTATCAGAGTTGAGTGTTCATGAGTGAAGGGTTTCACAAAAACTAGGAACATAAAAATAAAACTGCACCCTTTTTTTTTTCTTGGCAGAGTGAAATATATGAGCAATCACTTGCCTTAAGTGTGATTTTGCTCAAATAATTTTTTTTGAGGTTTTTATTTATTTTATTTATTTATTTTTCATTTTTCTTTTATTATTCATATGTGCATACAAGGCTTGGTTCATTTCTCCCCCCTGGCCCCACCCCCTCCCTTACCACCCACTCCGCCCCCTCCCTCTCCCCCCACTCAATACCCAGCAGAAACTATTTTGCCCTTATTTCTAATTTTGTTGTAGAAAGAGTATTCATTCGCTGGTAAATGGATGGAATTGGAGAACATCAAATAATTTTTGATTCATAGATAGTTAAGTTCAAGTTTGTTGTTGCTTTCTTGCCACTGGGTTAAACATGAGCATCTGATACTTCAGTAAGCAACTAATAAAGCATTAGGCAGACTCCCCAAGGACTATACAAGTGTTGAGTTCAGGACTTAAAAGTAATAAATACATGTGAAAATCAAACAATATATTCAAAGCTGTCACTACAAACCACTTATTTTGATATGAAAACATTAGGTTATAGCTATGTTAGCTATTGAGAACTATTCTACAAAATAATTGATGCATTGTTGGAGGAAGAAAAATTAGGCCGAAAGAGTAAAAGCTAAGAGTATCTTTTAGTTAAGCTCACAGTAACTGGCACAGTAGGTTGTTATTTACATAAATTCTTTCACTTTTTTTTTAATCATTTGATTTGAGACAGAAAAATCAAAATACCTTCAGTTGCATTTTCAAATAGTTGCTCTTTTTCAAAAGGCAAAATTACAACAAATTCAGTTTCAAGATCTTAATTTACTTTCATTTAAGATTTTAGAATCAGGCAGCCCTCAGGACCCAAAGAAGCTCAAAGATCTCTGGGACTATGATGTTGTCAGACAACATTTAATGACAGGAAATGGAAGTGATGTAAGGAATGCCTTACCTGGTTACAGCTACGTGTTTTGCCTTAGTTGGAAGAACTGGTTGCTTGTGATCGGCTAAGGCTCACCTTCTGTGGTTGACTAAGTCTCACTTGTTTTTACTGAGCTAGGTCGCAGCTCATCATGCAAGGATTCAAGTATAGAGGCTTGTTCAGGCTTAAACTTAGTGTAACATTCTTGATGCTCATGTTTTGAAATGTTTGAATGAGTATATGGTCAACTGCTATTTTAAAATCAATACATTTATAAGAACTAATTAGTTCATGGCATAAAAATAATTTGGAAGACATGTAGAGAAGATGAAATGCTTTTCTAACCACAGTTGTCCATTAATATATTTTGAAAGAATAGCATGTGAGCTATTTCCATTACGTTTTTGCAAACTGATACAAATTGAAATGTCAAGGAAGTAATTATTGACAGCATGCCAGCATAATATGGCATATACTTGGCCTTCTAGAAATTTTATAATTCAGCTCCTTATTTTCATCATATTAATTTCACACTCTTCTGAGAGAGGGCTACTTTTTCAAATGAATTTTTTTCAATTAAGATTATTTAACTTTTAAAATTTCATTAAAACAATTTTTATTGATACAATTGAACATCTTTAAGTAGAGTAAGTAGAGTCTGTTATTTTGGTACATGTATGTTGCATATTAATTGACCCAAGATATTTAGGATATCCATCATCTCAAACACTTATTATTTCTTTGTGATGAGGACATTCAAAAGTCTAGTGATTTTGAATTATCTGACACAGTATTGTTAACTATAATCACCCTTCTCTGTAATAATACACCAGAATTTATTCCTCATATCTGGCTATGACTTTGTATCTCTCTCTTGCCTTCTCTCTCCAGGCTCCGGCAACCTCTTTTTGAAAAATACTTTGGTTGATTCTTTGACATTGCTCTCTGTTGTTATTTTAATTTATGAAAGAGAATTTTGAAACCCAGGGGCATTGTTGAAACATAGAGGTATATACAAATTCCTGACAAAGTTTTGATTAGCTCTTGTGTTTGAATGGGTCAAAGTAAAACCAAGAATTGATTTTGATTAGAGGTATGAGGAATTAAAATGCAGATAATAAAAAATCATGTTCAGAATTAAAAAATAACTTTCTTGGGAAGGAAGGAAGGGACAATGTAAAGTACATTGGTTTCTCACAATACTGTAGACTTTATCACAATTTATGTGGTATCTACCTGAGTGCAGATTAAAAAGACAAGAGTCTGTTATTCTCCTTATTCCTTTGCAGCCTAAAAAGAAAGCAACCTTTCCTAATTCAGCAAAAAGCATAAGAAAGGTAGACACTTAAGTTTTCTAATTTCTTCAAAATGACAAAAAATAAGACATCCAGTTCCTTTGGCAGGAGCTTATTTACAGCTTTTTCAGAGTTTATCCAAAACACCAGAGTGTGCTGATTTTCTCCTTAGAAACCAGCTAAGCCTCTGAAATGGGTCAGTGTGCTTTGGGCACTCAATAGCCTCCTCCAGACTCAGTTTTTGAAGCACAGGTGCTAAGTGGAGGGTCTTTCTGAGCTTTACTCACCCTCTGACAGGAACTTGGCAATCCAGGCAGTTATTAGAATTGGCAGCTCTGTGGGATTCATCCTGAGTTATTTACAAAGCTTCAGTTGTTCAGGTCAAACAACTCCAACTCACACAAGGGCGGGAGTGGAAGGAAGAGAGAATGGGAGTTGGAGCTGAAGTGACTGCACTGCTTAAGAAAGTCAGGGGGAAAGTTTTTTCTTAGAGGCCATATATAGCTATTAAAATTTTAATATATCTTGAATAGTTACTACCTCAATGAGTCTTTGGACTCCCTCAGGAATAAGCCTGATGATACAGAGTGTAATATAAAAATAATCTCAACATATAGATGTATTTCTTCTGTGAAGTGTTTTTGATTTTGTTTGTTTTTTTCTTCTATAAAGATAACTGAGGTAAATACTTTGTCAATTCCTTTTATAGTATAGTCTAGCTTCATGCCTTAGAAATGTAGCATATTTTTATGATTAAGTTTCATAGATGTTCATATGTAGTTATGGAAGCTTAAGACCTCTAATTCTGTGTCTTTAGGTACTGAGGAGTCTTTAAAACATATCCTCTGTTTAATTGAGTACTATAGTGATTCTTATAAACCAGCCTCCAAATTAGTAAGCTTATTACAAGTCTAATCATGTAATTATTCAGTTAAATTAAAAATAACAAGTGCGTCAACCCCAAATCATGTAACTTTATCATTTAGCCTACCTAACATATTGTAGATAAATATAAGCAAGCATTTGTAAAACCACTAGATGGCATACAGTCACCGCAATTTTGGCTAAAGACAGCCTCAAAGCTTTATCATGATGTGCAGGATTAGGCTGAAGGCAAATGTTATCCATTATTGGATGATTTTTTCCTATCATCATTTAGCACAATGACAAAGCTCAGTTTTATCTTTTCCTGCCTACTTCAAATCAAATCAACAACTATTTACTGGAAGCTTTACTAAAAGATTCTTTGTGAGGAGAGTTGAAATCATCTTTATGGCAGTGGGCAATGTATTTACTTGTAATACCTAGCAGGAAAATGTACTGTGCACAGTACTCCACATAAATTTCTTTTATTTTGTTGAAAACAGAAGATCAGGAGCTCTTGATAGTTCACTAAGGATCATCTATTGCTCATACTTTCACATTGTGTGAGAAGCAGGGCTCCTAACTTCACTGAGACCTAAGACTCAAAATGGCCTTTGGTGATAAAAGATTATGATTTAGTCCTGGAGATAAATCATGGAAAACTCCCAAACTTCACACTCCAAACTAGAAGATTGACAGAAGATAGTAATGGAGGAAATCAGGCAAAGGTCAACATTTTTATGTAAGGTATAGATGAGCAGTAAGATAAAAATCTAGACTTACCTGTTCTAATATGTTTTGAAGCCTTTCTATCTCACAGTCAATTACAAATTTCTTCTCTTGTCTTCTATCAAGTTCTTCTAGAAGTTGTCTATAGCTGACATCATTAAAATTTTCCACACATATAGCACTGACATGCCAACCATTTTGTCCTGCTTTTTCCATAATTGCTTGAAGTATTGAGTATCCTATTGAAGAAAAGAAAGAGGTACCAAAACATGCTTTTATTCCCCTTTAAGAACTTATGCAGGCACTGAGACTACTTCAATATTTTCTATGTTCCACAGTATGCACTGATTGCTTAAGAACTTAAAATGTGAGTGGTTATTTCCCTTGCTTTCTTTACTGAGGGCAACAAAATCTCTTAAGCTATTGAATGAATGAAGTAGCACCACCACACTGTGTATAAGCTCTCAAAATCACTCTATTGGAGAATATTCCACTGCTCTAGACACATTTTTGATGAGATAAACTCAAAACCAAATCTACCACCACCTGTAGTCAATATCAATTTCATAAACCCTTCTCGTTATTTTACTCTCCAGACAGTTTTCATTTTGAACAACTGTTTTGATTTTTCCCTTGAGCAAGGTACTAACAATATTTTTGACTTCAACTATGGAAGACAAGGTGTAAAAGAAACAATATAATGTATTTATTGAGAACCCATTGTTGTCACAGTCTCCTTTGATGATATGGACAGATCTCTATTGGAAAGGTATTATTTATTAAACTTTTCTTTCTTTGTAGTAAGATGGGTTGGATTGGGAGAACGCTGGATAACCACTAAGTGAGAGACTGAGTGCTCATATCCATAACCTGGTAGAGGAGAAAGCTATTCAAAAAAGCAAATACAACTTAATTTTTAAAAGCGTTTTGATAGTAGTGTTCAAGGTAACATGTTAGTGCAAGGGAAGTCTTGGCTAAGAATGCTTGCATGGGACAACGAAAAATACCAGAGGAGAAACCATTTGAATTGAGTCCTGAAGACTGAGAAAGAGAAAGACTGCTGGAGGTGGGTTGTTCCTTAGGTAAAAACAGCTTTCCATGAGAGGAGAGGATGGTTCCTACCCTGTTCTTGATCCTGACCTTCCTGCACAAGGAAGGGGAGTCATCTGGTTAAGAACCTGGGTTAAGGAGGAGGAGTGAATTTATCCTCAGCACTAGGAGTTTATCTTTACACCAACACTGTTGTGACATCTTCCCACCTTCTCCAGCTCTCAGTTTTAAATTATGAGAGAAGAAGGGGAAAAAGATCCTTCAAACCTATAAACAGTCCTTAAATGAGGATCGGTTAAGATCAAGTCTACTAGCCAGTATTTTGTTTTTCCCACATTGTGGCTTAGGATAAATACAATATCCTGGTCCTATTCAAGGAAGTCCAGCACTTTTTGGCTTATTATCTAGACCCTGCCTGTAGTTTCTCCCTCATGAGGTTGTCAAGTGAGGATAGAGAGCTGGTGGATTAGAAGACTTAAAATGAATATACAGTGCCTCCAAGATAAGAGTGTATTTATTTGGCTTTCTTATTGGTGTGTGTCTCCCAGATTCGGGACTTTGATTTTAAGGTTTGTTTTCTCATGTCAGAGTTTCAAATATTATGATGCTCAGGTAACATTAACAGACGGAACTGATGATGAGCTCATATTTGAAATATAAATTACCTGATATCCTGCCAAATGAAATACTGTGGCAGTCAGAATTCATTTCTATCTGAGCAAAAAAATTCCCCAAGAGGAAGAAAGAGAGCATGTTAATTACCATATAATTATTCTGGTGTATCTATTGCTGCATTTAGTCTTCTTGAAAGGCATGCCAATAATTATCTTTTCAAATCTTACCTGAACTACCCCCCACCCCCATTCCAACCTGGAAACCCAAGACTCTTTCTCTTGTTTCCTACTCAATGCATATGTTAACTTGATGGTAGGACTCTTTTTTTAAAGCATGTGCTCATGCTTCATTTATTCTGTTTCTGGACTTGCTTTCAGATTTTTACACCTATGAACGTGAAAGGAATACTTTCAAAAATGCCAATTGGCACCTTATTTGTCTTTCTTTTCTCCTTTTATTTATCATTGTGCCGAAACAATTCTAAGACTTATTGTTTGTTGATTGAGTGTTATAAAAATATAAATATGTTCTATACACTTCAAAATCGTCTTCCTGCACCCAAGGATCAATTCACAGCTCAGCTCTGTTCTCTAGATATTGCTGTTATTTTTTGGAGTCATGTGGTTGTCAATGCCAGTATGAGAATCCATGCTGTTATTCTCCTGCTGATATGGCCTTTGCAGTATGTAGAGAACCATACCTTCTGATGAAATTTATCTATCTACCTACCTACCTATCTATCCCCACTTACATCATAATATTGCAAGATTAACACTAATAAAACAAAATCATACTTCAAGTGCAGCATTTCATTATCTGATTGTTCAGAGTTACAAATGATGCTAGAACTGAAATAAGGCAAAACCCCAGAATGTAATCTTTTGTTAAATGTCAAAGAAAGTTGGCCATCTAAAAAGCACCATTAATCATAGTCAGAAATAAATGACATCTTTTCAATGCAGTGCAAAGGACACAGAGTTACAGTTTCAGATCCTGGCTGAAAACTTAGATTCTTTGGTTTTAATATGCTCTCTTATTATTCATTGTTGTTCAGATGTGTGTGTCTTATTTATTTGCCAAGCTAGCTGGGAATATATTGTAACTAGGAGAAGATACTGCTGTTGAATCTGTGATTATGTAACTTAGTTGTTATATAAACTAGAAAATTACAAGTTAGGTCATACTATTTCTACATCTGGCTATAATTTGTATCTTCTAGTTATTCAAAACTTGTACTATAATGTTGTCATAAAGATGAATGCTTCAGTTTTAGGTGACTATCATCACATGAGTAAGAAGAAATTCACTGCTGTAAAGAATATTTTACCTCTTGCTTCTGCTTGAAGAGTTGTCTAAATTTTAATTCCATATAATTTATTGAAAAGTTACTATACCCAGGATTCTATCAGGTATATCAAGATAAACAAAGACATGATTCTTCTCTTTATAAGGAATCTATTATCTAGCAAAACTGATAGTTAGGTAACTAACCATTATATAAAATATACAGCATTGTATAACTTCAAAGGAATAAAAATATTTTTTAGAATACTAGTGAGAATATATCATAGATTACTGGATTGAAATGAGGAACCAAAAGCTTTTCTGTAATTATCCTAGAACACTATCAAATGCACATAAAATATTTTAAAATATGTTATTATGTCACATAAAGATATTATTCACTCTGTTAAGTAGAATGCTAGTGAGGTGAGCAGTCCTAATCTACTGCATCCTTAAACATCTGCACTTTATATATCATCCATGGATAATGACCTAGTTTGGATGAGTAGCACCTCAGAGATCTTGCTGTCAATTACACAAGCTGGGTTTACTTATTTGATGTTCTTTTTTGCAAGAGTTATTTGATTCAACTCTCTGTATACAAAGCAGCAGGCAGAGAAGCAGAAATTTATGCAAAAAGGAGATAATTTCAAAAAGGCAAGAGTTGTCCATATGCCATAAAAAATTTCACTTGGATGAAATCTGGAAAGTGCCTCTTGTGTTTTTCCGTGAGAAAGTCCTGGATGTACTCCACATGAGAAGGGAATGGAATTATGGAAGTCATTTTTCAGAGGAGTGAGAAATGGAGGAGAAAGCAGGAAGAGAGCAGAATATAGAAAAAGCAAGGAATATTATCAGGTTAACAAAGTCATTAGTGATGCACATGCCATTTTGGTGAATATGGGAGAGAGAAGCATCTAGGTTATGAGGACTAGTCTGAGAACTAGAACTGTGTCTGCTGTATAGTGTGCTGTTGATCCTGGAAGGGAGAAGTGACAAAGAAGATGTCGGTAGCTTGTCCCTACTCAAACTAAAGCAACTCTCTTTTGTTTTATAGGTTGCTACTCAGGTACCTCTTAATATTGCATCAGTTTCATGGTCTGGCACTAAACTCGTGGGTTTGAGGAGAAAGGTGTGTGTGTTTGGAGTCTACTTCCTGCTGTAGGTTGACCTGAGACATGGAGAGGAGTAATACTCTGCAGTCACACTGCATTTAATGTCACCACATTGGAACTATTGAACACATGTAGTAACCATTTAGTTTGGACTTTTGCTAAAGTCCAAACTGAAAAAACATGCTGAAATAACATGTTAAGGTAACAGTTTGGAGCTTAAGGTCTCAACCCACAGAAGGAACAATCAACATTGTGGCTTGGCAAAAGTTATCTGAAGCATTTATTTATGTCACAGCTCATGAAGCACATAGTGAAATAAGAATGATTTTTTTTCTTATACAACTTGATGCGATGCATTTACACACCAGGTAAGATGGGATGTCTTGAGTTTTCTCTCTTCTCCACACACTCAGAAATCTAACTAGATGGATACCAAATGACCATTTTCAAAGACAGTCATTTGGGGTCCTAGATTTTTCCTTAAAGCTTCTTATATTTTCTGACAATAACATCATAGTTTTTTGGCCCCTACATTACCGTGTTCATACTTAGGTCAGGTGAAGCCTTACAAAGGAGCTTGATACATTAAATCTTTAAAGTTAAAAAGCAATGCAGCAGATCTGTAAGTTGTTAGCCACTATCCATTCTTCCCTTAATCCAAAGCAATGGAATTTTAACTTGGACACATGGACAGAATAAATACATTTCCTCATTTCTTGCTCAGCTGGAAATGGCTCTAGGGCTAAGTTTTGACCAATGTGGAAGCTTCTCAAAGTTCACTTTGTGAGTAGCTTTTCATCTTACCAACTGACCCTTCATCTTGCTGCCTGAGTGCAAATGCCACCTTTTGGTCATAAGGTCAGGTTTTGAATGATGGACTCACCAGATAAACCTGAGTCTCTAACTTATTGAAATAGATGATTGCTCCCTGATTATCCAGATTTCTAAATTTGTCTAAATCTTGTTTTAGACATTGATATGGCTAAAGATTTCTGTCACTTGCTATTAAGCTAATTTTGGTTAATTCATGTGTCTAGCTAGTATTCTCAGCTATTTGGCACGGCACAGATACAAGGCACTGACCACATTACAAGAATGGTCAATCAGTAATTTCTCTTGTTTATCTAGACCTTTCTTAAAAATGGGGTACTGGTAAATTTTATTTCAGTGCTATGAGTGACTGAGTCTATTAATGCACATATTGACTTATTTAAGCAGCAACTAGACAGATCTCTGTGAGCAGAAGCTCTAGTTATTGGAGTTATTTGCACAAATCCTTCAATGGTTTCCTATCATTTTTATGATACATACTAACATCTAGTCATACTTATCCCCTACCTCTCCAGCTTCATTTTATGGCATTATATTGCATGCTACCTACCTTCCAACAATGCCGGCCTTCACAAATATACTAGAAGGTACCATGAACTCCTATCCCAGTGCCTTTGCACACACACTACCACACCCTTTAATTACTCTTTCCTTGCTCTTTTGCCTTTTGTTTACCCTTAAGATCTCATCTAAAATATCACATGTCCCCTAAATAAATTACTTCCCAATGAAATCTCATAGATTTCTGTACATTTCTTTCAGAGAGATTTTTTATAGGGGTTTCTAATTATACATTTGAATGATAATCAGATTAAAGTATCTCTCTCCTCACTGTACTGTGGATTCCATGAAGGTAGGTACTATTCCTGAGCTCGGTACTTAGCCCACGAGATGCTTAGTGAAGAGTTGTTCGAATAAATTAGTCAGCAGGTCACAGAGGAGAATCAAGATATGAAATGTTCAGAGCTAAAATGAGGCATTTCTGGCCACACTTAGGAGCTATGAATACTTTAAGTTATCTTGTGTGGTTGGAAAGAAAAAGGGTATTTGTGGGGAACTAATGTGGACTATGGGGTGAGCTTCGAAGGCTGAAGATAGAAACAGACAAAAGGTATACCAGTAGAACCTTTGTCACTGTAAGGAATTGGTGTTCCTCATCAAAGACTCTAAGAAGAGCGTGACATTGCAGAATGGGATTTACAGGGAAAATACAACAGATGAGAGTAACACAGAAACAGAAATCCACTAAGGACACTCACACAGATGAGAGTGATGGGAGCCGGATCTGGATCATATAGAAAAAGGAGAACAGATTCTAGATTATAAGGCAGAGTAAATTAACCTGGTAACTGATGAAACATAAGGGACTAGGGAAGGGGGATTGGCATGTAACCATCACCCATGTTGTGATAGACATTCCACCTCACTTTCAGATGGAGCTCTTAGGTTGGATTTGGTCTCCAGAAGAAGCACCTGTTTTTCTATTTGGGCTTCTGATGAAAACAGTCTTTGCAGTCACCTCAGTGACTAAATAAATTAATAAGTGGAATAAATTCTGACCCAGTTCAGGAAAATTCATTTTTTCCCTTGCTCTCTGTAGGTATCAGTTATTCTAGAGATTATCTCTATAAATTTTGAATACATTGGATCTCTTTTCTTTTTTAATTTTTTATTTCCTTTTTCTTCTTTAGTGGTACTGGGGATTGAATTTATGGCCTTGCACTTGCCAAGCAACTAGTCTCTCTACCACATGAGCCATGCCCAGCCTGACTGGTTTTTTAGTTTATTTTTTAGTTATGGTTGCACATGTAGTCTGACCAGTCTCAGACTGCCACCCTCCTATCTTTGTGTCCAGCATAGCCGTGATTCCAGGCATGAGCTCTCATGCTTGGTTTGGATCTCTTTTCATGATTGTTTCCAGAATTTCTTTTTTTAAATCTCCTTAGCACTGTGGGCCTTTATCAACATAAACAATCTATTTTTATAAGTGCAGCATTCTTGAAGGATAGTTTCTTCATCAGAATAGTAGCTACACATTTATTTTGCTCATAAAGTGAGACTTTAATCTATTTTACATATTGTACTATGCAAAGCTCACAATTATGATTTTATTCCTTTTGTACATTACACTATACAAAGTTTCATAAGTGAAATAAAATATTCATTTGTGAATTAACAGGCACCCAAACAATGTCTTTGTCTTATATGAAGAATTTAAAGTACTTATGACATAATTTTAAATTTCAAAATTATTCACTTACTAATCCTTTGAGAAAGCAAAATGTTAAGAGGAAAACAGATCTTTTAAAAGGGGACTTCACAGCGGGGAGAAGGCACCAAACTGTGATGTAGTCTGCAGTGGATGGAGGAGGTTTGGGAGTTTGCCAAATGGAGTTGGTGAGGAGGAAGGAGTCACTGAATCATAAGAAAAGGCACAGAAGCAGGAAGCTTGAGGTATCCTTAATACACTGTTAATAGCTGGTAGTTATTAGAACACTTTGCTGTAATAGTGGGTTCACAGTGCTTCGTTAGAATTTTATTGTATGACTGGATCTCATAATGGCCTCTGAAGCAGGTATTTTCCATACCCTCATGGTGAAGAAGTTTGTGTGATTCATCACACCATAGCCCACTAATGGGCAGAGCTGTGACCTGAACTCAAATCTTCCATTCTTAAGTCGAGGGACTCTTCTCCACTTTCTCTTGCTGGAGAGCAGTAGAAAATTAACAAGGAAAGATGAAGCTGTGTTGCTAAGGCCATTGACAGATACCACAGATTCTTTTCTTTCACATGAGCACATCACATATCTTGGTATATTCTGTTAGTGCTACTTTCAAAATACATGAGGAATCTAACCATTCCTCCCAACTTCTTTCACCCAAGTTCTGCCTCTGGTATGGATTGCTCTGATAGCAGCTCATGGGTTTCCCAGCTCAGCCTTCATCTCCTTCTCCCCATGCATAGCCTTGCTTAAATAATGAAACTTTTCAAACAAGCTAAAATTCATACCACTCATGGGTCCAAGCTCTCCTTCCCTCCGCCCCACCCCAATTGCATCTTTACAATGGCTTTCAGGTCTCCACATTTCTGATCTTCTCTGTGGCTACCTCACTCTTAAATGTCACCAGCAAACTGGCCCCTGTGCCAGGTGTGTTCCTGCCTCACACTTTGCCCTGGAGTGCTGTCTTTAAGGTGGAGCTTCACACTTTCACTTCCTGTAGGTCTTTTTTCAAATGCTCTCTTCACAGGGCCATCCCAGGTTACCTGATCCTAAAATCCTTCATCCTGAGATTGCCTGTCACCCTTCTCTGCTATCATAGTCTATATTTTCCTCACTTTTCTTGTTCACTGTCTGTTACTTATGTAAGATTCTGAAGTCAGGGACATTATTTTGTTCACTCTGCTTAGAAGAGTACCTGGCATTTAAAAGAAACTCAATAAATTGAAGGTTTTGAAATTTCCCCTCCATTGGAAGCTCATGCCTGTATACCAACCGCTCTGGAGACACAAATTAGGAAGACCATGGCTCAAAACCAGGCTACCTAAAATGTTCTTGAGATCCCCTCATCTCAACCAATAAAATCTGGGCACATGCCTATCATCCCAGTAGGAGGCTCACAGGCCAGAGTACTGGCAAAAAAAAAAAAAAGAAAGTAAAAAAAATCACTTCATTGATTGTAGTGAAACATTGGAAGCTTTGGAACAGGGAAGAGATGCATTTATAAAACTGTTTTCTTATGTTAGGTAGATTTAGTGGAAATCATGGATGAGCAGAAAGAGAAGGGAGAAGGGAAATCCAAATAGGAGTTGACTAAAATCAACTCCTATTGGAGTTGGAAAGCAATAGCTCCTCTTTTCTAGACTTTTTGGGAAAAAAATGGGAAAAAGAGAGCATCAGTTGCTTGCTTTACTCCAAATTCTATACTTGTTCCCTCATTCTGTGTTTTTCTGATGAAAGCTGGGAGAAATGTCATTTTCAGGTTAAGTCATATAGTTCCATTCTGTTGGTTAAAACAAGTCAAATACCAGCCGTATTTTATTTTTCAAGTTCGAGATGGCTTCCAAATTAATGACAAATAATACTAAATGTTATTGAACTGACCAAAGTAAACTATATTCACAGTGGAGAGACATTGAGAACCCCTTTGAACATTGACTTTGGAATTAAAAATGAAAGACAAGACTGCAAAATAGGTGCTGTGTATGGGAGTGTACTTGTGGGAGGGGGAGCTTTAATGAAGGAGATGAAGGTGAGGAAATATGGCTGATGGGTTTCGTAGTGTTATATGAAATAGAATGATGAAGCATCTTGTGATTGCTTTAAGTGGGGTGAGGAGAGGGGTTAAGGGGAGGCGGGGGAGCTGGTGGAGGCAATCTAGCCAACGTACACTGTAAGGCTACTTGGAATGAATCCTCCTTACACAGTGAGCATTTCCATTGTTTTTATCCTAAAAATGGAAAAAATGAGAAAAGTAAAAGAAGAAAAAAAGAAAACATTTCACTCAGGCTAATGGGATGCTGTAAACAAATACTAGTTCATGATTAGATAATCACAAAAAATTACAACTTACCTCTGGAAAATAAATAAATAAATGACCTTAAAACTAAAACTGTTTAACGTCTAATTTATATATTAGGTCCCAGAAGAATGTGGCAAGTAACTGCAAAAATCCCAGATGTGGGCAGAGGTTGGTCATGAGTTGCAGGAGCCAAGAGTCCTGTGTTCCTTTGCCTTAAGTTATCCTTCAATCATCCCTGAATAGTACTCTACAGTTTGCATCATCAATATTTATAGTCACCATTTTGAGTCACTTAAAGCTAAAATAAATTTTGAAAAACTAAGAATTAAGGAAAGTATGAAACCCATTTCAGAAGGATATCCATTCTAAGCGGTTAAAAACAGAAATACTTCTGGTTCATGAAAATGAAAACTGAGTTAAACCCTGAAAAACTGGCTCATTGGTGAAACAAGATAGCCAAGGTTTTCCACGAAATTCTGGTACTTACAAGACCAATTAATTTATTCTACCCTACGCTGAAGTCTGAGTCCAACAGATCTCATTAATTAATCATGAAAGCAATCACTAGCAACAAAACCCAGAAGTGTTACATAACATATTAAATATCAGTTTGTTATATTCACATGCCAAGCTGTGTACTGTAAATATTATTAATTTTTTTCAGGGGTGTCACTCTCTATTAATTGACTACCAACCATATTCCAGCTACAAACTGAGCATAATGAGAGCCAGGATCAGGACACACTGTGTAGTACACAGCACAGAGAATAATTTGTATTTGTTGGATCAATAGCAGCTTGCTTGCATTTTCCATTCATTATCTCATATTGTCTTCAAAATTTCCCTGTTAGGTACTGTTCATGTCCATTTTATAGATGATAAAATTGGGGTTTAGAGCAGCTAATGAACTCCCTTGACCTAGGTCACAAAGCTACGGGTGAATAAGCAGTGCTTTCTCCACTGGGCTGTGCTCACACTCTCTACTAGCTCAGCAGGAAGCAACCATGAAGGCTGAGAAAAGAGAAAGGACCTGGCGTTGCAATTGAGAAGCAAGGTAGAAATATCCATATGTCTCTTGAGAGGTGGTATGAGTGAGGGTTTGTGAAATATGTTAGATTTCCAGGAGTTGTGAGGAAAACAGAAGAGAGTGACCATGGTAGCTATGTCTAGAGCATGCTGTTTGGGAAAGATGTGGAGACAAAAAGGGAGCCATTAAAAAAACTTGCAGGGAGATGGAGAGAAAGTGGAAACCATTCAGGGTATCTAGACAAAGGTCCTTGGTGCACACTTGGCCATCTTGAGAACTTGCTGTGAGGTTGTGTGAAATAAAGTCATTAAGGACAAAATGGAGGTGGAAAATGGAATCCCCAAGAGGGATGTATGGTTTCTCAACATCCCAAATCTGGCCCAAATCATCTATTCTTTGTCTTAAGAATAATGGAATGTGGTACCTCGAGGCAATGTTGGTATTCTTCAGAGTGCCTTCATTCTCTCTTTCCCCCTCCAAACCACCTACAGACTTCTAGAAATGCCCACAGGCATATCATGGAGCCAAAACCACAGTTCCAAAAGGAAAAACAATTAGACCAGAAGGGAATAATTTTCTCTAGGCTTATTCATGGATTCCTTTGGGCTCATCCTTGTTTTTAATAATTCCTTTCAACCTGGCTCATAGTTATGCAAGTACAGTACCTGCTAGTATCAATTGGTCTTCCAAACCCAAACCCGTTTACCTTTATCTAAATGTAATTTATCTGAAATGACATGTTGGTGAGTGTTATGTATTACTGCACAGGCTTCCATTTTCTCCTTAAATAAGGAAATGCCCTAATGGAAAATATTCCCTGTAAATAAATTTTAATGAGAAAAGAAATATTAATTTGTACCTGGCTTTTATACACAAAACAAAAGCCATTCATTTTGGTTGATGTGGAAGTGATAAATTAGAATGTTACTTTTGTCTTTTCTTTAGAGTAGGAGTAGCAGTACCTAATTTTCTTGTGATGATTCTGGCGAAAGGATTTGCATACAATTACAGGGACAATTTCTGTTCCTAGCAGGAACAGACACAGTGCGAAGTTAAGTATTTACCATATAATTAGCCTAATTTTTATATCCTACTGAGGCTAGCTCAACTCCAGTAAGTAATTTTAAACTCATGTCAGTGACTGAGGGTGAATACGTTTGATTACTCGCTATTAGCTTTGTTTAGTAGGGAAATGGCATTGAGATGATCTTCTAAATACATAGTGATTTCTTGAAGAGTAGGCCAGGTGACAAATGATGGGTTTTTGGGAGGTTATCTGAATTCTTGACTTTCCACTTTTGACTTTCTGTCTAACAAAGATGATTAATGGAGGATTTTATCAGTCAGGATAATTTTTTCTATAGCTGTCAATAAAAATCGTCTAAATTCTGTACAGTGGAGTGAACTTGGAATGCTGGTTCTCCATTTGAGGAAAGAAATTCTTGGTAGGGGTGGGAATTCATCCCTACAATTTTGGGAGAATTATAATGTATAATTCAATACTCCACATTTCCCTCAAAATGAAAAACAAAATCCACTTCTTATTCTTGGTTCCATATTTGGTTATTAGCCATTTCCTCAGTGACTTTACAGAATTCTGAAAGTCCTTCATATTCTTCCCTCTTCTCACCCTCATCTCATTATTTCTTCCTAAATTCAACGTATTTCATGAGCACACATACGTTAAGCAAAATGATGAGAGATGATAAATGCTATGTAGAAAAACAAAGGGAGAAGGGGTTGGGATGGATGCTTATTTCCCCAAACCAGTCTTTTACTCTCTCTTAGGAATGCATTGTTTAGCTCATATTAAAGGTTGTAGCTCTCAGAATAAAGTCAATTCTCTTTTGCATTTAATGAATTGCAGTGGTTGCTCCCTGAGCTAAGAAAGTCGGCTTTCCCCATGATCACTGAAACTCCTAATCTTTTCTTCAGCCTCGACTTTAGCTTCAGGATAATTTAGAATCCTTCTGTTTTTTTTTCTTATATTTCCCTAGTAATACAGTAATATAGCCCATGCCACCTGGAGTTAATTAAATAAGCTTTTTTTTATTAAGTAAGTATTATACAGTACTTTTGAAGATACTATGTATGTTGCAACCCAGTTACTGATCTTGGGTGTTGATATATAATTATTTTAATTATTGGTTTACTTAACTAGTTCTCTTTCCATATGAGATTAGTTCTTATTCATGTTTCTTTCCCTAGGCTTTTTTTCCACATAAAAGAAATGATATACTCAATGAATTATGTTGAACCGAATGACAAGAGTACAAATCCTGCCTTTTGAAAACAGTCCCTCCAATTTGATCAAGCCCAATAATAATAAAGAAAATAACTTGTAATTATTGAAGGTGTGCCTACTACCTAGAGATACTGTATAAGTGCTTTATGGGCATGGTGTTAGTTTTATTATCTTCCTTTCATCTAAAAGAAACTGATGATAGAGAAGGTAAGTTCTTGGCCACGATCACTTAGCTATTAATTGGTAGAGACTCATTCTGTCTGACATTAGAGTCTGCTTTTTATTCTCTTCTATGATGTGCTCTGTGATACAGTGCAAACTTAATCCATTCTGTTTGGGTTAATTTTATTCCCCTGTTAAGGATTCATTTCTGACCCAGAAATATTCCTGACTACCATGCACATCTAGGTACTAGGGCTATTTCTAAGGAGTGCTGTGGCTTCTGCTATTCACACTGGGGGCACATGCACGGCTTTCATTCCAAGTTCCCAGTAAAGTGATGTTGTCTCCCCTTAACACTTTCTTCCCTACAGCATCTGGCAGCTCTGACACCAGTGTTACAACCATTGCAAAGATTATAATAATGAACAAAGTTTCTTTCTTTAGAATAGCCTGTGGATGCTGCCCTGTGGTCTGGTTTGATGATGTCACCCTAGCACTGCTAAGGACATATCATCAACAGCCTTCTCTCTGCAGGACATCAAACATTAAATCTAGATTTAGGTCAACTTTAGTCAGAGCTTTTGAATTACAACTTAGATCTATCTATATTTTTGCTCAAATTCTTTCTTTCTGGAAAGAGTCATGAAACCTTACAGGACTATTTCATAAATTAAATTTGAATCACAGTGTAGAATGACTTGATGCAGAGAGTAATGTAGGCAAGTTTTCTGAGTAGACATTCATAAAAGTAAAACTGAAAGAGTACCTGTATTTCTAATTAGAATAAATTTTCCTGAAAATTATAAAGGATATAGAAACATTTACCTATAGTTTTATGATTGCAGCAAATTTGAGCCAAATTTGTATTATCAGAATGACAATTTAGATCAAACTATTTATTTTGTCTCAACTATTATTTTACATGTCAGTAAGTTAGTAAGCTAATGTCTATTTTCCTTTCTGAACCAACAATCTCTATATAGTATGCATTACTGACAATTTGGATTAAATTCAATAAGTTTTTTCAGTGCTGATTTTGATGAAAAAATAAGGCACTTTCAAATTAATTGTGCTAGCGAATTTAATATTTATATATATTTGGCAAAACATTGGTGTCATCTTCCCCAAACTGGCAATTTAGTAAGGAGGTATGACATGCAAAGCAAACAAAAATATTAAGACATTTATTAGGCACTAATCTTTTAAAATATTTGTTTAAAAAACCCATGAGATACATAAATTCTAGCAGGAAATATTAGGGTTGGTTTGTAGGACTAATTATAACTATACAGTTAGAGATTTGAATACCTATGACATAGTCAAGGGAAGTGATCACCATGACAATGTGAACTTCTATGATTCCAAGTTAATCTAGCTTAGGATTGTCTTTACATGGACTGCTTCATGGGTCCGACCTCATTTCAGCCATTGATGGAGGAAGCTGACCAGTATGAGCTGTATTTGTACTCTTTGACTTCCAGTTGAGTTAATTAAAAGAAGTCATGTACAACGTATGAAAGGAAAAAGTGAAGCCATGGTATTTTTTCTGATTTCTTCCCTGCTAGGTCAATGTGGGGTGACTGCATCTTTACAAGCCATTGGCCCTGCCACTCAGCATTGTCCATACAGTTACAATCGACACACAACCAGCTATGTCTTCTCCTTGGTTGTCCAGTCCAGTTTAAGATGTAAAGGGTCCATGCTACTGATCTTCTGGGATAGGTCACCATCCTTTCCATTGTCAGTATGTTTAAGCCCTGTCTGCACTCTAAGCAGTTCTATTATTAAACGTTTCTTGATTATCCAGTTAGTGCACTTCATCTGTTTCCAATCAGGATAGCAATTAATTGAAGTAGCTTTCAGACAAAATCACTGTACGTTTTGTAGCAGGAACTTACAGGTATACTTTTTTCTATCATGTCATATGCTTTCTTTAATGTAAATTCCAAGACTTGTAGGAGACAATGCTACTGTTTCTTTCTGGAGTCAAGAAAGACCTGTTCTCAAGACTCATCTTTGGAAGTCACCAGTTACAAATAAACTACATTTTAATGTTGTCTCAAAATTTAGAATGTACATGCATGTTGAATCACATTGTACCCTTTGGATAAATACAATCTTTATTCACCAATTAAATGTTTTATAAAATGAAGGAAGTTCAACTCAAATAGTATAGTTTATAATTTCAGAGTACCAAAAAAGAGTTGCTCTCTACCTTGCTTTGTTTGAGGTTTGTAACTCTGATCAAGTGGGATTTTTTGTATGCACTTTAGACAAAAGCTATTTTATAATAAACAATAAACAAATATTTCCCATTACACTAATGATACAATATAATTTTTATGAGCTCTATGTGGCCAGAAAAGACAAAGACTTTTGCCATCTAATCATTTCTACAAATGATGGCTTGCTTGGCACAAAACATGTCAGAATTAAAATTATTAATTTTGGTTGACATTATCCAAAATTGAATTGATTAATTCTATAAAGCCTTACACAGAAAGTATACTCATCAGATTACACAGAGCATTCTTTCCAGCTTACTCATGTTGGCAGGCGTACCAGGTGATTACACAGTTGTTAATCAGATATTCTATAGGGACATCTAGAGGGGATTTTCAGTGGTTCAAAGGGTGAGCTTTAATACCTGTCGTTAAAGTTTTCCCAACCTAAATATTTCTGTATTGTGATACGGAACTTTAGGGATCACAATCAATCAATTACATAAATGTTTGACTTGACGGAGCTAAAATTGCTTTGTGGGAAAAATTTTAGCTTTGTTTACAAATAACTTTCTACAGGAGATAGTGATTGCTTTTCTGAATGTTTTTCAGCATTCAAAATGTCCAACCTTCCCATCTCATTATCTGGTTGTTAAAACATATGGATGCTGATTCAGTAAGTAATTGAAAACATCAGTGTTTTAGGTTCCCATTAAATATGTTCTTGAATTATCTGCAATCTTTGCATCAAGTAGCTGACAGACAGAATATGTCATGGAGCAGGTTTTCCCTTTGGTGCTTACATGGTTTACAATACAGCCTATACCCAAGTGGGTTACTGTATTGCACTAGCTCAGCCTAACTTGCAGAACTGGGTTAACAATGTCATACCTTCAACTGTTATCGAAGGTCTTTGCAGTAAGTATGAAATTTAGATAGTTTCTGTATTTGTTGTAAACCTCCTTTAAAGAAAGTATTTTTACTTAGTGTCTTCCAAGTAAGGTTTCACATTAAAATTTTCTTTATGAGTTTATCATTATAATGATCCTTTTTGGAGATTTGGTATGCTCTACACTTTTTGTGACAGTAGGAGTCATATAAGCAATAATTTCCCATTTGCCCTGTGGATTGATTATCAAAGCAGTTCAGAGCAAATGCTATGCTAAATCATCAGAATTATTTTAGCCTTTGCATTTGCTAGTTAATTTTTTATGGCTTTGACTCCTATTTCTTTTTAAAAAATGTACATATGTATATGTATATATATATTTGGAATGATATTTGCATATAGGTTAGTTACACATATTGTTGTGCATATCTACATTAATTATATAACCATATGCATTAATTATATTATATAACCATCTTATCCATTTTGTAGCATCAACATATGAATACATATGAAAATGCTTTCTGAAGTTTTTTTTTGTCAATACCTCTTCTTCTTCATGGCTTCCAAATTAACTTCTGGTATTGTCAAAATAATTAGCATTCAATGGAAATTAGAAAAATCAGTAATTTTAAAGTGGGCTTTCTTTTCCAAAATCCAAATCCAAGTTTTCTAATTTTTATAATTACTAACAAAGAAATATTTTATACCAAAAGAAACAGCACATACTGATTTTACCATCTGCTATTATCACTACTACCAGGGCTACCTGAAATTTATTATTGCTGCTGTTATTAATATTGTACAATGTCACATATGCATTATTCTATAGACTCATATGTAGAGACCTGTGTGTGTCTCTGTAGATGGCAGCAAATATGATGCCATATAATGTAGAGATAAAGTAAGAATGCCTATATCTATGTGTAGGAAAAATATTCAAAGTAATATTCAGAAAAATTCAAATATTGTCAAGTCATAAACCTATTCTTACTATTAATTTTTCAGATAAGTACACTATGAATAGCTAATGAGTAATTATTTTTCTTCTTTGCTTTGACAAATGAACATATGGTGTTTCTTTAAGAAGGAACTCCATGAGACATAGTTAGCATTTACTGTGAGGTTATTGTGTACTCTGTTAAGGAATCACATGGATTTTCTTCATTTCCTCAAAACAACTATGGTATTGGTAGTTTTATCTGTGTTGCTTTCAGATGAAAAGCAGTAGAAGACTGTGTTTTCCAGTGTAGCTACATGTAATCTCCTTTCCCTCCCATGCTCTTCTTACCATGCAACATTCGCCCTTCAAACTGAGAAATCTGGGGAGGCTCATGACTACTAAGGAATTGTCATGACATGACTTCCCAGGTGTGAACATGACAGCCAAGACATGACAGCATGTCTGCCTGGTCCTTTGTGATGACTGCTTTTGGAACTCCATACTATGGTGTGAGAAAGTCCAAGCAGCCAGATAAAATGAGACATGCTGGTATTAACACCTCTCAACCCAAGATGAAGCTTCAGCTGACATCTACAGTTAACCACCAGTGACATGAGTGAGATCGTCTTTGAGAGCACTCAGTCCCAATGACCACCTGTCTGAAATTTCATGAGACACAGCTGGGTGAGAATCTCCTAGGTAAATCCAGTCACCTCTGGAACCATGTGAGAAAATGAAATGATGGCTACCATTTAATTGTTAAGTTTGAGGGTGAATACTTTCACAGCAATAGATCAACAACACTGACCAAGGTCACACTGTTACTTAGAAGAGACTAGACATGGACCCAGGCAACCCTACTTCATGACCTACAGCTCCACTGCACCATACTTCATCCTACTTACTATCTTCCATAAGCTGTAGAGATGCACACAGGTTCCTATACACAAATGCATGGATTATATGTGTGTGTGTGAGATAGCAGTAGTACCAATACATTTCAAAAAATATATTTATGCCTGCAATTTTAGCTACTTGGGAGACTGAGACTGGGAGGATCATGATTTGAGGCCAGCCTGGGAAACTAGTTCACGTGACTCCATCTCCAAAATAATCAGAGCAAAATGGACTGCAGTCATAGCTCAAGCAATAGAGCACCTGTTTTGTAAGCACAAAACCCTGAATTGAAACCCCAGTCCCACCAAAAAAAACCACGTATTTATGGGAATATATTACTTGTACAAAGGGATTTCAGTGTATTTTCATACATGCATATAATGTGTTTAATCATCTTTATCCCCCCTTTTACAATTTTAAATGGGTTTCATCATTCTAGTTTCATACATTTATATAATGTACTTCAATCACCAATATTAATAGCAGCAGCGGTGACAGAGTTTCGAGAGCAGTTGTAATAACAACAATAGTAGTCTCTGGAAAATATTGATATGTATTCTTTTAAAAAATTCTAGATAAGAAATCGTTTCAAGGAATAGTTTAACTTTTAGTATTCTTGGAGAATATCTATATTCTTAACATTTTCCCAGTGATATAAATCCTAGAATTGTACAAAAACGACATTGTACTGTGGATAGATAGTTACCTTAAAAGCTCTGATCTAACTGTTCTAAATACAAAAGGTCCTGCTTTACAATTGCTCTGCAATCCATTAATTTTCATTTTTTATCTCAGTGAGGGCATTTAGGGTCTGAGTTATGCATTTGTAAAATAGAGCTCTCACTAGAATTCATAATTTGCTAGTTCTTAATACTCCATTTGAAAGGGTTCTTAGAACACCATGAGGTCAGAGGAGAATAGGAAAGAAAACCAGTTGACATGTTTAATAATAGACTATTTGTCCACAGAATAATCTGAAATCTTTTCAAGCAGACAGAAGGTGACTTGTACCTCAGATTCATTCAGACTGGATGGGTCAATTTATAGGAATTAGAAGAGGAGTTTTATACATATTTAATTAAAATTTTAACTCAATGATATCTAACTTTGATTGCTTATTATAAATAGGCTACCATACAATTTATCATACAGACAGAGACACTTTGAAGAGGAAAAAGAAATCCTGTTAATATTAAACCAGGATATCAGGTATAAACCAGGATAGTATAGGCAAGCCATGATGCACCCAGTTATCAGACTAGGTCCTGGAGGAGAAAAGGGATAAGTAAGAGACTGCCTACAAGCAGTTCATAATCTTCAAATTCCTCCTTTGCTGTTATTGAGAACTGGTAAAAAGAATTGACAAAAAAAAGACCAATATAAGAGGTATGTGAAAGTCCAAAGACTGGCAGTCCCTGAGTCTCTTTTACAATTTTTCTAATTCTTATCTGTCTAAATATCAACACTTATGCCTCAGCAGAGTTACAGACAGTCCTCTCAGCACTTCTGTTTTGTATCTCAGAAACTTAACAGCATCACTAGAAAGTCTTTGAGTAGCTAGAGCTGAGGACCAGCAACTGGTATTCAGTGTTTGAGGTCAAAGAATTCTAGCTCTCCAATGTTTGCAGGATATTGAAAGCAAGACTATTGGAACTGCATTAAAATTCAACAGCAATGCTGGCTTTGTTAGTTTGGAAAGACATTGAAAAAGGTCATACATTTGGGTTGACAGAGTTCAATTTCCATTTTATTCCTGAAAGCCAAATTAATTTTTAGCTAGATGAGCACATATTAGTTTATGTATTGAATTTTTATTGTATATTATATTTTATGTTTTTAAACCAACTTAAAAGTGTTAACAAATAAACAAAAGGGCATCTTTTACAAAACAATATATTAGTAGATTCAAAGATCAAATGACCCTCTTACAAAAGCAAATTCACTTCTAATTCTAACCCACATGGAATCAAAGCATTTTCCAGCAGGCAAGAATCATAGCGACAATTTAGTCAAACTCTTCATGTGGACACAAAGTGTGCGCCAGAGTGTCTCTATGACTTGCCCAAGGCAGAGAGCTCATTATGGGAAGAGCAAATTCTTAAAAAATTCCATTCTCAGGACTCCAAGGACAATGTCTTATCCTTTGGGAAAAACTGAGAGAAAGTTGTCAGTCTTCAAGAGAATTTGAGCCATTTGCTGTGGCTACTGTGAACTCTGATTTGTTTTGGACAGAACAGAGAAAAAGAAGAAAAAGAGCAAAATAAAATACCCCTTTTGAATTCTCATTAAGATAAATCCTTTAGAAAGGCACTTAAGATGAGCCAAAGGTTGTTTTTTCTTTCCCCTAGTGTCATATTCTTCCAGGAACAGAACTACATCAAGAATCATTGAATCTTTCAGTGACTGTTCGGTCCCAGGCTTAGTAGACCAGAAACTCCACTTTTCTGTGTTTGGGGGACAAGGTAAGCTTTGACATATCTCATTTCTTCACTTTCTCATTTCTCTTTTAAAATTAGTGGTTTCCCTATTGTTGGAAGACATCCAGAGGGTATGGGCTCATAATTATAATTTCTCTCTCTCATGACTTGCTCAAGCAAACTGACAGTTAAAGTATGTGCTTGGATTGACCTATAAGGTGGTCAGTTACCCATTTTGCTAGGAAAATATCATCTAATCTTGTCAGTACATCCTCTTGGTTCTACCTCCAAAATATATCTGGAAACTTCTCAGTAGCACCACTGCTATTTTCCTGGTCCAATGTTCATTACCTCTCACTTTGATTATTGCAGTAGCTTCCTAAGAACTTTTCCTCATTTGGCCTTAGAAACTTTGAGTCTGCCCTCATCACTATGGCCAGACTGTCCTGGAAATCAAAATTGATATTGTGCTACCCCTACTCAAAATCTTCTAACACCTTTCTGTATTACTCAGGACAAAAGTAGTTGTCACTTTCTCTCTACTCTTTATTCTTTTCTTCCTTTGGTGTTGTGCTGGGTGGGGGTATATAGTAGCATTTACACAGGTTGTTACAATGTATCAAATATATCACACATGAATTCATCTCCTCAACCATTCTCCTTCATTCCCCCCTCTGCCCCATCTTGATTCCTGGAGTAATTTCAACAGGTATCATTTCTGCATTGACTTACATGTGTACACATTTTCTTGCACCATATTCATCCTCCTACTCCTTTTCACCAACACCTCCCCTGCCCACTGTTGCCAGCCCTCTCCCCTTCTTGGACCACTTCTCTTCTCCTTGGCTCCTAACTCACTGTCTAGTCAAATTGGCTTCTTTGCTATCTCTCAGTCACACAACACACTGTCTTCTCTGGCCTTTGCACGTGCTGTTGCCTCTTCTTCCTTGAGCACTTTTCCCCTGAAAGCAGGTTGACTATAACATCTTTTTTAGGTTCCAAGCAAATACTAATCTCTCACTGAGATCTTTAAAAACCCTATTAAAAAACCTGAAATTTAAAAAGTCCTATATTCCCATACTTATTACTCATTGAATAGGCTTTAAATAAATATGAGTTCGATGAAAGAAAGAAAGACAGAAAGAAAGAAAGAAACACTTGCTTGTGTTCCGATTAGCTGTGACATTCACAGTTACCAGTTCTAGTCATCTCTTCCCAGTTAACTGTCATTTTTTAAACTTGTCTAAATCTGAGGGCTGCAAACCCAGAACTGGGTTAAGGTCTCAGTGTGACTTTGATCTTCAGGGCTCTGGATTCCTTTGAACAGCAGAAACAACAAAAAATGGACTAAGCTGCATGGATTTGTCAGGTTTTTATTTTAACAAGTTAGGATAATAAAAGAAAAAATATGTAAAACCTTTCAGCTACCATCCTGCACAGTTTGTTAAAGAAAAAGCTTTAATTTTTAAAGGAGTAAGAAGGATAAAATTTTAGAATAAGGAACACTTTTTTTAAATTGAAAAATTAAGTTTGCGCAAAAGTTTTTGTGCTATCTCTTGATTTTCTCCCTGTCAATTCTGATAATGAGTCCTCAGGAATGCTGTGTACTGGACTCCAGGTCCACATTCCTGCTCAGAGTCTCAATCATCCCCAGGCAGACATGGCTGGTTTTGTCCACAAGGCGACAGAGAGAAGTGTTTGTGTCTTTTTTTCAGCAGCACTGGGGTTTGAACCCAGGGCTTTGCACCTGTTAGGCAGGTGCTCTACCACTTGTGCCACACCTCCAATTCTTTTTTCTCTGGTCATTTTGTAGATAGGGTCTCACTTTTTGCCCAGGCCAGCCTGAACCACATCCTGTAGTAGTTCCTGTCACTCCCGGGATGACATGCATGTGTCACTCACTGTGCTCAGCTTTTTCCATGTCTCTCAAACTTTCTTTTGCATGGGTTGGCCTGGAGCCATGATCCCCCAGATCTCATCTTCCTCTGTAGCTATGACAGCAGGCATTGCCACCATGCCCAGCTATTGGTTGAGATGAGGTCTTGCCGACTTTTTTGCCCAGGCTGATTTCGGATTATGATCCTCCTTCTCCTGGCCTCTCAAGTAGCTTATATTATAACCATTAGTCACTAGTGCCTGCCTGAATGTTTTGTTTCTTAATTTTGTCACTAAAATTCAAAACTTAGGCTTTAGGAAAAACTGCTGAGGTTAAGATATTAAATGTAGAATTAAGGGTGAATATGTTTTTAAAGATTTAAGAACTTTTCTTGGGAAAACCCCCTCTGTATTCCCATCTTCAGTCATCTGAATGCTGACTTAATTGACTTTTCAAGTGAGAAATAATATCAGAAAGAGATGACTAAAGAGAGATCATTCAAACATATAGAGGAAATTTTACCATGGAGCAAACTTGGCTCTTTAATAAATAAATGACTACCCATTTCTATACAGACTGATTTATTTGCTTGATTTCAGAGTTTTCAGTAAGTCATGGTGAGCAAAAGTATATTTTACGAGGAATTAGGATGGTTGATTATGAAAAGGGCTACAAAAGTAAGGAAACGTCAGCACCTTGTGGGTAATAATGGATGAAAAGGGACAATTTATGAAAGCACAGGAACACTAAAACAGAGGGACAGTTAAGATTCCAGTTTCTTTATGATCCTATGGTTTTCTTATAAATTCATAATTTGTCACTGCTGTGATTTTGAGGGTTGTTTGTTCTATTTTAGCTTTATCAATGCTTACCTTAAGAAGGAAATTCTTATATTTGAGGGCCCCTTTGAAGCAGGTTGGGAAAATTTTATAATACAGTGAAGAAATGCCATTGCCCAAACCTTCTATGTACACAAGGCTGACAGTGTACAGCCCAGTAGGTACACTCTACAATGCCACACACACAGAGGCTGTGGGTATATGTGGAAATTTCTGTAGAAAGAACTCATTCTGGGTCTCCCTATCCTATTTTTATTAAGGAGCATATACTTATTAAGTTTCCATGAATTATGCAGTCAATTTTAAGTGATAGTCTTATAATTCTAAGCAAAATAATGTACTTAGGGAAATATTTTTATAAAAAAAACCAAACATGTTTGGTGCCAATGTGGCCCACTGGGGTTTTCTTTTTTTTTTTTGTATTAGGGTTTGAACTCAATGCCTACACCTTGAAGCACTCCATCAGCCCTTTTTTTTGTGAAGGATTTTTCAAGATAGCGTCTCTCTACTTATTTGCTTGGGCTGGCTTTGAACCATGATCCTCCTGATCTCTGCCTCCTG
This sequence comes from Castor canadensis, assembly GCF_047511655.1. NCBI lineage: Eukaryota > Metazoa > Chordata > Mammalia > Rodentia > Castoridae > Castor > Castor canadensis. The sequence goes on from NC_133387.1 coordinate 194,200,255, forward strand.
AGTGGCTAAGATTAAAGGCATGAGGCACCGGAGACTTGGCCCTGCTTTTTGTCAGTCATAAATTATTGAAGATTTTGAGCGCCAGTGAGAAAAAGCTTTTGTTCAAGAGTATAAAATGGAAGAAAATTTTAATTCAACTTCTGCAAAGAAAAATTTCTTGCTAAAATAATTGAATGTAGGTCCTCAGGGATTTTAACCTACTAGTGAAAGGAAATAGGAATTGTTATTGTCGGTAATGTTTTAGAACATGTAGTTTCTTCAGATCATTCTGCAGGGTAGGACCAGAGTTTGCATTTAGGTGTTACCTGGGAGCCTCCAGACAATAAAGTAGTGGGCTGTGTGGTTGCATCTCCAGCAGAAGACATTCTTACAGAACAAAATAGGCTCAGGAGCCCGTGTCACACGTGTGGCCTGTCATGCAGAAGAGTGGTGTCACTGCTTATTTTGTAGGAATGGAGCTTCCAGGTTTTAATTTAAAACAGAAACTTTTTAACCATAATTTTTAAATGATTTTATTTTTATTAGAAAACAATGGTAGTTTAAATACGCTTTTAAACCTTTGTCTTCTTTTATTGAGTATGGTAATTAGCTATTTATTAAGGTTTAATTTATTTTAATGATGAAAACCTTACAAAGAATTTGAAAATTGCTAGAAACAGGTCAATAATTTTGAGACAATCTACATAAAGTATCTTCCAATGAGAGGGGCAGAGTGGCTTTTCTCTCTTCCAGGCTATTATGCATGTATTAGAAAGATAAGTTATTGTAATATAAACAATTAATCATTTTATCATGTTTTCATTCTTTGCACCACAAATCACAATATTTAGTTCAAAATCACAATAAGCCAACTCTCAATTTTCAAATATTATTGATGGAATTGAAAGAATAAAAATGATATACTAGGATTTAAGAAAACATGTGAAACTCAAAAATTTCTGATTCAAAACATTTTTTTTGGCCTGGCGCAGTGACTCACATCTTAATCCTAGCTACTTGGGGGGCAGAGATCATGAGAATCATGGTTTGCAGCAGCAAAAAGTTCATGAGAACCCATCTCAACCAATAAAAGCTGAGTGTGGTGGCACGTGCCTGACATTTCAGCTACACAGGAACCATAAACAAGGAGGATCATGGTCCAGGTTGGCCTCAGGCAAAAATTTAAGACCATATTCAAAAAGTAATGACTGAAAAGGACTGGGAGTGTGGCTCAAGTGGTACAGTGTTCCAAGCACAGGGCTCATAGTTCAAGCCATGGACCATCAACAAGACCAACCAACCAACCAAAAATCCTTCTTTACACTAGGAGAACCTATGGCATAATGGCATGGAATGACCTCATTGATTTCTGATTGTTTCACCCTATGCTTCCTACTCTTTTTACTTCTCTTTTCCCTTCTAATTTGCAATTCTGTTCTCCCTTTCCTGTACTCATCTCACTTTCTGGGACTGGTCTTGCTGTTCTGCCTCACCGAGAAGATGAATAACATCTGGAACAATCTGTGTCTATTACCACTTGAATCCACACTGTGCTCTGTGTCCTGTTCTTTCTTCATAATGGGGGGGGGAGGTGCTCTTCCATTTTTCCACTGCTAGAGTCTCCAGCTGTGGATCCAGCATATGCAGACCCAGTGTGGTCCTGAGGTTTTTGTGGGAACTTCCTCTCTCTTGAAAGGCACTCATTTTAAATATGTCAAATTTTCTTGCTGCTGGTTAAGAGTACTGTGAAAATGTCGTTTGTAGTATGGATGATCATAAAATATAAATTCTGAGCTACTGAATTATAAGTAATGCACACAAATGTGACAAATCCATCCTTGCCTATCGTTTAAAACTACATCTCAGTCTGCCTTTTGGGTGATCAAAATCACCTAGTGTGTTCCTTACAAAGAATAACCATGGGTTATTTTACAGAATCAGAACCTCTGGGTGTGGGATACATAATGCTTTGATTTCTATGGAAAATTGTTTGAAAATCACTGATTTAATATAATGGGCAGAGACAGTATCTTCTATGAATGGCCTGAAGGTGAAGTCTCAGGTGAAGAAAAATGTCCACCCCATGAAAGAAGACCTGCCAAGGCGGGGAACCCCCAGTACACAGAGACCAGATCGGCTGATGAGATGATGGGAACTACATCTCTTAGCTCCTACCATCACCATCTCATCTCATCTCATGACTATTCCTAGTGGAATGGCTGAACCACTCGAGTAAACCACCCCCAAAAGAAACATGTCAGTGGAGAGCTTTCACATGAAAATTACACAACATCAGCCCAGGACTAACTCCCTGTCTGCCTAACAACCCCTTTTACCCAAGATAAGTGAGTCAAACACGGCAAATCAGCAACCAGTACTCTCTTCTTCCTCCCCCACCTCCTTTTCTGAGAGGAGGAGAGAAAAATATAATAAAACTGCTACTTCAGGAGCCCCATGCTGCTGTGACTATTCACTTTCCTTTCTAGGAGCCTATTTCTACCAGCCTAGGTGCTTAAACATTTTGCTATTGAGAAAAGCTAAGGAAGCAAAGAGTAAATTGAGATTCTATTAGTTCACAGTGTAACTTTTATCTTCTCCACAATGTTCAAAAACTTTTATTGGTTCTTAGCTTTTACTCTTAGAACCCTTTCCATCTTGACAAACTTTGTTTTATTCTCTTCTTTTATTATATTAATTATTGTCTGATTTTTCTCCTTTCTTTCTTTGCCAGCTTTCTCAGATGACTAGTGTCTATCTTCTAGATTCGTTTTCTTACCATCCACTTTACTTCTAGCCCCTCATTTTAATTACACTGCTCTCTCAAATATCTCCAGTGGTCTTTGCTTTTCAAATCTTGTAACCTTTACTCTCTTTCATGTTAATTAAAAGTTATAAAGAATAATGGAGTTTAATTTGCATCACCTGGGAATTTACCTACCAAACTGCTAATTAATCATAATTTTTGAAAGCATTTAATAAATGCCCATGGATTTGCAAATCTTCACTTGAATATATGTGGCTTCAGTTCATCTCCACTTGTCTCTGTCCACTGTTGCAGTCATAGCTTAATTTATTATATTAGGCATCCGATGAGAAAGCTAAGATATAGCATGGCATAATTTAAATATGCCACAACACATGCATGTGTATTTCTATGGCTTTGGATCTTTGTACAACTTACCATACAGTGTTCTGCTAATCATTCATAAAGACTATGCCATGTGATATTTGTACCATCCAAGGTCTTGTCTGGCGGGGGAAAGTTGGTACTAGTGAGAGTGGGAGGAGGTGGGGAAAGGGTGTGGGAGGGTGAGGATGGTGCAAATACTGTGTACATATGCATTAATATGTATGCAAATAGAAAAATGATACTTCTTGAAATTGTTTCAGGAATGGGGAGGGGGAGTATAAAGAAGAATGGGGGGGCAAATTCCTGTATGATAAATTTGATATATTGTAAGAACTTTTGTAAATGCCACAATGTACTCCCACCCAGCACAACAATAAAAAAAATGAAAAAAAGAAACCAAATACTTAAAACATCATGTTAAGAAATAAAAAAAAAACTAGAGAAAAATAAAGTTAATTTTGTACATTTGGTCACAAAAATACTCAACTTAAAAGTTGGCAATATTATTTTTGCTTTTTATGTAAGTTTTAATTACATAAAAAGTTTAATAAGATAAGATAGAATATTAAAATAAATTATTAAATAAATCATAAAGACATGGAATAAACAATATCTCAACTCTGGGATTTTTAACTTAATATTAACATTTCTAGAAAATAAAGATTGTTTTATGTATTATAGCAAATTATAAGTCATTGCAACTTTTAATTAATTACCTTCTGATCTTACATATATATTAACCAGAAACTCTTTAAACACACCATATTTATAAACTATACTTACTAAGATGATGTTAAAATGTATGGAAGGCCATTTGTAGCCGGCTGACATTTAAGCAGTCAGCCTGAATAGGTTTTGTCTTTGTTATAAATCCACTAGCTGCAGGCATGGATGTCTGCTCCAACCCATAGGGATGTGAACTTACCTGCTCATGCCACAAAGCATGGTAGGGAAGAAAGATCTTTATGTAGCAGGACAGTAACACGTACATCTGAAAGCTTCTTTAAATAACTCTATGTTTCATTGCACATTTCCGGGTGAAAGTCACATTTTCCATAACTTCTTTGATCTACTTAAGACCTTTTCTGTCCTCTTATCCTCAAAATGCCAGTGTGCTTCCCACAGAGCACGCCCACCACTCTCCCAAAACACACTCCCTTAGTGGAGTCCAAATGTAGCCTCGTGCCACCATGTCACATTCTGTTTAGCTTTGCTGCGGTCACAGTGTCTGGGAAGATTTTAACATGGGATAAGAAGAGCCTTGTAACACATGGGACCAGATGCGAATGGCACATGAGGCTCTAAGCCCTCATCTGCTCTTTGAGTTTCCATTATATTTGTGTAGATTGATTGCTCATATTAGTAATTGTTATCTTGAATAATTTGGAAGTACACAAGTGACAAAGGATTGGAATAAGGATTAGGGACGTATGCATTTGCATATACACACAATGTGGAGCCATAGACCATGACTTCTGGAACAATGTGTGCTCTGTCGCTCTACTCAGTGTGTCTAATTATGACTTATTCTTAGATATTCCTGTTGGCACACATAATACTATGAATTTCCAAAGCCTTGGCAATTAACACACTTTATTATAACAATCCTTCACATTGACTTTCTTGACACAATCCAAATAATGAAAATAAAAATTTCAAAAGTATTCTAGAATGGAAAGGCATAGCAAAAGGGTTGTTGATAAATACTGATTCTGTTAAATTGACAATGAGACTTAGCCAAGAATTATGAAAAAGCAAGATGAAAGTAATAAATATTAATAAATATGTGAAAATAATAAGGTAATAAAATTGGAAGATGGCTGGAGATAGGTAGGAAAGAATGGAATAGCACGATATTCCACAGCTTGGACAGCACAGAGCCAATGTAGCCTTTTAAGAAAGAAGCATGCTCAGTGTCAGTGGTTCATGTGTGTAATCCTAGCTACTTGGGAGGCTGAAATAGGGAGGATCATGGTTTTAGCCTAGGCAAAAAGTTCATGAGACCCCATCTCAAGGAAGAGCTGGGTGTGGTAGTATATGCCTATCATTCCTACTATGGCAAGAAGATTCAAATAGGAAGAACATGGCTCAGGGTGGCCTGGACAAAAGGCAAGAACCTATCTCCAAAATAAAGAGCAAAAAGGACTGGAAACATGGCTCAAGGGGTAGAGTACTTTCTTCACAAGCACAAATCTCGGAGTTCAAACCCCGTATTACTCTCCCTCCCCCAAAAAAGATATGAGCTAAGATACAAATAAAAACAACAGGCATGACTTCACCCTCTTAAGATTTTTCACCATCTTTTTCTCAATTTAAAAGAATCTTGTGGGAAGTATATATTAAATTTATTTAAAGTTCAGCAATTGATTAAGGTTTTTTCCCCCAGCATCCATTTATTTTAATGGATTCAGCAGAAAAACTAGATTTATATATTAAATGTTTATAAATGCATCCAATTTTGTAAAAATTATTTCCATTCCATATCTTTATATATCTTCCATTGTATGTTCTCAGATTGATTTATAGATTGATTATTATCTTAAATATTTAAGATGTTATGAAAAGGTGGTAGAATCAAGTGCGATTGAGATATGGAATAGTGATGGCATATGTATTCTATCTATCTATCATCTATCTATCATCTATCTATCATCTATCTATCTATCATCTATCTATCATCTAGCTATCATCTATCTATCATCTATCTATCTATCATCTATCTATCATCTATCTATCTATCTATCTATCTATCTATCTATCTATCTATCTATTTATCTACCATGTATCCAGCTATCATCTATCCATCTATCAATCATCTATTTATCTATTTATCTATCATCTATCTATCTATCCATCATCTATTTATCTATTTATTATCTATCTATTTATCTATCTATCAATCTATCTATCTATCTACACACACACATATGAGAGAGAGTGATAGTTGAAATAATGTTCACTAAATATCAACACTGGTTAGTTTCGGATAGTACCTTACTGTAAACTAAGCATCTTACAAGATGTCTAACACCTGTTAAGCATATACTAAACATTTGTTGCATGAGTGGGGGAGAGGCACACTGCTCACATACACAGGGTAAAGCAGGGGAAGCCCTGAGAATAAAGGTGAACAGGCTGCTAAAAGATGTGGAATTTAAAGGAAACTTCATTTTTAAATGCCCCAAATTATGTTTTATAATTACATCCACTTGAGGCTGAGAAGATATTGAGAGCTGTTTCTATCAATAAAAGCAGCATGTTCGATTTTCTAGTTGTAAACTTTGTTCAGTAGCATTACTTATGGCAGAAATAGCAATTAATTTTCTTCATTTCCTATGCTGTCATTCATGCCCCAACAAGAGAGGGAGGGAAGGCACAGCCCCAGAAGAGCAGGGCAGGCGTCAGCTTCTCTCAGATCCCAGCTCCCATCACACCTTTTCTGCCAAGACTGGTAACAGTAAGACAGAAAAACTCCCAATTTAGATAACCCAGGTATCTATGTGGCTGAATGAAAAGGAAGGACTTGACTCTTAATGTGATTGAGCAGCTCAGAGGAAACAGAACTGAATCAGGAGTCAGAGGACAGTTCCGTTTCAGAATAATCACTTCTCTGGGCTACAACAGTCTGCTCATCTGTAAAATGAAGATACTACTAATACCTGCCTCGCACACTTCAGAGAATTGCGGGAGAGAAAAATTAGATAAAGGAAAAGAACAAGCTCTGTAAACTGTGAAGCACTGCACATGGCAAACATCTTTCTTTAAAGGTCATCCTTGATGCTCCATAGCAGAGAGAACGGTGGGAAGAAAAGGCAGCTTTCCCCTCAGCTAACACCTCTCTAAGAGCCCCATGGGGACCGTGTGTAAAGACAGTGAGAGAAAGCTAATTGCCCCTAAGTAGGATTTCTATGTTCCTTTTAAGGAAATGGCTTTTAGTGTCTGTCTCATTCTAGCAGATATAGGTCAGGTTACTGCAGCATTCCAACTGCTCTTTCTCAGAATGCTCCTCTGCGTCTACATTTCTGTCCAGCGTGTTCCAGCGTTGCTGTTTTTGGCACCTCTTCTTCCCAAACCTGTTTGTTTTTGGTGACCTCAGCTATGCCCTACTGTATGTGGTTCTATATTCACACTACCTACTGTCCATCACACACCTAGTTCCAGAATGTCCAGAATAGAGTTCATTGTCTTCTCTACTATACTTATTGCTCTTGGGTTTTGCATCACTATGTATTTATTTATCCATGATCCCAATTTGGAACTACAGAATTGGAGATCTGGTGGATGGTTTTGATTTTTTTTTCAAGGGAGGCTATTCATATAGAGCTAATGCTGTGCTGTACATGACATGCATAGCTGAGTATGGCATCCTTCCCAACAGCGGGACCACTTACCCTCCCCCCCACCCTCACCCCATCTTGATGGTCACTCTTAGTTTTCTACAAAAGAGGAAAGGCTGCAGGCAATTTTCAGCTTATCGGAGGCACTCACTTGGCACTTTATAGTGGGTTCTATCTTCAGTTGTACAAAGGAACTGTACTGAGTGTGGGTTGTTATATGTGAAAATTATAATGCAAGAAGGCTTTTAAAATATATTCATTTAAAATACACATTTTAACGGTGAATACAAATGAGCGTGTTTAGTAGAGAGTGTCTAAGATAGCCTTCATTGATTCCCTTTCCCCATTAACACATGTAAGAGGTAGAGCATATGTCGCTCCCCTTGATCTATGATAGCTTTTGGAATGGTCTTGCGTAATGAGATGTTATCAAGAAAGATACCACAGAAAATTGCTAAGTGTTTGCGCACTGTGACTTGTCTTTGAAGTATTCATTCTTGGCCCCCAGATATCAAGCTTTGAGAAAGCCACAAGGAAGAGAAAAAAAATAGCAAATTCAATATGTAAGTTAACATATCTGAGTTGATTGTATAACCTGATAATCACGTGAAGGAGGCTGTCGGATGTTCTAATCTAGCCTAGTCCTCAAATGACTATGACCCCAGCCATTGTCCATCTGGTGAATAGAAGTGTCCCACAGAGTGTGGGGTGAATGATAAACTCATGTGCATATTTGTGTGTAATTATATAATTCATCTTTTCTAGGAATGTAAGATAAAGTCAGAGAAGACTGTGAGCTAAAAAAGGTATGTGTATTTTGGTATAAATAGTTTTCAAAATAATTATCTCCAATAGTCAGTAAACTACCTGCTATTGAAGTGGAATAAATATTAGAAAAGGAAGGGCTGGTGGTTGTGGCTCAAGGGGTAGGGTGCCTGCCTGGCAAGTATAAGGCCCTGAGTTCAATCCCCAGCACCATGAAAGAGAAAAAAAAAAGAACCCTGGCAAGTACAGCAGTAACCCTTGGAAGAAGATGTGATTAATGGGTCTCATAAACCAGGCTTCTGGCTATCTTTTATTATATCTTTGTCCAATTGAGTAGATTCAAGAAAATGAGTATAAGCTATGACTGAGGAGTTTGAAATACTTCTACCTTGGAATTCCATAAGTAGAGCCCCTACTATCTTCTCACACATCTATCAGACCAGAAAACCTGTTGAGATCTATCTTATTTACAGAATGTGTACCATCGGCACATCTATGGAGTTACAAGCCAAGCAGTGGACAAGAGGCTTCCTTTTTCCTCCCAAATCCTAATCTCATGTGGAGCCTCTAGATTTTAGGTAAATAGCTCTGACAAAAAATAGTCTGTATTTGAACAAACTTGGATAAATATTAGTTTCAATTTGGAAATCCCAACCCAACACAACTCCCATTCCCACTTTCAGTGTTTTAGTTCATATTCTCGTCACCTTTGGTACTAGTCATCTACACCAGGTTTCTAAATACTTGACATCCTATTTATAGTTTCCATGTCATTCTATCAATACTCCATACAGCTACAGTGATATTTCTAAAAATACAAATCTGTCACATCTCTGCCCAGTTAGAAAATTTGCCACTGAAATCCTCAGAAACCCAAAGAAAGTAATTGTCAAGAGCACTGGAAGAGACTGGATGTCTAGAGGTATCTATCTTACTGGTTACACGGCTTCTTGGTTTTATGCAGCAGACAAAAGGGGGCTGTATCATGATTTTTGAGGAGGGGCATAAAACAATCAAAGCAGTATTATGCAAACGTACTTTGTAACCTTTCAATATTAGATTCATAAACTGCTTTTGATTTTTAACAGGTCTACCTATCCCTTAGCTTTAGTTTATGGTAGCAAAGATAATTTTCTGTGGACTTCTTTTTTATACTTCTCCAATTCTTATCTGCAGACTTCCTTATGCTCTAATTCACAGCCTTTGCCAGCTCAGCTCCCTTCATGCCCATCTCTCTGTGTGTCTCTAACTTTAATCTTATGTATTTGCATATGGATAAAATAGCTTTCTGTTTCTCTCTCTCTTTAATTTCTGTCATCCACAGAAAGTAGAGACAGTCCCAGTGGATTATCTAAATCTCTCCCTTTCCTTTAAACCTCTCCCAAATGAATACCAGCATCTCTGTTAGTATATGTTGGTATGGTGTGGGGAATATGTTATTATAGCTGGGCCACTTTAAGTGGTCCTTCTGACACCAAGGCCATCTCTTTGTGGGTAGTCGATCATGTTTCAATTTAAGCTGCCTGGCAAACTCCCTTCAGTTTCCACAAACACAATTGCAAGGGCTGTTCCTGGAAGCTAGCAATCCTTGCTACTTTTGTCACTGGCAGATAAGGATGCTAATTAAAATCATTCCACAGCCATCCGCTGAAGTCTGTTCAATTTGTGGCAGATTGGCTGAGTAAGAAGATTAAACATTAGGAGACATTTCTTTTCTTGACTCTGTATAACTCTTGCTAAAGAGCTTGTCATTGGTCTTACATTGCCAGAAGTTGAGCGTCAGCTCAAATGGGACTTGAAGTTTTAGTTCCTCAGTTTAGACATGCCCTCAATTCGAGTATCTGTCTTACTGGTTAGATGGTCTTCTGTAAATTACTAAGTCTTAATGAGACTCGTTTTTCTTATCTGTGAAATGGTTATGATAGTATCTGCTAAGAAATTAGCTATTTTCAGTCTGTGTATTTGTGTACATTGCTTGGTATTACACACAATAAAATTGTAGCTATTGTTGCTAGATGGTTCTATGACTTTTTCACCTGTTGTGGGTCTGTGCTGGAATCTTGGGAACACTGTCCCTCCTCTCCATTCTGAAATCTTCAATTTGTAGTATTGGTAAGCCATTCTCTGTAGTAAGGCTAAAATTATCTCTGAACATTTGGAGTGCTTAAAGTAGGTGAATATAAGAAATCTCAGGTCAAATATCCTATCTGCTGGTACAAGAGATAATCCCTGAAGATATGAGGCTATGATACTTTCAAATAAACCACTCCTCAAGAATTATGCAATTATCATTTGAAAAATATACTTGAAAAATCTGACCATGAGGCATAAAAATTGAAAATATGAAAGCCTATAGTCTTTTTATGAAAAGGCTGTGGTTTGTTTCACCAGTCTTTCATCTTCTAGAAAGTCTGCTGACTGGCAAAATGTTATGTTTAAATCGGTCCTCACTTTGCATTTTGACTGGGAAATGCAAGCTTTCCTAAATATGGTTTTCATCCATTTTGGTAGCCTGAGTAATACTCTATATTAGCAGTTTTAAGTAGGAACTACTGGCAGTGCTTAGGGAGTTCTTCCAGCATGTGGATTTATCTGGGTATACAGATAGCTACTGTGCCAACTACCTTTTCTCCTGCATCCTTGATGTATCCTCGGCTATATCATTTGTCTACCCTTAAAATTATTTTTCAGGGTTCTTCAAGAATGCAGCTTGGGAGATTTTTACTTTCTGTCTACAAAAACCCAAAAACACTAGTTCAGTTAGGAAACTAAACTTTGTGGAGGAGAAACAGTAATATATTTCAAATACCCAGTCTTGTTCACCTTCACTTATACTTAAAAATGGCTAAACTGATTTAATTCACTTATGTGATATCAATTCTTATTTTGGAATAAGATCTTGTGGACCTATCTTTAATGATTAAAAATAGAGCAATAATAAAAATTCTATTGAAAAACTGCCCTGTTCATTGATCTTAACAAACATTGCATATAAAAATGCTCACCACATGGTCTTTTAACTTCATGCACTAACATCCCATTTTATAGCAGAAACATATCAGGTTGTTAGGCAGAATCTAATTCGTATTTTAATCCCTGAACACATAAGGAAGAAAATTTGGTTAATATTCTATTGACTTACCTAAAAATTGTTGATTTAAAAATATTTCTAGCATATAATAAAATGTGAGGAGACAATAAATGCATATTTTCCTTTTTGGTCTCCTCATTAATTTCTGTTCTGTATTTTGATGATAAATCTTACAATAATCACCAATAAAAGTGCATAGCTGCATTAGTTCTCTACAGAGACAGCAACGATGAATGGAAGAAAATTTGTACAGATTTTTTTTTTTAGCTCTCATTGTCTTTTTTTTTTTCAAATGAAAGGTGGTGAGTGGTACCAGAATAGCCATGCCACTCTCTCCTCTATCATCCTTTTATTGTAAAATAAAATTAGGAGGCATTTTAGTAAACCTATGAATTGAAGGAGACTTACTTAAAACTAAGTGACTTCAACACAAGAACATTTTCTGAAATAGAAACTAAACTTCAGATTATTTATCTAGATTACTGTTTTCTCTTCTAAATATTTTCTATTCTGCTTACGGCAATCAGTTAGCAATATAATGTAAAGTTATCATTAAAACAATGTTACTGATGTTAGCATCTTCTCACCATAACAAATGTTCATTATTTTACTATGACAATATTTCCTGAATTCTTTGCTTGAGGGAATAGTTTTGGAATATTTTGTTCAGATTCTAAGTAGACATTTGTAATTACCCAATCTTGAAAACAATTTTCACTTCATGTTTTAAAGCAGGAATTATATATTTTGGTAGGTCATTTGAAAACAATAACTGATCTTAAAAGCTTATTTTGGTGTCTCTAGAGCTTTAAAGCAATGATGATTGAAGGACATATGAGGCCCTGATTTCACCTATGGAAAGTAGAAGTCCTTTCATGTCTCAGTAGGCTCTTCCCTGCCTTAAAAGCCTCTCATTGTTCTAGTTTAAAAATGGCAAACTGAATACAAATATATATATATATATATTTTTTTTCTGCTTCTTCCTGAACTCCAACTAAAATGACATTGTAAATGGATAAAACCCACAAAGCATAGAACCACTGGAGGAGATACAAGAGCACATGAGAGATGTCAACAAAATTCTGGAAGCTGAAAAGCAGATGGACAAGAGCTGACGTGTTTAGACAAGCAGAGAAAGCTGAAAGCTGTGTGAGATCCATTGGGGAAACTAGAATCAAGACAAAAAACCTGTAAAATACCACAACAGAGGAGCTGGAGGTGCCAGATCCTTCTGAAGGCTGGAATATTGGTAGGGCTCTATAAGAGAAACCAAAACCTCTAGAATGTCTCTGGAATTCTGGCAGAAGCAAGTTGTTTCCTGCATGAAGAGGATTCTAGGCACTGCTGAGGTTCCAGAGAAGAAGTAATGTGAAAATTAGAAGAAAAGTCCGGAAAGCTTTCTCGTTAAATAATAGGAGTTTCAGAAAGAGAAGACAAAGGTAAAATTATCAAAGAAACAAGGAGAAAGTTTCTTGGAAATGAAGGGCTTGCATATTGACATTGAAGCAATTTATTAAGAACAAATAATTCAAGAAAACATGTTTATCTTGCACCTTCTACCTTCTATTGAGAGACAAGTCTACATGGGTTTCTCACATTTTGCACATCTTGTGAGAACTGACTGCTCTTGTTCCAGAGTATGTTTTCAAGGACACTGGATAGCAAACAGCCTTGGAAAACAAAGGTGCTATCTTCCCCTGGTGCAAAGGGTAGGTTTGTTGAGAGTTTTGAAAAGTTAAAGGGTGTCCCTATGGAATACAGAGTGAACATACCAACTGCCCATGATAAAAAAAGTGGGATCCCAAAGTTCAGGGTTACATTTTTGATGCAGGTGATGGCGTCATGTGACTCTTTTAGTTCCTCTGGAACTTGGTGCTTAGAGAACTGAAAAGAAAGATGATATTACACCTATAGTAATTGTCAGAAATAATAAATTTCCTTTTATCTTTGACCCAGAAGTCTTTTGGTTTTTTCATCATCAATAGAACTATGGCAGAATAATGTGTTAGCTTGCAGGTGGGGCAAAATCTCAGAATTGTTGCAGCTCTTAAAAATTTTGGTAATGAGGATGAAATATGGAGAGATGTGACTTTCAGGAAGGGGAAGGATTTGATCTTACAGATTGGTTAAGAAGGTTTGAAAGAAATCCATGGGAATCAGTAACAAAGAGGTTAAGTAAATTGTTTACCAGGCAAGACACTGTCCTCCTCTTTATTGCCTATTAATGAGGACAATGAGAAGGAATGGAGAGGCTGCTGACCATGTGTGGGGAAGTACATTTGAAGACAACTACCTCAGTAGACTGCAATTGCTAACTCTCTTCTGGACAAGGGCTTCCTTGCTAGTTTGGTGTTCATTCTTAGGTCTGAGCAAATACAATATGACAAGTGTCACTAAGATTCATTCTGTGTGGGCAGTTTTCTCCCCTTTCAGATGACTGTTCCAGAGTTGTTTATCCTTACTGAGTGACAAAGAAGAGAAATTTGTGACTGTTATAGCCATAAGCTAAATGAGATGTTGCAATTGTCTGATTTTCTTGGCAGAGGAAAGAATCATCTACCCTGTTAAGGAAGATGGCCAAGAGCAAGGCTGTCTGAGCGCTCAGACCCTCAGACCCTTTTGCAATGGTAGCAATCTATCACGATGCAGATCCATCCATTCAGAGAAGACAATAAAAGAAGTAAAAGTTAGCTCTCTCTCTATTTCTCTTTTTCTATCTCTTTCTTTTTCCCTCCCCTGCCCCGCCCCCAATCAAGGCATTGACTAGTTGTCAGGCTCTTTCTGCACTGGGTTTAGTTTATAATGCTTGTGCAGGTGTCCTTCTGGAGAATGAGAACTGACATAAGTCTAGAAGTCGAGCAGCAGCACAGCCTGAAATGAAAAGTGAAAGCAATGCCTTGTTTGCTGGCAGAGCCTTTCTCTTTCCAAGCCCTCCCCTCTCAATCCACATTTCCTCCCTTCTTCCCCCAGCTGTATCTGCTGTAAAGAGAAATATGCTTAGGGGTGGGCTAACATCTCTCTTCTCAAGGGGAACTGAAGGCTGTGTACACATGTTTGAGTATGCCAGACAGGGAAAGGATGCAAAATTTTATAGTTTTGTTATTTGTAGATACCCAACATCTATGTATTTTGCTTGGGAGAGCAGATGCTTAAATTCAACTGCAGGGGTTGGGCACTAGTGGCTCATGCCTGTAATCCTAGCTACTCAGGAGGCAGAAATCAGAAGGATCACAGTTCAAAACCAGCCTGGGAAATAGTTTGTGAGACCCTATCTCAAAAAAACCTATCACACACAAAAAAAGAACTGGTGGAGTGGCTCAAGGTGTAAACCCTGAGTCAAGCCTCCATACCACAAAAGAAAAAAAAATTCAATTGAAGGGGTTTGGATGGAGTTAACTGTGGGAACATCACATGATCTTGTGAGGTAGGCCCACACCTCTGGGGAAGGCTGTGATGGGCTTTCCAAAAACAATTAGATCATAAAGGCCCTCACCTAATGAATGAACTAATCCCTTGATGGATTTACAATATGACAGCATAATTGGGAGGTGGTGAAAGTTAGGAGGTAGGACTAACTTGGATGCTATAGGTTACTAGAGGGCATGTCCCTGGGGGCTATATTTTGCCTTGGCTCCTTCCTATATGCCCCTTTCTCTGCTTCCAGGCTGCCATAGTGTGAATTACTCTGCTCTGTCATGCTATTCCTGTTATGATGGACTCACACCTAAAAACATGAGCCAAAATAAATCTTTCCTTTCTTAAGTTGTTTATGTCAGACATTCAGTCACAGTGATGAGAAAAGTAACTAACACAGAGCTAAATGTCTCTGTGATGGATGATTTTGCTAACTGGAGCCTTGTGGTACTCCTTAGGGTTTGGGTCTCTGTCTTCACACAGCTACCAGGTACATGTTTTTGCATAGCAGCTATTAACTTGTTGCTGGATTATTATTAAAACTGAACCATATGGCTAAACACCAGTGGCTCACACCTGTAATCCTAGCTGCGCAGGAGGCAAAGATTAAGAGGCCCATGGTTTAAAGCCAGCCCCTGTCGAACAGTTTGTGAGACCCTGTCTCGAAAATGTCCAGAACAAAAACAGGCTGGCAAAGTGACTCAAGTGGTAGAGCATCTACTTAGCAACCATGAGGCCCTGAGTTCAAACTCCAGTACCACAAAAAAAACCCAAACCACACACACAAAAAAAAACCCCAACATTGAACGACACATAGAAGCCTCGTCACCCTTTGCCCTGACATTTCCAT
Organism: Castor canadensis; assembly: GCF_047511655.1. Taxonomy (NCBI): domain Eukaryota; kingdom Metazoa; phylum Chordata; class Mammalia; order Rodentia; family Castoridae; genus Castor; species Castor canadensis. Next base: position 194,215,821 of record NC_133387.1, read on the forward strand.
TTTGGAATAGGTCAGCTTCTAATCAATGCCTAAGAATGTAGAAAGACCTAATAAGCCGTGGCTGTCAGCTGGAAATGTCAGTAATGTAGCTGGCTTGGAACCAGCACCATTTCACTTTTAGGTGAAAAGGTGATGCTCCACTGCTTAAACCAAATCTGTGGTGCAATGGGATACCTCTCACTTCATAGTAGTTCCCCTAAATCCCTTGACGATCTCCAAACTGCTACAGCTGTGTGCACTCCACAACTACGCAGAATCAAAATGGGAATGGTCACTGAGTTCAGTTGGTGGAACTCAAGGCTGTTCTCAGAGCTCTAGCCAAGAATACTCCAGATGAACCTTATTATATTTTCACAGACTCTTGGGTAATTGCCAATGTCCTAGCTTTTTGGACTGACACCTGTAGAATTACTGACTGACAGATTAATGAAACCCCTTTTTGAGATCATGAATTGTGCAAATTGTGAGTTGATAGAACTCTCGGAGGTGTTCACTACTCTCACCAATTAACACTGGAGAAGGGAAGATCCTCTTGAGAAGACTGAGTGGAATCAGAGGCTGATGGATGCTGTACACCTGGATTGACATCATTCTTCCTGGGTGTATCATCATATGTACCATAGGCCAGGAACAGCATAAAGAGCCTCACTTGCTTGAGGGATCTCCTGTAGTAGATC